>NC_059210.1:46730110-47945110 GCF_020615455.1 Coregonus clupeaformis | reverse complement strand
GGCCGTCATTGTAAATAAGAATTTGTTCTTAACTTACTTTTCTAGTTAAATAAAGGTAAAATAAAAAAAAGTCCATTGCTCATGTTTCTTGGCCCAAGCAAGTATATTCTTATTATTGGTGTCCTTTAGTAGTGGTTTCTTTGCAGCAATTTGACCATGAAGGCCTGATTCACGCAGTCTCCTCTGAACAGTTGAAGTTGAGATGTGTCTGTTACTTGAACTCTGTGAAGCATTTATTTGGACTGTAATCTGAGGTTCAGTTAACTCTAATGAACTTATCCTCAGCAGCAGAGGTAACTCTGGGTCTTCCGTTCCTGTGGCGGTCCTCACGAGAGCCAATTTCATCATAGCGCTTGATGGTTTTTGCGACTGCACATGAAGAAACTTTCAGTTCTTGAAATTTTGACTGAGCTTCATGTCTTAAAGTAATGATGGACTGTCATTTCTCTTTGCTTATTTGAGCTGTTCTTGCCATAATATGGACTTGGTCTTTTACCAAATAGGGCTATCTTCTGTATACCACCCCTACCTTGTCACAACACAACTGATTGGCTCAAACGCATTAAGAAGGAAAGAAATTCCACAAATTAACGTTTAACAAGGCACACCTGTTAATTGAAATGCATTCCAGGTGATTACCTCATGAAGCTGGTTGAGAGAATGCCAAGAGTGTGCAAAGCTGTCATCAAGGCAAAGGGTGGCTACTTTGAAGAATCTCAAATATAAAATATATTTTGATTTATTTAGCACTTTCTTGGTTACTACATGATTCCATATATGTTATTTTATAGTTTTGATGTCTTCACTATTATTCTACAATGTAGAAAATGTACAAAAATATATATATATAAAAACAATGGAATGAGTAGGTGTGTCCAAACTTTTGACTGGTACTGTTTATCTGCGACTCAGTATGTAACTGTCTTAACAGAGACAAACTACATATTATAAACTGGGTGGTTCGAGTCCGGCTGACAGCTGTGGTATATCAGACCGTATACCACGGGTAAGATAAAACATTTATGTTTACTGCTCTAATTACGTTGGTAACCAGTTTCTAATAGTAATAAGGCACCTTGGGGGGTTGTGATATATGGCCAATATACCATGGCTAAGGCTGTGTCCAGGCACTCTGCGTTGCATCATGCATAAGAACAGCCCACATCTGTGGTATATTGTCCATATACCACACCTCAACGGGCCTTATTGCTTAATTAAACTACAGACCAACTTAAAAATAAACCACCTGAACTATAATTCATCTCTACTATTCTGCAGTGGTCCTCAGTTTCTATTAGAGGAGAGGAGAGGAGACAAAGCTCCCATAGGTGTCCACTACGTTCTATATACAGCTAAATTGCAGATGAATCAAACCCTGAGGAATTTAGGCCTATACATGGTGGAGGAACTTATTACCTTATCAACGTCACTTACAGTGCAGCCTGCAGTCACACCACAGGTTGTGGAAGGAAGAATTAGGTTATGCACATCCACAATGAAAACTACCAAAGAATACTTGTTTCACAGGAAACTGGTGTCCTTCACAATTTGATGTAAGAGAGTTAAGAATGGGTAATAATCAATATTTTTCTAACGGTCTCTTTCCCTATATCCCTGGGGCATGGTGGGTAGTGGAGGATGAGGCTAAATGACTGGGCCTGGTGGGATGAATGTATCCCACTGGGTCATTAGCTAGCTATAGGGAGGAAAGGGACTGGGAGCCAGTATGAGGAGGCAAAGAGAAGGGCTCTGTCATCCTCACTGGGAATCAATGGGATACTGCCAAAGACTTGTCTGTCTGGGGACAAACTGGGACATTTCTGTTCAACAAACAATACAACTCTCTCACACACACACGCACGCACATACGCAAATACACAAGTACATGCACACGCATATGCATAAGCGGGCACACACACACGCCATTCCAGAGATCCCACTGCTTCCAGTCTAGTGATCCTCATTCCGTATTCCGTTGGAGGTTTGCCTGGGGAACAGTGGACACTGAGTTGACAGACAGAGTGAAAGAGAGTGAAAAGGAGAGAGGGAGTGAGTGAGAAAAGGAAAAAGAAAGCAGACAAAAATACTTCCCCCTCTCCGCTCCCCTAGTCGTCATTGGTTGATGACACAGGGTCTTTTCTTTCCTTTCTGCTAATTGGCCACCCAGGCATTGACTCCTTCGTGGTTTACCCCCAATATGTGAGTCTCTGGCTCCCCTACAGTACACCGCCCCTCTGCCCATCCCTGTCCATTCTCCCTGTACCTCCACATTTAAATGTCCAAGAACGCCACTGTTGCTATGGCGAAAGACCACAAATGAAAAAAGGAACAGTGTACGGCCGTTCGAAGGTTACCACAAATGCAAGGTGCAACCCAAAATGTTTTCCCCCTTATCTGCTGTAGAAGACTGCTATAAGGTAGCATTGTTATGCTGTTGATGTACTGTGAAAATGCATCTTGAATGGAAAAGCTTTATCTTCAGTGCTTTATGTTTGTCAGAGGAAGTTATGCAGCTTAGCATCACAAGTCATTGAAAACACACACTCTCCTGCATGGTCCGTGCTATCCGGAATCCTTGGTTCGTCCATACCCCATTGAAGTTGACATTTAAAATGGTTACGGTAAGGGTTAAGGTTAGGGTTAGGGATAGGTAAGAGTTATGGTTAAGTTTAGGGTAAGGGTAGGGGTTAAGGTGTCCAAGGTGTCCAAAGGACTCTACAAGGTGTCCAAAGTGCTCCACAGGGATGCTGGCCCACGTTGACTCCAATGCTTCCCACAGTTGTGTCAAGTTGGCTGGATGTCCTTTGGGTGTCCTTTGGGTGTCCTTTTATCTTGCCCATTCACCCTCTGAATACAATACAATGCATGTCTCTATTGTCTCAAGGCTTAAAAATCCTTCTTTAATATGTCTCCTCCTCTTTATCTACACAGATTTAAGTGGATTTAACAAATGACATCAATAAGGGATCATAGCTTTCACCTGGATTCACCTGATCAGTCTATGTCATGGAAAGGTGTCCTTAATGCTTTGTACACTCAGTGTACTATTCTTTCTAACAAAGTTATCTACAGTTGAATTCGGAAGTTTACATACACTTAGGTTGGAGTCGTTAAAACTCGTTTTTCAACCACTCCACAAATTTCTTGTTAACAAATATAGTTTTGGCAAGTCGGTTAGGACATCTACTTTGTGCATAACACAAGTAATTTTTCCAACAATTGTTTACAGACAGATTATTTCACTTATAATTCACTGTATCACAATTCCAGTGGGTCAAAAGTTTACATACTTTAAACAGCTTGGACAATTCCAGAAAATGATGTCATGGATTTAGAAGCTTCTGATAGGCTAATTGACATCATTTGAGTCAATTGGAGGTGTACCTGTGGATGTATTTCAAGGCCTACCTTCAAACTCAGTGCCTCTTTGCTTGACAACATGGGAAAATCAAAAGAAATCAGCCAAGACCTCAGAAAAAAAATTGTAGACCTCCACAAGTCTGGTTCATCCTTGGGAGCAATTTCCAAACGCCTGAAGGTACCACGTTCATCTGTACAAACTATAGTACTTAAGTATAAACACTATGGGACCACGCAGCCATCACACTGCTCAGGAAGGAGACGCGTTCTGTCTCCTAGAGATTAACGTACTTTGGTGCGAAAAGTGCAAATCAATCCCAGAACAACAGCAAAGGACCTTGTGAAGATGCTGGAGGACAAAGGTACAAAAGTATCTATATCCACAGTAAAACTAGTCCTATATCGACATCACCTGAAAGGCCGCTCAGCAAGGAAGAAGCCACTGCTCCAAAACCGCCATAAAAAAGCCAGACTACGGTTTGCAACTGCACATGGGGACAAAGATCGTACTTTTTGGAGAAATGTCCTCTGGTCTGATGAAACAAAAATTGAACTGTTTGGCCATAATGACCATCGTTATGTTTGGAGGAAAAAGGGGAACGCTTGCAAGCCGAGGAACACCATCCCAACCGTGAAGCACGGGGATGGCAGCATCATGCTGTGGGGGTGCTTTGCTGCAGGAGGGACTGGTGCACTTCACAAAATAGATGGCATCATGAGGAAGGAAAATTATGTGGATATATTGAAGCAACGTCTCAAGACATCAGTCAGGAAGTTAAAGCTTGGTCGCAAATGGGTCTTCCAAATGGACAATGACCCCAAGCATACTTCCAAAGTATTGGCAAAATGGCTTAAGGACAACAAAGTCAAGGTATTGGAGTGGCCATCACAAAGCCCTGACCTCAAGCCTATAGAAAATGTGTGGGCAGAACTGAAAAAGTGTGTGCGAGCAAGGAGGCCTACAAACCTGACTCAGTTACACCAGCTCTGTCAGGAGGAATGGGCCAAAATTCACCCAACTTATTGTGGGAAACTTGTGGAAGGCTACCCGAAACGTTTGACCCAAGTTAAACAATTTAAAGGCAATGCTACCAAATACTAATTGAGTGTATGTAAACTTCTGACCCACTGGGAATGTGATGAAAGAAATAAAAGCTGAGATAAATCATTCTCTCTACTATTATTCTGACATTTCACATTCTTAAAATAAAGTGGTGATCCTAACGGACATAAGACAGGGAATTTTTATTAGGATTAAATGTCAGGAATTGTGAAAAACAGAGTTTAAATGTATTTGGCTAAGGTGTATGTAAACTTCCGACTTCAACTGTACATATATTTCAGGATGTTGTGGATACCTGGAAATAATCCGAATTAATGTAGGAATTACAGAATTATGGTATTTTGGCACAACTGGGGTAAGTTGAGCTATGGGGCAGGTTAAGTTAAAGCCGCCTACACATTTCTGTACTGAATGAAATATTACCACTAGCGCTTTAAAACCATGTCAATCTTTATTTTCCAAACACAATTGAACACAATCACAATCGCTTTTTTGTCTTTTAATCTTTTTAAGTATCTTTTAACACAGGCTTCACACCTAACAAACACTTTTTACTTTTGTTTTACACTTTAAACATAGGCCAGGCCCTGTTGTTACCTAAAATCACTTCACTTTGCTGTACTTGCCATTGGCTCAACCATTGGCTCAACTTACCCCATGGCCATTGGCTCAACTTACTCCAATGCAAACACTTTGACTATACAGTGAGGGAAAAAAGTATTTGATCCCCTGCTGATTTTGTACGTTTGCCCACTGACAAAGAAATGATCAGTCTATAATTTTAATAGTAGTTTTATTTGAACAGTGAGAGACAGAATAACAACAACAAAATCCAGAAAAACGCATGTCAAAAATGTTATAAAATTATTTGCATTTTAATGAGAGAAATAAGTATTTAACCCCTCTGCAAAACATGAAATAGTACTTGGTGGCAAAACCCTTGTTAGCAATCACAGAGGTCAGACGTTTCTTGTAGTTGGCCACCAGGTTTGCACACATCTCAGGAGGGATTTTGTCCCACTCCTCTTTGCAGATCTTCTCCAAGTCATTAAGGTTTCGAGGCTGACGTTTGGCAACTCAAACCTTGAGCTCCCTCCACAGATGTTCTATGGGATTAAGGTCTGGAGACTGGCTAGGCCACTCCAGGACCTTAATGTGCTTCTTCCTGAGCCACTCCTTTGTTTCCTTGGCCGTGTGTTTTGGGTCATTGTCATGCTGGAATACCCATCCACGACCCATTTTCAATGCCCTGGCTGAGGGAAGGATGTTCTCACCCAAGATTTGACGTTACATGGCCCCGTCCAACATCCCTTTGATGCGGTGAAGTTGTCCTGTCCCCTTAGCAGAAAAACACCCCCAAAGCATAATGTTTCCACCTCCATGTTTGACGGTGGGGATGGTGTTCTTGGGGTCATAGGCAGCATTCCTCCTCCTCCAAACACGGCGAGTTGAGTTGATGCCAAAGAGCTCCATTTTGGTCTCAACTGACCACAACACTTTCACCCAGTTCTCCTCTGAATCATTCAGATGTTCATTGGCAAACTTCAGAAGGGCATGTATATGTGCTTTCTTGAGCAGGGGGACCTTGCGGGCGCTGCAGAATTTCAGTCCTTCACGGCGTAGTGTGTTACCAATTGTTTTCTTGGTGACTATGGTCCCAGCTGCCTTGAGATCATTGACAAGATCCTCCCGTGTAGTTCTGGGCTGATTCCTCACCGTTCTCATGATCATTGCAACTCCACGAGGTGAGATCTTGCATGGAGCCCCAGGCCGAGGGAGATTGACAGTTATTTTATGTTTCTTCCATTTGCGAATAATCGCACCAACTGTTGTCACCTTCTCACCAAGCTGCTTGGTGATGTTTTTTTTAGCCCATTCCAGCCTTGTGTAGGTCTACAATCTTGTCCCTGACATCCTTGGAGAGCTCTTTGGTCTTGGCCATGGTGGAGAGTTTGGAATCTGATTGATTGATTGCTTCTGTGGACAGGTGTCTTTTATACAGGTAACAAGCTGAGATTAGGAGCACTCCCTTTAAGAGTGTGCTCCTAATCTCAGCTCGTTACCTGTATAAAAGACACCTGGGAACCAGAAATCTTT
This sequence comes from Coregonus clupeaformis, assembly GCF_020615455.1. Classification (NCBI taxonomy): domain Eukaryota; kingdom Metazoa; phylum Chordata; class Actinopteri; order Salmoniformes; family Salmonidae; genus Coregonus; species Coregonus clupeaformis. Next base: position 47,938,590 of record NC_059210.1, on the reverse strand, counting down.
CTGATTGAGAGGGGGTCAAATACTTATTTCCCTCATTAAAATGCAAATCAATTTAAAACATTTTTTACATGCGTTTTTCTGGATTTATTTGTTGTTATTCTGTCTCTCACTGTTCAAATAAACCTACCATTAAAATGATAGACTGATCATTTCTTTGTCAGTGGGCAAACGTACAAAATCAGCAGGGGATAAAATACTTTTTTCCCTCACTGTATTAGCCCACACAACTACAAGGATGCACTTTCATGCTAGGTTTAGGACCTCATATTGAAGCTTATATAGACCCCAACTGATGTATAGAACAATCTTTAAATGATCTACTTTGGTTTAGATACAACCATCATGAAACCTCTAAATTCATTTGACTTGGTGAAAATCAGCTTTTTGGACCAAACTTGCTTACCACTTTTTCCATGTGGTTTCGTCCTTCACATACTCTTCCTAAATATTTGGTCAAATTATTTATTTTGTGTATGGTTTCCTAGAAACAAGGGTGGCTCAATTTACCCCACTCTCCCCTTATTATAATCCACACAATAATTCACATTTCCTGTTGCTGTAGGATAATTTTTCTGCTGTGAGAAACTGGTCAAATTATGATCCTGTATCATGTGCAAAAGTAAAATATAAAACGCTGAGGAAAGAAACATAATCAGAATTCTTCCTGTGTTCTTCTTCAAATCCATTATGTGAGCTTGCAGCACAGTTATTCTTGGTGAGTTGGTCCTCCTCCTTATTCTTGGTGAGTTGGACCAACTCAAAGGGCTGTGATCAATTCTGAAAGAAAAATAGAAAGTGGGGAGAATAGGTGAGAAAAAAAAAGGTAATTTGATTGTCTGGAGGCTCCATATGGTTCCCTGGCTGTTGGGTTCATCCTGCCTCGCTTCAACCAGGCTGGGGCCTTTCAGGGTTTCAAACCAACCACAAATCTCACATACCCCCCTAAACACCTACACCCTTACCCCCCCAATCCCTCTGCCAAACACCCACACACCCCGAAGAAAATACCCTGAATCTGGTAAGGGAAGAATAGAAGAGGCAAACAATGTGGAGGGGTATGGGAGGATGGGAGGGTGGGTTGTGTGTGTGGGTGCGCACGTGCTTACATGGGTGTGTGTGTCTGTGTTTCGGTGTTTGTTTGTGTCTGCCTGTGTTTGCCTGCGTGCACGCGTGTGCGTGTGTGCATGTGTGTGCACTTGCACTTGCATGTGCATTTGTGTGTGTGTGTGTGTGTGTGTGTGTGTGTGTGTGTGTGTGTGTGTGTGTGTGTGTGTGTGTGTGTGTGTGTGTGTGTGCGCTTTGGTGCGTCTTTGTGTGCTTGTGAGGGGTGTCCAGTGACCCATAGAAAACACTATCAAACAACACTGGGACTCTAAAGGGCACACAATAGAATGGCTTGCTCTTTTCTCTGCAACACCACTGCTGGGGTGAGATAAGGGAATTCCTCAAAACGAACAACAGAAAAAAAGGGAAGCTCTGTCTTTTGGGATATTCAGAGCCCCAATCTGAACCCCCATAGATTATGCATGTGTGTTTTGAAGGGGTGCTGAAATAAAGCAGCACTTTGTTGGACAAGTTTCCCTTGTTGCTGTCGATCTCCATTTCCATTGTGAGCTCTGGTCTTATTCAGTTCTATGCAGATGACTTGCAGATTACCAGGGTCTGGATTTAGCAGGCCTATAAACCATCTAAAGCACCTCCGATCAGGATGGAGACTATGTAGCAGGCCTCTGTAGCAAGCCAATGTCTAAAGCAATGTTACAGAGATTCACCCACAATCCCTGAATGCAATGACTCCCAACACATGCAGCTGATCTGCAAGGTGTACCACCAGATATTGTTCAACCTCATCATTATACTCTTTTGATTTTCTTATAAGAATTTGAACTTTCAAGCCAATCTCCCACTATTTCCAACAGGTTTTGTAAGCAAAGGAAACATTTACTGAAAGAAGAAATCCTTCCAATAGTCCAGCCCTATGATTGTGAATGCTATAGCAGTGTTGGTAATGATCGAGGCGAACGTTTACCACCTCAGGCCAGTTTAGGGTTGGGCAATAGTTTACTCCCTGAAGAAGGCAACGTTTGTGTAAAGACATCATCCATGGAGCATGCAGCATCACAATACTCAACATGCAGCCTGAGGGCCGTGTTACAAGCCTAAGCACCCATCAAACGAGGTGAAACATCTTTATGATCCTGTCTCTGCCAACAACCTGACATCAGACAGCCAACGAAACCTCCTCTCCTCACCCCTCTGTCTTTACTGCCACATATCAAAACACAGTCTCCACTGGCATCATCATAAACTTGTTTACCTGGTCCACCACTCCACCCTGGACTTGAACAGCCTATACGACCAGGTCCACCTATACAAGGCAGCAGTGCCCACCTTTGCCAGGACCCTAAAGGACATCGCCCTCAACTGCATCCCCAACACCTCACACAGGAGCAACAGATCAACAGACACCCCGCCCAGACCAGCGAGACACTCTCCCAGACCTGCGGGAGATGTCCTCCTGTGTGCTACCTATATCCCCCACTAGAATCCCCATACTTTAATGAAGACAGCTTCTCCATCCTGGAGGGGGAAATCAATAATTTCCAGGCCCAGGGACATGTACTAGTCTGTGGCGACCTAAATGCCAGAACTGGACAAGAACCTGACACTCTCAGCACACAGGGGGACAAACACGTACCTGGTGGTGGCAGCATTCCCTGCCCCATATGCCCCCCTAGGCACAACTACGACAACATAACCAACAAAAACGGGTCACAACTCCTGCAGCTCTGTCGCACGCTGTATATGTACATAGTCAATGGTAGGCTTCGAGGGGACTCCTACGGTAGGTACACCTATAGCTCATCTCTTGGCAGTAGTACTATAGACTACTTTATCACTGACCTCAACCCAGAGTCTCTCAGAGCATTCACAGTCAGCCCTCTGACACCCCTATCAGATCACAGCAAAATCACAGTCAACTTGAGCAGAGAAATACTCAATCATGAGGCATCAAAGCCAAAGGAACTGAATAATATTATGAAATGCTATAGATGGAAGGAAAGTAGTGTGGAAACCTACCAAAAAACAACAAATTCAATCAATTTTAGGCAACTTCCTGGACAAAACGTTTCACTGTAATAGGGAGGTGTAAACAGTATATTTGACCTCTCAGCTTCCCTATCAAATCAACAAATTTCAAACAGCAAAACCTAAGAAAATGTACAACAATGACAAATGGTTTTATTTAGGAACCTATCCAACCAAAAACATAGAGACCCAGAAAACCTGAGCCTACGCCTTCATTATGGTGAATCACTAAAACAATATAGAAATATACTACGGAAAAAGAAGAAACAGCACGTCAAAAATCAACTCAATGTAATTGAAGAATCCATAGACTCTAACTACTTCTGGGAAAATTGCAAAACACTAAACAAACAACAACATGAAGAGCTATCTATCCAAAACGGAGATGTATGGATAAACCACTTCTCCAATCTTTTTCGCCCTATAACAAAGAACAAAGAGCAAAAATATATAAGGATCAAATACAAATCTTAGAATCAACTATTAAAGACTACCAGAACCCACTGGATTCTCCAAATACATTGAATGAACTACAGGACAAAATCAAACCCTCCAACCCAAAAAGGTCTGTGGTGTTCATGATATCCTAAATGAAATTATAAAATATACAGACCACAAATTCCAATTGGCTATACTTAAACTCTTTAACATAATCCTTAGCTCTGGCATCTTCCCCAATATTTGGAACCAAGGACTGATCCCCCCCAGTCCACAAAAGTGGAGACAAATTTGACCCCAATAACTACCGTGGGATATGCGTCAACAGCAACCTTGGGAAAATACTCTGCATTATCATTAACAGCAGATTCTTACATTTCCTCAGTGAAAACAAGGTACTGAGCAAATGTCAAATTGTCTTTTTAGCAAATTTTACAAGACAAAAATAATGGTGTTCCAAAGTTTCCAGGACCACAAATACACATTCCATCTAGCCAGCATTGCCCTAGAGCACACAAAAAAACTATACAAACAGTGGCTTGCGAAAGTATTGACCCCCCTTGGCATTTTTCCTATTTTGTTGCCTTACAACCTGGAATTAAAATGGATTTTTGGGGGGTTTGTATCATTTGATTTACACAACATGCCTACCACTTTGAAGATGCAAAATATTTTTTCTTGTGAAGCAAACAATAAAAACAAAAAAAATGAAAACTTCAGTGTGCATAACTATTCACCCCCCAAAGTCAATACTTTGTAGAGCCACCTTTTGCAGCAATTACAGCGGCAAGTCTCTTGGGTATGTCTCTATAAGCTTGGCACATCTAGCCTCTGGGATTTCTACCCATTCTTCAAGGCAAAACTGCTCCAGCTCCTTCAAGTTGGATGGATTCCGCTGGTGTACAGCAATCTTTAAGTCATACCACAGATTCTCAATTGGATTGAGGTCTTGGCTTTGACTAGGCCATTCCAAGACATTTAAATGTTTCCCCTTAAACCAATCGAGTGTTGCTTTAGCAGTATGCTTAGGGTCATTGTCCTGCTGGAAGGTGAACCTCCATCCCAGTCTCAAATCTCTGGAAGACTGAAACAGGTTTCCCTCAAGAATTTCCCTTTATTAAGCCCCATCCATCATTCCTTCAATTCTGACCAGTTTCCCAGTCCCTGCCGATGAAAAACATCCCCACAGCATGATGCTGCCACCACCATGCTTCACTGTGGGGATGGTGTTCTCGGGGTGATGAGAGGTGTTGGGTTTGCGCCAGACATAGCGTTTTCCTTGATGGCCAAAAAGCTCAATTTTAGTCCCATCTGACCAGAGTACCTTCTTCCATATGTTTGGGGAGTCTCCCACATGCCTTTTGGCGAACACCAAACGTGTTTGCTTATTTTTTTCTTTAAGCAATGGCTTTTTTCTGGCCACTCTTCCGTAAAACCCAGCTCTGTGGAGTGTACGGCTTAAAGTGGTCCTATCCAATCTCCACTGTGGAGCTTTGCAGCTCCTTCAGGGTTATCTTTGGTCTCTTTGTTGCCTCTCTGATTAATGCCCTCCTTGCCTGGTCCGTGAGTTTTGGTGGGTGGCACTGTCTTGGCAGGTTTGTTGTGGTACCATATTCTTTCCATTTTTAATAATGGATTTAATGGTGCTCCGTGGGATGTTCAAAGTTTCTGATATTTTTTTATAACCCAACCGTGATCTGTACTTCTCCACAACGTTGTCCCTGACCTGTTTGGAGAGCTCCTTGGTCTTCATGGTGCTGCTTGCTTGGTGGTGCCCCTTGCTTAGTGGTGTTGCAGACTCTGGGGCCTTTCAGAACAGGTGTATATACTGAGATCATGTGACAGATTATGTGACACTTAGATTGCACACAGGTGGACTTTATTTAACTAATTATGTGACATAGCAAAGGGGGTGAACACATATGCACGCACCAGAACTTTTTGAAACAAGTTATTTTTTTCATTTCACTTCACCAATTTGGACTATGTGTATGTCCATTACATGAAATCCAAATAAAAATCAATTTAAATTACAGGTTGTAATGCAACAAAATAGGAAAAGCGCCAAGGGGGATGAATACTTTTGCAAGACACTGTACCTCATTCTAAACATCAGTGCCACAGCTAACTTCCACAAAGCTGTGAACGATCTGAATGACAAGGCAAGAAGTGCCATCAAAGGAAAATAAAATTCGACATACCAATTAGGATCTGGCTAAAAAATACTTGAATCAGTTTAGAACCCATTGCCCTTTATGGTTGTGAGGTCTGGGGTCCGCTCACCAACCAAGAATTCACCAAATGGGACAAACACCAAATTCTGCAAAAATATCCTCTGTGTACAATGTAAATCACCAAATAATACATGCACAGAAGAATTAGGCTGATACCGGCTAATTATCAAACTCCAGAAAAAAGCAGTTAAATTCTACAACCACCTAAAAAGGAAGCGATTCCCAAACCTTCCATAACAAAGCCATCACCTACAGAGAGATGAACCTAAAGTAAGCTGGCCTGGGGCTCTGTTCACAAACACAAACCCAATTTTGATAAACTCCCATATCTATTGGGTGAAATACCACAGTGTGCCATCACAGCAGCAAGATGTGACCTGTTGCCCAAGAAAAGGGCAAGCAGTGAAGAACAAACACCATTGTAAATACAACCCATATTTAGAGAGCAGGAGAGAGAAAGAGTGAGATAGAGAGTGAGGAGGAGAGCAGGACAGAGAAAGGGGGAGATATAGAGAGTGAGGAGGAGAGCAGGAGAGAGAAAGGGAGAGAGATAGAGAGTGAGGAGGAGAGCAGGAGAGAGAGAGTGAGAGTTGGAGGTTCAACTATTTCCTGCCCTTCATTCTATCTTTCTCTCTGTTTCTCAGTGTGTCTCTCATTCTCCTTTTCACCTTCTATCTTTCTCTGTCGGGTGATTTACTGTAGGAGGCAGGCCATAATACTGACACTGGGTACACAGTACAGCCATATAAGATTCAACATTCAGACCGTTAAGAGGGGGACTCCCCTGCCAGCCCTTATCTCAATGTTAGGAAACCCAGAAGGGGCTTTACTGCGAAGCAGGGCTGCAGTATTTGCACAGTGGACAACTTCCTAGTCACTGCGGATTAGTCTAACAATACAACTCCCCACACACAACCCCCTCCTTCTGCCACAAACCTCCACCCAAATCACTTTTTCTATGGCCTGTTATAAAGGCCTGAGTATGAATGAGGGGCTCTGTTAGTGCGTCTGAAGATAACACACTCAAACACACACTCGCTGCAAGGGAAATTAACGCAGATGATTGCTTGCCCCTGGTTGGCTGATTGGATAACTGACTGGAACTGGTTTTACACCTGTCGAGCTGTGTTCTAAAGTGAGAAAAGGAGAAAGATAGAGGGATAGAAAGGCCTGCTGCTCTGTGATTAAGAGGCTGGAGTCTTGGGAGTAGAGTTGAGAGATAGACTGGCCATTTAACCATGACAACCTTACAGAATTCAACAGCCTGACTGACACAGAGTACAGACAGGGGGAGGGGGGAGGGGCAAGGCAAGCTACTACAAAAACAGATGGGGAAAAAAACAGTTAAATGACAATGGCCAAATGACCTCTGACATGGATGGCAATGAGTGATAGGAGAAAAAGAGAAGAAGTGTTACCCCAAATATAAGGAGGCAATTTCACATGCCAGTGTTTTATGACTGGTGTATTGGTGTTTCAAGGCAGTTTGAGTGAAGGAGGGTGAGACAGAGGTCATTTATGGGGTAGAGACTTTATCAGTAGAACGAGGGTGCAAAGAAGTGCTGGGTGAATTCCTTACAGTCAAATAAAATCCCCTTTAATCACAAAGAACAAAAACAAACACACCCGTTTTGAAATACGTCATAATGTTTGCAAAAGTATGAGGTTTACTCTCTGAAAGGATGGATAAACTGTTGTGATTTTTGGTAAGTATTGAGTGACAGGTATTCTGTTGAGCTCCTTCATATACAGTGCATTCGGAAAGTATTCAGACCCCTTGACTTTTTCCACATTTTGTTACGTTACAGCCTCATTCTAAAATTGATTAAATTGTTTTTTTCCCCCTCATCAATCTACACATAATACCCCATGATGACAAAGCAAAAACATTTTATTTTTTATTTTGTGCAAATGTATTAAACATTTAAAACTGAAATATCCCATTTACATAAGTATTCAGACCTTTTACTCAGTACTTTGTTGAAGCACCTTTGGCAGTGATTACAGCCTTGAGTCTTCTTTGGTATGACGCTACAAGCTTGGCACACCTGTATTTGGGGAGTTTCTCCCATTCTTCTCTGCAGATCCTCTCAAGCTCTGTCAGGTTGGATTGGGAGCATCGCTGCACAGCTATTTTCAGGTCTCTCCAGAGATGTTCGATCTGGTTCAAGTCTGGGCTCTGGCTGGGCCCCTCAAGGACATTCAGAGATGTGTCCTGAAGCCCCTCCTGTGTTGCTGTGTGCTTAGGGTTGTTGTCCTGTTGGAAGGTGAACATTCACCCCAGTCTGAGGTCCTGAGTGCTCTGGAGCAGGTTTGCATCAAGGATCTCGCAGTACTTTGCTCCGTTCATCTTTCCCTCAATCCTGACCAGTCTCCCAGTCCCTGCCGCTGAAAAACCTTCCCACAGCACGATGCTGTCACCACCATGCTTCACCGTAGGGATGGTGCCAGGTTTCCTCCAGACATGACGCTTGGCATTCAGGCCAAGAGTTCAATCTTGATTTGATCAGACCAGAGAATCATGTTTCTCCTGGTCTGAGAGTCCTTTAGGTGCCTTTTGGCAAACTCCAAGCGGGCTGTCATGTGCCTTTTACTGAGGAGTGGCTTCCATCTGGCCACTCTACCATAAAGGCCTGATTGGTGGAGTGCTGCAGAGACAGTTGTCCTTCTGGAAGGTTCTCCCATCTGCACAGAGGAACTCTGGAGCTCTGTCAGAGCGACCATCGGGTTCTTGGCCACCTCCCTTACCAAGACCCTTCTCCCCCGATTGCTCAGTTTGGCCGTGCGGCCAGCTCTAGGAAGAGTCTTGGTGGTTCCAAACTTCTTCCATTTAAGAATGATGGAGGCCACTGTGTTCTTGGTGACCTTCAATGCTGCAGACATTTTTTGGTACCCTTCCCCAGATCTGTGGCTCGACCCAATCCTGTCTCTGAGCTATACGGACAATTCCTTCAACCTCGTGGCTTGGTTTTTGCTCTGACATGCACTGTCAACCGTGGGACCTTACAGTACATAGACAGGTGTGTGCCTTTCCAAATCATGTCAAATCAATTTAATTTACCACAGGTGGACTCCAATCAAGTTGTAGAAACATCTCAAGGATGATCAATGGAAACAGGATGCACCTGAGCTCAACTTCGAGTCTCATAGCAAAGGGTCTGAATACTTATGTAAATAAGGAATTTTGTTATTATTTTGAATACATTTGAAAACAATATTATGGGATATTGTGTGTATATTGATGAGGGGAAAAATGTATTTAATCAATTTTAGAATAAGGCTGTAACATAACAAAATGTGGAAAAAGGGAAGGGGTCTGAATACTTTTCGAATGCACTGTACTTGTGCTCTGTTCTGGCACATCCAGCGGGTTTCAACTTATCCAAAAGGATTGTTGTTCTTTGCAAAAATGTTATACAAGTATGTAAATATTCCCTAACTATTGATCTGACAATAGCACAAAATGACAACCTACTGGAGAAAATAAATGAAATTCACACTTAATTTCACTAACTTACAGAGCATCACCTGACTGAGGAGAACTGTGACTGCAGTGTCATCAGCAAAGAGCCCTCTCCCCCTCCACCAACCACCAGTCACGGAGGGGTGACTGTGGCCTTGGTTCAATGTAAACACGCATGGGCATTCAGAGCCTCCAAAACGACCCTATTAGGCAGGATGGTTTTGGGGGGGTGTGGAAGGTGGGGGAGTAGGGAAGGTTTTAGAAAGGGAGAGGTGCCAAAGGGGAAGTTGGATTTGGAGGGGAGTGGTAAGGGGGAGTGTTTTTAGGTGATGGAGGTAACGAGGCAGCAGCAGGAATGTTTAATTAACTGTTGGAAGGGGCTCTGGGTGCTCCTACTCTAAATGACCCTACAGCTGAATGGAAGGATTAACTAGCACCACGGCCGGGCCTGTGGCTAGAGCATGCTCATTACTGCAGAACTGGGAGAAGGTGGGAGGGAGGAGGGGGGTTAAGAGAGGGGATGACTGGAAAATAATTGAATGAAGATAGGGAGAGGGGGAGGATATTATAGGACAGCTAGAGAAAGAGGGAGAAGGAGAAAGGATGGACAACTAGAGGAACATGGGGAGTGAATGAGGGAGAGAGAGAGAGAGAGAGAGAGAGAGAGAGAAAAGAGAGAGAGAGAGGGGGGGGAGCTGGCAATTAACTTCTGGGCCACATCCTGACTAATGGAAGCCCATTCTTGCATAATCAATGCTTGGAGTTTGTCAGAATTTGTGGGGGTTTTGTTTGTCCACCCACCTCTTGAGGATTGACCACAAGTTCTCAATGGGATTAAGGTCTGGGAGTTTCCTGGCCATGGACCCAAAATGTCGATGTTTTGTTCCCCGAGCCACTTAGTTATCACTTTTGCCTTATGGCAAGGTGCTCCATCATGCTGGAAAAGGCATTGTTCGTCACTAAACTGTTCTTGGATGGTTGGGAGAAGTTGCTCTCAGAGGATGTGTTGGTAACATTCTTGATTCATGGCTGTGTTCTTAGACAAAATTGTGAGTGAGCCCACTCCCTTGGCTGAGAAGCAACCCCACACATGAATGGTCTCAGGATGCTTTACTGTTGGCATGACACAGGACTGATGGTAGTGCTCACCTTGTCTTCTCCGGACAAGGTGTTTTCCGGATGCCCCAAACAATCAGAAAGGACACGGTCCTGGTGCTTGCTGAACTTTCTTGGGCGCCCTGGAAGCCTTCTTCACAACAATTGAACCTCTCTCCTTGAAGTTCTTGATGATCCGATAAATGGTTGATTTCTTGAGCAGGGGGACCTTGCGGGCGCTGCAGGATTTCAGTCCTTCACGGCGTAGTGTGTTACCAATTGTTTTCTTGGTGACTATGGTCCCAGCTGCATTGAGATCATTGACAAGATCCTCCCGTGTAGTTCTGGGCTGATTCCTCACCGTTCTCATGATCATTGCAACTCCACGAGGTGAGATCTTGCATGAGCCCCAGGCCGAGGGAGATTGACAGTTCTTTTTGTGTTTCTTCCATTTGCGAATAATCGCACCAACTGTTGTCACCTTCTCACCAAGCTGCTTGGTGATGGTCTTGTAGCCCATTCCAGCCTTGTGTAGGTCTACAATCTTGTCCCTGACATCCTTTGAGAGCTCTTTGGTCTTGGTCATGGTGGAGAGTTTCGAATCTGATTGATTGATTGCTTCTGTCGACAGGTGTCTTTTATACAGGTAACAAGCTGAGATTAGGAGCACTCCTAATCTCAGCTCGTTACCTGTATAAAAGACACCTAGGAGCCAGACATCTTTCTGATTGAGAGGGGGTCAAATACTTATTTCCCTCATTAAAATGCAAATCAATTTATGACATTTTTGACATTCGTTTTTCTGGATTTTGTTGTTCTTATTCTGTCTCTCACTGTTCAAATAAATCTACCATTAAAATTATAGACTGATCATTTCTTTGTCAGTGGGCAAACGTACAAAATCAGCAGGGGATCAAATACTTTTTTCCCTCACTGTAGGTGAATATTCTATGTATGTTAGCAAAAACCTCCTGAGAACCTATTTAGCATGTTTTGGCTTTAGATTTAGAAGGGAATTATGTTAATGTCACACCAAACATACTCAGAACATGGTTGCCATGTTCTCAGAATATAAGATATTAATGTTCTAGACACATTTCATGGGAAAGTGTTTTGAAATAATATTTATGAATTATTAAATTATTTTAAATATTAATAACATTCCACCCATGAGGCCACTTGAGGGCGATTTGGTAATTTGACTGCAGGAAAGGGCTACGGGAATGGTCTCTTGGACATCACCGGAACACTCCTATGAAAATGTTAGGTAATGACCTAATGAGACTCTCAAGGGAACGTTCTCTAAAGTTGTGGGAATGTTTGCTGCTAGCTGGGTATGTACAGAAAATAGGTGCTGTAAGTGTAATGCAAATATCAATACACCAATATTTGTTTCCCCCCCCCCCATCAGATGTACATCCAGAGGTACAGGCCAACCTACAAACTGTCCTTATCTATGTTGACCTTCCTCCACCATGGGCATCATGTGGCGCACTGGTCTAAGGCACTGCATTGCAGTGCTAGCTGTGCCACTAGAGATCCTGGTTCGAATCCAGGCTCTGTCGTAGCCGGCCGTGACCGGGAGACCCATGGGGCGGCGCACAATTGGCCCAGCGTCATCCAGGGTAGGGGAGGGAATGGCTGGCAGGGATGTAGCTCAGTTGGTAGAGCATGGTGTTTGTAACGCCAGGGTTGTGGGTTCGATTCCCACGGGGGTAATAAAAAAATTATAATAATAATAATAAAAAAAAATAATAATAATGTATGCACTCACTACCTGTAAGTCGCTCTGGATAAGAGCGTCTGCTAAATGACTAAAATGTAAATGTAAAATGACAGACGATTACATGGTGTTCTCTGTGTGGACTGCCTGGCCACACAACAGAGTCAACACTGTGGGGGAGGTATATTGCCAGTGAACTTGTGTCAGTCTGTATGGCGACGAGGGCAGAAGTTCTGGTCTGATTCAACTTCACACACTCATCCTTCTCTGGTGTTCTTCCACAGCGTGAAGCAGGTGAAGCAACTCCATCTTAGAGCACCGTTATGCACTGTTCAATTACAACAATGTAAAATGCAAATAGTCCGGGTAGCCATGATTAGCTGTTCAGGAGTCTTATGGCTTGGGGGTAGAAGCTGTTAAGAAGCCTTTTGGACCTAGACTTGGTGCTCCGGTACCGCTTGCCGTTTGCTCGTTCATATATCGACACTTGACTGCATCCCTACAGGAACACATCCCTATGGGAATGTGTGTGTGTGGATGCATGTGTGTGTGTGCGTGAATGGGTGCATTTGTGTGCGCTTGTGTGTGTGTGCTTGTGGATAACTCTGTGTGTGCCCTCTCACAAGTGTGTGTGTGTTGGAGGGACGCTGTTTGGGATTTGGATCCAAATGAGTGTAGTGCTGGTGCATTAATGAGCACCATGCAGCCCTCATCTCCAACAATACCCTCTCTCCACCCTCCCACCCCTCACCCATGTAAAAAAAAAAATCTCTCTCTCTCTCTCTCTCTCTCTCTCTCTCTCTCTCTTCTTCATTTGGAGTGTGAGACAATGCGGCAGGCCTTGTGTCTTTGTGCTCCTGACGTCCCGCTGAGCCACAATATGGCCCAGTCAGGGAACAATGAGGACAAACAATGGCCATTACCTACGGGGCTGAGCAGCAGGGCCTCAGGGAACAGGGTCCGGGTGGACAGCTTCCAGACTGCTGGGTGTCTGGGGCCACATTGGGAGAGGAGGGGGATGGGAGAGAGATATGGAGGGATGGAGAGATGGAGGGAGGTGAAAAGAGGGAGGGGGAAAGGTGAAAAAAGTTGAGAGTCAAAGAGAAAATTCCAATGATGTTAAAATGCTGGAGTGGAGGAGAGAGAGCGAGACAGATGGGTGACAGATGGAACACTGGAACCTTTGCCAGAGGGAGAACTTAGGATATATCTCTCTGGGGGACAAAGGGGGATAATGGATAATGGCGTTTGTCTTGGAGCTGAACTTGGTCGCCTGATCACACAGGCAGCGGGGAATGCAGGCAGGCATTGAGCAAACAGCCCAAAGAAAGGACCGGTTTCACCCTGGCTGCTGCTGCACTGACCCCAGACCACACTGACTGGACACAGAGGGTGGACAGCGATGCACAAAGGCTGGACAGGAGGGCCAGAGGGAATGAACCAGGGGGCTGGGGGGGTGGGGGGGTGGATATGGGTCACTGGGTGAAGCTGAACTTAACCATCAGTCTCCCATGTGAATCTCCCTCACTGTCACTTTTTTCACCGTTTAGAAGCCAATGTAGCAAAAACCCCATCAACTCCTCCAACACTTTGTGACTAAACACACAACCATACCTAAGCAAAGTGACCACAAGGAGATGACCTTCATTTTGTGTTGTAATGCTAAACCAATTAATCCCAATGTCAACCTAACTTTATCTTATTAAAGGCCTTCTTCTCAGTTGAGAGGACACAGGCCAATTATTAGGAAGTCCTCTCCCATAGCATCTGGCATTCCTGCAGCTCCTGCCCCAACGTTTGCTCTCACCTTAGTGAGGGGTCAGTCCCAACATGATTATCTGGGTCACTGCTCGCCTATTTTGGGCAACCGCTGACAGGGGCATGCATCAGGCCCCTGGTAGTAAGGAGAGAAGGGGAGATAAAAGTGCTGTGGATGTGGGTTTTTAGGAGTGTCCCAAATGGCACCCTATACCCTATATAGTGCACTATGGCCCTGGTCAGAAGTAGTGCACCATGGGAATAGGGTGTCATTTGGGACACACACTGTGTAGAGGATAGGTAGGAAATTTCTTCACGTTGCACTCCATCTCACTGTTACTGTTACTGTTCCACCATGGTCCAGTGATAATTGAGCTCATATCTATCTGGAGGTTACACTTTCACTGGCCTGCACTTCTTCAATGGACTGACTGCACTATTTCTGTGGGTTCTTCAGTGCTCTGCACCCCTTTCCCCTTTTCTCACAGTGGAGCGGTGAGCACTGACAGATGGCCCTCTCTCGCTCCGTATCTATCTTTCATTTTCTCACTGTCTGTCTCTTATTGTCTTTCTCATTGTCACTCACTCTCAGGGTCACACTCTCTCTTACTTTCACACACTCACTCTCTCATTAACACTCTTCTCCCTGTCTTGACTTTCTCTGAAGCATTCAAGCCTTTAGCATGACAGCAGTTATCCTTTAGCATTATCTGGTGCAGTATAATATACATTAAACGTTTTATTTTATTGTAAAATAACATAGGAGGATAGGACAGATGGACATGTAGAATGAGGGGAGAGATGGAGAGATGGAGGTGTGAAGGGGGAGAGATGGAGGAGTAGAAGGGGGAGAGATGGAGGAAAAAAGAGGTGGCCTAACAGGAGGTGGAGAGAGAGGAAAATGAGAATCGACATTTGAAGGCATGTAATGTTAGACCATAACATAAGCCCCTGCTGTGTGTCCCCTCACGACCTCCCTTCTTTCCCCTCCTCTCCCTCCCTCTCTCTCGCTCTCCCTCTCTCCCTCCCTTGTTCCTCTATTCCTGTCCTCTGTGTGTTTCGCTGCACCCTGGGTTCTGTCATAGTTGTATTTAGTGTTGGAGCCTGTGGATGCTTCAGCCATGCAGAATTGAATGGAGAGGCACAACATGTGGCCTACCCCCCTGCCAACGCTCACCATCTGGCCTGTCCACGCCAAGGTAGGAGCCCCAGGTCCCGCGCATAGAGGCCCTGCACCGAGCAGGGGACTGCACAGATGTGTGACCAAAATATTCACACACACAGACACACACACATACACATGCATGATCAAATGTGGGGCCCCTCATACAAATACACACTCATATCAGGACATCCATACATGCAAGCCCTCATCCACATTAGCATGCATAAGTAGGCCACAAAGGATAGCACACAGAGATCATATTACTTCCCAGAGAATACACAGGATGCACTGGGGAGATGTGTCCTTCACTGGTGTGCTGTTGATGGACAAACAGTACATGTGATAACATTGCATTTGTACATCGCTCAGAATATTACTATCATACAGGGTTATGATATATACAGTGGGGAGAACAAGTATTTGATACACTGTCGATTTTGCAGGTTTTCCTACTTACAAAGCATGTAGAGGTCTGTAATTTTTATCATAGGTACACACGGGAAAAATCCAAGAAAATCACATTGTATGATTTTTAAGTAACTAATTGCATTTTATTGCATGACATAAGTATTTGATACATCAGAAAAGAAGAACTTAATATTTGGTACAGAAACCTTTGTTTGCAATTACAGAGATCATACGTTTCCTGTAGGTCTTGACCAGGTTTGCACACACACTGCAGCAGGGATTTTGGCCCACTCCTCCACAGACCTTCTCCAGATCCTTCAGGTTTCGGGGCTGTCGCTGGGCAATACGGACTTCAGCTCCCTCCAAAGATGTTCTATTGGGTTCAGGTCTCGAGACTGGCTAGGCCACTCCAGGACCTGAGATGCATCTTACGGAGCCACTCCTTAGTTGCCCTGGCTGTGTGTTTGGGTCGTTGTCATGCTGGAAGACCCAGCCATGACCCATCTTCAATGCTCTTACTGAGGAAGGAGGTTGTTGGCCAAGATCTCGCGATACATGGCCCCATCCATCCTCCCTCAATACGGGTGCAGTTGTCCTGTCCCCTTTGCAGAAAAGCATCCCCAAAGAATGATGCTTCCACCTCCATGCTTCACCGGTTGGGATGGTGTTCTTGGGGTTGTACTCATCCTTCTTCTTCCTCCAAACACGACGAGTGGAGTTTAGACCCAAAAGCTCTATTTTTGTCTCATCAGACCACATGACCTTCTCCCATTCCTCCTCTGGATCATCCAGATGGTCATTGGCAAACTTCAGACGGGCCTGGACATGCGCTGGCTTGAGCAGGGGGACCTTGCGTGCGCTGCAGGATTTTAATCCATGACGGCGTAGTGTGTTACTAATGGTTTTCTTTGAGACTGTGGTCCCAGCTCTCTTCAGGTCATTGACCAGGTCCTGCCGTGTAGTTCTGGGCTGATCCCTCACCTTCCTCATGATCATTGATGCCCCAAGAGGTGAGATCTTGCATGGAGTCCCAGACCGAGGGTGATTGACCGTCATCTTGAACTTCTTCCATTTTCTAATAATTGCGCCAACAGTTGTTGCCTTCTCCCCAAGCTGCTTGCCTATTGTCCTGTAGCCCATCCCAGCCTTGTGCAGGTCTACAATTTTATCCCTGATGTCCTTACACAACTCTCTGGTCTTGGCCATTGTGGAGAGGTTGGAGTCTGTTTGATTGAGTGTGTGGACAGGTGTCTTTTATACAGGTAACGAGTTCAAACATGTGCAGTTAATACAGGTAATGAGTGGAGAACAGGAGGGCTTCTTAAAGAAAAAACTAACAGGTCTGTGAGCCGGAATTCTTACTGGTTGGTAGGTGATCAAATACTTATGTCATGCAATAAAATGCAAATTAATTACTTAAAAATCATACAATGTGATTTTCTGGATTTTTGTTTTAGATTCCGTCTCTCACAGTTGAAGTGTACCTATGATAAAAATTACAGACCTCTACATGCTTTGTAAGTAGGAAAACCTGCAAAATCGGCTGTATATACAGTGCCCTCCACAATTATTGGCACCCCTGTTTAAGATGTGGTCGAGGACTTCCAAAAATTCTCATTTTTTTAAACAACATAGAACCCAAATGCAAAAAAAGAGAAAAATCCAACCTTTTATTTAAGTACATTACTTTGGTTGTAAAAAAAAAAATCACACATTTAGAAAAAAAAACTTGAAATCATGTGTCCCACAATTATTGGCACCCCTGATGTTAATACTTTGTACAACCCCCTTTTGCCAACAAGACAGCACTTAATCTCCTCCTATAACATTTCACAAGATTGGAGAACACAGAGAGAGGGATCTTTGACCATTCTTCTTTGCACAATCTTTCTAGATCATCCAGTGTCCTGGGTCCTCTCTTATGCACTCTCCTCTTTGGCTCGCCCCACAGGTTTTCGATTGGGTTGAGGTCTGGGGACTGAGATGGCCATGGGAGGACCTTGAGTTTGTGACTGCTGAACCATTTTGTGTAGATTTTGCCACATGTTTTGGATCATTATCCTGCTGAAAGACCCAATGACGACCCATCTTCAGCTTTCTGGCAGAGGCCATCAGGTTTTTATTTAAAATGTCCTGGTAGTTCAAAGCGTTCATAATGCCATGCACCTAACAAGGTTCCCAGGGCCTTTGGAAGAGAAACAGGCCCACAGCATCACAGATCCTCCACCATACTTCACGGTGGGCATGAGGTGCTTTCCGGCATACTCATCTTTTGTTTTACGCAGACCCACTTAGAGTGTTTGTTGCCAAAAGCTCAATCTTAGTCTCATCTGACCAAAGCACACGATCCCAGTTGAAGTCCCAGTGCCGCTTAGCAAACTCCAGACATTTACGTTTGTGAGTGTTAGTGAGAAAAGGCTTTTTCCTTGCATGCCTCCCAAACAGCTTGTTGGCATGTAGAGAGCGTCTGATGTTTGTTTTGGAGACTTTGTGACCCCAAGATGCCACTCTTTGATGCAATTCTGTGACAGTGAGCTTAGGACTTTATTTTACTTCTCTTACCATCCTCCTCACTGTGCGTGTGGCAAGATAAACTTGGGACCTCTTCCAGCCTTGTTTGTCACTGTTCCAGTTGTTTTAAACTTCTTAATGATTCCTCTGACTGTAGATACGGGCAAGTTAAGGCGAGTGGCTATTTTCTTGTAGCCATTGCCTGACTTATGAAGGTCGACACAAATCTGCCTTACTTGAATGGTGTGTTCTCTTGTCTTTGCCATGTTGACAAATGGGTAAGAGAATTAGGCCTCTGTGTCACGTCATATTTATACCCCAGGGAAACAGGAAGTCATGAATTACTAATTAAAAGTTCCTAGATACCCTGACCAACTTTAGCAACTACAGAAAAATATATTTAAAAAAATCAATTAACATTTTTAGCGGAATTGTTAGGGGTGCCAATAATTGTGGGACACATGATTTCAAGTATTTTTTTTTCTAAATGTGTGATTTTTTTACAACCAAAGTAATGTACTTAAATAAAAGGTTGGATTTTTCTCTTTTTTTGCATTTGGGTTCTATGTTGTTTAAAAAAAATGAGAATTTTTGGAAGTCCTCACCACATCTTAAACAGGGTGCCAATAATAGTGGAGGGCACTGTATATATTTTTTTTTCACCTTTATTTAACCAGGTAAGCCAGTTGAGAACAAGTTCTAATTTACAACTGCGACCTGGCCAAGATAAAGCAAAGCAGTGCGTAAAAACAACAACACAGAGAGTTACATATGGGGTAAACAAAACATAAAGTCAAAAATACAACAGAAAATATATATACAGTGTGTGCAAATGTAGTAAGTTATGGAGGTAAGGCAATAAATAAATAGGCCCTAGTGCAAAAATAGTTACAATTTTGTAATTAACACTGGAATGATAGATGTGCAAAGATGATGTGCAAATAGAGATACTGGGGTGCAAATTAGCAAAATAAATAACAATATCGGGATGAGGTAGTTGGGGTGGGCTAATTTCAGAATGGCTGTGTACAGGTGCAGTGATCGGTAAGCTGCTCTGACAACTGACGCTTAAAGTTAGTGAGGGAGATAAGAGTCTCCAGCTTCAGATATTTTTGCAGTTCGTTCCAGTCATTGGCAGCAGAGAACTGGAAGGAATGGCGGCCAAAGGAAGTGTTGGCTTTGGGGATGACCAGTGAGATATACCTGCTGGAGCGCAGACTACGGGTGGGTGTTGCTGTGGTGACCAGTGAGCTAAAATAAGACAGGGATTTGCCTAGCAGTGATTTATAGATGACCTGGAGCCAGTGGGTTTGGCGCGAATATGTAGTGAGGGCCAGCCAACAAGAGCGTACAGTTCACAATGGTGGGTAGTGTATGGGGCTTTGGTGACAAAGCGGATGGCACTGTGATAGACTACATCCAATTTCCTGAGTGTTGGAGGCTATTTTGTAAATGACATCGCCAAAGTCAAGGATCGGTAGGGATAGTCAGTTTTACGAGGGCATGTTTGGCAGCATGAGTGAAGGAGGCTTTGTTGCGGAATAGGAAGCCGATTATAGATCCAACTTTTGATTGGAGATGCTTAATGTGAGTCTGGAAGGAGAGTTTACAGTCTAACCAGACACCTAGGTATTTTGTAGTTGTCCACATACTCTAGGTCAGACCCGCCGAGTAGTGATTCTAGTCGGGTCATCCGCATAGAGGTGGATCCGAGCGTCACCAGCAGCAAGAGCGACATCATTGATATACACAGAGAATAGAGTCGGCCCGAGAATTGAACCCTGTGGCACCCCCCATAGAGACGACCAGAGGTCCAGACAACAGGCCCTCCGATTTGACACATTGAACTCTATCTGAGAAGTAGTTAGTGAACCAGCGCGTCATTAGAGAAACCAAGGCTATTTAGTCTGCCAATAAGTCACGGTGGTCGAAAGCCTTGGCCAGGTCGATGAAGACGGCTGCGCAGTACTCTTTTATCGATCGCGGTTATAATATCGTTTAGGACCTTGAGTGTGGCTGAGGTGCACCCATGACCAGCTCGGAAACCGGATTGCATAGCAGAGAAGGTACAGTGGGATTCGAAATGGACGGTGATCTGTTTGTTAACTGGCTTTCAAATACTTTGAAAGGCAGGGCAGGATGGATATAGGTCTGTAACAGTTTGGATCTAGAGTGTCAGAAGGATAGATTATCTTTGGTCCAACGCCTGGTCAGCAGGAATCCCCACACCTAGCCTCAGCATCTGCCATTCTGCCACTCCATGAGAGCTGAGCTGGCCATAAGCATGATGACCTTTTAGGGTCAGGGAAATAATTTGTGTCCTGTCCATTGTCTGTGTGGTCTGTGGCGTATAATATACATTTAATGAAGGCAGGTCCAGGCATGGGGCTGCAAGGCAATAAAGAGAGAGGGGGAGAGAAGGGGAGAAGAGGGTAGGGGAAATGGGAGAGAGGAGAAAGAGGAGAGAGAAGGGAAGAGATGGAGAGGGAGAGGGAAGAGACAGAGGGGAGAGAGTTGGGAAGAGAGAAAGAAAGGAGGAGAGTAAGGGGAGAAGACCAGGCGCTGAGGGACGACCAGCCTGTTGCACTGCCAGCCCCATCTGTCTACTATTTCACATCAGCACCATCAAACACACACAAAGGGGGAGGTGTATGTGTGCGCGCGTGTGCGTACATGCATGACATTATTACTTTACTCATAATTCTGATCATCCCACTGGGCACACACTGGTTGAATAAACATTGTTTCCACGCCATTTCAATTAAATTACGTTGAACCAATGTGGAATAGACGTTGAATTGACGTCTGTGCCCAGTGGGTAGGCTTACCATGTCACTGTGCTGGCGTTCCAATAGAAACATTTGCTACAAAACAGGAGGAAACAGGTATGGCTGGGTACAGTAGTTCTCTTCCCTTCCTGCCAATTCTTCCTGCCAACACCCAGATGAGGAATCTTTGTTTCCAAGGAGTGGCTGTGTTGTTTGCAAGAAAACCCAATGGAAGTTGGACTGGTTTCAAAGGCTCGGGGAAAATAAGCTGCTCCATGGCACTCCACAACTAGAGACAACTCTACTGTGTGTGGAGAGAGTCTAGCAAATGTGGTTGGAGCATTGGGATACCTACTGTCCAGCAGCTTTACCATAGACCTAGAGGATGTTCATGTGTGAAAATAGAGGTTTAAAAACAGTGGTAAAGGCTTTAGCACCTAGATTAAGGCCAGGATTCAAGATGAAACCGCATGGCGCACTTGACATCTAAAGGCAATTTCCAGTTGAGCCAATTGAGCGATCTCAATGAACACGGTAACATTGCCTTTAAAAGTGTGATCGGATTGAATCCCGGCCATAGCCTTATGAAATCTTTAATGCAGAAACACATTGTGATTGGGATTTCTTAATTGATATTTTTAAGAAATACATATTTACGCTATGGCCCCAATATCGACTTAATGTCGACACTTCTCCATACGTGAAACTTTAAGTAAAGTCCAGCCATAATATGGTAAAGAATCAGTGATGAGCTCCAGCTACCTTTATGGCGGCAGAGATTCCACCATAATGTGTATGCTTATGTCCTGATGACGTAGCACAGGTATTGTATAGTGTATAGTTATGATATGAGTGATATAATGGCTATGGGGAGAAAGACTATGGAACACTTTAGAGTGCTGGAAATGGCCTCACATTCGATATACTTAGAAATAAGTATATCTAGTTGATGTACTAAAGTGTACATAAATACGTTATATGTATGATACAGAGTATCAGAAATGAGGCTAAGAAGTATTGGTTGTTACCCTGCTCTGTGCTCCGGGAGCCTGGTAAGGTCTTCCATTCTGTGAGAGGGGTGCCGGGCAGCGAGTGGATACACCTGGTGTCACTTTGTTGAGGCAATCATCCAGGAAGAGAACTGCATGTTATCCACACTAATCACACAGCTAGATAACTGTGGTGTATATGACACGGCCACTAAATTACATTGCATGTCTATTGCTGCATGTGAATGATATCGAAGAATAGGCTGAAGAAGAGACAGGGGAAATGATTTTATCAGATTGTTTATTGCTATACTTAATGTTTTCTGTCGGCGTAGAAAGTTAGTTAACCCCATATACAGTAGAGTAGCAGCAATATGGCGAGGACAGGATGTGTGAGATGCTATGAGGAGAGTGTGAGGCAGGTAGAAAACCATTAAACGGCACCCCTCTCTCAGGTTTAAAGGTATGACACATTCTGCTCTGGGGGAAGTTCTCTGAAAGGTCATCCTTTCCATTTGTGGAAAATAAACTTAACTTAGTGAGCTCTCGTTCTCAACTCTCTTTTCAATCAATGGTATTCATCATTACCTGCCCTTCATTCATCATGATGTCACCAACAACTACAGTGGGGGAAAAAAGTATTTAGTCAGCCACCAATTGTGCAAGTACTCCCACTTAAAAAGATGAGAGAGGCCTGTAATTTTCATCATAGGTACACGTCAACTATGAGAGACAAATTGAGAAAAAAAAATCCAGAAAATCACATTGTAGGATTTTTAATGAATTTATTTGCAAATTATGGTGGAAAATAAGTATTTGGTCACCTACAAACAAGCAAGATTTCTGGCTCTCACAGACCTGTAACTTCTTCTTTAAGAGGCTCCTCTGTCCCCACTCGTTACCTGTATTAATGGCACCTGTTTGAACTTGTTATCATTATAAAAGACACCTGTCCACAACCTCAAACAGTCACACTCCAAACTCCACTATGGCCAAGACCAAGAGCTGTCAAAGGACACCAGAAACAAAATTGTAGACCTGCACCAGGCTGGGAAGACTGAATCTGCAATAGGTAAGCAGCTTGGTTTGATGAAATCAACTGTGGAGCAATTATTAGGAAATGGAAGACATACAAGACCACTGATCATCTCCCTCGATCTGGGGCTCCACACAAGATCTCACCCCGTGGGAATCAAAATGATCACAAGAACGGTGAGCAAAAATCCCAGAACCACACGGGGGACCTAGTGAATGACCTGCGAGAGCTGGGACCAAAAGTAACAAAGCCTACCTGTGATCCCGGCAGTCTGAGTCGGGTCCTGTCTGGTGACTAGTTTTTCCTGTTCGTGATCTCCAGTTTCCCGAGGGTTCGGGGAGCGCTCCGGGGAAGCTCTCTTGTTTTCCGCACCTGCATCCCATCAGCAATCTGCACACCTGGTCCTGATCATCACCCTTCTTAGGCTCTGGCCAAACATCCAGTTCCTGCCGGATGCGTTAGCCATGAACAGTATGTTTGTCAGCGTATCAGCCTTGAGTTCTAGCGTTAGTTTTTGTTGTTTTGCACCTTGTTGAATTGCTGTGTACTCACCTCCGTTTTGTTCTGTCTGCAGTCTCTCACCCGGAACCTTCACCCAACCTCTGCCTGATGGTCGGCGGCTGCCGAGCCATGTCTGGACCTACCACTGCACCCTCAACAACCCATCCACGCCACCCGCTCTGTCCCTGGATTATTCAGCCTCACTCGGAGTCAATTAATAAACACTCACCTTTTCCTCTAAGTACCTTGTCCTGGTCTGCTTCTGGGTTCTGGCGTAGTATACCGTGACAGAACGATCCGGCCAGTAATGAACCCAGCGGACCTGGACTCTGTTCGCCATGCCATTACCCATCAGGAGAAGATGTTGGGCCATCATAGCACGGTACTACAGGAGATCGCGTTGTCAGTTCGAACCTTTCTACCGGTCTGACGGAGGTCCAGAACCAACGCGAAGTTTTCGGTGGAGGATCCACTACCGGTTTCCCCATCTCGCCTGCCGCTTCGGGAGCTGTGTCCTTCCGTGAGCCCGAGGTTCCGAGCGCCGGATAGATATGAGGGGAGCTGGGAAGATGCCGTTCCTTCCTTATGCAGTGTGGATTAGTGTTCGATCTACAGCCCTACTCTTATGCCACAGACAAGGCTAGGATAGCCTTTGTGATTGCGTTGCTGCGTGGTCGAGCGCTGGAGTGGGCTTCAGCCGTTTGGGAACGACAAGACCCCTGCATGGCTTCATACCAGGGGTTCACGGCCGAGATGAGGAAGCTCTTCGACCATTCCGTCCGAGGGAGGGACGCAGCTAGGCGCCTGTTTTCGCTTCACCAAGGAACTCGCAGCGTGGCCGACTCGTGATCGGAGTTCAAGACGTTGGCTGTGGAGAGTGGGTGGAACGAGGAGTCTCTGCAAGCGGCCTTTTACCAGGGTCTGTCGGAGCAGCTCAAGGATGAGTTGATCTCCTATCCGAGCCTAGTGACCTGGACAGCTTGGTAGCCTTGTCTATTCGGGTGGATAATCGAGTCCGAGAGCGAAGGAGGGAGAAGCAATGGGGTCCGTCCAATCGATCAGCTTCTCAGTTCCCAGTCGGGTCGGGTGGTGGACCAGAACACGTCGATCATTCTCCTCCACAATGGATTAGTGGAGAGGTCCTCTCCCGATTCTGAACCCATGCAAGTGGGGCGGCACGGGTTAACCAAGGAGGAGCGTCAACATAGACGTCAGACCAACTGCTGCCTCTACTGTGGTAGCTCGGGACATTACATCTCCACCTGTTCCCGGCGGTCGTCAAACTGCCCGGCTCGCTAAAGTTGGGAGGACTTTTAGCGAGCCAGTTTCAACCTCTCAGTACCTCTGTCAGACCCCGTTTCCCGGCTACCCTTGTGAACAGGAATCAGAGCTTAGCGCTTAACGCTTTTATCGATTCAGGTGCCGATGGAAGCTTTCTTGATGCCGAGTTGGTGGAACAGCTGGGGCTTTCCAAGGAGCAATTGCCGGAAGCCATTGAAGCGACCACTCTGAACGGCAGTAGTCTGGCACGTATCACGATGAGGACTGAACCCGGTTAAGATGCGGTTGTCGGGGAATCATTCTGAGATGATTTCATTCTTCATTCTGCCGTCTTCCCATGTTCCTCTGGTCCTTGGATACCCCTGGCTGAAGGAACACAATCCCACGTTCGATTGGGTGACGGGCAAGGTAACGAGTTGGAGCCTTGATTGTCATGCTAACTGTCTCAAGACTGCCTGCCCCCATTCGGTTCCCAGTCAGGTGATTGAGGCTAAACCCCCAGATTTGTCCCTGGTTCCCGAGACATATCACGATTTGGGGGACGTTTTCAGTAAGCAGAAGGCTCTGTCACTCCCTCCCCACCGACCATATGATTGTGCCATCAACCTGGTCCCTGGAGCTGTCTACCCCAAGGGAAGGTTATACAGTATCTCCCGACCTGAACGTGAGGCGTTGGAGACCTACATCAAGGAGTCCCTAGCTGCTGGTCTCGTTAGCCCCTCGTCATCACCCCTGGGGGCAGGATTCTTCTTTGTGGGTAAGAAGGATGGCTCTCTTCGACCGTGTATTGATTATCGGGGGTTGAATGACATCACGATCAAGAACAAGTATCCCCTGCCCTTGATGAGTTCTGCCTTCGACTCCTTACAGGGTGCTACGGTGTTCACCAAGCTAGACCTACGCAATGCGTATCACCTGGTCCGGATCAGAGAGGGGGACGAGTGGTTGACGGGGTTTCAATACACCGATGGGTCACTTCGAGTATCAGGTGATGCCGTTTGGACTGACCAATGCTCCAGCGGTATTCCAGAGTATGGTGAACGACGTCCTGAGAGATATGATCGGTCTCTTTGTGTTTGTTTACCTGGATGACATTCTGATCTTCTCGAAGGAACCTTCCGACCACGTCCAGCATGTCCGGCAGGTGCTGCAGCGATTGTTGGAGAATCGCCTGTTCGTGGAGGCCGAGAAGTGCGAGTTTCACGCCCACACGACATCCTTTCTCGGGTACATCATCTCCAGGGGAGAGATTAGGATGGACCAGGAGAAGGTTAGAGCGGTTCTGGAATGGGTCCAGCCCGGTACGAGATTGCAGCTCCAGAGATTTTTGGGGTTTGCGAATTTCTACCGCAGATTCATCCGGGATTACAGCCGTGTGGCCGCTCCGTTAACTGCCTTGACTTCCAGTATCAGGACCTTCAAGTGGAATCCGGAGGCGGATCGAGCGTTTCTGGATTTGAAGAGGCGATTCACCAACGCACCGATTCTCTCTCAACCGGACACGGCCCGTCAGTTCGTCGTTGAAGTGGACGCGCGTCTGATGTGGGAGTTGGCGCCATCCTGTCGCAGCGATGCTCCACGGACAGTAAACTCCATCCCTGCGCCTACTACTCTCGTCGCCTTTCGCCTGCGGAGAGGAATTACGATGTGGGTAACCGGGAGCTTCTCGCGGTGAAACTTGCCTTGGAGGAGTGGCGCCACTGGTTGGAGGCGGAGCAACCGTTTATTGTCTGGACTGACCACAAGAATCTGCTTACGTGCAATCGGCTAAACGTCTCAACTCCCGTCAGGCCAGGTGGGCGTTGTTTTTCGGACGATTCAAGTTTGCCCTGACGTTCCGACCTGGATCTAAGAACGGCAAGGCGGACGCCTTGTCCCGGATGTTCTCCAAGACGGAGGAGAGTGGGTCCAAGACCGAGACAATCCTCCCCGGAACTGCGTCGTGGGAGCAGTTATGTGGAAGATTGAGGAGGAGGTGCTGGCGGCCCTTCGGACTCAGCCCGGTCCCGGTAACGGTCCACCCGGTCGGTTGTTTGTGCCTGAGTCGGTTCGTCCTGCTGTCCTCAAATGGTCCCACGCCAGCAAGATGGCTTGTCACCCTGGCGTGGCTCGGACAATGGCGTTTCTTCGCAGACGTTTTTGGTGGCCTGCCATGGCCGAGGATACTCGGGGGTTTTGTTGCTGCTTGTCCAGTGTGTGCGCAGAATAAGAGTACCAATCGGCCCAGCTCTGGACTACTTCACCCCCTTCCTATTCCCCGGCGACCATGGTCGCATCTGGCCCTGGACTTCGTCACTGGGTTGCCCGCTTCTGAGGGGAACACGGTCGTTCTGACGATCGTGGACAGATTCAGCAAGTTCGCCCACTTTGTGCCTATTGCCAAGCTTCCCTCTGCCTCGGAGACGTCCGAGATCCTGGTTAGGGGAGGTTTTCAGGGTCCACGGGTTGCCCAGTGATATCGTTTCCGACCGTGGCCCTCAGTTTACCTCTGCTGTCTGGAAGTCCTTCTGTTTGGCCATTGGAGCTACAGTCAGTCTCACATCTGGTTTTCACCCCCAATCCAATGGTCAGGCGGAGAGAGCCAACCAGAAGATGGAATCCACGCTACGCTGTCTGGTCTCTTCCAACCCCACCTCCTGGGTCTCTCAGTTGCCTTGGGTTGAGTATGCCCACAATACTCTCCCTACATCTGCCACTGGGATGTCTCCCTTCCAGTGCCTGTATGGCTACCAACCTCCCTTGTTCCCTTCTCAGGAGAAGGAGCTCTCAGTGCCTTCTGTTCAGGCCCATATTCGTCGTTGCCACCGGACCTGGCATCGGGCCAGAAAGGCACTCCTTAGAGTTTCGGACCGGTATCAGCTCCAGGCGAATCGTCGCCGGATCCCCGCTCCCACCTACACCATCGGAGATAGGGTCTGGTTGGCCACACGGGATCTTCCTTTACGGACTGAGTCTAGGAAGTTGTTACCGAAGTTCATTGGTCCGTTTGTGGTGGAGAAGGTGATCAATCCAGTGGCAGTTCGACTCAAACTACCGAGGACGCTCAGAGTCCATCCCACCTTTCATGTCTCCTGCCTCAAGCCTGTCTTCCTCAGTCCTCTGTTGCCTCCTCCGCCTCCTCCTCCTCCTCCTCGGATGATCGGAGGTGGTCCTGCCTACACGGTGCGTCGCATCATGGATTCCAGACGGCGGGGCCAGGGTTTCCAGTATCTCGTGGACTGGGAGGGTATGGTCCTGAAGAGAGGAGTTGGATTCCGCGGCGACAGGTCCTAGATGCTGACCTCATCAGTGATTTCTACCGCCTCCATCCTGGCGCTCCGGGAGGTCCGCCCGGTGGCGTTTGCGTCGGAGGGGGGTACTGTAACGATCCCGGCAGTCTGAGTCGGGTCCTGTCTGGTGACTAGTTTTTCCTGTTCGTGATCTCCAGTTTCCCGAGGGTTCGGGGAACGCTCCGGGAGCTCTCTTGTTTTCCGCACCTGCATCCCATCAGCAATCTGCACACCTGGTCCTGATCATCACCCTTCTTAGGCTCTGGCCAAACATCCAGTTCCTGCCGGATCGTTAGCCATGAACAGTATGTTTGTCAGCGTATCAGCCTTGAGTTCTAGCGTTAGTTTTTGTTGTTTTGCACCTTGTTGAATTGCTGTGTACTCACCTCCGTTTTGTTCTGTCTGCAGTCTCTCACCCGGAACCTTCACCCAACCTCTGCCTGATGGTCGGCGGCTGCCGAGCCATGTCTGGACCTACCACTGCACCCTCAACAACCCATCCACGCCACCCGCTCTGTCCCTGGATTATTCAGCCTCACTCGGGAGTCAATTAATAAACACTCACCTTTTCCTCTAAGTACCTTGTCCTGGTCTGCTTCTGGGTTCTGGCGTAGTATACCGTGACACTACCATCAGTAACACACTACGCCGCCAGGGACTCAAATCCTGCAGTGCCAGACGTGTCCCCCTGCTTAAGCCAGTACATGTCCAGGCCCGTCTGAAGTTTGCTAGAGTGCATTTGGATGATCCAGAAGAGGATTGGGACAATGTCATATGGTCAGATGAAACCAAAATAGAACTTTTTGGTAAAAACTCAACTCGTCGTGTTTGGAGGACAAAGAATGCTGAGTTGCATCCAAAGAACACCATACCTACTGTGAAGCATGGGGGTGGAAACATCATGCTTTGGGGCTGTTTTTCTGCAAAGGGACCAGGACGACTGATCCGTGTAAAGGAAAGAATGAATGGGGCCATGTATCGTGAGATTTTTAGTGAAAACCTCCTTCCATCAGCAAGGGCATTGAAGATGAAACGTGGCTGGGTCTTTCAGCATGACAATGATCCCAAACACACCGCCCAGGCACGAAGGAGTGGCTTCGTAAGAAGCATTTCAAGGTCCTGGAGCCAGTCTCCAGATCTCAACCCCATAGAAAATCTTTGGAGGGAGTTGAAAGTCCGTGTTGCCCAGCGACAGCCCCCAAAACATCACTGCTCTAGAGGAGATCTGCATGGAGGAATGGGCCAAAATACCAGCAACAGTGTGTGAAAACCTTGTGAAGACTTACAGAAAACGTTTGACCTCTGTCATTGCCAACAAAGGGTATATAACAAAGTATTGAGAAACTTTTGTTATTGACCAAATACTTATTTTCCACCATAATTTGCAAATAAATTCATTAAAAATCCTACAATGTGATTTTCTGGAAAAAAAAGTTCTAATTTGTCTGTCATAGTTGACGTGTACCTATGATGAAAATCTTTTTAAGTGGGAGAACTTGCACAATTGGTGGCTGACTAAATACTTTTTTTCTCCACTGTAACTACTGTAGACGTCTTCTCCATGGCAGTTGTCTAGAAAACCTAAGCTTGACAATGTTCAAGCGCTTTACAAATACACAGACACACGCACGCACACACGCAGGCACGCACACACACACGCATACATAAAGTACATAGATCTTTGTCCCCCTCCCTTTTGGCCAACCACCAGCCTTGGGCCAGACAGACGAATGAAAGTCAGATAAAAGCAGTGAAGCACAAAAGTTGTCTCATACCTCTCTGTCTCCCTCTCTCCATCTCTCTCTATCTATGCCCCTCTCTTCTCCTTTCTCTTTTCTGTTAGATTATGCTCATGAGCACTTACTGTAGCTCAAGGAGCTGGGCAGTAAAACTGTGCCCTCACATTCATGCATGCACACACGCACGCACACACACACACACACACACACACACACACACACACACACACACACACACACACACACACACACACACACACACACACACACACACACACACACACACACACACACACACACACACACATACACACACACACACACACACACACAAACACATAGATACAGACACTCGTGATCATATGCATACATACATTTACATTTACGTCATTTAGCAGACGCTCTTATCCAGAGCGACTTACAAATTGGTGCATTCACCATATAGCCAGTGGGATAACCACTTTACAATGTTGTTGTTGTTGTTGTTGTTGTTTTTTGGGGGGGGGGTAAGGGGGGGGTAGAAGGATTACTTTATCCTATCCCAGGTATTCCTTAAAGAGGTGGGGTTTCAAATGTCTCCGGAAGGTGGTGAGTGACTCCGCTGTCCTGGCGTCGTGAGGGAGCTTGTTCCACCATTGGGGTGCCAGGGCAGCGAACAGTTTTGACTGGGCTGAGCGGGAACTGTGCTTCCACAGAGGTAGGGGAGCCAGCAGGCCAGAGGTGGATGACGCAATGCCCTCGTTTGGGTGTAGGGACTGATCAGAGCCTGAAGGTACGGAGGTGCCGTTCCCCTCACAGCTCCGTAGGCAAGCACCATGGTCTTGTAGCAGATGCGAGCTTCAACTGGAAGCCAGTGAAGTGTGCGGAGGAGCGGGGTGACGTGAGAGAACTTGGGAAGGTTGAACACCAGACGGGCTGCGGCATTCTGGATGAGTTGTAGGGGTTTAATGGCACAGGCAGGGAGCCCAGCCAACAGCGAGTTGCAGTAATCCAGATGGGAGATGACAAGTGCCTGGATTAGGACCTGTGCCGCTTCCTGTGTAAGGCAGGGTCGTACTCTCCGAATGTTGTAGAGCATGAACCTACAGGATCGGGTCACCGCCTTGATGTTAGCGGAGAACGACAGGGTGTTTTCCAGGGTCACGCCAAGGCTCTTCGCACTCTGGGAGGAGGACACAACGGAGTTGTCAACCGTGATGGCGAGATCATGGAACGGGCAGTCCTTCCCCGGGAGGAAGAGCAGCTCCGTCTTGCCAAGGTTCAGCTTGAGGTGGTGATCCGTCATCCATACTGATATGTCTGCCAGACATGCAGAGATGAGATTCGCCACCTGGTTATCAGAAGGGGGAAAGGAGAAGATTAGTTGTGTGTCGTCTGCGTAGCAATGATAGAAGAGGCCATGTGAGGATATGACAGAGCCAAGTGACTTGGTGTATAGCGAGAATAGGAGAGGGCCTAGAACTGAGCCCTGGGGGACACCAGTGGTGAGAGCACGTGGTGCGGAGACAGCTTCTCGCCACGCCACTTGGTAGGAGCGACCGTTCAGGAAGGACGCAATCCAAGAGTGAGCCGCGCCGGAGATGCCCAGCTCGGAGAGGGTGGAGAGGAGGATCTGATGGTTCACAGTATCAAAGGCAGCAGACAGGTCTAGAAGGACAAGAGCAGAGGAGAGAGAGTTAGCTTTAGCAGTGCGGAGAGCCTCCGTGACACAGAGAAGAGCAGTCTCAGTTGAATGACCAGTCTTGAAACCTGACTGGTTTGGAAAAAGAAGGTCATTCTGAGAGAGATAGCAAGAGAGTTGGCTAAAGACGGCACGCTCAATAGTTTTGGAGAGAAAAGAAAGAAGGGATACTGGTCTGTAGTTGTTGACATCAGAGGGATCGAGTGTTTGTTTTTTGAGAAGGGGTGCAACTCTCGCTCTCTTGAAGACGGAAGGGACATAGCCAGTGGTCAAGGATGAGTTGATCAGCGAGGTGAGGTAAGGGAGAAGGTCACCGGAGATGGTCTGGAGAAGAGAGGAGGGGATAGGGTCAAGCGGGCAGGTTGTTGGGCGGCCGGCCGTCACAAGTCGCAAGATTTTATCTGGAGAGAGAGGGGAGAAAGAAGTCAAAGCATAGGGTAGGGCAGTGTGAGCAGGACCAGCAGTGCCATTTGACTTAACAAACGAGGATCGGATGTCGTCAACCTTCTTTTCAAAATGGTTGACGAAGTCATCCACAGAGAGGGAGGAGGGGGGGGGGGGGGAGGATTCAGCAGGGAGGAGAAGGTGGCAAAGAGCTTCCTAGGGTTAGAGGCAGATGCTTGGAATTTAGAGTGGTAGAAAGTGGCCTTAGCAGCAGAAACAGATGAAGAAAATGTAGAGAGGAGGGAGTGAAAAGATGCCAGGTCCGCAGGGAGTCTAGTTTTCCTCCATTTCCGCTCGGCTGCCCGGAGCCCTGTTCTGTGAGCTCGCAATGAGTCATCAAGCCACGGAGCTGGAGGGGAGGACAGAGCCGGCCGGGAGGATAGGGGACATAGAGAGTCAAAGGATGCAGAAAGGGAGGAGAGGAGGGTTGAGGAGGCAGAATCAGGAGATTGGAGGGAGAAGGATTGAGCAGAGGGAAGAAATGATAGGATGGAAGAGGAGAGAGTAGCGGGAGAGAGAGAGCGAAGGTTGCGACGGCGCATTACCATCTGAGTAGGGGCAGAGTGAGTAGTGTTGGAGGAGAGCGAGAGAGAAAAGGATACAAGGTAGTGGTCGGAGACATGGAGGGGAGTTGCAGTGAGATTAGTAGAAGAACAGCATCTGGTAAAGATGAGGTCAAGCGTATTGCCTGCCTTGTGAGTAGGGGGGGACGGTGAGAGGGTGAGGTCAAAAGAGGAGAGGAGTGGAAAGAAGGAGGCAGAGAGAAATGAGTCAAAGGTAGACGTAGGGAGGTTGAAGTCCCCCAGAACTGTGAGGGTGAGCCATCCTCAGCAAAGGAACTTATCAAGGCGTCAAGCTCATTGATGAACTCTCCAAGGGAACCTGGAGGGCGATAAATGACAAGGATATTAAGCTTAAATGGGCTAGTGACTGTGACAGCATGGAATTCAAATGAGGAGATAGACAGATGGGTCAGGGGAAAAATAGAGAATGTCCACTTGGGAGAGATGAGGATTCCTGTGCCACCACCCCGCTGACCAGATGCTCTCGGGGTATGCGAGAACACATGGTCAGACGAGGAGAGAGCAGTAGGAGTAGGAGTGTTTTCAGTGGTAATCCATGTTTCCGTCAGCGCCAAGAAGTCGAGGGACTGGAGGGTAGCATAGGCTGAGATGAACTCTGCCTTGTTGGCAGCAGAACGGCAGTTCCAGAGGCTGCCTGAGACCTGGAACTCCACGTGGGTGGTGCGTGCAGGGACCACCAGGTTAGAGAGGCAGCAGCCACGCGGTGTGAGGCGTTTGTATAGCCTGTGCGGAGAGGAGAGAACAGGGATAGACAGAGGCATAGTTGACAGGCTGCAGAAAATGGCTACAATAATGCAAAGGAGATCGGAATGAAATGAACTAAACATCTGGGAAAGGAGAGAGCGGGGCCTCCCTCACCACAACACCCAAATATAACTCTCCCAACTTCCACCTCAGAAACTATAATTGTTGTAAACTACAGCGGTTCAATGTTTTCTAGGAATAGACTAACTTAGTTTATTCAGCTAGCTAACTAGGGACAGTATTCTTCTGTGAAAATCGTCCAGGGCACCTAGTCATAAGATGCCACAGCCAGCTAGCATGCCGGACTCCAACAACACGGTTTAGCACCAATATTCGGCCACAACAAACCACCAGTGTGTCAACACGCCAAGCAGATCGTTCCTGTCCGTGTCTAACGTTGTGGGTTAGTCCCGACAGCTTGAGCAACTTTAAACTATGGTGGTGCCCAGGACTGCAGAGGCAAAAACAGATCAGGGCACCTCTATGAGATTCAAAAGGTTAACCCAGGAGCCCCTTGGCCATTAAAAACATGAATGCTGCTTCAACCCAAAATCTAGAGCACCCCCAGGAGTCAACTCAAACTCTACCCATAGTATGAACTGTACATCACATACAGTACATATTCTACTACACTATAGAAGTGCACATGATATGAATTCTCCAAATACAGGAGGAGGAGATGGGGAGGGGATTAGGTCAGAGGAGGAGACTGTCCTCACAGCAGAGTGTCAGATGTCACACTGCAGTCACCCTATGTTTGTCACACCTGTGAGAGGAGGGGACAAGGCCCAGGGAGGAGGGGCAGCGTGATTAACTACCTCATTCAAACTTGATTCAAACTCTGTTCTGATGTTCTCTGTCTTGGGTGAATTGTCTCATCCCTTATCATATTCCCCTCATATTTCTTCTCTCTTCCCCTGTTCTCTCTACTTGAACTCTTTTTTATCTCTCCCTCTTGCCCCCGTCATCCCTCAGTGCCCATGCTTTCAGCGCCTGCAGACAGTGTGTAACCATAGAGCTAGTCAGAGAACAGTTAACCGTCACTGTGTGTGTGTCTAATATAAACACAACTGGAGACGTTCATCTGTCAGCAACCTCCCAGGCACGGGAGCTATCAGTGATCTACTGTACACACACACACACACACAGAGTGATTTCAATACACACACAAACTTAACATAGATATACAAACTGATTCAACACACGCACAAACACTCACACACGGATGCTTCGGGGAGACCAGTAGGTCTTGGAGGTGTACTTTTGAACATTCTTTGTCCAACAAGCTCTCACAGTCTCACTGCAGAATTAGATGTTTATCTACGTTTCTCTAAACGTCAAATTTAGAAGGTTAAGGGTTAAGGTTTTGGACAGGGTTAAAACATTAAGTTTAGGTACGCATTCCGAATGGTTAAGGTAAGGGTTAAGGTTTGGGATAAAAAATAAATATATAATACAAAAAAATGAGTGTCCACCACTGGGATAAATCACTCATCCTTCTGATCCAGAGTCATGGGATTACACCCATCTGCCACCCCCATCCACAATGCCCAAGCCTACTTGATGGTAATAGTGCTCACTGTTGCCCCTAGTGGCCGGTTTTGAAGGCATTTCCCAAAGTACTCAGGACATGGATAGACGTCAAATTTCGAAGTCACTCTTGAGCGATCTGCCTGCTCTGTCAGTCATGGTGCTTCTGATATCTTCTAATTGCTATTCTCAGCTATTCTCACACAGCACCACTGCTTAATTTGAGCTGGAACCTGCTGGAGCAGGATTCGCACCTCTCAGCTTTGGACTGTTTCTTTCCAGAACCTATTTGACCGGATCCAGTACTTCTCGTGGCATGAAAATAAAATTCACTGTTTGCAATGTAACAGTTATAATAAACGCAATCAGAATTAATTTGAGTTGCCTTTTCGTTAATTCTCCTGCCCCCTAAAAATTGTTTTAGAGAGAGTGGGGTAAGTTGAGCAAATGGGGTAAGTTGAGCCACCCTTGTTTCTAGGAAACCATACACAAAATGTATAATTTGAACAAATACTTAAGAAGAGGTCACCATTTCATGGAGTCTGTGAAGGAAGAAACCACATGGAAGAAGTGGTAAGCAAGTTTACATGATTTACATGAATTGTCACCCATCTACACACAATAACCCATGATGACAAAATGAAAACATGTTTTTAGAATTCTTTGCAAATATATTGAAAATAAAACACAGAGATATCTCATTTACATACATATTCACACCCTGAGTCAATACTTTGTAGAAGCACCTTTGGCAGCAATTACAGCTGTGAGTCTTTCTGGGTAAATCGCTGGGTAAAGCTTTCCACATATGGATTGTGCAATATTTGCACATTATTGTTTTCAAAATTCTTCAAGCTCTGTCAAATTGATTGTTGATCATTGCTAGACAACCATTTTCAGGTCTTGCCATAGATTTTCAATTAGATTTAAGTCAAAATTGTAACTCGGTCACATTCACTGTCTTCCTGATAAGCAACTCCAGCGTACATTTGGCCTTGTGTTTTAGGTTATTGTCCTGCTGAAAGGTGAATTAATCTCCCAGTGTCTGGTGGAAAGCAGACTCAACCAGGTTTTCCTCTCGGATTTTGCCTGTGCTTAGCTCCATTCTGTTTCTTTTTTATCCTGAAAAACTCCCCTGTCCTTAATGAGTACAAGCACACCCATAACATTTTACATTTACATTTTAATAATTTAGCAGACGCTCTTATCCAGAGCGACGTACAGTTAGTGAGTGCATACATTATTTTATTTTTTTTCATACTGGCCCCCCGTGGGAATCGAACCCACAACCCTGGCGTTGCAAACGCCATGCTCTACCAACTGAGCTACATCCCTGCCGGCCATTCCCTCCCCTACCCTGGACGACGCTGGGCCAATTGTGCGCCGCCCCATGGGTCTCCCGGTCGCGGCCACCACTAAGCTTGAAAATATGGAGAGTGGTACTCAGTAATGTGTTGTATTGGATTTGCCCCAAACATAACACTTTGTTTACAGGACAAAAAGTTAATTGCTTTGCCACATCTTTTGCAGTGTTACTTTAGTGCCTTGTTGCAAACAGGGTGCATGTTTTGGAAGATTTGTATTCTGTACAGGCTTCCTTCTTTTCACTCTGTCAATTAGGTTAGTATTGTGGAGTAACTACAATGTTGTTGATCCATCCTCAGTTTTCTCCTATCACACCCAGTAAACTCTGTAACTGTTTTAAAGTTACAATTGGCCTCATTGTGAAATCTCTGAGCGTTTTCCTTCCTCTCCAGCAACTGAGTTAGGAAGAACAGCGGTATCTTTGTAGTGACTGGGTGTATTGATACACCATCCAAAGTGTAAATATTAACTTCACCCTGCTCAAAGGGATATTCAATGTATGCTTTCTTTACCCATCTACCAATAGCTGCCCTTCTTTGAGAAGCATTGGAAAACCTCCCTGGTCTTTGTGGTTGAATCTGTGTTTGAAATTCACTGCTCAACTGAGGGACCTTACAGATAATTGTATGTGTGGGGTACAGAGATGAGGTAGTCATTCAAAAATCATGTTAAACACTAGTATTGCACACAGAGTGAGTCCATGCAACTTATTATGTGACTTATTAAGCAAATGTTTACTCCTGAATGTATTTAGGCTTGCCATAACAAAGAGGTTGAATACTTATTGACTCAAGACATTTCAGCTTTTCATTTTTTATTAATTTGTAAACATTTCTAAAAACATCAATACACCTTGACATTATGGGGTGTTGTGTGTAGGCCAGTGACAAAAAAATCTAAATGTAATCAATTTTAAATTCAGGCTGTAACACAACAAAATGTGGAAAAAGTCAAGGGGTGTGAATACCTTTGACGGAGTGATGCTGAATGTAAAAAATGGCTAAACTTGCCCCACTCTCCCCAAATGTGAAAATGTAGATTTTCAGCCCGCACTTGACATTCTAAGAAATGATTTGGGTTGGGCTTTTGGTTTGTACAACATTGTAGCCTTTGTTTGAGACCAACGCATGGCCATTTAGGAGGTGGGCTGTAGCAAACTATCTGTTGTAGTTTTTGAGACGATCGATCTCTGTCGAGGGAGGAGCTGTTTTTTACATATTGTGTATATTTATTTATTCTGAACACATTTCTGTTTGTTGGCAATGTCAATTCATGCAATTATTTTCCAACCACATACTTTTATATTTGCTAGCTGGACAGGCAAATGCTGCTGAGTACTAAACTGAAAACCAATCAAACTCTGCTGATCACGTCTGCAAATCACATTAAGGTAGTAGACAGCTGGTAACAGTTCGAGAGGAATTTCCGTCCGACATACTGCCATCAGGTATTTATTTTTTTTGTAATCTAACTATTTAGTTATAAAAACGTGATACCATCAATGCACGCTGTAAAATTACTCCCAACATAGAATGCAGCAACCTTAGTAATGTAGCTAGCTAGTTAAAACAAGTAGATCTGTTGCTAGCTAGCAGGAGCAGATAGCTTTGTCACTAGCTAGCATGTCATTCCGGGACAACAAGCATTTTAGCTATCAGTTTATTCCAAGCAATAATTTAAGATCACAGAAATCTATAGGACAAGTAGTGTAAAGCTAAAGCTGTCATCAAGGCAGGACCCACTAATTTCATTCAAACTGACAAATAAGAATTGCTACATTACCCCTGTCAATAGTTGGAGTAGGATGATTGCAGAGCACACTGCCTGGGACTATCAGGATGTTCATTTTCTAGCTCACAAACTACATCCCTTTGCTGTGATGATTTATTTTATTAATTATTGTCTCTCCCTTTTGTCTCACATGATCTATTCAGCTGTCCTGTGTCCTGATCCCAGAGATTAACCAAGTGCTATTCACCAAGAAGGGGCTGATTCACACACCTGTGAGTCAAACCATCCTACTGCAGTTTGAATTAGCCCTGCCACATATGCATTTGCCTGCTGTCTTTTCTTTGTGGATTTTGTCTTACACAGTTTAGTGCATTTTAGAGTTGAAGAATACCCACTACAGATACACGTACTTGTTTGAGCATCTTTATTCATTATTGTCTCTCACTTTTGTGTCCCATGATCTATTCACCAAGAAGCCACGGCTTTTGGCATATCTGTTAAAGCTCTCATTTCTGGACTGCAACATTGTAGGATTGTGCCCTCCACGGCACTTGGTGTACAGTTGAAGTCGGAAGTTTACATACACTTAGGTTGGAGTCATTAAAACTCATTTTTCAACCACTCCACAAATTTCTTGTTAACAAACTATAGTTTTGGCAAGTCGGTTAGGCCATTTACTTTGTGCATGACACAAGTCATTTTTCCAACAATTGTTTACAGACAGATTATTTCACTTATAATTCACCGTATCACAATTCCAGTGGGTCAGAAGTTTACATACATTAAGTTGACTGTGCTTTAAACAGCTTGGAAAATTGGCTTTAGAAGCTTCTGATAGGCTAATTGACATCATTTGAATCAATTGGAGGTGTACGTGTGGATGTATTTCAAGGCCTACCTTCAAACTCAGTGCCTCTTTGCTTGACATCATGGGAAAAACAAAATAAATCAGCCAAGACCTCAGAAAAAAATGTGTAGACCTCCACAAGTCTGGTTCATCCTTGGGAGCAATTTCCAAATGCCTGAAGGTACCACGTTCATCTGTACAAACAATAGTACGCAAGTATAAACACCATGGGACCACGCAGCCATCATACCGCTCAGGAAAGAGAAGCGTTCTGTCTCCTAGAGATGAACGTACTTTGGTGCGAAAAGTGCAAATCAATCCCAGACCAACAGCAGATGCTGGAGGAAACAGTATCTATATCCACAGTAAAACAAGTCCTATATCGACATAACCTGAAAGGCCGCTCAGCAAGGAAGAAGCCACTGCTCCAAAACCGCCATAAAAAAGCCAGACTACGGTTTGCAACTGCACATGGGGACAAATATCGTACCTTTTGGAGAAATGTCCTCTGGTCTGATGAAACAAAAATAGAACTGTTTGGCCATAATGACCATCGTTATGTTTGGAGGAAAAAGGGGGTTGCTTGCAAGCCGAAGAACACCATCCCAACCGTGAAGCACGGGGGTGGCAGCATCATGCTGTGGGGGTGCTTTGCTGCAGGAGGGACTGGTGCACTTCACAAAATAGATGGCATCATGAGGAAGGAAAATTATGTGGATATATTGAAGCAACATCTCAAGACATCAGTTAGGAAGTTAAAGCTTGGTCGCAAATGGGTCTTCCAAATGGACATTGACCCCAAGCATACTTCCAAAGTTGTGGCAAAATGGCTTAAGGACAACAAAGTCAATGTGTTGGAGTGGCCATCACAAAGCCCTGACCTCAATCCTATAGAAAATGTGTGGGCAGAACTGAGAAAAAGCGTGTGCGAGCAAGGAGGCCTACAAACCTGACTCAGTTACACCAGCTCTGTCAGGAGGAATGGGCCAAAATTCACCCAACCTATTGTGGGAAGCTTGTGGAAGGCTACCCGAAACGTTTGACCCAAGTTAAACAATTTAAAGGCAATGCTACCAAATACTAATTGAGTGTATGTAAACTTCTGACCCACTGGGAATGTGATGAAAGAAATAAAAGCTGAAATAAATCATTCTCTCTACTATTATTCTGACATTTCACATTCTTAAAATAAATGGGTGATCCTAACTGACCTAAGACAGGGAATTCTTACTAGGATTGAATGTCAGGAATTGTGAAAAACTGAGTTTAAATCTATTTGGCTAAGGTGTATGTAAACTTCAGACTTCAACTGTACATTGATTGGTAGGTTACACTATTTTTAGATACTTCAAATAATGCCTGAGACATCTTTACAATTTGTCTCCATACTCAATAAATGGTGAAAAACTATTTGTGATGGTGTTCATTGTTCGAATGTACACTGAGTATACAAAACATTATGAAGACCTACTCGTTCCATGACATAGACTGACCAGTTGAATCCGGGTGAAAGCGATGATCCCTTATTGATGTCACTTGTTAAATCCACTTCAATCAGTGTAGATGAAGGGGAGGAGACTGGTTAAATAAGGATGTTTAAGCCTTGAGACATTTGAGACATGGATTGTGTATGTGTGCCATTCAAAGGGTGAATGGGCAAGACAAAAAAATATAAATGCCTTTGACCGGGGTATGGTAGTCCAGTAGGTGCCAGGCGCACCGGTTTGTGTCAAGAACTGCAACGCCTCTGGGTTTTTCACGCTCAACAGTTTACGGTGTGTATCAAGAACGGTCCACCATCCAAAGAACATCCAGCCAACTTGACACAACTGTGGGAAGCATTGGAGTCAACATGGGCCAGCATCCCTGTGGAACGCTTTCGACACCTTATGGAGTCCATGCCCCGACAGATTGAGGCTGTTCTGAGAACCATCCAGGTCTCAGAGCATTTTGTATTATTCTGTACGTTAATCCGAGACACTCCATTTAGTATGATATGTTACGTTTCATATGGTATGTATTAATTTGTTGATGTCCATCATCCATTTCGTATGATATGTTAAAAATTACAATTTGGATGATATGTTACGAATTTGCAAAACTTACAATATGTTATGAATTTCCTAAATGTATGATATGTTATGAATTTACACTACCGTTCAAAAGTTTGGGGTCACTTAGAAATGTCCTTGTTTTCGAAGGAAAAGCAATTTTTTTGTCCATTAAAATAACATCAAATTGATCAGATTAGCCTTTTAGTGTAGACATTATTAATGTTGTAAATGGCTATTGTAGCTGGAAACTGCTGATTTTTTATGGAATGTCTACATAGGCGTACAGAGGCCAATTATCAGCAACCATCAGTCCTGTGTTCCAATGGCACGTTGTGTTTGCTAATCCAAGTTTATCATTTTAAAAGGCTAATTGATCATTAGAAAACCCTTTTGCAATTATGTTAGCACAGCTGAAAACTGTTGTGCTGATTAAAGAAGCAATAAAACTGTCTTTATTGAGACTAGTTGAGTATCTGGAGCATCAGCAATTGTGGGTTCGATTACAGGCTCAAAATGGCCAGAAACAAATAACTTTCTTCTGAAACTCATTATGCATGCCCACCATGGTATTGGGCAGCTGCTATTTGAGAACTGATCTGGTTTAGAAATCATACTCTGGTTAACTTATTGCAGAGCACATTGTTACAACTGCTTTTAGAGAAGACTGTATTGCAAGGTATGCTATATGTGTAGGCTATGCCATATATGTAGCTGTCATTTTTAAATCTCCATTCTAGCATACATGACACACATCTTTCTATCTACATGCTTTTATCTGGGTTTCTATGCAAATTATATAATTGAATGTTTCTTTAAGCCTGCAGCTTACTTACTTACTTACTTACTTGAAATGAGGCAATCATGCCAAAACATAATTCAAAATTGAATTCACTGACAGAGAGATAGCTAATGAAACCAGCCAGGTCACCCATGACACAAGTCAGTCTGAGGACACCGGGAGATGACATGGAAACCTGCCACTAGGGGCAACAGTGAGCAATGTTACTGTAGTGTCTGAAGGTCTATGATTTTGCTGACATTTGCAAATGGTGTAATAGATGAACTTTACTCTGCTTTGCTGAAACATCTGGAAAGCATTACTACATAGGCTTCTTGGAATAGAGGACATTTGGAGATATGTGGAAGCCGGGGATTGGTCTGTCAAAAACCACCCATCTTATGTTACATAGGATAAATACCATGTTTTGAACAAAGGACGGGGAGAAATAACATATTAGGGATTGGGTCCGGTTATTCTCCAGATATCTGCAGATGTCTGTAAATTGACGCTGGAATCCTTTGATACAATAAACCTTTATAATCAAAGTACAGCGTCAGCGGAATTCTTATCATCACAGCATAATCAGCATCGTTGTCTCGGACACCACATTAAATGGCGACGAGGATTTGGGGCGTATTGCCTCTTTTCTCAGCATTCCATTCATGGGCTACGAAGTGACTCCCACTCAAGACGCCGGCTAATAAGGTGAGATTTCTCACAGCTTTGGGCGCTGGTCGGTTCGTGTGCTTGTGTATGTGTGTGCGTTCAGATGTACCATCAAAGGACTTGTGTGTGCGCTTTGCTGTTATTTGCTGTGTGATGAGAATCCGTTCTAAATTTCTAAATTTGTTGGGAACAACGCAAACAGGGGGGAGTGTCTATAGGAATTATTAACACTGGGCACACCGGTATTTGGCTTGAATAAAATTAAAAGGAGTGTCCAGGAATAGCATGAAGGAATAAGGCCAGGAAATAAGGAAAAAGTATACTTTTAGGATGTCGCTGATTTTAAGGAAGCCCTCAAACGAGGCGATCATTAAGATGGGCCATAAATCCTAGGAGAGTCATTAGATTGACTTTCGGGTCAGTTCTGGGAACTGTGAGTTTGTGGAAGATACATTCAATTGCACGTTACCTCTCGGAATATAGTTGACAAAGTATATGTTCGAAGTAACCTCTCATTGAATATCTGCAACTCGAGGTAGCAGAAATTTAGGAAGGAACAATAAGAAATAAGGAGCGACGGTAGCATGCTTAGTGTATTGTATGAACGGATGCATTCCTCTTGAATTGTGTGTGTGTGAGAGGAAGAGGGCCTATGCGTGTGTGTGTGTGTGTGTGTGTGGGAGAGAGAAAAATAATAAAATAAAGACGTCTCTGTTGTGTTTAAACTGTGTGTCGACTCATGTTAGGATAAGATTTATGTTAGAGATATATACATACAGGTAAAAGTCAGTAAATTAGAATATTTTGAAAAACTTGATTTATTTCAGTAATTGCATTCAAAAGGTGTAACTTGTACATTATATTTATTCATTGCACACAGACTGATGCATTCAAATGTTTATTTCATTTAATTTTGATGATTTGAAGTGGCAACAAATGAAAATCCAAAATTCCGTGTGTCACAAAATTAGAATATTGTGTAAGGGTTACATTTTGAAGACACCTGGTGCCACAAACTAATCAGCTGATTAACTCAAAACACCTGCAAAGGGCTTTAAATGGTCTCTCAGTCCAGTTCTGAAGCCTACACAAACATGGGGAAGACTTCAGATTTGACAGCTGTCCAAAAGGCGACCATCGACACATTGCACAAGGAGGGAAAGACACAAAAGGTTATTGCAGAAGAGGCTGGCTGTTCTCAGAGCTCTGTGTCCAAACACATTAATGGAGAGGCAAAGGGAAGGAAAAACTGTGGTCAGAAAAAAGTGTACAAGCGATAGGGATCACCGCGCCCTAGTCAAGATTGTGAAAAAAACCCATTCAAAAATGTGGGGGAGATTCACAAGGAGTGGACAGCTGCTGGAGTCAGGGCTTCAAGATCCACCACCAAGAGACGCTTGAAAGACATGGGTTTCAACTGCCGCATACCTCGTGTCAAGCCACTGTTGACCAAGAAACAGCGCAAAAGCGTCTCACCTGGGCTAAGAAAAAAAAGAGCTGGACTGCTGCTGAGTGGTCTAAAGTCATGTTTTCTGACGAAAGCAAATTTTGCATTTCCTTTGGAAATCGAGGTCCCAGAGTCTGGAGGAAGACAGGAGAGGCACAGGATCCACGTTGCCTGAAGTCTAGTGTAAAGTTTCCACCATCAGTGATGGTTTGGGGTGCCATGTCATCTGCTGGTGTCGGTCCACTCTGTTTCCTGAGATCCAGGGTCAACGCAGCCGTCTACCAGCAAGTTTTAGAGCACTTCATGCTTCCTGCTGCTGACCTGCTCTATGGAGATGGAGATTTCAGGTTCCAACAGGACTTGGCGCCTGCACACAGCGCAAA
Organism: Coregonus clupeaformis; assembly: GCF_020615455.1. Taxonomy (NCBI): domain Eukaryota; kingdom Metazoa; phylum Chordata; class Actinopteri; order Salmoniformes; family Salmonidae; genus Coregonus; species Coregonus clupeaformis. Next base: position 47,894,865 of record NC_059210.1, on the reverse strand, counting down.
ATCTACCCGTGCCTGGTTTACGGACCATGGTATTTCTGTTCTAAATTGGCCAGCCAACTCCCCTGACCTTAGCCCCATAGAAAATCTGTGGGGTATTGTGAAAAAAGGAAGATGCAGAATGCCAGACCCAACAACGCAGAAGAGTTGAAGGCCACTATCAGAGCAACCTGGGCTCTCATAACACCTGAGCAGTGCCAGAAACTCATCGACTCCATGCCACGCCGCATTAATGCAGTAATTGAGGCAAAAGGAGCTCCAACCAAGTATTGAGTATTGTACATGCTCATATTTTTCATTTTCATACTTTTCAGTTGGCCAACATTTCTAAAAATCCCTTTTTGTATTAGCCTTAAGTAATATTCTAATTTTGTGACACACGGAATTTTGGATTTTCATTTGTTGCCACTTCAAATCATCAAAATTAAATGAAATAAACATTTGAATGCATCAGTCTGTGTGCAATGAATAAATATAATGTACAAGTTACACCTTTTGAATGCAATTACTGAAATAAATCAAGTTTTTCAAAATATTCTAATTTACTGACTTTTACCTGTATATATGTTTTGGTTGAGAACAGGGGTTTTTGTTTTTTATAAGGAAATATGTAAGTTAAGGTTAAAAAATGATATGAGTCTCCGTTGGTGAGAACATTAATAATTGTTAACTATATATGAGCCCCCTGGAAGGACGTTAAGGTTAAAAATCTTATGACTCTCTATAAAAAGAGAACGTTTACTAACTATTAGAATATCATGAGCCTACAGGGAGGAGTTTTTAAGAGTGTATAGAGATGTTTTGTAATGGATAAGAAAATAACTATAAATCTGCAGATTAGGATAAGTGAAGTTAAGAAACTTCAAAGTAGGATTTGTGTTCTATGTTTTGTGTTGGTTTGTGAGCTCTGTTAAGTGTTACTGTTTGTCTGTGTTGGAAATGGAGGGACAGCTGCTCTGTCTACTTTCTGTTGTTTAGCTGGGAGAGAGCTCCTTTCACTCTGAAATTGCACTGGTGAATGAACTACGCATGCGTGTGATTTTATGAGTTTAGAGTTACGTAGAGCAAATATGCCACTCCCCTGCCTGCACTGAGTTGCTGGGAGACGCAGACTCAGAGCAGACAGAGAGGGCGGGGGAGACTTACATACGATTCAAGTATTCTGTTTGTTAAATCGGCTGTTGTTTAACTATGAAACTATTTGATTGAGATCTATTGAATTGATAAATGAGAGATATGTTGACGGATTAAAAAATAATTAAATAAATAAATTAAATTAAATGTTATTGCGCTATTTACAATATTCCTGAGTTAAGCTGTTTGCTTATTTCTTAGCGCCAATGTGAACATAGGTATGCATAAAATACTAAATTCTTGTCTGTTCTTTGTTCTTCTGTGATATGAGAGACGATAAGAAGGAGGAGACAGAGAGAGAGAGAGGAGGTGCTGAGGAGTACATCAAGCGACAGGGTGTGCTGCAACGGATCAAGTCAAATTAAGGCCAGTACTGTTCTATCCACAAAACCTACTTTCCCTCACAAGATATAATAGATACATTGTGTATGCATAGAATATTTCATGTTGTGACCATTTCACAGGAACTTGGCAACAGACTGATGAATTGATGTAATTGATAATTGCACATTAGGGTTTTTGTGAATGAGTTGTTTTGATTAGAGTTGTGTTGGAAATCCAGCACTGACATTATTCTGTAAAATTAAGGTCATTGGGTGCTTATTAAGCAATGGGTTTGTCAGTGCTGTAGTGTTGCTGGATTAGAGGTCTTTCTTTTTTGGATTGCTCTAAGGTGACTACTTTCATTTACTTTCCTGATCGGATGTGGTAAGATTGCCACTAATCAATAATTTGGTAAAATAAAATGAATAAATAAGGAAATTGATGAATAAATTAATACATTTATTGATTAATTAATTAATTTGAAAAAAAAGAGGGAACTATAAGCTAAATAGTCTAAAATAATAAAATAATTCACAATAAAGGAATATAAAAGAGTTGTTACAAGGGGGAAAAAGGACATAGAAACTATGAAAGTAATTACTCCTGTTGATGTAGTAGAAAATAGTAATCCTTTAGTTAATGGTAGTGCAAGGTTATCTGGAAAAGGGAATAAACATTGGCATGACATTGAACAACCATGGCTAATGGAAGGGACTCTTAACCCTGACGTCATCAACATGATGAAAGTGCTTGAATAATAGAGAGAGGAGAAGCAGAAACGACCATAAAGATGAATCCAAACTCCAAAAGTAGGAAGAAAACGAGATGTCTGGAAACTAAGGGTGGAGTGAGGTTCAGGAGGATGGAACTTGAAGATGATGATGATGATGATGATCAGAGTGATTGAGAAGAGATCATGGGTGGATATGACTCTGTGATCAGAAGGAAGTTGGCCAGAGCGGAAAAAAGGGGTGATGGAAGTTGGAAGAAGAAGAATACAAGAGATTCGAGTTCTGATGAAAGTGAAGATGGAGACAGCGATGAAGATTTGGAGATTAAAGGTGCTTCATATTCAAGAGGATTTTATCCTACAATGACTAGCACAGAAGAAATATAAAAAGATATAGATCGATGCATATCATGCCTGGATAAGGCCAATAATTTAGAAGAAGTAAGAGAACTGGAAGAACAACTCAAGAAGCTGAAGATACAGAAGAAAAAACTGCTGAAAAAAGGATCCCAAGAATTGGAGAAGAAGTATACATTGAGGCCAAGACAAGGGAGCACAAGTAAGAAGATGATGCCAGTGATAATTCGAGGACAAAACCTGGAGTATAAGCCTTTGCAGAATGCCGATATGTCAGATATACTTGAGAAGCTGCCTACTCTTCAAGATGGAGCATATCCTTGGATTTCAAAGTTGGAAGAAATTACGGTGGGAACACAGTCTGCCATAGGAGACATTAAGAGACTTTTGGCTAATCTCCTTGGGATTCCAGGTATGGAAGACATTTTTCAGAGAGCTGGACTTCATAGATATGTGGGGACTGCAGTGAATGACCCTGAATTGTTAGCTGCAAGTAGAAATCGGCTGTGGAGAGCACTGAAAGATACGTTTCCAACAAATGTGCATCCTGACAACATTCTGATTGACCCACTAGGACAACAAGAAAATCAGAGAGCCTATGTGTCAAGAGTTCATCAAGTGTGGAGAAATATTACCGGAAATGATCCAGATATGAGTCAAATTGAGCAGTCAATTTTGAGAGCTAAACTACAGATGGGACTGCCCTCACCAGTAAGGAGCAAACTGGCAGAGGTGGTTGGACTTGGAAGCATGACAAAGGGTTTCTATACAGATCATATAGCCCATCAAGTGGATCTGTACCGGAAAAAGGAACACAACCAGAAAGAACAGGACCAAGAAACTCTCAGAAAACTCAATCAAATACAACTGGTGGAGAATAAGAAGGAGAAGAAACAAGCTTTGGTTATGCAGAATCAGTGTGCACCAAATCAACAATCACTGCCACAGCTTCAACCGAACCAGTTCCAACCGCAATTGTACCAGCCACCAATAGCGGTACCAGTTGTTTCATATCCACAGCCAGTTTCTGGACAGAGACAGAATTGGAGAGGAAGAGGACGAGAAGGCTTAGGAAGAGGAAGAGGAGGAAAATTTAAGCTATACTTCCAGCAATCTTCAGAAGTGTGTTATAATTGTGGACAGGTTGGTCACTTTGCCCGTGAGTGTAATGGGCCAGGAGGAAACACCAGAGGTAATTTCAGAGGAAGATACAGGGGCCAGTCAAGATCATCTGGAGGACAGGTGAACCCCTATAGGGGCCCGGAGCAAGGATTCTAGGGGTGCCCAGAAGATCCGAAAGGGGGGTGTCAGCTGGTAGCATCAGGACCGGAAAAAGATCCAACAATTGAGGTGAAAATAAACAACCGACCATTGGAAGTGATGGCGGATAGCGGAGCTGCTTTTACCTGTGTTCGGCCTGAAGATGCTACACATCTCCCTATGTCCAATCAACTAATTAGGACAATCAGATTTGAGGGAGTGAAACAGCTGATTCCTCTTACGGAACCAATTGAGCTCTGCTATTAAAATCAGAAAATTACAATACCCATACTGGTATCAGAACATACACCTATTGCATTGTTGGGAAGAGATGCATTGTGTAAGTTGAACTGTACAATAAGATGTACACCAGACGACTGTCTGGTAGAAGTGCCAAAGGAAAAGGTTTACCAATTGTTGATGATGACAGAGATGGATTCGTCTTCAGTATTCTGGATTGGAAGTCTCAGTGAAGATTTTTTGGAGCGAGACCTCCTTGGAAGAATCAGTATCCATTGAGAGATGAAACAATGCAAGGGATTGAACCATACATTGAAGGACTTTCAAAAGCAGGTGTTTTGAAGACAATGAAAAAATCCTTAGAGTAGCAATCAATAATTTTTTACGTCTTTACATTTTATTGTGATATTTAGTATTTTCTTATGAATCAAAGGGGGGAAATGGAATGTGATTCATTTTATATATAATTTTATATATAATTTTTAGTTGATATTGATGTTTTAATTTGAATGTGTTGTATTGCAAAAGATACTGTTTGGTCTTTTCTTTTCTTCCAGAAGCATATGGGGGATGTGTAGAGGGAATTCAAATACTCAAACATGGACAATATGAATGGAATGGAGGAAGTGGAACAAGGAAGGTGTGGAAATGTTCAGATTCCATCATCGACGTTTTATTGGAAGTCGACACTACTGAGGAGATTAAGTGTAGTGGACTACATTCCAGTGTCTGCAATGATATATAGACATATTTGCATGTGTAATACATAATTTGTGTTATATTCTTTCTGTATTAATTTTTTAAGAATGATGTTTTCTGTTGTTGGGTACATGTGGGGACCTCAGATGTTTTTGTTTATTTCGTTGAAGCTTAGGGATATTTTATTTTTATTTATTTTTATTTCACCTTTATTTAACCAGGTAAGCCAGTTGAGAACAAGTTCTCATTTACAACTGCGACCTGGCCAACATAAAGCATAGTAGTGCGATAAAAACAACAACACAGAGTTACATATGGGGTAAAAAAACATAAAGTCAAAAAATACAACAGAAAATATATATACAGTGTGTGCAAATGTAGCAAGTTATGGAGGTAAGGCAATAAATAGGCTATAGTGCAAAATAATTACAATTAGTATTAACACTGGAATGCTAGATGTGCAAGAGATTATGTGCAAATAGAGATACTGGGGTGCAAAAGAGCAAAATAAATAACAATATAGGGATGAGGTAGTTGGGTGGGCTAATTTCAGATGGGCTGTGTACAGGTGCAGTGATCGGTAAGGTGCTCTGACAACTGATGCTTAAAGTTAGTGAGGGGGATAAGAGTCTCCAGCTTCAGAGATTTTTGCAATTCGTTCCAGTCATTGGCAACAGAGAACTGGAAGGAATGGCGGCCAAAGGAGGTGTTGTCTTTGGGAATGACCAATGAGATATACCTGCTGGAGCGCAGACTACGGCTGGGTGCTGCTATGGTGACCAATGAGCTAAGATAAGGCGGGGAATTGCCTAGCAGTGATTTATAGATGGCCTGGAGCCAGTGGGTTTGACGACGAACATGTAGTGAGGACCAGCCAACAAGAGCGTACAGGTCACAGTGGTGGGTAGTGTATGGGGCTTTGGAGACAAAACGGATGGCACTGTGATAGACTACATCCAATTTGCTGAGTAGAGTGTTGGAGGCTATTTTGTAAATGACATCGCCGAAGTCAAGGATCGGTAGGATAGTCAGTTTTACGAGGGCATGTTTGGCAGCATGAGTGAAGGAGGCTTTGTTGCGAAATAGGAAGCTGATTCTAGATTTAACTTTGGATTGGAGATTCTTAATGTGAGTCTGAAAGGAGAGTTTACAGTCTAACCAGACACCTAGGTATTTGTAGTTGTCCACATACTCTAGGTCAGACCCACGTCGAGTGGTGATTCTAGTTGGGTGGGCGGGTGCCAGCAGCGTTCGATTGAAGAGCATGCATTTAGTTTTACTAGTGTTTAAGAGCAGTTGGAGGCTACTGAAGGAGTGTTGTATGGCATTGAAGCTCGTTTGGAGGTTTGTTAACACAGTGTCCAATGAAGGGCCAGATGTATACAAAATGGTGTCGTCTGCGTAGAGGTGGATCTGAGAGTCACCAGCAGCAAGAGCAACATCATTGATATACACGGAGAAAAGAGTCGGCCCAAGAATTGAACCCTGTGGCAGCCCCATAGAGACTGCCATAGGTCCAGACAACAGGCCCTCCGATTTGACACACTGAACTCTATCTGAGAAGTAGTTGGTGAACCAGGCGAGGCAGTCATTTGAGAAACCAAGGCTATTTAGTCTGCCAATAAGAATGCGGTGGTTGACAGAGTCGAAAGCCTTGGCCAGGTCGATGAAGACGGCTGCACAGTACTGTCTATTATCGATCGCGGTTATAATATCGTTTAGGACCTTGAGCGTGGCTGAAGTGCACCCATGACCAGCTCGGAAACCGGATTGCATAGCGGAGAAGGTACGGTGGGATTCGAAATGGTCGGGTGATCTGTTTGTTAACTTGGCTTTCAAATACTTTCGAAAGGCAGGGCAGGATGGATATAGGTCTGTAACAGTTTGGATCTAGAGTGTCACCCCCTTTGAAGAGGGGGATGACCGCGGCAGCTTTCCAATCTCTGGGGATCTCAGACGTTACGAAAGAGAGGTTGAACAGACTAGTAATAGGGGTTGCGACAATTTCGGCGGCTAGTTTTAGAAAGAAAGGGTCCAGATTGTCTAGCCCAGCTGATTTGTAGGGGTCCAGATTTTGCAGCTCTTTCAGAACATATTGGGTCTAGGCAGGGACAGAGAGAATCCACAGGAGGGTCCGATGGGTCGACCAGCCTGAATGTGGACATTTTTTATTGTATTTTGTTTTCTGAGGTTTTCATGTGTATTCAATTGCATCATAGCTTAAAATGCATTGATAAAGATTTATAAATTGATCTGGAGTACTTAGGTGGTTGCCTGGGGCAGAGGTGCCGTGAGAGAATTTTCCTGTCTTGATTGATTGATGGATATTTGGAATGAAAGCTGCCAGACAGGTTTTTCGCTCTTACATTCCATAACAATTTAATTACACTCCATAACAATTTATTTACACAACATAACAATTTATTTACACTCCATACAAAAATGTGTCTATATTAACATGTGTTTACTCTCCATAAATTTTGGTTTATTGCTGAAGTTACTCAAGAACAAAAATTGTTATTTGTCATAATCCTATTCTTTTTGTTTTCGAGACTTAATTAGTCTCGAAGGGGGGAAATATGTAGTGTCTGAAGGTCTATGATTTTGCTGACATTTGCAAATGGTGTAATAGATGAACTTTACTCTGCTTTGCTGAAACATCTGGAAAGCATTACTACATAGGCTTCTTGGAATAGAGGACATTTGGAGATATGTGGAAGCCGGGGATTGGTCTGTGAAAAACCACCCATCTTATGTTACATAGGATAAATACCATGTTTTGAACAAAGGACGGGGAGAAATAACATATTAGGGATTGGGTCCGGTTATTCTCCAGATATCTGCAGATGTCTGTAAATTGACGCTGGAATCCTTTGATACAATAAACCTTTATAATCAAAGTACAGCGTCAGCATAATCAGCATCGTTGTCTCGGACACCACATTACCTTCAAGTTGGTTTCCAAAGGTTGCAAGTTTGAATCCAGCTATAGAAATGTGTTTATTTTATTTTTGTTTTCATCCTATCCCAAACCTTAACCCTTAACTTAACCATTTGGAGTTAATCCCTAAACTTAACCTACATTAAAAAAATTGGAGCTAATGCCTAAACTTATCCTTAAACACTTGAAATTTTACTTTTGGAACAACTTCGAAATTTTACGTTTGAGAAACATGGATGAACATCTAATTCTGACGTGAAACTGTGAGAGCTTGTTGAGTGAACAGTATGCAGCCAAAACATGCCTTTCGCAATGTTACAAATACAATCGCGGGAAAACACAGGTTGGAAAGCAAATGGCTCCTACTGAAAAAAGAAGACTCTAATCTGTATGTAATCTACCAAAATATTTTATAAACTTCCAAATAGGCCTATTGAGCGCACAGCATTTTTTTTACAAGGTAAAACAAGAGGGAGATACGCTTTCGGCACAAGCACATTGGCCATCGCTGGTGAGTGAGCTGTGCATCATTGGCTGAGTCAGTGAAACATGGAAATCTTTTTTAGGACTACAATTTTCTCCTCATATTGTACAATATGTGCGTCTCCACACACCTAGGCCTAGGCAAATGATGGATTCAAGACAAGGTCGTTTTTATTGATCTCAGATTCTCAGCTTGTCAGTGTCAAAGTCAGCCTAACCTGTCATTTCGATAATTTGTGCGGTATTAAAAAAGATTCTGCTAAAGTCTGCAGTAGAATTCTATGAAATGCATTGCACAAAAAGTTTCCCCATGTGTGCAATTTATAAGCGCCTCTACTCTACTGCTCTATGCCACTACACAAATGTAAGAATATGCCTGCAATGCTTTATTATAAAGGTGGCTTTCTTTCTAATGCCTTCCGATACACTCTTAAAGGGCTCTTCGGTTGTCCCCATAGGAGAACCCTTTGAAGAACCCTTTTTGGTTCCAGGAAGAACCCTTTTGGTTCAAAAGGGTTCTACCTGGAACCAAAAAGGGTTATCCTATGGGGACAGCCGAAGAACCCTTTTGGAACCTTTTTTTTCTATGAGTGTACCTCAGAGCCCCCCAGATCACCCTCATCTCACACACACTTTTTCTTCCGGCACCTCCCGATTCACAAACTAAGCACTGCACAGCACACAACATGAAAGAATGAGACTGAACAGCAGGCATGCAATGGAACCACATCTGATAGGGCACAATCTGTGTCCTCTGCAGACTGAACTCATGCCCTGTCCCTCTCTCTATCTCTTCCTCCCTTCCTCCCTTGATCTCTTTCTCTCGCTTTCTCTCTCTCGCTTTCTCTCTCTCTCTTTCTCTGCATACACACAGATAACTAGAGGAGTCTTCGCAGGGCTATGAATGTCAGCACCTATCAGGTGTTTACCCAAGCGGAGGGAGAGTGAGAGGGAGAGGGGTGCATACCTGGTCCTCTAGCCCTCAGGTGAGCTGTCAATCACAGCATATTATGTGTCCTGACACTTCACAGGGAAACACCAACCTCCACCCCAGATTGCCCATGTTCATGTACTTCACTGCAATAACCCATATTAGTCAGAAACACAGATTCATGTTTCACAGTAGCCACTTGGAAGAGTAATCTTTGGATAAAATAATCTATGTTACACTAATTCCATCTACTGTATGTGCTCATTTTTCCTGTTTCTCTTGAACAGCCCCAGTCCCAGTCAGAAAAAACCTCTTAGGATGGCAGTTGATGCTAGGACAGGCTTGACAGAGCTCTATTCAGCATGTGAAGCAATGCACATGTTAAGAAAAGGGTTCCTCAAATTGCTGAAGTGACCACTCTTTGGGCTGCTGTGATGTTTGAGGGTGGTCCTTTGTATGTGTATGTGTGTTTGTCCTTCGGAGAGGTTGGGTTAAAAGCAGAAGTCAAATTTGAGTTGTGTGCATTTGACCAATAAAGTGATCTTAATTTTAATCTTATGGGGTAGTGTAACATGGTTTCCAGTTTTACCGTTATGACCCTGCCTAAAGACAACAAGGAAGAGGGGTCAGAGGTCACAGAGATAAAGGAGACATGTCTCTCATCTGTCATATTCCAGCAGTAGTCTGTCTCTGGGAACACACTGGCAGTGAGTTAGTACTGTAGAGTCTCAATGCAGCTGGAAGAATGTAGCAGAGAGAAACAGGACCCAGGCCTGGCTGGGGGCACTGACGCTACCCCCACCCCCACCTTCTCCCCCTTACACCTACAGGAGGGGTAATAAATACAGGACAGAAGCTTCTCCTGACAGCACTGCACCTGAGAGCAGAGGTGGAGAGAGAAAGAGAGAGAGAGAGAGAGAGAGAGAGAGAGAGAGAGAGAGAGAGAGAGAGAGAGAGAGAGAGAGAGAGAGAGAGAGAGAGAGAATGCATGACAACCATAGTCATAGAGATCTGGAGCCAAGCTGCTGGCTTACTACCTCATTCACATACCCTATGGGCCTATGGGCCTATAACAGTGAGAGGCGTTAAGTCTTTAGGATCATGATCTTTCATCATACGATCATCACCTGCAGGATAGGAACAGTGATATAGTGAAATAGAGTTTGATATGAGGCTAGATCTGATCAAACATTAGGAGGATAATCATCCCTGTGCTGCTGATGAGACAGGCGATGACACTGCTCTCCATAATGAATCAGTAAATCACTGACGACTGTGTTGAGAGAGTTTGGGGGAGGAATGAATAGAGAGAGTTGGGGAGAGAGATGGGAGGGAGGCAAAAAAGGAGATACTAAGGAAATGGAAATTGAACATTTTAACAATGAGAGTTGGTGAGACAGAAAGAGACAAAATAGTTCTAGCAGACTGTGTGCATGTGTGTGTGTATCCAGAGGTAGTGGGGATAGCCGGCAGGTCTCTCTTGTGCTTGACAGAGTTGTCAGAATGCATCACCCTGCTCCCTTCTGTTTTAGGAACGGGGGGTATGCATTCCTCCGTCAGAGAATGGAGGGAAGAGACTTTGGAGGTGTCTTTTAGAGAGCAACTGATAAAAAAGACGGACGGACGGACAGACAGACAGATGAAATAGTGTTGCATGTGTAGCATGTGTAGGAAGAGACACTGTAATGTTTAAGGTCTATTGAAGTAAATCACTACTAAGCTGTAAATGTACTACATTTGGCACCCAACAAGATGAAGATGACTTCCCTATGATGACATTTCTTTGCCATGGCTTTCTAAAACTAATCCTGTATGTGATGTGTTGTGGAGTCTGTCCTGAGGCTAGGAGATACCACCATGCCAGATTGGGGATGTATACTCATCCACCGTGCCAGATATATGTCAATTCACCACTGCCCTGGGCTAAGTCACATCTCTGCACACACACACACCATCAGTACCATTAATGCCAACCCCAAGATGATTCTTCCCCCAAGTTATACACACTAATACATTTGACATATTTAGCAGACGCTCTTATCCAGAGGGACTTACAGTTAGTGAGTGCATACATTTTTCACTGGCCCCCCGTTGGAAACGAACCCACAACCCTGGCGTTGCTAGCGCCATGCTCTACCAACTCTCGCTCTCTCTCTCTCTCTCTCTCTCTCTCTCTCTCACACACACACAAACACACACACACACCCCTATCCAAGCCACCCTAACCAGGGCTCCAGGCCGAGACATGAGTAGACCTGCCTGCCACATCCCACTCCAACCACCTGTGGGAAAAATCCATTAACTACCAACTGATTTGGGGTTTTGTGTGTGCGTGACTTCGTGCGTGTCTGTGTGTGTGCAAGTTGGAGCGTATGTGTATAAGCGTGTCTGAATACTTTCATGAGTGGACGTGTGTAGGTGAGAGAAAGTTCACCCGATGACCTGTCTTTTACTAAATATAATTGTACGATTCCAAAAGTAATTTATATTGTAGGTCTTAGCCGTTTTTGTATGCTATCTACTTACCTAACATATTTAGCTATTTGATTGTGTATTTTAGCACCTCTGTAGGTCTCCAAAAATATATGTAAAAGTTATTTCATGAAACATTGAGTTTGGCCTTGCTACTATTAGCCCATAGAAACGCAATGAATAACACACAGGTTACATTGTGAATGGAATAGCGTTCGTACAATATCATACGAATTATATGATGTATAGTATCATACGTCTTACCCGGTCGTGCAATAGCATAGATGTTGGAGGACGTATAGTATTGTATGTCTTTCTCTGAGACCAGGTTGCTTGTTGCACCGTAACCACAAAGGAGAATTAAGGAGATAATTTACATTGGCGGTTAGGGGAACTAACAACAAAGGTTAGGATAATTTCGGTAAAAGGTTAGGAGAACTAAAACGACAAAGGTTAGGTGAAATTATGTAGCAGGTTATGTGAATTGGGTTAAGTTCAGAATAAGGGTTAGGGGAAGGGTTAGCTAAAATGCTACAGATGTCCACGACTCGAAGACACAACCTTAGACGGTCGCGGATTACGCCCAACCATCCTCCTCGACCAACCTCCCTACTTTCGTTTCTGTCTAAAGTAACTAGACCATTAGTAGGTATCATACGTCTTGGAGATGCTCAGAAATAAGTAAAGTATTGTATGTTTCGTATGGCTCTGAGGCCAGGCTGGGGAGCGTAAACAGGGCAGGACCCAAGTTGGGGAAAGCTGAACTTTATGCAAATACTCTGCGATATTGCGGCGTGATTGACCAATGGAAGCTCCGTATAGCTTCCAGCCCCTACTGGATTGGCTGTTGATACCTAGCACTGCCTAGTAAGCTGTCAGCTTGTTGGCAACCACATGGTGAGCCATTCTGGGCGAAGCTAGCGTGGCTAGGCGATGCATCACTATTAGTGGATCCCCGCTGTAAGCTTTTCAGAATGGGGTCATAATAGTTTGTAGCTCAAACTGTGAAGACTTTACAGACATTTTTGTGAGAAGAGACATTTCATGATCCTCCCTTGTCTCACAAACACCGCTCTTGCTCAGCCCCATCCACCGCACAGGCTAATGGCCAACATTGGCAGATTCAGTGGATTGAGGCTCGTCCAATGCAAGAACCCAGATGTCTCTAGCTCAAACACACAGACTTTCATGAATAAAACAGCAATTAAAACGCTCACGCGGAAATCAACTCTTCACTGCATAAGAAAAGTTTTATTATTATTGCCAAAGGTGCTTCATTATAAACGATACCCCACAGGTTTCTGAATACATTCCTTGCTAGCTGTGTCGGTAGACATCCAGTCATTGTGCTAACGCTAGTTAGCAATGGCTCGCAAAACTACCTTCAACTTCCTTCGAGCTGGACGTAGGGACAGAAAAATGGTATCCATGAGTTCATCTGACTCTAGGTTAATATATAAGGGGCTTTATTGACCAAATCTTGTACTATCCCTTTAATATAACCTACAGTTTATATTCCATAAATGTTAAATAAATGTCATAAATCTCTATGGGCTCTATTTTAGCAAACCTAACGCAATGGTAAATCTAAGCGCAGGTGGTAGCGTTATAGGTTCAGGGGTGTGTCCGAAATATTTTTGCTATTTTCACAATCACAATTATCGGCGCACTTGCTGCTGTTGGTGCGAAATGGCGGGGTTTTGCTGAATGAACATGTTGTGGGTGTGTTGAGGCTTGGCCCCTCACTGGCCATTCAGAACGTGCTCCATGGCTAAATATGTGGTTGCTTCAGGTTGTGTATTTACGGTCTTTTATGTATTGCCTTGGAATCAACTCCAATTCCAATGTTAGTCTGTTATAGTTTGTTAAATGGCTTACAGAAACTAAATAACAAAATGTAGACCTATCCCAATAGTTGCTAAATAGGTTAACTTGAACCCATTTGTTGTCCACTTTGTGTCACGCCCTGGCTCTGGGGACACTTGTATGTTGAGACACTTGTTGGGTGTGAGTTTCCTTTGGGTATTCTAGTTTTTTGTATATCTATGTTGGCCAGGGTGGCTCCCAATCAGAGACGGCTGTAGCTCGTTGTCTCTGATTGGGAGTCATACTTAGGTAGCCGTTAGGCATTCATTGGGTGTGGTTTCTTGTTCCGTGTTGGTTTGTGAATGTAACCAGGGACGTCACGTTTTCGTTTTGTTGTTTTGTTCGTGTGATCATCTATAAATAAATATGTTCGCATTCCACGCTGCGCCTTGGTCCTCCTCTGTTCCCGACGAGCGTGACAGAAGAAACCACCAAGACTGGACCAAGCAGCGTGTCCAGGAGCCATCGCCAGGGAGATCTCTAGCAGATCTCCTTCGCCTCCTCGACTGGGTCAAGCCGGGTGAGGAAGAGAAGGGCTTGACATGGAAGCAGAAGGGCGAAAGGCTGGCGAGGGACATGGAGACCTGGTCCACGGGTAGGAGAGACGCCCAGACATTTTTTAGGGGGGGGCTAACGCCGTGGACGACGGGCCAGCAGGAGACCGCGGCAGAGCGGCCCAGCGGGTTGGCAGAGGAGGCCGCCAGGTTACGGGGGCCACTGGTCGAAGAGGGGATGGAAGGTGTAGAGGCACGGCGAGAGGTACTGGGGTGTGTTACCAGTCCGGTCCGGCCCATTCCAGATCCCTGCGTAGGACCAGTGGTGTGTGTCCCCAGTACGGTCCGGCCTGTTCCTGCTCCCCGTACCAGGCCAATGGTGTGCGTCGTCAGCCCGGCTCGGCCCGTTCCTGCTCCCCGCACCAAGTCAGTGGTGCGCCCGTCAGCCCGGCTCGGCCCGTTCCTGCTCCCGCACCAAGTCAGTGGTGCGCTTCGTCAACCCGGCTCGGCCCGTTCCTGCTCCCGTACCAAGTCAGTGGTGCGCTCGTCAGCCCGGCTCGGCCCGTTCCTGCTCCCCGCACCAAGTCAGTGGTGCGCCCGTCAGCCCGGCTCGGCCCGTTCCTGCTCCCCGCACCAAGTCAGTGGTGCGTTTGCGTCAACCGGTTCGGCCCGCTCCTGCTCCCCGCACCAAGTCAGGGGTGCGTTTGCGTCAGCCGGCTCGGGCGTTCATGCTCCCACACCAAGCCAGTGGTGTGCGTCGTCAGTCCGGCACAGCCCGTGCCTGTTCCACTGGTGCCTGGTTCAGCACCGGTCAGCTGCTTCCACGCCGGACCAGGGGTACTTTGGGGGTTGGAGGGGAGTGGGGATCAGGCCCGGGCCGGATCCGCCGCCAAGGTGGAGTGCCCACCGGTCCCTCCCCTGTGGTGTTTGGTTGGCGCGGCCGGGGTCCGCGCCTTTAGGGGGGGGTACTGTCACGCCCTGGCTCTGGGGACACTTGTATGTTGAGCCAGGGTGTGAGTTTCCTTTGGGTATTCTAGTTTTTTGTATATCTATGTTGGCCAGGGTGGCTCCCAATCAGAGACGGCTGTAGCTCGTTGTCTCTGATTGGGAGTCATACTTAGGTAGCCGTTAGGCATTCATTGGGTGTGGTTTCTTGTTCCGTGTTGGTTTGTGAATGTAACCAGGGACGTCACGTTTTCGTTTTGTTGTTTTGTTCGTGTGATCATCTATAAATAAATATGTTCGCATTCCACGCTGCGCCTTGGTCCTCCTCTGTTCCTGACGAGCGTGACACTTTGTAATTGCATGGCTTCAACAGCATTCACACTGACATACAGTGGGGAGAACAAGTATTTGATACACTGCCGATTTTGCAGGTTTTCCTACTTACAAAGCATTTAGAGGTCTATAATTTTTATCATAGGTACACTTCAACTGTGAGAGACGGAATCTAAAACAGAAATCCAGAAAATCACATTATATGATTTTAAAGTAATTAATTTGCATTTTATTGCATGACATAAGTATTTGATACTGTAACGATCCCTGCAGTCTGAGTCGGTTTCTGTCTGGGGATTAGTTTTTCTGCTCGGGATCTCCAGTTTCCCGAGGGTTCTGGAACGCTCCCTGCCTGGTTGCCGGGCAACGTTGCTAGGCGGGAGCTCTCTTGATTTCCGCACCTGCATCCCATCAGCAATCTGCACACCTGGTCCTGATCATCACCCTTCTTAGGCTCTGTCCTAACATCCATTCCCTGCCGGATCATTAGCCATGAACAGTATGTTTATCAGCGGATCAGTCTTAGAGCTTAGAGCATTAGTTTTGTTGTTTTGCACCTTGTTTGCTTGTTGTATGCTTACCTCCGTTTTGTTCTACCTGCAGTCACTCGTCCGGAACCTTCACCCAACCTCTGCCTGATGGTCGGCGGCTGCCGAGCCATCATTGGACCAACTACTGCACCCTCAACAACTCATTCACGCCGCCCGCTCTGTTCCCTGGATTATTCAGCATCACTCGTGGATCAGTTAAATAAACACTCACCTTTGTTTCCACTTACCTTGTCCTGGTCTGCTTCTGGGTTCTGGCTTAGTAAACCGTGACAGAACGATCCGGCCAGTAATGAACCCAGCGGACCTGGACTCTGTTCGCCATGCCATTACCCATCAGGAGAAGATGTTGGGCCATCATAGCACGGAGCTACAGGAGATCGCGTTGGCAGTTCGGAACCTTTCTACCGGTCTGACGGAGGTCCAGAACCAGCGCAAGTTTCCGGTGGAGGATCCACTACCGGTTTCACCCATCTCACCTGCCGCTTCTGGAGCTGTGTCCTTCCGTGAGCCCAAGGTTCCGACGCCGGATAAATATGAGGGGGAGCTGGGAAGATGCCGTTCTTTCCTTATGCAGTGTGGGTTAGTGTTCGATCTACAGCCCTACTCTTATGCCACAGACAAGGCTAGGATAGCCTTTGTGATTGAGTTGCTGCGTGGTCGAGCGCTGGAGTGGGCTTCAGCCGTTTGGGAACGACAAGACCCCTGCATGGCTTCATACCAGGGGTTCACGGCCGAGATGAGGAAGCTCTTCGACCATTCCGTCCGAGGGAGGGACGCAGCTAGGCGCCTGTTTTCACTTCACCAAGGAACTCGCAGCGTGGCCGACTTCGTGATCGAGTTCAAGACGTTGGCTGTGGAGAGTGGGTGGAATGAGGAGTCTCTGCAAGCGGCCTTTTACCAGGGTCTGTCGGAGCAGCTCAAGGATGAGTTGATCTCCTATCCGAGCCTAGTGACCTGGACAGCTTGGTAGCCTTGTCTATTCGGGTGGATAATCGAGTCCGAGAGCGAAGGAGGGAGAAGCAATGGGTTCCGTCCAATCGATCAGCTTCTCAGGTTCCAGTCGGGTCGGGATTGGACCAGAATACGTCGATCATCGTCCACCACACAGGATTAGTGGAGAGGTCCTGTCTCCCGATTCTGAACCAATGCAAGTAGGGCGGCACGGGTTAACCAAGGAGGAACGCCAACTCAGACGTAGGACTAACTGTTGCCTCTACTGTGGTGGTTCGGGACATTACCTCGCCACCTGTTCCCGGCGGTCGTCAAACTGCGCGGCTCGCTAAAGTTGGGAGGACTTTTAGCGAGCCAGTTTCGACCTCTCAATACCTCTGTCAGACCCCGTTTCCCGGCTACCCTTATGAACAGGAATCAGAGCTTAGCGATTAACGCTTTTATCGATTCAGGTGCCGATGGAAGCTTTCTTGATGCCGAGTTGGTGGAACAGCTGGGGCTTTCCAAGGAGCAATTGCCGGAAGCCATTGAAGCGACCACTCTGAACGGCAGTAGTCTGGCACGTATCACGATGAGGACTGAACCGGTTAAGATGCTGTTGTCGGGGAATCATTCGGAGATGATTTCATTCTTCATTCTGCCGTCTTCCCATGTTCCTCTGGTCCTTGGATACCCCTGGCTGAAGGAACACAATCCCACGTTCGATTGGGTGACGGGCAAGGTAACGAGTTGGAGCCTTGATTGTCATGCTAACTGTCTCAAGACTGCCTGTCCCCATTCGGTTCCCAGTCAGGTGATTGAGGCTAAACCCCCAGATTTGTCCCTGGTTCCCGAGACATATCACGATTTGGGGGAAGTGTTCCGTAAGCAGAAGGCTCTGTCACTCCCTCCCCACCGACCATATGATTGTGCCATCAACCTGTTCCCTGGAGCTGTCTACCCCAAGGGAAGGTTATACAGTATCTCCCGACCTGAACGTGAGGCTTTGGAGACCTACATCAAGGAGTCCCTAGCTGCTGGTCTCGTTCGTCCCTCGTCATCACCCCTGGGGGGCAGGATTCTTCTTTGTGGGTAAGAAGGATGGCTCTCTTCGACCGTGTATTGATTATCGGGGGTTGAATGACATCACGGTCAAGAACAAGTATCCCCTGCCCTTGATGAGTTCTGCCTTCGACTCCTTACAGGGTGCTACGGTGTTCACCAAGCTAGACCTACGCAATGCGTATCACATGGTCCGGATCAGAGAGGGGGACGAGTGGTTGACGGGTTTCAATACACCGATGGGTCACTTCGAGTATCAGGTGATGCCGTTTGGACTGACCAATGCTCCAGCGGTATTCCAGAGTATGGTGAACGACGTCCTGAGAGATATGATCGGTCTCTTTGTGTTTGTTTACCTGGATGACATTCTGATCTTCTCGAAGGAACCTTCCGACCACGTCCAGCATGTCCGGCAGGTTCTGCAGCGATTGTTGGAGAATCGCCTGTTCGTGAAGGCCGAGAAGTGCGAGTTTCACGCTCACACGACATCCTTTCTCGGGTACATCATCTCCAGGGGAGAGATTAGGATGGACCAGGAGAAGGTTAGAGCGGTTCTGGAATGGGCCCAGCCCGGTACGAGATTGCAGCTCCAGAGATTTTTTGGGGTTTGCGAATTTCTACCGCAGATTCATCCGGGATTACAGCCGTGTGGCCGCTCCGTTAACTGCCTTGACTTCCAGTATCAGGATCTTCAAGTGGAATCCGGAGGCGGATCGAGCGTTTCTGGATTTGAAGAGGCGATTCACCAACGCACCGATTCTCTCTCAACCGGACACGGCCCGTCAGTTCGTCGTTGAAGTGGACGCGTCTGATGTGGGAGTTGGCGCCATCCTGTCGCAGCGATGCTCCACGGACAGTAAACTCCATCCCTGCGCCTACTACTCTCGTCGCCTTTCGCCTGCGGAGAGGAATTACGATGTGGGTAACCGGGAGCTTCTCGCGGTGAAACTTGCCTTGGAGGAGTGGCGCCACTGGTTGGAGGGGGGCGGAGCAACCGTTTATTGTCTGGACTGACCACAAGAATCTTGCTTACGTGCAATCGGCTAGACGTCTCAACTCCCGTCAGGCCAGGTGGGCGTTGTTTTTCGGACGATTCAATTTTTTCCCTGACGTTCCGACCTGGATCTAAGAACGGCAAGGCGGACGCCTTGTCCCGGATGTTCTCCAAGACGGAAGAGAGTGGGTCCAAGACCGAGACAATTCTCCCCGGAACTGCGTCGTGGGAGTTGTTATGTGGAAGATTGAGGAGGAGGTGATGGCGGCCCTTCGGACGCAGCCCGGTCCCGGTAACGGTCCACCCGGTCGGTTGTTTGTGCCTGAGTCGGTTCGTCCTGCTGTCCTCAAATGGTCCCACGCCAGCAAGATGGCTTGTCACCCTGGCGTGGCTCGGACGATGGCGTTTCTTCGCAGACGTTTTTGGTGGCCTGCCATGGCCGAGGATACTCGGGGTTATGTTGCTGCCTGTCCAGTGTGTGCGCAGAATAAGAGTACCAATCGGCCCAGCTCTGGACTACTTCACCCCCTTCCTATTCCCCGGCGACCATGGTCGCATCTGGCCCCTGGACTTTGTCACTGGGTTGCCCGCTTCTGAGGGAAACACGGTCGTTCTGACTATCGTGGACAGATTCAGCAAGTTCGCCCACTTTGTGCCTATTGCCAAGCTTCCCTCTGCCTCGGAGACGTCCGAGATCCTGGTTAGGGGAGGTTTTCAGGGTCCACGGTTTGCCCAGTGATATCGTTTCCGACCGTGGCCCTCAGTTTACCTCTGCTGTCTGGAAGTCCTTCTGTTTGGCCATTGGAGCTACAGTCAGCCTCACATCTGGTTTTCACCCCCAATCTAATGGTCAGGCGGAGAGAGCCAACCAGAAGATGGAATCCACGCTACGCTGCCTGGGCTCCTCCAACCCCACCTCCTGGGTCTCTCAGTTGCCTTGGGTTGAGTATGCCCACAATACTCTCCCTACATCTGCCACTGGGATGTCTCCCTTCCAGTGCCTGTATGGTTACCAACCTCCCTTGTTCCCTTCTCAGGAGAAGGAGCTCTCAGTGCCCTCTGGTCAGGCCCATATTCGTCGTTGCCACCGGACCTGGCATCGGGCCAGAAAGGCACTCCTTAGAGTTTCGGACCGGTATCAGCTCCAGGCGAATCGTCGCCGGATCCCCGCTCCCACCTATACCATCGGAGATAGGGTCTGGTTGGCCACACGGGATCTTCCTTTACGGACTGAGTCTAGGAAGTTGTTACCGAAGTTCATTGGTCCGTTTGTGGTGGAGAAGGTGATCAATCCGGTGGCAGTTCGACTCAAACTACCGAGGACGCTCAGAGTCCATCCCACCTTTCATGTCTCCTGCCTCAAGCCTGTTTTCCTCAGTCCTCTGTTGCCTCCTCCGCCTCCTCCTCCTCCTCCTCGGATGATCGGAGGTGGTCCTGCCTACACGGTGCGACGCATCATGGATTCCAGACGGCGGGGCCGGGGTTTCCAGTATCTCGTGGACTGGGAGGGGTATGGTCCTGAAGAGAGGAGTTGGATTCCGCGGCGACAGATCCTAGATGCTGACCTCATTCGTGACTTCTACCGCCTCCATCCTGGCGCTCCGGGGAGTCCGCCCGGTGGCGTTCGTCGGAGGGGGGGTACTGTAACGATCCCTGCAGTCTGAGTCGGTTTCTGTCTGGGGATTAGTTTTTCTGCTCGGGATCTCCAGTTTCCCGAGGGTTCTGGAACGCTCCCTGCCTGGTTGCCGGGCAACGTTGCTAGGCGGGAGCTCTCTTGATTTCCGCACCTGCATCCCATCAGCAATCTGCACACCTGGTCCTGATCATCACCCTTCTTAGGCTCTGTCCTAACATCCATTCCCTGCCGGATCGTTAGCCATGAACAGTATGTTTATCAGCGGATCAGTCTTAGAGCTTAGAGCATTAGTTTTGTTGTTTTGCACCTTGTTTGCTTGTTGTATGCTTACCTCCGTTTTGTTCTACCTGCAGTCACTCGTCCGGAACCTTCACCCAACCTCTGCCTGATGGTCGGCGGCTGCCGAGCCATCATTGGACCAACTACTGCACCCTCAACAACTCATCCACGCCGCCCGCTCTGTTCCCTGGATTATTCAGCATCACTCGTGGATCAGTTAAATAAACACTCACCTTTGTTTCCACTTACCTTGTCCTGGTCTGCTTCTGGGTTCTGGCTTAGTAAACCGTGACAGATACATCAGAAAAGTATAACTTAATATTTGGTACAGAAACCTTTGTTTGCAATTAAAGAGATCATACTTTTCCTGTAGGTCTTGACCTGGTTTGCACACACTGCAGCAGGGATTTTGGCCCACTCCTCCATACAGACCTTCTCCAGATCCTTCAGGTTTCGGGGCTGTCGCTGGGCAATACGAACTTTCAGCTCCCTCCAAAGATGTTCTATTGGGTTCAGGTCTGGAGACTGGCTAGGCCACTCCAGGACCTTGAGATGCTTCTTACGGAGCCACTCCTTAGTTGCCCTGGCTGTGTGTTTTGGGTCGTTGTCATGCTGGAAGACCCAGCCACGACCCATCTTCAATGCTCTTACTGAGGGAAGGAGGTTGTTGGCCAAGATCTCGCGATACATGGCCCCATCCATCCTCCACTCAATACGGTGCAGTCGTCCTGTCCCCTTTGCAGAAAAGCATCCCCAAAGAATGATGCTTCCACCTCCATGCTTCACGGTTGGGATGGTGTTCTTCTATTTTTGTCTCATCAGACCACATGACCTTCTCCCATTCCTCCTCTGGATCATCCAGATGGTCATTGGCAAACTTCAGACGGGCCTGGACATGCGCTGGCTTGAGCAGGGGGACCTTGCGTGCGCTGCAGGATTTTAATCCATGACGGCATAGTGTGTTACTAATGGTTTTCTTTGAGACTGTGGTCCCAGCTCTCTTCAGGTCATTGACCAGGTCCTGCCGTGTAGTTCTGGGCTGATCCCTCACCTTCCTCATGATCATTGATGCCCCACGAGGTGAGATCTTGCATGGAGCCCCAGACCGAGGGTGATTGACCGTCATCTTGAACTTCTTCCATTTTCTAATAATTGCGCCAACAGTTGTTGCCTTCTCACCAAGCTGCTTGCCTATTGTCCTGTAGCCCATCCCAGCCTTGTGCAGGTCTACCATTTTATCCCTGATGTCCTTACACAGCTCTCTGGTCTTGGCCATTGTGGAGAGGTTGGAGTCTGTTTGATTGAGTGTGTGGACAGGTATTTTTTATACAGGTAACGAGTTCAAACAGGTGCAGTTAATACAGGTAATGAGTGGAGAACAGGAGGGCTTCTTAAAGAAAAACTAACAGGTCTGTGAGAGCCGGAATTCTTACTGGTTGGTAGGTGATCAAATACTTATGTCATGCAATAAAATGCAAATTAATTACTTAAAAATCATACAATGTGATTTTCTGGATTTTTGTTTTAGATTCCGTCTCTCACAGTTGAAGTGTACCTATGATAAAAATTACAGACCTCTACATGCTTTGTAAGTAGGAAAACCTGCAAAATCGGCAGTGTATCAAATACTTGTTCTCCCCACTGTAACAAAGTATTGAGAAACTTTTGTTATTGACCAAATACTTATTTTCCACCATAATTTGCAAATAAATTCATAAAAAATCCTACAATGTGATTTTCTGCATTTTTTCCCCTAATTTTGTCTGTCATAGTTGACGTGTACCTATGATGAAAATTACAGGCCTCTCTCATCTTTTTAAGTGGGAGAACTTGCACAATTGGTGGCTGACTAAATACGTTTTTTCCCCACTGTATATAATATTAAAACAACGCAGACTATGGAGGGTTTTACGCACATTAAAAACGGGTCCTGCATGGCTAAAATAATGTGGGTCTACAATGCATTGATAAAAAAGGGGGTGTCAGCTCACTGTTTTACTCCTCTCAAACTTAATAAAGCTTTGATGATTAAGATTTACAGTGGGGAAAAAAAGTATTTAGTCAGCCACCAATTGTGCAAGTTCCAGAAAATCACATTGTAGGATTTTTTATGAATTTATTTGCAAATTATGGTGGAAAATAAGTATTTGGTCAATAACAAAAGTGTCTCAATACTTTGTTATATACCCTTTGTTGGCAATGACACAGGTCAAACATTTTCTGTAAGTCTTCACAAGTGTTTTCACACACTGTTGCTGGTATTTTGGCCCATTCCTCCATGCAGATCTCCTCTAGAGCAGTGATGTTTTTGGGCTGTCGCTGGGCAACACAGACTTTCAACTCCCTCCAAAGATTTTCTATGGGGTTGAGATCTGGAGACTGGCTAGGCTAGTCCAGGACCTTGAAATGCTTCTTACGAAGCCACTCCTTCGTTGCCCGGGCGGTGTGTTTGGGATCATTGTCATGCTGAAAGACCCAGCCACGTTTCATCTTCAATGCCCTTGCTGATGGAAGGAGGTTTTCACTCAAAATCTCACGATACATGGCCCCATTCATTCTTTCCTTTACACGGATCAGTCGTCCTGGTCCCTTTGCAGAAAAACAGCCCCAAAGCATGATGTTTCCACCCCCATGCTTCACAGTAGGTATGGTGTTCTTTGGATGCAACTCAGCATTCTTTGTCCTCCAAACACGACGAGTTGAGTTTTTACCAAAAAGTTATATTTTGGTTTCATCTGACCATATGACATTGTCCCGATCCTCTTCTGGATCATCCAAATGCACTCTAGCAAACTTCAGACGGGCCTGGACATGTACTGGCTTAAGCAGGGGGACACGTCTGGCACTGCAGGATTTGAGTCCCTGGCGGCGTAGTGTGTTACTGATGGTAGGCTTTGTTACTTTGGTCCCAGCTCTCTGCAGGTCATTCACTAGGTCCCCCCGTGTGGTTCTGGGATTTTTGCTCACCGTTCTTGTGATCATTTTGACCCCACGGGGTGAGATCTTGCGTGGAGCCCCAGATCGAGGGAGATTATCAGTGGTCTTGTATGTCTTCCATTTCCTATTAATTGCTCCCACAGTTGATTTCTTCAAACCAAGCTGCTTACCTATTGCAGATTCAGTCTTCCCAGCCTGGTGCAGGTCTACAATTTTGTTTCTGGTGTCCTTTGACAGCTCTTTGGTCTTGGCCATAGTGGAGTTTGGAGTGTGACTGTTTGAGGTTGTGGACAGGTGTCTTTTATACTGATAACAAGTTCAAACAGGTGCCATTAATACAGGTAACGAGTGGAGGACAGAGGAGCCTCTTAAAGAAGAAGTTACAGGTCTGTGAGAGCCAGAAATCTTGCTTGTTTGTAGGTGACCAAATACTTATTTTCCACCATAATTTGCAAATAAATTCATTAAAAATCCTATAATGTGATTTTCTGGATTTTTTTTTCTCAATTTGTCTGTCATAGTTGACGTGTACCTATGATGAAAATTACAGGCCTCTCTCATCTTTTTAAGTGGGAGAACTTGCACAATTGGTGGCTGACTAAATACTTTTTTTCCCCACTGTATTTACAAGCGGTCTCAGGAGCCAAACCCTTTATCGACAGTCTTGACTACTTCGCGATTGCATTGGGCAGACAAAAAAAGCCTTAATTGAGAGGAGGGGAGGCTATGCTTGGTTTTTAATCAAATAAAATGAAATGGGAAAAAACATCAGTTTTTTTATTTGACTAAATATTAAGTATACAGGCATCAAAAGCACATTAGGCTACTCTTGTTCCATGCACATATGGGCAGTGTGCATCACGGCTGGATAGGCAGTGTTACCGCTGTCAAAATTCATGCCATAACCAACTACTCTACCGCTAAAACCAGATTCTGAATGGTC
The DNA here is from genome assembly GCF_020615455.1 of Coregonus clupeaformis. Lineage (NCBI taxonomy): Eukaryota > Metazoa > Chordata > Actinopteri > Salmoniformes > Salmonidae > Coregonus > Coregonus clupeaformis. The sequence continues at coordinate 47,870,327 of NC_059210.1, read as the reverse complement.
TTAAATATCCCTATCAGCGCTGCCTGAAATTAGCACTTTGGATCATGTTTTTAAGGACACACCTCATATATTTCCACCCCGCCCATCTAACCGCAAGCGAGCTGATATAAGGAAGGTAAATTGCCGAACGTGGAGTTAGGGCTGGAAATGCCAGTGCGCCAATTTTTACATGACGAAATTGCTAACTTACAGATTGCAATTGGTTTGGGATCAGGTTGCCAGTAAATATACATTACAGATGCCTGTGTGTTGAGACATCACTGCGTTACAATGAGATTATCAAGATGTTTGCTGGGACAGTAACCAGTCATGACAGGTCCAGGCAACACAGCAAATGTTAGTTATGGAATAATACAAAGACATGCAGCTGTTACAGAGAGCTTGTCTGCTTGCTCTCTGGAATCAACTATGCAGTTAACAGGTTACACAACATGAAGCTATCTGGCTACTCCTCTACGCTTGATGTAAATAAAAACATTGGCACTGCTCTTTAAGGCTTCAGTGTGTGTGTGCGTGTGCGTGTGCGTGTGTATGTGTGTGTGCATGCATTTGTGTGTGTGCGCGTGTGTGTGTTTACATCTACAGCTTGTCAGCATCAGAGAGAGCAGTTGGTCTACGTTAGCCTGTCTCCTGCCAAAAGGCTTGGAGCAAAGTCTTATCTTGTTGTTTACTGTACAATGTGATAAAGACAAACCCAAAATATTATAAACGTTCACCACACTCACTCTGATGGTATGCCATATCCTCGACAGCTGGAAAACCAGACATGGAGTTTCACAGAGAAAGACAAATATCAATCACTTAAACTTTCAAGATGAATCAATAAACTTTAAAGATAAGTAAAGCCCTTATTTGGCAGTCTAATTAAGCTGACCGGGTCTGCTCATACATCCTGCTGCCGCTTGCTGCTACCGCTAGTAGGCTATGCGTTTGCTTATTTTGCTGCATTGACGCTACTGCTGTAACTAGCTGTACTCGCTATGCTGCTGTTTCTGATACGACATTTCATTTTGCGAATTCTAGCTAGCTGTGTTTGGACCTGGCCTGAGTCGTTCAATATGCTCATGTTGCAATGTTTGGCTGAGGTTGTCATTGATTTGAGGATCGACCAAGTTGCTGCTCTACTGTTGTCAGTCAATAGCTAAGTAGAATTAGTCTTGGGAGTAGCCTATGGTATACTTTGTTTGTTCCTAATAGCAGCAGTCTGTGCACTCAGTGAACACACACCCTATCATGGAGAATCATCCCTCGTCCATACAAGGAGGAAGTAGTCTATGCTAGGCTAGCTATACAGGCCTATGCGTCGATATAGTGAGTGAATAGCAATGTTTTCTGATCATAAGCAGGAGATGGTACTTATCACAGTGATTCGATAGTATTTCAGTCTTTATGCAGCCGCTAATTGGTTTAGTGCAGCATCAATATCGATAGTAGCTATCACTGCGTGGCCACAGCTCACGAGACCACTGAAAGGCTCTATCAGCAATAGCCTACATTGTATGGGTCATCTGTTACATTAGTTCATGTGACTTGCGCGGCAGTCACACATTATTATATTATAGTCACACCAATTATTTCTGACTATGGTTATTATGCTTTGGAACCCTATTCCCTTACACAGTTTAAGACAGAAACGCATTCAACTTTACTTGCAGACTACACTTTTGCTGACTTTTCTGCTCTGAACAAATCAGAGTATCTGCTAGCTCATTAGCGCATACTGTCATACTGTTGCAATGAGTTACATCTATTAGCATACATTTTATGTTATCATTTCAATCAACGTAGTCATATTTACATAATCCTTCTCTGCAGCAGTAGGTTTAGGCTCTGATTTATTACCCATGTTCTAATCATGTGTCATGCATTTTACATAGGTAGTCCCTCCCTGCCGGTCCATCTTTGCCTTTTAGTAGTTTTATTTTAGTGACAGCTTAGTAACTCTATTCTTATTCTATCCTATCCTATTGTGTTGTATGCTAATTGTAGTGATCACTTCATTCTAGTCATCATGTATTAGCTACTGTTATTAATTCATCTTCTGCTTGCATTTTGTTATCTTCATGTCTTATATACTAGTTCTATCATGTGTTTTAGGCTGCAACTCTTGATGCTGTGGTGAATGCTCGCACATTCAGGTGTTAGCTGATATTCTTTGCCTCATTATCTACACACAGTATTGCATAATGGCATGGCTGCCAATATTGTATTTGTAGGAGCATGTGCATGGTTAAGCTTCGTATCCATCACCTTGCCGAGAATGCTTGTGCTAATTCATGCATTGGCTGTTATGTCCTGTATCATTTGCACATAGTCGTTATGATTTGGCTGCTATTATTGCTATTGCCAAGAGCACACAGTGAGGTCTTGGTGACATAGAGGCCAACACTAGCTACGCCTTCCACAGCATCTGCTTGGAGCATCGCAGTACGATGGCAGACACATTCATTTTATCCAGGTGCAAAATGATTGTTTTCGCATATTCTTTACCCACATTCTATGAGGCTTTTAACATGAACACTTTTTTTATTTTTTTACATTCATTGACGATGTGCTGCTTTTAGTGTCTGTATGTCCTTGTGTGTAACAAGGCAGGCAATACGCTTGACCTCATCTTTACTAGAGGCTGTTCGCCTATTAATCTCACTCACTGCAACCCCCTTCCAGGTCTCTGATCACTACTTTGTTTCCTTTTCTGTCTCTCTTTCCTCCAACCCTAACCACTCAGCCCCTACCCAGATGGTCATGCGCCGTCGCAATCTTCACTCGCTCTCACACTACTCTCTCCTCTTCTATCCTATCATCTCTCCCTTCTGCTAAATCCTTCTCCCTCCTGTCTCCTGATTCTGCCTCTTCGACCCTACTCTCCTCCCTTTCCGCATCCTATGACTCGCACTGTCCCTTTTCCTCCCAGCTGGCTCGGCCCTCCATTCCTGCTCCGTGGCTGAGTGACTCACTGCAAGCTTTCAGAACAGGGATGTGGCAAGCTGAGCAAAAATGGAGGAAAACTAAACTTCCGGAGGACCTATCATCCTTTCACTCCCTCCTCTCTATCTTCTCTTCCTATGTATCCGCTGCTAAAGCCACTTTCTATCACTCTATATTTCAAGCTTCTGCTTCTAACCTTAGGAAACTTTTTTCCACCTTCTCCTCCCTCATTAATTCTCCACCCCCTCCCTTCTCCCTCTCCTGCAGGCAACTTTGTCAACCACTTTGAAAAGAAGGTTGACGACATCCGCTCCTCATTCAGTCCACTGGTCCCACTCACACAGACCTACCCTATGCCTTGACCTCTTTCTCCCCTCTCTCTCCAAATGAAATTCTGTAACTAGTGAGGTCCGGCCGCCCGACAACCTGCCCGCTCGATCCCATACCCTCCTCCCTTCTCCAGACCATCTCTGGAGACCTTCTCCCATTCCTCACTTCCCTCATCAACTCATCACTGACCACTGGCTGCGTCCCCTCTGACTTCAAAATGGCCCGAGTCGCTCCCCTCCTCAAGAAATCAACACTTGAGTCCTCCAACATCAAAAACTACAGACCAGTATTCCTTCTTTCTTTTCTTTCCAAAACACTTGAGTGTGCTGTCTCTGGCCCACTCTCTTGCTATCTCTCTCAGAACAATCTTCTTGACCCTAACCAGTCAGGCTTCAAGATGGGTCGCTCAACCGAGACTGCTCTTCTCTGTGTCACGGAGGCTCTCCGCACTGCCAAAGCTGACGCTCTCTCATCTGTTCTCATCCTCCTAGAGCTATCCACTGCCTTCGACACAGTGAACCATCAGATCCTTCTCTCCACCCTCTACGAGCTGCACATCTCAGGCTCGCGCACACTCTTGGATTGCATCCTACCTGTTAGGTCGCTCCTACCAGGTGACGTGGAGAGGATCTGTGTCTGCACCACGTACTCTCACTACTAGTGTCCCCCAGGGCTCGGTTCTAGTCCCTCTCATCTTCTCTCTATACACTAAGTCACTCAGCTCTGTCATATCCTCACATGGTCTCTCATATCATTGCTATGTGGATTACACTTAACTATTTTTCTCCTTCCCCCCCTTCTGACACCCAGGTGGCGACACGCATTTCTACGTGCCTGGCAGATATCTCAGCTTGGATTTCGGCCCACCATCTCAAGCTCAACCTCAACAAGATGGAGCTGCTCTTCCTCCCGGGGAAGGCCTGCCCGCTCCAAGACCTCTCCATCATGGTTGACAACTACATGGTGTCCCCCTCCAGAGTGCAAAGAACCTTGGCATGACCCTGGACAACACCCTGTCATTCTCTGCAAACATCAATGCAGTGACTCGAACCTGCATATTAATACTCTACAATCCCCATACTCAACTGGCGGATCACGTTCCAGATCCGGACCCAGAACGGGGTCAGCTAACGTTAGCCAGCTAGCTAACAGTACACGTTAACTTGAAATGAAAACGACTTTCTGTCAAAATTAGAAATGTGTAATATCTGAAAATGTAGCTAGCTAGACTACCTTAACCGTGCTCTGAAATCGGAGTAGATAGAAAGAGCCAATTTACCAGCTACGTCTATCAACAGTTGTTGCAGTGACATTCTATTGAAATTGATACTTGCATAGTAGAGTCTTTTGTTAAAACATGTAGCTAGCTAGCTTGCAAATCAATGAACCATATCCCAACTCATGACTTTACTACCCTGCATGAATCTGCAGGTAGCTAACCAACCAGGTTCAATGTTAGCTAGCTAACATTAGGCTATAACTAGCAAAGCAAATGGCTCTGAGATATGAATAATAAGATCATACACATAACGTTAGCTAGTGAGCCAGCCAGTACACTTTAACTTGAAATGAAACCCCTTTCTGTCAAAATTAGAAACGTGTAATATCTGAAAATGTAGTTAGCTAGACTATCTTACCTGTATACATCATGGATGGACGCGTCTCCCTCACGGATGCCATGGTTGCCCTTAGTTTGAAGATTCAATCCGGAGACAGGTGTTTTCTCCATCTCCTTAGCTATCATACTCTAATTCCAATTATTCCAAAACTCGGTCCTCCAAAAGTGAAGAGCAACACTTATGCAGTTTAACTACCCGATATATTTTTTTTAAAGTCGCGTTAGACAGGATTACCTACACATACTGACCAGCTCAAATTGACAGAAACATGCTATATGGCAGACCAATCCAAACTCATCTCTCGGCATGTCCAGCCCACTCATTGTCTCAGCCAATCATGGCTAGCGGAAAGGTTGCCGTCTTTTTTTGTGGCTAAACCAACTAAGGTCGTAATTTAACCATTTTATTCATATTTACAGATGGCATACAAGTTTGTTATTAAGGCACATGAAAGTTCACATGTTCCAGAAGGCATTTCTGCCAAAGAAAACACATTTAGAGTTTTTTAAAAAGATTTACGTTCAAATGGCTCTCCTGTGACCCGCGACATATGCCTAGTTTCCTGAAACTAATCACATTTGTAGAAATGCAGGAAATTAGCTTCAAAACAGCAAAAAAAATCTCTGCCCCCCATGCTAAATGTGTAGAATTATGGGTAATTTGCTTTAAAACTGCACAATGTCCTCTCCGCCAATTTCATTCTCGCTGTAGTGATCATAAGCATAGGCAATATCTTAGGAGTATACTATATTTTAAGATAGTAAGTAGTAAGCAAGTTTGCACGCATTATCATGAATGCTTGTACATTTTACATTTTAGTCATTTAGCAGACGCTCTTATCCAGAGCGACTTACAGTTAGTGAGTACATACATTTTATACATTTTTTTTTTTAAATCATACTGGCCCCCCGTGGGAATCGAACCCACAACCCTGCCGTTGCAAGCGCCATACTCTACCAACTGAGCTTGCATAGTGCGTATGCAAGGGCCAAGGCATCTTATACCCTGATGCAGCTTACTCTGCTTCAGTCATTTTAGCTGAGCGTGACTCATATCTACCACCTTCGTGCTGGCCCAAATGCTGTGGGCCGCTACATGCGTTCTTCAGCAGTCGAGCAGCGTGATATCTTGTGGTACTCGGATGGCATCAGTCTGCGTTGGCTAAACACTACTGGGTCTTTCCATCATTAAGCATATATTCACAGAGTACAGCTTCATTTTAAATTGATTACTACTGCCTAACCATAATCATAACCCTAACATTTTTTTCTCAGATTTCAAGTTTTCACCTTGGACCTTTGTGGGGAAGCTGACGCTGTATAGCCGTGCGATGACCAATCAAGGCTTGATATAGCTTTCATCTGTGTTGGATGGGCTGTTGATACTAGCATTACCTAGCATGCGTTGTCTTCCTAAACACCCACATGGCGATCAGCTGTTGGCGATCATTGCCTGTAATGGAAATGACTGTTAAAGAGCTTTTTTGAGACACTCTTATATGCAGGCATATTCTAGTAATATATGGGGTCTATTTCTCTCGTTATCAGGTCATCATCTATTCTTCTCTCATGGCTTACAGGCATATACAGGTATCCTGGATGGATATAGATCTCATTCCGTCAGTAGAGGATGCCTGGTTGTTCCTTAAAAGTAATTTCCTCTCAATCTTAAATAAACATGCCCCATTCAAAAAATACAGAACTAAGAACCGATATAGCCCCTGGTTCTCCTCAGACTTGACTGCCCTTGACCAGCACAAAAACATCCTGTGGCGTACAGCATTAGCATCAAATAGCCCCCGCGATATGCAACTTTTCAGGGAAGTTAGGAACCAATATACACAAGCAGTCAGGAAAGCAAAGGCTAACTTTTTCAAACAGAAATTTGCATCCTGTAGCACTAACTCCAAAAAGTTTTGGGACACTGTAAAGTCCATGGAGAATAAGAGCACTTCCTCCCAGCTGCCCACTGCACTGAGGCTAGGAAACACTATCACCACCGATAAATCTACAATAATCGAGAATTTCAACAAGCATTTTGCTACAGCTGGCCATGCTTTCCATCTGGCTACCACTAACCCGGCCACCAACTCTGCACCCTCTGCTGCAACTTGCCCATGCCCCCCGCTTCTCCTTCACACAAATTCAGACAGCTGATGTTTTGAAAGCGCTGCAAAATCTGGACCCCTACAAATCAGCTGGGCTAGACAATCTGGACCCTTTCTTCCTAAAACTAGCCGCCGAAATTGTCGCAACCCCTATTACTAGTCTGTTCAACCTCTCTTTCATAACGCGTCTGAGATCCCCAGAGATTGGAAAGCTGCCGCGGTCATCCCCCTCTTCAAAGGGGGTGACACTCTAAATCCAAACTGCTACAGACCTATATCCATCCTGCCCTGCCTTTCGAAAGTATTCGAAAGCCAAGTTAACAAACAGATCATCGACCATTTCGAATACCACCGTACCTTCTCCGCTATGCAATCCGGTTTCCGAGCTGGTCACGGGTGCACTTCAGCCACGCTCAAGGTCCTAAACGATATTATAACCGCGATTGATAATAGACAGTACTGTGCAGCCGTCTTCATCGACCTGGCCAAGGCTTTCGACTCTGTCAACCACCGCATTCTTATTGGCAGACTAAATAGCCTTGGTTTCTCAAATGACTGCCTCGCCTGGTTCACCAACTACTTCTCAGATAGAGTTCAGTGTGTCAAATCGGAAGGCCTGTTGTCTGGACCTATGGCAGTCTCTATGGGGGTGCCACAGGGTTCAATTCTTGGGCCGACACTTTTCTCTGTGTATATCAATGATGTCGCTCTTGCTGCTGGTGACTCTCAGATCCACCTCTACACAGACGACACCATTTTGTATACATCTGGCCCTTCATTGGACACTGTGTTAACAAACCTCCAAACGAGCTTCAATGCCATACAACAATCCTTCAGTAGCCTTCAACTGCTCTTAAACACTAGTAAAACTAAATGCATGCTTTTCAATCGAACGCTGCTAGCACCTGCCCACCCGACTAGAATCACCACTCTCGACGGGTCTGACCTAGAGTATGTGGACAACTACAAATATCTAGGTGTCTGGTTAGACTGTAAACTCAACTTCCAGACTCACATAAAGAATCTCCAATCCAAAGTTAAATCTAGAATCGGCTTCCTATTTCGCAACAAAGCCTCCTTCACTCATGCTGCCAAACATGCCCTCGTAAAACTGACTATCCTACCGATCCTTGACTTCGGCGATGTCATTTACAAAATAGCCTCCAACACTCTACTCAGCAAATTGGATGTAGTCTATCACAGTGCCATCCGTTTTGTCTCCAAAGCCCCATACACTACCCACCACTGTGACCTGTACGCTCTTGTTGGCTGGTCCTCACTACATGTTCGTCGTCAAACCCACTGGCTCCAGGCCATCTATAAATCACTGCTAGGCAAATCCCCGCCTTATCTTAGCTCATTGGTCACCATAGCAGCACCCACCCGCAGTCTGCGCTCCAGCAGGTATATCTCACTGGTCATTCCCAAAGCCAACACCTCCTTTGGCCGCCATTCCTTCCAGTTCTCTGCTGCCAATGACTGGAACGAATTGCAAAAATCTCTGAAGCTGGAGACTCTTATCTCCCCCAATAACTTTAAGCATCAGTTGTCAGAACACCTTACGATCACTGCACCTGTACACAGCCCATCTGAAATTAGCCCACCCAACTACCTCATCCCTATATTGTTATTTAATTTGCTCTTTTGCACCCCAGTATCTCTATTTGCACATAATCTCTTGCAAATCTAGCATTCCAGTGTTAATACTATTGTAATTATTCTGCACTATAGCCTATTTATTGCCTTACCTCCATAACTTGCTACATTTGCACACACTGTATATATATTTTCTGTTGTATTTCTGACTTTATGTTTTTTTTTACCCCATATGTAACTCTGTGTTGTTTTTATTGCACTACTTTGCTTTATCTTGGCCAGGTCGCAGTTGTAAATGAGAACCTGTTCTCAACTGGCTTACCTGGTTAAATAAAGGTGAAATAAAAAATTTTTTAAAATACAGTTAGACATAAGCCTTCAGCTCAGGTAGACTATATTGTAGGTCTAGGTTTTAGATGATCATGTCACTATCACTGCAGATGCATCAGCTACTGCTGAGCAGCATCAGTAGGACATTAGGCTATTTAGATAGTACAGGTGGTTACGTAGCTAACATTTAGTTGCAGTTTTGGGGGATTTGTTAGTATACTGTATGTTGTTTTATGTTATGTGATGGTATGTCATGTCTGAGCTGTACAATGTCTTCTGTTTGTAAAACCATGTATGCCTTTTCTAATCCAAATTTCAGTCAGACAAACGCAGCTTTTTTATCATGGTCCAATAGCAGGAATTCAGTTCATATTGGGCGTCAGGACCTTTCGGCGTGCAGTCTGATCAGGAATCCATCTGTCCACCGACTCTTCATGGCAACCAACATCCATATCAAAGATATCTCTCCTCTCTCAGTAGCACAAGTTTGGGTTCACGTTAAGGCAACGGTGTTGGGTTTACATTACGCTTTTCCAGAGGCGGTCCGTATGATGGCTTTTATGGGTTCTTCAGTCTGAATACACTAAATGTTCCTTCCCTTTAATCTTGCATGATCTCTTAAGATCTGTTTGCATTATGGACACTTGCATGTTAACCATATTCTCATACACCCCTATATGAAATAATTAGCATGGAACATCAGTCGTCATCACCAGAACTAACATTGCTTTGTCCTCTCTTTCATATTATGCTACCTGCATGCTGAGCACGGGTGGCACCTGGTGAACCTCTGTTCAACATTGATGCTGGCAATCAATGACAAGACACTAAAACTCATCATGGCTATGGTTCCTTCGTCAGCGCATCAGCGCTGCTACTGCTTCTCAATCGGTCCCTGCATCATCCTCAAGATCATGGGCCCATGATCCGCTGCTGCTACAATGGTACATTTAAATGATCCTGAGATTGTGGAGCCTACAGTGGCTTGCGAAAATATTCAACCCCCATGGCATTTTTCCTATTTTGTTGCCTTACAACCTGGAATTAAAATGGATTTTTGGGGGGTTTGTATCATTTGATTTACACAACATGCCTACCATTTTGAAGATGCAAAATATTTTTGGGCGTAAAACAAACAATAATTAAGACAAAAAAACAGAAACTTGAGCGTGCATAACTATTCACCCCCCAAAGTCAATACTTTGTAGAGCCACCTTTTGAAGCAATTACAGCTGCAAGTCTCTTGGGGTATGTCTCTATAAGCTTGGCACATCTAGCTACTGGGAATTTTGCCCATTCTTCAAGGCAAAACTGCTCCAGCTCCATCAAGTTGGATGGTTTCCGCTGGTGTACAGCAATCTTTAAGTCATACCACAGATTCTCAATTGGATTGAGGACTGGGCTTTGACCAGGCCATTCCAAGACATTTAAATGGTTCCCCTTAAACCATTCAAGTGTTGCTTTAGCAGTATGCTTAGGGTCATTGTCCTGCTGGAAGGTGACCCTCTGTCCCAGTCTCAAATCTCTGGAAGACTGAAACAAATGTCCATCAAGAATTTCCATGTATTTAGCGCCATCCATCATTCCTTCAATTCTGACCAGTTTCCCAGTCCCTGCCAATGAAAAACATTTACATTTACATTTACGTCATTTAGCAGACGCTCTTATCCAGAGCGACTTACAAATTGGTGCATTCACCCTATAACCAGTGGGATAACCACTTTACAATATTTATTTTAATTTTTTTTAAGAGGGGGTAGAAGGATTACTTTATCCTATCCCAGGTATTCCTTAAAGAGGTGGGGTCCGCTGTCCTGGCGTCGTGAGGGAGCTTGTTCCACCATTGTGGTGCCAGAGCAGCGAACTGTTTTGACTGGGCTGAGCGGGAACTATGCTTCCGCAGAGGAAGGGGAGCCAGCAGGCCAGAGGTGGATGAACGCAATGCCCTCGTTTGGGTGTAGGGACTGATCAGAGCCTGAAGGTACGGAGGTGCCGTTCCCCTCACAGCTCCATAGGCAAGCACCATGGTCTTGTAACAGATGCGAGCTTCAACTGGAAGCCAGTGGAGTGTGCGGAGGAGAGGGGTGACGTGAGAGAACTTGGGAAGGTTGAACACCAGACGGGCTGCGGCATTCTGGATGAGTTGTAGGGGTTTAATGGCACAGGCAGGGAGCCCAGCCAACAGCGAGTTGCAGTAATCCAGACGGGAGATGACAAGTGCCTGGATTAGGACCTGTGCCGCTTCCTGTGTAAGGCAGGGTCGTACTCTCCGAATGTTGTAGAGCATGAACCTGCAGGATCGGGTCACCGCCTTGATGTTAGCGGAGAACGACAGGGTATTGTCCAGGGTCACGCCAAGGCTCTTCGCACTCTGGGAGGAGGACACAACGGAGTTGTCAACCGTGATAGCGAGATCATGGAACGGGCAGTCCTTCCCCGGGAGGAAGAGCAGCTCCGTCTTGCCAAGGTTCAACTTGAGGTGGTGATCCGTCATCCATACTGATATGTCTGCCAGACATGCAGAGATGCGATTCGCCACCTGGTTATCAGAAGGGGGAAACATCCCCACAGCGTGATGCTGCCACCACCATGCTTCACTGTGGGGATGGTGTTCTCAGGGTGATGAGAGGTGTTGGGTTTGCGCCAGACATAGCATTTTCCTTGATGGCCAAAAAGCTCAATTTTAGTCTCATCTGACCAGAGTACCTTCTTCCATATGTTTGGGGGGTCTCCCACATGCCTTTTGGCGAACACCAAACGTGTTTGCTTATTTTTTTCTTTAAGCAATGGCTTTTTTCTGGCCACTCTTCCATAAAGCCCAGCTCTGTGGAGTGTACGGCTTAAAGTGGTCCTATGGACAGATACTCCAATCTCTGCTGCGGAGCTTTGCAGCTCCTTCAGGGTTATCTTTGGTCTCTTTGTTGCCTCTCTGATTAATGCCCTCCTTGCCTGGTCTGTGAGTTTTGGTCTTTTTTTTTATAACCCAACCCTGATCTGTACTTCTCCACAATTTTGTCCCTGACCTGTTTGGAGAGCTCCTTGGTCTTCATGGTGCCGCTTGCTTGGTGGTGCCCCTTGCTTAGTGGTGTTCCAGACTCTGGGGCCTTTCAGATCAGGTGTATATATGCTGAGATCATGTGACAGATCATGTGACACTTATATTGCACACAGGTGGACTTTATTTAACAAATTATGTGACTTCTGAAGGTAATTGGTTGCACCAGATCTTATTTAGGGGCTTCATAGCAAAGGGGGTGAATATATATGCATGCACCACTTTTCCGTTATTTATTTGTTCGAATTCTTTGAAAAAAAAAAAAATTCATTTCACTTCACCAATTTGGACTATTTTGTGTATGTCCATTACATGAAATCCAAATAAAAATCCATTTAAATTACAGGTTATAATGCAACAAAATAGGAAAAGTATTGCAGTATTGCTATATGATCATGATTGTGTCAGTCCTGTGGTCCAGTATCTATGTTGCATAGCTAGAATATCCTCATATACCAAGATGGCAGCTCATCCTGCCTCAGCGGTGCATCTAAGTTGCAGGCGGTTGGCTAGGTTAATGGCAGGCAGGTTCATACTATTTATGGTAGCCTAATTCGAGAGGTAGAATATTTCCCATGTACCAAGATGACAGCTCATCTTGCCTCATTGAAGGTACCCAGTGGTGCGTCATATGAGAAATAGACATACTGCTGCAGTAGCTCATGCTACACATAGTATTCACACATAGGCTTAGTAGAAGGTCATGCAATGGTAGTATGACCTTCGCTGGTCTATCAAGAGTTCCTTAACAGCAATGAGTTTACATTCCAGTACCATGCCTCATTAACATTTTAGTCATTTAGCAGATGCTTTTATCCAGAGCGACTTACAGGAGCAATTAGGGTTAAATGCTTTGCTCAAGGGCACATCAACAGATTTTTCACCTAGTCGGCTCCGGGATTCGAACCACCAACCTTTCGGTTACTGGCCCAATGCTCTTCACTGCGAGGCTACCTGCCACCCTAAATTTACTGTATAAGCACTTTGTGACATTAACTGATGTAAAAAGGGCTTTATAAATACATTTAATTGAATTAATTTGATATGCTGGCGTCAGCCGTTGTTAATAGCCTACATGTTGACGTCTTTGCTGGCTACTCGATATAAAGTACATTGCATATAGCTCCAGGTGGTTGGCTGGGTCATATTGCTTAAGATTGCTTGTTAGATAAGGAGATATTTTAATGTAGACCCAACATTACTCATTTAGTTTCAGTGAGACCACCTGGTGGTGCATCTGCATGGCGGCTGGGATCGTACTACTTACGGTTGCTAGTTAGATAGGTAGAATATTCCCATATACCAAGATGACAGCTCATCCTGCCTCAAGCGAGGGTACCTGGTGGTGCATCATATGAGAAATTACGACATACAGTACCAGTCAAAAGTTTGGACACACCTACTCATTCAAGAGCTTTTCTTTATTTTTACTATTTTCTACATTGTAGAATAATAGTGAAGACATCAAAACCATGAAATAACACATATCATGGCTGTGTAAGTCTATTTGACCAATAAGGAGAGTGATGGAGTGCTGCAACAGATGACCTGGCCTCCACAATCCCCTGACTTCAACCCAATTGAGATGGTTTGGGATGAGTCGGATGGCAGAGTGAAGGAAAAGCAGCCAGCAAGGGCTCAGCATGTGTGGGAACTCCTTCAAGACTGTTGGAAAAGCATTTCAGGTGAAGCTGGTTGAGAGAATGCCAAGAGTGTGCAAAGCTGTCATCAAGGTAAATGGTGGCTAAAGGTGTATTTTACTGCGCTCACTGCCTGTAGGTAATTGTATATATTGACGCTTTGCTTGGCCAGTGAGCTACCCTGAAGGAACAGAGCCTATATCGTCAATACTTTATTAATTATTTAATAAAATGTTTAAACATATTTCTATGTTGTCTTTCCTTTCTGAAATAAAGCAAATTCAGTTCAGAAAGGGAACCCGAGTGCCTGCCTCAGCTGACGCATTAGCTGAGATCGCATCAACTAGATGCTAGTAACAATTAATCCTACCTTATTTGGCGGTCTATTTAAGCTGACGAGTTCTGCTCACACACATCCTGCTGCTGCTAGTATGTGTTTCCTACTTTTGCTCCCACCACCACCCCAGCCTCCAGCTGTTAGGTTCTGTTATACTGCTGGGGGATTGGTATAGCTTACTGGGCTCACTGCTTGTAGGTCATATTATATATTGACGCATTGCTTGGTCAGTGAGCTACACTGAAGGAGCAGAGCCTATATCGCCAAGACTTTCATTATTAATTCTTTAATAAATTGTTTAAATTATTTCTACATGGTGTTTCCTTTCTGAAATGCCAGCATACTGACATAAAACCAACTCCTGATCAAGCGGACAAAGTTGATTGTAAAGTTATTATTGTGGACTCGAAATTGAGCTCAGGTGCATCCTGTTTTCATTGATCATCCTTGAGATGTTTCTAAAACTTCATTGGAGTCCACCTGTGGTAAATTCAATTGATTGGAAATGATTTGGAAGCACACACCTGTCTATATAAGGTCCCACAGTTGACAGTGCATGTCAGAGCAAAAACCAAGCCATGAGGTCGAAGGAATTGTCCGTAGAGCTCCGAGACAGGATTGTGCCAAGGCACAGATCTGGGGAAAGGTACCAAAAAATGTCTGCAGCATTGAAGGTCCCCAAGAACACAGTGGCCTCCAAGACTCTACCTAGTGCTGGCTGCCCAGCCAAATTGAGCAATCGGGGGAGACAGGCCTTGGTCAGGGAGGTGACCAAGAACCTTCCAGAAGGACAACCATCTCTGCAGCACTCCACCAATCAGGCCTTTATGGTAGAGTGGCCAGTCCTCAGTAAAAGGCACATGACAACCCGCTTGGTGTTTGCCAAAAGGCACCTAAAGGACTCAGACCATGAAAAACAAGATTCTCTGGTCTGATCAAACCAAGATTGAACTCTTTGGCCTGAATGCCAAGTGTCACGTCTGGAGGAAACATGGCACCATCCCTATGGTGAAGTGTGACGACAGACGCAGGGAGACAGGAAGCAAGTACAGGTTGTGAACATTTAATGAAAAAACTGACATATAACAAAACAAGAACAGCGTCTGGACAGGAGGAACAAAACAACATTAATGCTGACACAGGGATCACAACTGAGGAACAGATGGATATATGAGAGGTTATTAAACAGTGATGAAGTCCAGGTGAGTCCAATGAAGTGCAGATGTACGTAACGATGGTGACAGGTGTGCGTAATGATGGGCAGCCCGGCGCCCTCGAGCGCCAGGGAGGGGGAGCGGGAGCAGGCATGACAGTATTTGTACCTATATAAAACAGCTCTTGGTAAGTAATATCGACAAAATAAGCAATTTCTACCCTTGTTGCATCAAATATGCATGCTGCTGAGACAAGTTTGTTTTCTAAAAATGGTGGGGGAAAAAGTCCATGTCAGAGGTCAAAACTCGGTGTAACTATTTGGTGGAATGTGCTTTGACAAAAATAGACATTTTGTCATGAAAACAACGTTAATTTGCTTTGACTACATGTGCATTTGCAGGGCACAACAAAAAATTAACTAAGGCAATCATCAAGCAGTTCTTCTTCCTAAATTCCATTTCCCCTCCATGTCTCACTCACTCAATTGCATTCTGACCACTCCCTCTACACATGAGTCCTGAGTGCGCACAGAAGCTCACATTAGGCCTACAGAAATCCATGCCTATAAAAACATATCTAACTTATGAGATACACAACTACATTCCTTACCAAATGACGATGGTTTTATCACAAATTCAAAATGGACTGGTTGATTGAAGTAGGGAAGTATGTGTTCCAACAACGAGCTGCAGTTTTGGAATAATTGCGTCCCGTCTATTTTCCACTTAGGCTACTTTGCGAACTGCTAGTGCCATTTCAAATTGGTTAGCCTATAGGGCTAGGCTATAACCCCACAAACATAGACAGTTTCACACTGAAAATATGCAAAAACATTTGTTTGTTAAAGACAGAGCATATTTTCATCAGAATCATTAAGCCTAGGCCTACTCACCAAACATATGTTGTGGCTGTAATTCATCACCATGCAGTGTTCAATGTGGAATTGTCCATTTAGAAAATTCCACATTGAACAGGCAGAATAAACTAAATAGAATGTCTGTATATCGAAAAGAAGACAGATGTTGGTTTGTAACCCTGAAATCATTGTCTTTGAACTCGCCAAATTGAGCCCTGTTTCAAATGATTGCTCTTTGAGAATAACTATTCCAGACGTGAGATGCGCGTCACTTCACAATGTCAACTTTTTTCATCTGGAAAAATATTCTGTCCTATTTTATTCTGTTATATTACATTATGTTTTTTTGCTATAAAATAGGTGTGTCTTGACTGTGATAAGGGCTCGGGAAATAAGAGCTACTTGTCTGCTAAAAGTACAAAACAAGGCTTTGTCATTGCACAGCCATAGGCTTCTACAAGCAAGCCCCACTGCTGAGGTTACTGCCTTTTTGAAGATTGTGTTCCACGATATAATATAACCAGTTGATATTATGGTTTCAATAAATCGAACATAAATGGCACTTTTTTTATTGACTGAATATATATATGGGGCAATTTAGCAATTAGGATTTGTTATCTGTTAGGCATCGTTCCGCAGTGTTGGCATATAATAAGATAAATGCCCACATAAAATGTTTAATTATTTTCTATTTTTTTGCACCACCACAAATACAGACACACACACAAAGAATCCCTCCCTCGCTTTTGTTTTTCAATCAGCCTTTTAATTGTTCGCTTCGTGCGTCTGGGCTGGTGTGTTTACAGAGAACATAATAAGGCCATACTAACGTCTATACATGCACACTGTCTCCAAACCATCCTAGCCGCCTGAGAAATCAGAGAAATATTTATCCTGTTTAGATGTTTGGGAGGGAGAGAAAGGGTCTATGCACTAAGCTCCTTAGTGGGGCGCTGTGCAGGGAGTGAAAATATCCAGTGTAAAAAGCCCTATTAGTCTCAGGACATGGACATTAGCATGACAGTAGACTTATCCTCTGGGCTGGAGCAGAGGGATGCTGTCCCCGGCCTTTGAGAGGGGGCTCCTCGAGGTGCATGCACACACACACACAGGTATACAATCACAGACATACACACACAGACATACTCATACACCACACACACAAACACACACACAGACTCTCTGAGAGGTGGAGCTCAGACCCCAACACCATGACAGGAAAATGCAAAGGTGGCCTGTATTCAGAGTGTGAATCACGCCAGAGTCCCAGTAAACTAGGGGAGGGAGGGAAATACAACTCAGATAACACATCACAAACCAACTTGTATTCAGATGAAAGTATTGAATTGTGAGAATGGTGGTTTATGCTAACTTAGAATGTGGATGTAAGGAAGTAGTTACCTTGGTGCTTATCTAACTCTCTCTACATCGCACACTGTTTATCATATTTCTGTGTTATTTGTTGTTGAGTTGCACATCCAAATATTGAAAGTTATAACATTCTTCAATAGGGAATGTGCTTGATTTTCTATCAAACAATCCAATTTTTTAAAAATACTAAAAATAAAAAGGTCCAATGGAAACTAAGAGACGCATACAAAAGGACACAACCTCACCCAAAAACACTCCCTTTTGGTCTGCCCTACTCCCCCCATGGTGAGGGCAGAGAAGAGGAGAGGGGGAAGAGAGAAGAGGAGAGGTTAAAATGGATGGGAGGGGTAACCTGTGTAGAACAAGCTGACCAACACTTCACGCTGAGTTTGGGAGAGAAAGAGGAACCCAGATGACAGGACAGGACTCCCTCTATCCAACACACACACACAATATTACTCACGCATGCACTCACACATATCATAGCAATCATACAAAAATATGAACACATTCAAACAGACACAGTTAGTAACCCAATGCTCGCAAACACACACACACACACACACAAACAAACGCGCACACATACAATCACTAATGCACATCAGAGGATGATGCTTATACACACTTTTACATACATAAATACATACCTACACACACACATACACACACACATACATACATACACATACATACACACATACACACACACAATATACCCATTCATAATGCTACATACATGATATGTCTGGGTGTCAGGATTGTTGGAGTGGGGGGGTCAGCACTGCAGGGGGCAGTTATGTACAAAGTGTGTGTTTATAGTGTAAAGGAGAGTGAGAGAGAGGGCACACAAACGATACACAGGGAAGGGCAACTGGTGAGGAGAATGTCCTCCATTGTGTCTTCTGCTGGGGGGGCTAGGGGTAAAGCGGGCAGTGGGCGGTATAGACAAACATTACTGATGGCTAAAGGCTGGGGGACACATAAATAGAGGGACTATTTTTTTTGAAGAAGAAAGGACAGGCAGAAAATGTAATGACGAAACTGGAAATGAACTGACAAGCGTTCAACCCTGCGTGTGTATGTGTGTGCGTGTGTGTGTGTGTGTGTGTGTTTGTGTGTGTTAAGATCGAGGGGACACCACAAGAGAGGGCTTTGAAAATATGATAAATTGCTGTTAATAATATCAACATGAGGGTTTTCAAGACGAGGCAAGATGTTTTGAGATTAGACAGAAGAGGAGGAAGGAGTCAATATTGGTGTTGGTGGGCATTAGGAAAAGCCCTGTCTGGATAAATACAACAGAGAATAAAACATTTGCAGCTGATGTCAATGTTTGAATAGTGATCCTAATCGTTTGCACAGAGATGAGGTCTGACTTGGTTTAACATTATCAGACATGTCAGTCAGTCCCAGTGTGGTGTTCTGAGCCAGACAGCACAGCACAGACAGACCTCCATGGATGGGAGGGTGAGTGGAGCAAGGATGGCTAAGTATGGGGACTAGTAATATCAGACTGAGGCTACTGATAAATAATGATTAGAATAATGTCAGATCACTGATAAATAATGATTTGAATAATAATGCAACCATTTAGCAGGCATTTTTAACACTGTAAACACGTAGCCATTCAAATCCAAAATGTTGGGTTTAGCATTATCAATCATCCACCTGGAGGCTTTAGGCTGCAACTGCTGCTTAGAGTTTGTCATGGGCCAGGAAAAACTCCAGGCCTTAAACATCCCAGACCTCCATGGGTGGGACTGGAGAAGGGATGGCCTAATAATAAATATTGTAAATGTTTATAGTAATATGGTAATTTAGCAGACACTTATAATTACATGGACTTACACTATGCACATACTGTATATTCAGCGCATGAGGCCATGCAGGACTCAAAAACAAACATTAAGTGCTACACACATCTACTGTGCCACTTGAATCAGGGAATCCAGTAAACCTGGTGAAGCAACATTTACTCTGAATTCCTGATATGAGAAAGAAGGGTCCTCCCTCTCTTTGATAAGGGGATCTTTCCATCTCAGGTTCAACAGTTGGTTGCAGACTGTACATTTACGAGGTAATATATTACAGTTGGTGCCCAAGGTTGTAACTGCAAAACCACGTCTGTCATGTCTGGTGATAGCATAGCACTCCCACTGCGATACCGCTGAACTTAAGGAAAATGAGGGAGACATTACACATGAGATAGAGAGCATAAGTATACAAATAAAAGCATGACAAGTGTTTCATTGGCAGAGGATCAGGTGATAATTTCATACAGTTTCTGTCTGTCTACCACGTTATTCAGAATGATTCACTACCCAGCATTAAACCAGCTATTAGTTTGTTTTGAGTAACAATGTTTATGATAAGAACGTCAGGTCCAACTGACAATCTTGTGCTTGTAGAAGGGGTTTTGTGTATCAATAGGGCAACAGTATCTAACCAGATTATTTGGTTAGGAGTAAATGTTTCCATTACCCATCTAATGGTAGAATGGTACCCATCCAGTTTGTGTGTGTGTGTGTGTGTGTGTGTGTGTGTGTGTGTGTGTGTGTGTGTGTGTGTGTGTGTGTGTGTGAGTGAGTGCATTTGTGTGTGGATACGTGCATACGTACGTGTGTGTAAAGGTATCCCTGGAAAAATATGCTGGGCCGCCAAGCGCTTTGATGAATGGGTCTGAGGCTTTGTCCCACAATGCCCTTCACTTGATTACTGTCACACAGAACAGATGGTGCCTTTCACAGAAGCCCTCCCACACACACGCAGACACACACACATATATATATATATATATATATATATATACACAGTACCAGTCAAAAGTTTGGACACACCTACTCATTCAAGGGTTTTTCTTTATTTTTACTATTTTTTACATTGTAGAATAATAGTGAAGACATCAAAACTATGAAATAACACATACAGTGAGGGAAAAAAGTATTTGATACCCTGCTGATTTTGTACATTTGCCCACTGACAAAGAAATGATCAGTCTATAATTTTAATGGTAGGTTTATTTGAACAGTGAGAGACAGAATAACAACAAAAAAATCCAGAAAAAGCATGTCAAAAATGTTATAAATTGATTTGCATTTTAATGAGGGAAATTAGTATTTGACCCCCTCTCAATCAGAAAGATTTCTGGCTCCCAGGTGTCGTTTATACAGTGTGACGTCACGAGAGGCTACACAGCTTTCAGCGGGATTGCTCAAGTAGTGCAAGGAGACAAGGTTCAAACAAAACAAGGATTTTATTATAGGTCTTGGGAAATTAACGAAAATATAACAAAATTCTGTTCTCTTGTGGCTCTTTAAGGGTTAACAGTTCAGGGATGTCTCTTCCACATCCAAAATCATAATTCTCACTCGCTCAGATAACTTTTCCCCAGCCTTACTGTAGTCCACGTTGCAGCTAGTGGCCAACCCAGCAAAAAAGTCCTTCCAAATGTCTCTCACGTATTTCCACAGGTGCATATATCCAAAGGTGAGTATTTCCCAAAGGTAAGTATCTCCAAATCCTTATATTCCTCATGGAAGTGGACGTGCAGCACTCTTGTCCTCCAGCGAGCCCAGGTTGGAGACTGTGTCTCTTCACTTCCCAAACCTTCAGCTCATCAGCTCCTCATTTGTTTCAGCTGCGTGGGAAGATTGGCCATAGAGGGGTGGAGTTCCCGACCATACCAGCAGATGGAGCCATAGCTGTCTGGGTTTGCAGCCCCCTCAGGGGATGTAACGTCCCTCCAGGACACAGCCTCTCGTGACATCACACATCCCCCTCCTCGGGACCGACGTCCTCGTCGGGTAAAGGCAGCGAAGAAGGCATCACGCCGGGAGAGGGCGTCCGCATTGCCGTGGTGCTTGCCAGCCTGCTCTCTCTTCAACTCCTCCACCTCTAGGACCAGGGACTCAGCCTCCTGTTGTCTCTCCTTGAGTTTCTTACTGAACGCATCAGCCTTGGTTTTAGCAGAGTTTAGCTTCTGTTGAGCAGCTTTCAGTTCCTTCTCTCTCTCTGCCTCCGCATTCTTCATCTTGTTCTCCAACACCTTGTACTTCTCCTCTGCCTTCTTCTGGACCTCCTTACTACTGCGCAGGGTCTCCTCACACTCCTCGATGGTCCTGCGCAGCCTCTCCAGCTCCTCCTGTTGCTTATGGAAGGAGCTCTGTTGGAGTTTAGCCTGGAGGATATCTAACTCTTCTGTCTTCATGTCTAACTGTTGCTTTAACAAACGATACCTCTCAGCGGTCCCCTTCCAGACCAGACAGTTCTTTGTCCAGATTCTGTAGCTCCGTCTCTGTGTCGGTCTGGGCACCTGCCATCCCTATCAGAGCCCGGGGCGGGAGTGAGTAACTCGGAGGATTGCACCGGAGCCTTCCCAGGATGAGTCTTGCCTCTCCGTTTCCGAGGTACTCGGGTTATCCTCTCCTGAGACTCTCTCCAGAGTGGGTAAAAGGCTGGGCAGTCTCGTCCAATTAGGACAGGGACGGGGAGGGGAATCAACCACCCCGCCGCCGTCGTGTGTATGGTTCCCCGTGTGCTGGTCATTGTAAGTTCAGTAATGGGGTATTCTCTGGTGTCCCCATGGACACAGGAAACTGGGAGGACTTTCCCCGGGGGTCAGACACGTTGGGCCCACCAAATCCTTATGCACCAGGGTGGCCCGGCTACCAGAATCCAGTAAGGCCTCCACATCATGGTGATTCACAGTTACCGGGCAGGTGGGGGGGTCGATCTGGGCCGCCATCTACGACTCCCAAGAGCGAGGCAAACGGTGTGTGGGTGCTGAGCTGGAGGACTCCGCCGTGGGCATAGGTTCATCGGCTGGTTTCCCACACTGCCAGGAGATATGTCCCATCTCCCCACACCGGTAACACTGTCGAGTTTCCCCCTCCTGGTGTACTCTTCTTGGACCCGCCTGGTTTCTGGCTCCCCCTGGGCCGGGATAAGTCCTGACGTGGCTGGGTTCGAGACCTTGGGGTCCTTTGGACGGGTTCTTCCCATTTGTGGTGGGGCCGCCTCCTGGGGTCTTTTCGGGAAGCATTCAGCATCTCCGCTGTGGCCTGGTACTTTTCCACAGCTTCCACGGTCAGATCAGCCGTGGTCAAGGCCTGTTGACTGATGAACCGTTTTGCCTCATAAGGCAGGGGCGCGTAGGTAACGATCCACCACAACGGCCTCCACCACCGCCGCTGCTGTATTCCTCTGCGGATCCAGCCATTTCCTTGCGATTCGGACAAGTTCATGCATCTGCGCCCGAGGAGGTTGGTCTGGTTGGAAGGTCCAGCTGTGAAAGCGCTGGGCCATACCAAACTTTGTGAGTCCATATCTGCTGAGGATCTCAGACTTCAGGGCATCATAGTCAGTAACCTGGTCAGGGCCCAGGTCCCGGACAGCATTCAGCGATTCCCCGGTTAGAAAGGGGCTAACAGACCAACCCACTGTTGCTTGGGCCAGGCTTCCCTAGTGGCCGTGGCCTCAAATGCATGCAGGTATGCCTCAATGTCATCGGTAGCTCCCATCTTAGATATAAAGTCACTTGCCTTTATTGGGCGGGTATTTTGGACCACCCTCTGTCTCTGCAACTGCAATTCCTCTGCCTTCAGAAGGTTGGCTTTCTTTTGCTCCTCCAAGAGAGCCACGTTTGCTTGCATCTGGGCTTGCTGGCCAGCAACAAGGGCTTTCAATATGTCCTCCATTTCAGTCGGCGGGGAGCCTACGGCCAACTTGGAAAACTGGGTGATCAAACCTTCGGTATCCTCCTCTGACATGCACTATTAACGCTTGAGCGTGCCCGTATTCTCCACCATCTGTGACGTCACGAGAGGCTACACAGCTTTCAGCGGGATTGCTCAAGTAGTGCAAGGAGACAAGGTTCAAACAAAACAAGGATTTTATTATAGGTCTTGGGAAATTAACGAAAATATAACAAAATTCTGTTCTCTTGTGGCTCTTTAAGGGTTAACAGTTCAGGGATGTCTCTTCCACATCCAAAATCATAATTCTCACTCGCTCAGATAACTTTTCCCCAGCCTTACTGTAGTCCACGTTGCAGCTAGTGGCCAACCCAGCAAAAAGTCCTTCCAAATGTCTCTCACGTATTTCCACAGGTGCATATATCCAAAGGTGAGTTTTTCCCAAAGGTAAGTATCTCCAAATCCTTATATTCCTCATGGAAGTGGACGTGCAGCACTCTTGTCCTCCAGCGAGCCCAGGTTGGAGACTGTGTCTCTTCACTTCCCAAACCTTCAGCTCATCAGCTCCTCATTTGTTTCAGCTGCGTGGGAAGATTGGCCATAGAGGGGTGGAGTTCCCGACCATACCAGCAGATGGAGCCATAGCTGTCTGGGTTTGCAGCCCCTCAGGGGGGATGTAACGTCCCTCCAGGACACAGCCTCTCGTGACATCACAACAGGTAACGAGCTGATATTAGGAGCACACTCTTAAAGGGAGTGCTCCTAATCTCAGCTTGTTACCTGTATAAAAGACACCTGTCAACAGAAGCAATCAATCAATCAGATTCCAAACTCTCCACCATGGCCAAGACCAAAGAGCTCTCCAAGGATTTCAGGGACAAGATTGTAGACCTACACAAGGCTGGAATGGGCTACAGGACCATCGCCAAGCAGCTTGGTGAGAAGGTGACAACAGTTGGTGCGATTATTCGCAAATGGAAGAAACACAAAAAAACTGTCAATCTCCCTCGGCCTGGGGCTCCATGCAAGTCTCACCTCGTGGAGTTGCAATGATCATGAGAACGGTGAGGAATCAGCCCAGAACTACATGGGAGGATCTTGTCAATGATCTCAAGGCAGCTGGGACCATAGTCACCAAGAAAACAATTGGTAACACACTACGCCGTGAAGGACAGAAATCCTGCAGCTCCTGCAAGGTCCCCCTGCTCAAGAAAGCACATATACATGCCCGTCTGAAGTTTGCCAATGAACATCTGAATGATTCAGATGAGAACTGGGTGAATGTGTTGTGGTCAGATGAGACCAAAATGGAGCTCTTTGGCATCAACTCAACTCGCCGTGTTTGGAGGAGGAGGAATGCTGCCTATGACCCCAAGAACACCATCCCCACCGTCAAACATAGAGGTGGAAACAGTATGCTTTGGGGGTGTTTTTCTGCTAAGGGGACAACTTCACCGCATCAAAGGGATGATGGACGGGGCCATGTACCGTCAAATCTTGGGTGAAAACCTCCTTCCCTCAGCCAGGGCATTGAAAATGGGTCGTGGATGGGTATTCCAGCATGACAATGACGCAAAACACACGGCCAAGGCAACAAAGGAGTGGCTCAAGAAGAAGCACATTAAGGTCCTGGAGTGGCCTAGCCAGTCTCCAGACCTAAATCCCATAGAAAATCTGTGGAGGGAGCTGAAGGTTCGAGTTGCCAAACATCAGCCTAGAAACCTTAATGACTTGGAGAAGATCTGCAAAGAGGAGTGGGACAAAATCCCTCCTGAGATGTGTGTAAACCTGGTGGCCAACTACAAGAAACGTCTGACCTCTGTGATTGCCAACAAGGGTTTTGCCACCAAGTACTAAGTCATGTTTTGCAGAGGGGTCAAATACTTATTTCCCTCATTAAAATGCAAATCAATTTACAGTGGGGAGAACAAGTATTTGATACACTGCCGATTTTGCAGGTTTTCCTACTTACAAAGCATGTAGAGTTCTGTAATTTTTATCATAGGTACACTTCAACTGTGAGAGACGGAATCTAAAACAAAAATCCAGAAAATCACATTGTATGATTTGTAAGTAATTAATTTGCATTTTATTGCATGACATAAGTATTTGATACATCAGAAAAGCAGAACTTAATATTTGGTACAGAAACCTTTGTTTGCAATTACAGAGATCATACGTTTCCTGTAGGTCTTGACCAGGTTTGCACACACTGCAGCAGGGATTTTGGCCCACTCCTCCATACAGACCTTCTCCAGATCCTTCAGGTTTCGGGGCTGTCGCTGGGCAATACGGACTTTCAGCTCCCTTTAAAGATTTTCTATTGGGTTCAGGTCTGGAGACTGGCTAGGCCACTCCAGGACCTTGAGATGCTTCTTACGGAGCCACTCCTTAGTTGCCCTGGCTGTGTGTTTTGGGTCGTTGTCATGCTGGAAGACCCAGCCACGACCCATCTTCAATGCTCTTACTGAGGGAAGGAGGTTGTTGGCCAAGATCTCGCGATACATGGCCCCATCCATCCTCCCCTCAATACGGTGCAGTCGTCCTGTCCCCTTTGCAGAAAAGCATCCCCAAAGAATGATATTTCCACCTCCATGCTTCACGGTTGGGATGGTGTTCTTGGGGTTGTACTCATCCTTCTTCTTCCTTCAAACACGGCGAGTGGAGTTTAGACCAAAAGCTCTATTTTTGTCTCATCAGACCACATGACCTTCTCCCATTCCTCCTCTGGATCATCCAGAT
Source organism: Coregonus clupeaformis (assembly GCF_020615455.1). Classification (NCBI taxonomy): domain Eukaryota; kingdom Metazoa; phylum Chordata; class Actinopteri; order Salmoniformes; family Salmonidae; genus Coregonus; species Coregonus clupeaformis. The sequence continues at coordinate 47,844,568 of NC_059210.1, read as the reverse complement.
GGTCATTGGCAAACTTCAGACAGGCCTGGACATGCGCTGGCTTGAGCAGGGGGACCTTGCGTGCGCTGCAGGATTTTAATCCATGACGGCGTAGTGTGTTACTAATGGTTTTCTTTGAGACTGTGGTCCCAGCTCTCTTCAGGTCATTGACCAGGTCCTGCCGTGTAGTTCTGGGCTGATCCCTCACCTTCCTCATGATCATTGATGCCCCACGAGGTGAGATCTTGCATGGAGCCCCAGACCGAGGGTGATTGACCGTCATCTTGAACTTCTTCCATTTTCTAATAATTGCGACAACAGTTGTTGCCTTCTCACCAAGCTGCTTGCCCTATTGTCCTGTAGCCCATCCCAGCCTTGTGCAGGTCTACAATTTTATCCCTGATGTCCTTACACAGCTCTCTGGTCTTGGCCATTGTGGAGAGGTTGGAGTCTGTTTGATTGAGTGTGTGGACAGGTGTCTTTTATACAGGTAACGAGTTCAAACATTTGCAGTTAATACAGGTAATGAGTGGAGAACAGGAGGGCTTCTTAAAGAAAAACTAACAGGTCTGTGAGAGCCGGAATTCTTACTGGTTGGTAGGTGATCAAATACTTATGTCATGCAATAAAATGCAAATTAATTACTTAAAAATCATACAATGTGATTTTCTGGATTTTTGTTTTAGATTCCGTCTCTCACAGTTGAAGTGTACCTATGATAAAAATTACAGACCTCTACATGCTTTGTAAATAGGAAAACCTGCAAAATCGGCAGTGTATCAAATACTTGTTCTCCCCACTGTATAACATTGTTGACATGCGTTTTTCTGGATTTTGTTGTTGTTATTCTGTCTCTCACTGTTCAAGTAAACCTACCATTAAAATTATAGACTGATCATTTCTTTGTCAGTGGGCAAACGTACAAAATCAGCAGGGGATCAAATACTTTTTTCCCTCACTGTATGGAATCATGTAGTAACCAAAAAAGTGTTAAAAAATTTATATTTGAGATTCTTCAAATAGCCACCATTTGCCTTGACGACGGCTTTGCACACTCTTGGCATTCTCTCAAGCAGCTTCACCTGGAATGCTTTTTTGACTGGTACTGTATATATGTGTATATATAAATAGAGAGAGAGAGAGAGAGATACTTTCACCTTGTCGTACACAGGATACCTTCACTCTGTGATACAAACACACACACACACACAGAAGGAGCAAGCCATGCCCTCTTAATGAATTCTACACCACAAGCCCCTGTCCTCTCGCACCTCTGATTCAGAGGGGTTGGGTTAAAGGCAGAAGACACATTTCGGTTGAATGCATTCAGTTGTGCAACTGACTAGGTACCCCCTTTCGCTGTCCCTTCTCAGCCAATTTACTGATCTCAAAATCAACCACGAAAACAATTAAATGAGATCATGATTATGAAATGTTAAACAAACCACAGAGGACTTAATTGAATGAATCGAGGAATAAACACAGACCCGTGTTCCATCTTCTGATTGGAAATGTGTTTTGACATTTGTGAATGTCACTTGCCAGCGGAGGAACACAAACATAATCCCATTAAAGGAGAATTCCACCCTGGTTCTGCCATGGCATATAGTCATTACTCTATTAACAACATTCCGTTTTTATCACAAACATCACAATTATCCAAACCACTAGCTAGAACTAGCATATTTTCATTTCACTGGTAGAATTGGGAAGTTTTGATGTCCTGTGTATTCGTCTGCTCATAGTGAACCACAAAATCCGTAATTCATAGTGAATGCAGATACCGTCCCTTAAGGTAGAAAGGAGCGTGCCCACAAAGTTGGACGATGGCTTGTACCTTGAACGAACAACACACAGCAATCTCAGAACTTCTGTCGGCAAGATAATCTTTTGACAATGTTTGTTTTTCATTAATGTTTGTCATCATGCCTATGTGGTGTTCAGTGCCTGGCTGTCCTAATTACAAACAAGCACGAACATGAGTTATCTTTCACTGTTCTACCTACCAGAGATTTACCCTGATGCTGCCAGTGGGTTACGGCTATCAAGAATGATGTGGTGACCAAAGATTATCAGAAGGATTTTCAGGCTGAACTGATGGGGAAACCATTTCGACGACAGCTGATACAATATATTTTTTTCCTTCACAACAAAACATAAGATTCTCGATTAGAGGTAACCTAACGTTAGCTAGCTTGCTGGCCTAGCTGGACTAGCTAGGTAAGTTAGCAAGCTAGCTAACGTTACAGTCCTGTATTGAACTCTGAAGATCATTAGCTAAATCATATAACTATTTTTTGGCATACACACTGTCAATTAATTTCGCATATGCCATGGTAGTCACTGCTAGACTGGTAGCTACCTTCAGCAGAGAACACGTGTTTGATTGATTATTTTATCTTTGACTGACGTTAGCTAACATAAGCTAGCTAATGTTAGCAAATAAGAGTAGCTCAATCTGGTAGCCATCTATTCCACCATTGTCTGGAAAAAACTCTGTTACTAAAAATAAAACTGTCGCTATAGCTAAATCACCCTGTTTGTGTGTTGGTAGCAAGTATAAGTAGTCTATGGTTGGTTAGTTGGTTCTCAGTCAGTCTCAGCTGGCTCATAATCTTTCTGCCAATTAAATGACGCTAGTTAGCTAACATCAAGCTGCCAATATTGAAATGTCCATTTTAGGAATGCTTAGCTAGCCAGTCTAATAGAAATCAATACAATTAGTGGGGTGGTTAAATTGTGTACTGTTGTGTATTTTGTTGTAGGTGGTACAGAATCTGATTCCACCAACATGCGCTTCCAACCCCTAGCTCTGCACAAGGTGAAGGTGAGTTGGCAAAAATATTTACAAGCTGACGGCTAAGATAGCTAAAGCAGTAAGCATGATATAAACATGAATTGGGTAGTGTTTGTATGGTTTGTGTTATGGGGTTACAGGTGGTTAGAGGTAGTCGGAAGACCACAGAGTACCTTCCAGACCATGTCATCAATTTAGTCTACCCTTCTTCTCTTTTTACCTTTTCTTTTTGTAAAACTCAGGTTATCTGGAGTCATTCCACAGTGCCCTGCTGAAAAGCAGTGTAATTTTGGGTACACAAGCATGAGGGAGCGGACACACCTTGCAGTTATGGAGCACAACAAGAATGTGGGACAGAAACCAGCAAGGGACACTGAAAGGTATAAAATCAAGACTACAACAGTAATGACACAACCACCTCATTCTCAAAACATGATACAAAGACATCCCCTGCAAAGGACTACTATTGACAAGAATGATCTGTCAAAGTCGAATCAAATCAAATTTTATTGGTCACATACACGTGTTTAGCGGATGTTATTGCGGGTGTAGCGAAATGCTTGTGTTTCTAGGTCCGACAGTGCAACAAATAATATCTAACAATTTCACAACATATACACACAAATCTAAGTAAAGCAATGGAATTAAGAATATATAAATATATGGACGAGCAATATCAGAGCAGCATAGACTAAGATACAGTAGAATAGTGTAGAATACAGTATATACATATGAGATGAGTAACGCAAGATATGTAAACATTATTAAAGTGACTAGTATTAAATTAATTAAAGTGGCCAGTGATTTCTAATCTACAGTGGGGAAAAAAAGTATTTAGTCAGCCACCAATTGTGCGAGTTCTCCCACTTAAAAAGATGAGAGAGGCCTGTAATTTTCATCATAGGTACACGTCAACTATGACAGACAAATTGAGAAAATCACATTGTAGGATTTTTTATGAATTTATTTGCAAATTATGGTGGAAAATAAGTATTTGGTCAATAACAAAAGTTTCTCAATACTTTGTTATATACCCTTTGTTGGCAATGACACAGGTCAAACGTTTTCTGTAAGTCTTCACAAGGTTTTCACACACTGTTGCTGGTATTTTGGCCCATTCCTCCATGCAGATCTCCTCTAGAGCAATGATGTTTTGGGGCTGTCGCTGGGCAACACAGACTTTCAACTCCCTCCAAAGATTTTCTATGGGGTTGAGATCTGGAGACTGGCTAGGCCACTCCAGGACCTTGAAATGCTTCTTACGAAGCCACTCCTTCGTTGCCCGGGCGGTGTGTTTGGGATCATTGTCATGCTGAAAGACCCAGCCACGTTTAATCTTCAATGCCCTTGCTGATGGAAGGAGGTTTTCACTAAAAATCTCACGATACATGGCCCCATTCATTCTTTCCTTTACACGGATCAGTCGTCCTGGTCCCTTTGCAGAAAAACAGCCCCAAAGCATGATGTTTCCACCCCCATGCTTCACAGTAGGTACAGTGGGGGGGGAAAGTATTTAGTCAGCCACCAATTGTGCAAGTTCTCCCACTTAAAAAGATGAGAGAGGCCTGTAATTCTCATCATAGGTACACGTCAACTATGACAGACAAATTGAGAATTTTTTTTCCAGAAAATCACATTGTAGGATTTTTTATGAATTTATTTGCAAATTATGGTGGAAAATAAGTATTTGGTCACCTACAAACAAGCAAGATTTCTGGCTCTCACAGACCTGTAACTTCTTCTTTAAGAGGCTCCTCTGTCCTCCACTCATTACCTGTATTAATGGCACCTGTTTGAACTTGTTATCAGTATAAAAGACACCTGTCCACAACCTCAAACAGTCACACTCCAAACTCCACTATGGCCAAGACCAAAGAGCTGTCAAAGGACACCAGAAACAAAATTGTAGACCTGCACCAGGCTGGGAAGACTGAATCTGCAATAGGTAAGCAGCTTGGTTTGAAGAAATCAACTGTGGGAGCAATTATTAGGAAATGGAAGACATGCAAGACCACTGATAATCTCCTTCGATCTGGGGCTCCATGCAAGATCTCACCCCGTGGGGTCAAAATGATCACAAGAACGGTGAGCAAAAATCCCAGAACCACACGGGGGGACCTAGTGAATGACCTGAAGAGAGCTGGGACCAAAGTAACAAAGCCTACCATCAGTAACACACTACGCCGCCAGGGACTCAAATCCTGCAGTGCCAGACGTGTCCCCCTGCTTAAGCCAGTACATGTCCAGGCCCGTCTGAAGTTTGCTAAAGTGCATTTGGATGATCCAGAAGAGGATTGGGAGAATGTCAGATGAAACCAAAATATAACTTTTTGGTAAAAACTCAACTCGTCGTGTTTGGAGGACAAAGAATGCTGAGTTGCATCCAAAGAACACCATACCTACTGTGAAGCATGGGGGTGGAAACATCATGCTTTGGGGCTGTTTTTCTGCAAAGGGACCAGGACAACTGATCCGTGTAAAGGAACGAATGAATGGGGCCATGTACCGTGAGATTTTGAGTGAAAACCTCCTTCCATCAGCAAGGGCATTGAAGATGAAACGTGGCTGGGTCTTTCAGCATGACAATGATCCCAAACACACCTCCCGGGCAAGTATTGAGAAACTTTTGTTATTGACCAAATACTTATTTTCCCCACTGTATGGTGTTCTTTGGATGCAACTCAGCATTCTTTGTCCTCCAAACACGACGAGTTGAGTTTTTACCAAAAAGTTCTATTTTGGTTTCATCTGACTATATGACATGCTCCCAATCCTCTTCTGGATCATCCAAATGCACTCTAGCAAACTTCAGACGGGCCTGGACATGTACTGGCTTAAGCAGGGGGACACGTCTGGCACTGCAGGATTTGAGTCCCTGGCGGCGTAGTGTGTTACTGATGGTAGGCTGTGTTACTTTGTTCCCAGCTCTCTGCAGGTCATTCACTAGGTCCCCCCGTGTGGTTCTGGGATTTTTGCTCACCGTTCTTGTAATCATTTTGACCCCACGGGGTGAGATCTTGCGTGGAGCCCCAGATCGAGGGAGATTATCAGTGGTCTTGTATGTCTTCCATTTCCTAATAATTGCTCCCACAGTTGATTTCTTCAAACCAAGCTGCTTACCTATTGCAGATTCAGTCTTCCCAGCCTGGTGCAGGTCTACAATTTTGTTTCTGGTGTCCTTTGACAGCTCTTTGGTCTTGGCCATAGTGGAGTTTGGAGTGTGACTGTTTGAGGTTGTGGACAGGTGTCTTTTATACTGATAACAAGTTCAAACAGGTGCCATTAATACAGGTAATGAGTGGAGGACAGAGGAGCCTCTTAAAGAAGAAGTTACAGGTCTGTGAGAGCCAGAAATCTTGCTTGTTTGTAGGTGACCAAATACTTATTTTCCACCATAATTTGCAAATAAATTCATTAAAAATCCTACAATGTGATTTTCTGGAGAAAAAAATTCTCAATTTGTCTGTCATAGTTGACGTGTACCTATGATGAGAATTACAGGCCTCTCTCATCTTTTTAAGTGGGAGAACTTGCACAATTGGTGGCTGACTAAATACTTTTTTTCCCCACTGTATGTATATAGGCAGCAGCCTCTAATGTGCTAGTGAAGGCTATTTAACAGTCTGATGGCCTTGAGATAGAAGCTGTCAATGGGCTGGGGGAGGTTAACAGACAGTATACTTTGAGATGAGGAAGGGGGTTTTGGTTGTGCAGGGTTGTGCTTAAAGAGTAAATGTATTGTTGTGTATGAAAGCGATTGAGGTGCCATTTCTCCTCAATCTCCCAATCATAACAATTCATACTGTGTAAGAACTGCCTTCTTAAGACTTGTCACATCTTCTTTAGCCCCCCAGCCCATTCCTTTTGTTGACTGATCTTTCCTTTCAAAAGCAGCTCCCAATGTCCCATTGTCCGTAAACAATACACTAGCCGGTCCCATTCGTTTGATACCTTTACCAACAAAGGTGTGTTGCCCTACGTCCCTTCCATAAAAAGTGTAGAATGCTAACACCACAACCATGTCGTTCCAGGAGACATGCAGTACCAGCAAATCTTCTGCAAGAGGACCAAACAGTTGGTGGTTAAGAAGCATTACACTACTTTCGGCAGAGTCTTATCCAGCTGGCCATTAAGACCAATTAGTGGAAAAAATATCAGGATTGGGCTGCCTGTGTAAACACAGTCAGTGTGGCTCAGCATAAGACCATGTAGAACAGCGGTCTCCAACCCTGTTCTTGAGAGCTACCCTCCTGTAGGTTTTAGCTCCAATACAAGTTGTAACTAACCTGGTTCATCTTATCAACCAGCTAATTATTAGAATTGGGTGTGCTAGATTAGGGTTGGCGTGAAAAACCTACAGGACGGTAGCTCTCCAGGAAGAGAGCCCTGATGCAGAACCACCATAAAATAAATATGGATATTTTCTATCAATGTTCGAAATTTGTCTGCCCTTATGGATTCACAGAATATATTTAAATAAGCTGTACAGGGCTCTGTAGCATCAAACAGATGCTAGACATTCAGATATACAAGCAATGTTTGTTTATTTGTCAAAACCTAAAATACAGGTGAGTGTACACTATTTAATGTTATCTCAAGAGAACTGGGTATTCAACAAGAATGTTATATGGTAAAATGAACATACCAAAAAATGTGTATGAACCGTGTAATACAGTTCAGTGTGTCCGAGTGTGTCTCAGGTGTAGAGAGACACAAGTGAAGAGGACTGTAGTTACAGGTTGTTACACCAGATAATGTGATTTACCCAAAGATTTTTGCAGACATCTTGTCTATTTCAAGTCTTCTCTCATTGATCGAGACAGGTGGGGTCCACCCCAAAGTGCTGCATATCATGATAATAGAGACCTGTCTCGATCAATGAGTGAGAAGACTTTAAATAGACAAGATGGCGGCATTCACATTGTTGGATTACTAAAAAGTATTTATTTTAAAAACAGAGCATTTTCTCAATTCAAACTGATACCCTGGAACTGGACACATACATTTTATGAGACTCCCGTTTATGAGAAGAATCGAGGACGAAGGTTGGTAGAAAATTATCTGTGCTGCACCAAACAGTATCTATCCTGTAACTCTCAATAATGGATACCAAAAATCTTTGGTTAAATCACATTATCTGGTGTAACAATCTGTAGCTAAGAGAACTGGTGATCAGCTGATTATGGTAGAGGTGGTCATGATGAAATTGCCATTCCAAAGAAGTTCAGGGAATACTTGTAAAGCTGTGGGAGGAGTGTTGTCATGGTCAAACTGCCATTCAGCTCCTCGTGAGTCATCTGCTTAAAATCCAGCATAATGTCTAATCCATCGAGAGGATACAGTTCACGGGATACAGTTCCGCTACAATGACGCACACAGGCAAAGGAATTCTGTTTCTGTATCTAGAATCCACTCCAGGAAGAAGCCCAGGCACCACACGGTATTGTCTGTAAGACAAAAAAACTAAACAATTATACTCTATTGTACAGTTCGAACAACAGTTGAACTGTGCCAGCATAACATCAACAATAGGGTAGACTAGTTGAACATGCATACATGTGCACAGGCACAGAGATTACATTTACAACAATATCTAGCCTAATATAAATAAATATGGCCTCAACATTTGCACAGTGACCAGACCATACAAACGTACCTAGGTAGGTAGGCAAACAGTATCTACCTACAGCCATGTCCATCAGGCATGCTTAGGCAAATATTTTTATAGTAAAAACAGCATCAATGTCAACCCTCGTCAATTATGCTACATAGCTATCTAGTAACATTATTTACAGTTGCTGATGTTACACGTTTACTAACAAGTTACAAATGTGAGGTGTGATGCATAACAAGTAAGCAGGTGCCAGGCTAACTAGCTAGCCAACTCCAGTCATGTGCTAACGTTTGCTGGTAAACCTAGCTTTAGCTGGCTGGTTGTAACATTTTAGCTTGCTGTTTAGTAGTTAGCCATATCTACGACTAAAAAGAGAATACATTTTACAATCGAGATACAAAATATATATTTTTAGTCATAGAAATGGCTACTGGTAGTTATTTACCTAGCTAACTTAGTTAGCTACCTAGCTAGCTAAGTTAACAAACAGAACAATTATTTGATTTCCCCCCACTATAATACAGTAGTATGTTAGCCAGCAATACACAATATGGGTATCAGAAGATAAACTAAAGTTAGCTAGCTAGCTAGCTAGGTGGCTTGCAGGAAAAAAAGATTTACTAAGTTAGACATCATATTTGTCATCTGTCCTCTTGTTGCTGTCATCAGCTGTAACTGAGCTTCTAACGTTAGCTAAATCCAACTCTTTGTTTCGAATCATCTTCACTATATTCTGGTTGAAACATGTATGGTTGAATGTCACCATGTGGCTAATAGATGCTCCATTGTCGAATTCGTGTTGATGAGAGGATACCTTGAAGCCATTGTGTCTGGTAAGTTCTTTCAGTTTTGCCCAAAGGATTGTTGTTAGTGTCGACCTCCTTTAAAAATAAAGCTGCACGAAACACCGCAAAACACAAGTTGTAATCTTTCAGAGAGTGGAACAAATTTGTCTGCTTGTACACTACCAGTCAAAAGTTTGGACACACCTACTCATTCAAGGGTTTATCTTTCTTTTTACTATTTTTTACATGTTAGAATAATAGTGAAGACATCAAAACTATGAAATAACACATATGGAATCATGTAGTAACCAAAAATGTGTTAAACAAATCAAAATATATATTTATTTTTTTGAGATTCTTCAAATAGCCACCCTTTGCCTTGATGACAGCTTGGCACACTCTTGACATTATCTCAACCAGCTTCATGAGATAGTCACCTGGAATGCATTTCAATTAACAGGTGTGCCTTCTTAAAAGTTAATTTGTGGAATTTATTTCCTTGTTAATGCGTTTGAGCCAATCAGTTGTGTTATGACAAGGTAGGGGGGGTATACAGAAGATAGCCCTATTTGGTAAAATACCAAGTCCATTTTATTTCAAGAACAGCTCAAATAAGCAAAGAGAAACAACAGTCCATCATTAGTTTAAGACATGAAGGTCAGTCAATACGGAAAATGTCAAGAACTTCGAAAGTCTCTTCAAGTGCAGTCGCAAAATCCATCAAGCGCTATGATGAAACTGGCTCTCATGACGACCGCCACAGGAATGGAAGACCCAGAGTTACCTCTGCTGCAGAGGATAAGTTCATTAGAGTTACCAGCCTCAGAAATTGCAGCCCAAATAAATGCTTCACAGAGTTCAAGTAACAGACACATCTCAACATCAACTGTTCAGAGGAGACTGTGTGAATCAGGCCTTCATGGTCAAATTGCTGCAAAGAAACCACTACTAAAGGACACTAATAAGAAGAAGAGACTTGCTTGGGCCAAGAAACACGAGCAATGGACATTAGACTGGTGGAAATGTGTCCATTGGTCTGGAATCCAAATTTGAGATTTTTGGTTCCAACAGCCATGTCTTTGTGAGACTCGATGTGGGTGAACGGATGATCTCCGCATGTGTATTTCCCACCATAAAGCATGGAGGAGGAGGTGTTATAGTGTGGGGGTGCTTTGCTGGTGACACTGTCTGTTATTTATTTAGAATTCAAGGCACACTTAACCAGCATGGCTACCACAGCATTCTGCAGCGATACGCCATCCCATCTGCTTTGGGCTTAGTGGGACTATCATTTGTTTTCAACAGGACAATGACCCAACACACCTCCAGGCTGTGTAAGAGTTATTTGACCAAGAAGGAGAGTGATGGAGAGTTGCATCAGATGACCTGGCCTCCACAATCCCCCGACCTCAACCCAACTGAGATGGTTTGGGATGACTCGGACCGCAGAGTGAAGGAAAAGTAGCCAACAAGTGCTCAGCATATGTGGGAACTCCTTCAAGACTGTTGGAAAAGCATTCCAGGTGAAGCTGGTTGAAAGAATGCCAAGAGTGTGCAAAGCTGTCATCAAGGCAAAGAAAGGGTGGCTACTTGGAGAATCTCAAATATAAAACATATTTTGATTTGTTTAACACTTTTTTGGTTACTACATGATTCCATATGTGTTATTTCATAGTTTTTATGTCTTCACTATTATTCTACAATGTAGAAAATAGTAAAAATAAAGAAAAACCCTGGAATGAGTAGGTGTGTCCAAACCTTTGACTGGTACTGTATATTTAGCATTGAATCCGCCGATAGGTACATTGCTGAAAGACATCCAATAGCTCTATCGAACAAGGACAACCATATCTACACGCACAAAAACATATAGTGCTATCAGTATAACATAGAGCATTGGCAAAATGCCACAAAGCAGGACTACGTTCATTCTCCTCCCCTGCTCCTCTCAATCAATACACCGGAAGCCGTCATAGGGTGTATCATTCAGCGTGCGAAGCCCTGACCTGCCTTCCTCCTGGGCAATTCTGTCCTAGAAATGCCTCAGACATGATGAAAACAAGCCCAGATTCCCCCAGGGTGAAATTCCCCTTTAAGGTTTCTGAAAAACAATGAGATAACCTGTGTGTGTTGACGCTCTGGGGAAAAAGGCAGGTTACACACCACTCTGGGTGATATGGTCCTCTATAGGCTTTTATTGAATGACAAACAGACATGTGTGCAACGTTTGAGCAACTGCTTGATCCTTTTATCCAGGCTAATATAATTATTAAAGCATATGTAAAGAGTGTTAATCCTTACAGTTCCCATTGGAATTTCAATTAAAAAAAGCGTTAACCTGGTTCTGTACAAAGATACTGTATGTTATCTTACATACAGTATAAAACAATTACCTGGCACTGGTATTGTAAAAGGAAATGTTACCTAGATTTCTTGGATATTATGTTTTTAGTGTTCTTGCAGGGGCCCCTTGTTCTGCGCCTTTGGGTGTATGTCACATTAGTACAGGTCCAGTGACCCAACAACTCCCTTGCCTGGCCTGCCCCTGTGGCCTACACTCCTCCCAACAGCCTAGAACTCTGTTTCTCAACCACACCCACTCCTGCTCCCCACCACAGGGGTCACAAATCACCCAATCCCCTCTCGCTCAACCACACAGTAGCTCCCCTGGAGCACACAGCAACACACACAATGAGCTGTGTCTCCAAGGGTAGACTGGGGAGGAAGAGGGGAATGGAATGTTTGATTGTGTGTGTGTGTCTCTGTGCTGGGTGTGCGTGTGTGTGAGGACATATTGCTACCTCTCCTGGTAGACTGAAGAGTGTACCTTCCATATTCACTAAAGATCAGACTGCCCGTGGTGACAGGTGAAAAAATATCAGAAATCCTACAGTCACTTATAAAACTCACCTAAAAGAGGATTTCAAATCAAATCAAATCAAATTTTATTTGCCACATGCGCCGAATACAACAGGTGTAGACATTACCGTGAAATTCTTACTTACAGACCTTAACCATCAATGCATTTTTTTTTATATAAAAAAGTAAAATAAAACAACAACAACAAAAAAGTGTTGAGAAAAAAAGAGCAGAAGTAAAATAAAATAACAGTAGGGAGGCTATATACAGGGGGGTACCGGTGCAGAGTCAATGTGCGGGGGCACCGGCTAGTTGAGGTAGTTGAGGTAATATGTACATGTGGGTAGAGTTGAAGTGATTATGCATAAATAATTAACAGAGTAGCAGCAGCGTAAAAAGATGGGGTGGGGGTGGGGGGCAGTGCAAATAGTCTGGGTAGCCATGATTAGCTGTTCAGGAGTCTTATGGCTTGGGGGTAGAAGCTGTTGAGAAGCCTTTTGGACCTAGACTTGGCGCTCCGGTACCGCTTGCCGTGTGGTAGCAGAGAGAACAGTCTATGACTAGGGTGTCTGGAGTCTTTGACAATTTTGAGGGCCTTCCTCAGACAACGCCTGGTATAGAGGTCCTGGATGGCACGAAGCTTGGCCCCAGTGATGTACTGGGCCGTACGCACTACCCTCTGTAGTGCCTTGCGGTCGGAGGCCGAGCAGTTGCCATACCAGGCAGTGATGCAACCAGTCACGATGCTCTCGATGGTGCAGCTGTAGAACTTTTTGAGGATCTGAGGACCCATGCCAAATCTTTTCAGTCTCCTGAGGGGGAATAGGCTTTGTCGTGCCCTCTTCACGACCATGATAGTTTGTTGGTGATGTGAACACCAAGGAACTTGAAACTCTCAACCTGTTCCACTACAGCCCCGTCGATGAAAATGGGGGCGTGCTCAGTCCTCTTTTTTTTCCTGTAGTCCACAATCATCTCCTTTGTCTTGGTCACGGTGAGGGAGAGGTTGTTATCCTGGCACCACACGGCCAGGTCTCTGACCTCCTCCCTATAGGCTGTCTCATCGTTGTCTGTGATCAGGCCTACCACTGTTGTGTCATCGGAAAACTTAATGATGGTGTTGGAGTCGTGCCTGGCCATGCAGTCATGGGTGAACAGGGAGTACAGGAGGGGACTGAGCACGCACCCCTGAGGGGCCCCCGTGTTGAGGATCAGCGTGGCAGATGTGTTGTTACCTACCCTTACCACCTGGGGGCGGCACGTCAGGAAATCCAGGATCCAGTTGCAGAGGGAGGTGTTTAGTCCCAGGATCCTTAGCTTAGTGATGAGCTTTGAGGGCACTATGGTGTTGAACGCTGAGCTGTAGTCAATGAATAGCATTCTCACGTAGGTGTTCCTCTTGTCCAGGTGGGAAAGGGCAGTGTGGAGTGCAATAGAGATTGCATCATCTGTGGATCTGTTGGGGCGGTATGCAAATTGGAGTGGGTCTAGGGTTTCTGGGATAATGGTGTTGATGTGAGCCATGACCAGCCTTTCAAAGCACTTCATGGCTACAGACGTCAGTGCTACAGGTCGGTAGTCATTTAGGCTGGTTATCTTATTGTCCTTGGGCACAGGGACTATGGTAGTCCGCTTGAAACATGTTGGTATTACAGACTCAGTCAGGGACATGTTGAAAATGTCAGTGAAGACACTTGCCAGTTGATCAGCACATGCTCGGAGTACACGTCCTGGTAATCCGTCTGGCCCTGCGGCCTTGTGAATGTTGACCTGCTTAAAAGTCTTACTCACATCAACTACGGAGAGAGATGGACACAGGAATATGTCTTTGCCTATGTGAAGCAGGATGTGAAATCTGACACCACTTGAAGCTGGGATGTCCTTTCTAACTTTTCATTCGCTCTTCTGACTATCCATCAACTCCTGGCTGAACCCTATGTCACAGCCACTAACAATCGCAGCGCAGCAGGAGAGAGTGGTTTCATCGCTGTAGTACATTCAGAGATACATTTATAGCCAGTAATCAAAAATAATTCATAGATTTTAAAGAACAAACACTTTCTGTTTGTCATAGACGGGACCTTACATCTAAGTTAATATGAGATGAAAGGCGAGTTCCTAACGAGTTCAGGAAGCCAAGCTAGAGCTCTGTGAGACGTATATAGCGATGAGGGCAGACGTTTTAATCAAGAGAGATCTTTAGAAAATATGCACATTTTCTCTAATACTAAACATACAAATATGAATTTTAAAGTTATAAGGAAGGTGAAATCTTATAGTTAGTCATTTTACAATTTGATTATGCTATATTTAGAAAGCATATAAGTCATTTAAACTTCATTCATATATTTTTGGTGAATAGGAAATACATCATACTAAATATTTCATGTTTTATTTCAATATTTCATAACTATTTTAACCAGAAAGGTGAGATTTTAACCTTTCTTGGAGTATGCAGCATTACTAGTTACTGTTTATGGCCCTCTCATGATAAATCATTACTTTTGGGGATAAAGTAGATTAGATTTTCGATTACATTTAGTTACATTTAACTGGTTTTAAATAGTGAAACATTAAAAGTTATCCTTTTTAGATAAAACTATACCAAATATATTCACGTCACCAAATAACTGATGAAAACACACTGTTTGCAATGAAGGTCTACAGTAGCCTCAACAGCACCCTCTAGGGTAACACCATGGTGTATTCAGAGGACAGCTGTTTTCCGTCCTCATCTGGGTACATTGACTTCAATACCAAACCTAGGAGGCTCATGGTTCCATAGACTTACACAGAAATGATGACGACTTCCGGAGGATGTCCTCCAACCTTTCAGAGCTCTTGTTGTATGAACTGACATGTTGTCCCCTGTAGCTCAGTTGGTAGAGTATGGTGCTTGCAACGCCATGGTTGTGGGTTTGTTTCCCACGGGGGGCCAGTATGAAAATGTATGCACTCACTAACTGTAAGTCGCTCTGGATAAGAGCGTCTGCTAAATGACTAAAATGTAAATGTAAAATGTTGTCGATCAGAGAATGTACCTAAAGCATAAGCCACAGCTAGCGAGCACTGCAGTGCATAAAGTGTGGTGAGTAGTTAACTCGACAGTTTTGAACAAATTAATTTCTTTAAAAATTAAGGTGAAGCAGCAGCGAGAGAGAGAGAGATACATTTTGTTGTATTTTTTCTTCTTCTTAGTTTGCATGTCACTTACTTAGCTAATGCAGCTAATTTAGCCTACACTCAACAACCTCACTCAAACAGAGAGGAGTGCTATTTATGTTAGCTAGCTGGCTAAGGCTATCCAACACTGCAATTCTTCCAAGTCAAGGTAAGGTTTCGGTTTTATTAATTTATTGCCACCGGGGCCCGCTGTTGTAACTGCTAAACTGCTTGCTGTACACTACTGCATGATTGTACACATGGATTGGATTGTGGGTTTACTAACACGTTAGTTCTAGTTTGTTAAAATATAATAATATGGTGACAACGATATAGGCTGTGTAGTGGTTAGCGGTTATGCTATTAAGGTTTGGCTTGGAGAGGTTTATGCGAGTGGTCAAAGACAGCTGTTGTGTTGTGCACTGAAGTCCACAAGCTAAGGGAAAGGTGAGCGGAGGAGAGCGTGTAGATGCGAGACAGAATTATACAACGAGCAAAGTGATGATGCTGTATGTGGCTGCTATGAAAGTGAAATGTGTGTGCGGGAGATCAGGGGTGTATTAATTCCGCTGATTCTGTTGCAAAACATTTCTTAAACGGAAGCAAACTGAACGAACCGGGGAGGGACCTACCTGAATTTGTCCAATAGAAACTCTTGTTTTAGTTGGAAAGTTTTGCAACTGCTTGGACTAATTATTACACCCCAGATCTGCTAGTTGCAGGCAAGTGTGTGCAAGGTGGTACTGAATGTGTCACTGTCGGTCACCCTGATTACTCGAATTTGTCTCTCAACCTGTGCACCTACATTATAAACGTTCATTAGTAGGCTAAGTTGTAGCAACCTCATGATGGGTGTAGGGCAAATTCAAGTATCATGTAGTAGCTTAAACCTATCAATGTTACATTGAGTTGGGTGAATGGAATATGAATGACAGTCATCCAATATGCTGTGATAAAAATAAGGCCATGCTCCCTAATCCTAAGTGAAAGTGAAACAGAGAGGGAGAAAGAGAAAGACAGAAGGACTGAGTGTTCACAAATTATTTTCTCCTCCACTTTCTATCCAAACGTTATACAACTCTCTATCCTCCTAGTGCCCCCCTGACTGCTGTTCACCTGTCGAGAAAAAGGCGAGAAGGCCAACCTCCAGATGTCCCTAATTATATAAACACACATACACACACACACAGTATACTGTGGAGCAGAGTTCCAAGACTAACACTCTCCCTGCTGTAACACACACCTGCCTATGGCTGCCAGATCGTAAGACAACAGCAAACACCATCCCTCCACACACACACACACAGACCGACCCTACTATCTAACCGAAAATCAGAGCCACTGATACAGAGGCTGGGGACACGCCATTGTGCACCCAATCACAGCGCCTATCTGTTCCTGCGGCCCAGCCCAACCTCGATCACACCAGCCATATCTTATTGGTTTAACACTGAACAAACTGTGGCATGCAGCACACAAACCCACCAGCCACAGGTTCCCCATTACTTGATCATATTTATAATTACCCTACTTTCTGCTATCACCCAGGTCTCTATTAAAGAGGCATCTGTCTTGTTTACAAACGGACCGAACACAGGGTGTGTGGGTGGGATTTTAGTCAAATGAGGTCTGGAAGAAAAGAGGTGCAGGTAAGACAGACAATAGCCAACATTCTCATATTCAGAACAATCTTTAAACTTAATGGTACTGGGGTCATTAAGGACTGTGGTCCGTAAAGTCTGTGCGTTGTTAATGTTCTTTCATTTTTTGTGGATCCGTCTATGTTCTTGATCAGTGCCTACGCTGAAACTGTTACTCCTATACAGGGGCATCAGTGGGCAAAAAAGAAGTAGACTAAAATCATTCCAATCCCGATTAAAATGCCATGGCTGTTTAGTGTATTAAATGGCTGGCTTTAAGACCATGTTGAGCATCGCTCGGAAAGCAGCTGCCAGCCTGGGCGCCTTTTCAGATACTTTAGAAAGCAGAGAGCATAGACTGTGGCAGTGAACCGATTGCTTTGAATTTGATGTCAGCATTTGAACTCGGTCATGTAAGACTTGTTGTAATCTGATAGCATTCGAAACCAGAAGCTATTATATTGCTATTAAAATATAAGTTGTGATAGCTGTTTATATATATATAGCACCCAGATAGTCCAACTGCTGCGTAGGCAACACAATAATATCTGACAGAGACAAGCAGGCCTGGGGAAAAATTGTCACGAGCCGCCTCCTCATTGGCTACTATGTTGCAATATCAATGTTACAGCCAAGTCACCCGTGATACAAGTCAGTATTCGACGTCCATCCATGTCTGAGGACGTAAGCATCTGCATTGCATGTTTGAATCCAGCAATAGAAAGTTGTTCTTGAGATTTTGGTTTTAAGCCTATCCCAAACCTTAACCCTTACATTAACCAATCTGAGTTAATGCCTAATCTTAAGATGTAGGAGTTAATGCCTAAACTTAACCCTAACCTTAAAAATGTTGAGTTAATGCCTACATTTAACCTTAAACAACTTCCAAATGTGATGTTTGAGAAACATGGATGAATGTTTAATTCTGACGTGAGACTGTGAGAGCTTTTTGCAGCGTTCTCGGAGCCGCCTAGTTATTACAAAATGTTTAAATATTCTCAGAGCCGCCTCATTCGTTGATACAATGTTTCAATATTCTCAGCGCCACCTTGTTGATACACAATGCTTCAATATTCGCAGAATGTTTCCCTTCCCTGACGAATAATGCAGACAGACAAATGCAAAAATTTGCTGTGCGCACACATTATGAGGAACATCTCTGAATGCAGCACAACGAGACAATGACACTGTCATAGTACACTGTATGCATCTTTCTACAAGGGTGGCTTTATATAGCCTATTGCAGGGGGTCGGCAACCTTTTTCATATGCAGTGCAAAATTACAATTGATCCTACCATTTCTAAAGATCTGCATGCCTGTTATAGCAGTAATAGTAATATGCCACTTAGCAGACGCTTTTATCCAAAGCGACTTACAGTCATGCGTGCATACATTTTTTTTGTTCATACACGCATTGTAGGCTACCTAACTGTGCCCCAAAAAAGTCTAACTGTCCACAAAGGGATGAATTCTATAGCGGGCTACCAGACAGAGGCGCTGTCCATTCAGCACCACACCACAGAGCTCCACTATGCCTACCTGTACCGAGGCGCTGTCCATTAAGCAGTGTTGAATCATGGGCGAGACCTTTAATGTGTAGATTTTCCTTTTGTATTTCGTGATTTTTATCATTCTTTGGTTTAATTTGTTTGTCTTCATGCGTCCTTGTTGATTGTAGGCCTAAGTAAGTCCTTTGATGTACAGTGAGGGAAAAAAAGTATTTGATCCCCTGCTGATTTTGTACGTTTGCCCACTGACAAAGAAATGATCAGTCTATAATTTTAATGGTAGGTTTATTTGAACAGTGAGAGACAGAATAACAACAAAAAAATCCAGAAAAACGCATGTCAAAAATGTTATAAATTGATTTGCATTATAATGAGGGAAATAAGTATTTGACCCCCTCTCAATCAGAAATATTTCTGGCTCCCAGGTGTCTTTTATACAGGTAACGAACTGAGATTAGGAGCACACTCTTAAAGGGAGTGCTCGTAATCTCAGTTTGTTACCTGTATAAAAGACACCTGTCCACAGAAGCAATCAATCAATCAGATTCCAAACTCTCCGCCATGGCCAAGACCAAAGAGCTCTCCAAGGATGTCAGGGACAAGATTGTAGACCTACACAAGGCTGGAATGGGCTACAAGACCATCGCCAAGCAGCTTGGTGAGAAGTTGATAACAGTTGGTGCGATTATTCGCAAATAGAAGAAACACAAAATAACTGATCATGAGAATGGTGAGGAATCATCCCAGAACTACACGGGAGGATCTTGTCAATGATCTCAAGGCAGCTGGGACCATAGTCACCAAGAAAACAATTGGTAACACACTACGCCGTGAAGGACTGAAATCCTGTAGCGCCCGCAAGGTCCCCCTGCTCAAGAAAGCACATATACAGGCCCGTCTGAAGTTTGCCAATGAACATCTGAATGATTCAGAGGAGAACTGGGTAAAAGTGTTGGGGTCAGGTGAGACCAAAATCGAGCTCTTTGGCATCAACTCAACTCGCCGTGTTTGGAGGAGGAGGAATGCTGCCTATGACCCCAAGAACACCACCCCACCGTCAAATATGGAGGTGGAAACATTATGCTTTAATAATAAATAATATAAGATAATATTCCATTTAGCAGACGCTTTTATCCAAAGCGACTTACAGTAATGTGTGCATACATTTTTACGTATGGGTGGTCCCGGGGATCGAACCCACTACCCTGGCGTTACAAGCGCCATGCTCTACCAATTGAGCTACAGAGAACCACACAAGGCACACATTTGGGGGTGTTTTTCTGCTAAAGGTACAGGACAACTTCACCGCATCAAATGGACGATGGACGGGGCCATGTACCATCAAATCTTCGGTGAGAACCTCCTTCCCTCGGCCAGGGCATTGAAAATGGGTTGTGGATGGGTATTCCAGCATGACAATGACCCAAAACACACTGCCAAAGGGGGTGGGGTTGCAATCTACTGTAGAGATAGCCTGCAGAGCTCTATCGTACTATCCAGGTCTGTGCCCTAAACAGTTTGAGCTTCTACTTCTAAAAATCCACCTTTCCAGAAATAAGTCTCTCACTGTTGTCGCTTGCTACCGACCCCCCTCAGCCCCGAGCTGTGCCCTGGACACCATATGTGAACTGATTGCCCCCCATCTATCCTCAGAGTTCGTCCTGCTTGGTGACCTAAACTGGGATATGCTTAACACCCCGGCCAACCTACAATCTAAAATGGATGCCCTCAATCTCACACAAATTATCAACGAACCTACCAGGTACAACCCTAAATCTGTAAACATGGGCACCCTCATAGATAACATCCTGACAAATGTACCCTCTAAATACACCTCCGCTGTCTTCAACCAGGATCTCAGCGATCACTGCCTTATTGCCTGCAACCATAGTGGGTCCGCGGTCAAACGACCACCCCCTCATCACTGTCAAACGCTCCCTAAAACACTTTAGCGAGCAGGCTTTTCTAATTGACCTGGCCCGGGTATCCTGGATGGATACTGATGCCTGGTTGTTCTTTAAAAGTGCTTTCCTCTCAATCTCAAATAAGCATGCCCCATTCAAAAGATTCAGAACTAAGAACAGATATAGCCCCTGGTTCTCCTCAGACTTGACTGCCCTTGACCAGCACAAAAACATCCTGTGGCGTACTGCATTAGCATCGAACAGCCCCCGCGATATGCAACTTTTCAGGGAAGTCAGGAACCAATATACACAATCAGTTAGGAAAGCAAAGGCTAGCTTTTTCAAACAGAAATGTGCATCCTGTAGCACTAACTCCAAAAAGTTTTGGGACACTGTAAAGTCCATGGAAAATAAGAGCACCTCCTCCCAACTGCCCACTGCACTGAGGCTAGGAAACACTGTCACCACCGATAAATCTACAATAATCGAGAATTTCAACAAGCAGTTTGCTACGGCTGGCCATGCTTTCCACCTGGCTACCACTACCCCGGCCACCAGCTCTGCACCCTCCGCTGCAACTTGCTGCCCCCCCACCCCCGCTTCTCCTTCACACAAATTCAGACAGCTGATGTTCTGAAAGAGTTGAAAAATTTGGACCCCTACAAATAAGCTGGGCTAGACAATCTGGATCCTTTCTTTCTAAAAATTTGCCGCGGAAATTGTCGCAACCCCTATTACTAGCCTGTTCAACCTCTCTTTCGTAACGTCTGAGATCCCCAGAGATTGGAAAGCTGCCGTGGTCATCCCCCTCTTCAAAGGGGGTGACACTCTAGATCCAAACTGTTACAGACCTATATCTATCCTGCCCTGCCTTTCGAAAGTATTTGAAAGCCAAGTTAATAAACACTGTATCTCTATTTGCGCATAATCTTTTGCACATTTATCATTCCAGTTTTAATTACGAAATTGTAACTATTTTTGCACTATGGCCTATTTATTTAAGGCCTTACCTTCATAATTTGCTACATTCGCACACACTGTATATATATTTTCTGTTGTATTTTTGACTTTATGTTTTGTTTACCCCATATGTAACTCTGTGTTGTTGTTTTTATCGCACTGCTTTGCTTTATCTTGGCCAGGTCGCAGTTGTAAATGAGAACTTGTTCTCAATTGGCTTACCTGGTTAAATAAAGGTGAAATAAAAAAATATATAAAAAATTAAAATCCCATAAAAAATCTGTGGAGGGAGCTGAAGGTTCGAGTTGCAAACGTCAGCCTCGAAACCTTAATGACTTGGAGAAGATCTGCAAAGAGGAGTGGGACAAAATCCCTCCCGAGATGTGTGCAAACCTGGTGGCCAACTACAAGAAACGTCTGACCTCTGTGATTGCCAACAAGGGTTTTGCCACCAAGTACTAAGTCATGTTTTGCAGCGGGGTCAAATACTTATTTCCCTCATTAAAATGCAAATCAATTTATAACATTTTTGACGTGCGTTTTTCTGGATTTTTTTGTTGTTATTCTGTCTCTCACTGTTCAAATAAACCTACCATTAAAATGATAGACTGATCATGTCTTTGTCAGTGGGCAAACGTACAAAATCAGCAGGGGATCAAATACTTTTTTCCCTCACTGTATGTATTTTATTGCAATGCATGTGTAGGTTTTATCTGGCATAGTTTGCATTTGTATTCAGCTGTTTTAAGCTCCGGTTACTTTCGAGTGGCGCAGTGGTCTAAGGCACTGCATCACAGTGCTAGCTGTGCCACTAGAGATCCTGGTTCGAATCCAGGCTCTGTCGTAGCTGGCCGCGACCGGGAGACCCATGGGGCGGCGCACAATTGGCCCAGCGTCATCCAGGGTAGGGGAGGGAATGGCCGGCAGGGATGTAGCTCAGTTGGTAGAGCATGGTGTTTGCAACGCCAGGGTTGTGGGTTAGATTCCCACGGGGGGCCAGTATGAAAAATGTATGCACTAACTGTAAGTCGCTCTGGATAAGAGCGTCTGCTAAATGACAAAAAAATATATATAATAATAATAATGTTGATGTTGGCTTTGTTGTGACTTGATATCGTGTATTATGCATCTATTTAATGTTTCACTGTATGGCTGTTCCACAAGTAAATTAGTCAATGTATGCTGAAGTTGAGTAGTGGTTGACATTGTACACACCGTTCCACAGACCTTTAAACCTAATAATGCAGTGCTAATTAATGTCTGGGTTCATTTTTGTTTATTTTTGCTGTTCTCCAAACAGCATTTTAGAGTTTTTAAATTGTGTAGAAATGCAGTAAATGAGCTTCAATTTCAAAAAAATTCCTTCCATACCCTATGTTTAGCTGAATTGATGCCACTGCTCCTACATATTGACAAAAGGGGGAATGTCTAGGCCAGATTTCTGGTGCTTCTGCCATTTCTTCTAACTGTTCCCAGTGGGTATCAGATGTAAAGTCTCCATCAGTAGAGAACTATCCCACCACAGAACAATGGTCCCTGGCCTCCTTCATCCATCCATCTTTGTTTGTCCAATACAGTAAAAGAACCCTGGAGGAAAACAGATTGGCATTCCTCTGCCCACCATTGTGATGGAACTGTCACTAGAATGGATCAATGGGAGAGAGAACCCCAACCTTTGGAATTAGAACTAATTCTCATTCTATGATCAACCGAAAAACCACTTGGGATTGAAGGTGATTGATCTGGGAACAAGCCTGTCACATATTTTCCCTGCTCCCATTAGCTGGACAGACTTCCATATGAAATGCTAACTCAATTGGTTCCTGAGGCCCATTTTTTTGCTCTGTCCCAGTGGTGGTGGTGGTTCTCGTAATGGTGAGGCCTATCTGTACTGTGTCTGTAGATGTGTAGATCTATGGATGTGTGTCAGTGGTGTTTGAATGAAGAGGAGACCCCCCAGTAAGGAAGACAGCATTTCACTTATTCCTCTGCAACAAGATTAGATATCACTGCTTTGACACTGTAAGGACAGGGTAGCCCCACACACACATGCGCGCACGCACGCACGCACACACACACACCTATATGTACACGAAAACTCACTAGATCTTCCTAAAACACACATTTATACAGTAAGTTGTGTAAAGATATATTTCATGGCCTAATATTCAGTATGGCTGATATAACCAGGATCTGGTTTCTCTGGTTTCTCTCCCAGAGATCCTCTTTACAGTAAATGTATACACGTACGACCTGTTACACCAAAGAGAAGGCACTATTTCTTCAGGCCAATAAGAGGGGTTGAAGTATAGCGATAGAGTGATCTATTGCCCAGGAGCTGGGACCTGTTTCAGGAGGATCCAGAGAGATAAATGCTGCTTGGTAACTTGGACGTGCTAAACACTCGGTTCACTCAATGCCTCCACACGTTTTATGAGCTAGCCCAACTGATGGGGTGAGAAATAGGCTAGGTAGAGACAGTTTAACAACAACTCTCTGATCATTCTCACCAAAGTGTTCACATCCTGAAATAGACACTCAGATACTGTAGGCCATGTCATAGAAGTGAGAGTCACTGATGTCACTTGATGAGTGTTAGGCTACTTGACCTCTGGTACAAAAGGAAAATTGTTCCTCAGCAATACTTCATAGAACTGAGTATAGAGAAATGATGGCTGGGTGGATACACTGTAGTGGGTACTGTAGAATATCAAAAGTATGATTGATAGTGTCCTTTGGTTTTGGCACTACCTTAGTGGTTCACCAGAAAAACAAGTACTAAGGTTGTCTTCATAGTATTTCATGTGGCTGGCCAGAGGGTGATGTGTTCCCTGCCTGTTCTTTCTGCTGCCCAGGCCACATGGGCAGAAATGGAGGTAAAATGAGGGCTTCATCCCTTATTACCCATAAAGAGCCAGGATTGGAGACACTTGTCCACAGTAAAAAGCGCTCGACACCTGCCATGTTGTTGACTTTAAATCCCGGCTCTTGCCAATATCTAATCACTCCCCCCCTGCCCCCCTGTTCGTCAGGACAAATGTTCATGATGTTTGTTTTGGACTGTCATTGTTGCATTGTCCGGAGAGACATTTAAGATTCCATCAACAGATCTGAAAAGTTGAAACTAAAATGGTGGTCCAGTCCCTTTAGAACAGGATTCCCCAAGTGGCGGCCCGCGGGCCAAGACTATAATTGCCCCCACCCCCCCCCCACCCCCACCCCACCCCCCCCCCACCCCCAAATCAACTCCAAGGGGGAATTCCGAACAGATTAAGTGTGTGTAAATGGAACGTAATTTCATTTACTTTTCTCTCTATGTGTATTCTGATCTTTAGCATAAGCATGAGAATAGCATGCTATTCACCCACTATTCATTTGGGGTGGAGATCTAATAAATGAAGATGTGAAAGAGGTGTGACTACAGATACGCTGTTTTCTGACCTTGACTTAATTCCCTAATAATTCCCCCACTTTCACATGCGAGGAAACCATGAATAAGGTCTAGCGAACATACCGGTTTCAAGTGGAAAAAGCATCTACTTCATTTTTTAAAATACAAATAATGCCATTCTCCATGCACTGTAATTTACAACATGATAAGAGCTAGGTAAATTAGTTATAATAATCAGTTTGGATAATGGAATTGTAAATATACAGTGCCTTCAGAAATTATTCACACCGCTTGACTTTGTCCACATTTTGTTGTGTTACAAAGTGGGATTAAAATGGATTTAATTGTCATTTTTGGTCAACGATCTATACAAAATAATCTGTAATATCAAAGTGGAAGAAAACTTCTAACACTTGTAAAAAATGTTTAAAAAAAAAGTAAAACACTAATTAGATAAGTATTCAACCCCCTGAGTCAATACATGATAGAATCACCTTTGGCAGTGATTACAGCTGTGAGTCTTTCTGGGTATGTCTCTAGAGCTTTGCACACCTGGATTGTACAATATTTGCACATTATTGTTTTGAAAATTCTTCAAACTCTGCCAAGTTGGTTGTTGATCATTGCTAGACAGCCATTTTCAAGTCTTGCCATTGATTTTCAAGCTAATTTAAGTCAGAACTGTAACTAGGCCACTCAGGAACATTCAATGTCGTCTTGGTAAACAACTCCAAACTAGATTTTCCTTATTATTAGGAAGGTGTTCTTAATGTTTTGTACACTCAGTGTATATTTGGCCTTGTGTTTTACGTCAGTGTCTGTTGGAAAGCAGACCGAACCAGGTTTTTCTATAGGGTTTTGCCTGTGGTTAGCTCTGTTCCATTTATTTTTATCATGAACAACGCTTTGTATTCAGGACATAGAGACAATTTCTTTGCCACATTTTTAGCAGTTTTACTTTAGTGCCTTATTACAAAGAGGATGCATGTATTGAAATATTTTTATGCTGTACAGGCTTCCTCCTTTTCACTCTGCCAATTAGGTTAGTATTGTGGAGTAACAACAATGTTGTTGATCCATCCAAATGTTTCTCCTTTCACAGCCATTAAACTCTGTAACTGTTTTAAAGTCACCATTAGACTCATGGTGAAATCCCTCAGTGGTTTCCTTCCTCTCCGGCAACTGAGTTAGGAAGGACGCCTGTATCTTTGTAGTGACTGGGTGTATTGATACACCATCCAAAGTGTAATTAATAAATTCACCATGCTCAAACGGACATTCAGTGTCTGCTTTTCTATTTTTTACCCATCTACCAATAGTTGCCCTTCCTTGCGAGACATTGGAAAACCTCCCTGGTCTTTGTGGTTGAATATGTGTTTGAAATTCACTGCTCGACTGAGGGACCTTACAGATAATTGTATGTGTGGGGTACAGAGATGAGGTAGTCATTCGAAAATCATGTTAAACACTATTATTGCACACAGTCAGTCCATGCAACTTATTACGTGACTTGCTAAGCAAATGTTGACTCATTCACTTATTTAGGCTTGTCATAACGACATTTCAGCTTTTCATTTTTTATTCATTTGTAAAGATTTCAAAAAACATCATTCCACTTTGACATTATGGGGTATTGTGTGTAGTCCAATGAAAAATAATCTAAATGTAATCCATTTTAAATTCAAGCTGTAACACAACAAAATGTGGGAAAAGTCAAGGGGTGTGAATACTTTATAATCGCTGGAGATAAATGTGAAACCATTCATATGGCAGCAAACTGAAGCATATCAACTTTCCCACAGTAAAGTTTATGAAATGCTGTGCTATTATGCAGAATTTAAATTGTACGGCATTTTAACTTGCAGGGATGGGCACTCTCGAATGTCTTAATTATAGGCTACCCCGACTTTCTCAGTTTCCTATTTCTATCATGTTAAATATTAGCCACTATCAGTATCAACCGTCAGTAGGCCTAATAACAACACATATCAACTGCCAATTTACTGTTAGTTCCCTTCAGTTGGTGTAGCCTACATTATCATTCCATTGAATTCCATTGTTTCATTTACCTTCATTTGCTTCCTCTGTAAACGCCATCACAGCCATGTGGTTTTTGCTAAGGATCATTAGTAACAGTTGATTCCTAATATTCTGAACCCGTTTTCTCGATATATTCTAGTGAGTCTGTTGACAAAATTCAAACTAAAAGGTACACCGTATTTAAAGGGATGGCTTAAGATAAATGTACTGAAAACCCCAGTGAATTAAAAACTCCATGAGAAAATATGTTGGCCAGCAAGTGGGAGGGTTTTCAGCAGCTGAATGAAATGTATTCAGAGCATGCAATGTAGCCACACCTGCAGAGTGTGTTACATGACTGAATAAGGTAAGTCTGAATACCAAATACTGAGAAGTGCGTAATACTGAGAAGTACATAGGAAAGGCGTGCGTAGGAAAAGCGTCCGAATCGGCTTCCAAAGTATTCCCACGCATAATAGAGAGATATACAGTGGGGAGAACAAGTATTTGATACACTGCCGATTTTGCAGGTTTTCCTACTTACAAAGCATGTAGAGGTCTGTAATGTTTATCATAGGTACACTTCAACTGTGAGAGACAGAATCTAAAACAAAAATCCAGAAAATCACATTGTATGATTTCTAAGTAATTAATTTGCATTTTATTGCATGAGATAAGTATTTGATCACCTATCAACCAGTAAGAATTCCGGCTCTCACAGACCTGTTAGTTTTTCTTTAAGAAGCCCTCCTGTTCTCCACTCATTACCTGTATTAACTGCACCTGTTTGAACTCGTTACCTGTATAAAAGACACCTGTCCACACACTCAATCAAACAGACTCCAACCTCTCCACAATGGCCAAGACCAGAGAGCTGTGTAAGGACATCAGGGATAAAATTGTAGACCTGCACAAGGCTGGGATGGGCTACAGGACAATAGGCAAGTAGCTTGGTGAGAAGGCAACAACTGTTGGCGCAATTATTAGAAAATGGAAGAAGTTCAAGATGACGGTCAATCACCCTCGGTCTGGGGCTCCATGCAAGATCTCACCTCGTGGGGCATCAATGATCATGAGGAAGGTGAGGGATCAGCCCAGAACTACACGGCAGGACCTGGTCAATGACCTGAAGAGAGCTGGGACCACAGTCTCAAAGAAAACTATTAGTAACACACTACGCCGTCATGGATTAAAATCCTGCAGCGCATGCAAGGTCCCCCTGCTCAAGCCAGCGCATGTCCAGGCCCGTCTGAAGTTTGCCAATGACCATCTGGATGATCCAGAGGAGGAATGGGAGAAGGTCATGTGGTCAGATGAGACAAAAATAGAGCTTTTTGGTCTAAACTCCACTCGCCGTGTTTGGAGGAAGAAGAAGGATGAGTACAACCCCAAGAACACCATCCCAACCGTGAAGCATGGAGGTGGAAACATCATTCTTTGGGGATGCTTTTCTGCAAAGGGGACAGGACGACTGCACCGTATTGAGGGGAGGATGGATGGGGCCATGTATTGCGAGATCTTGGCCAACAACCTCCTTCCCTCAGTAAGAGCATTGAAGATGGGTCGTGGCTGGGTCTTCCAGCATGACAACGACCCAAAACACACAGCCAGGGCAAACTAAGGAGTGGCTCCGTAAGAAGCATCTCAAGGTCCTGGAGTGGCCTAGCCAGTCTCCAGACCTTAACCCAATAGAAAATCTTTGGAGGGAGCTGAAAGTCTGTATTGCCCAGCGACAGCCCCGAAACCTGAAGGATCTGGAGAAGGTCTGTATGGAGGAGTGGGCCAAAATCCCTGCTGCAGTGTGTGCAAACCTGGTCAAGACCTACAGGAAACGTATGATCTCTGTAATTGCAAACAAAGGTTTCTGTACCAAATATTAAGTTCTGCTTTTCTGATGTATCAAATACTTATGTCATGCAATAAAATGCAAATTAATTACTTAAAAATCATACAATGTGATTTTCTGGATTTCTGATGTATCAAATACTTGTTCTCTCCACTGTATGTGAAAAATCGGCCTGCGGCTGAATCTAGTTGATGTTCCCTGCTTTAGAACATCATGGACAAGGAGATAGGTCATAGGTCATAGAAGGACAAACTGTATTATATAGGCAGAGCGGATGGAAAACCAAGAGGGTTTGGTGACGGGACCACATGACCTGACCAGGGGGAAAAAGTTATCAGTACATGTATACACAGAGCCAGGAGTTATTTCCTGGTCTGGTCTGGTCAGGAACACCTCCTAACCTTAGCTATATGATCTAGGAATTGCAGACACTTCAAAGCATTCAGATTCCACCCTTTAATTCTACTAATCTTGAGAGTTAGGTGAGTCAATCCACTGAGCTTCTTCTTCTGAGATGGAGCCGCAGAGTCGCCCATCCTGTTCTGTAACTCACCGCACATGATGGGCCAAAAATATGTAACCGCGGGGAACAAATAACTTATAACACACAAAAACCAACCTTCTGCTGCTTGAGAAACAAATAAAACAAACACAGAACACAAAACACACAAAAAACAACCTTCTTCTAGTAACTTGACCAAATATTGACTCTGCTTCTGCATCTGATTTCACCTGAGGCCATTCAGAGCCACCAGAGGGATTAGAAGGAAATTGGTTCAGAGGAGTTCTTCAATTAATCAATTATACGCTAGAACCTTGTTACTAACACATTTGTCACAGCGAGCTAAACAGAACTAAGGCCTAGAACTGCTTCCAATCCAGGTTTCAAACAAGCCTCAACCATACTGTATGTTTTCTCTAAAGAGGTCAGATGTGGGGAGTGACAGTAATTGTGATGAGTTGTGTCAGGTGACAGGCTAGGTACTGGAGGAACATGGCAGCAGGGGTAGAACAAACAGGACTTCAAGTCTGGAGGGCCCACCTGACACACTCTTCACATTGTTTTATGAGAATTGTGTTGAGCCTGTTCATGTTGTGTTAGGGTTCATGTTGTGTTAGTATTTCCAACAGCATAACTGTGCCTCTGTAGAGACAAGGGGATCAGAGAGGCCTTAGTCTCAACAACAAAACCTTATTGTACCTGACATTAAATACATTTTACCACAGCATTCAAAGTAATTACTGATAAACCATTGGATAAAGTACTATTTTCAATTCAAAATGACGTTATTGTATATTGTACTATTGTATTGTTAAAGAGGCAATACAACTTGATGACATTACATTACTCACCCATGTGTGACCTACCTGTTTGTTGACTGTGATCAGATACAGTGAATAATGCAGTAGTAGGAGGAGGAGCAGTAGGAGGTGCTCTAGAGGAAAGTTCAGAAGAGCTTATAAATAATGTGGCCCACCTAAATGGAGACTCTCTCTCTCTTTCTCTCTCTCAATTTAATTCAATTCGATTCAAAGGGCTTTATTGGCATGGGAAACATATGTTTACATTGCCAAAGCAAATGGAATAGACAATAAACAAAAGGGAAATAAACAAGGGAAACATTACACTCACAAAAGTTTTTAAAAAACATTTCAAAGGTTATATTATTGGCTATGTACAGTGTTGTAACAATGTGCAAGTAATTTAAGTATGAAAGGGAAAATAAATGAACAGATAAATATAGGTTGTATTTGCAATGTTGTTTGTGCCCTTTTCTCATGGCAACGGGCCACAAATCTTGATGCTGTGATTGCACACTGCAGTATTTCACCTAAAAGATATGGGAGTTTATCAATGTTTGATTTGTTTTCACATTCTTTGTGGGTCTGTGTGATCTGTGGGAAATAAATGTGGCTCTAATGTGGTCATACATTTGGCAGGAGGTTAGGTAGCTCAGTTTCCACCTCATTTTGTGAGCAGTGGGCACATAGCCTGTCTTCTCTCGAGAGCCAGGTCTGCCTATGGCGTCCTCTCTCAATGAGTCTGTACATAGTCAAGGATTTTCTTAATTTGGGGTCAATCACAGTGGTCAGGTATTCTGCCACTGTGTACTCTCTGTTTAGGGTCAGATAGCGTTCCAATTTGCTTAGTTTTTTTATTGATTCTTTCCAATGTGTCAAATAGTTATATTTTTGCTTTCTCATAATTTGGTTGGGTCTAAATGTGTTTCTGTCCTGATATATATCTCTCTCTGAGTCCAGCTCCTCAAACAGACTTCTCTGAGATCTGGCAGATAGGAGGTGTCACTAAAAAACAATGGGAGCCGGGCTGAGGCCCAAAACACAGACACAGACACACGCAGACAAACACACACTTTCACCCCAGTGGATATCAACCTGTGTGTTAAACATGGCTCTGATAAATTTAGACAGACTGATAAAGAGAAAGAGAAAGACCTCCTTACCAGGGAACCAAGGCCACTGGTTCTAGTAAAGGCAGTAGGGGTATCTGTAGAAGGCATAGACTGTGTCCAAAATGGAAGACTATTCCCTATATACTGCACAACTTTTGACCAGGTAGTATTTTTTACACCAGGTAGTGTGTAAAAAAAAATAGTATACTATGAAAGGAACAAGGTGCCATTTGGGAAGCATACATAGTCTCCATCTTTGTAATTGTCATCCATCCTTTTTTCTCTAAAGTCCTTTTATTGTGGCCCCTCTCCCTGGCCTTTCTAAAGCCCTGTTGATGAGCAGGCCGGGCCCAGACTCTCAGGGCAGCAATAATCTCTCTTTAGGGGACTGAGAGAGTGAAATGAGCCATAAGAACCCTCTCTGTCAGCCGTCAGAAAGAAAAAGTCATAATTATAGAGCTCTCTCTCTGTCGCCTGGACTCAAATAAAGCTTCTTGTCTGGGCCCCTATACACTCCCCCCTGTCCTGACACACACCCACACACACACACGCAAACACACACACACACACTCACACACCCTTCAATAAAGAGGCACTAATCAATCAGGGGCTCCCCTGCCACGGCTTCATCCTGTTCCCTGTCTGAAAAGCGGACTGGCAGCCCTTAACCTCCCAGCATTGTCAGGGGAGACTGATTAGGCTTCTGACTGGCTACCTCAGCCACCAGCAAGAAAAGCATGGGTTAAAGGGTCCCCATTTGAAATCGACAAACACTGAAAAGTTCTGGACACCTGCTTTTAAAGTGATGCTTGTCTCTGCAGTTCTATCCCCTCTTTTTTGTTATTTGCAATTTGGGGGAGGTGGAGGGGAATGGGGTTGTTTGGGAGGGAGGAGGTAATCTGGTGAATAAGTGTGTGTGTGTGTGTGTGTGTGTGTTTGGGCTGAAGTTTTGAAGGGGGAGCTTGGCCCTGGGCCCAAGGCTGGAACAAAGAGGGGACGCTCTTTACATGCATAGCCAGACAGAGCAAACTGGCCGACCTAGCTGCCAGCAAATACCAGGCCCAAAAAAAGTGTAAAGAAGAAAGTAGGGGAAAGCCAACCAACACAACAACTACCGACATCCCTCTCCACACTTGCAGCATTTTAGCCATTTGTTTAGTTAATATCAGAAATGTATTGGGTGGCATGCTTGTGAGGCATTAAATAGCACAAGCTGCTTAGATTTTAGTGATTGCGTTCAATATGGGCTATGTGGCCATGGGTAAACAGAAGCGATCCCTTCGCAAACACCCGCAGGTTAAACAAATACATGCAATTAGTTCAACAGAGCAGCAGAAAGACAGGTCGGTGGAGAGGAGAGGAGAGGAGAGGAGAGGAGAGGAGAGGAGAGGAGAGGAGAGGAGAGGAGAGGGAGAGGAGAGGGAGAGGAGAGGAGAGGGAGAGGAGAGGAGAGGAGAGGAGAGGGAGAGGAGAGGAGAGGAGAGGAGAGAGGAGGGAGAGGAGGAGGGAGAGGAGAGGAGAGGAGAGGAGAGGAGAGGAGAGGAGCTTTGTCTGTTCTGTTTACGTTCTCTTCATCAGTCCAGCACTTGATAGTGGATCCGTCACATATCAAAGCCCACTGTATCGCCTTTAACCTCTGAGCAGAGCACATGAACATGAACAATACCCACGTCCCATGAAGCTTTGCAAATTCTGACCAAAACGTTCTAAAGACTGACGTTTTCTTTTTGCCTATTATTTCTGGAGGTACGGTGGATTATTTCTATTTTATTTTCTCTCTTTTTCCCCCGAAATCTGCTTAAAGCACTGCTACGATTTTGCCCTCCAAAAGAAGGGAGCACCCACTCCATCAATGAAGAACAATAGCATATTCTGACAAAAGTCTGAGGGCGTTACGCCACCGGTTCACCCTCCATACAGACTCCACCACCGGTGACTGGTAAATGCCACTTTCAATCTTTCTCTTTTCTCTTTCTCCCTCTCCTTCTCTTTTCATCCCTTCTCTTCTTTGGGGCCTTCAATGGGTGTGTTAAGCATTGTGCGTGTCTTTGGGGGGCGGTGAGTCAGTACGGATCATTAAAAGCAGGCCCAGTCTTTGGCCAGATCAAAATAATTAACTGGAGGGGTCACAAGCTAATGAAATGAAAAGGGGGTCTGAAAGGGACCTCTAAATGGCTCTCACTAATCCTCCCTTTACCTTGTTTTAGGGAGGGGTACCCATGCCTCTATTGGCCATCTCTACCGATAATAGGTGGACGTTGTGTAGGGGAATATATGTGGAGGTGGTGGAAGTGTATGTGTGTGTGTGTGTGTGTGTGTGTGTGTGTGTGTGTGTGTATCCTTAGCTCCCATTTGTATTTGTGACTGAAGCTAAACTATATTTCCAGCCTAATCCTAAGGTAAAACGTTCCATGAAATGTGTGTCCCAGACTCCCAACCCACAATTTGGGAAACACAACATTACATGTCAGGAGGGACAAGGGAAGGATAAACAAAGGATGGGAATAAGGGTAGATGACTGTAAGTAATGAACAACGCTGTGTCACTGTGAACAGGTTCTACAGGAGCAGGTCCCAACCTGTCAGTGAGAGGAGAGGAGAGGAGAGGAGAGGAGAGGAGAGGAGAGGAGAGGAGAGGAGAGGAGAGGAGAGGAGAGGAGAGGAGAGGAGAGGAGAGGAGAGGAGAGGAGAGGAGAGGAGAGGAGAGAGGTAGAGAGAGCATCACAATATTGTATAATCAAACATGAGTGTGTGTGTGTGTGTGTGTGTGTGTGTGTGTGTGTGTGTGTGTGTGTGTTTGTGTGTGTGTGTGTGTGTATCCAACTATCCAAGATGGCGTAGAAGTGCGGTCGTGTACTCTGTAGTGTGTCCGTGTAAATAGCCTGTTTTTTGTTTAGTTTTTTGTCTCTTTCGTATATATTTCTCAATCACACTTTTCCTCCTTCAACTAAATATACTTTCCTGCAAACCCGCCTCACCCAATGTGGAACGGATTCTATTATTTATTTTACCTTTTTATCCAGAACCTACAGTTGAAACTAGCCAGCTAACTAGCTAACTAGCTACTTGCTATTAGCCACCATTAGCGGTTTTCACCATTGTCCGTGGCCTGCACTACCTACCAGCCAGCTCTAGCCTGGACTATTATCGGCCAGTCTGCACTGTCTGCACAGCGCGCTATCGACCAAGAACATATCGGATTTTCTGCCGGAATCACTGAATCACTGGACCTTGACACCGGATCATCGCAACTAGCTAGCTGCAACCGAATGGATGTTGTTGGCTAATCACCACTGCCCCCGAAGCAAGCACCAGTTAGCCTTGAGCTAGCCTCGAGCCAGGCCCATCTCCCGTCTATCTACCTCTCTGTCAACCGGACGGGACCTCCTAGTGTCGACACGGAGCCCCGCCGATCCATCACGACTGGTCTGCCGACGTAATTGTCTGATGTGGTTTCAACAGGCTTCCCGTTGCGACGACCACGAAGATCCATCTGCTAGCCCCGGCCCGCTAGCACACGCAATCAACATCTGTGCTTCCTGCTCGCCTGTGCTGTAGCAGCCATTCAAACTGCTCCCGGTCTCACCTATTGCTGTTCACTGGACCTTATGATCACTCAGCTGCACAGCTGATGCCCGCTGGACTGTTCCTTTACACGGTACCCCCATCCTGTTTATCTGTCCTGTTTATCTGTTTAGCCTCAGCCCAAACTTTCGTCGTCATTACCAGTTGTTGTCTTAGCTCTGTCGAATAACACCTGTGATTGCTTTATGCCTCTCTCCCATGTCAATATGCCTTGCCTATTGCTGTTCCGGTTAGTTCTCATTATACAATTTCACTGTAGAGCACCCAGTACCGCTCAAACAGCCTCAGAGAGCTCCTTTGTCCCAGCCCCCATACACGCGGAGACCGGCTCAATCGGTGCCTCCAGTGATGTTATCTCTTTCATCATTATCCAACGCTTAGGTTTACCTCCACTGTACTCATATCCTTCCATATCCTTGTCTGTACATAATGCCCTGAATCTATTCTACAACGCCCGGAAATCTGCCCCTTTTATTCTCTGTACCCAATGCACTAGAAGACAACACTTAAAGCCTTTAGCCGTATCCTTATTCTACTCCTCCTCTGTTCCTCTGGTGATGTAGAGGTTAACCCAGGCCCTGTAGCCCCCAGTATCACCCCTACTCCCCAGGCGCTATCATTTGTTGACTTCTGTAACCGTAAAAGAGTAAAAGCCTCTTCCCTAAGTTTGAGTTACTCACTGCGTTAGCACACTCCGCCAACCCTGATGTTCTAGCAGTATCTGAAAAACTCTGAAATGTCCATCCCCAACTACAACATTTTCCGTCTAGATAGAACTGCCAAAGGGGCCGGAGTTGCAATCTACTGTAGAGATAGCCTGCAGAGCTCTATCAGACTATCCTGTTCTGTGCCCAAACAGTTTGAGCTTCTACTTCTAAAAATCCACCTCTCCAGAAATAGGTCTATCACTGTTGCCGCTTGCTACAGACCCCCCTCAGCCCCCAGCTGTGCCCTGGACACCATATGTGAATTGATTGCCCCCCATCTATCCTCAGAGTTCGTACTGCTTGGTGACCTAAACTGGGATATGCTTAACACCCCGACCGTCCTACAATCTAAACTAGATGCCCTCAATCTCACACAAATTATCAAGGAACCTACCAGGTACAACCCTAAATCCGTAAACATGGGCACCCTCATAGATATCATCCTGACTAATTTACCCTCTAAATACACCTCCGCTGTCTTCAACCAGGATCTCAGCGATCACTGCCTCATTGCCTGCGTCCGTAATGGGTCCGTAGTGACCACCCCTCATCACTGTCAAACGCTCCCTAAAACACTTCAGCGAGCAGGCCTTTCTAATTGACCTGGCCCGGGTATCCTGGATGGATATTGACCTCATTCCGTCAGTAGAGGATGCCTGGTTGTTCTTTAAAAGTGCTTTCCTCTCCAACTTAAATAAGCATGCCCCATTCAAAAAATTCCAAACTAAGAACAGCTATAGCCCCTGGTTCACCCCAGACTTGACTTCCATTGACCAGCACAAAAATATCCTGTGGCGTACTGCATTAGCATCGAACAG
This sequence comes from Coregonus clupeaformis, assembly GCF_020615455.1. Lineage (NCBI taxonomy): Eukaryota > Metazoa > Chordata > Actinopteri > Salmoniformes > Salmonidae > Coregonus > Coregonus clupeaformis. The sequence goes on along the minus strand of NC_059210.1, from coordinate 47,808,580 downwards.
CCCCCGCGATATGCAACTTTTCAGGGAAGTTAGGAACCAATACACACAATCAGTTAGGAAAGCAAAGGCTAGCTTTTTCAAACAGAAATTTGCATCCTGTAGCACTAACTCCAAAACGTTTTGGGACACTGTAAAGTCCATGGAGAATAAGAGCACCTCCTCCCAGCTGCCCACTGCACTGAGGCTAGGAAACACTGTCACCACCGATAATTTCAATAAGCCTTTTGCTACGGCTGGCCATGCTTTCCACCTGGCTACCCCTACCCCCCCCCCGCTGCAACTTGCCCATCCCCCCCCACCCCCCGCTTCTCCTTCACCCAAATTCAGATAGCTGATGTTCTGAAAGAGCTGCAAAATCTGGACCCCTACAAATCAGCTGGGCTAAACAATCTGGACCCTTTCTTTCTAAAATTAGGCGCCGAAATTGTAGCAACCCCTATTACTAGCCTGTTCAACCTCTCTTTCGTATCATCTGAGATCCCCAGAGATTGGAAAGCTGTCGCGGTCATCCCCCTCTTCAAAGGGGGTGACACTCTAGATCCAAACTGTTACAGACCTATATCCATCCTGCCCTGCCTTTCGAAAGTATTTGAAAGACAAGTTAACAAACAGATCACCATCCATTTCGAATCCCACCGTACCTTCTCCGCTATGCAATCTGGTTTCCGAGCTGGTCATGGGTGCACCTCAGCCACGCTAAAGGTCCTAAACGATATTATAACCGCGATCGATAAAAGACAGTACTGTGCAGCTGTCTTCATCGACCTGGCCAAGGCTTTCGACTCTGTCAATCACCGCATTCTTATTGGCAGACTAAATAGCCTTGGTTTCTCAAATGACTGCCTCGCCTGGTTCACCCTTGCAAGAATGGCGCCGGAGAAGATGGCTGCCGTTTTACAGCCCTCTAACCAATTGTACTATTATGTGTGTTTTTCTGCGTTATTTGTAATTTATTTTGTACATAATGTTTCTGCCAAAAAGAGCTTCTGGATATCAGGACAGCGATTACTCACCTCGTATTGGACGAATACTTTTTCTTCAACGAGGCGGCCGCGAAGGATATCCTACAGACACCCGACAAGGCCCAAATCCCCGTCATTTGCATGAGGAAGAGACAGAGATATCGTGGACGTAGGTCGGGGTGCCTTGTAAGGATCCGACGGCGAGCGAGTAAACTGCCGCTCCCATCAATCCTATTAGCCAATCTTCAATCATTGGAAAATAAATTGGATGACCTAAGATTACGGTGATCCTACCAACGGGACATTAAAAACTGTAATATCTTATGTTTCACCGAGTCGTGGCTGAACGACGACATGTATAACATACAGCTAGCGGGCTACGCTACATTGGCAGGATAGAACGGCTGACTCCGGTAAGACAAGGGGTGGCGGTCTGTGTATATTTGTAAACAACAGCTGGTGCACAAAATCAAATACTAAGGAAGTCTCAAGGTTTTGCTCGCCTGAGGTAGAGTATCTTATGATAAGCTGTAGACCACACTATTTACCAAGAGAGTTTTCATCTATATTTTTCATAGCTGTCTATTTACCACCACAAACCAATGCTGGCATTAAGATTGCACTGAATGAGCTGTATAAGGCCATAAGTCAACAGGAAAACGCTCATCCAGAGGCAGCGCTCCTAGTGGCCGGGGACTTTAATGCAGGGAAACTTAAATCCGTTCTACCTAATTTCTACCAGCATGTTAAATGTGCAACCAGAGGAAAAAAAACTCTAGACCACCTTTACTCCACACACAGAGACGCATACAAAGCTCTCCCTCGCCCTCCATTTGGCAAATCTGACCATAACTCTATCCTCCTGATTCCTGCTTATAAGCAAAAACTAAAGCAGGAAGCACCAGTGACTTGGTTAATAAAAAAGTGGTCAGATGAGGCAGATGCTAAGCTACAGGACTGTTTTGCTAGCACAGACTGGAACATGTTCCGGGATTCTTCAGATAGCATTGAGGAGTAAACCACATCAGTCACTGGCTTCATCAATAAGTGCATCGATGATGTCATCCCCACAGTGACCGTACGTACCCCAACCAGAAGCCATGGATAACAGGAAACATCCGCACTGAGCTAAAGGGTAGAGCTGCCGCTTTCAAGGAGCGGGACTCTAACCCGGACGCTTATAAGAAATCCCGCTATGCCCTCCGACGAACCATCAAACAGGCAAAGAGTCAATACAGGACTAAGATTGAATCGTACTACACCGGCTCTGACGCTCGTCGGATGTGGCAGGGCTTGAAAACTATTACAGACTACAAAGGGAAGCACAGCCGCAAGCTTCCCAGTGACACAAGCCTACCAGACGAGCTAAACCACTTCTATGCTCGTTCGAGGCAAGCAACACTGAAGCATGCATGAGAGCACCAGCTGTTCCGGATGACTATGTGATCAGGCTCTCCGTAGCCGATGTGAGTAAGACTTTTAAGCAGGTCAACATTCACAAGGCCGCAGGGCCAGACGGATTACCAGGACGTGTACTCCGAGCATGTGCTGACCAACTGGCAAGTGTCTTCACTGACATTTTCAACATGTCCCTGACTGAGTCTGTAATACCAACATGTTTCAAGCTGACCACCATAGTCCCCGTGCCCAAGGACACTAAGATAACCTGCCTAAATGACTACCGACCCGTAGCACTGAAGTCTGTAGCCATGAAGTGCTTTGAAAGGCTGGTCATGGCTCACATCAACACCATTATCCCAGAAACCCTAGACCCACTCCAATGTGCATACCGCCCCAATAGATCCACAGATGATGCAATCTCTATTGCACTCCACACTGCCCTTTCCCACCTGGACAAGAGGAACACCTACGTGAGAATGCTATTCATTGACTACAGCTCAGCATTCAACACCATAGTGCCCTCAAAGCTCATCACTAAGCTAAGGATCCTGGGACTAAACACCTCCCTCTGCAACTGGATCCTGGACTTCCTGACGGGCCGCCCCCAAGTGGTAAGGGTAGGCAACAACACATCTGCCACATTGATCCTCAACACGAGGGCCCCTCAGGGGTGCGTGCTCAGTCCCCTCCTGTACTCCCTGTTCACCCATGACTGCATGGCCAGGCACGACTCCAACACCATCATTAAGTTTGCAGACGACACAACAGTGGTAGGCCTGATCACCGACAACGATGAGACAGCCTATAGCGAGGAGGTCAGAGACCTGGCCGTGTGGTGCCAGGATAACAACCTCTCCCTCAACGTGACCAAGACAAAGGAGATGATTGTGGACTACAGGAAAAAAAAGAGGACTGAGCATGCCCCCATTCTCATCGACGGGGCTGTAGTGGAACAGGTTGAGAGCTTCAAGTTCCTTGGTGTCCACATCACCAACGAACTATCATGGTCCAAACACACCAAGACAGTCGTGAAGAGGGCACGACAAAGCCTATTCCCCCTCAGGAGACTGAAAAGATTTGGCATGGGTCCTCAGATCCTCAAAGAATTCTACAGCTGCACCATCGAGAGCATCCTGACTGGTTCCATCACCGCCTGGTATGGCAACTGCTTGGCCTCCGACCGCAAGGCACTACAGAGGGTAGTGCGTACGGCCCAGTACATCACTGGGGCCAAGCTTCCTGCCATCCAGGACCTCTATACCAGGCGGTGTCAGAGGAAGACCCTCAAAATTGTCAAAGACTCCAGCCACCCTAGTCATAGACTGTTCTCTCTGCTACCGCACGGCAAGAGGTACCGGAGTGCCAAGTCTAGGTCCAAAAGACTTCTCAACAGCTTCTACCCCCAAGCCATAAGACTCCTGAACAGTTAATCATGGCTACCCGGACTATTTGCACTGCCCCCCCACCCCATCTTTTTACGCTGCTGCTACTCTGTTCATTATTTATGCATAGTCACTTTAAGTCTACCCACATGTACATATTACTTCATCTACCTCAACTAGCCGGTGCCCCCGCACATTGACTCTGCACCGGTACCCCCCTGTATATATAGCCTCCCTACTGTTATTTTATTTTACTTCTGCTCTTTTTTTCTCAACACTTTTTTGTTGTTGTTTTATTTTACTTTTTTATTAAAAATAAATGCACTGTTGGTTAAGGGCTGTAAGTAAGCATTTCACTGTAATGTCTGCACCTGTTGTATTCGGCGCATGTGGCCAATACAATTTGATTTGATTTGATTTGAACTACTTCTCAGATAGAGTTCAATGTGTCAAATCAGAGGGCCTGTTGTCTGGACCTCTGGCAGTCTCTATTCTCTGTGTATATCAATGATGTCGCTCTTGCTGCTTGTGACTCTCAGATCCACCTATATGCAGACGACACCATTTTGTATACATCTGGCCCTTCATTGGACACTGTGTTAACAAACCTCCGAACGAGCTTCAATGCCATACATCACTCCTTCCGTAGCCTCCAACTGCTCTTAAACGCTAGTAAAACTAAATGCATGCTCTTCAATCGAACGCTGCTTGCACCCGCCTGCCCGACTAGAATCACTACTCTCGGCGGGTCTGATTTAGAATATGTGGACAACTACAAATACCTAGGTGTCTGGTTAGACCGTAAACTCTCCTTCCAGACACATTAAGCATCTCCAATCCAAAGTTAAATCTAGAATCGGCTTCCTATTTCGCAACAAAGCCTCCTTCACTCATGCTGCCAAACATGCCCTCGTAAAACTGACTATCCTACCGATCCTTGACTTCGGCGATGTCATTTACAAAATAGCCTCCAACACTCTACTCAGCAAATTGGATGTAGTCTATCACAGTGCCATCCGTTTTGTCACCAATGCCCCATATACTACCCACCATTGTGACCTGTACGCTCTCGTTGGCTGGCCCTCACTACTTATTCGTCGCCAAACCCACTGGCTCCAGGTCATCTATAAATCACTGCTAGGCAAATCCCTGCCTTATCTTAGCTCATTGGTCACCATAGCAACACCCACCCGTAGTATGCACTCCAGCAGGTATATATCACTGGTCATCCCCAAAGACAACACCTTCTTTGGCCGCCATTCCTTCCAGTTCTCTGCTGCTAATGACTGGAACGAACTGCGAAAATCTCTGAAGCTGGAGACTCTTATCTCCCTCACTAACTTTAAGCATCAGTTGTCAGAGCAGCTTACCAATCACTGCACTTGTACACAACCCATCTGTAATTAGCCCACCCAACTACCTCATCCCCATATTGTAATTTATTTTGCTCATTTGCACCCCAGTATCTCTATTTGCACATCATCTTCTGCACATCTATCATTCCAGTGTTAATACTAAATTGTAATTATTTTGCACTATGGCCTATTTACTGCCTTACCTCCATAACTTACTACATTTGCACACACTGTATATAGATTTTCTATTGTGTTATTGACTGTATGTTTTGTTTTATCCCATGTGTAACTCTGTGTTGTTGTTGTTTTTATCGCACTGCTTTGCTTTATCTTGGCCAGGTCGTAGTTGTAAATAATCCTTAGCTCCCAGTTGTACTTGTGACTGAAGCTAAACTATATTTCCAGCCTAACCCTAAGGTAAAACATACCATGAAATATGCAACAAGCTCTCACAGTCTCACTTCAGAATTAGACGTTCATCCATGTTTCCCAAACATCACATTTTGAAGTGTTTAAGGCGAAGTTTAGGCATTAACTCAACATTTTTAAGGTTAGGGTTATGTTTAGGCATTAATTCCGAAATATTAAGGTTAGGCATTAATGGTTAAGATAAAGGTTAAGGTTTGGGATAGGCTTAAAACAAAAATCTCAAAAACAACTTTCTATCGCTGGATTCAAATATGCAACCTTTTGCTCAGGAGGCAGAGGGTCCTAATGGTGACTGAACATGCAACCTTTTGCACCAGAGGCAGATGTTTATGCCAATCCGCCATCCCCGTCCACAACGCCCTAGCAAAATCGAAACCTACTTGAAGGTAACAGCGCTCACTGCTGCCCCTAGTGGCCAGTTTCCTTGTCATCTCCCGACGTCCTCAGACATGGATGGACGTTTAATATTGACTTGTATCACGGGTGACCTGGATGGAAATCTGTTTCCCAGACTCCCAACCCACAATTTGGGAAACACAACATTACATGTCAGGAGGGACAAGGGAAGGATAAACAAAGGATGGGAATAAGGGTAGATGACTGTAAGTAATGATCAACGCTGTGTCACTGTGAACAGGTTCTACAGGAGCAGGTCCCAACCTGTCAGTGAGAGGAGAGGAGAGGAGAGGAGAAGAGAAGAGAAGAGAAGAGAAGAGAAGAGAAGAGAAGAGAAGAGAAGAGAAGAGAAGAGAAGAGAAGAGAAGAGAAGAGAAGAGAAGAGAAGAGAAGAGAAGAGAAGAGAAGAGAAGAGAAGAGAAGAGAAGAGAAGAGAAGAGAAGAGAAGAGAAGAGAGACAAAGAGACAAAGAAATCACCTACAGGGAGATTAACCTAGAGAAGAGTCCCATAAACAAGCTGGTCCTGGGGCTCTGTTCACAAACACAAACAGATCCCAGGACAGCAACACAATTAGACCCAACCAAATCATGACAAAACAAAAAGATAATTACTTGACTCATTGGAAATAATTAACCACAAAACTGAGCAAACTGGAATGCTATTTTGCCCTAAACAGAGAGTACACAATGAAGGAAAGCTTTGACTATGTACAGACTCATTTAGCATAGCCTTGCTATTGAGAGAGGCCGCCAAGAGACTGACCCAAGAGAATACAGGCTATGTGCACACTGCCCACAAAATGAGGTGGAAACTGAGCTGCACTTCCTAACCTCCTGCCAAATGTATGACCATATTAGAGACACATATTTCCCTCAGATTACACAGACCCACAAAGAATTTGAAAACAAATCCAATTTTGATAAACTCCCATATCTATTAGGTGAAATACCATAGTGTGCCATCACAGCAGCAAGACTTCACAGCCACAAGAAAAGGGCAACCAGTGAAGAACAAACACCATTGTAAATACAACCCATATTTATGTTTATTTATTTTCCCTTTTGTACTTTAACTATTTGCACATCATTACAACACTGTACATAGCCATAATATGACATTTGAAATATCTATTTTCCTTTGAAACTTTTGTGAGAGTAATGGTTATTGTTCATTTCTGATTGTTTTTTTTATCTATTTCTCTTGCTTTGCTTTGCTCCTGGCTTTCTCAAGTTCCTGTTTTCTAGTTTTCCCAGTTTTGACCATTCTGCCTTCCCTGACCTGAGCCTGCCTGCCGTTCTGTACCTGGTTACACCACCCTGGTTTATTGACCTCTGCCTGCCCTGACCCTGAGACTGCCTGCCGTTCTGTACCTTATGGACTCTGATCTGGATTACTGACCTCTGCCTGCCCTTGACCTGTCGTTTGCCTGCCCCCTGTTTTTGTAATAAACCTTTGTTACTTCGACACTGTCTGCATTTGGGTCTTCTCCTGAAACGTGATAAATTGAGAGACAGCAAGAGAGAGAGAGAGAGGAAAGTAGAGATAAAGAGAGAGAGAGGGGAGAATAGAAGAAAGGAGAGGACGGGACTGGGGAAGCATGCAGAAACACAAAAACAGCATCACAATATTGTATAATCAAACATACACACTCATAAACACAGCCTCACAAATGCATGGATCAGAATAGTCGAGGATGGAGGTAAGATGGTATTCACATACACACACACACACACACCACTACCGACAGCAATACACACAACAATCCACACATGCCTCAGAAGACACCACTGTCCTTGTCTGATGACTCACACACACACATGCACACACGCACACACAAACACACACCCACATTAGGAGGTCAGGCTAGGGGCAGCGTATGGTTGATGTATAAATTCCTGATGGGCTGGCAGACAGGTCTATAGGAGTCAAGGGCACGTTAAAGCTGTCAGGAAAAGACGAACATTGACTGAGGTTTCAGAACAATAACATACAGTGACTACCAGCTCCTGTTAACCAAGGGAGAAGGAAATTATGTGAAACAGCATAAAACTGGGGCTGAGGCAGAGACAGAGGCAAAGGCAGGTGTCCTACAATCAACCCATCCTTAGCCTTGATTACAAAAATATTGTAATCAGATTACAGATACTAAAAAGGTGGAAGTTTAAGTTTGTTCCAACTGAGCAAGTCTGACCACAAGTCAGAGACTACTATGATGACACACCAAATGTGTTTGATGGATCCTTGTTGTCTTCTTCTAATGCCTCTTAAGGGGAAAGTAATCCAAAAGTAATCAGATTACGTTACTGAGTTTGGTTAATGTCACGCCCTGGCTCGGGGGACTCTTAAATGTTGAGCCAGGGTGTGGAATTTCTGTAACATTTTCTATGTTTTCGTTCTAGATCGTTTAGATCTATGTTGGCCAGGGTGGTTCCCAATCAGAGGCAGCTGTAGCTTGTTGTCTCTGATTGGGGACCATACTTAGTCAGCCTGTTTTCACTAGTTTATACATTTACATTTTTTACATTTTAGTCATTTAGCAGACGCTCTTATCCAGAGCGACTTACAGTTAGTGAGGGCATACATTATTTTTTTTATTTTCATACTGGCCCCCCATAGGAATCGAACCCACAACCCTGGCGTTGCAAACGCCATGCTCAACCAACTGAGCTACATCCGGCCATTCCCTCCCCTACCCTGGACGAATTGTGCGCCGCCCCATGGGTCTCCCGGTCGCGGCCGGCTACAACAGAGCCTGGATTCGAACCAGGATCTCTAGTGGCACAGCTAGCACTGCGATGCAGTGCCTTAGACCACTGCGCCACTCGGGAGACAAATGATATAAAGATCCCACAAATGATTTATTGTGGGATCTTGTTCCGAAAGGTTTGTGTTGTAACCTAGGACTTCACGTATCGTTTGGTTTATTGTTTTGGTTAGTGTTGTGTACGAAATAAAGTATGTACGCTTATCACGCTGCGCCTTGGTCCGCTTCATCTGTCGACGATCGTGACAGAAGATCCCACCACCAGAGGACCAAGCAGCGTGCCCAGGAGGAGAAGTTGGCGATGTCCCAGGTGGGAGAATGGTGGTCATGGGAGGACATATTCGCGGGCAGAGGGCCATGGGCAAAAGTAAATGCCCAGGCAGGAGAGGAGAAACGGCGCCAACCGTGCCGACGACGGACACGCGAGAGGCAACCCCAAGTATTTTTTTTGGGGGGGGGCACACGGCGTGGACGACGGGGCTGCTGGAGGCAGCTACAGGGCGAATCGGCGGACTAGGAGAGGAGGCCACCAGGTTACGGGGGCTATTGGTCACGAGGGAGAAGGAGAGTGTAGAGGCACGGCGAGAGGAACTGGTTAGGCAGCAGAGGGAGCGGAGGTTTATGAGGAAACCCAGTCCCGCTCCTCGCACCAAGCAAGTGGTGTGTGTCACCAGTCCGGTCCGGCCCGTTCCTGATTCCCACACAAGGCCAGTGGTGTGTGTTCCCAGTCCGGCCCGACCTGTTCCTGTCCCCCGCACCAAGCCTGTGGTGCGCGTCGCCAGCCCGGTCCGGCCTGTTCCTGTTCCCCGCACCAAGCCAGTGGTGCGCGTTGCCAGCCCGGTCCGGCCTGTTCCTGCTCCCCGCACCAAGCCAGTGGTGCGCGTCGTCAGCCCGGTCCGGTGCCTGGTCCGGCACCGGTCAGCTGCTCCACACCGGAGCCAGAGCAATCCGCTCCACCGGTGTCCAGTCCAGCTCCGGCCAGCGGGGCCAGACCAGACCAGGGGCGCTACGGGGGGGTAGACAGAGAGTGGTGGTCACGCCCGGAGCCGGATCCGCCTCCGAGGCGGAATGCCCACCCGGCCCTTACCCCGTTGTGTTGGTGTGGCGCGGTCGCAGTCCGCGCCTTTGGGGGGGGGTACTGTCACGCCCTGGCTTGGGGGACTCTTAAATGTTGAGCCAGGGTGTGGAATTTCTGTAACATTTTCTATGTTTTCGTTCTAGATCGTTTAGATCTATGTTGGCCAGGGTGGTTCCCAATCAGAGGCAGCTGTAGCTCGTTGTCTCTGATTGGGGACAATACTTAGGCAGCCTGTTTTCACTAGTTTATTGTGGGATCTTTGTTCCGAAAGGTTTGTGTTGTAACCTAGGACTTCACGTATCGTTTGGTTTATTGTTTTGGTTAGTGTTGTGTACGAAATAAAGTATGTACGCTTATCACGCTGCGCCTTGGTCCGCTTCATCTGTCGACGATCGTGACAGTTAATCCAAAAATTATGTTACTGATTACAATTTTGAACAGATAACTAGTAACTGTAACAGATTACATTAAGAAACCTACCCAACCCTGAAAGTGGGCAGGGCCTCTGAGCATCCTTCCAGTCATTAGGTAGCAGGCAAACATCAGCTCTGTATCCCAGGAGTTCAGCAGTAGCCAGTTGAACCCAGACCCACACTTAGCAGTTTGGATGGAGTAGATTTACTCTGTAAACTGAGAATGTCACAGACAAAGGCACAGGAGAGCAGGGCATTGGGAAAAAGAGGGTAAGGGAGGGAGGGAGGGAGGGAGGGAGGGAGGGAGGGAGGGAGGAGGGAGAGATTAAAATTGTTTGAATTGAGTCCACGCTCGCCCCATTCATTTGGTATTCTGCTTAAATCAGGGCTTTTGTTCGGCCTGGCGCAAAGTGGTGTCAATCATCTCGATCCGGTTTTGTAGGATGAGGGAATTTATTATGAATTTGCTCCTACAAATAATGAGGACCATCCCCCCCTCCCTCCCTCTCTCTCTCTCTTTCTCCCCCTCTCTCCCTCTCAATTCTAAACCCCCATCCCTCCTCACCCCCACCCCCGTATCAATGCTGGAGAATAGTCAATAGAGAGTGAAGTTAGCAATCTCTGGGCCACTCACACTCTGGACCCACATCAAAGTGACAGAGACGTCCAATCAGATTTGTCTTACAGGCATTACATGATGAATATGGTGCGGCTGCGGCACAAAAGCGCCTTTGTGACGCCCGGGAGTAGAGACTATTCACAGCCCGCCACAGCCATCCAGAGTGGAAGTAAATGGCCAAAAGGGCCCTCGCTGAAAAAAAGCACCCAAACTTGTGCAGCACAATGGGTCATGCAAATTACTAACCCCCCCCACCTCCCACCTCCAACATCCCCCCAACCAGCACCCCCCTCCACCCCCTCAGGCCTGTGGTTGGGTGCCTCCTCCTCTGGGTCGTCTGAAGTTTAGGCCCTATTCAGCCACACACTGAAGTGTCAGTTAGGAGTGTTGGGCTACGAGCATTCAAACTTGTTTTTTCCCTTTCCTTTTCTTTCCCCCTTCTTATTCGAAAAGAGAAAGATTTCTTTTTTATAAAAAGATAGAAGAAAAACATGAGTCCAATGACTGACTTTTTTGTCAGAGAGTGAGACAACTAGGCGAGGTGGTGCAAGGGAAGGAGCCTATTGAATACTTTTTCTGCAGGGGGAACGAGGGTTTCTAACACAGCAGAGTGGCCTTCTGACATGAACTTGCATGAGGGAGAAAAGAGAAAATGAAATCTGATTGGCTCCATTTGGCATGGAGAAAGCCATTGTGTGTGTTTTGTGTAAAAGAGCCAGGTAGCCATTCCTAAGAAACACAGGAACAATATGGCTCAGTGCATTAGGTGAGTGGACCACTGAATCCAATGGACCTTCATGACACTGTGGCCATAATCCTTCCAAATCAAGGCTAGCAGGGTAGTGCCCAAATGTTCCTTAAGTTTTACCTTTATATTAACAATTTATTAATAGACCAACCAATTATTTATTAATTGTCCATCCATTAACCTTTTACTGCAGTGGGCTAAATCAGGGTCACACAGCATGTTTCTCGGTAGTCTTAAACAGATTTACTTTGAAACAAAAGTATACACCTCACACACATGGTTATGGGCTTAAAAAAAGAAGACACCTGTACCATGTCAGATATACAGTGGGGAGAACAAGTATTTGATACACTGCCGATTTTGCAGGTTTTCCTACTTACAAAGCATGTAGAGGTCTGTAATTTTTATTATAGGTACACTTCAACTGTGAGAGACGGAATCTAAAACAAAAATCCAGAAAATCAATTGTATGATTTTTAAGTAATTAATTTGCATTTTATTGCATGACATAAGTATTTGATACATCAGAAAACGTAATATTTGGTACAGAAACCTTTATTTGCAATTACAGAGATCATACGTTTCCTGTAGGTCTTGACCAGGTTTGCACACACTGCAGCAGGGATTTTGGCCCACTCCTCCATACAGACCTTCTCCAGATCCTTCAGGTTTCGGGGCTGTCGCTGGGCAATACGGACTTTCAGCTCCCTCCAAAGATTTTCTATTGGGTTCAGGTCTGGAGACTGGCTAGGCCACTCCAGGACCTTGAGATGCTTCTACGGAGCCACTCCCTAGTTGCCCTGGCTGTGTGTTTCGGGTCGTTGTCATGCTGGAAGACCAGCCACGACCCATCTTCAATGCTCTTACTGAGGGAAGGAGGTTGTTGGCCAAGATCTCGCGATACATGGCCCCATCCATCCTCCCCTCAATACGGTGCAGTCGTCCTGTCCCCTTTGCAGAAAAGCATCCCCAAAGAATGATGTTTCCACCTCCATGCTTCACGGTTGGGATGGTGTTCTTGGGGTTGTACTCATCCTTCTTCTTCCTCCAAACACAGCGAGTGGAGTTTTGACCATAAAGCTCTAATTTTGTCTCATCAGACCACATGACCTTCTCCCATTCCTCCTCTGGATCATCCAGATGGTCATTGGCAAACTTCAGACGGGCCTGGACATGCGCTGGCTTGAGCAGGGGGACCTTGCGTGCACTGCAGGATTTTAATCCATGATGGCGTAGTGTGTTACTAATGGTTTTCTTTGAGACTGTGTTCCCAGCTCTCTTCAGGTCATTGACCAGGTCCTACCGTGTAGTTCTGGGCTGATCCCTCACCTTCCTCATGATCATTGATGCCCCACGAGGTGAGATCTTGCATGGAGCCCCAGACCGAGGGTGATTGACCGTCATCTTGAACTTCTTCCATTTTCTAATAATTGCGACAACAGTTGTTGCCTTCTCACCAAGCTGCTTGCCTATTGTCCTGTAGCCCATCCCAGCCTTGTGCAGGTCTACAATTTTATCCCTGATGTCCTTACACAGCTCTCTGGTCTTGGTCATTGTGGAGAGGTTGGAGTCTGTTTGATTGAGTGTGTGGACAGGTGTCTTTTATACAGGTAACGAGTTCAAACAGGTGCAGTTAATACAGGTAATGAGTGGAGAACAGGAGGGCTTCTTAAAGAAAAACTAACAGGTCTGTGAGAGCCGGAATTCTTACTGGTTGGTAGGTGATCAAATACTTATGTCATGCAATAAAATGCAAATGAATTACTTAAAAATCATACAATGTGATTTTCTGGATTTTTGTTTTAGATTCCGTCTCTCACAGTTGAAGTGTACCTATGATAAAAATTACAGACCTCTACATGCTTTGTAAGTAGGAAAACCTGCAAAATCGGCAGTGTATCAAATACTTGTTCTCTTTTGCATCCTAATATTACACTTTATATACATCACAGAAGACTGAAATATAACAAAACCGTTTGACATAAACACCAGATTTCTGCGTATTTTTTTAAATAATATTTATTAATTATGAAATTATGAAAAATATTAATAACGTTCCACCCATGATGCCACTAGTAATTTGACTGCAGGAAAGGGCTACAGCTGAGAATCGCATAAGGTGAAACAGCGCCACTGGTTGCCCCTGACACATTTGTTATTGTTTTTGCTTTGTTTATGAAACGGAGGAGAGGAATATCCAGCATCGTGGTAAAATAAATTGTAGTACATACTCTGCTGTTGTATCACGCATGCAATGATATGAAATGTATTCCGAGGAGAAAAGATAGTGTTTGTTGTTTGAAGTAACGTCTTTGTTATTGTAATTTTGCAAACAGACGTGGTTTCACCACTACGGATTCCAGCTTTAATTCGTCATTTAATGAATTATTTTTTTTTTTTTAGGCAATTTGAGTTCAATTAATTAATTTTACTTAAATTCAGTTCCATATTGATTTATTTGAAAACTGATTTGATTACAACCCAGAATGAAATATGACTAGGGCCCAGTTTGTCCCAGTCAGGTCAACAAATTTGACCCAGTCAAGTGAAGAAAATCTCCTGGTCCTAATAACGTGATGGTTTTGAACGTCACAACAGCCTACCTACACTCATTACTCTTCCATTGGCCCCTGCACACTTGTCCAGCCATGTCCCTCTCTCTCTGCCTTCTCTTCTAGCCGTGTTTGTACAGAGCAGGCTAGACACGGGGCATGTGTTGCAATGCCATCCACACGTTACAAATGACCCGGCTGCAAATTAATCCTACGCTTGTTTTCCTTTTATGTGGTGTATGTCTGTATTCCTGCTTCAACATTAACAACTCTGTAGGCACTGCCCAAGGTTGTGCACCATCTTTCCATCTATCTTCCACCCTCTCTTTATTTTGTTATGTTTGTGTCTCACACTATCTCGCTCTATTTCTCTCTTCAAATGAATGTGTAATGAAGAATACTATAATGAACCTTGTCTAGGTAGGCCTGTTAATACCCACTGGAGCAGTGGTTAGCAGGTTTGCTAATACGAGCTGGGAGACCAGGGGTTGAGACTTGCAAGAGGCGTTTCATGTTGCCGTTTGCTAAAATCACTACAATTGTGGCAGCGGTGGGATGGTGCTTTGAGGGCCATTGGAGAGGCGTGCACATTCATTCTTATGGTCTAACTTTCTTATCAAGTAACTTTTTCGAAAACACTGTTTTTGCAAATACCATTTGAAAACAGCCACGAAATAAGCACGTTTCATGGTTAACAAGATCCAAAAGTATATGTTGCCAACAGCTGAAGATACACTATTATAATAAGTGTCAGTCAATAATGACCCTAGATGTCCTCATTATCTAATCTAGATTAGAGTTCAAAGTAGCTACTTCCATAGCCACTTGTCTCAATAGTGTGCATGTTTTAAGCGTATCAGCGGTCAAATATTGCTTAAAAGACCAAAACAAACACAGGCAGGTGAGTCTGCTGTCTGAGGAAAGGCAATGCATGCCAAGACAAAGTCCGCTTTCACCATTTTACAAGCACGGTGGCTGACTTATTACTATCAAGGGTTTACCTATAGACCTCACCACACCTCTCACCTGCACACAGGTGGAAAGCTGGAACGTGATTGGATGGAGGGCCTCGCTCTCTGACACCTATCTGATCCCTGCATTGACCTCTCACAGATAGACCTGATGCTATTCAGATACTCACTCCACTTTTCATAGCTACATTAAACAGGTGCCATTTAATTTTTTAAGTGTGCTGGATGATACTAAAATACATAAATTTCACTAAAGTTAAAATACTTTGGAAGTAAATCATTCATAAATAAATAACTTGTGAGTGACCTCTTTATTTACATAAGTAGCCTATTCACACCCCTGAGTCAATACTTTGTAGAAGCCTCACTCCTAAAAATTCAGCTCTCTCAGTTTTTAAATATATTGTGAAATACAAATCTATTTCCAACACAGCACAGCTATGAATATGCCATTATTGCCTACGGGGCCGTAACAAAAAAAGTTTTACAAAAGTACCACGGCTGTTTCTCTATCGCCTCTTTCGATGATTAGTGTTCCCATTTTGATGGACGCCGTCCTGTTGACTACATGCAGTTAGGATAGGTCTTATTCCATCCCAGATAACTACGTTAATTTCGTAGGCTTTTCTATTTAGGCTATCCAAGCAGTGATTGTGTGGAGAGGAGAGAACGCGCTGATCTCAGTTTATTGATTTGAGGGCACCACAGGTGTCTCAGTGTCGTTATATGGGCCAATTTAGCCTGATATTATATTTATGGTAAATGTGCCGCCAGGAATGGAAAGGTTCGAGGCATACATCAAAGGTTTACCCACGGAAATGGTCCTGCGTGAATGGGTTCTTCATGATTGATAGTCAGTCTTTGATTACCCCAAAATGAATGTTACCCTTCGCATTGTGAGGGTGAAAAAAACATGGATGAACGTCTTATTCTGTCGTGAGACTGAGAGCTGGTAATGAAAATCACCTCACCATTCAAATGACCTGAATAGATCTATTTTTTCCCCTCTTCCTTTTCATGGATCTCGAGTGAATTGCATGGCCATCATCAGGAAACATAACGACTCAAGCACATGATGTCTTACTGCGCGTTGCATGACAAGAAAGGGCATTAAAAATAGCATTTCACGCATGTAATAATGGGCCAGCGGGGTTTTCTCGCCAACATTGGTTTGTCTATTGAGTCTCTGAGACGTGGGAGGTTATAAAAAGAAATGAGTAATTGATGTCATTTATCACTCCTTAGATTTTTCTGTCCAACCGGCAGGGGCCCATATACTGGACGGACGCGCACCATTAGCCAATGGAATTGCAGAGATCTTTGTAATTGAGTTCAGGCACGTGGCTTACACCTGCAAGTAGCAAACTTGTGGGCAAGGGACGAGAGAGATGACACTGTATATATACACAACCGTTCAAAAGTTTGGGGTCACTTAGAAATGTCCTTGTTTTCGAAAGAAAAGCAATTGGCTAATTGATCTGGCAGCTTCATTAAATAGTACCCGCAAAACACCAGTCTCAACGTCAAAAGTGAAGAGGCGACTCTGGGATGCTGACCTTCTAGGCAGAGTTGCAAAGAAAAAGCCATATCTCAGACTGCCCATCTTAATATTTTATTTTTATTGGCCAGTCTGAGATATGGCTTTTTCTTTGCAACTCTGCCTAGAAGGTCAGCATCCCGGAGTCGCCTCTTCACTGTTGACGTTGAGACTGGTGTTTTGCGGGTACTATTTAATGAAGCTGCCAGTTGAGGACCTGTGAGGCGTCTGTTTCTCAAACTAGACACTCTAATGTATTTGTCCTCTTGCTCAGTTGTGCACCGGGGCCTCCCACTCCTCTTTCTATTCTGGTTAGAGCCAATTTGCTCTGTTCTGTGAAGGGAGTAGTACACAGCGTTGTACGAGATCTTTAGTTTCTTGGCAATTTCTCGCATGGAATAGCCTTCATTTCTCAGAACAAGAATAGACTGACGAGTTTAAGAAGAAAGTTCTTTGTTTCTGGCCATTTTGAGCCTGTAATCGAACCCAAAATTGCTGATGCTCCAGATACTCAATTAGTCTCAAGAAGGCCAGTTTTATTGCTTCTTTAATCAGCACAACAGCTTTCAGTTGTGCTAACATAATTGCAAAAGGGTTTTCTAATGATCAATTAGCCTTTAAAAATGATAAACTTGGATTAGCAAATACAACGTGCCATTTGAACACAGGACTGATGGTTGCTGATAATGGGCCTCTGTACGCCTATGTAGATATTCCATTAAAAATCAGCCGTTTCCAGCTACAATAACCATTTACAACATTAACAATGTCTACACTGTATTTCTGATCAATTTGATGTTATATTAATCAACAACAAAAAATTGCCTTTCTTTCGAAAACAAGGAAATTACTAAGTGACCCCAAACTTTTTAACGGTAGTGTATATATAGAGAGAGAGCGAGAGAGAGAGAGAGAGAGAGAGAGAGAGAGGCATCAATTACAGTTTTCTGGACACTTGTAAAACCTATCCCATGCCATGTTCTGGTGGTTGATCATTAACATTACCAAATAGGCCTATAGTACACTGCCTTTTTTCCAAATACACTCATATTCCATTATCAAAATGTCGGTATCCGTTTTGCGAATCCAGTCAGCATGTTTTAGAATGCAACCCAAATTAAGCTAAATAACTCCTCGCTGTAGCTCAAAGTGGCCAAATCAAAGAAGCCTTTTCATAATCTTTAACTGTTTTTTTCTATTTCCTTGTGCATAAATCATAGTCTATAGGGATGGTGCCTATTGGGATTTCAGCTGCTGCAGTTGTGGTTTATTATGATTCCATAGAGCGAGAGTAGGCTACAGTGAAGTTAAACTTGTTATTTCTCTTTGTCTCGTTGGTTCTGGCATCAATGTTTATGAGGCTCCCTCATAATACGCCTACACTCTTATAAAAAAAGGTTCCTTATAGAACCAAAAAGGGTTATGTCCCTTGCTTCATATATGGAACCCCTAAAAGTTCTATATAGAACCCTTTTATAGGGTTCTTCTTCACTGAACCAAAATGGTTCCATATAGAACCCTGCATGGTGACATTTATTAATTATGGCTACTACTATTAAATAGTAATATTTTGAGCTAAGAATATAATTTAATACATAATTAAATAATGGACAAAATAATACCAGCATAGTTTTTAGAATGTATTGTCATTATATGCAAACATAGTTTGGAAATATGGCACTGGTGGCCAGGGAGGCATCTCTTTGTTTGAATGATGGCCCATGTCAACTCTGGCTGACTTCTTTACAATACAATGGAATACAATACAATACAATACAATATACAGTACTTTGTCCATTAGTTACAGTGAACAACAAAAATATGTTTTCTGCTGTGTTCTCATCCCCCCTTAACAGCAGACCTCACACATACAGTTGAGACGAGCACAGGTTCAAGCAGCACCCCTGCATGGCGAGCATGTTGTGGGGTTAAGGCCATGCTCAAGGGCCCAACGGTAGGGGAATGTTTTGAGGATGTAAACCCAGCAGCCCTCCAGTTGTCAGTTCAATTCCGCCTGTTTGTTTTTTTCAGCACCCGACCCAGGATTCGAAACCGGCCACCTTTCGGCCAAAGGTCCAACTCCTGCCAAAGGTCCAACTCCTTAGCCGCTGGGCTACCTGCTTGACTGGTTCCTGAATGAGTTAATCTTCTGAATTAATCTGCCAAAATGAAGAGAAAATGCTATGCAGACATAATTATTATGATGTAGAAGAACAAGTTACATGCAGTTGTTGTCAGCAGCAGCCGAAAGAGAGATCCTCTGCCTCTGATAGTTCTGGGTTACTGCCAGACTGAGCAAAACATAGTGTGTTAAAAGTAATGTAACCATTAACTAGGCTATTGATTCACCAAGACTTATTATAGGCCTACATAATTTATTATAAATAATGTAAACATCCCTGCTCTCTCAGTCAGCAACAGTCTTCTAATGGCTTCATGAAACATATGCTAGTCCCTTCAATTGATGCACACTGAAATAAAATAAACAATTAGCTAACTGCCTATGTCAGGCTGGGTCTGTAGCTCTATTTGGCATATCCCATAATAAAACAATGTTTATTTGAAATAGTTGGCTGGCTAGCTTATAAAGTGGCGAATTAAAGTAGCCTAGCTTTTTCTGTTTAGCTAGCTAAGTTAACTAGCTAGTGTACAAACATGTTCAAATTCTAATAATGTTTCAACTTTATTTATCTAGCCTATTGTTTATCATATGACTTTGGCTTCATCTATTTGAATTAAATAATCAACTTTGCTTATAATACATTGAAAGATAAAGTGCTCATCAGTAGCCTACTTGCAAGTTGGTTCAACCACCATCCTCTCTTGAATCATCATGCTGAAATGAATTGGCAGTTGGTTGTTTAATCGAAATGGCAGTTACATTTTGAATTTGAACTGTAAGTAAGCATTTCACTGTAATGTCTGCACTTGTTGTATTCGGCGCATGTGACCAATAAAATTTGATTTGATTTGATTTGATTTGATTTGATTTGGAATTGACCAAAAGATTCTATATAGAACCCCTTTTTTTTCTAACAGTGCTTTTATTAAACACCTTATGTGTTTTATTAAACACATTATACTCTTGCTTTTAGGTAGGGTTTAGCTTGCAACAGCACAGGCTTGAATACACCTTGCTGTTTGTCACTCAGACCTCAAAAACAATGTTGCAAAATATGAATTGATCTTCCCTTAACATAGAAAGCTAACCTGACTAATGTCAGATAGCCATTTTTCGGACCAGGCGAAATCATGCAGCAGCATCATCATCATCATAATTAGCCTAATATGGATGAAAAATATGGGTTGTTTATGAATTGAAGGACCAATAAAAAGGGATTTAAAAAAAAAACGTAGGTGCTGGATTTTAGGCCGGTAGCAACCACCACAGGGTGTCTATTCAGAACACGAGGAAGCAGTAGTTCCAGTTCAAGGGTTTAATGAAGATCCACACACACACACACACACACACACACACAACACCACTCTCTCTGAAACTAATTGTGGTCCTGTAAAGAACAGTATGGGAGAAATATGCCTATTTGCATGTCAACAAACTAAACAGGCTATGTGGACCAAAACAAATGCTAGCTACACAAAGAAGCAATAAAGCAATGTAGAAAAATCTACACATTATAAAACATAATAAGCATGAGCGATCTACAACCGAAAATAGCCTAGCACCACAGACAAATGCTAACAAATGCTAATCGTTAATAAGCATGCTAAATAGTAATGCATTCCGGATGGCAATGCTAATGCTAGCGGGAGTACGCGAGCTAGCTAGCAAGTTTAACAAACGGTACATATTGTAATGATCTGACTAGATCATAAAAGAACAACTGTCCAGACAGAGGATTGAGTTTACGAATGGACGGTTTATTAAACCAACTTTACACAGGCTACTGTTTGGCCGTAGCCCACGCCAAATAAATGAAAGATAACCCACAAGCCAATCGTGACCTTCTCTTGTGAAGCCCAGACGTAAAGAGAGAGAACAAAGGCTAAACCTGGTCTTAACTTCCAATGCTCCATCCCCCTGCCCAACCCCCCTCCACGCCACTCCGCCAACCGCCAGGATGCCCGGCATCAGAACATTCCAGGCATTCCCGTGATTGGCAGATAGCAGGTTGATTGACATGTCGGACCTCGCGAACACTGGGTACTGGTAGGTACAACTCAACCATCTACTAGCCTAACACATAACACACAGCTGTCTGTGCGGGTCGCTACACAGCCCCCCCACCACAAAGTCCCTCGTCCCCGAGGGAACAAACAAAGTCTCTGAAGCGACCCGGAGGTCTCCTTTGCCTGCGTGGCTGTGATGGCCGCAGAGTGCCCCTCTGGGAACCAGGGGATGAAGGCAAGGACATGGGGGACAAGGAAGCGGGAACGGGTAATACAGTCCGTGGCTCTGGGGAACCACGCGGTGACACAGGGGGAGTGGGCTGTCTGGAGCCTTGTCTGCGGCACCTGGGGATGGGTGCCTGGAGAATGTCATTGCCAGAGAGGGGAATTGTGGGGGTTCCTGGGGTTTGGGGAGAAGAGGCCCCTCTATATGGGGCTAACCTGTCCCGGTGCAGTGTCACCTTTCTCCCCCTGGGAGGAAGCTGCACCCGGTAAACAACCTCACCTACCCTCAGCAGGACACTGCAGGGTCCCACCCAGTGACTGTCCAACTTGGGGCATCTGCCCTTTTTCCTTAGCGGGCTGTAGACCCAGACCAGCTCCCCAGCCACAAAGTGCCTTCCCCGGGTGTGAACGTCATAGTTCCTCTTCTGCCTCACACCTGCATTCAGCAGCTGCTCTCTGGAGAAGGTGTGGGCTGTCTCCAGGCGGTCCTGGAGTCTCCGGGCATACTCCGGCCCCGGGGAAACATGAGGGCTATCCAGGGGCCGACCAAACGCCATCTCCGCAGGGGTACGGATCTCTCTCCCCAGCATGAGGAGGGCAGGCGTGCAGGAGGTGGAGTCTTGGACAGCGGAGCGGCATGCCATGAGGACCATAGGCAGGTGCTTGTCCCAGTCACGCTGGTGTTTGGAAGAGACGATGGCCAGCTGCTGTCCAAGCGTTTTGTTGAAGCGCTCCACAAGGCCATCACTTTGAGGATGGAGAGGAGTAGTGCGGGTCTTGTGCATACCCAGCCTCTCACACATGGTGGCGAACACACGGGACTCAAAGTTTCTGCCTTGGTCGCTGTGGATGGACTCTGCAGCTCCAAACCTGCTGAACATCCCCGCTGTCAGGGCGTCGACGATGGTCTCTGCCTCCTGGTCAGGCAGAGCATAGGCCTCGGGCCATTTTGTGAAATAGTCCAAGGCCGTGAGCACCCAGCGGTTTCCACTGTCTGTGGTGGGGAACGGCCCAACTACATCCACTCCCACCCTCTCCATGGGAGCCCCCACTGGGAACTGTTGGAGCTGAGCATGAGAGCGGCCTGGGGGCCCTTTCTCGCTGTGCAGTTGTCACAGCGGCGGCAAAAGTCTTCCACATCCCTCTTGTGCTGCCCCCAGTAAAAGCCCTGACGGAGGCGGCGCAGTGTTTTTGTGACCCCAAAGTGTCCAGTCCCCACCCCCCCATGAGTACTCTGGAGCACAGCCTCCCGCAATGCTTTTGGGACCACCACCTGCCACCTCTCCTCCCCGTAGCTGACTCCTTCCATGCCCGCTGTAACACGCCATCAGCCAGCCGCAGTCGCTCAAACTTTGACCACAACCCTTTGGTCGCGAGTGAGAGCGCTGTCACCTCTTCCCATGGTGGCCTCACCTGCGCCTCTACCCACTGTAGCACTGGCTGTAGGTCTGTGTCCCGTCCCTGCTGCTGCCCCCATTCAGCCACGTCGACAGTCTGCAGCTCACAGCAGACAGGCCCGCTCGCCCGACACACTGTGGCACAGACCCCCCTCCTCTGCACACAGCTCTCTCTCCCGTCCCTCTCTCCGTTCACAGTGGCGGCAGCCGTCTGCAGTACAGGGCCGACGGGACATGGCGTCGGCGTTGGAGTGGCGTGCCCCTGCCCTGTGCACCACCGTGAAGTCATACGGCTGAAGCTCCTCCAACCAGCGTGCCACCTGCCCCTCTGGCTCTCTGAAATACATGAGCCACTGGAGAGCAGAGTGGTCAGTCCTTACAGTAAAGGGCAGACCACCCAGGTAGTACTTGAAGTGTTTGACGGAAGCCACAACAGCCAAGAGCTCCCGCCGGGTGACACAGTAGCGGCGCTCATGTTTGTCAAATGTTTTGCTGAAGTACGCCACCGCTCTCTCCCCTCTGGCCCCACCTGGGCCAGCACCACCCATGCCCACATTGCTCGCGTCTGTGTCCAGGATAAAGGGCAATGTGAGGTCAGGGGGCGAGCACGGGGGCCTCGATCAGTGCACGTTTGAGGGTGTTGAACGCCTCCTCACACTCCACTGTCCAAGTGAAAGCCTTGTCCTTCGGCAGCAGGCGGTTCAGTGGAGCAGCAACGCTTGAGAAGCCCCGTACAAACCTCCTGTAGTACGAGGCCAGGCCCAGGAAGCTCTTCAGCTGACGCTGGTCGGTGGGGGGTGGGCCAGTCTCTGACAGCCGCTACCTTGTCCTCCATGGTGCTGATCCCCTCCTTCCCCACTCGGTGGCCCAAGAAGGACACCTCTCTCCTCATGAAGTGGCACTTCTCGGGGTGGAGCTTCAGACCTGCGGCAGCCACCCTCTCCAGCACACACCGTAGCGCCCCCAGGGCTGACTGGAAGGAGCTGCCATGGGCCAGGATATCATCGAGGTATACCAGACACTGCTGTCGGGGGATGCCATCCAGCACCCTGTCCATCAAACGCTCAAAAGTAGCTGGAGCGTTGCACAGGCCAAAGCACAGGACCTTGAACTGCCAGTGTCCTCTGTTAGTGGAGAACGCAGTTTTGGCTCTGGCCTCTGGGGAGAGGGGCACCTGCCAGTAGCCACTGCGGAGGTCTAGTAAGGAGAACCAGGAGGACCCCCTAACCAGGTCCAGCGACTCATCGATACGTGGTATGGGGTATGAGTCCTTCCTGGTTACCTCATTCAGCCGCCTGTAGTCCGCACAGAACCTCAGCTTGCCCCCCTTCTTCGGAACCATGACGACTGGCGCCGCCCAGGGGCTGTCTGAGGGCTCAATGAAGTCTGCCCGCTGCATCTCCAACACAGCCTTGTCTGCCGCCTCCTGGCGTGCCAGCGGGATACGGCGGGGACGCATCTTGATAGGTCGAGCATCACCTGTGTCGATCTCATGCTGCACCAGATGAGTCTGACCCACCCTCTTCCTCACTCAGCGCAAAGCTGTCTCTGAATTCAAACAGCAACTGCCTCAACCGTTCCTGCTGCTCGGGGTCAAGACCAACACAGTTCCTCCCCATATCTCCCTCACTGCAGACAGTGTTCTCTCCCCTCCCATCTGGGGTAGCTGGGCTGGGGGCGTGGCCCGGCTCACAGAGGGCTGTGTCGTGGAGGTAGCTGGGGGAATGTAACACAACGCCCCGTAGGTGACAGGGGAGCTGGGGAAAAGTCACACCCAGATGTGGGGGGAGGGGGCAGCCATGAGTCTCTGCTGCTTTAACTGTTGGAGTAAAGGGTTTGTTGGGTTGAGTGAATGTGACATTAGGGGCCATGGTGACCTCCGGCCCTCCCTGGAAGCTCAGTGTGCCCCTATTTAGGTCTAACTGGCAGCCTGTGCTCCTAAGAAAGTCCAACCCCAGGATACAAGGGTCCTGCACAGCCGCCACCCACACAGGATGACGCACAGTCCTGCCCCCTACTGTCAGAGTCATTATTCCCTTCCCTTTCATGGGTGCCAGCTCACCTGTGACTGTGCGGAGCTGCACAGTTGTAGGCTCACACTGAGTCCAGCCTGGCACAATATCTGGCCTCACCAGGGTTACTGTGGACCCAGTGTCCACCAGGGCGGGAGCAGGGCACCCCTCCACAGTGACAGGGACATGACAAAAGTCCCCAACACAGGTCCGGCCCACCACAACAACAGGCTCCATCCGCTTGCCCTCGTCTGCTTCTGGGGGAAGTGGAGCCTTGCTTCCCCGTCTGTGCCGGTGGGCTCCTCCTGAAGAAGATGGTGGTTGGGATAGAAAGCCAGGGGTCCGCACTACCCGGTCTATGCGGACCCCGAGCCGTTTCCCTGAGCTCTGGGGGACATGGGGCAATCTCGGCGCAGATGGCCTGGCTGGCCACAACCCCAGCAGACCCTGGGACCAGGGCGTGTGTTTCGTGCCGCCTGTAGCGACACAGCACGAATGAGTTCTGTCATTTCAGCCACCCATGCAGGCTTTTCCAGCTCCGGGCTGCTCTGCCCCCCAGCTCGCACAGAGGGTCTGTCTCCCTGCACCCCCACCAAAGCCCCAGCTGAAGCCCCAGCCCACACCAGCTCCCTCTCCAAAGCCATCTCCAAGGCTACCTGCAATGACTCAGGATGAGCCAGCTGGGTCTGTGCGCAGCTCCGTAGGAGAGAGCGCCTGTATGAACTGGTCCCGTGCTAGCTCGCTCTGCACGGAGGGGGCATGTGAGCATATGCCCGCCGAGAGAGGCTCTCAATGTCATTAGCTAGCACCCGTAGAGGCTCTCCAGGCTGCCTGCGTCTATTACTCAGTTCGGAGCGCAGTAGCCCGGGCTGTACACACTGTCCATAGCGCCTCCTCAGTGCTCCCACTAAAGCACCATAATCACGTCTGTCCTCGGGGCTAATCAATATCAAACAGGCCAGAGCTTCATCCGTGAGGCATAAAGCTAAAATGAGCTAACAGTTCAAACTGAGCATGAAAAGCTTCCCAATCCGCCTTACCGGAATACTTCGGGGTCTTAACGGATACGGACGCAGCCGGGAACTGGGCGCCGCCATGTTTGTTTACATCCTGAGCCCCAGATTCCTCGTCCCGCCGCGTCGACGTCACCCCCTTCGGTCCGCCCACCAGAATCCGCGCGAAACACAGTCGACGAAGCACTCATGCCCGCTTCAGCCGCCATCACTCTAACGTCCTCCCTCAAGCGGCCTCTGGGCTCCGATGCCCTGGTGATCTCCTCAGCCAGAACCCCCCGACGTCCATGCACACGCACCTCCTTGGCCATAATCGTCCCCTACCTCCACCTTCACTTTCGGATTCCCTCGAAGCATCTTCAACCCCCGTTCTCACCTACGGTAGCTAGCCACAGAAGTCAGCTAGCTAGCTGGCTAACCTTTATCAACGTTTTTACTTCTGACACCAATGTAATGACCTGACTAGATCATAAAAGAACAACTGTCCAGACAGAGGATTGAGTTTACGAATGGACGGTTTATTAAACCAACTTTACACAGGCTACTGTTTGGCCGTAGCCCACGCCAAATAAATGAAAGATAACCCACAAGCCAATCGTGACCTTCTCTTGTGAAGCCCAGACGTAAAGAGAGAGAACAAAGGCTAAACCTGGTCTTAACTTCCAATGCTCCATCCCCCTGCCCAACCCCCCTCCACGCCACTCCGCCAACCGCCAGGATGCCCGGCATCAGAACATTCCAGGCATTCCCGTGATTGGCAGATAGCAGGTTGATTGACATGTCGGACCCCGCGAACACTGGGTACTGGTAGGTACAACACAACCATCTACTAGCCTAACACATAACACACAGCTGTCTGTGCGGGTCGCTACAATATTTACAGACAGTATTTAGCTCCAACCAACAAGACATCGGGATTTTGGCACTTACATTTAGCTGCACGCACAATAAAACATCAGAAAGAAAATCATTTTTTCTAAGGAGGTAGAATAAGCAGGAGAGAAAAACCCAGTTGTCATCAGAATGTAAACTACAGACTGCCTGAGGCCCTGTCTGGTCGGGTATTACCGTAGGTCCTGGGGGGAAAGGCTGCTGATTGGCGAATACAATTAGGATGATTGGCGTGACGCTTTTTCAATAACAAAACTAAAAGAAAGTTGGGGTATTGGAAAGGAGATGAGCTGGCCGTTTTTACAATGGATATAAATGTCAATGGAAAGAAGCTATAACAAATTAAAAGGGAATGTTAGCTGTCATTTCAGAGTTTGATTTGACTGGGTTAGCTTTTGTTAGCTGTTGATTTCTAAAATCCCCATTAAGCTACACTCTGGGGTAGCCTAGGGATAGAACCCTCAAGGTTATTTGCCTTCACTGGGTAGGCTATATAGCCTACTGTGTATAGAACATTTCGTCCAAAGAACCAAAAGGTTCTATATAGAACCCCAAAGAACCCTTTTTTTCTAAGAGTGTAAGGATAATGAGGCGCAATGGGGTGTTGTGCTCCCCATTTAGCAGGAGATTGCGGTTTTGATTGGGTTGTGTGCGCCCTGAAAAACACAGTCCGCCTGGCCTTGCTGCTATTCCAGTTTCAACTGTTCTGCCTGCGGTTATGGAACCCCTACCTGTCCCAGACCTGCTGTTTTCAACTCTTAATGATCGGCTATGAAAAGTCAACTGAGATTTATTCCTGATTATTATTTGACCATGCTTGTCACTTATGAACATTTTTGAACATCTTGGCATGGTTCTGTTATAATCTCCACCCGGCACAGCCAGAAGAGGACTGGCCACCCCTCATAGCCTGGTTCCTCTCTAGGTTTCTTCCTAGGCTTTCGCCTTTCTAGGGAGTTTTTCCTAGCCACCGTGCTTCTACACCTGCATTACTAGCTGTTTGGGGTTTTAGGCTGGGTTTCTGTACAGCACTTCGAGATATTAGCTGATGTAAGAAGGGCTATATAAAATAAAATTGATTGATTGATTGATATACAAGTAGTCTACAACCCCAGGTTTTATTTAGATTGATCGCAATCGGCCAATAAGAATGGTTGACCCGCTGCATTGTCTTCCTGACTTTCCCTGAGCCATATTTCAAAGTGATTATAGGCCTACCCCTTTGAGGAAAGTGTATAGTAGGCTATACACTCTCCCTCCCTCCCACCCAATCCGCTCCAGGCCCTCTGGGTTGGGCGAAGAGAGAGAGCATGAAAAAGAAACAATGCAGTGCATGAAACGTAATATTAATTTCCCGGTTCTCTATGCAGACA
This sequence comes from Coregonus clupeaformis, assembly GCF_020615455.1. Classification (NCBI taxonomy): domain Eukaryota; kingdom Metazoa; phylum Chordata; class Actinopteri; order Salmoniformes; family Salmonidae; genus Coregonus; species Coregonus clupeaformis. The sequence goes on along the minus strand of NC_059210.1, from coordinate 47,780,932 downwards.
AAGCGCAAGGCAAGTTGCACGTCTTTAAATGGTTATTGAGCGCTCACACAGCTGTGCAGTTCTCCCTTGTGTGCCAGAACAACTCGGTAAAATGTCAGACTAGGCCTTTGAATAGAACCACAGAAGAAGTCAAATTTGATTTGATTTGAAATAGCCTATGAGTCAGGTGTGTCTACATAATAATCCAATAAAATAGCCTATTATTTGTGAGCATGCCTGTCATGCCTAAGCTACCTACTATTTGAGAAAGCTGATTTAACTGTGTCCACACAATAATGCAACAACACCACACAATGTTATATAAATAGAGTTATCTTTATTCATAAAAAAATGTTTACACAAAATATATCTGTTAAAGTCGGAGTCATAGGAGTCTACGAAAAACGGAGAGCAAGTGCATACATTGATAAAGGTCTCCATCCCACGTAAACCCCTTCAACCTTTCACGGGAAGCTGTAGAGGTCTATTGCTGACCAATGGCTTGACACAGACATACTTGCCAATTTAACTATCCAGTGGTCCGGTCATGGCTATCTCATGCGCTCTCACGGTCAGCAAAGTGGCAGTGTTCATTATTGCAGAACTTTTGTTTTGTTTATCTCAATTAACAAAAATAAGTATTTATAGGCTATTGAACAACTAAGAATTTCAATTTCAGACAATGTGCACCAAAGTTCATTTTAGATTGCGCTTAATCTTCGATAAAATCTTCCCAGCAGATGCAGGCAGTTAAAATAAGGAGTCTTGCTCTCATGTGAAACTGCTATCGACAGCAAAGTCCTTGGGAGCCACAACCGTGCACTTCTGCTGGGCTACTGTGCAGTCCCCACAGCTGCTGTTTCATTATCTAATTGCCCGTATTCAAACTCATCGATAAAGACATAATTCCACGCGTCACCCAAGTGAAGTCATTCGTCCTTCGACGCTTTGTCCATGCGTGCGCGAACAGTCTCTCTACCCTGTTGTTCCAAGGGGAACCCAAGCGCCGTTCGACTCCCTTCTCTCTTGTAGCATAGCAACGGTAACTCTGAGTTACTTTCCTCTCTCATTGCTTTGTACCTGCAAACGCTGCCTGGCGAGCGGAGAGAGAGAGAAAGTCGGTGCCAAGAGTGTGTTCACGGGTGTCTCGCCTGCAGAGTGAATCGAATAACTTGTCATTCTTTTCAACTTTGAGTCTCTTTTGATTGAATAAGCCCCTGTCTATACATGGGTGCTGTTGGATGGTAACGACAATTAGGCTACCTGCGTGTGTCTCAGTATCTGTCGAACCAGGTGGTAAAGTCCAGCAGCTCCTGCTCCTCGGAGCTCAGGGGCTCATAGCTCCCCTCATCGGAGGAACAGGTGGAGTGGGGTGACTCCGGCTCCGCCGAGTAGCTGTTGGAGATGGTAGGGGAAGGCACCCCGCACTGGAAGGCGGCAGACACGGCATCATGCTCGTCTAGTAGCTGCTGCAGGGCTCGGATATATTCCACGGCGGACCGCAGCGTCTCCACTTTGCTCATCTTCTTGTTGGCTGCCCCGTTGGGCACGTGCTGACGCAGGGTCTGGAAGCCCATGTTGACTTGTTTGACCCGGTTCCTCTCGCGCTCGTTCCGCCGGGCCACGGCCACGGGCAGCTGCTGGGGGATGGAGTAGCCGAGTCCGTTAAAGCTGAGCCGCCGCTTGCAGCGCAGGAGCTCCGGGGAGCTGGAGCGCTGTCTTTTCAGCACCGTGGTCTTGCTTTGGTAGCCGGCTGCAGTTGTGTCGTTAGGGAGAGCGCACTCCTGGGCTGGGGCGTGCAGGGTAATGGTGGTGCGCCTCTCCATCAGTCCAAATGTGTATGCGTTCTGCGCCATTTGCGTGGTGGTGATGGTGGTAGTCTCCATGTTGGTCGGTGGTGAGACAGGGCTACTGACAGATGTGGGTTGCAACAGCGCAGCCTCACAGACAGACACTCAGTGGAAGAAGAGATTACAAAAATAGACAGAGGTTGTCAGTGCACTGCTCTCGTGTCCTTCGCGTGGGAGCCGTGTGACTATAGCTGGAGCGCGCTGTGGCTATTTGGTGTCCAAGTCTTTCTTGACTGCGCTTGCTTACTTCAAGAGCCGATCTGACCCAAACTTTGGCAGCACTCCTCTTTTTCAACACGCGCCCCACACACCCCACCCTTTGGAGACGCACGCTTCCCCGCGAGGCCCCGCCCGCCGCTGTGTGATTCATCTGCTAGCCGACTCCGCAAGCCAGGCGCGTGGCTCCGGGAGCTCAATAAACAATCCAGAGCTTTCACTGCGCCAGGAGCACGCGCTGGGCTCATTTACATTCCAATGTCTCCAACTTGAAAGCCCATTGGTGGATTCAAACGGCCTGCAACCCGGAGAAAATAAAGAAATAGAGATAAATAAATAAAAATTAAATAGGAGAGAATGAAGAAAAGGGAATGGTTTGGTTCTTTGAAATGCCTTTTGAATTTGACAATATACCCCTGGCAAGTCTTCAAATTATCAGTCTTCCCCCACTCCACCCTTCTCCTCTCACTCTTTAAAATCCCAAATACCAAGGACGCTCTCTCCGGTATCCAGGTTACAGCCTTAGAGAGGAAAATAAATGGCAAGCGTGTCTCTGTATAGAATAATTGGCCATTATAGAACTAGCATAGAAACACGATTAATTTATTGTAAACATAATGTTTATGACGTGTGGGTATGTCTGCAAAGGGCATATCGCTGCCGTGCGTAATGACCCCCTAAAACTAGTGCTCTACAGGTGCATATTGTCTGCATAGAGATCCAAGCATCTACTGCCTGGCTATATTGGCAGCTGATGTCTGTGCCATTCCAAAACTCAAATGCAAGCCCCAAATGTCATACGTAAAAAGTGTGTTCGCAAACATGGATTTTAGTGTTTAGGATAATATGTTATAGCCTAAATAAGCCTATTCAATGATTCAGTTATTACGCACATTGGAAGTATTAATACATATACAACTTCAGGTACCACACTGAACTTTGTGTTCTCGTTATAGGCGAGTTTCAACGTGGTTGATGGATTGTCTTTTTCAGCACCACATTCGATTGGACAGCACGTTGCAGTAACAGTCCTTGTGTTATTTATGGTCAAATGGCTGCACAAGCCTAATCCTCCACAGAAAGTGTAAATAGGACAATATGCAGAATTGGATTCAAGTGGATTATTTCTCATGCTTTCATATGTTCATGGAATGCAACATTTTGTACTTTAGCGCGCTGATAACTCGCAACATTTCCTGCTCTTACAAAAAAAGTTTATGCACTGAGATTTTTTCAACAAATAGTCTCAAATTGAAATCTATAGTTTCTCCGGTTCTCTGTGTCATGTGTTGTTAACTCATAGTACTTTCAACGAGACATCTCGAATATCTTGTCAAGTCGCTTTCGCGAATGAATAAAAATGAACACGTAGTGACCTCTGGCGATGAAAATAAACAACCACGCAGTACAATCCTATTATATTTCCCTAGACTTTCAGTCAGTAGAGAGCAGCAGTGGATAAAGTTCAAGATTGGGGCTATGGTTTCTCAAAGGAACCGTATTTGTATAGGCCACTTGCCTATTATGCTTTTGATTATTATATTGTCTCTGAGTTAAAATAATGCACCCACAAGAACCCAATAGGCTACTATGGGATCGATTTATTAGGTGATGACAGGGAATAGGGATGGGGTGTTTACATCAGCTGTGCTTCATATTTGTTTCCATAGTGCAGTAGGCCTATATCGAAACAATATCAGAAACTATAACCTACAGTTAGTTGTGTTGGTCTATTATGATTGGCAGGTCAGAACTGGTCAAACCTGTACCTGGTAGAATGATTACTTTTATACTATTCCAGGTATTCCTTAAAGAGGTAGGGTTTCAAGTGTCTCCGGAAGGTGGTCAGTGACTCCGCTGTCCTGGCGTCGTGGGGGAGCTTGTTCCACCATTGGGGTGTCAGAGCAGCAAATAGCTTTGACTGGGCTGAGCGGGAACTGTGCTTCCGTAGAGGTAGGTCAGAGGTGGATGAACGCAGTGCCCTCGTTTGGGTGTAGGGTCTGATCAGAGCCTGAAGGTAAGGAGGTGCCGTTCCCCTCACAGCTCCGTAGGCAAGCACCATGGTCTTGTAGTAGATGCAAGCCTCGACTGGAAGCCAGTGGAGTGTGCGGAGGAGTGGGGTGACATGAGAGAACTTGGGAAGGTCGAACACCAGACGGGCTGCAGCGTTCTGGATAATACAGGAGCATTGGGGGATCTCTAATCAGAACTTTCTCTCTTAATTGTCTGCTCAACAATACTCCACTCAGTGCTGCAAAATGCTGAATAATTTAGATATACTGGAACTGGTAAACTGAAAGAGTGGCCCCAATCCAGTGCCCAAACTGTCTTACCGGTATTCATGCATTTGTCATGCATTTCTTTGTGGCAATAGACTGACTTCCTGGTATGACAAATGCTAATCACAAGCTAAAGCAAGAGGACAATTTCAACTAAGAGATTTTCCTAAACATTTCTGAAATAATCCTTTGACTCTAACACACACTTGAGTAAACCTCTATCCACACTTCTCCTTTCTCCACCAAAGACCTGTGCAACACAGCAACAGGTCCCCTGTTACAGGAGGGTTCGCAGTTCCGGAGCGACCCACTAGGTGTCATCCTCCGACAACCTTAGGCACCTCCTCACTCACAGTCTGGACTAATCATTCGATTATTGGTGTCACCTGTGTCTACCTGTTCACCTGTGTATTTATGCCCTCACTTCCCTGTGTTCCCTTGCTCTGTTTTCTCTGCTAGTTCTCAATGCCAAACAGTACTAATCAGTGTCTGATCGCAAGACGTATGTGCAGGTACTTGAGAAGTGTTCTCCCTGTTTCATTTTTTTTTTCAGTCATAGTTAGTATTTCGTATGTTTGCTGTCAGCCAGTTTTTGGAGATCAATTTGCTCCTCCTTTATTTTTGTGTGACAAGTCCATTATTTTGTATCCTGGTTTTGCGACCACCAGTAAAGATTCTTGTTTCACCATCTCTGCCTGCTGCCTACTGTCTATCCTGCACCGCACCTGGGTCACACCTCACACCAAACCTTACAGTCCCCTTCATTATAACCCCTTGACATCTGTGTGTGTGTGTTCATGCGTATGTGGGCGTGTGTGAGTGTGTGTGTGTGAATAGGGATGTGAAAACCGCACTATACCGTCTGGATGAGTGAGCTACATCCTTCCCCAGTGTCAATCCAAGGGGCCTACACATGACCACAGAGCCACAGGGGCCTGCTTCTACAAAGAGACACACTTCCAATGAGCAGGAAAAGGGAAGTGTTCAGCTAGAGTGAGTATTGCTTCCCCATTCCTGAGACTGACATGGTGGAGCATACTGTATAGGTTTAAGACTGAATTTAGTCCATCTACCACAGGTAAACCAGAATGTGAAGCCTTGGTTAGGCTCACTGAGGCAGTGAAAATAGCTTTAAGGTGATGGTGGAATTAGAATAGGTCAGACTATGCAAAACAGAGGCTCCCCTGAGATGAGAGAGTACTAGACTTCTGCAGTGCTTGTATTGATAGAGACTAAAATAGTAATAGACAGTGATATGACTTTCGGTTTTTCACCCCTGTGTGGTACCAATGCTTCCTACTCATGACCTGTGGGTGGGAGGTCAGATGAATCTAGAATAAGGAGGAAATATGTTTATACAGTGCATTCGGAAAGTATTCAGACCCCTTCCCTGTTTCTACATTTTGTTACGTTACAGCCTTATTCTAAAATGGATTAAATATTTTTCCTTATCAATCTACACACAATACCCCATAATGACGAAGAGAAAACAGGTTTTTAGAATGTTTTGCTTATTTTATTAAAAATAAAAAACAGAAATACCTTATTTACATAAGTATTCAGACCCTATGCTATGAGACTCGAAGTTGAGCTCAGGTGCATCCTGTTTCCATTGATCATCCCTGAGATGTTTCTACAATTTGATTGGAGTCCACCTGTGGTAAATTCAATTGATTGAACATGATTTGGAAAGGCACACAGCTGTCTATATAAGGTCCCACAGTTGACAGTGCATGTCAGAGCAAAAACAAAGCCATGAGGTCGAAGGAATTGTCTGCAGAGCTACGAGACAGGATTGTGTCGAGGCACAGATCTGGGGAAGGGTACTAAAAAAGTTCTGCAGCATTGAAGGTCCCCAAGAACACAGTGGCCTCCATCATTCTTAAATGGAAGAAGATTGGAACCACCAAGACTCTTCCTAGAGCTGGCCGCCCGGCCAAACTGAGCAATCGGGGAGAAGGGCCTAAGTCAGGGAGGTGACCAAGAACCCGATGGTCACTCTCACAGAGCTCCAGAGTTTCTCTGTGGAGATGGGAGAACCTTCCAGAAGGACAACCATCTCTGCAGCACTCCACCAATCAGGCTTCTATGGTAGAGTGGCCAGACTGAAGCTACTCCTCAGTAAAAGGCACATGACTGTCCGCTTGGAGTTTGCCAAAAGGCACCTAAAGGACTCTCAGACCATGAGAAACAAGATTCTCTGGTCTGATGAAACCAAAATGGAACTCTTTGGCCTGAATGCCAAGCGTCACATCTGAAGGAAACCTGGCACCATCCCTATGGTGAAGCATGGCGGCGGCAGCATCAAGCTGTGGGGTTGTTTTTCAGCGGCAGGGACTGGGAGACTAATCAGGATCGAGGGAAAGATGAACAGAGCAATGTACAGAGAGATCCTTGATGAAAACCTGCTCCAGAGCGCTCAGGACTGGGGCGAAGGTTCACATTCCAACAGGACAACGAACCTAAGCACACAGCCAAGACAACGCAGGAGTGGCTTCGGGACAAGTCTCTGAATGTCATTGAGTGGCCCAGCCAGAGCCTGGACTTGAACCCGATCGAACATCTCTGGGGAGACCTGAAAATAGCTGTGCAGCGAAGCTCGCCATCCAACCTGACAGAGCTTGAGAGGATCTGCAGAGAAGAATGGGAGAAACTCCCCAAATACATGTGTGCCAAGTTGTAGTGTCATATCCAGGAAGAGTCAAGGCTGTAATCGCTGCCAAAGGTGCTTCAACAAAGTACTGAGTAAAGAGTCTGAATACTTATGTAAAAGGTGATATTTCAGTTTTATATTTTTATACATTTGCAAACATTTCTAAAAACCTGTTTTTGCTTTGTCATTATGGGGTATTGTGTGTAGATTGATGAGGGGGGAAAAAACAATTTAATCAATTTTAGAATAAGGCTGTAACGTAACAAAAGTCAAGGGGTCTGACTATTTTCAGAATGCACTGTATATCCTGGTGTTCTCCCATGCTGCATGTCAGTGTGATTGTATTGAAAGAGAAGGGCTGGAAAGAGGAAGTGTTAATCTAAGCACAGCTGAGAGACAATATTAGAGGTTCTCTCGTCAAGAAGAGGGCATCCCCACTCCCTCTCACTCTCCTCGCTGTCTGACTTATTTTTACGATGACTCACCATAAGCACATGATATAACAACCCACCTGCAGCTTTTTCACTTTGAAACTCTCAGTCCCATTTCTTATACCTCACATTAGGACAGTGATGTTCAGCTTGACCTGCTTCTATTACAATGTACAGAAAATGCACAGGAAAATAACTGTTGTCTATAGCTTACTTTCAAACCAAGGTGAACAGTGGAGCAAACTGAAGGTGAAAACATTTAGCAACTCTTGGATAGATTAATGACTATCAAAAATACAAGTATTATGTATTTCTGACTGCCTGCATGGTAACTTGAATCAAAGGCACTGTTTAGTTACAGCATTGGACAGATGCAATAGATGATCTGCAGATGCCTGGTGAGAATGTTGAATGGGCATATGTAGATAGCATCAGTCTTTCCAGATAATTTATTTTTTATTTTTAGCCTTTATTTAACTAGGCAAGTCCGTTAAGAACAAATTCTTATTTACAATGACGGCCTACACCGGCCAAACCCGGACGACGCTGGGCCAATTGTGCGCCACCCTATGGGACACATATAGATAGCATCAGTCTATCCAGAGATGTGGTGTTATTAGTAGGAACAAAACCTAATCTTGTATTTACAGTGAAGTTTCATCTGTGGTGAGCCACCCTGGATCCTCTCAACCAATAACACGTCACTCTCAGCAGCTGTTATGGGTAATAGTAACCCTGGATGGAGACTTGCTCTCAGACTGCAACCCAATCAACTACTACTATCCAGTCAAGTGGCCACATGGCTGAAGGAGGAGGGTGCCTTATATTAGGTCATGTTTGAATGTTTGAATCAAACTCAAAGGGCTGCAGTGGAATTTCTTGTTATTTTCATGCACATACTACTTATACCTAAATATAACTGCATTGTATCAACTTTGATATATCAGATACATTACAGTGCCCTCCACAATTATTGGCACCCCTGTTTAAGATGTGGTCGAGGACTTCCAAAAATTCTCCTTTTTTTTTAAACAACATAGAACCCAAATGCAAAAAAAGAGAAAAATCCAACCTTTTATTTAAGTACATTACTTTGGTGTAAAAAAAAAAATCACACATTTAGAAAAAAAATACTTGAAATTATGTGTCCCACAATTATTGGCACCCCTGATGTTAATACTTTGTACAACCCCCTTTTGCCAACAAGACAGCACTTAATCTCCTCCTATAACATTTCACAAGATTGGAGAACACAGAGAGAGGGATCTTTGACCATTCTTCTTTGCACAATCTTTCTAGATCATCCAGTGTCCTGGGTCCTCTCTTATGCACTCTCCTCTTTAGCTCGCCCCACAGGTTTTCGATTGGGTTGAGGTCTGGGGACAGCAGTCAAAAACCTTGAGTTTTTGACTGCTGAACCATTTTTGTGTAGATTTTGCCACATGTTTTGGATCATTATCCTGCTGAAAGACTCAATGACGACCCATCTTCAGCTTTCTGGCAGAGGCCATCAGGTTTTTATTTAAAATGTCCTGGTAGTTCAAAGCGTTCATAATGCCATACACCCTAACAAGGTTCCCAGGGCCTTTGGAAGAGAAACAGGCCCACAGCATCACAGATCCTCCACCATACTTCACGGTGGGCATGAGGTGCTTTTCGGCATACTCATCTTTTGTTTTACGCCAGACCCACTTAGAGTGTTTGTTGCAAAAAGCTCAATCTTAGTCTCATCTGACCAAAGCACACGATCCCAGTTGAAGTCCCAGTGCCGCTTAGCAAACTCCAGACGTTTACGTTTGTGAGTGTTAGTGAGAAAAGGCTTTTTCCTTGCATGCCTCCCAAACAGCTTGTTGGCATGTAGAGAGCGTCTGATGGTTGTTTTGGAGACTTTGTGACCCCAAGATGCCACTCTTTGATGCAATTCTGTGACAGTGAGCTTAGGACTTTTTTTTACTTCTCTTACCATCCTCCTCACTGTGCGTTGTGTCAAGATAAACTTGGGACCTCTTCCAGCCTTGTTTGTCACTGTTCCAGTTGTTTTAAACTTCTTAATGATTCCTCTGACTGTAGATACGGGCAAGTTAAGGCGAGTGGCTATTTTCTTGTAGCCATTGCCTGACTTATGAAGGTCGACACAAATCTGCCTTACTTGAATGGTGTGTTCTCTTGTCTTTGCCATGTTGACAAATGGGTAAGAGAATTAGGCCTCTCTGTCACATCATATTTATACCCCAGGGAAACAGGAAGTCATGAATTACTAATTAAAAGTTCCTAGATACCCTGACCAACTTTAGCAACTACAGAAAAATAGATTTAAAAAAAAATCAATTAAAATTTTCAGCGGAATTGTTAGGGGTGCCAATAATTGTGGGACACATGATTTCAAGTTTTTTTTTTTTTTATGTGTGATTTTTTTTTTTACCACCAAAGTAATGTACTTAAATAAAAGGTTGGATTTTTCTATTTTTTTGCATTTGGGTTCTATGTTGTTTAAAAAAAAAGGAGAATTTTTGGAAGTCCTCGACCACATCTTAAACAGGGGTGCCAATAATAGTGGAGGGCACTGTATATGATATAAAGTCACTACAACATAAGCCTATACAGTGCATTAGAAAAGTATTCAGACCCCTTAACATTTTCCACATTTTGTTACGCTACAGCCATTCTTCTCTGCAGATCCTCTCAAGCTCTGTCAGGTTGGATGGGGAGCGTCCAGTTATTTTCAGGTCTCTCCAGAGATGTTCGATCAGGTTCAAGTCCGGGCTCTGGCTGGGCCACTCAAGGACATTCAGAGACTTGTCCCGAAGCCACTCCTGCGTTGTCTTGGCTGTGTGCTTAGGGTCGTGATTCTGTTGGAATGTGAACCTTCGCCCCAGTCTGAGGTCCTGAGCGCTCTCTGTACTTTGCTCCGTTCATCTTTCCCTTGATCCTGACTAGTCTCCCAGTCCCTGCCGCTGAAAAACATCCCCACAGCATGATGCTGACACCAACATGCTTCACCGTAGGGATGGTATTGGCCAGGTGATGAGCGATGCCTGGTTTCCTCCAGACGTGACACTTGGCATTCAGGCCAAATAGTTCAATCTTGGTTTCATCAGACCAGAGGATCTTGTTTCTCATGGTCTGAGAGTCCTTTAGGTGCCTTTTGGCAAACTCTAAGCGGGCTATCATGTGCCTTTTACTGAGATGGTTGTCCTTCTGGAAAGTTCTCCCATCTCCACAGAGGAACTCTGGAGCTCTGTCAGAGTGACCATCGGGTTCTTGGTCACCTCCCTGACCAATGCCCTTCTCCCCCGATTGCTCAGTTTGGCCGGGCGGCCAGCACTAGGAAGTGTCTTGGTGGTTCTAAACTTCTTCCATTGAAGAATGATGGAGGCCACTGTGTTCTTGGGGACCTTCAATGCTGCAGAACTTTTTTAGTACCCTTCCCCAGATCAATGCCTCGACACAATCCTGTCTCGGAGCTCTACGGACAATTCCTTCGACCTCATGGCTTGGTTTTTGCTCTGACATGCACTGTCAACTGTTGGACCTTATATAGACAGGTGTGATGATGATCAATGGAAACCGGATACACCTGAGCATAATTTCGAGTCTCATAGCAAAGGGTCTGAATACTTGACTTATATTTGTTTTTTATTTTAAATAAATTTGCAAAAATGTCTAAAAACCTGTTTTTGCTTTGTCATTATGGGGTATTGTGTGTAGATTGATGAGGGAAAAAAGTAATTTAATAAATGTTAGAATAAGGCTGTAACGTAACAAAATGTGGAAAAAGTGAAGGGGTCTTAATACTTTCCGAATGCACTGTAGATCACTGATACAATCACTCAAAGTTTTCTAGTTGCATTTTAAAGGGCATTTGTTTTGTAGATCATGCCTGTAATCCCCTGAAGTTCCCTGGTTTATGGATGCATTGTGCAATATGAAAGCAATGAAAGGACCAACAGAATAGTGACTACAGTTGACATGGGTTAAAATGCTAACAAAGCAACAAAGCAGTCTGGCTAGTTTTCCGTAGAGGAATTTCCACTCATGGATATTCATTTACATAAGACACACATCTGCATGAAATTCTAAAGAAACCACTTAAATGGAATGTTACAGGTGTACAGAAGTGAGTAAATGTAGTCTTACTGATGATTTTGATACATTATAATTAGCCTACATGTTTTCCCAAACCCAGTCCCAAATCAATTCATATCTAGGTATAAATACCTAAAACAAAACTCCAGAACAAGGTGGATGAAATTTCAGCTTCAGTGAGGCTTTCAGCCTGTTGTCAAAAGAGTCAGATTGACTTCATAAATATTTGACTTCATAAATATTTGCTACACATCCTGTTGTCTTGACCCTGACACAGTTTGATTGCCAACTTCAGTGTGAGAGAAAAATGGCCTACTTTGTTTGTTTCATCATCAGTTGGTGACAAGATTATTTCGCAGAATAACTTACGCTTTCAGATTGGCGTTTGTCGCCATTATTACACCAAACCAAGTTGGTTACACATACAGTACCAGTCAAAAGTTTTGACACACCTACTCATTCCAGGGTTTTTCTTTATTTTTACTATTTTCTACATTGTAGAATAATAGTGAAGACATCAAAACTATGAAATAACACACATGGAATCATGTAGTAACCAAAAAAGTTATATTTCAGATTCTTCAAAGTAGCCACCGTTTGTCTTGATGACAGCTTTGCACACTCTTGGCATTCTCTCAACTACCTTCATGAGGTAGTCACCTGGAATTCATTTCAATTAACAGGTGTGCCTTCTAAAAAGTTAATTTGTGGAATTTCTTTCCTTCTTAATGTGTTTGAGCCAATCAGTTGTGTTGTGACAAGGCAGGGGGAGGGTATACAGAAAATAGCCCTATTTGGTAAAAGACCAAGTCCATATTATGGCAAGAACAGCTCAAATAAGCAAAGAGAAACGACAGTCCATCATTACTTTAAGACATGAAGGTCAGTCAATCCAGAACATTTCAAGAACTTTGAAAGTTTCTTCAAGTGCAGTCACAAAAACCATCAAGCGCTATGATGAAACTGGCTCTCATGAGCACCGCCACAGGAAAGGAAGATCCAGAGTTACCTCTGCTGCAGAGGATAAGTTCATTAGAGTTCACTGCACCTCAGATTGCACCCAAATAAATGCTTCACAGAGTTCAGGTAACAGACACATCTCAACATCAACTGTTCAGAGGAGACTGTGTGAATCAGGCCGTCATGGTCGAATTGCTGCAAAGAAACCACTACTAAAGGACACCAATAAGAAAAAGAGACTTGCTTGGTGCCAAGAAACACAAGCAATGGACATTAGACCGGTGGAAATCTGTCCTTTGGTCTGAAGTGTCCAAATTTTAGATTTTTGGTTCCAACCGCTGTGTCTTTGAGAGACGCAGAGTAGTTGAACGGATGATCTCCACATGTGTGGTTCCCACCGTGAAGGGTGTGGGGGTGTGGGGGTGCTTTGCTGGTGACACTGTCAGAGATTTATTTAGAATTCAAGGCACACTTAACCAGCATGGCTACCACACCATTCGGCAGCGATACGCCATCCCATCTGGTTTGCGCTTTGTGGGACTATCATTTGTTTTTCAACAGGACAATGACCCAACACACCTCCAGGCTGTGTAAGGGCTATTTGACCAAGAAGGAGAGTGATGGAGCACTGCATCAGATGACTTGGCCTCCGCAATCACCCGACCTCAACCCAATTGAGATGGTTTGGAATGAGTTGGACTGCAGAGTGAAGGAAAAGCAGCCAACAAGTGCTCAGCATATGTGGGAACTCCTTCAAGACTGTTGGAAAAGCATTCCAGGTGAAGCTGGTTGAGAGCATGCCAAGAGTGTGCAAAGCTGTCATAGGCAAAGGGTGGCTACTTTGAAGAATCTAAAATCTAAAATATATTTTGATTTGTTTAACAATTTTTGGGTTACTACATGATTCCATATGTGTTATTTCATAGTTTTGATGTCTTCACTATTATTCTACAATGTAGAAAATAGTACAAATAAAGATAAACCCTTGAATGAGTAGGTGTGTCCTAACTTTTGACTGGTACTGTACATGCATTTTAATATTAAAGTACCGTCTGAAATACCTAATTAAATTAATCTCCTCCTCCTCTCTGTCCAAGAGAACTCCCTCTATCTGACATCATGACGCCTATAAAACCCTTGTGCCCAGCAATGTACCTGAAAACAATTAGAAGAACACTTGCATAGTAGTACACTTCCATTGTATGACAGAAGTACGCGGCTCAGCATTAAAGATGCAAAGGTAATATTTTTCATATTTGCACGTAAGGTAAACAGATATGTTCTCGCAATCTGCAGACTAGAAGGCTAGTTGTAGTTACTGATAACAGTTACTGTAAAAAGGAGTTCGGAATGGATATTCCAATGAGCTCGGCTATGCTTACTAGTGATTGTAGTGTGCTTCTACTGTAAAAACATTGGTACCCTACGGATTGAATTGATTGTTGCGGGTATAGTGCAATGGTACAGTCTCTCTCCCTCTCTCCTTTTTCTCTGTCTGTGAAATTAAGAAGTGCTCTTCCATTGACAATTCGCTCACCAATGTTGCAGCTACTGCCTCTCTTTTCTGAAGTATGTATCTGCTTCCTCCCTGTATGTTCCAGCCGCAAGCCCAAACCTCAGTTTGCCGACTGGCTGATAGAACAGGTGTTGACCGGGCAATACGCCGGTTTGTGCTTTGTGGACAACAACAAGTTCAGAGTTCCGTGGAAACACATCTCTAGGAAGGACTGCTGCGAGGACGACAGTAAAATATTCAGGGTAAGGAATAGGCTTACATTGTGGAAGGTTGTGTTTTGAAGAGATTCAAGGAAATAGAGGGTGTGGTTTGATTGCAAACTGCAGGTCATGAGTCATGATATTGTAATGTTATACAAATCTATCATAAACTTGTTATGACACTTCAATTAGCCTTTCATCATTGTTATGTTGACAGGTTTGGTCAGTTGGCATGGCATTATTTTGCCTCCTAGCTACAGGATATTGCAGAAATTAAACTCCCAAATTCTTTGGTGGTTACAGGCATGGGCAGTGGTCAGTGGTAAAATCAACACGCATCCCAATGACAAGGCAAAGTGGAAGGCTAACTTTCGCAGTGTACTGAACAACCTGACCAAGCGTTTCATGATGGTGGAAGACCACTCCAAGGACTCAGACGACCCCCATAAAGTCTACCTGATTATCAACAATGAGTGTATGATCACTATGGCTTGTGTAATGTATCTAAAGTGTCACAAGACTGTGTTAGCCCACTGAGCTAAAGCCTAGACATTAGCTCAGGTAGCCAACGCAAGTCTCCTCTTGCCCCAACTTTAATTTGATTATGTATTCTTGTTACAGATAACTATAAGAGCCCGCACATAGAGGAAATTGCTGTGGAGGACTATGACATTGACATCTACAGCTCTCTCACTTCTACAGGCTACACCCCCCCAGGAATGGAGGTACAGTCATGTTAAATCTATATTGAACTAGGAGCTGGTTGTCCAATTCTGCCCTCCTAGAAAGCACTATTCTATTCTATCTATTCTGTTATATTCTGACTTGTTCAGTCTTTTTTGAGGACAAATTAATGTCAAACCATTTCAAATCTGTGAATGTATTTTTTCTCCAAACAGCATGATGATCTACTCAAGCTTGTGAACACGTTAGACCTGAACGAACATACTGGTACAGCACACCTCTCCACCTGCAGAAAGTCAACCCCTTACAATGGCTTGTTTAATACTCACACACAAAAACATTTATTTTTCTGGAGAAAGCTTTCTAATGAGATAAGAAACCAATTTTCTCAAATCTCCCTTTTTTTCTTCTCCACAGAGGAGCAGCAGTGGGCAGAGAACTATATACACACACACCACCCAGTGGTACCAGAAGACTGCTACCCCTTCCAGCCTCTAACAGAGCCTCAGCCAGTCTCCCAGATCCACTCAACACCACCTGTCCCAGTAGCAGTACAGCAGCCAGACTACCACAGTATGCAAGGTCCATACATCCACAAGTCAATAAAAAAGGAAAAATACATACAGTGGGGAAAAAAGTATTTAGTCAGCCACCAATTGTGTAAGTTCTCCCACTTAAAAAGATGAGAGAGGCCTGTAATTTTCATCATAGGTACACGTCAACTATGACAGACAAAATGAGGAAAAAAAATCCAGAAAATCACATTGTAGGATTTTTAATGAATTTATTTGCAAATTATGGTGGAAAATAAGTATTTGGTCAATAACAAAAGTTTCTCAATACTTTGTTATATACCCTTTGTTGGCAATGACACAGGTCAAACGTTTTCTGTAAGTCTTCACAAGGTTTTCACACACTGTTGCTGGTATTTTGGCCCATTCCTCCATGCAGATCTCCTCTAGAGCAGTGATGTTTTGGGGCTGTCGCTGGGCAACACGGACTTTCAACTCCCTCCAAAGATTTTCTATGGGGTTGAGATCTGGAGACTGGCTAGGCCACTCCAGGACCTTGAAATGCTTCTTACGAAGCCACTCCTTCGTTGCCCGGGCGGTGTGTTTGGGATCATTGTCATGCTGAAAGACCCAGCCACGTTTCATCTTCAATGCCCTTGCTGATGGAAGGAGGTTTTCACTCAAAATCTCACGATACATGGCCCCATTCATTCGTCCTGGTCCCTTTGCAGAAAAACAGCCCCAAAGCATGATGTTTCCACCCCCATGCTTCACAGTAGGTATTGTGTTCTTTGGATGCAACTCAGCATTCTTTGTCCTCCAAACACGACGAGTTGAGTTTTTACCAAAAAGTTCTATTTTGGTTTCATCTGACCATATGACATTCTCCCAATCCTCTTCTGGATCATCCAAATGCACTCTAGCAAACTTCAGACGGGCCTGGACATGTACTGGCTTAAGCAGGGGGACACGTCTTGCACTGCAGGATTTGAGTCCCTGGCGGCGTAGTGTGTTACTGATGGTAGGCTTTGTTACTTTGGTCCCAGCTCTCTGCAGGTCATTCACTAGGTCCCCCGTGTGGTTCTGGGATTTTTGCTCACCGTTCTTGTGATCATTTTGACCCCACGGGGTGAGATCTTGCCCCAGATCGAGGGAGATTATCAGTGGTCTTGTATGTCTTCCATTTCCTAATAATTGCTCCCACAGTTGATTTCTTCAAACCAAGCTGCTTACCTATTGCAGATTCAGTCTTCCCAGCCTGGTGCAGGTCTACAATTTTGTTTCTGGTGTCCTTTGACAGCTCTTTGGTCTTGGCCATAGTGGAGTTTGGAGTGTGACTGTTTGAGGTTGTGGACAGGTGTCTTTTATACTGATAACAAGTTCAAACAGGTGCCATTAATACAGGTAGTGAGTGGAGGACAGAGGAGCCTCTTAAAGAAGAAGTTACAGGTCTGTGAGAGCCAGAAATCTTGCTTGTTTGTAGGTGACCAAATACTTATTTTCCACCATAATTTGCAAATAAATTCATAAAAAATCCTACAATGTGATTTCCTGGATTTTTTTCCTCAATTTGTCTGTCATAGTTGACGTGTACCTATGATGAAAATTACAGGCCTCTCTCATCTTTTTAAGTGGGAGAACTTGCACAATTGGTGGCTGACTAAATACCTTTTTCCCCCACTGTACATACAACTTGTTGTTATTGTGTAAATACCGTTTTACCATGTAGTTCTAATCATTTCTGTACCGTAAAATAAAGTGCACTTCAGTCATGTAGTAAAATGTGACCTATTTGAAGACTTCTCCCATCTCCCCACAGTGAACCAGGATGCCCTGCTCAACCTGCCTGCTGCCCAGCCGTCTCTCTTGGACCTGGAGATCACCATCTCCTACAGGAGGAGAGAGATGCTGAAGACCCAGGTGTCAGGCCCCAGGGTTCAGCTCCACTACCAGTGTGATGCCCCTGAGCCCAACGCCCAGACCCTCTGCTTCCCAAGCACTGACGGCCTGCTAGACCACAAACAGGTAGGGGTGCTGCTACTACATTTACATTTACGTCATTTAGCAGACGCTCTTATCCAGAGCGACTTACAAATTGGTGCATTCACCTTATAGCCAGTGGGATAACACTTTACAATATGTATTTTTTCTTTTTTCATTTTTTTGGGGGTGGGGTAAGGGGGGGTAGAAGGATTACTTTATCCTATCCCAGGTATTCCTTAAAGAGGTGGGGTTTCAAGTGTCTCCGGAAGGTGGTGAGTGACTCCGCTGTCCTGGCGTCGTGAGGGAGCTTGTTCCACCATTGGGGTGCCAGAGCAGCAAACAGTTTTGACTGGGCTGAGCGGGAACTGTGCTTCCGCAGAGGTAGGGGGGCCAGCAGGCCAGAGGTGGATGAACGCAATGCCCTCGTTTGGGTGTAGGGACTGATCAGAGCCTGAAGGTACGGAGGTGCCGTTCCCCTCACAGCTCCGTAGGCAAGGACCATGGTCTTGTAGCAGATGCGAGCTTCAACTGGAAGCCAGTGGAGTGTGCGGAGGAGCGGGGTGACGTGAGAGAACTTGGGAAGGTTGAACACCAGACGGGCTGAAGCATTCTGGATGAGTTGTAGGGGTTTAATGGCACAGGCAGGGAGCCCAGCCAACAGCGAGTTGCAGTAATCCAGACGGGAGATGACAAGTGCCTGGATTAGGACCTGTGCCGCTTCCTGTGTAAGGCAGTGTCGTACTCTCCGAATGTTGTAGAGCATGAACCTACAGGATCGGGTCACCGCCTTGATGTTAGCGGAGAACGACAGGGTGTTTTCCAGGGTCACGCCAAGGCTCTTCGCACTCTGGGAGGAGGACACAATGGAGTTGTCAACCGTGATGGTGAGATCATGGAACGGGCAGTCCTTCCCCGGGAGGAAGAGCAGCTCCGTCTTGCAGAGGTTCAGCTTGAGGTGGTGATCCGTCATCCACACTGATATGTCTGCCAGACATGCAGAGATGCTATATGGCGTTCTGTGTACATACCTGTGGTTTTCGAATGTGTGTCTTTGTTGGATGCAAGTGAAACTGACTGGTCATTCACTAGCAATGCACATAGCATTAAGAAACACTATCAACAAGTCTTAGCAACATTTTTTTTTCAACAATTTTTTAAATCCCAGATTAACTTCTCTGTACCTCTTTGTTCCTCTACATCCATTTCCACCAGATTGAATACACCAACCGCATCCTAGGGAGCGTCCAAAGGGGTCTTCTCCTGGAGATACGAAATACGGGTATCTATGGTTACCGGCAGGACAAATGCCATGTGTTCTCCAGTACTAGTGACCCCAGAGAGGCACACCCTGAACCCAGGAAGATGCCCCAAAATGAAATGGTACAACTGTTGAGCTTCGACAAGTACATGAGTGGTAAGTTTGGCTCACTGGATTACACAAAGACCATGAAGACAGCTATGAAGAATAAGCTCAGACACACACACACACCTCTCAGAGATAGACACAAATCACCATCAGTATAATGCTAACCTCTGTCCATTTGTCTAATGTCAGTGTTTTGACATCCATTAACCCTTTTAGAGCTGATAGCATTTAAGGAGAACAGAGGAGGCTCTCCTGACTATACCATCCACATGTGCTTTGGAGAGAAGTTCCCAGACGGAAAACCCCTGGAGAAGAAACTCATCATTGTCAAGGTAAAACCCTCTCTCTCATGAGCTTCAACCATCATTGTTGGTTAAGGGCTTGTAAGCAAGTATTTCACTGTAAGGTCTACACCTGTTGTATTCGGCGCATGTGGCAAATAACATTTGATTTGATTTGAACTGCCAGCTTAGAGTAACGTAGAACAAATTGGTTATGAACTAATATTTATTGCGTGTAATCTAATGCAATTACTGCATATGCAATTTTTTGAAATAATCTCTTCTGTCTCTAATGCTTTTCCTCTCCCTACCACTCCACTTTCCTCTCATCCCACCTTCTCTCCGTTTCCCCCTCGCTTCCCAGGTGGTTCCCTTGATCTGTCGTCACTTCCACGAGGTGGCCCAGGGGGAGGGGGCGTCTTCCCTCCAGAACGACAACATCAGCCTGCAGATCTCCCACCACAACAGCCTGATGGAGCTTATCAGTGCCACCTGGCTCGACGGCCCAGAGCACACCATGGAGCAATACTTCTAGACCACAAATCGTACCACATCCCCACCCAGCCACTTAACCCCGATCTAGGATTGATACCACATCCCCAACCACCTAGCCTATCTAGGACTCGTACTAAATAGGCCTCTGGGTCTGTCCCAATCACGCACTTTGGGCCTATCCCAAGTCGGTCCTTTGGTTGTGTCCCTAACCCTTGTGTCGCTAACCCTGGTTGTGTTACTTTACTCCACTTCTAGACTAGGACTGGTATCTAATAGACCACAGCTAGGTCTTGTTTATTTGACTGGTCCATTACTCTACTGATTAGCTATATCACTCATTTAATCTTCCCTCAGGAAAGACATTTTTACAAAAAGTATACATTACCAGTCAAAGGTTTGGACACACCTACTCATTCAAGGGTTTTTCTTTATTTTTACAATTTTTTTATATTGTAGAATAATAGTGAAGACATCGAAACTATGAAAAAAGTGTTAAACAAATCAAAATATATTGTATATTTGAGATTCTTCAAAAAGCAACCCTTTGCCTTGATGACAGCTTGCACACTCTTGGCATTCTCTAAACCAGCTTCATGAGGTAGTCACATGGAATGCATTTCAATTAACAGGTGCCTTCTAAAAAGTTAATTTGTGGAATTTATGTCCTTCTTAATGCGTTTGAGCCAATCAGTTGTGTTGTGACAAGGTAGGGGGGAATACAGAAGATGGCCCTATTTGGTAAAATGCCAAGTCCATATTATGGCAAGAACAGCTCAAATAAGCAAAGAAAAACGACAGTCCATCATTACTTTAAGACATGAAGGTCAGTCAATACGGAATATTTCAAGAACTTTGACAGTTTCTTCAACTGCAGTCGCAAAAATCATCAAGCGCTATGAGCAAACTGGCTCTCATGAGGACCGCCACAGGAATGGAAGACCCAGAGTTACCTCTGCTGCAGAGGATAAGTTCATTAGAGTTACCAGCCCAAATAAATGCTTCACAGTTCTAGTAACATACACATCTCAATATCAACTGTTCAGAGGGGACTGTGTGAATCAGGCCTTCATGGTCGAATTGCTGCAAAGAAACCACTACTAAAGGACACCAATAAGAAGAAGAGACCTGCTTGGGCCAAGAAACACGAGCAATGGACATTAGACCGGTGGAAATGTGTCCTTTGGTCTGGAGTCCAAATTGGAGATTTTTGGTTCCAACCGCTGTGTCTTTGTGAGACGCGTTATGGGTGAACGGATGATCTCCGCATGTGTAGTTCCCGCCGTAAAGCATGGAGGAGGAGGTGTTATGGTGTGGGGGTGCTTCGCTGGTGACACTGTGATTTATTTAGAATTCAAGGCACACTTAACCAGCATGGCTACCACAGCATTCTGCGGCGATACGCCATCCCATCTGGTTTGGGCTTAGTGGGACTATCATTTGTTTTTCAACAGGACAATGACCCAACACACCTCCGGGCTGAGTAAGGGCTATTTTACCAAGAAGGAGAGTGATGGAGTGCTGCATCAGATGACCTGGCCTCCACAATCCCCCGACCTCAACCCAATTGAGATGGTTTGGGATGAGTCGGACGACAGAGTGAAGGAAAAGCAGCCAACAAGTGCTCAGCATATGTGGGAACTCCTTCAAGCTTCCAAGTGAAGCTGGCTGAGAGAATGCCAAGAGTGTGCACAGCTGTCATCAAGGCAAAGGGTGGCTAGTTGAAGAATCTCAAATATAAAATATATTTTGATTTGTTTAACACTTTTTTGGTTACTACATGATTCCATATGTGTTATGTCATAGTTTTGATGTCTTCACGATTATTCTACAATGTAAAAAATAGTACAAATAAAGAAAAACCCTTGAATGAGTAGGTGTCCAAACTTTTGACTGGTACTGTATATGACGTAATTAATTGTAAATTATCTGATCTGTAATTATATGTACAATTCAAATGTGTAGATCTTTGAAAGTCAGACAAATGTTGATAGTGTTAGATTATTCTGATCTGAATCTATGTGTCATATTTCTATCAATGTGTCATGCACTAGGAGAGGCCATCCTCTTGTTAGGTTAACAGAGAATATGACATTGTAACTGTTTTATTACTGTTTTACAACTGTTTGTGGGATAGGTATTTTATAAGTGAAAATCCAATCACTGTCTCAGCCTGTCTGTATTGAGTGTCTCATTTAGTGGTATGTTCTCTTCTACTGAATAATTCCCCACTTCTGTCCCTATGAGTCACACTTTAAACCTGTCTAGGTCACTCAATCCTTCAGTCTGTATTCTCTATTATTATTTTGTCTTGAAAAACTTGTTTTATTGTACTGAAACTGAGCAAACAACTATTTTATTGTCATTGAACAGTAAATTGTATAGTATGCAAAATAGGACCAATAAACACTGTTTATTAGGTAAACCTGGTCTATCCCTCGTTTCCTTACATTAGTTTACATTTACATGACATGACAACTGCCTCTATCTCAGTGCAATCTCTACAACACAGAACAGGAAATGACCCAGTTAGTTATGGAATGTTTACTGTTGAATTCTTACTTTAGTACTGTATGTCATCATGCCCCCTAACTAGCGTCTAGGAACATACAGAGAAGGAACTGCCAGATGCGTCATAATAGCCCAGAAGTAAAGCCACACTAGGAGCCACATTCGAAACGGAATACATGAAGCAGGGTGGAAAGAATCGCATTAAAACACAATTTAAATGTATTTTCGGAAGGGCTGTGGTCACCATTCATGTAATACAGAAAATATGTACATCAGACGGTATTGTGGAGCAAAGTATTTCATAGTAATTCACAGGTATATTATTTTCCCATTTCAATCTCATAGCAACCGTTTGCTTGGCGTGACTGTTATGGGAAGAGCAGACCATTCGATATGCCCTTAAATATTTTGATATGAAACCTGGAATTAAAATGTAAGAGGACCAGTGCTTCTATAGTGAAACAAATCTCACATCTGTGCAGTTTGTGAGCGATGTTGTTAGGCTACATTGTATCATTGTTTCTTCTTCAGAGCAACAACATCATTTCAATTCACCGAGACATCCACAAGTTCTTCACGTTTAGCACTATATCCACAATTTTTTTAATGAATTCGATGATGATGATGATGATGATGATGAAAGGGGTGATTGAATGTACTCTGAACAAAAATATAATCTCAACATGCAACAATTTCAAAGATTTTACTGAGTTACAGTTCGTATAAGGAAATCAGTCAAATAAAATAAATTAATTAGGCCCTAATGTATGGATTTCACATGACTGGGCAGGGGTGTAGCCCACAGGGGAGCCAGGCCCAGCCAATCAGAATTAGTTTTTCCCCACAAAAGCGCTTTATTACAGACATAAATACTCCTCAGCAACCCCCCCACTTATCTAACCATACCAAACGTAACATATCATACTACTTAGAGTGTCCCGGATTTACATTTACTATGTTACGTCTAGTCTATGAGACCAGGCTGCCCGGCTCCATGTATTCAATGCATTCGATTTCAAATGTGGCTCCCAGCGCGCCTATTATGACGCATCTGGCAGTTCCTACTCTGTATGTTCCTAGGCTAGCGTGTAGTGATACTGGTGTGTCATAAAAACAGCCTTATCATAGAAGTTATTGTCAAAGGTTACTCTGTCTAACAAAGATGGTATCATGTTCACCAGTGCTGTTGCAAACATGCTGCAAGTCAAGTGTGTTCCCTTAGCTAGAGAATATGCTGAAAATGGACCAACTGTATTGAACACTGGTTTAATCTAGGAATGCCATCACTTCGCAAGCAGAGATTTCCACTGCTAGTAGTAGTCACTAGTCAGTCACTGGTCTGTTTTAGTCACTGCACTTTTATGAAGTAATGCTGTCTTGTCATAGCACAGTAGCTTGGTAAAAGTGATAATGCTTAACTTATGTAACACTTTCTAGGGTAAGTGAAGGGTGTTTGGACAAAGACACTTGTTTGGTAGGGTTGAATTTGTTGTAACCTTGTATGAACACTGAAGCAAGCATTTAAAGATATTCTATAATTACTTTAGATAAAAGCTTTGAGACACCAAAATAATACCCTGGGAATTATAAAACAGTATATGCCATTTAGCAGACACTTTTATCCAAAGCAATTCACAGTCATGCATGTATACATGTTTTACGTATGGGGGTCCTGGGAATCTAACTCACTATCCTGGCATTGCAAACGCCATGCTTTACCAACTGAGCTACAGAGCGCCACTTATCTTTAAAAAATGATATTTTATAATAGGACTTTTGAGAATTAAAATAAGAAATCACTTTAGAGATAATTGTTATCAGTATTTTTTATTATTAATTACATTGTCCCAGAAAAAGATGTACAAACATTCGAGTGGGCCTCCAGTAGTCTGGCCCAGGCCCAGTGGGAACTCCAGTAGTCTGGCCCAGGCCCAGTGGGACCTCCAGTAGTCTGGCCCAGGCCCAGTGGGACCTCCAGTAGTCTGGCCCAGGCCCAGTGGGACCTCCAGTAGTCTGGCCCAGACCCAGTGGGACCTCCAGTAGTCTGGCCCAGGCCCAGTGGGGCCTCCAGTAGTCTAACCCAGGCCCAGTGGGACCTCCAGTAGTCTGGCCCAGGTCCAGTGAGCTAGAGTCAAGGCAACAGTAAGGATAACACAGACCTGCCAGGGAAGGAGAGAAAACCCTCTCCACTGGCTCAGTTAGTATAGAGCAACAAACCATTGCTCAGAAAAACCTACAGCAGAATAGTGGAAATCAGGCAGGGTTGGGGTTTCCACCTTCATTCCAGCCAATTCAGGCATTGAAATGCATTCCTATGGAGAAATGCCATGGCTGCTTTAACAGTTGACAGGAATTGTACTGGAATTAATATAACCCCAACCCTGGTGAAATACCCTTATCTCATCATTTCATCACAGTTTGAGAGGAACTGCTTGTAAAAATGTGTCATTATCCTCCTGTTAAATATTATGGTATTATGATTGTGGGTTCCTTTCCTAAATGTTGCCCATTCGGTCACAAAAGTTATCCCCTAAATTTTGCATGTTAGTAAAACATGAACACCAGAGCAAAAAGTAAATTGGGACAAATCTTACTTTTATTTCACTTAGTTATAATTTTGTGTTTTCCCTTTTTGAAGCACTTGTTGGTTAAGGGTTTGTAAGTAAGCATTTCACTGTTGTATTCGGCGCATGTGGCAAATCAACTCTTTGTTTACTTGTCCTAAGTGTCAAGTAAACAAAGAGGGGAAAAACAAACAAAATACATTCACAACTCAAGCACCTGTTTTCCCATCCCCACTCTCAAAAACAAGGTACAGTACATGCTCAATTCCAAACAACCCCTGGACATTTCAAGTGCATCTTAAAGGATCAGATAGGTACAGTATGCACAATTTGGTAATAGCTCCATCTTGCCCTCTGATATACCTATCAAATCCTTTCAGGTTTACAGAAGTGCCAAGGGGATAATATTCAGGGATTGATTTGGAAGGTGCAGGACAAGACAAGCCTAGTCCAAGGCAGGTCCACACACACCCATTCTACTAAACACACACAGTATGGACACATCAATTACAAAAAAGGAAAAGATGGGGTGATATTGTCAATAACTTTTCTACATATAAACTTTTAGAAGAGATTAAGAGGAATCTGAAAATAAGTAGAGAAGGCCAACAGTTTTCAGGTACAGTGGACAGCAGTATTCATTATCAGGAAGGAAGCCAACCACTTCCTCCAATGAAAAACAGTGATAAGGATGACATGAATGGCATACAGTATACTGCTCTTTAATTTTTATTTATCTTATTTTTTACTTAACACTTATTTTTCTTAAAACTGCATTCTTGGTTAAGGGCTTGTAAGTAAGCATTTCACTGTAAGGTCTACACCTGTTGTGTTCGGCGCATGTTTCTGTCACCCACGCCACCTGACTAGGAAAAACCTTGGGCCTTGGTTAAGAGTTCTTTCAAGTCAGGTCATGTGGTCATCAAAAACATCCTGGCCCTGACTACAGACTGTTACCTAATTAACCATGTGCATGCTCCCCACTACAAGATTACGTTGATATTTGTAAGTAATAAAACAACATCCGTTTGTTTGTGGCAAAACTGTGGCCAACCAGTGTCAAGAATAAGGGTTTTTGCTAATGTTATTAAAACTGGAAAATTTACTTTTTGATTCAGACAATCTTTCAGAGGAAATGTGAACAACTAGTTGAGTTCATAATCAAGTGTGAATGTGTGAACTGCAAACATTAAGATGCAAGACAGGCATGGTCTTCTTTGTCTTATGACATAGCCCATGTTACCAATATAGAACAGGACTAGCCAATTGATTCTGCAATAACTATAAAATAACAGAGAAAATAATGGTGAAGGTGCAGAATTCACTCAGCTTCAGAACATATTAAACTCCTGTCCCCCAGGGCTGCAGTGTCTGCTGGTTTTCATTCATCCTTGGCAAATTACTGGTCAGTTGATCAATTAAAGCTGATGATTGAAGTCACCTCACCTGGTTTCCTATGTCTTAATCAATAGCTGATGTAAAAGTAGAATTAAAACCAGTACACTTTGGGCCTTGTCTGAATTTGAGAAAATGCACAAATAAAAACTTTATCAACAACAATGTTTTTTTGGAAGTCTGAGTTGTGTGCCCTTATCTCAAGTGAGTATTCTGCCAATAGAGACCAGAGGAGCATTAACTGAATCTGAGCACCACTAAGGAGGACAGCCACTATGTGTAGCCACACGCAGATGTAGGATCTTAACTTGATCACCCTGTTGTTGCAGGACATTTCAAGGCACAGCAGGAAATGCAAACATGTAGCGTATTCATGGTTTAAAAAGGCTTCTAAAGTTTGATATTCCCACTTTAAAATTTCAGACTTGATTTGCCCCAACTAAAAATATATCAACCCCTACAAAAATGTTATTTAGTTATAATCCACACAATAATTCAAATGTCCTGTTGCTGCAAGACTATTTTCCTGCTGTGAGAAACTAGTCAAATTAAGATCCTAACTGTACCATTTGGCCAACCAGCACTCCATCAGACCCACATCCCATAGCACAGAGACATCAAACTTCATCCAGAACCATTCACAGTATACATTTGTGAATTCCCAGTAGGCAGCTAACTCAACTGAAAGGGCATACATACTGAATTCAAAATCTGTATTTACACCAAATCTAAAATCAGAAATAACTTTTCTACTCTACAAAATTGCATTCCTGTATTTTTCTGCATTGTGGCATTATTTTCTTCTAACACGTTAACGACGGCATTAGACTTTGACACCACAAAATTAGGACATAAATACCCTGCACAAATAGACAAAAAAAGTCAGCACTGCTTCTTCTCAGACATTTTGTCTGTAGAAATAGCTGATTCACATTATTCCTCAGCCTCTCTTGATTGAAAGGCTATCTGACAGAGCTGTCTGTTTAAGACAGAATCTCTGCAGTAACCTCTCAGAGTAGACCAAGCTAGACCATGAGAACAAAGTGCATGGACATAGTCTGGCCTTGTGTGAATCTTGAAACAAATCCAATTCAAAACAGATGCTTGTCAGTCAGTGGTAATCAAAGTGGGTCCACTAAGTTATTTCCACATATTTCAATGAAAAGGCTATTCCATTATTTTGTGAGACGGTGAATTACTATGGACCGAACGTAACAACTTTATAGTCCCTAAAAACAATGAAGAAACCAGCCAATCTGGAGGCAGTATTTCTCAAAGCCCTTGAGTCCCCTAACAACTTGACATAATTTTATAACAGAAATGATCAAATGAGTGTGAAAATGGCTGAGTATCCAGTGTGTGGATGAATGTGGGGTCCTCATGGGGTCTCTGGGTCATTTGTTCCATCAGTTTCTGCCTCCTGCGTCTTCCCTCCATCCTCTACTTTCCTATATTTCCGCGCGTGTTTGTATTTGTCCACGTAGGCTTTGACCAGGTTGGCCACTTTTACAGGGTTGATCTCCCCGCTCTTACTATGGCAGACCTGGAAACGCAATGGAAAACAAATCACATGCATGTTAAGTGAAGCAATGTACAAGCACAGTCAAATTACTTTATTTAAATCCACAGTGAAACACAATGGCTGTCTTTCTGCAAGAATTAGTGGAAGACTCAGTCGATGAATGTAAACTCTCATATTGCACAAGTTGGGGCAAGCCATTATATCAGGGATGGGCAACTTTTATGGGAGTGGGGGCCACATAAAATCTGAACTCATGAAGGGCCGCAGTTGCTCCACATCGGTACCCACATCCATAGGCTCCCCCCCTCATTGCAAGCAAAACATTTTAGTGGCCCCCGTCTTGACAGCAGAGAGACATTTTACACGTTTCAGAGTTAATTTTTTGCAATTCTACACATTTTGACATGGGGCGGAGAGGAACATTTGCAGTTTTTAATATGATATCTGAGTGAAACTGACTAACAAAATCAATGGGGGCCCCCCGGCTGGTAATTTGATCATGATAACAAGTTTAGATAGCTGGCTGCTAAACTAACTTAGCAATCTAAAAAAAGTTAGCTGACATGGGCTAATTGACTGACTATCAGGCCCCGCTCTCTCGCTTTCCCAGATGTTTAGTTCATTTCATTCCAATCTCCTTTGCATTACTGTAGCCATTTTCTGTAACCTGTCAACTATGTGTCTGTCTATCCCTGTTCTCTCCTCTCCGCACAGGCTATACAAACACCTCACACCGCGTGGCTGCTGCCACTCTAACCTGGTGGTCCCTGCATGCACGACCCACGTGGAGTTCCAGGTCTCCGGCAGCCTCTGGAACTGCCGTTCTGCGGCCAACAAGGAAGAGTTCATCTCAGCCTATGCCACCCTCCAGTCCCTTGAATTCTTGGCGCTGACGGAAACATGGATTACCACAGAAAACACTGCTTCTCCTACTGCTCTCTCCTCGTCTGACCATGTGTTCTCGCATACCCCGAGAGCATCTGGTCAGCGGGGTGGTGGCACAGGAATCCTCATCTCTCCCAAGTGGACATTCTCTCTTTTTTCCCCTGACCCATCTGTCTATCTCCTCATTTGAATTCCATGCTGTCACAGTCACTAGCCCATTCAAGCTTAACATCCTTATCATTTATCGCCCTCCAGATTCCCTTGGAGAGTTCATCAATGAGCTTGATGCCTTGATAAGTTCCTTTCCCGAGGATGGCTCACCCCTCACAGTTCTGGGTGACTTTAACCTCCCTACGTCTACCTTTGACTCATTTCTCTCTGCCTCCTTTCCACTCCTCTCCTCTTTTGACCTCACCCTCTCACCGTCCCCCCCTACTCACAAGGCAGGCAATACGCTTGACCTCATCTTTACTAGATGCTGTTCTTCTACTAATCTCACTGCAACTCCCCTCCAAGTCTCCGACCACTACTTTGTATCCTTTTCTCTCTCGCTCTCCTCCAACACTACTCACTCTGCCCCTACTCAGATGGTAATGGGACTCCCTGCGGACCTGGCATCTTTTCACTCCCTCTCTACATTTTCTTCCTCTGTTTCTGCTGCTAAAGCCACTTTCTACCACTCTAAATTCCAAGCATCTGCCTCTAACCCAAGGAAGCTCTTTGCCACCTTCTCCTCCCTGCTGAATCCTCCCCCCCCCCCCTCCCTCTCTGTGGATGACTTTGTCAACCATTTTGAAAAGGTTGACGACATCCGATCCTCGTTTGTTAAGTCAAATGACACCGCTGGTCCTGCTCACACTGCCCTACCCTATGCTTTGACTGATTTCTCCCCTCTCTCTCCAGATGAAATCTTGCGACGGCCGCCCGCCCAACAACCTGCCCGCTTGACCCCATCTCCTCCTCTCTTCTCCAGACCATTTCCGGAGACCTTCTCCCTTATCTCACCTCTCTCATCAACTCATCCTTGACCGCTGGATATGTCCCTTCCATCTTCAAGAGAGCGAGAGTTGCACCCCTTCTCAAAAAACCTACACTCGATCCCTCCGATGTCAACAACTACAGACCAGTATCCCTTCTTTATTTTCTCTCCAAAACTCTTGAGCGTGCCGTCTTTAGCCAACTGTCTTGCTATCTCTCTCAGAATTACCTTCTTGATCCAAACCAGTCAGGTTTCAAGACTGGTCATTCAACTGAGACTGCTCTTCTCTATGTCACGGAGGCTCTCCGCACTGCTAAAGCTAACTCTCTCTCCTCTGCTCTCGTCCTTCTAGAACTATCTGCTGCCTTTGATACTGTGAACCATCAGATCCTCCTCTCCACCCTCTCCGAGTTGGGCATCTCCGGCGCGGCTCACTCTTGGATTGTGTCCTACCTGACACGTCGCTCCTACCAGGTGGCGTGGCGAGAATCTGTCTCCGCACCACGTGCTCTCACCACTGGTGTCCCCCAGGGCTCAGTTCTAGGCCCTCTCCTATTCTCGCTATACACCAAGTCACTTGGCTCCGTCATATCCTCACATGGCCTCTCCTATCATTGCTACGCAGACGACACACAATTAATCTTCTCCTTTACCCCTTCTGATAACCAGGTGGCGAATCGCATCTCTGCATGTCTGGCAGACATATCAGTGTGGATGACGGATCACCACCTCAAGCTGAACCTCGGCAAGACGGAGCTGCTCTTCCTCCCGGGGAAGCACTGCCCGTTCCAAGATCTCGCCATCACAGTTGACAACTCCATTGTGCCGTCCTCCCAGAGTGCAAAGAGCCTTGGCGTGACCCTGGACTACACCCTGTCGTTCTCCGCTAACATCAAGGCGGTGACCTGATCCTGTAGGTTCATGCTCTTCAACATTTGCAGAGTACGACCCTGCCTTACACAGGAAGCGGCACAGGTCCTAATCCAGGCACTTGTTATCTCCCGTCTGGATTACTGCAACTCGCTGTTGGCTGGGCTCCCTGCCTGTGCCATTAAACCCCTACAACTCATCCAGAACGCCGCAGCCCGTCTGGTGTTCAACCTTCCCAAGTTCTCTCACGTCACCCCGCTCCTCCGCACACTCCACTGGCTTCCAGTTGAAGCTCGTATCTGCTATAAGACCATGGTGCTTGCCTACAGAGCTGTGAGGGGAACGGCACCTCCGTACCTTCAGGCTCTGATCAGTCCCTACACCCAAACGAGGGCATTGCGTTCATCCACCTCTGCGGAAGCACAGTTCCCGCTCAGCCCAGTCAAAACTGTTCGCTGCTCTGGCACCCCAATGGTGGAACAAGCTCCCTCACGACGCCAGGACAGCGGAGTCACTCACCACCTTCCGGAGACACTTGAAACCGCACCTCTTTAAGGAATACCTGGGATAGGATAAAGTAATCCTTCTACCCCCCCTTACCCCACCCCAAAGAAAAAAAAGTGACATAAGAGAAAAACTGCTGATGCACCACTAATTGGTCCGAGGGCCTTCAAAAGGGGGGCCGGGCCGCATGGCCGCCAGTTACCCACCCCTGCCTTACATCAACCAATGAAAGACACTTGATCCAAAGATTCACTCCCATGATAAACATCTTTGGTTTCATTAATATGTGCGTGTTATCCAGTTTCCATAAAAACTCATTTTAATTTGTCATTTTGAGCGAATGATCAGGTGTACCTTCTGGACAGCCTTGCGTACGATATCCTTGTACTCGTCCTTAGTGATGTCCCTCTTCTGGTAGAATGGCTTGATAGCCAGCTTTACCTCCTCTATGGCTCTCTCCTGCATGTGGAGTTTCTTTATGTACTGTGGACAGAACCAAGGATTGGTCAACACACACACACTATTATAAAGGGGTCCAGAGCCATGTATTTACATGGCTCTGAAGGGGACCGGTCATTCGCTTGCAACAAGTATTTGTATTTATTATGGATCCCCGTCAGCAGCTACTCTTCCTGGGGTCCAGCAAAATTAAGGCAGTTATACAATTTTTAAAAAAACATTACAATACATTTACAACAGATTTCACAACACATTGTGTTCCCTCAGACCCCTACTCTACTACCACATATCTACAACACAGAATCCATGTGTATGTGTGTGTATAGTGCATATGTTATTGTGTGTTTGTATGCATGTGTCTGTGCCTATGTTTGTGTTGCTTCACAGTCCCTGCTGTTCCAAAAGGTGTACCTTTATCAGTTTTTTTTAAATCTAATTCTACTGCTTGCATGAGTTACTTGATGTGGAATAGAGTTCCATGTAGTCATGGCTCTATGTAGTACTGTGTGCCTCCCATAGTCTGTTCTGGACTTGGGGACTGTGAAGAGACCTCTTGTGGCATCTTGTGGAGGTATGCATGGGTGTCTGAGCTGTGCGCCAGTAGTTCAAACAGACAGCTCGGTGCATTCAACATGTCAATACCTCTCACAAATACAAGTAGTGATGAAGTCAACCTCTCCTCCACTTTGAGCCAGGAGAGATTGACATGCATATTATTAATGTTAGCTATCTGTGTACATCTAAAGGTCAGCTGTGCTGCCCTGTTCTGAGCCAATTGCAATTTTCCTAAGTCCCTCTTTGTGGCACCTGACCACGATTGCACAGTAGTCCAGGTGCGACAAAACTAGGATCTGTAGGACCTGCCTTATTGATAGTGTTATTAAGAAGGCAGAACAACACTTTATTACGGACAGTCCTCTCTCAATCTTAGCTACTGTTGTATCAATATGTTTTGACCATGACAGTTTACAATCCAGGGTTACTCCAAGCAGTTTAGTCACCTCAACTTGCTCAATTTCCACATTATTAATTACAAGATTTAGTTGAGGTTTAGTGAATGAATTGTCCCAAATACAATGCTTTTAGTTTTAGAAATATTTAGGACTAACTTATTCCTTGCCACCCATTCTGAGACTAACTGCAGCTCTTTGTTAAGTGTTGCAATAATTTCAGTCGCTGTAGTAGCTGACGTGAATAGTGTTGAGTCATCCGCAATACAGTGCCTTGCAAAAGTATTCACCCACCTTGGCATTTTTCCAATTTTGTTGACTTACAACCTGGAATTAAAATTGATTTTTTGGGGGGGTTTGTATCATTTGATTTACACAACATGCCTACCACTTTGAAGATGCAAAATATTTTTTGGGGTGAAACAAACAAGAAATAAGACAAAAAAACAGAACTTGAGCATGCATAACTATTCCGCCCCCCCCAAAGTCAATACTTTGTAGAGCCACCTTTAGCAGCAATTACAGCTGCAAGTCTCTTGGGGTATGTCTCTATAAGCTTGGCACATCTAGCCTCTGGGATTTTTGCCCATTCTTCAAAGCAAAACTGCTCCAGCTCTTTCAAGTTGGATGGGTTCCGCTGGTGTACAGCAATCTTTAAGTCATACCACAGATTCTCACTTGGATTGAGGTCTGGGCTTTGACTAGGCCATTCCAAGACATGTAAATGTTTCCCCGTAAAGTGTTGCTTTAGCAGTATGCTTAGGGCCAACTTTGGCGGATAGCCGTCGTCGGGTGAGGTTGTGTCTCTCTCTGGCAGGAGGTAAGCTTGGCTTATATGGTGTCGAGTAAAGCTTAAACTATGTATTTAGACTGTAGTTAGGTATTGTAGGTAGTTATCGTGGGTTATTGTATGTAATTATTGTAGGTAAGTATTGTATTCGGCTGAGCCCGGTGAAGCACAAGGCTAGCTAACCCACTACCTGGACTAGCTAGCAGGTAGCTACTGGTAACTATTAGCAACTGTGGATAGTTGTTTCACGCTTGAGAGTACCTGTAATTACGCCAGCTAGCTGCCTACAATAATTACATACAATAATGCCTACCATTCAGCTGTTTTTCTAACCTCATTGTCTGAAGCGTTAACGTTGGGTAGTAAGTAGCTACTGTGCTCGAAATGTAGCTAGCTTGTTGCTACCTGGATAGCTAACTAAACAATAGCTGGAACGACCTAGCGAACAGACGCGAACTGGCCGAGTCGATTCAGTGGCTAGCTTTGCACTTGGCTAGCTAACAGTAGCTGCTAGGGGTAAGTTAAAACCTACATTTGTGTTTTGTTTTTACATACTGGTAGCCAGAGTCGTTCAAGGGAATTCGGGACATGGGTGACTAGTTAACGTTAGCTTGGCTCTCTCGGTGTGTTCGTGCCGTGGGAGGAGGGGTTGGTTCATTGACAGAGAGCAATGGCTAGCTAGTATGCTAACTATTCTAGCTAACTAACTGGCTGAATAAGTTGACGACGGACTCACTCAAGCTGTCGGGACTAACCCACAACGTTAGACACGGACACGAATGATCTGCTTGGCGTGTTGACACACTGGTGGTTTGTTGTGGCCGAGTATTGGTGCTAAACCGTGTTGTTGGAGGCTGGCATGCTAGTTGGCTGTGGCATCATAGGACTAGGTGCCCTGGACGGTTTTCACTGAAGAATACTGTACCAAGTTAGCTAGCTGAATAAACTAAGTTAGTCTATTCCTAGAAAACATTGAACCGCTGTAGTTTACAACAATTATAGTTTCTGAGGTGGAAGTTGGGAGAGTTATATTTGGGTGTTTCAGTGAAACGTAAGTGAGGGAGGCTCCGCTCTCTCGCTTTCCCAGATGTTTAGTTAATTTCATTCCAATCTCCTTTGCATTATTGTAGCCATTTTCTGTAGCCTGTCTATCCCTGTTCTCTCCTCTCCGCACAGGCTATACAAACGCCTCACACCGCGTGGCTGCTGCCTCTCTAACCTGGTGGTCCCTACACGCACGACCCACGTGGAGTTCCAGGTCTCCGGCAGCCTCTGGAACTGCCATTCTGCGGCCAACAAGGCAGAGTTCATCTCAGCCTATGCTACCCTCCAGTCCCTCGATTTCTTGGCGCTGACGGAAACATGGATTACCACTGAAAACACTGCTACTCCTACTGCTCTCTCCTCGTCTGACCATGTGTTCTCGCATACCCCCGAGAGCATCTGGTCAGCGGGGTGGCGGCACAGGAATCCTCATCTCTCCCAAGTGGACATTCTCTCTTTTTCCCCTGACCCATCTGTCTATCTCCTCATTTGAATTCCATGCTATCACAGTCACTAGCCCATTCAAGCTTAACATCCTTATAATTTATCGCCCTCCAGGTTCCCTTGGAGAGTTCATCAATGAGCTTGACGCCTTGATAAGTTCCTTTCCCGAGGATGGCTCACCCCTCACAGTTCTGGGTGACTTTAACCTCCCTACGTCTACCTTTGACTCATTTCTCTCTGCCTCCTTTCCACTCCTCTCCTCTTTTGACCTCACCCTTTCACCATCCCCCCCTACTCACAGGGCAGGCAATACGCTTGACCTCATCTTTACTAGATGCTGTTCTTCTACTAATCTCACTGCAACTCCCCTCCATGTCTCCGACCACTACTTTGTATCCTTTTCTCTCTCGCTCTCCTCCAACACTTCTCACACTGCCCCTACTCAGATGGTAATGCGCCGTCGCAACCTTCGCCCTCTCTCTCCCGCTACTCTCTCCTCTTCCATCCTATCATCTCTTCCCTCTGCTCAATCCTTCTCCCTCCAATCTCCTGATTCTGCCTCCTTAACCCTCCTCTCCTCCCTTTCTGCATCCTTTGACTCTCTATGTCCCCTATCCTCCCGGCCGGCTCGGTCCTCCCCTCCTGCTCCGTGGCTTGACGACTCATTGCGAGCTCACAGAACAGGGCTACGGGCAGCCGAGCGGAAATGGAGGAAAACTAGACTCCCTGCGGACCTGGCATCTATTTACTCCCTCCTCTCTACATTTTCTTCCTCTGTTTCTGCTGCTAAAGCCACTTTCTACCACTCTAAATTCCAAGCATCTGCCTCTAACCCTAGGAAGCTCTTTGCCACCTTCTCCTCCCTTCTGAATCCTCCTCACCCCCCCCCCCCTCTCTGTGGATGACTTTGTCAACCATTTTGAAAAGAAGGTTGACGACATCCGATCCTCGTTTGTTAAGTCAAATGACACTGCTGGTCCTGCTCACACTGCCCTACCCTATGCTTTGACTTATTTCTCCCCTCTCTCCAGATGAAATCTTGCGACTTGTGATGGCCGGCCGCCCAACAACCTGCCCGCTTGACCCTATCCCCTCCTCTCTTCTCCAGACCATCTCCAGTGACCTTCTCCCTTACCTCACCTCGCTCATCAACTCATTCTTGACCGCTGGCTATGTCCCTTGCGTCTTCAAGAGAGCGAGAGTTGCACCCCTTCTCAAAAAACCTACACTCGATCCTTCCGATGTCAACAACTACAGACCAGTATCCCTTCTTTCTTTTCTCTCCAAAACTCTTGAGCGTGCCGTCTTTAGCCAACTCTCTTGCCATCTCTCAGAATGACCTTCTTGATCCAAACCAGTCAGGTTTCAAGACTGGTCATTCAACTGAGACTGCTCTTCTGTGTCATGGAGGCTCTCTGCACTGCTAAAGCTAACTCTCTCTCCTCTGCTCTTGTCATTCTAGACCTGTCTGCTGCCTTTGATACTGTGAACCATCAGATCATCCTCTCCACCCTCTCCGAGTTGGGCATCTCCGGCGCGGCTCACTCTTGGATTGCGTCCTACCTGACAGGTCGCTCCTACCAAGTGGCGTGGCGAGAATCTGTCTCCGCACCACGTGCTCTCACCACTGGTGTCCCCCAGGGCTCAGTTCTAGGCCCTCTCCTATTCTCGCTATACACCAAGTCACTTGGCTCCGTCATATCCTCACATGGCCTCTCCTATCATTGCTACGCAGACGACACACAACTAATCTTCTCCTTTCCCCCTTCTGACAACTAGGTGGCGAATCGCATCTCTGCATGTCTGGCAGACATATCAGTGTGGATGACGGATCACCACCTCAAGCTGAACCTCGGCAAGACGGAGCTGCTCTTCCTCCCGGGGAAGGACTGCCCGTTGCATGATCTCGCCATCACAGTTGACAACTCCGTTGTGTCCTCCTCCCAGAGTGCAAAGAGCCTTGGCGTGACCCTGGACAACACCCTGTCGTTCTCCGCTAACATCAAGGCGGTGACCGGATCCTGTAGGTTCATGCTCTACAACATTCGGAGTACGACCCTGCCTTACACAGGAAGCTGCACAGGTCCTAATCCAGGCACTTGTCATCTCCCGTCTGGATTACTGCAACTTGCTGTTGGCTGGGCTTCCTGCCTGTGCCATTAAACCCCTACAACTCATCCAGAATGCCGCAGCCCGTCTGGTGTTCAACCTTCCCAAGTTCTCTCACGTCACCCCACTCCTCCGCACACTCCACTGGCTTCCAGTTGAAGCTTGCATCTGCTACAAGACCATGGTGCTTGCCTACGGAGTGAGGGGAACGGCACCTACGTACCTTCAGGCTCTGATCAGTCCCTACACCCAAACAAGGGCATTGCGTTCATCCACCTCTGGCCTGCTGGCCCCCCTACCTCTGCGGAAGCACAGTTCCCGCTCAGCCCAGTCAAAACTGTTCGCTGCTCTGGCACCTCAATGGTGGAACAAACTCCCTCACGACGCCAGGACAGCGGAGTCACTCACCACCTTCCGGAGACACTTGAAACCCCACCTCTTTAAGGAATACCTGGGATAGGATAAAATAATACTTCTACCCCCCCTTACCCCACCCCAAAGAAAATAAGAAAAAAAAACATATCGTAAAGTGGTTATCCCACTGGCTATAAGGTGAATGCACCAATTTGTAAGTCGCTCTGGATAAGAGCGTCTGCTAAATGACGTAAATGTAAATGTCATTGTCCTGCTGGAAGGTGAAACTCCGTCCCAGTCTCAAATCTCTGGAAGACTGAAAAAGGTTTCCCTCAAGAATTTCCCTGTATTTAGCGCCATCCATCATTCCTTCAATTCTGACCAGTTTCCCAGTCCCTGCAGATGAAAAACATCCCAACAGCATGATGCTGCCACCACCATGCTTCACTGTGGGGATGGTGTTCTCGGGGTGATGAGAGGTGTTGGGTTTGCGCCAGACATAGCGTTTTCCTTGATGGCCAAAAAGCTCAATTTGAGTCTCATCTGACCAGAGTACCTTCTTCCATATGTTTGGGGAGTCTCCCACATGCCTTTTGGCAAACACAA
Source organism: Coregonus clupeaformis (assembly GCF_020615455.1). Lineage (NCBI taxonomy): Eukaryota > Metazoa > Chordata > Actinopteri > Salmoniformes > Salmonidae > Coregonus > Coregonus clupeaformis. The sequence continues at coordinate 47,743,458 of NC_059210.1, read as the reverse complement.
AAACGTGTTTCCTTATGTTTAAAATTTTTTTAGTCATTTAGCAGACGCTCTTATCCAGAGCGATTTACAGGAGCAATTAGGGTTAAGTGCCTTGCTCAAGGGCACCAACAGATTTTTCACCTAGTCGGCTCTGAGATTAGAACCAGCGACCTTTCGGTTACTGGCACTACGCTCTTAACCACTAAGCAAATACTTTCTCTGGCCACTCTTCCGTAAAGCCCAGCTCTGTGGAGTGTGCGGCTTACAGTGGTCCTATGTACAGATACTCCAATCTCCGCTGTGGAGCTTTGCAGCTCCTTCAGGGTTATCTTTGGTCTCTTTGTTGCCTCTGATTAATGCCCTCCTTGCCTGGTCCGTGAGTTTTGGTGGGCGGCCCTCTCTTGGCAGGTTTGTTGTGTTGCAATATTCTTTCCATTTTTTTAAATAATGGATTTAATGGTGCTCTGTGGGATGTTCAAAGTTTCTGATATTTTTTTATAACTCAACCCTGATCTGTACTTCTCCACAACTTTGTCCCTGACCTGTTTGGAGACCTCCTTGGTCTTCATGGTGCCGCTTGCTTGGTGGTGCCCCTTGCTTAGTGGTGTTGCAGACTCTGGGGCCTTTCAGAACAGGTGTATATACACTGAGATCAGGTGACACTTAAATAATGTCCACCTGTGTGCAATCTAATTATGTGACTTCTGAAGGTAATTGGTTGTACCAGATCTTATTAAGGGGCTTCATAGCAAAGGGGGTGAATACATATGCACGCACCACTTTTCCGTTATTAATTTTTTTGAATTTTTTGGTTTCACTTCACCAATTTGGACTATTTTGTGTATGTACATTACATGAAAACCAAATTAAAATCAATTTAAATTACAGGTTGTAATGCAACAAAATAGGAAAAACGCCAAGGGGGATGAATACTTTTGCAAGGCACTGTACATAGACACACTGGCTTTAGTAAAGATTGAAAAAAGGGGCCTAGACAGCTGCTACTGATATCACCCAAGTGTGCATCAATCCATTTGAAGACCGTTGTCCTTCCTTCATCCTCTGACTCACCTTATCGTTCCTAGAAGCATCATCCTCTCCCAGGTCTTCGTTGGGTTCCCCCTGCCCAGGTTTGGACAGCCCTACTGTGGTTAGGCTGCTGGAGCTGGAGGGGGCACTGGGGAGCGTTATGGACACACTGCCCCTCTTGGTGCTCTGGACCTTGGGGTCAGTGAGTGACGTAGCCCCCAAGGGAGCCTCCTATAGGTGGGAAGATTTAGATGAGGCCATCTTCACATGTAAGCCTTTTGATTATTGGACAAATCCCAATTTGAGATGTGTGTGCAAGTATAATGTTAACGTAAACTGTGCATTTTTGTTGATAAATAAAATTAAGCAACACAATTTGATGTGCTGCTAAATTACAGTACAATAATAACATTTTAATTTTAATTTCATTTAATGTCATGTTCATATTCACAACAGAAATATGACCTAACCACAACAATAAACTAGGGAATAAATCTCAACCATCTATTGCCTCATCATGCAGCAGAAAATATGTTGTTATTGTGTTATGGTATTACCAGCACATAATAGCCTTTGTGATGTGTACCTTTGCCCCAGTTTAGATTTGATTTCCCTTTCAAGGTTTCTACTTTCATTTCACCATAAAACCCTCCTCTATCAGATTAAGTTTCAGTGAGCTGCACTGGCTTTACACGGACACACCACAACTGCTCTCCGAGTCAAAATGGACATACTTCGCCACCTTGTGGCCTTTTAGGAGAGGTGCAAGTTCATTATAGGAATAGTTTGTGTTGAAGGTTTAGGAGCACTAAATCACAGATATCTGTAAAGATCAACAGAACATCTACTTGATTTTGACATGACCGGCCGCCAGTATGATGCCGTGACTAGGTGCCATTTCATGGTGAACTGCCAGTTTACTGATTGATCATAACTACACATTAGCAGGGAAGAAAGGCAGCATACAGCGGTAGAGGCCTGAAGCTAAGCACTGACCTCACACCACACAGAACAAAAAACAGCTATCTAGGTAAGGCCAACCTAATGAGCCGTACCTGATTGGAGGTAGGTCTGCGAGCTCCCTCCTGTTTCAGCTTCAGTTTGTAGAGGGCCAGCTCTGAGACGAAGGCAAAACCAACACACATCTTAACTAGCTGTTCTTGTCTTAACTCAAGAGCTATGACCCTCTCTGTGTTATGTGAATTAGAGGTCATTTCTGCACCAGAGTCAAAGAGTCAACTAGAAATGGTTGATTTATGTAATTCAACACGTAATGGCTCTGATTGGGCCAATCCAGGTTATGGTATGCTTAAGTTGTATAAAAATGTACAATAATACTCACTACTGCCAGTCTTCTCTGGCTGTGGCCTCTCTGGCTGTGGCCCCTCTGGCTCCTGCAGGTTCCAGGTGACCCTCTTCACAGAGGGTTTGGCCTTGGCACCTGCTGTGACTGGCACTGGTTCTCCCTCAGTCTTCCCCTCCTCCTCCCCCCCCTCTCCTTCCTTCTCCTGTTTGACCCCAGCCTCCCCACTCTCTCCACCTGGCTCCGTCTTCACATAGTCCAGGCTGTCCAGCATCATGTCCACGTCCATGTCATCATCGTCATAGTCTGAAGGCTCCTCTACCTCGTGCTTCTCTGAGTTCACTGGTACGGGTTGGACAGGTGGAGGAGTCCGGGTGAGGGCCTTTGGTACAGGAGGAAACAGGGATGGGGCCACCTGCAGGGGGCCCCATCCCTGAGGAGGAGCAGGGACAGGGTTGGTGCTGAGTGTTGAGAAGCTGGGGCTGGATTGGCCAGTTTGGGTGGGAGGAACAGGGATGTTGGAGGTCAGTTGTTGAGGCAGCTCAGGCCAGATGGGCTCAGTCTTGATGGTTTCCTTTAACGCTTGATCTTTTTGATCTGCTATGTCTGATGTGGAGACGGCGCACGCCTCCATTATGAGGGCGGAAGGTTGTTCTTTTTCCATCTCCTTGTGCTCTTGCAAGTCCTTGACTGTGCTGAACGTTGACAGAGGTTTGTCTTTCTTGATTGGTTTACTATCCAGTGATTCTTCCAACATATCAAAGGCAGGTTTCTCTTTTTTTATCTCTTTGAGCAGCTTAGACTCCTTGAGTAGTTTTGCTGAGAGAGAGGCGTGTCTCTCTGTTCTAATGTCATTGCTGTCACTCTCATTTTTCACCTCTGAGACAGAGAGGACAGAGAGAGGTTTGAGTCCTGAGGACAGCATCTCTTGTTTGATCTCTCGCTCTTTTCTCTCTTCTTTAGCCTCTCTCTCCTCTTTCAGAGGGACACGGGGGAGCACTTTCTCCTTTTTCTTCCCTTTCTGTTCTTCTAGCTTTTTGGAGGAGGTGGTTGAGGAAGACCCTGGTGGTCTCTGTGTGCCCTGTGACGACCCCTCTTCTTTCCTCCTCTCTCTGGACCTCGACCTGGACTTCGGCCTCTTCCTGTCTTTCGACCGCACCTGAATCCTGTCCTTTGATCCGGAGGATGATGGTTGTGATCGTGAGTGGTCTTTCCTCCTCTCCCTGGACCTGGAACGGGACCGTGAGCGAGACTGTGAGCAATCACGCTTCTTGTCCTTTGACGGGCGGCCCTTCTCTCTTTCACTCCCTCTGCCCTCGTTCCTCTCCCTGCTCCCTCGCTTCTGCTTTTTCCTCTTGGACCGCTCTCTGCTGCTGGAGCCTGACCCTGAACTTAATCAAAATAATAGTTATTATAATAGGAAATATACTAGAATACATATTATATTATTATTAAAACACCACAAAATCACAGCACACAAAATTTACATTATCACACAATGACATTACTACCTGGAGCGCCTCCTGTCTTTGGACGGAGAGCGTGACCGTCTCTTCTTCCTGCGAGACCTCTCCGAGAAATCAGAGGTAGAGCTGTCTGACGGGGAACGAGTCCTTCTCCTCTCCCTCGAAACCGAACGCCTAGAACTCCTCTCTCCCCCCTTGTCTCCTCTCCTACCCACCTCATAACGTCTCCTCCTTCCTGCCTGGTCCGGGGCCTTGTCTCCCCTCCTCCTGCCTGCCTCCGGGCTGATTGAGGCAGACCGCCACTCCGTGGAAGACCCCCTGCCTTTGGATGTTTTCCTCCCCTGGCCTGAGGGCCTGGAGTGTGATTCAGACCTGGATGGGGACCTGGGGAGGCTGTCCTGGAGCTCTGACTTTATCTCAGTCTTCACCATCCTGTTGCTGTGGTGGATTGAGGCTGAACTGGATGAGGAAGGAGTAGTCTTCTGGTTCTGGGGCTCTCTACTGTTGCCAGTCTGGCTGTGCTGCCCTTTCTCATCCCCTGGCTCGTTCCTCTCCCTCTTCAGATGGACCTGGCTCTGGGACAGAGGTGTGCTGGTGCCACTCATCCCAGACCTGGGTGCGTTGTGAGGGCTGTGACCAGGCTTCGCTGTGTCAGAGTTCTCTAGCTCGCTCTTCACCTCCAGACCTTCTCCTGAGCCCTCATCCCTCTCCAGTGACACCCTACTCTCCAGTGCCTCAGCTTTCACCTGGTGGCTGGCACCTTCCTTGTGCACCATGGTTGGTTTCCCCCCAGCATGGCTCTCTGCTTCGCTGTCTGAGGCGTTGGAGTCTGAGCCGGTTGGGTGGAAGGGGTCGTATATATCCCCCTCTTCCTTCTCCTCTTTGACCGGTGTGTGTGAGGACGTCAGGGGATTCTGTTTGTTCATGCGCTCCGCTCTTTTCCTCTTCGCCTCCTCTTCCTCCGCGGACGCCGGTTCTAGACAGTTGCCGGCAGCAACAATTGCAGACGCAACAATTGCAGAGGCGTTGCTAAGCTGTCGGGCGTGCCACGCATTGCCGCTGGCATTGATCCGGAAGCACACCGTGGATGATGTTGATGAAGAGGTGCGGGCAGGGTTAGATGGAGAATCAGAAGAGGTGGAGGAAGAGGAGAAGGAGCTGGAGAAGGCTGAGGAAGGGCCTGCTCTGTCTGGTCTCTGTCCCTCTGTCCTGCCCTGCTGCTGGTCCACACTTTGCTGCCTGCCCCTGTTCCCACCCAAGCTGTTCACACAGGCATCAGGGAATCCATTACTACCACTACCATTAGCACTGCTGCTACTACTACTACTACTACTACTACTACCCCCTCTGCTGGCGCTGCCATTCGTTAGGCCACCGCTCTGTTTTATCTTTGGTATCCTGGGAAGCACCGATACTGGTGCTTCCCATACTGGTTTAGGAGAAGCCTTCTTAGCCTGGGGCTGTGGTGGCACCGTCTCCCTCCCTCTGGAGTGAGAGTCTGGGGTAGGAGTGTTGGTGGCTGCCCTCTGGGTCCCATGGGGGGGTCGTACACCAGTGGCCTCCGAGTGGCTGTGTCCAGGACAAGGGCTGGGTCTACAGGGGGCAGGGAAGTGGAGGTGTGGGTGACTCAGGATGGGAGGTGGATAAGTGGCCGGGCGGGGGGATGAGGGGGTTAGAGGGGACAGGCAAGGTCCTGCTACCAGGTCTCCGTTAATGGGAAGAGAAAGGGAGCTGGCTGCTGTGTTAGGGGACATCCCTGATTGGAGCTGGGCTACTGATTCACCAGAGTTGCTGCTCCTACTGCTGCCGGGCATGGAAGACGACAAACCCACTACAACACAAACACAAGACAATTTACTCAACATAACTAAAAAAAGTTTGCTGTGTAACACACAGAATCCAACAGACTTCAAAATCAATGGTTGACAAGCAAAAAAACGTTCACTAGTTCTTAAATAGTCAGGTATTAGATACGGTACAAGAAAAATACTAAGAGAAAGAAAGAAAAACAAATGACAAGAGCTTGAACTAAAGAAAGGAAGAAACCCTAGCAGCCAGCTCACATGGTTTGTTATCCTTGAGGGATCCGTCTCTGTTAATGACTACGTATGAACTGTCCATCAGCAGCATGCTCTGTCCTGACAGGATGCTGCCCAGCAGGTCAGGCACTGGGGCCACCTCCGCCACCTCCTCCAACTGGGGCAGGCTCGGCCCCCGCCTACAACACCATGGCAACCACAGGTCAGACATGTACCATATTGAAGGATGTGAGCTAGATAACATGTGGAAGGAGATGAGAAGGGGTACCTGGAGAGGCCAGCAGTGATTGGTCGAGCCACAGGCTGGTGCGAGAGGAGGGCGGAGCGAGATAAGCCACGCCTCTTTGCTTCCAGCAGTGATGTCGTGGCCAAGGCTTGCTCCTCCTCATCATCCCTGGGGTGGGATTTAAACAGCCAATCAACATTCAGAACCGTATTGAGGTCCATTATTGTTGTCTATATGTTCAGTGTTGTCAGCATTAACTGGAGATTTGCACTCTCTGGATAAATAAAGTACTATGTTATCTTATAGTTGTGCCTGAGACAGACCTGCTAGTGAAGGGGTCCAGATCGTAGGGGTCTCCATAGACAGAGAGCGAAGCAGCTCCTATGTCAGCCCTCATACTGCCCAGAGTGGTTTCTGTAGGCCGGTACACAGAGGGAAGGGACGAGCCCCGTTTGGGCTTCCCTATCCCCAGGCTACGGGCTATACGACCACGAGACGTAGGTTCCTTTTTCACCACCTAGGACCACACACACAGATTGAAAATGAGCACTGATTCTGTCATTTTGTTATAGGTACTATACTTTCATGTTATACTTGTTAAATTTGAATTCTCACCAGTTTCCTTCTGGACTTGGTCCTCCTCACTCTCCGTTTCCTCCTCTTCACCCCGGTGCCTGCAGCTTTGCCCTTACCACCCGTGGCAGACGATGACCTCTTACTCTTGCCTTTCCTACGCTTTACTGTGGGCACAAAGCAAATGCATCTCTTTAAAAAATCCAAGTAGGCTGTGTGTGTGTGTGTGTGTGTTGTCACCTGTCCTGCGTCGTCGGCTGGATGGAACGCGGGGTGTGAGGTTCCGTATGTACACAGCTGTGTTGAGTCCAGCCACCACTGCGTTGATAGTCTCATCCAGCCAGGTGGACTGTGGCATCAGAAAGCTGGGGGAGATCTGAGACCAGAGGAACACTGCATCACTCTACTGATTCTCTGCTGTCTATTTGGACATGCTTTACTTGACATGACCTTCACAGCCGTCTGATGAGGCAGCCTGCAGCATCACTCTAAAGAACCACCACTCTCTGGCTCGCTATTCTAGACCTGCAGGTCAAATGTTACTTGGTGCAAGGAGCGCATTCAAACAAGACAAAATAACATATTGTCATCATTAACCAAATGTTATGTAATACCATACTACATAGACATACTCATCATACACGTTTCAACCCAGGAGAGAAAACATGGGTAACATCATTTTTCATAAGTACATTATCATGCTGCTCACTAAATAATCTTTGATTACAGCATTCATATCAATACTACACAGTCAGTGATACAGAGTAAGGGCTGTTGACACTAGTGGCGAGGAGCGGAGGGTAGTGAGGGAGAACAGAGAAGCCAGTAGGAAGCAACACGCCTCACGCCAAACCTGTGCAATGCGTGCCTGGGTGATGCGATGGCGGTTGACACTGGCGCGAACCCTCTCGCTCTGCTGGGTACGGGCGATGGCCCGGGTGGGGCCCGCCGTGGGGAGGTGGGAGCGGCTGGTTGTGGGACGGGTGCTGCTCAGACTCTCCGTGTCGCTCTGCACTTCCACTGAACCCCCTGAGGAGCAGGAACATTGATGAACTCTGGGATCTTGGTAAAAGGACTTACCTATACTGCTTATTACAAAGAGGATCGTCAAAGTATTCCTCAGATGAAGATGTAATGAGTCAGTACTGAGTATGATTACTTGAATGGCGGTTGTTGGCTTGACACTCTGGGCAGAACCATTCCTCCACAGGGACAGCATCCAGCGGGGGGGTCAGGCACTCCATGTGGTACCTTCCATGGAGCACAGAAATGGAGGGGTAGGAATGAGGTATTAACATGGATATGATCAGAAAATAAAAACCAGGGAAAACCAAAAGGGTTCATTGGAATGATCAGATAAAGATAAATGTATTCCTGATGTCATAAAATCTGGATTTTATGATTAATCAGGAACAATCCCAGAAAGATAGGTGGCATGTGTCACTTGTCTCACCCAGCATCACAGCCGTCACAGAGCAGCAGGCGGTCTTCACGGTCGCTCCCTCCACACACCTCACAGCTGGTCTGTTCCAGCTCCAGGTCTATCACCTCCTCCTGGCCCTCCTTCACTGGTTTCTGCACTGTGATCTGCACTCAACCATCATGCACATAGAGCAATGAGAAGAAAGTGATTGTCTGCTGACTGTTTGCAGCTCCCATGCATGATCCATATTTGGATATACAATGCTTAAACCATAATGGTCTTTGCCACAAAATAACTCAAACACCCTTCATGAGGAATACACACGCCATACGTAGTAGCTACTTCTCTACCTCTCAGAGACCCCCCCCAACAATACAATCAGAAACATCATGCGCAACATTAAATCAAGACCAAATAAAATACATTCACCAAGAGGAAGTCAGACATTTTTTAACTCACCATTTTCTGCACTTTCCCGCCATAACATTTTCTCAGGTAGATGTTATTGAAGACTATTCTGTCCACAGGACAGGAGTTTGCATTCTGAGGGAAGAACAAAACACGATTGGATGCACAACATTTGGACACACTAACATATCATTACTGTCCGTCTTAACAAAACCTCAGTTTATAGGACTGAAAGTGAAAGCTGCGGTGTCTTTGGACCATGGTTCCAGTGACGCTAATGAATTTGACGGGTGACTGTCTTCTAGTTCTTCCGAAAATATCATAATTTTGTGTCTGTACTAACACTGAAGTGAATAAAAAGCTTTGACCCCTTGACCTCTCTTCTTGTCCCCTCTGATGTCACCCACCCACCTTGGACCACTCAAGGATGCAGTCGAGGCAGAAGTAGTGTTCGCAGCTCTCTGGCGTGGCCACGGGCTGGCTGTGGAAGGAGTTGAGGCAAATGGGGCATTTCTCTGTGTCCTCGTCTGAGCTCAGACCTGCCAAGTCAGCAGACGCTCCCCCCACCGCGCCCTCTTCTCCATCTGAGAATGTTGTATGATCAGAAGTTATGAAACTCAAGTGGTAGGTCTATACCTTGGCTACTAAAAGTGTACCATGGACCATTTCAGATTCTTTCCCATGAATACAAAATACTACATCTCCATAGTCTCTCACCATCACTGTCATCCTCTTCTTCCTCCTCCTCGTCTTCCTCTCCATCAAGGTGGTCTTCCTCCTCCTCACCACTGTCAGAAGTTCCCTCCTCAGTTTCCTCCCCATCTTCATCACTGTCTTCATCTGTAAGTTGACAAAGAAAAGTAGATGAGTAAGTAATCCAATTATTTCCAATACCAGTAGTGAGGGGTGCTTGAGCCAATCACTAAGGAAGTTTTCACACATAGTTTTGAGCTATAGTTCGAATCAGAATTTGATTATTTGTTACATTGTTTATTTAATTGTTTTGGTCCGGTTCGTTCCACATTGTCAAAAAAACTAAAATTCCTAAACAAAACCACGTGTCCATGCAAGTAATTTGTTTACTGGAGAAAGATTTAACGTGAGCATTTATCTTTGATTATCATGAAGCATCACTTGTGTCACAATCTTCATATTACTTTAGCTTTGGTCTCAAAACAACATGCGGGAGGAAACAGCGCAATAGCCGCTCTAACTGCGACGTGAAAGGGCTATACAGTAGCCTGTATCCCCAGTATAGCCCCAGTCTCCCCTAATCTGCATCCGATGCTGCTATACTCACTGAATGTTTAAAAGATAAAGTTATGATGATGCATGCATTTCATCAAATGCTCGCAGTCAAATAACCAATAATACTGCGCGACTCCGGTTATTTTCCTGTGTTTGGTCCGGACTGCGTTCTAACCTGCAGCGAACCGCACCACAGTACGAATTCAATCTGACCGAGACAACCATTTTTGAGCGAACCACGTTTCGTGGTTTACTGCGCTCCCAAGTGCGGATAGTGTGTTCACACCAGTCCAACCGAACTAAGGTGGTAAACGCACCAGAGTTCGGAAAAACCGCTACAAACCAATTCGGTGTGAAAGCCTCCTAAGATTCACTCCTTAGGGTATTCATGTAGGAATATGATTCCATACCTGAGATTGCCCACACCGCAGGCCTTTTTTCTTTTCCGTGGGAGGCATTCTGGTTGATCAGCTCATCCTGGCTGTCTTCTTCATCCATGGTTGAACATCAGAGAGCTTCCAGCACCAATATCTAGCTAAATCTCAAAGGCTATGCTTCAAATGAGACATGAATTGTCAGTAGCTGGAAAAGACATGAAATTAAAATGAGTGCCACAACTATTCACCTGGTCCATGCACAAACAAAGCTTTCCTATGTAGTCAGTATTGACACCTGCAACAAGAAAGCATTTTCTAAAAACACCAGATTAAGTAACTATTTATTTTCACACTGTTAATACCGATTTAGCTACTGCATGAGATAGCGGTATGTGAGGGAGCTATGAACAGTGAGGGGAAAAAAATATTTGATCCCCTGCTGATTTTGTACGTTTGCCCAATGACAAAGACATGATCAGTCTATCATTTTAATGGTAGGTTTATTTGAACAGTGAGAGACAGAATAACAAAAAAATCCAGAAAAATGCACGTCAAAAATGTTATAAATTGATTTGCATTTTAATGAGGGAAATAAGTATTTGACCCCTCTGCAAAACATGACTTAGTACTTGGTGGCAAAACCCTTGTTGGCAATCACAGAGGTCAGACGTTTCTTGTAGTTGGCCACCATGTTTGCACACATCTCAGGAGGGATTTTGTCCCACTCCTCTTTGCAGATCTTCTCCAAGTCATTAAGGTTTTGAGCGTGACGTTTGGCAACTCGAACCTTCAGCTCCCTCCACAGATTTTCTATGGGATTAAGGTCTGGAGACTGGCTAGGCCATTCCAGGACCTTAATGTGCTTCTTCTTGAGCCACTCCTTTGTTGCCTTGGCCGTGTGTTTTGGGTCATTGTCATGCTGGAATACCCATCCACGACCCATTTTCAATGTCCTGGCTGAGGGAAGGAGGTTTTCACCCAAGATGACAGTAAATGGCGCCGTCCATCGTCCCTTTGATGCGGTGAAGTTGTCCTGTCCCCTTAGCAGAAAAACACCCCAGAAGCATAATGTTTCCACCTCCATGTTTGACGGTGGGGATGGTGTTCTTGGGGTCATAGGCAGCATTCCTCCTCCTCCAAACACGGCGAGTTGAGTTGATGCCAAACAGCTCGATTTTTGGCCTCATCTGACCACAACACTTTCACCCAGTTCTCCTCTGAATCATTCAGATGTTCATTGGCAAACTTCAGACGGGCATGTATATGTGCTTTCTTGAGCAGGGGGACCTTGCGGGCGCTGCAGGATTTCAGTCCTTCACAGCGTAGTGTGTTACCAATTGTTTTCTTGGTGACTATGGTCCCAGCTGCCTTGAGATCATTGACAAGATCCTCCTGTGTAGTTCTGGGCTGATTCCTCACCGTTCTCATGATCATTGCAACTCCACGAGGTGAGATCTTGCATGGAGCCCCTGGCCGAGGGAGATTGACAGTTATTTTGTGTTTCTTCCATTTGCGAATAATCGCACCAACTGTTGTCACCTTCTCACCAAGCTGCTTGGCGATGGTCTTGTAGCCCATTCCAGCCTTGTGTAGGTCTACAATCTTGTCCCTGACATCCTTGGAGAGCTCTTTGGTCTTGGCCATGGTGGAGAGTTTGGAATCTGATTGATTGCTTCTGTGGACAGGTGTCTTTTATACAGGTAACAAGCTGAGATTAGGAGCACTCCCTTTAAGAGTGTGCTCCTAATCTCAGCTCGTTACCTGTATAAAAGACACCTGGGAGCCAGAAATCTTTCTGATTGAGAGGGGGTCAAATACTTATTTCCCTCATTAAAATGCAAATCAATGTAACATTTTTGACATGCGTTTTTCTGGATTTTGTTGTTGTTATTCTGTCTCTCACTGTTCAAATAAACCTATTATAGACTGATAATTTCTTTATCAGTGGACAAATGTACAAAATCAGCAGGGGATCAAATACTTTTTTTTCCCTCACTGTATGTGAAAACTTGCTAGCATGTCACAAGTCAAGTGGACAGCTTGTTAGCTAATTTAGTCCATTGTGAGACGTAGCTACGTTAACTAGTTAAAGCAAAGGTTCAAGTCTGCAAACGTTACCTACTGTAGCTAACTAAGCCTAAATAGTTTCCCAGGCATAAATTACAAGCACAATCCAGACGGACAAATGAAGGACAAATGTATCTAGCTAGTAGTAGCTGTTCAGCTTAACTAGTTATTAAGTAACTACTGTTAGGTAGCTAACAACTGCTGCTGCTTCACTGCCTTCTGTTTCCTCAACAACAAAAACATTGAGCGGTTTTGGTGTTGCGCTGTGAAGGCATGCTCGCTAAAAGAGCTAGGTAAGTAAACCGTTGTAAATAAGCTTTCATTACCTACCTTATTGCAAAGAAAACGTGCAAGTTTTGGAATATTCTTAGCTAGCTACCAGTAAATGCATTGTTATGAAGAATAGTCTGCTTGCTGCTAGCCTGCTACTGCTAGCATTAGCTTGAGTCTAAATATAACTTCACTTGCACGCTCCTTATGTTCGGTGCATGTGACATTCATATAATGTTGTCAGTTTAAAAGTTAGCATTATTCAGGAGTACGTTAATGTATCCTTCGAACGTGCAAAGCCAGAGTGTTTACACCTACCCTACGCGGTTGTGAATGGCATGTTTGGAGAAATTTCTCAGTCCACGATTTTTGTTGAGTGACACCGCAGGCTAGAATGGCGGAAAGTACGATTCTCTTCTTCTTCTTCTCTGTGATTTTATGACGTACCACAACTATTGTTGAATTGCCGCCGCCAACTGAACGGGGGTGGGAAAAAATACGAAAAAAGGTCAATTCCATTACAGAGAAGGGGGAAAAAAACATGAATCCACACGTATTACACACCAAAAAAAATAACGTTATAAAAAAACATCCCACTCCTTCAGTCATTCAAAAACTCCATAACTCCCTACACAGGCTCTGGGGCTTGCCGCACGAGGCAGAACTGCTGGTGATAGGAACCACAGGAGGCTGCTGAGGGGCGAATGGCTCATAATAATGGTCGGAACGGAGCAAATGGAATGGCATCAAACACATGGAAATTCCGTAAAGTGAGTGTGGAACAGGTGAAAAAATTAACAAATCAACAATGAGAAGCCACCGGGGTCTGACAACCTGGATGGAAATTTACTGACGATAATAGCGGACGATATTGCCATATCTTCAATTTAAGCCTACTAGAAAGTGTGTGCCCTCAGGCCTGGAGGGAAAAAAGTAATTATGCTACCCAAGAATAGTAAAGCCCCCTTTACTGGCTCAAATAGCCGACCAATCAGCCTGTTACCAACCCTTAATAAACTTTTGGAAAAAATGTGTTTGACCAGATACAATGCTATTTTACAGTAAACAAATTGACAATAGACTTTCAGCATACTTATAGGGAAGGACATTCAACAAGCACAGCACTTACACAAATGACTGATGATTGGCTATTTTGTTAGACTTCAGTACTGCTTTTGACATTATCAATCATAGTCTGCTGCTGGAAAAAAGTATCTGTTATGGCTTTACACCCCCTGCTATATTGTGGATAAAGAGTCACCTGTCTAACAGAACACAGACGGTTCTTTAATGGAAGTCTCTCCAACATAATCCAGGTAGAATCAGAAATTCCCCTGGGCAGTTGTTTAGGCCCCTTACTTTTTACTTTGAGTAAAGCCAGTGTGTCTATGTATGCGGATGACTCAACACCATACATGTCAGCTACTACAGCGACTGAAATTACTGACACACTTAACAAAGAGCTGCAGTTAGTCTCAGAATGGGTGGCAAGAAATAAGTTATTTCAAAAACTAAAAGCATTGAATTTGTGACAAATCATTCACTAAACCATAAACCTCAACTACATCTTGTAATGAATAATGTGGAAACTGCTTGGAGTAACCCTGGATTGTAAACTGTCATGGTCAAAACATATTGATACAACAGTAGCTAAGATGGGGAGAATCTGTCCATAATAAAGCGCTGCTCTGCCTTCTTAACAACACTATCAACTAGGCAGGTCCTACAGACCCTAGTTTTGCACCTGGACTACTGTTCAGTAGTGTGGTCAGGTGGCACAAAGAGGGACTTAGGGAAATTACAATTGGCTCAGAACAGGGCAGCACGGCTGGCCCTTAAAAGTACACCGGGAGCTAACATTAATGATATGCATGTCAATCTCTCATGGCTCAAAGTGGAAGAGAAATTGATTTCATCACTACTTGTTTTTGTAAGAAGTATTGACAAGCCGAATGTTCCGAGCTGTCTGTTTAAACTACTAGCACAGAGCTCGGACAGCCATGCATACCCCACAAGACATGCCACCAGAGGTCTCTTCACAATCCCCAAGTCCAGAACAGACTATGGGAGGTGCACAGTTCTACATAGAGCAATGACTACATGGAACTCTATTCCACATCAGGTAACTGATGCAAGCAGTAGAATCAGATTTAAAAAAAAAAAACAGGTAAAAATACACCTTATGGAACAGCAGGGACTGTGAAGAGACACACACAAAGGTACAGACACATGCATACACACACAAGCGCTAGCACACGCACTCTACACACACATACATTGTAATATTGTTGTATGGTGGTATTATACATTTTGTATTGTAGATATGTATGCACTCACTAACTGTAAGTCGCTCTGGATAAGAGCGTCTGCTAAATGACTAAAATGTAAAATGTAGTGGTGTAATAATGTTATGATGTACTGTTTTATATTTTGTTTTATATGTAATGTAAGTGCCTTAATGTGTTTGGACCCCAGGAAGAGTAGCTGCTGCCTTGGCAGCAGCTAATGGGGATCCCTAATAAATACAAATGTAATTTGATGTATTTCACACCATTCCACTAATTCCGCTCCAGCCGTTACCACGAGCCCGTTCTACCCAATTAAGGTTCCCACCAACCTCCTGTGACAGGAACTCTCCGCAGGTTGTGGTGTAGGCCTATCCACCAGCATGGGAACTTCAGAGATACTCAATCTTTCTACCCTTTTAACACCCTCCGCATAGGAGACTCTCTCAACTGCCCTGATTTTGGCAACCTCGGTCTCTTTCACCCTCCTGGGGCATTCAACGGATTTTGCTTCATGATCTACACCACAGTTAGACCTACAAAATGTTGCTCCTTGTCCATTCTCTTCTGCCAAACAATCTCCTTCATAATGATCTTTCCCAAATATCCCACATCTCGGCTTCTCCCGTTTGCATACACTTGATACGTCCAAACATTTCACAGTGGGTACATTGCAAAGGTCTGTGAATAAACACTCTAACTGGGTAGTTCACATATCCCAGCTGCACTCGGATAGGGAGAAACTCATTAAAAAAAAGACAAGAACAGAGAAACTTCTTCTTCCTACCATTTACCATGCGACTCATTCTAAGTGCATTGACCACTCCATGAATCTTCTTCAGTGGAGCAATGTTGAATTCTTCCACTATTCCAGAAATGACTTCCATCCACCCAGACGAACCACCCTCCTTTTGTTGAGTCTTGTGTGTAACCATAGTGACTGGTGCTGTAACCTCCCTAACGAACCCGGACCCTAATGGTCGACTGTCAAGTGCTCTGATGGGGAGTGAAATGGATAGGGGAACCAATGTAATGCCTAGACTATGTGAAAATTATCTGTCCATAAAGTTCCCAGCTGCGCCTGAATCGACCAGCGCCTTACACTGGGGAACTACAATGTAATCAGGAAAGTGAATGGGTAGGGTACAGTGCGCAGCAGAGGGCTCTGAACGAGTGTGGGTGTTCGATACCTGGGGTGACGCGAGAGTGCCCTGCCTGCCGCCTCCAGACCCAAAAGAACGCTTACGACATCGTGCAGTGAAAGGTCCTCTCGTGCCACCAGAGTTACACTGGCGCTGTCGTCCTCCGCTCTCCCGGATCGCCGCTCCACCCAGCTCCATCAGCTCGTGATCCGGGATGGGGGGAGTTGGAACGGGCAGGCCCCCTCCAGGACGTCCTCTGGCCGCCAGCAGGTTGTCCAACCGGATGGCCATGTCCACCAGTTGAGTGAAGGACAACATGGTGTCCCGGCAGGCTAGCTCCCTTTGAACGTCCTCCCGTAGATAGAATCGGAAGTGGTCAATGAGGGCCTGCTCGTTCAACCCGGAATCAGCTGCTAGAGTCCGGAACTCCAGGGCGAAGTCCTGCGCGGTCCTCGTCCCCTGCCTCAGGTGGACCAGCCACTCGCCCGCCTCTCTACCCTCGGGCGGGTGATCAAAGACAGCCCGAAAGAGGCGAGCGAACTCCCCATAGTTGTCCAACGCGTCTCCTCCTTCATTCTAGACCGCGTTGGCCCACTCCAGGGCATTCCCCGAGAGGCAGGAGACGAGGGCGGACACCTTCTCCCGATCCGATAGGGCCGGGCTGATGCTTGAATAGTATAGCTTCAGTTGGAGGAGGAATCCCTGGCAGAGAGCAGCTGTCCCATCGAAATCCCGTGGTCGGGATATATGGATCCCTCTGGGTGCTGGGGTGTGGGTGGCTGGATCCAGTCACCCAGCTGGTCCCGACAGATCGGGGCCTCTCCTCTCCAGGCGTTCGACGACCTGGAGAACCCGATCCATCGCTTCTCCCAAGCTGGCTAGCATCGTCGAATGCTCCCAGAACCGTGCCACGACTCCAGGCATATGCTCCTCTCCTGCTGACTCCATGTCGGGTGTGTGATTCTGTGATGGGTGATTTGAAGGAGTCAGGCGTAAGAGGGTAAATCACTAAATAACATAATTTATTCCGGAATACAGAGTTACGCGGTAATGCGTCAAAACAGTCCAGTGCACAAAACAGGTGCACTGGAACCAACAAGGCACACGGGGAAAATAACCCAGCAATACAAAATACAAGGAGCTCAACCGAGCTTCACTCTCCTCACAATAAACAATCACACACAAAGACAAGGGGGCAGAAGGAACACTTATACATGTACTGATGAGGGGATATGAACCAGGTGTGTGTAATAAACAAGACAAAACAAATGGAATGATGAGATGAGGAGCGGCAGTGGCAAGAAGGCCGGTGACGATGAACGCCGAAGCCTGCCCGAACCAGGAGAGGAGGCAGCTTCGGAGGTAGTCGTGATAGATGGAGTGCTGCATCAGATTACCTGGCCTCCACAATCACCCTACCTCAACCAAATTGAGATGGTTTGGGATGAGTTGAACCGCAGAGTGAAGGAAAAGCAGCCAACAAGTGCTCAGCATATGTGGGAACTCCTTCAAGACTGTTGGAAAAGCATTCCAGGTGAAGCCGGTTGAGAGAATGCCAAGAGTGTGCAAAGCTTTCATCAAGGCAAAGGGTGGCTATTTGAAGAATCTCAAATATAAAATATATTTTGATTTGTTTAACACTTTTTTTGGTTACTACATTATTCCATATGTGTTATTTCATAGTTTTGATGTCTTCACTATTATTCTATAGTGTAGAAAATAGTAAAAATATAGAAAAACCCTTGAATGACTAGGTGTTCTAAAATGTTTGACTGGTAGTGTATATATATTTTTTGCTAAACACGTGGGGCTCAAAATTCCAACCTCACCCATTGTAGAAATTCTAGTTTTACATCTCAATAAAGAAGGCTGTTGGCACCTCCCTGAAAAAATAAAAAAATTAACGGTCCTGCCCATTGAAATCAAATGCCTGGGCAACTTATTCTGGCACTGGGCTTTTAAGTCTTTGCAGTAATAAAGGCTTTAAAAATATTTTTAGTTAGAACAGACTCTCTGGTACACTTATTATTTATTTAGTGTTGTTTACATTGTTCTAAATGGTCAGATTTTTTAAAATATTGTAAGCTTCTACAACTAGCCTAAGTCAAATGTCTTCCACACATTGGACTTCCCCTTTCCCTCCTGAGCAACCAGTAAACATTCCAACATTTCAGGTTTATTTTTCGTGTCCTCCGCATCCATTATGCTGTCACGTGTTATGGTGTTGGTATTTGTTGTAATCAATTTATTGATATGATATGCTATAGGTCAGGCCCTATTAGTCACGTGCATGCAATGCATAAGTGTTACTTAAAGAGAGCAAGGGTTGAGGGAACAATCTACACACAATACCCCATAATGCAACACAAAAAAAATGATTTTTTAATATTTTTTATATAACATTTACATAAGTATTCAGACCCTTTGCTATGAGACTCGAAATTGAGCTCAGGTGCATCCTGTTTCCATTGATCATCCTTGAGATGTTTCTACAACTTGATTTGAGTCCACCTGTGGTAAATTCAATTACTTGGACATTATTTAGAAAGGCACACACCTGTCTATATAAGGTCCCACAGTTGACAGTGCATGTCAGAGCAAAAATCAAGCCATGAGGTCAAAGGAATTGTCCGTAAAGCTCCGAGACACGATTGTGTCGAAGCACAGATCTGGGGAAGGGTACCAAAAAATGTCTGCAGCATTGAAGTTCACCAAGAACACAGTGGCCTCCATCATTCTTAAATGGAAGAAGTTTTGTCACACCCTGATCTGTTTAACCTGTCTTGTGCTTGTCTCCACCCCCCACCAGGTGTCTCCTATTTTTCCCCATCATCCCCTGTGTATTTATACCTGCGTCTTCTGTTTGTCTGTTGCCAGTTCATCTTCTTTTGTCAGGTCTTACCAGCGTGTTTCCCGTTTCTCGAGTTCTCAAGTTTTGTTTTCTAGTCTTCCCGGTTTTGACCTTTCTGCCTGTCCTGACCCTGAGCCCACCAGCCGTTCTGTCCCTGATTGACTCTGCCTTGGATTACGAACCTCTGCCTGCCCTCAACCTGCCCTTTGCCTGTCCCTTTGTTTTAATAAATATTCTGAGAATCAAACTATCCGCCTCCTGTGTCTGCATCTGGGTCATATCCTGAGTCGTGATACGTTTCGAACCACCAAGACTCTTCCTAGAGCTGGCAATCGTGGGACAAGGGCCTTGGTCAGGGAGGTGACCAAGAACCCGATGGTCACTCTGACAGACCTCCAGAGTTCCTCTGTGGAGATGGAGGAACCTTCCAGAAGGACAACCATCTCTGCAACACTCCACCAATCAGGCCTTTATGGTAGAGTGGCCAGATGGAAGCCACTCCTCAGTAAAAGGCACATGACAGCCTGCTTGGAGTTTACCAAAAGGCACCTAAAGGACTCCAGACCATGAGAAAAAATATTTTCTGGTCTGATGAAACCAAGGTTGAACTCTTTGGCCTGAATGCCAAGCATCACGTCTAGAGGAAACCTGGCACCATCCCTACGGTGAAGCATGGTGGTGGCAGCATCATGCTGTGGGGATGTTTTTGAGCGGCAGGGACATGGAGACTAGTCAGGATCGAGGGAAAGATGAACGGAGCAAAGTACAGAGAGATCCTTGAAGAAAACCTGCTCCAGAGCACTCTAGACCTCAGACTGGGGCGAAGGTTCACCTTCCAACAGGACAACGACCCTAAGCACACAGCCAAGACAATGCAGGAGTGGCTTCGGGACAAGTCTCTGAATGTACTTGAGTGGCCCAGCCAGAGCCCGGACATGAACCCGATCGAACATCCCTAGAGAGACCTGAAAATAGCTGTGCAGCGACGATCCCCATCCAACCTGACAGAGCTTGAGAGGATATGCAGAGAAGAATGGGAGAAACTCCCCAAACACGTGTGCCAAGCTTGTAGCGTCATACCCAAGAAGACTTGAGGCTGTAATCGCTGACAAAGGTGCTTCAACAGAGTACTGAGTAAAGGGTCTGAATTCTTATGTAAATGTGCTATTTCAGTTTTGTATTTTTAATAAATGTGCAAAAATCTCTAAAAACCAGTTTTTGCTTTGTCATGATCTATTTTAGAATAAGGCTGTCACGTAACACAATTGTGAAAAAGTCAAGGAGTCTGAATACTTTCCGAATGCACTGTACAGACAAAAAAAATCTCTACCTCCAGATGAGTATGAGGGTGGAGTTGAAGTACAAATCTTACAAGCTTGTTTGACTGGTCTGTAGCTTATTCTTTAGATGTTTGGGGCTGCTGGTGAACCATGATGTGCAGGCATAATCAAAGTGTCACTGGAGTAGCACACTTGCCAGAGTCTTTAGGGTGGCTATAGCTAGGTTTTAATTCAATTAGCGACAGATTTTAATGTGAATATGATAAAATCTGCATAAAAACAATATGCACATTTCAGAGTTTCTTTAGGAAAATTTGCCGCCAGACTATGAAGATTTTAATTTACCAGACATGTGAGAAATGTATGCCTTCAGATCCGACTTGGTGCAACCAGCACCATCAATAAAGGAGGGATATTAGACAAATGAGACACATTTACTTGTCCTTAAAAACAGCCTATAACAAATTACAAAAACATTATTCATTGGGTTTCGATGTGTAGCATATGCAAAACTTTATAGCCATTTAAAAAAAATGGATTGTCCACCTCAAGGTTCAGCTGTCAGAGATTTGAGCACTAAATGCATCAGGGCATTGCATGCATAGGTCTATAGGATGGAAGAAATTATATAGTAAAACATGCAACTAGCGAATGTAAACCAGGGGGAAAAACGCACTGCCCTCCCCTGTGCCCAATAAAAAAACACACAACCCTCCCCAAAGCAAAAAAAAATGTTTGACAACCCTCCCCTATTTTGGACCACCCCTCCCTCCTGTAAATTGCGATCTTCCTGCATTTCAACACATTTTGCCATGGGGCAGAGAGAAACATTTGCAGTTTTATAATGCTATTTCACACATTTTGTCATGAGGATGAGAGCAAATTTTGCAGTTGTAAAGTTAATTTCCTGTAATTCTACACATTTTGCCATGGGACAGAGAGAAAAAGGTGCAGTTTTATAATGCTATTTTGTCATGAGGCTGTGAGCTAATTTCCTGCAATTCTACACATTTGGCCATGGGACAGAGAGAAAATGTGCTGTTTTATAGCACATTTTCTGCTATTCTACACATCTTGCCATGAAGCTGAGAGAAAATGGTGCATATGCACTTGCCCTGCGTGCCCATTCGTAATCCTGCCCTGATCTTTCTACTGATAACAGGCATAGGCCTACATACTATGTGGCTTTCTTGCTCTCTGCTGGTTGATATCGAAATGACATACAGTACCTGGGTGGGCCTGTTACATAATATAGCGTAAGAACTTTCTGCTTTCTTGTTGCTTTGTATCGTGGTAAATTTGTCCACCTCAAGGTTCAGCTGTCAGAGATTTGAGCACTAAATGCATCAGGGCATTGCATGCATAGGCCTATAGGCTTAGGTGTCCACTGTATGATATAAAACATTTTTTTTATGATATAGCCTATATAAACAAAGAGACGCTTAGGCCTAGCCCCAGAGAGATAGAAACTTTTGAATGAAACATTCAAATCACAGGGCTTTTGCGCCTTTATTCAAATGACATTTTCACTGCAGTCTAGAGTAGAATTTTGTACTCGCTTGAAAACAATTATTAATTATTTATTGCATTGTGGTGTTGTAGGCTAGTCTAGGTATGATAATGTTATTGTTCCTAAACAAGATCAATAGGGGAGATTTTTGAGCTGTGTGTCATGTCTTCATTGTTCTTTCATGCACAATGATGAACGTGGCCTCTCCACTGCCTATCAGCTATTCCTATTTGTTATTGTGGATTCATATAGAAAATGTATAGAGCTTTGAATGCTTTTATGTGTGATATGATTGCTAGTTAGCCTATTGCAGATATGGACAAAAGATCCACCTAGCATTATTGTCACTATGAATGGTGGATAGAGGACAGGATGGATGTTAGACTGGTAGACTATACTGACATGTGGTATAGTAAAAGTTAGCACATGGAGAAGCATAGTGCATAAGGGAAATACCAAAACACCTTGATATAGGGGAGGTGCATGCGAGCAGATTAGGAAATGTGGCTAGGGTGGAAGAAATTATATAGTAAAACATGCAACTAGCGAATGTAAACCAGGGGGAAAAGCGCACTGCCCTCCCCTGTGCCCAATAAAAAAACACACAACCCTCCCCAAAGCAAAAACAATTGTTTGACAACCCTCCCCTATTTTGGACCACCCCTCCCTCCTGTAAATTGCAATTGTTCTGCATTTCAACACATTTTGCCATGGGGCAGAGAGAAACATTTTGCAGTTGTAAAGTTAATTTCCTGTAATTCTACACATTTTGCCATGGGACAGAGAGAAAAATGTGCAGTTTTATAATGCTATTTTGTCATGAGGCTGTGAGCTAATTTCCTGCAATTCTACACATTTGGCCATGGGACAGAGAGAAACATTTGCTGTTTTATAGCACATTTTCTGCTATTCTACACATTTTGCCATGAGGCTGAGAGAAAATTGTGCATATGCACTTGCCCTGCGTGCCCATTCGTAATCCTGCCCTGATCATTCTACTGATAACAGGCATAGGCCTACATACTATGTGGCTTTCTTGCTCTCTGCTGGTTGATATCGAAATGACATACAGTACCTGGGTGGGCCTGTTACATAATATAGCGTAAGAACTTTCTGCTTTCTTGGTAAATTTGTCCCCACTGTATCCGATTGTATCCAATCAAATAAATGGTATAGTCTGGCATTTTCTGACCAGAGAGAATTATATTGCTTTGCTAAACTGTTGATCGCTCTGTTCCGGTTGAAAAAGGTTCCTTGGTAATATTGTTGAACCTGAACATATCACCTTTCAGTAGTTAGAGGAAATGTGGGAATATGCAAGCTAAAAATGTGGAGAGATTATGAAGAATTGTCAACAGGAATAGGAAAACGTTCGCACTCGAAGGCAGTTTAATTATAGATTATTTCTCAGCTAAATGTTTTTGTATTTGTTTAACATTTGTTAAACGTGTATAAAATAATGGTCTTGCGTGTCAGGCAATTGTAACCAACATTGCACTTTGCATCTTGCAGTACATCTAAATAATTAAAGATGATCGGTAATGCGCCTTGAATACTGTATGATTGCACTACCCCATTAGTCCAGATCATACAGTCTGTGCCATTCGCGCTCTCTCGCTCTGACTCCACTACTGTAATGAAGCAGCATTCTTGGTACGTGCACAACCACACTCGCCTCATGGCAACAGTGTACACAAGCGAACAGAGTTCAACCACTTTCAGTAGTACGGGTAGAGCGCTTTTTCTCAAAACGGGTTAAATGCACGTCCCTTGACTCCAATGGCCAATGTTTCATTACAGTTCGCCCGATTTAGACTGGGGGAATATTGTCATAAACGCCTTTCTGATGAATATTGCCGATGGCAGGAAATTGATGACACGAAAATGGTTCATTCCTAATATAGCCTGAGACGTGCAGAAATGAACGCGCCGCACCCCGACTATAACGCAAGGAAATCCACCAAACCCATTGGTGGTGTTAAGTACACCAATTGGACGCTGTAATTCGATGGTTGTCTTTATTGGGCGGGCTGTACATTAGGAATGGTGTCCACAGGCTTTACAAGACGCCAATATCTGTATGATGTGCATATGCAGGTCAGGTTGCAGATGCATGGGAATGGGCAGGGATGGGGTAGCGCAAGTGGACTGAACTTCTGCGTTAGTGTAGCCTACGCTGCTATTCTTTAAATGCACCTAACTTTAATGAAATATTGTACATATTTTTGAGAATACAGTTACAGTGTTTGAATGCATGAAGGTGTGGCACTCGTCAGCGCTATTGGAGTTGTTTTCTCTTACAAATGATCTGTTCAAAAGGAAAACTTGGGAGATTGGTGAGTAGACTTCTGTATCTCTTTATCTGGTGTCATTTTGTATTCATTTCGTGAGAATATTTTCCAAATGTTTTTGAAATAGCTCGATGCAGCGTTGAATTTGATGATGTGTTAGGCCTATGTTGTAGAATTACTTCACCGGTGTTGATCATATTGTAATTTTGATTGATAAGTTTAAATGAGAACCATGCAAAATATTTTACAACCGAAATGTATCGAGAATTCAGATGAATATGTCAAGGACGAGCCTGCCAAACCAACTGAGATTGCACATAGTTTCGAATCCAAAAGTTATTTTCAGTATTTGGATGCACACTATTTAGGCAACTTGCTCTGTAAAATAATTCCTATAGCCACAATGAAGTTAAGCCTATAGTTGCATGCCATGTTGATATCAAATAAAATGATGATGATGATTATTATTATTGTTATGCTATTATTGTGTTGTTAGTGTATAATACATAAAATGTTGGTTTTTCCCTCAGCGCCGCGTGTTATAATTTGATAGGATTTATTTTATAAATCTGAAATCAGGTTAGCCACTGACTAACGTACATTGCGCCTATCCCAATTCCACTGTGCGTGTGACAGCGGCTAACCTGGTTTTGGGGAGATTTCTCTACTCCTGCCGCCGCGGGAAAGGCCCTGTCCAGACATACTTTCCAAAGGCAACATCTTGTGCTATCTGACGCCTGTTATGTGGGAATTATTTTTTGCTTCAGCATTACTGCCCTCCCTGTGGCCTTTCTGAGTACTACTGTATGTAGTACACTATCTCTAGGCTATACAGTCAGAGGCCTTTACATTAGGCCTACTGTGGAGCTGCCATCCTATAGACCTGGCATGCCATCTACTGGGACTCTAGGCTGCTGGTGTTGAGTGTTTCTCTGGCATTGCCTTAGTTTACTTTTGTGTGTATTTCGTTAATAATGTCTCCTGAGTGGCGCAGTGGTCTAAGGCACTGCATCGCAGTGTTAACTGTGCCACTAGAGATCCTGGTTCGAATCCAGGCTCTGTCGCAGCCGGCCGCGACCGGGAGACTCATGGGCGGCGCACAATTGGCCCAGCGTCGTCCAGGGTAGGGGAGGGAATGGCCGGCAGGGATGTAGCTCAGTTGATAGAGCATGGCGTTTGCAACGCCAGGGTTGTGGGTTTGATTCCCACGGGGGGCCAGTATAAAAAAAAGATGTATTCACTAACTGTAAGTCGCTCTGGATAAGAGCGTCTGCTAAATGACTAAAATGTAATGTAAATGTAAATTAGCACAGATATAGTCCATAACTTGTATCAATGTATATATACTCTGTTCCAAACCAATGACAATGTGACTTGACAAAGTGTCCCTAAGAAAAAAGAAGTAAACTTTTTATTGAAATCATGTGGCATCAAGTATATTTATTTCCATTGTGTGGTTTCAGTGTTTAGTTTATTGCCTCATGGATGACTCCTCAGAGTGACACCCAGTAGATAGATAAGTAAGTGGTGTATGTCAGACTCTGTGGCTTAGTCAGCATGATGTGAACGTGCAGATGCTCACGGCACTATCCCATCAACAGGCAGGCAGCAGGGCTATATCCAGAGCATTCAGGCTCCGGCCACAAACAGCCTCTAGCCCCCTTCCTCTTAGATTCAGGCACGTGTACTGTACATCTGAAATTATTGGATAGGTATAAGCATATGGCAAAAGTGGAGCTGCCACCATATTGCTTATACCTATCCAATCCTTTCTTACCTACACAAATGGTTAGGGGTTAGGGTTGTTTTTGGACAGGGCTCCCTCACTTTCTAGTGATAAGAACATGGTGCTATTCAATGCCATGACTTCCAACCCACATCCTGTCTAGTTACATTTGATATACATATTGTTCTGTCTGGTTAAGGTCATTTTATCAAGTTTCCATATCCAAAAGGAAAAAGTTAGCCTTACCTCTTGCTGAACCAGCCTAAACAGATTCGGTGAGAGAGGATCCATTTTGAGTGGTATGGTATTTGTGAGCAAACATAATGCCCTAATCGGGTAGACGCCCTGCCAACCCATCAGAATCTGTTAGTTTTCTCCTGTTTGTGAGATTGCTGTCCTTAAGGTTAGATTTTGAGTGGGTGAGGTTGTGTGTGTGTGTGTGTGTGTGTGTGTGTGTGTGTGTGTGTGAAAGAGAGGTAGTGCCTGTGTGACTGTTTTGTCTGTGAGTGGTTACAGGCCACAAATGGGACATTTCAAAAGATTAGAGACTAACTGGATGTGATTAAACTGCTCCTAAACTGGAAGGCCTTCCAGTGTGATAATCCCTGATAGGAAAACATATATTTTACTCCGTCTGTGTTTCAGAAATTGTAGTTTTCCACATCTCTCTCTTAACTTACCATGAGACTGATCACACAACATTAGCATTTAGTGTTCCACTTCTGCTGCATGCTCATATCAGTGTGACCCTGCAACAGCTCAGTGTGTGTGTGAGAGAGCTTCCCATGTCATACCAGGTCCGAGAACTGTCCCCCCCTCTCGCTACTTTCTTTCCCCCACTTCTCTAGCCCTCCCTCTCTCTGTCTCCCTCGCTCTCTCCAGACTATGGGAACTGCAGGGATTCCGGGGCTTATCTATCTCCAGCCAAGGCAGACGTGTCCTGATCTTATCACCATAATCAAATTCCACACAATTAATCTTAATATCAGAACCGTCTAGTCCTTTCAAGTAGCTCTGACAAACATATGTACCTCAGCTACTCCCCCATCCCACAGCGGTAAGAGTTAAAACAGGAATGTAGAGAAATGCTGACTTAGGCAATGTCATTATACAACTATTGAAGGGTGGAAATGTTTTATAAATATAGAGGTGCAGATACAGTATGTAAAGGGGAGAGGAATCTGTTTATGTGGTTGCAAGGACAAATATTTACAGAGCTGTGGAGCAGCTAAGCAGAGTTTGTTTCAGCATAGTGGTAGTTCATGGGACACTCCGTCAGACAGCCACCATGTTTATTCTCACAGGTATACACAGAGAGAGGGAGAAGGGTGAGACTGGGTCATCTGACATGGGTTCAGAGAGGAGGACTGTGTAATGTGAATAGAGTCCAGAGTCGGGGTCAGCTCACTGTTTATGATATCACTTACTGTAGTAGTGAGATGACTAACAAGCATTACAGAAAGGCAAACTGTGAATATAGACATTTGACTTTTCATCACTATCTACTCTGTTAAATACACTATCAGGGCGGTAGGTAGCCTAGCGGTTAAGAGTGTTGGGCCAGTAACCAAAAGGTTGCTGCTTCGAATCTCCAAGCTGACTAGGTGGAAATCTGTTGATGTGCCCTTGAGCAAGGCACTTAACCCTAATTGCTCCTGTTAAGTCGCTCTGGATAAGAGTGTCTGCTAAATGAATAAAAAACTAGATTGTACTGTCATTGTTCCTAGTTCTGCACTCTGTCATGTTTGTTTTGTGAACAAGTTCCCATTTTATTTTCTATGTTCAAATACCATGGCAAGTCACTGTGGCTTGAGATAAGAGCAGAGAACTGGACTGGAGCCTGGGAAGTGTTGCGTATATGGCATGAAGAAGCACTTGAGTAGAGAATTAGTGTGCATTAAATGTGCATGTTCAGCCATCTTGTGAGTGGACACGTCAGCATAGCATAGTAGACTCCATAGCACCTGGTGCTAGGTCACATGTACTGTATGTGTACTGTATTATATCACCCTCCATGTGTTCTCTACTTCCCTCCCGCCCGAAGGGTGACATTTTGGTAACATTGTATGAGCCACATCATGTGTATAATGTATTTAATGTGCTTTCTGTCACTCACAGTGTATTGAAAGTGTTGCCGTAACCATTCAAAACAGCTCCATATAGCAGCCTTTATAAAATGTATGAATACCTATCATAAATGTATAATTCATTAAACTAGCAACGGTTATCCAAATTGTTAAAATGTTTTTAAAACAATTCTAATAAATGCAAGTTGGACAATGGATGAAAACACTCCAAACTTTGAATTTTTATAATTCATCAGATATTGACTGAATTATAGCACATAAAACATTTTACTGGCACGGACAAATAATGGAGTTCATGGATTTAGGTGGCAATACAGGTATTCAATTCAATGTCAATTTTCACTTTTTTTTTATGCACTTATACAGTTTATTAGGTATACCCATCTATACTGAACACAAATATAAATGCAACAATTTCAAAGAAGTTACAGTTCATATGAGGAAATCAGTCAATTGAAATAAATTCATTAGGCCCTAATCTATGGATTTCACATGACTGGGAAAACAGATATGCATCTGTTGGTCACAGATACCTTTAAAAAAATTTGGCCTCACAATGGGCCTCAGGATCTCGTCACGGTATTTCTGTGCATTCAAATTGCCATCAATAAAATGCAATTGTGTTCGTTGTCCGTAGCTAATGCCTGCCCATACCATAACCCCACCACCACGGGGCACTCTGTTCACAACGTTGACATCAGCAAACCGCTCCCCCACACGACGCCATACACGTGGTCTGCGGTTGTGAGGCCAGTTGGATGTACTGCCAAATTCTCTAAAACGACGTTGGAGGTGGCTTATGGTAGAGAAATTAACATTCAATTCTTTGCCAATTGCAAGCTCCCTCAAAACTTGAGACATCTGTGACATTGTGTTGTGTGACAAAACTGCACATTTTAGAGTGTTTTTTTATTGTCCCCAGCACAAGGGGCACCTGTGTAATGATCATGCTGTTTAATCAGCTTCTTGATATGCCACACCTGTCAGGTGGATGGATTATCTTGGCAAAGGAGAAATGGTCACAAACAGGGATGTAAACAAATTTGTGCACAACATTTTTGAGAAATAAGCTTTTTCTGCATATAGAAATTTTTTGGGATCTTTTATTTTAGCTCATGAAACATGAGACGAACACTTCACATTACATTTATATTTTTGTTCAGTGTAGTACTGGGTCGGACCCCCCTTTGCTTCCAGAACAGCCTGAATTATTCTGGGAATTCTACAAGGTGTCGGAAACGTTCCACAGGGATGTTGGTCCATGCTGACGCAATGGCATCACGCAGTTGCTACAGATTGGTCGGCGGTACATTCATGCTGCAAACAGCCCGTTTCATCTCAGCCCAAAGATGCTCTATTCAGTTGAGGTCTGCAGGCCACTCAACTAAACTGAACTCGCTGTCATGTTCCAAGTGATGTTTTTCCACTCCTCAATTGTCCAGTGTTGGTGATCGCGTGCCCACTGGAGCCCCTTCTTCTTGATTTTCGCTTATAGGAGTCAAACCCTGTGTGGTTGTCTGCTGTAATAGCCCATCCGTAACAAGGATCGATGAGTTGTGCAGTCCAGAAGGGCGGCAGTTTCTGAGATACTGGATCCGGGGCGCCTGGCACCGATGATCATACCAAGCTCAAAGTCGCGAAGTTCACTCATATTGCCCATTCTAACGTTCAATCGAAAAGTAACTGAATGCCTCGATGCCTGTCTGCCTGCCACGTGACTCCCTATCTGTAGGAGCGATCCATTTTCGGGAACAGGGTGGTGTACCTAAAACTGACCGGTGAGTGTATACATTTTCGTATTGTATCAGCTATTTTTTTTTTTTAATATATTTT
Source organism: Coregonus clupeaformis (assembly GCF_020615455.1). Taxonomy (NCBI): domain Eukaryota; kingdom Metazoa; phylum Chordata; class Actinopteri; order Salmoniformes; family Salmonidae; genus Coregonus; species Coregonus clupeaformis. Next base: position 47,714,045 of record NC_059210.1, on the reverse strand, counting down.
GTGTTAAAATAAAATACATTACAGGTGTATTTGCATATATTAATAAATTAACATAACAGGGTGGAACAGGGTTGCAACCACCAAACATTTGCTCCATCTACCCTACCAGCACTCACCTGCGCTGTCTAAACTGCCTCATTAATTACCGTTATTGTCATGTGCATAATTCAACAAGTGTGTCAATAGCAGGATACCCTCGGATTAAAAATCAACATGCATGGCTCTAGATTACACAGATCCAAACATAATCAAACATAATATCACTATAATCCAGGGGCGCAACTTTCACTGGAGACAAGTGGATATTGCACCCCTCAAACACAGGAAATAGATTGCTGAAAAAGACAGATCCTCAGGTGGGCGGGGCATGCGCGTTCTAAATCATTAAACAAATGTGCCTCATCGAAAGGGAGAATGGAGTTTTGAGTCAGTTTTATGCACTAGCATGTGAAATATTCGGTCCATCCTTGCCATATCCTATTGCATCACTAAACCAGGCCTGTATATGCAAGTATATATTATGCAAATATGATGTGGTCATGGGGAGGATTTAATGGTTTCATTCAATCAAAACACAACAACAGAAAGTGTATCTAACACACAGTGCACAATCTTTTATTATATTTAAATACACAGACAATGTAATAATTCTCTAGGTAAAGGTTTTCCTAAATAATTTTACATTTCATACATAGGTACTTTGCAGTGTACAGTAGCAAAATGCTGTAAATATATTTATGTAGCTAGTATATACAGTATGTATATAGTATATGTGGTAATCTGGATGATAATAATAAAGACATACAGTAGGTATAAAGACAGACGGGTTAAATAGAATATGTGGTGGTGACATTAAGTGAACAGTGAACAACTCCTTGGCCCTGCCGTTCCTTGTTTTATCTCCATGACGACTCTCTGGATGTCACGACTGCAAGACACACAAAAATAAGTTGGGATGATGTCTCCCTTCATTTGGTTTGAAAACACTTTTCTTGAAAACAATTTATTGTTAAGGTGAAGGGAGAGCTTGGTAGATATAGATGGTAAATCATGCCCTGGGAGTGGGTAGAAGTTGGCCCTAACCACTCATTCAGGGTCAGTTCTTATTTAACCACCTAATGGATTGGGTTAGGGGCATCTGATCCTAGATCTGTGGTGAGGGGCAACTTCTACCTCAAGCATGCTACCTCTATTTCCCCATTAAAGCCAGAGAAACCGCCCAAATACCCTCAGCAACCAGGAGGGAGGAGGGAGAGAGCAGACAAACACACACACTGCAGAAACCCAGTTAGGAACAAACCCAACATCACACATACTAGGCCATGGCCATGTTTCAATACTTCTGAAATGCATTGTTCCATTCTCTGTCCTTAGAAGTAATGACTAATCTGAAATATCAGAAAATCCGAAATAACTTGAAGGATGCATGTTTGAAATATTCAGACAGGGGAGAGAAGGGACTGTGCAATTCACCTTACAGCGCTCTAAGGTCAGGCTCTCTCTTTCTCTTTGGAAGTCGAAGGTCACCAACATACAAGGCAATATGGAAGTAATCCCCCAAACAGAGACAGAAAAAGGCTCTCTGACACAATAACCAAACACAATTGTATTTTACACTACAGTCAGAATGGTCAGTCATTGAGCCTCATTTATCAATTGTAAGCAGCACAAATTTGTATTTTTTCCCCAATAACATTTCTGCACTTAAATGAGGCCCACTCTTTTATACAGAAATAGAGTGGTGACAGCGTAACAGTGTGTTTCTGTTGAGACACAGCTGTTTGTGGAGAACAGGCCTGTTGTTCTGAGGGTGGAAAGACGCCCTGCGTCATTGGACTGACTGGAGGGAGAGAGAGAGGAGGGGGGGACTCAGAAATAACTCACAGCTGTATCACCCGCCTGGGTGTTACAGTACAGCTGCAGCAGTAGGAGTCAGAGCTACTGTTAGTCCACAACACAGAGAGGGGGAGGGGGGGTAGAGAGAGAGAGACTAACAGAAACAGTGAGAGAAAGAGTGGGGGTCGAGAGAGAGACATAAAGTAAGGGAAAAAGGGAGTGGGTGGAAAGAAACAGAGAGAAGAGGGAGGGGAGATGTGCATATGTGCATAAGATGTTAGCAAAGCAGAGTTGAAAAGCATAATTGTAGACGGACCAATATAACAGAACCAGAATGATCAGATAAGCAAATAGCATTAGAGCCATAAGGGGCAGTCAGAGGACAGCAAAAGGTGAAGGGAAACCTTGGGGGGGATGGGAGGGGGTTGGGGGCTCCATGCAGGGACCTCCACCCTTAGTACCAGAACAGAGGAGTGTGGTCGCAAGGCATGGCCCAAAAAGTCAAGCTGAGGCAGGGGCAGGGGGGCAGGCCGGAGTGGGACAGGGCGGGGTAGCGGCAGGTAGTGTCACACATACACACCCTCTGGGTTGAGGCTGGACACCAGCGGGTTCTGCAGGTTGCGGGGGTGTCCCAGGAACTGCTTGGCTGTGGGCCGGGGAGGCGACTCTGAGGAGAGCAGGCCCAGGCCTGTGGAGAGAGAGATGGAGGTTAAGGAGGAGCAATCATCTGAGTGTGTGTGTGTGTGTGTTTGTGTATCTCGGTACCTCCGTTCCTGTATCTTTCCTGTAGCAGATGAGCCAGTTCAAGCTGGTCCAGCTGGTCGCTGAGGTCTGTGCGTGAGTGTGTGTGTGTCGGCAGGACTCCTGCCTGCTGGATGAACTGCTGCAGGTTACACTGCCTCAACTCTTTGTTTAGCTCCTCCAACTCCTCCTGCTTCTCCTGGGGAGGGACACAGAGAGGGGGGAGAGGACAGTCACACCCAATCCCAGATAGACCCCTAGCCCCTACACCGATGCACTTGATGATTCTATAGGCATAGGTGTTGGATGGGTCTAAAATTGGGTTTGGGCTTCAATTAACAGATCTCTTCTCATTCTCTTCGTTTATCTCATTCTACCAATATGATACACCATTAGATATGTGTTTGACACTGTGAAAATGTACATCAGACAGTTTCAATAATGTTTGTATTTAGATACAGATCATAATTAAATAAATGGTGAGATGTTTCTATTGCATGAATCAACTCCTTTGTTTTCTAGGACTACCTCCCAAATATGCAAATATATCTGAAATGCTTAGTTGGAATATAAATCAGCCACAAATATAGAGCCAACTGGAAGACATGAAATGTAATTTGCAAGGTTACTTAGGTTACATAATCATTAGAACAAATACAGACTGACTTTCAAAGGCTGTAATTCATATTCCCGCCACAAGAGTACAGCAACATCCACAGCATGCATCTCAGAGGCCAGATGCTCATCATCATTAATGAACAGCCAGCCACCTGCTGCATCCATCTAGAAAGCCACTGCTGGCTGCAAATGTGTAACATTCCTGACCATAAAGTTCATAAGCTTGTAACGATCAGTAAAGTATGTTTTGACTGTATAGAAGCCCATCAGTTTGAATTTAACTGGGAGGAAAAGAAGAAGACAGAAACTACTGGTCTTTCCAATGTCAACCTTTCCTCCATCAATTAAACATTGACGCACACAAACAAACTAATCAATTAACCCGATCGACTTTCCACTTGTGCCTAGTCAATAATGTCGGAACAGTCGAGAGAGAGACAGACGGGGGGGGGGTGGAGATAAGATGCTCTACACATTGCCGCCTATATGTGCAAATTGATCCTGAATGGAATGGATGAGTTGTGGGAAACAGTTGACACCTGCAGGCTTGTCTCCATTAACCTAATGACAGGAGCTGTGAGCTCATCATCGTAAAAACACACAATACTGATGATGTTTACTGTCAGCAGGGGTTTGCCATGCAGTGAAGCCTTTTCATTCTTTCCACCATCATTTCTTCAAAGTTTTCTTCTATGTGTATACCATGGCCCTGTACCATAGGTGTCCCAGCAAGCTACACTATATATACAAAAGTATGTGGACACTCCTTCAATTTAGTGGATTCGGCTATTTCAGCCACACCCGTTGCTGAAGACTTACCCAGCCTGCATAGCAACCATTTTTGTTAGGCATAGCAACCAATGTTTTTGTGTGGATGAAAGTACTGTATTTAGTTTTTTGTCCTCAGATGGAAGGATTAAATAGTATGAATTTACTTCTCAAAATAACGTGTAGAACACATTACAGGCATCACAAGCATGTAAATGAATTGAAAGTGGCGCTTTTGTGATTTGAGAGTGAGCATTCTAGGCGTTATTCTTGACTCCGTTTCACACTGGCTATTTTGGCACCGTGTTTCTGGGGCTAACCCCGAAAAGTCGGTGCTAACCCTGCTCCGGAGCAGAGCCAGCTAACCCTGGGCTAAGGTTGTTGCTTGCCCACTTTAGAATGTGCAGGTGTGAACACTCGTTTAGCCCCGGGCTAAAATCTCCCTTAGCCTAAGGAGGCTCTTAGCCCTGGGCTAAAATCTCCCTTAGCCTAAGGAGGCTCTTAGCCCTGGGCTAAAATCTCCCTTAGCCTAAGGAGGCTCTTAGCCCTGGGCTAAAATCTCCCTTAGCCTAAGGAGGCTCTTAGCCCTGGGCTAAAATCTCCCCTTAGCCTAAGGAGGCTCTTAGCCCCGGGCTAAAATCTCCCTTAGCCTAAGGAGGCTCTTAGCCCCGGGCTAAAATCTCCCTTAGCCTAAGGAGGCTCTTAGCCCTGGGCTAAAATCTCCCTTAGCCTAAGGAGGCTCTTAGCCCTGGGCTAAGGTGCTGTGTGAACGTGCCTTATGTTTCTCGGAGATGTTTCCATGCATCGTCTAGACCGGACGGCAGCCTCGGGTAAAACGAAGGGGTAGGGGTGTGTCTCTTTGTTAACTACAGCTAGTGTGCGATCCCTGAGTTAGAATACCTCATAATAAGCTGTAGACCATACTATTTACCAAGAGAGTTTTCATCTATATTTTTCGTAGCTGTCTATTTACCACCACAAACCGATGCTGGCACTAAGACTGCACTCAACGAGCTGTAGCTCTAGATCACCTCTACTCCACACACATAAACCCATACAAGGCTCTCCCTTGCCATTGAGAGCATCTTGATTGGCTGCATCAGTGCTTGGTATGGCAACTGCTTGGCATCCAACCGCAAGGCGCTACAGAGAGGCAGACAATTTGATCTTTAAAAATATAAAATGGTTAAAAAACGCACTATACAGCCATTCGAAGAATTCAAAATGGCGCTTCGACTATGAATATCTAGTATGTCAGAGAAAAGTCCTAAAAATGGTCAAAGGCTCCAGCCACCCAAGTCATAGACTGTTCTCTCTGCTTCCGCATGGCAAGTGGTATCGATGTACCAAGTCTGGAACCAACAGGACCCTGAACAGCTTCTACCCCAAGCCATAAGACTCCTAATTAGTAAACCAAATAGCTACCCAGACTATCTGCATTTACCCTTTTTGCACTAACCTATTTGACTCATCACATACGCTGCTGCTACTGTTTATTATCTAATCTGTCGCCTAGTCACTTTAACCCTACCTACACTATATATACACCCGCTGCTGACAGGTGTATAAAATCGAGCACACAGCCATACAAACATTGGCAGTAGAATGGCATTACTGAAGAGCTCAGTGACTTTCAACGTGGCACCGTCATAGGATGCCACCTTTCCAACAAGTCAGTTCGTCAAATTTCTGCCCTGCTAGAGCTGCCCCTGTCAACTCTAAGTGCTGTTATTGTGAAGTGGAAATGTCTAGGAGCAACAATGACTCAGTCGCAAGGTGGTAGGCCACACAAGCTCACAGAATGGGACAACCAAGTGCTGAAGTGCATAGCGCATAAAAAACGTCTGTCCTCGGTTACAACACTCACTACCGAGTTTCAAACTGCCTCTGGAAGCAACGTCAGCACAAGGATTGTTCGTCGGGAGCTTAATGAAATGGGTTTCTATGGTCGAGCAGCCGCACACAAGCCTAAGATCACCATCCGCAATGCCAAGCGTCGGCTGGAGTGGTGTAAAGCTCGCCGCCATTGGACTCTGGAGCAGTGGAAACGTGTTCTCTGGAGTGATTAATCACGCTTCACCATCTGTCAGTCCGACGGACTAATCTGGGTTTGGTGGATGCCAGGAGAACGCTACCTGCCTGAATGCATAGTGCCAACTGTAAAGTTTGGTAGAGGAGGAATAACGTTCTGGGGCTGTTTATCATGGTTCGGGCTAGGCCCCTTAGTTACAGTGAAGGGAAATATTAACGCTACAGCATACAATTACATTCTAGACGATTCTGTGCTTCCAACTTTGTGGCAACAGTTTTGGGAAGGCCCTTTCCTGTTTCATCATGACAATGCCCCCGTGCACAAAGCGAGGTCCATACTAAAATGGTTTCTCGAGATCGGTGTGGAAGAACTTGACTGGCCTGCACACAGACCTGACCTCAACCCCATCAAACACCTTTGGGATGAATTGGAACGCCGACTGCAAGCTCACCAATGCTCTTGTGGCTGAATGGAAGCAAGTCCCCGCAGCAATGTTCCAACATCTAGTGGAAAGCCTTCCCAGAAGAGTGGAGGCTGTTATAGCAGCAAAAGGGGGACCAACTCCATATTAATGCCCATGACTTTGAAATGAGATGTTCGACAAGCAGGTTTCCACATAATTTTGATAATGTAGTGTATGGTCCTGTACAAGAGGTGTACCAGCAAGCTATGGCGCTGTATTAGAGGAGGACCAGCAAGCTATGGCTCTGTACCATAGGTGGACCAGCAAGCTAAGCTCTTGTACCATAGGTGGACCAGCAAGCTAAGCTCCTGTACCATAGGTGGACCAGCAAGGAGTACTGAGAGATTAGTGCTTTTTGAGGTCGGTTCGGTTTTAGTTTGATAATCTTTTTAGACATTAAATGTACTATGTGGGTTGAATGCTGTAACACAGAATAAAACAATGAATAATAAGTCCCATGATGGTAGTGACTACCCATTACTTCTTATCACTTATTAACCATAATGTATTCACATTACTTAAAAATATATATTTCAGTTGTCGTGTGTATTACATTTGTTTTAGGCCTATTTGATGGCTTCATTATTTAATTCCAAATCATCTCATCTCTATAGAGCTGCTACCTATGCAGTCGGACAAAATCACTATTTTAGTAGTTCTTCAAAGTAAATAAGGCATACTTTTATGACTGCTGAATACCAACTATCAATCTTAGATAATGTATTTTCAGGTAGAGGTACCTCACGAAGCAACTGCTCCTTATCCCTCTTGATCGCACGTTCTTCTCACTCTTCTCTCTGTCTCAGAGCGGTAGGCGCGCAATGGATTATGGTCATTGTAGTTAATTACCACATTTTCTGCGCTAAACTATGTAGAATAACTCCCTACTACATCGCACAGTTCAGGCTTGATCTGATTTATCTCTAGAGAAACTGTACCAGGCAGCAAGCTATGGTCCTGTACCAGGCAGCAAGCTATGGTCCTGTACCAGACAGCAAGCTATGGTCCTGTACCAGGCAGCAAGCGGGTCCTTCCTCCTTGGAGGACCATTTATATAAGGCCATATTGTGACTGACTAAATAAGGGTCAGTTACGACTACAGTGGCTTGCGAAAGTATTCACCCCCTTGGCATTTTTCCTATTTTGTTGCCTTACAATCTGGAATTAAAATGGATTTTTGGGGGGTTTGTATCATTTGATTTACACAACATGCCTACCACTTTTTGTGAAACAAACAACAAATAAGACAAAAAAACAGAAAACTTGAGCTTGCATAACTATTCACCCCCCCAAAGTCAATACTTTGTAGAGCCACCTTTTGAAGAGCACCTTATGTCTCTTGGCACATCTAGCCACTGGGATTTTTGCCCATTCTTCAAGGCAAAACTGCTCCAGCTCCTTCAAGTTGGATGGGTTTCGCTGGTGTACAGCAATCTTTAAGTCATACCACAGATTCTCAATTGGATTGAGGTCTGGGCTTTGATTAGGCCATTCCAAGACATTTACATTTTTCCCCTTAAACCACTCGAGTGTTGCTTTAGCAGTATGCTTAGGGTCATTGTCTTGCTGGAAGGTGAACCTCCGTCCCAGTCTCAAATCTCTGGAAGAGTGAAACAGGTTTAACTCAAGAATTTCCCTGTATTTAGCACCATCCATCATTCCTTCAATTCTGACCAGTTTCCCAGTCCCTGCCGATGAAAAACATCCCCACAGCATGATGCTGCCACCAGCATGCTTCACAGTGGGGATGGTGTTCTCGGAGTGATGAGAGGTGTTGGGTTTGCATTTTCCTTGATGGCCAAAAAGCTCAATTTTAGTCTCATCTGACCAGAGTACCGTCTTCCATATGTTTGGGGAGTCTCCCACATGCCTTTTGGTGAACACCAAACATGTTTGCTTATTTTTTTCTTTAAGCAATGGCTTTTTTCTGGCCACTCTTCCGTAAAGCCCAGCTCTGTGGAGTGTACGGCTTAAAGTGGTCCTATGGACAGATACTCCTATCTCTGCTGTGGAGCTTTGCAGCTCCTTCAGGGTTATCTTTGGTCTCTTTGTTGCCTCTCTGATTAATGCCCTCCTTGCCTGGTCTATGAGTTTTGGTGGGCAGCCCTCTCTTGGCAGGTTTGTTGTGGTGCCATATTATTTCCATTTTTTTTATAATGGATTTAATGGTGCTCTGTGGGATGTTCAAAGTTTCTGATATTTTTTTATAACCCAACCCTGATCTGTACTTCTCCACAACTTTGTCCTGACCTGTTTGGAGAGCTCCTTGGTCTTCATGGTGCCGCTTGCTTGGTGGTGCCCCTTGCTTAGTGGTGTTGCAGACTCTGGGGCCTTTCAGAACAGGTGTATATATACTGAGATCATGTGGCACTTAGATTGCACACAGGTGGACTTTATTTAACTAATTATGTGACTTCTGAAGGTAATTGGTTGCACCAGATCTTATTTAGGGGCTTCATAGCAAAGGGGGTGAATACATATGCACGCACAACAAGTTATTTTTTTCATTTCACTTCACCAATTTTGTTTATGTCCATTACATGAAATCCAAATAAAAATCAATTTAAATTACAGGTTGTAATGCAACAAAATAGGAAAAACGCCAAGGGGGATGAATCCTTTTGCAAGGCACTGTATATAGCCAACAGACTTAATCACCAAGTCCCACTCCAACTCAGATGACAAGCTGATACCGAATGAGCTTTTCATGGTCTTATAAACTGTTTCATAGCATGCCTATAGCACAGCCTTTACTTATGGATCACCATGAGATGGGTTGCAATGGTCTAAGAGCACCTATGGCCCCGTCTTAATGTGGGATGTAGCAAATGCACTCAACCCATATGAAACACATATGAAATACATTAGAATAACATTAGCTACATACAACAACAACATCACTGTCTCCAACTAGTAGCAACCACTGACAGACCTGCTTGTGTCAAAGTTAAGCAAAGAAAATGCACTTGTGCAATGGATTAATGACCTTTATTCTGTTTTTATATTTTTCTCCATTTCAGATACAAGAATATAAGGAAGTAGAGGTACTGTCAATGTGATACGAATGAGAGTACAGATATGGGGGAGTGTATCTAATCAGTCCAGATGAGAACTAAGCTGTCACAGCCAATCATACCAGTCAAGCCAGTTCATCAGACACCCAAAAGGGGTCCCATTGCAATTCATAGCAAACATTCATACATTTAGATACACGTTTGATTTAAGTACAAAACATTGTGTAAATGGTGAGCATGTTTTTTTCCCAATAAATATAGGTTTTCCCATCACCATGGGAGACAGAGACCATATTTATTTGTTGAGTGTCCTTGCACTGATGAGTGTATGTGTGTGTGTTTGCTGCAGTGTGCTGGCAAGATTGGGTGAGAGAGGGTAGTAGCTACACCAGTGGTTGGCAAAATGTTTTGATTAAGTGTTTCAAATGTTCTTATGATAACATGTTTTGCCTTGATCAAGGATAATTAAGCTGCGGACTACCATTAAACATAGGCGCAGACACATGCATACACACACACGATAACATACGCACTATACACACACGTACACATGGATTTGTGTACTGTAGATATGTGGTAGTGGTGGAGTAGGGGCCTGAGGGCACACAGTGTGTTGTAAAATCTGTGAATGTATTGTAATGTTTTTAAAATTGTATGAACTGCCTTAATTTTGCTGGACCCCAGGAAGAGTAGCTGCTGCCTTGGCAGCATCTAATGGGGATCCATAATAAATACAAATACAAAAATACAAATTGATTGATTAATGTCATTGATTGGCTCACTTGGTTTCCCAGGTCTGAATTAGTTTGTCCCACACAACTGACCCACCATTTGTGAACCACTGAGCTACAACCTTTTCATGGGTACTGGATAGGAGTGTGGGTGAAGGAGAGTGTGAGTTACACCCCTCTCTCCAGGGCCCTGCCCTCTCTCCTTACCTGTAGCAGTGACTCGGCCTTCCCCATAGCCCTGTCCGTCTCCGATAACTCCCCCTCCAGCTCCTCGCTGTGCCTCCCCTGGCTCTGTAGCTCCGCCCTCATCACCCCTAGCGACTCCTCACCCCCCGCCTGATTGGCCCTCCCAGCATGGGCGCCGCCCCCCAGGCTCTCCCGTTTGATCTCCTGCTCCAGCTGGGCGGAGCGAGACGAGAAGTCGTGGAGTCGCCGGCCGCAGTCGTCCATCTTGGCATGGAGCTCCCCCAGCCTCCTCCTCATCCCCCTCTCCCTCTCCACCTCCGCCTGCAGCTCTTCCTGCCAGAACGTCTCGTGGGCCAGCTCGGCCTGGTTCCTCCTGGCTGCCTGTTCCAGAGCCTCCATTTCCTCCTGGAGGCAAGCCTCTGGGACAGGGGAAGGAGAGGCGGCCGGGGAGGCCCTGTTCCAGGACCGAGAGTCTCTCTCCATGGCCTCCAGCTGGGCCTCAATGGCCCTCAGCCTCTCCTGCTGCTGAAGAATCTGCCGGAAGACCTCCTCTTTGGACGGGCCCACAGGAGGGGAGGGAGAGGGAGAGTGAGGGGAGGGAGAGGGAGAGGGGGAGTGGGTGTGTGGGGAGGGGGAAGGAGCATGGTGGGGAGGAATGGGGCTTGGTGAGGCCCTCTCTTTGGGGGAGTCGCGGGGAGACTTCCTGATGAGCTGCTTGGCTTTGGTTCTGGGGGACGTGGAGGGCCCCAGGTTAAAGGTGAGGGACTTCTTGGGCTGGGTGCATTTGAGGGGCTCTGGTTCGGGGTGTTTGGGCAGAGGAAGAGGGGCGACACGGTCCTGGGTGGAGCCAGAGCCAGACCCTGGTCCATCGCTGCTGCTGGGGCCGGTGCGGCGCAGGAAGAACTGGACGTCGTTGCTGTGCTGGCCCAGCTTGGCCAGGGACTCCAGGGGCCTTTCATTGGCTAACAGCTGCCTCTCTGAATCTCTCAGTCTCTGGATCAGCACGTAGCGACCCGTCTGACCTGTGGCAGGAAGAGTAGTCAGAAAACTGAAACACAACATCAAATCACGGGGGTATCATTAACAGCTCATTGCCCTCTCTCTGGCTATGGGCTATGGCTAATGTCTATACAAGACTCTAAACTCTAGTTCTGCAGTCCTTCACGCAACTCTCTTTTCTCTCAGCAATGAAAAATTTGAGCAGAAGACGGTTGTATAAGTCTTATACAACTTATAAACATGTTCAAACAAACTGAAATCTCCATGAGGACTGAAATGAGGACAAGCTCTCCCTAATGACCTGGCAGCCGCTCACACACACACACAGAGGAAAGGGAAGCTGCTAAATATGGGGTTTCGTTTTTTGGCACTGCAGTAAGTGGCTTCAATACAGCCTGAGGGTGTGGTGACAGAAGCTTGCTCTATACCAAGTCGACCCCTAGCGCCCTTCCCCCTTGGCACTTCATTGAGGTCAGAAAGGAAGGATAGGTGGAAATAAATAAATCTAACACAGTGGTTCCACCTTGACCTCTGATCAGTGGGATTTTCACCATATTGCTGATGCCTATCCAATTATTTTAGATCTAAAGTGCCTTAGGGTTTAGAGGGAAAGAACTCGCACCCCAGAGAGGAAGAGGGACTGAGATACTGACCAATGGCCTGAGCCAGTGCGATGACCACATCCTGGCAGGAAGTCTCCTCTGATAGGCCACAGACCACGCGCACAACTCCATCCACCCACACCTTCAGCTCCATCTGAGACGCGATGCTACGAAATGCAATGAGGACTTCAGTTCAGATCCACTTCGCTCGGTTCGGCTCAGTTCAGCACTGCATGGTACTACTGACTCCACTCTGCAGGGAAGAGAAACATGGATAGGGAGGGTTAAAAAAACACCCTCACAACCAATCAATTAGTCACAGTACATAAATACATGTTACACAGAACTTGTGAAACTTCCACAACGTTATCTAGCCAAAGGGGGTGAAAAAAGTAATCCTTTGAAACACAGCAGAATAATATTGTTGCCAAGTTTAACACACACGACAGGCAGCTGTGTCACACACAATTGGCCCATTTCTCTCTCCATCCTCTGTGTAGTATTGAAGCTATGGGTTTATACATCTCTCCTACAGGCTCTATACGTAACAGAGCCTTATTGACGTCAGGCCCTGCATATGTGTGACTGAGTCTACCAGTCGTGACTGAGGTTTAGATTTCCAGCACACTGCCCCTTGGGAGCTGAGCTGAGCGGAGCCGAGCGTTGCGTTCCTGAAGTTTCCTGTTGGTTAGTTGGAGCTCTGGTGGTACCTCACGGACCTGAGAGCGTCAACGCAGATCTGTAACCCAATGAAATGCTTCTCAGCGTAGTGCCGAGAACAGCGAACAGGTGAGTGTGTGTGTGATCCACTTTGATACCTCCCACCAGCAGCTGACCTGGCAGACCTGGAACTTCAGAGACTGTCTCTGGGAAGAGCAGCAGGTTTCCTAACACTGGAGGAGATTTAGGCCTAAGTGGATTTCACAATAAGGAACAGGAACAGCACTAACCACTCCCCTGTGTGCCCTTTCATGACTTTACTTCATCTGTATTCCACTAATAACAAGGCAATAACATGCGTTGCCTGACTCGTAAAGTCAATAGCCTTGGGTGGTAAAGCACACACCTAGACCTACAACTTTTATTAACGATAGTAGTAGTAGACTATACAGTTTCTCATTTGGCATATGATAACTCAGTAAGGCCATACACACTGGCAGTGTGACTCTTACATAAGTTATGTCAACATGAGTAATAGATAAAATGACCCACTTGCTCTGTAACTGGCACACAGCACAGCTAGTGTTTGAGCTCAAACCCCTAGCCTAGCTCCTCCCCCTCCTCTCTCTGAGGTGTTTGTACTCATTGACTATTGGCTGTAGTCCAGGGGCCATCTATAGGGGAGCTGCCCAGCAGGAATGCACTGACTTCATCTGATGAGCACAAGAATTCCAGCTTTCTTAACAAACCATCATTATAGCAGTTTATATACCATCACTAGCTCCCCTCCCTGCGACCCAGCTACCCCCAACATTACTCATGTGGTATAAACAGGCCAAACACTGGGCGAGCTCGGGAGCAACAGAACACAACGCCACCACATACAGAGAAGGAATCACAACTAGGGCTGTTTTGGTGAGCGTATTACCGCCACACCGGCGGTCACAAGTCATGAAGGCAGTCAGATTCCACATGACCGTTTAGTCATGGTAATTTGGCTTCTCCCAAGCTCTGATGCTGCTGATGGTCATTAGTAGCCTACCAAACTTGCTAACTGCCTGGTACCCTCTAATCACTCTGACAACAATGCAAATGTAATTTTTTCCCCTGCCCCTGTTTCAAGACAGGTGCATGATAATGGTCCATTCTAAATCAAAACAAATTTCACACATATTATTTTGTATATGTAAAGACAAGATTAAATCAGGAATAGTCTGATTGGTGACAATATTAGCCTATCACTTCTGAATTATATATTATCACTTTTCAATTTTCATCATAAAAATGCACCTTTATAATAAAAGCCATTACATGCATAATCGCATTTGCGGTCACTTTTCATAATGGTGTTTTCCCGCTAATGGAACATTCCCACCTATAGCCTACTGCCGTGTGCGCCTTGCTGTGCTTATAAAGTGAAGAAATAGCTTATAGTCTAATAGTTTATAAAAAATGTAAGCTAAACATTCTGATCTGTTGCGTCAGCCTCATTGCATAGAAAATGTTTTTTGATGCTAGTGGTTGTATTAATTTGGGATCTATCGCATCCCACAACTGTCCCAGACTATGTTTGGAATATTTATTTATCGTACAGAATAGGTCAACTTTTTTACTATGGGGGATAGTAGATTGGGTGGACAACAGTGGGTGGACTGGCCTCCGTCTTTGTGGTAGTAATTAGAAGTTAACATTTACATTTAAATTTCAATGGTGTACCAGCTAAATTGCAGTGGTCTGAAGGGATAGGTCCATTCTATGAATTCCATTTCTATGATTGAAATGACACCCACCCTGTATTCAAGAGCATGTTGTGCCTCAACCGATGGCGGGCACAACACAAAAACCTCAGATGATGTAAAGTAGGGTCTAAGCTACAACATATGTGAATATGGAGAAAAAAAATCGGAGTTTAAATTTATATTTAGATAATTGACGTTAAAGGTAAAAACATTTCTTTAAATAAAGTATTAAATAATTTGACAACCCTGTTTGTACGCTGTTAAATGATATCAAACTCAACCGTTTATATTTTCAAGTGACGAAGACATGGGTGTCTCATGGTATGGTGGGGTATGTAAAATGGGTCAACTTTGAGTGCATTTATCTCCTGAATGTTTTGGCATTCAGGTAAAAAAAGTCACTATCTGACCACTTCTTCCATGGGCAAACATGTATGGAAGTTTTGTTTAAATCAAAAGGGAAGCTGTCAAAAAGTGATTGAATTCAAATGGTTTACCCAATTATTACTTAGTAACTCATTATTATGACTTACCATGTCATAATAATGACTCCCATATCTCACAACGGCTGAAGATATAACATGTTTCCCAAAACACCACGCAGAGAGAACGCTCGCTAAGTGCGTCATTGGAGCATGTGTCAATACTGATAGTATCGACATAAAGGGAGCGCCTGCTCTCGGATCAGCTTTCTCCATTGAAATCTTTCCTTAATATTATAATTATTTCACAATACTGATGACGGAGGAGCTCCTAGAGAGATATTACCACCTACGGCTGCAAATACTGAGGCAGTTTATTCTAATAAGAATGCACTAAATCATTGATTTGGCACATCATTGAGCACGTTAGGCTACACATCATGAAATATATTAAGACAAATGACAGTACTCTACATGTAGCAAAATAGAACTCAATTGATTGAACATGAAATGTATTTCACTATGGTCGGAATAGGCCTATAGCCTACTGTTTATATTTTAATGCAGTCATCTCGGTTTTCATTTGAACCATCTTTTTATACTTGCTTGTTTGTAACAGTTGCAAAGACATTGGCAACTTTGTATTTGTAGTCAATTTTGTTCTGAAGTTATCGGTGGTCACAGAGAGACGGATAAATCATGTGATTCTATGTTTAGCAGAGATCTTCTTTGTATAAAGTCATGCGGGAGAGCAGAAAAGCATCTAACAACGCACTTAGCTGTTCTACAAGTGGTCTGAGGCAGGCGTTAGATTACCAGCGTTTTCAAGTGCAATGTTAACGATGACTTTGGGAAACAGCTCAGAGATTTAACTATGCTCCTATGAACGTTCTAACGATACACTTAGCCTTAAGATGCTTTTTGGAAACCGGGCCCAGGCCGAGAGCAGTGGAATGCCACCTTACATGCCTGTGTGTGAGTGTGAGAGCGAGAGAAAGAAAGAAAGACGCTGGAACAAACTCTCCCTTGTCTATGAGAGGACTAGGACTATGACACACACACAGTAACCCAGTAAATCAAACATGGTATCCAACACCAACCCATCTCCCCGTCAGAGCCAGGCTCGCAGTGACCTGTGAGACAAACCGCTCATCACACTCAGGTAGGAAACTGGAACAAACACAGCATCTGAATTCTCCAAAATGGCTTCATTTCCGCCTCACTTGCAATGATCCTGCAGAACTGGACGATAGATGAAAGCAAGTGTAAAAGTGTATATAGGCCTCCAAATATTTCCTTTACTTTATTTAGTGTTTTCAGATGGTTGTAAAATAAGATGAGGAGATAAGGTAAGGACAGAGGTATCTGTGCCCTGACCCCTATCCATCATCTCTATCTTATCTAGCATGACAAGCTCTCCTATAGCACCTCACCTGGCCAGGTCTTATTGGCCAAACGAGCCCTGGTGTTGGGGGTTGTGTGTGACAGGTTCTCACACTGGCTATGACACCATGTGACAGCTTAGGAGTTGTGTGTTCCATGAAAAGATGTCATTTTCCCACGAAAACACACCTTCTAGTCAGTGAAATGTGATCAACCACACCAACCGGAAACAAACCAGCCACAGTCTCATGTTACTTACTGCATGGCCATTGTCACTGTCAGTCTGTCACAGGAACAACAGTGGTATCTTTGTCAGATATCCAGTGGTGTAAAGTACTTAAGTAAAAGTAGTTTTTTGGGGCATCTGTACATTACTATTTATAATTTGACAACTTTTACTTCACTACATTCCTAAAGAAAATAATGTACTTTTTACTCCATACATTTTCCCTGACACCCAAAAGTACTCGTTACATTCTGAATGCTTAGCAAGACAGGAAAATGGTCCAATTCACACACTTATCAAGAGAACATCCCTGGTCATCCCTACTGCCTCTGATCTGGTGGACTCACTAAACACAAATGCTTTGTTTGTAAATTGTCTGAGTGTTGGAGTGTGCACCTGGCTTTCTGTAAATAAAAAAACAGGAAAATGGTGCCATTTGGTCAGCTTAATATAAGGAATCTTAAATGATTTGTACTTTTACTTTTGATACTTAAGTATATTTTAGCAATTACATTTACTTTTGATACTTACGTATATTTAAAACCAAATACTTTTACTCAAGTAGTATTTTACTTTGTGACTTTCTCTTTTATTTGAGTCATTTTCTATTAAGGTATCTTTACTTTTACTCATGTATGACAATTGGGTACTTTTTCCACCACTGCAGATATCTATGGTATCTTCTAGAATCTAGTGAAAAACATGGCAACTATGCCTAGGCCCTACATATATTTGAAGCCACCAACAACAGCATGAAATAGCATACATATTTAATGGTGCACATCTATTCTGGGATATGTCCAATGAGAGACATCCAGCTGACAGCTTCTCCAACACCAACTGTCTTCAGGTCGACTCCACCACATCCGTACAGTGGCGGCTCCAGGTCTGACTGACACTCATCTCTGTGGTTGTGTGAAGGGTGTGGATGATCCACACAGACCACTCACATACGTTCAGAAACACACCCACCCACCACTATCCAGGCAACCAGAGGTTTTCAAACTCACAAATATCCACCCAGGCCCTCCACACCCAAAACTCACCCCATCCCCTCACCCCATCCCCCCATCCCCTCACCCCATCCCCCCATCCCCTCACCCCATCCCCCTAGCCCCTCACCCTATCCCCCTCACCCCATCCCCTCACCCCATTCTGTTGCTCACTGCTGCTCTGCTCATGCTCTTACCATCATCATCACCCACCTAGCCACTCAGCCAGCCTCTGTCTCTGATCAATGAGAGGGAGAGAGAACCCTCCAGCATGGCTGCCTGCTGCACGCACTCATCGTTATACCAATGAAAGAGACACACACTGACAGACAGCATTTGTGTCTAGTCTGGTGTTCTGAAGCCTAAGACTGACTAGTCACAGCTAGTCCTTAAGAGTGAATAGGGTGAATAATGAGGTGTTCTTCCTCAGAAGAGAGTTACCGCCTTGATAACCTCTTAGACATGGTAACCATCAGCACACATTCCTGTGGCTTCATGCACACTCAGTAGATCACCCTAAACACACAAAACATACCAGCCACTCACACGCACACAGATTCACAAAAGCACGCGCGCGCACACAAACGCACACAGATTGACACAAGCACGCACACAGTGGTCCATGCTAACCAATTCCAAGTTTCCACCTTACAGTAGAGGTGATGGTTATTCATTGGTGACCTGTGTCTAGTTGAATCTCAGCTGAGCTACTAGGGTCAGCTCTCAGGGGGACAGGAACACATCTCTACAGAACAGAACTGAACATGTTCAACTAGACTCAGTACAGGTTTTTCTCAAATGATCAGCATCAAAGCCCACGCAGACACAGTGGGCAGCATCTCTCTGTCTGTGTGTGTAAGTGTGCTTCTGTCTGTATGAGCTACAGTGTCAGCCTGTGTATAGCACAGGGCCAAAACAAGCAGAGCATGAAGAGGTCTCCATATGTACTCCACAGCTGTTCATAGAGGAGAACACACACACACACACTTATGTCAGACACACCCTAAAACCTCAAGTTCCCATCCAAACCCACACAGAGGAATTTATTGATTACTGTTAGTCACCCAGAGGAACGCTATTGGGAAATGGAACAGAGAATAAAGGTGAGAAGTAAACGTTCCACAAGTGCTTAAGTTATGAATCCGCTTCAACACCTGCCCCTTAAACAGTGAAGAACAAGGAGCGGAACAGATGTGTGCCTACACTTGACTGCGCTGCAGGCTAATTCAAATCTATACCTGCCCACAACTATTCCTGTACAATCACACAGAGAGAGAGAGAGAGAGAGAGAGAGAGAGAGAGAGAGAGAGAGAGAGAGAGAGAGAGAGAGAGAGAGAGAGAGAGAGAGAGAGAGAGAGAGAGAGAGAGAGAGAGAGAGAGAGAGAGAGAGAGAGAGAGAGAGAGAGAGAGAGAGAGAGAGAGAGAGAGAGAGAGAGAGAGAGAGAGAGAGAGAGAGAGAGAGAACCCCTTGTCACTGAGCTTCACCGTACTCACATGGAGGAGAACAGTGAGAAGAAGGAAGCAGAGCATGCAGTACACACACCCCCTCAGAAAATGACACACACAGCTTTAAACACATTCTCATTCTTTATGAAACACACACACACAAACAGACTCTCCCTCTCTGTTCGCTCTCGCTCTTATTGTCATTCAAAGGCAAACACACACTGTCCTTGATACACAAAAGTAAACAGCTCCCTGAAGTAAACAGTGTGATAATGAGTTTCTTTGTGGCTGTCTGGGTAGTGGGCAATGCCCTAGTGATGTGCACGACTCTGCCTGCTGTGTCACTCTACCCCTGGGCAGAGGCAGAGGCAGAGACAGAAACAGGCTGGCACCAACCACCCTGGTCCCCTCTACACAGTTGCGGCGCTCATTGTTATAATAGCCACACTAGTATTCATGCCCTCTGGGTTCCTCTTGCACCACAGAGCCAATCCCACTCGTAATGTAGAACACTGTCTGTCACAGTGAGCCCAAATATTGATGTTGTCCTCTCGCTTGCTTTGTCTGTTAGGCATGACACTCATTACTGGCTTTGTTGGTTCTGTCTGTCTGTTTTATGACCATTCTGCTCCACGTGAGACAGCAACAACACTGTAATAAAACTGTTGATTCAACTTTATTTTGCCCTCTTTTTTCCATCCCTCATTCCCTCCATTCTTCTTCCGTCCCTCCAGCTCCAAGTGAGACCGATAAGAGGTGTGGCACGGATAAGAGCTGAGAGCAGCCAGTTAGGTCACGTCATCATCATCATCATCATCATCATCATCATCCAGCAGGGTTCTGACAATCTAACTTCCCCACCTGATGTCTCCACTACAGAACATGTATAAAAGTAAATATGACATACACACATCCAGGTGCTGGAGGTCAAATAATAGACTCAGCAAAAAGTCAAAGAAGACTCAGTCTGTACAAGAGTCAGGAAACATTATGATATTTTAATAAACCACATGGGAGCATACTGTAGATCTCAATGTGCAATCTTCTTGTGCTAGGTCTCAGTGTGCAGTCTTCTTGTGCTAGGTCTCAGTGTGCAGTCTTCTTGTGCTAGGTCTCAGTGTGCAGTCTTCTTGTACTAGGTCTCAGTGTGCAGTCTTCTTGTACTAGGTCTCAGTGTGCAGTCTTCTTGTACTAGATCTGTGTGCAGTATTCTTGTATGAACTACTTCTCAGTGTGCAGTCTTCTTGTATGTACTAGATCTCAGAGTGCAATCTTCTTGTACTACATCTCAGTGTGCAGTCTTCGTGTACTAGATCTCAGAGTGCAGTCTTCTTGTACTACATCTCAGTGTGCAGTCTTCGTGTACTAGATCTCAGAGTGCAGTCTTCTTGTACTACATCTCAGTGTGCAGTCTTCTTGTATGAACTACATCTCAGTGTGCAGTCTTCTTGTCCTAGATCTCAGTGTGCAGTCTTCTTGTCCTAGATCTCAGTGTGCAGTCTTCTTGTCCTAGATCTCAGTGTGCAGTCTTCTTATACTTCTTTTGTAACGGTACAGAGCATGCAGCCTAGGGGTTTCTAACTTCCTTGATGTGTGAGGAGGAGAAAGACAAGATGCTGTCGCATACTGACACTCTACACACAGACACAAAAAGCCCACAAAACTGCATCCAGCAGTAGGCTATATCTAAGCAGAAGTGTTCACATGCAGAAATAATTAGCTGTAGCTTTGTCCACCGACAAAGCTGCAGTGACTGACTGACTGGCTAACTGGCTGACTGGCTAACTGGCTGACTGGCTAACTGGCTGACTGGCTAACTGGCTGACTGGCTAACTGGCTGACTGGCTAACTGGCTGACTGGCTAACTGGCTGACTGGCTAACTGGCTGACTGGCTAACTGGCTGACTGGCTGACTGGCTGACTGGCTAACTGGCTGACTGGCTGACTGGCTGACTGGCTAACTGGCTGACTGGCTAACTGGCTGACTGGCTAACAGGCTGACTGGCTGACTGGCTGACTGGCTGACTGGCTGACTGGCTAACTGGCTGACTGGCTAACTGGCTGACTGGCTGACTGGCTGACTGGCTGACTGGCTAACTGGCTAAATGGCTGACTGGCTGACTGCACTAGAGAACAGGGAGTGGTCACAGGCCCTAGAGGAAATAAGATCTCTGATCTTCTGAAGCCTCCACATGCAGCCCTATAAAGGGCTTTGATTCCTGGAGAACTTTTCCAAAAGGACCACACCTAAGACTGGAGCAGATTAGCCTTTACAGTCTGTGACAAGGAAGTAAAGTGGTTTGAACAACAACAAAACCTCAACGGAAGGTTTAGTTTAGTCGGCGGTCTTAGCAAAACATCAGAAAGCAGAAAGTTGTGTGTGGAGTTAGAGGCAGGTTTTTTTCTCCTGTTTCAGAGTCCATATGGCTGTGTGTGTGTGTTCTCTCACACAGAGGAGGGGGCCAGGCTGCTGCAGCCTCTCTAGACACACAGCTTGCTAATTAGACTGAGCGGTTGCCTGGTCTCCCAGCGAATGAAGAGCAGCAACAACTCATGAATAATGCATTTCACAGCACATTACATTTGGCAAATATTTCTCTGAACAAATCCCAAACACATGTGACTGGCCGGCAGCGCCTCTCTGAAAACATCCCCTCTGTCTGTCAGTGTGTCTGTCTGTCAGTGTGTCTGTCTGTGGTAGCGCTATTCAGATGCTAATGACATAGCAGGAGGCATCAGAAACTGTGGTAATAAGCTGTTTCAGGCACTAACAAATCACTGCTCCAGACATCAGTATCAACCCATTATACTGATTGGCTTACTGGTTTGTGGGTTCATTTGCAGCAAGAATTGCAACATATTTTATATTCAATCTGTGTCCTCAAAGCACGTCAACAGTGTTTTAGTAGTCCGTTAATAGTGCAGGAATGGTTGAACAACATCTCACTCAGTTTAAAAGATGCAGAGTAACCACCCAGTTGGATTACATATAAACCTACTGTAGCAACAACAACACACAGGTTTTACTAAGTCATTGATTATTAACCTTGGATGATCCAAGATGGCGTAGCAGTGCGGTCGTGTTCTCTGTTGTGTGGCCGTGTAAATAGCCAGTTTTTTGTATTTTTTTGTATTTTACATATATATATTTCCCTATCACACTTTTCATCCTTCTACTAAATATACTTTCCTGCAACCCGCCTCACTCAATGTGGAACGGATTCTATTATTTACTCACCTTTATCTAGAATCTCCAGTTGAAACTAGCTAGCCAGCTAACTAGCTAACTAGCTACCTGCTATTAGCCACCGTTAGCGGTTTTCACCCAGAACATCAGATTTTCTGCCGGAATAACTGAATCACTGGACCTTAACACCGGATCGCAACTAGCTAGCCGCAACCGAATGGATGTTGCTGTAGGCTAATCACCACTGCCCCCGAAGCAAGCACCAGTTAGCCTTGAGCTAGCCTCGAGCCAGGCCCATATCCCGGCTATCTACCTCTTTGTCTACCGGACGGGAGTAGCCAGCTAACTAGCTACTTGCTATTAGCCACCGTTAGCGGTTTTTCACCATTGTCCGTGGCCTGCACTACCTACCAGCCAGCTCTAGCCTGGACTATTATCGGCCAGTCTGCACTGTCTGCACAGCGCGTTATCGACCCAGAACATATCGGATTTTCTGCCCGGAATCACTGAATCACTGGACCTTTAACACCGGATCATCGCAACTAGCTAGCTGCAACCAAATGGATGTTGTTGTTGGCTAATCAGCCTTGAGTCATGCACATCTTCCGGCTATCTACTTCTCTGTCAACCGGACGGGACCTCCTAGAGTCGACACGGAGCCCCGCCGATCCATCCATCTGCTAGCCCCGGCCCACTAGCTCACGCAAACAACAGCCGTGCTTCCTGCTCGCTGTAATGTAGCACCAATTCGAACTGCTCTCGGACTCACATATTGCTGTTCACTGGACCTTATGATCACTCAGCTGCACAGCTGATGCCTGCTGGACTGTTCCTTTACACGGTACCCTGTCCTGTTTATCTGTTTAGGCTCAGCACAAACTTTTATCGCCATTACCAGTTGTTGTCTTAGCTCTCTCTAATAACACCTGTGATTGCTTTATGCCTCGCTCCCATGTCAATATTCCTTGCCTATTGCTGTTCCAGTTAGTTCTTATTATACAATTTCACTGTAGAACCCCGAGATCGGCTCAATCGGTGCCTCCAGTGATGCTATCTCTTTCATTGTTACCCAACGCTTAGGTTTACCTCCACTGTACTCATATCCTTCCATATCCTTGTCTGTACATAATGCCCTGAATCTATTCAACAAAGCCCGGAAATCTGCCCCCTCTATTCTCTGTACCCAACGCACTAGAAGACCAGTTCTTAAAGCCTTTAACCGTATCCTTATTCTAGTCCTCCTCTGTTCCTCTGGTGATGTAGAGGCTAACCCAGGCCCTGTAGCCCCCCGTATCACTTCTACTCCCCAGGAGATATCATTTGTTGACTTCTGTAACTGTAAAGGCCTTGGTTTTCTGCACGTTAACATCAGAAGCCTCCTTCCTAAGTTTGAGTTATTCACTGCGTTAGCACACTCCGCCAACCCTGATGTTCTAGTAGTGTCTGAATCCTGGCTTAGGAAGGCCACCTAAAATTCAGAAATGTCCATCCCCAACTACAACATTTCCGTCTATCATACTATCCAGGTCTGTGCCCAAACAGTTTGAGCTCCTACTTCTAAAAATCCACCTTTCCAGAAATAAGTCTCTCACTGTTGCCGCTTGCTACAGACCCCACTCAGCCCCCAGCTGTGCCCTGGACACCATATGTGAATTGATTGCCCCCCATCTATCCTCAGAGTTCGTACTGCTTGGTGACCTAAACTGGGATATGCTTAACACCCCGGCCATCCTACAATCCAAACTAGATGCCCTCAATATCACACAAATTATCAAGGAACCTACCAGGTACAACCCTAAATCCGTAAACATGGGCACCCTCATAGATATCATCCTGACTAACGTACCCTCTAAATACACCTCCGCTGTCTTCAACCAGGATCTCAGTGATCACTGCCTTATTGCCTGCGTCCGTAACGGGTCCACGGTCAAATGACCACCCCTCATCACTGTCAAACGCTCCCTAAAACACTTTAGCGAGCAGGCCTTTCTAATTGACCTGGCCCAGGAATCCTGGATGGATATCGATCTCATTCCATCAGTAGAGGATGCCTGGTTGTTCTTTAAAAGTGCTTTCCTCTCAATCTTAAATAAGCATGCCCCATTCAAAAAATTCAGAACTAAGAACAGATATAGCCCCTGGTTCTCTCAGACTTGACTGCCCTTGACCAGCACAAAAACATCCTGTGGCATACTGCATTAGCATCAAATATCCCCCGCGATATGCAACTTTTCAGGGAAGTTAGGAACCAATATACACAAGCAGTTAGGAAACAGAAATTTGCATCCTGTAGCACCAACTCCAAAAAGTTTTGGGACACTGTAAAGTCCATGGAGAGTAAGAGCACCTCCTCTCAGCTGCCCACTGCACTGAGGCTAGGAAACACTATCACCACCGATAAATCTACAATAATCGAGAATTTCTACAAGCATGTTGCTACGGCTGGCCATGCTTTCCACCTGGCTACCACTACCCTGGCCACCAGCTCTTCAATTCTTGGGTCGACTCTTTTCTCTGTGTATATCAATGATGTCGCTTTTGTTGCTGGTGACTCTCAGATCCACCTCTACCCAGACGACACCATTTTGTATACATCTGGCCCTTCATTGGACACTGTGTTAACAAACCTCCAAACGAGCTTCAATGCCATACAACACTCCTTCCGTAGCCTCCAACTGCTCTTAAACACTAGTAAAACTAAATGCATGCTCTTCAATCGAACGCTGCTGGCACCCGCCCACCCGACTAGAATCACTACTCTCGACGGGTCTGACCTAGAGTATGTGGACAACTACAAATACCTAGGTGTCTGGTTAGACTGTAAACTCTCCTTCCAGACTCACATTAAGCATCTCCAATCCAAAGTTAAATCTAGAATCGGCTTCCTATTTCGCAACAAAGCCTCATTCACTCATGCTGCCAAACATGCCCTCGTAAAACTGACTATCCTACCGATCCTTGACTTCGGCGATGTCATTTACAAAATAGCCTCCAACACTCTACTCAGCAAATTGGATGTAGTCTATCACAGTGCCATCCGTTTTGTCACCAAAGCCCCATATACTACCCACCACTGTGACCTGTACGCTCTTGTTGGCTGGTCCTCACTACATATTCGTCGCCAAACCCACTGGCTCCAGGCCATCTATAAATCACTGCTAGGCAAATCCCCGCCTTATCTTAGCTCATTGGTCACCATAGCAACACCCACCCGTAGTATGCGCTCCAGCAGGTATATCTCACTGGTCATCCCCAAAGCCAACACCTCCTTTGGCCGCCATTCCTTCCAGTTCTACCACAACTGCTCTAACTAGATAAACACTTTATTCACTCATTTTACATTTTAGTCATTTAGCAGACGCTCTTATCCAGAGTGACTTACAGTTAGTGAGTCCATACATTTTCATACTGGCCCCCTGTGGGAAACGAACCCACAACCCTGGCGTTGCAAGCGCCATGCTCTACCAACTGAGCTACAGGGGACCATGTAAACTAGGCCAGTCATGTATTTCTCTCAGTAAAAGGGCTGCATAGGGCTGAGCCACAATGAGTAACCTTCTATTGTCCTCTTCATTTATTTACAAAAATTTTGCGTGCTGTATAGTTTACATGGTCCCCTGTGGGGTTTTAGAACAGAGAAGAGGACTTAGCCTCGTAATCGTTACTCAGCTCCTTGAGAGACAGAGAGGACTGACTGGTGTGGCTACTGAGCTCTACAGAGAACAGGAGGCTGTGTTGTTAAGTGGTTAAGAGCATTGGGCCAGTAGTCAAAAGGTTGCTGGTTCGAATCCCAGAGTCATCAAGTAGAAAACAATCTGCCTTTCTGCCCTTAAGCAAAGCAGTTAACCCCTGAATAACAACTGCTCCCTGGGCGCCGACGATGTGGATGTCAATCAAGGCAGCCCCCCTCACCTCTCTGATTCAGATGGTTAAATGCGGAAGACACATTTCGGTTCAATGCATTCAGTTGTGCAACTGAGTAGATATCCCTTTTCCCTAGGCTACAGCCACAGACTGCTGATGGGCACCTCTATGAGTAATTATACACTCTCTACCTGACTCAGCACTACTGCAGGCCTGGCAGGGAGTCGAGATCACACGCACGCACACACTCATTGAGTGCACACACACACACACACACACACTCAGAGTGCACACGAAAGCAGAACACACACACACACACACACACACTTAGGGGTGTAACGGTACACGTATCGCACCGTGAACCCAAATAAATACATTCAAAATATAATAAAAAAATTAAACACTAGGCCTATAGGCTATGCATATGCTGCGTTGTATGCCTTTTGAGTAAATCGGAGCTGAAAAAAAAAACATTTCAGGCTATTCCGTTTAAACAACTATGCGCACGTTGTAATTACAATTCTAATCTTAATTGCCGCATTTCAAACTGTCCTTTTGCGAGGTGCAGTTGGGCACTAGTTCTGTACAATGGCAAGTGATGGAGTCAATAAAACAGGAGGATTCTCCATCATCGTTTAAATATCCCATCATCGTTTAAATATCCAGTTGGGGAAAATGTTGGCTTCCCAGTAGATTACAACGGCAATGGACAGCGTTAACAGTACTATGTAGCCACTGCTAAACGAGAATAGCCTATGCAGCTGCCAACATCTCAAACATGTTGACACATTTACGCCGACATCACCCCGGTATTCCTACCACTGGAGAAAAACAACACAACTTGGTCTCCCCTTTACATTCAAGCAGCCTTTCGCAGCTGATTCTGACCTGGCCCCAAAAATTACAAGAGTGATAGGTATGTTTATAGCCGTGGATATGCACCAATTCTTGGTGGTTGAGAATAGGGGGTGTCAGCACCTTGTGAAAGTGCTCGAGGCACGTCACGAACTTCGCCCTCTCGCACCCATTTCAGCAAACAGGTAGTACCCACTCTATATAAGAAAGCTAAATCTGAAGTTGTCAATGAATTGACCAATGCACTCTGTGTTGCGCTTAATACAGATGGATGGACCTCCAGGGCTACAGAAAGCTACTTAGTGACAGGCCATCACATTACCCCAGAGTGGGAGATGACAAGTATCGTGCTACAGACACGCCCCCTTTATGAGTAGTCACACAAGTGCGCATCTTTTTCTCTTTGTAAGAAAACATTAAACGCATAGGCTATACAATGTCTGATCTATGTTTACATGTTGATTTCACACGCATATTGCACTTTATTTTAGTGTTGTTATTGATGAGTAATCATGTGTTTTCATTTAAGAAAATACGAAGTGATAGTATTCCTGATTGGGCTTTCATCAGGCATTATGACTCATGATCATATATGGAATCAGGAATACCAACACATTGTATTTTCTTAAATAAATAAAAATGAACTACAGTAACTGTTGCCATTTAATTTTCCTGCTGTGCCGAAACCGAACTGTGACACCAAAACCGCAAGATGTAGCGAGCGGTGGGTTTGGTCAAGGTTACACCCCTACACACAAAGGATTAAACACAACAAGATGGGAGAAGTGGCTGAATATGAATCACTGAGAAGAGAACATTAGATCATGATGCTAGGTTTCTGCCTAAAGTCATTGAGTATGTTTACATGCACAATAATAATTTGATATTAAACTGATTATGGCAGTAGGCAGATTATGCAATAGTCATGTAAACACCTTACTCTGCTTATCTTAAATCAGCATAAGATCAAAATCGAAGTAAACCTACACCGATTAAAACACCTGGTTTTCTGAGCAATCTTTCTAATTATTAGGACATCTTAAACAGCTTAATCAGAGGTCCAGAGGTGTATTTGATCTGCGCATGTTCTAGCACCAGCCGAGCGAGCCTCCCTCTTTAGCACGAGTTTAGTGAGTTCAGAACAACTGAATGTATGCTTTTTAGAAGTAGTTTTCACATACAAACTTTATATGTCCAAACTCAGAATCAAATGCAATTACAAGACTGACTGAAAGTTGGTATCCTTAAATTGCACTGAAGACAGTTATATTCGTAGGCCCTGTTCTAGTCTCATCTGTGTGTGCGTGCGTCTCGGTCTCCAGTAGCACTGGGCTGGTCTCATTAGTAATTTAAGGCTCTTTCAATGTCTGCTAATGTAAAGGACGTCACGCTGCTTGCTTAGCGAGTACCGCTTCCTCCTGATTCGGCTCACACCGAGGCTCGAACCCAAGACGTCTGCCTCGCAAACACACGTGACCGCCCTCTTGAAGCTTCTTACCAGTCAGCGCTACTCGAAAAGCTAACTATTCGCTGGCGCAAGTAGGGCCACTTCAGGCTGAGGAGTAATTTTCACACATTCCCATTGCCTACACTGACATCAATAATTGAATCATGCTTTTTTGTTTTCCTTTTTGGGATTCAATGTTCCAGCAGTACGCTCCAAAATGTTCCAAATGATACCCATTTCAAGTGTTATATGTTAAACCCCAAATACTAAGTTAAGAGTTGTCTATAGCCAGTGATGTAGTGGTAAAAAATAGGTGGGTAAACTCTGATCACCGGTCGCGGTGAAAAAATAAACGCTTGTTGTCGTGCAAAAACAAATGGTGGGTAAACTGCGTTTAGTTGTGTTTACCCTCCA
Source organism: Coregonus clupeaformis (assembly GCF_020615455.1). NCBI lineage: Eukaryota > Metazoa > Chordata > Actinopteri > Salmoniformes > Salmonidae > Coregonus > Coregonus clupeaformis. The sequence continues at coordinate 47,685,420 of NC_059210.1, read as the reverse complement.
CTACACCACTGTCTATAGCCTAAAACCAAACAACAGTGGGAGAGTCTTTAGGATCCAGTCCAGACTAGTGCAGGTGTGCATACTTTAACAGGGCTGGACAGACAGTAAAAATATATGACTCCAAATGCAAAACAAGGAGTTGTGGGCTGGATTAACGTTTTAACAGATGAGATCTGTGCTGCATTCCACCCAGTTAGGCTACCTCCCAAGTCTCCCTCTCCATGCAATGGATAGTTAACAATAACAAACGCAGTCCCTTCAACACTGGTTTAAATTAAACTGTTAAACTGAACTCATCTAGTTCCATTCCTTCTCCCTAACACTAGGGAAATATTTGTTCTAACTTGGGGCCATGCAAGGGATACTGTAGTCAACCAACAGCCAGCTCTATTCCATTACATTACAACGTCTTAGTTTCCTACAGCTCCATTTCTTCTTCTACTATATTTATTCTCCTGAACACTAGTGAAACATTTGTCAATGTAATACACAGGTTAGGTAATAAACAGGTGTTGTAGATTAACATGTGGCTCCATGGTTAAGGTCAGTGGTATGCAAACCTCTTCTCACACACACACCTAATATTGACCTAGGGAGAGAGTGACTAGCCCTGGGAGAGTGTGATAAGGGCAAACAGTGTGTGTGTGTGAGTGTGTGTGTCTTTATGTGAGATCTGTACTTTAAACAGGGGATTCATACACCCTGAGGAATGTTTGTTGTGAAAGCATGCAGTGAGCTGACTGAAGGTAAGGGCAGAGGTCAGGTTGAGGGAGGAGTAAGATATGGGTTTAGGTGCAGAAGGTGTATGGTGTGAGGGGAGCAGAGTATGTGGATGTTTATGGATGCTATGAAGGTAGTATTGAGTGTGGTTGGTGTGGGTCATGCAGTGGGGATCTATAGGGCTAAGAAGGGCTAAGGCCACTCATGGGGAGGTGTCAGCCACAACTCTCGCTCTCATTAAACTGGGGGACGAGTAACGATTATTGCTCTCTAAGTGGAGGGGTGAAGGGGTGGAGGGGTAGATTTACGGTGGGATTCCTAATATCCCAGATACTTTACTGGATCAGGGACATATATCTGCCTTGCTCTGTCCAGCCCTGGAAACCTCCCGTTCACCCCCCTTACCATCAACACACACACACACGCACAGTCGCACTCAGTCAGGGCTCCATAGTTGACACTAGCCAGGCTGTTGAGGGGAGGGGGCACACAGATGAGGGAGGAGTGGGGGAGGGAGGGGTTAAGCTCTGCTTTGTGTGTGCCTGGTAGAGGTCTAAAAAATTGGGACCCCATTCCGAAATGGACCTGGGGTTTTCCCACCCAGACCGATATGCATAAATAAAAACATTTAATATAGAGACTCGTTCCAAACGGAACCGAGGACAACTTGACCCGTTCCGTATAAACCTGGTCGGACCAACCCCGGTCCGATAAGAGTGAGGAAAGCAGCAGTAAATGCATTTTTTAAGCTACTTTATTAACCAGAGTTGATAATGCGTGAGAGGATGGAGAGAGGTGCCACTCTAGCAGGCGGGGGAGGGGCAGTACTGTGAGCAAGTGACATGGGGAGCAGGGTGGTGGGAGGGAGAGACAAGAGACAGTAACCAACTGAGCCGACTCGCGCTATAGTAGACTAATAGCTGCCATAGCTAGGTTATTTATCATCAAATATGATTACGTAGTACCTGTCTTGGACTGCATCAAACCGGGACGAGAAGCTAGTTAAGCTAACTAACGTTAGCTAGCTAGGCTAACAGACTGCAGTGCATGCTCTTTCTCATCCTACAGTTACAAATAGCAACAACTGCATTCAGAATATTAAGTAGCAGCCTGCCTACATGTTGGCTCTTGGTCGTTGTAGCCGATCCTTCTCCTTTAACTTTTCATTCCGTCATTTTAATTCCATTAGATATCTCTTAACTTTTGCCACACACGGAGCGAGGCTCTATGACTGTAGCCTATTGCCACTTTGAGACTTATGATTGGCCAACAACAACGCTCCACTCTCGTGAAAAGCAGCAGCAGCAGCATAAATGATAACATGTCTCTCTTTCTCGCTCTCTACTGCAGCAGACTCATTCGGAAATGCACGGGCCCTTCCGGAAAAGTCAGTTAAAATTACACATACCTGAGACCCGTGACAATCATATCAGATCCGACCCAGATCCTTGACATTATTTAGAATTCTGGGTCCCGGATCGGGTATTCAGGTACAGGTGGATCCGTGAAGACCTCTACTGCCTGGTATCCATTCAGAATCTTCTTTACCACACACACAGCTTGGACACCTTTCAATATTTCAAAGAGAAACTCTCCAAACAATGTGTTTATGGTGGTACAACCAGTCCACAGTCCACAGAGCAGTATCACAAGTCAAGAGGAGAACATATGTCAGTGTTCATGTCGGTGTGAAAAGGCCAATGTAAAACACCTGCCCTAACTTAAAGAGATGAGTCAAGACACTGAGAACAGGGCCTTATCCATTCATCTCCATGACAGGGAGATCTTTGTCATCACATTGTGGTGAGCATAGGGGTTTACATACAGCTATAAGAACCAAAGAGAACACTGTTCAAAGTGACGACATGTCTTCTTCACCCATGACAGATCCTGAGCTGTGAAAGTGAAGTACCCGAGTGTGCTGAGACTGTGTTGAAAGTACACAGTCCCTGACCTGAGGAATGCCACCCAGTCTGACTGTGTCTGTGTGCATCAGTGGACGGAGGCTGCCCTGGAGGTCACCATGTACTATAGGATGAGAAAATGCCCCTAGGTGCTGATTTTTCGGTCTGTTTTGGCCTAGTATCCCTCCTAATGGTCCATCTTAAGAGGACTGTCGAAGTTAGATTTGAGCTTCTATTACCTGTTCTTGGAGGCAACTTTGACCTACTTCTATGATGTTCACAGATAATAGATATCAGTTTAAGGCAACGTCTTCCAACTCTGATTGGAGGCAAGTCTCTGCCAAGAACACCTGCCTCTACTCCCTCAAAGTCATAGATTTGGAAACCTTCACAGCTTGCCTTCTGCTTGGCGCCAAAAGCCCCTCTCTCAGGCCCCTGTGTGTGTATGTGTGTACGTGTGCGTATTCAGGCCCTCCCCTGGCAGAGAGACCAGCATTATTTACGGTTTTGTAAGATGCTGTGAGTCAACCCGGCACCTCAAACACAACACCCCATTGCAATGTCTATGCCTGGCGTCACACGACTCCTAGGGGATTGTGGGATGTTCGCGTTGCCACGGTCACAAGACAGTGCTGAGGAGACAGGTTGCGTCAAGATAAATCTCATTACACGCACCACACACACCCCCTCGTCTCCACGTCCACAGGTGTCCGGAGGCTTGGCAACACTGTCAACTCTAACAGGTCAGGGTCACATAGGTCAACCTAGAAGTCTGAGGCCAAGCGGGTTTGACAGAATACACACAAGTCAGGGTGAAAGAGGTGAAGCAGTAAGAAACAGACAGGGCCAGGGGTGAAGCACAAATCCCCATCACCCAGTTATACTTTGTTGTCAGTAGCAACAAATCATGAGGTGTGTGTGTTTTCAGGATGTAGTCTGACCTCTGATCTAGAGGTTTTCAGAGGGCCCAGAAGGTTATCTTTCACTGCCGGACTAAATGACCACAGTCAAAACTGCCAGGGACTTTCCATTAGAACTTCTCCCTAACTGGTTGACTGAAGGCAAACAAGCAGCAATTGGTATCAAACATTTCCCTCCAGAAACAAACAGAATGGAAGCTATTGGTTCCTGCCATCCAGTTAGGGCCCGGGTGAACATGTCAAAGCCATGTAAAAGTGGCTTATTGAAGGGACTGAGGGAGTTACTTCTGCAAGTCAAACTGGCCATAGAGCATAGGAGAGAGTGAGAGAGCAAGAGAGGAGAAAGAGAGAGAGATAGCTATTGGAATAAGGAAATATACATTTTTTTACATTTTACATTTTAGTCATTTAGCAGACACTCTTATCCAGAGCGACTTACAGTTAGTGAATGCATACATTTTTTATTTTTTTATATATTTTTTTCATACTGGCCCCCGTGGGAAACGAACCCACATCCCTGCCGGCCAAACCCTCCCCTACTTTGGACGACGCTGGAGCAATTGTGCGCCGCCCATGGGTCTCCAGGTCGCGGCCGGCTGCGACAGAGCCTGGACTCGAACCAGGATCTGTAGTGGCACAGCTAGCACTGTGATGCAGTGCCTTAGACCACTGCGCCACTCGGGAGTCATATACAGGTGTCTGTGTGTGTCTGTGTGTGTCTGTGTGTGTGTGTGTGTGTGTGTGTGTGTGAAAGAGGCAGGAGAGTGCACATGAGGAGAGCAGCACTGGATCAATCTTTTATCACACAGTGCACTCTCCTTCCTGATAGATCACACACTGTCTGTCCATCACATTACACACATACACGCACACACCTTCACTCTCTCAAACACACCTAGACAAGAAACAAGTAAGACTTTCCCTCATGAAAACATTCCCATACTGTTGCTTTGAGACCACCTGCAGTAGGTAGCCTAGGTCTCGTCGTGATAACCAACGACAGGCAGAGCCACTTCATACACCCACATCATCAGTTACATTAAACTAACTGCACTCAGCAAGACTACATTACATTAATTTACCGCTAGACACACACACACACACACACACACACACACACACACACACACACACCATTCATAAACAGAGGCAGAGAAAAGGGTCCATGCTTCTCCATGTGTAGTGAAGCAGTAAAAGGACATTCAATATAACATCACAGTGAACACAGCCATCTCTCAGAGGACTCTCCACTCTCTCCTTCATTACGTCCAGCTGTAGTTATCGACACAAGATAGTTGGAAACGCACTGCAGTAGGCAATTGTCACATCTATTTTCTATGCAAACCTTCTCTAAATGTCGACAACAACAAAAGATCACTGAACAAGTTAATGGAAACATAGCTACTGACTGAGGAGACAGTTGGATGAAAATGTGCACACACACACACAGGTTAGGATAATAAGTTAATATTTTAGAATGTGTGGCACGCTAACAGTTAAATAAGCTTTGTATAGGCAGAGAGTGAACTCTGCGCGTGCCCTCCATAAATTAATCTTTAATCTGCAAAAGTAAAAAGAGCTGGGTGACGTGCAGGCTGTGGAAGAGATACCCATGGCCTTACCATGCCTTGTCACACACATGCATGCATGCACAAACAGACAAGTCCACACACGGGACGGGCAGACAGCTTCCCTCTAACAGGTTAGAGTGGTGCTGTAGAGGAGGGGGCCTAGCAGCAACAGATACATTTAAAGACACAGTAGCCTGGTCAGGGACATTGAACACACACACACACACATATAAAGTCCCTCACACACACACACACTCACTGAAACACACACACACACACACACACACTCACTCACTCACACACACACACTCAAACATACACACACACACACACTTTTCCAGAACAAGATGTGCCACACTCACCAGGTGTGGAAATATCTTCCTTAACTGCTCTCTCTCTCTCTCCCTCTCTCTCCCTCTCGCGCTCACGCTCTTTCTCTCTGGTAGATTCCACTCTCTCCGAGCACTGGAGAGAGGGATCAGGAAGTGTAGTCCCAGTGCAAGAGGGAGGGAGTGAGTGAGTCAGGGGAGGTAAAGTCCAGCGGGGTCAGAGTCAGACGAGGTGGCTGGAGATTAAACAGGTCTGTCTGTCGACTACTCCTCTGTCTCTCTCTTTCTTCCTTTCTCTCTCTTTTTTCTTCTGTTTCTCTCTTTCTCTCCGTCACACGTTCAATGGCTGCTTCAGGAAGATCTGAGTGACTGCTGAACTCTCCCTCTCTCTACCCTTCCCTTTCTGTCATACAGAAACACACACTCCCTCTCTCCCTCTCTTTCACCCCGCCCTGACACACGCTGCTGACAGGGCAGGCCCCTCCCCCTCTCCAGGTAGTGGGAGTAGAAGAGTGTTCTCTCTCCTTCTCTCTCCCCCTCTGACTGCCTACCTCGTTCATTCTCAATAACACACTCAGTGTCATTTGCTGTAATCAACGGTCTCAATATTCACACCAGCTACACACACACACACACACACACACACACACACACACACACACACACACACACACACACACACGGAGGCTGGTGGGAGGAGCTATTGGAGGACGGGCTCATTGTAATGGCTGGAATTAATGGAATGGAGTCAAACACGTTGTTTCCATGTGTTTGGTACCATTCCATTGATTCAATTCCAGCCATTACAATGTGCCCGTCCTCCCACCAGCCTCCTCTGACAATCACACACACCCACACACACACACACACACACACACACACACACACCATTCATAAACAGAGGCAGAGAAAAGGGTCCATGCTTCTCCATGTGTAGTGAAGCAGTAAAAGGACATTCAATATAACATCACAGTGAACACAGCCATCTCTCAGAGGACTCTCCACTCTCTCCTTCATTACGTCCAGCTGTAGTTATCGACACAAGATAGTTGGAAACGCACTGCAGTAGGCAATTGTCACATCTATTTTCTATGCAAACCTTCTCTAAATGTCGACAACAACAAAAGATCACTGAACAAGTTAATGGAAACATAGCTACTGACTGAGGAGACAGTTGGATGAAAATGTGCACACACACACACAGGTTAGGATAATAAGTTAATATTTTAGAATGTGTGGCACGCTAACAGTTAAATAAGCTTTGTATAGGCAGAGAGTGAACTCTGCGCGTGCCCTCCATAAATTAATCTTTAATCTGCAAAAGTAAAAAGAGCTGGGTGACGTGCAGGCTGTGGAAGAGATACCCATGGCCTTACCATGCCTTGTCACACACATGCATGCATGCACAAACAGACAAGTCCACACACGGGACGGGCAGACAGCTTCCCTCTAACAGGTTAGAGTGGTGCTGTAGAGGAGGGGGCCTAGCAGCAACAGATACATTTAAAGACACAGTAGCCTGGTCAGGGACATTGAACACACACACACACACACATATAAAGTCCCTCACACACACACACACTCACTGAAACACACACACACACACACACACACTCACTCACTCCACACACACACACTCAAACATACACACACACACACACTTTTCCAGAACAAGATGTGCCACACTCACCAGGTGTGGAAATATCTTCCTTAACTGCTCTCTCTCTCTCTCCCTCTCTCTCCCTCTCGCGCTCACGCTCTTTCTCTCTGGTAGATTCCACTCTCTCCGAGCACTGGAGAGAGGGATCAGGAAGTGTAGTCCCAGTGCAAGAGGGAGGGAGTGAGTGAGTCAGGGGAGGTAAAGTCCAGCGGGGGTCAGAGTCAGACGAGGTGGCTGGAGATTAAACAGGTCTGTCTGTCGACTACTCCTCTGTCTCTCTCTTTCTTCCTTTCTCTCTCTTTTTTCTTCTGTTTCTCTCTTTCTCTCCGTCACACGTTCAATGGCTGCTTCAGGAAGATCTGAGTGACTGCTGAACTCTCCCTCTCTCTACCCTTCCCTTTCTGTCATACAGAAACACACACTCCCTCTCTCCCTCTCTTTCACCCCGCCCTGACACACGCTGCTGACAGGGCAGGCCCCTCCCCCTCTCCAGGTAGTGGGAGTAGAAGAGTGTTCTCTCTCCTTCTCTCTCCCCCTCTGACTGCCTACCTCGTTCATTCTCAATAACACACTCAGTGTCATTTGCTGTAATCAACGGTCTCAATATTCACACCAGCTACACACACACACACACACACACACACACACACACACACACACACACACACACACACACACACACACACACACACACACGGAGGCTGGTGGGAGGAGCTATTGGAGGACGGGCTCATTGTAATGGCTGGAATTAATGGAATGGAGTCAAACACGTTGTTTCCATGTGTTTGGTACCATTCCATTGATTCAATTCCAGCCATTACAATGTGCCCGTCCTCCCACCAGCCTCCTCTGACAATCACACACACCCACACACACTATGGTTAATCAGCAATCCTGTAACAGCGGGGAAATAGGACAAACACAGAACACACACTTATCACATTCTTGCACATTGACTAATGCACACTTAGCCCAACATTCAAACTTTGCCGTTTCTGTTCCTGGAATAGGCGCAGAATATCTCGCTCTCTCTCACAGACATACACACATACATACAAACACACACACCAGAGAGACTAGCGTTACCAATGGGTGTGTGTAGGAGCCCCACAGCAGGAGCTGAGGCCTGTTTTCCATTAACACCTCTCTCTCTTCATCCCTTTCTTGCTCACTTTCCGTTTCTCTCTCCTTCCATCGCTCTTGCGCTCCCATAATATATGCTTTGCTCTGCCTCTCCCCTCTCCCCCACCCGAAACCCCAGGGCTGGTCACTGATACTCAGGAGGATCCCAGTAGAGCAGGCCCTTCAAATAGACAGCAGGTCCTCTCTAGGATATAGCCTAGTCTGTTTCACAAAGAAACAGGGAAACCCCTCCAAACAATCAGATGTGTGTATGTGTGTGTGTTTGTGTGTGTGTGTATGCGTGTGTGTGTCTTCATGTGCTAAGCCACTAAGGCTGGGTTTGGAGCCGTGCCAGGCCAATTAGATGTTGTTGTGTTGGTATTGTCACGGCAGGACATCCTCCCCTATGGCCTTTAGGGTAAACACACTAAAAAAATCAACACACAAACTGAGCATTAGTCCAATTTACCAAGAGTGAACTGACATGACTCATAACCGTCTTTAACTAAACACATTCACAAACACAGACACATTCACAAACACATTGACACTAAAATGCTAAATAATGTGTCTATTGTTGTCTTGCAATAGCCCATATGTGTCCCAAACTTAATGAAACCATTTAAACCAGTCTAGGCCTAACTTTTTTAAGCCTGAACTATGCAATCCCTCTGAGAGTTTGCTCACATCTGACACTTCTGTCCACTGACACAAGCTTTTGGCACATTTAAGAGCTCAGATCCACAACAGATCCAGTAATACTCTCTCTCACACAAACACACAGTAGGCCACTTCTGACAGGAACTACAGTGAAGGGAGAGTACCCTGAAGGTTCGGCTGCTAGTGGCCAGGGTGAGAAAAGCAGAAGGTGTCAGAGGGAAGTAACGTTTTAAAAGGGCAATATCGAGAAGTCAGTCTTTTCCCCTACGATTAGGAACTACTTAGTAGTTGGTAAATCCCAAAAGTCAAACAGAGCCAATGAGAGCTGAGGGCTGAGGGCAGTGTAGGTTAGTTGTGGGCCCTGTGATGTAAGGATTAGTCTGAAGACTTTGAGATTTCACTGACACCTTCCAGGCATTCCTGAGGGGGCCTCTCTCCTGAACCAGAATATGGGTTTACAGGAGACATACATGGCGATTCTCCTTGAAGCCCAGAAAGCAGCCATTCACCTTGCCTTTCACCAGCTTTTCACGCTTAATAATGTCAAAATACGTTCAGTACTTACCAAAGAATGGCGTTTCACTGAGCAACTATCGTCATTACTGCCGTTACGTACTTCCAAAAAAGGTCAAAATAAAATGTTACACGCAACAGAAAACATGCGCCAAATCCACCTCTTCTGCACCTCCAATAAAATCCCTAATTACTGCCACGCACAGGTCGGCTGATCCAGCAGCAGGAAAGGTCATTGATTTTACCACCTACAATAGTGTATGAATGTCATATCAATCTGTTGTATCACTCATGCTACAGTAGATTAAGTAGACAATATTGGGTACATTTTTACAGTGATTGCATATTTCTAGATCGGCTTTATTTTGGTGTATTTTAATTCCATTAATAATATTGTAGAAGGTGCAGAAGAGGTGGATTTGGCGCACTTGGTCAAAAACAATACTTAGATTCTTTCCAGACAAGGATTTATTTCAGTTTTCATTTCCATTTGAGTCATTTAGCAGACGTTCTTATCCTCAGTTGCGTGTAACTTTTTATTTAGACCTTTTTTGGAAGTACATAACAGCCGTGACGGCAGTAATGACGATAGTTGCTCAACAAAACTCCCTTCTTTGATAAGTACCAAACGTATTTTGGCATTATTAAGCTTGAAAAACTGGTCAATGGCAAGTTGAATGGCTGCTTTCTGGGATTAAAGGAGAATCGCCATATACGCCAGCTCCTGTAAACCCAGATTCTGGTTCATCTCCCTCCCTCTATACCTCCCTCCATCACATCCATCCCTCCCCCTCGCCTCGCCCCCACCCAACCCTTACTTTTCTATAACACATTCAACCCCCCCCCCTCGCTCCAGTTTGCATCGAGCAAAAAGAAAGAAGGCAAAGAAAGAACAGATGAGGTCTAAAAAGCTTCATCATCTTTACATTCAAACCCAATCCAGCCATGTTTCCTCCCTCTCAATGTTCAGTCCCAGCACACAAAAGACTGAAAGCATTCCCAAATCCGCAACCCGGATCACCCTTTCACTGGCCTCAATCAGAGCCCAATACCTTTACTAAGGACACACATAAATCTGTACAGAGAACAGTAAGCCAGCTGTAGATCAGGCCAGAAAAGGCAGGAAGATGTCAGTATCTGAGGAAGGAGGAAGATAAATAGACAGGTCTTTCCTGGCACTTTTCAATAGGTCCTGTGGAGGGAGATGGGCTGAGGGACTCATGCAGTCTTTTGTGTTGGCTGTTCTGCATCAGGCTTGAATAGCATTAAGTCTAAGGCTCAACTGTCTCCCCTCCCCCTCTTCAGAGATTAGACCTCCCTCTCTTGTTCCAGTGTTTCCCAGAAAACCTCCTTCAACAGGTGGGAAAAGGACAGACAGACACAAGTTAAAACATACAGGAGGCAGAATACAGCATTGTGTTCAACAGGAGACAATAGGAGAAAACACTTCGAAATGAAGAAGGGACTACAGTCCAATAAGAACATCAATATTATTTTTCCTGTTTCAAAACATTTTGCTTCATTGCTTGTCTAATTGAATATGTCCCAGCCAGGACTGCTCTCATGGTTGCAACAACACACTGAGTTCTGAACTTTTGTTGACATTGGTTTTGTGGTCAGCGTAAGCCAGACCAAGGTAGTGGTAATACTTTGTTTGTTCCTAGCAGAGCTAAGTATAACCCAGCTGTATCATTATGGTCAGGGTCGAACTATTGCTCCTGCATTGTAGCTCTGCTCTGTGTATCATTAAGATAGGCTGGATGGCTTTCTCTTAGGTAACTGCATGGTTTACTCTTAAATATAGCACATCCCGCAGAAGTTAGAAACAAAGCCTTTCTTTGTTTTCTGCCCTGATACCCGTCTCAGTCAAGGAATAATGTAGGTCTATCTTTATGATCTCATTTGGAAATCATAATCTCACCTCATTTAATCTGTACTACTACAACAGGCCATTGTCTTGTCTGTGCATTAAAACAGTTCATACCAGTTTAACAATAGGAAAGAGAGAAGCGAACGCGGTAGCCTATATCTCTTCCTCTGCTGTCATCCAGTCTAGACCAGTGTCAACCCACAGCCAGGGAAGGGCTCTCTCCCTCTCTGTCATGCATGGAGCCCCTCAGTGTGGAACACAAAAGCCAGTCAGGGTTTAAGTCAACAGTACGCTCACATCACACACTAACCCTGGGAGTTCTGGTGGTGGGAGTGGGTGGGATACTGCCTCGCCACACACTGGTCTCACGCTTGTGAACAAACACACCGCCAGGCCAGACAGAGAGACAAACAGAAAGACAAACAAGTAATGGAGAGAGATAAATTCAAGATGGATATAAAACAGAGAGAGAGAGAGAGAGAGAGAGAGAGAGAGAGAGAAACAGACTAGGCAGAGACAGATAGTAGGAAACAATCAGAGAAAAGGAGAGAGACATTTACATTTTAGTCATTTAGCAGACTCTCTTATCCAGAGCGACTTACAGTTAGTGAGTGCATACATTTTATTTTTTTCATACTGGCCCCCTGTGGGAATCGAACCCACAACCCTGGCGTTGCAAGCGCCATGCTCTACCAACTGAGCTACACTGGCCCAGAGACAAAGGTAAAGAGAGACTGTAGGAGGGAGAGAGGGACTGGAGGGTGGGGTTGTTGATGATGATAAAAGCCAGTGGAAGGACAGGAAGTGCCGGTTAGGGAGAATGGACCAGTCAAGTGATTAGAGGTCGGAGGTCAGGGGTGAACAAGGGACAGAGTGTGAGGCGCCCTAATGTAGGCACTGACACCCTGTCTGGTTCTCTCTTTACCAGTCTTTCTCGGTTTCTCTCTGTCTGTCCATTTGTCTGTCTGATTGTCTGTCTGTGTCAATCTCTCTCTCTCTTTCTTTTCATTTTCTCCTCTATCTGATGTCTGGGGAAAGGGCTATAAAAACACCTGTTAGAACGATAAGTCCCAGTGGCTTTCACCACTTCTCTTTCCCTTCCGTGGATCAAAGGATTCATCTTGCTGTGTGTGCAGTGGGGTGGCTGGGTGAGTCAGTGTACCTCCCCCCTTCCCCCTGCCTGGGGAACATGACACTACTCCTCTCACATAATGGACTTGCATTGTTCCACTACACATCTCTTTTACAGATATCATCCTCACAATATATGTCTCATATTCTAGAGTGCTAGTGTAAAATGGCTCATCAGAACCTGGCATAAAGAGTATGTAGTAGCCTGGAGAATTTCCAGAAACCCTGGTTGAGTATAACCTAGGACAAGACATCTGAAAGTATAATCACTGTCTAGTGGTAGTTGGAGCTTGAGTGTGTTCTAATGGACATGTTTGTGTGAATAAATGACTGTGCGCGCATGTGTGTGTGTGTGTGTGCGTGTGTGTCTGATTACTAATTAATAGAAGGGTCATAGGGTCCTCTGTCTCTCCCCCACAGCAGCCCACACATGCCCAGCCTGCTATGCATAACACCACCAGTAGGAATGTGAGGATTGTTGGGTCAGCAAGCAGTGACATCATACATAGCAGCAGGTAGCAACAACGCGGCCCCAGTCCCCGTTTCCTCTTGATTACATCAGCCAAGTATTAATGTCTACAGATAAAGCCATGACACACTCCACCACAGCTTCCTGTGACCACACACACACACACTTTGGGAGATTCATACAAACACACTTCAAATCCTGAGTATATATAAAATGACTCACTGAGTCCAGCCAGTCTGCCTCCCGTACATTAGCCTTCCCATATATCCTTTTCATCCTATATCCTTTTCTCACACGACAGGCAAGTAATACAAGCTCTCTTATCAGCAACACAGCTCTGAGTATGAGACATAACCTTTCACACATGACAGGTCTCCCCTGACTGTGTGTGTGTGTGTGTAACAGGAGATCCTCCGGCAATCAGACAGACAAGACAAGAGTGCACCTGTGGGAGTGGCCGAGAGCTCTGCTTCTGGCGTTGCCACAGTTACCAAACACAGGGCAAGCCACCTGGTTGGTGGAACCGGAGCAGGGCAGTCGAAAGAGAACAACACTTGAAGACGGTTGCCATGCCAGAATGTGACAAAGTGGCCTAATTCACAGACACAGCCCAAAGTGTGTCTGTGTCGGGACAAAACCAGAGGAACAGAGCTCACAGCTGTGGAGTCTCAAAATATTATGGTCCATTTCTACTACACGACCCAATGGTGTTTTAACTAAGGACACAAATCTTGAGACCAGACAACTGTCACACCAACAGTTTTAATACAAATTCTTTCCATAAATGTACTGAAATGAAGACTACTGTAAGCTCCATGTTTAAGGCTAATGCAGCTTTACACTAAAATGACTGTTCATTTCATTTCCCATGGAAGGCTCTCCACCACCAATCTAGCCAGAATAGGAATCCTACTCTCGTCTTAATTCATCGTCAGCGGCGTACAACAATATCAACAAAAGATCTGACTCATAAAATATGTTCTAACCGGAGATAGCCTACATGAGAGCTTTGAAGAATTTACCCTCAGCTGACATGTGTGCCAGTTGAGTGTTAGACCTGCATTCACGTTTAAACATAGACCGATTGCTCTGCTCTTGTCGTTACCATAGTAATGTCTTTAATAGATACCAATAGGATTATTTTCCATCAGTCAGTTGCCGTAAGACTGACAATGTGAATGACACATAAGCGAACAAAAAGGCAGTTAAATTGTCATTTGTTTTTTGTTGCCTTAGAAGTTCGAACGACATAAACACCTATTACTATTTACTTACATTCAAACTCTCTGAAAACAACAGTTTGACAAGACAGCCAACAGAAAAAGACACAAAACAAACTTCCAAAACAGGGGACAAAAGCCCCAGAACTACTCACTTCTTTAGTAGACACCAACCGTCTGTCTGGGTCTCTGTGGTGGTGTGAAAGAAGAGCAAGAGGAAGAAAGAGAAACAGCCCAGTCACTGTGAGAGCATATGTGTGTTACTCTGCTACCTGATCCAGTGGAGTGAATGAGAGCCCCACACACTCAGCGCGATGGAGGGGAGGAGTGGGGCAGGAGAGAAAAGTGAAATGGTGCCGCCATTCTCTGTCGCCCTGGAGACCAATGCTCTTTCAAAGAAAATCAACCAACGACAAACACCGGCGATTGTGTTGAGACAAAAAAGCCACATGACTGCAGGACTGCCATTCCCTCAGCAGAAAAAACAGAGCGAGAGAGGGAGGGAGAGAGAAACAAAAAGAGAGAGAGAATAAGAAGAGGGAATAATTAAAAGGGAAAGACAGAAGAGAGAGAGGAAGAGAGCGAGGAAGAGAGAGAATGACGAAAAGAAAACTGAAAGAGCGAAACAGAGAGAAAGAAAGGGGGATGAACTGGAAGCCAGTGAGTGACAAAAGGGGCCAGGCAGTGAAGAGGCCACCAGACCAGAGCCTGTCCTGTCCCCATTGTCCTCCTCATCTCTGCTCGGGGGGGCTGGATTCTAGTCCAGCTCAACTTTAACCCCCCGCCTGCCATCACGCCCTTTGACCTGCCAACAGCCCCACTGTGCTTGAGGTACACGTTGTCCTTAACCACAGATCTAGGGCCAGCATACCCTAACCTTAGGCCTAACTATTAGGAGGATGGGAAAATATCTGACCCTGTATCAGTGGTTAAGGAGAAGAGTCCCATATCCTCCCTGTATTTCCCACGGCTGAGAGGATTAATGCTCTCTCTACACCACCGTGTGAGCCGGATGATAAGTGCTACAGCTTCAGTTAGTCCCATGTTCTGAAACAGCTGAACTTCACATTATTATCCATTGTTGACACGTCACCATTCTGGTGCTGTCGACTGGTCTGCTGATGATAACACTGTCACAGGTGGCTGGTGTACCATGTCATTTGATCAAAACTATCAAAACTAGTGCTGTAAAAGTGCTGTGCACAGAATGTGATCATTCACACTTCAGAGAGGACTAGGCCTGATTTCCAAAAGCTAATGTGTAGGGCCTAAGGAGAGTGAAATAGATGGGCTGATCAGAAAAGATTGCTATATATTTGCACTCACGCATCCATCACCTTTTCAGCAACACTTGAGCACATGATCAGTTTCACAACACATCCTTGGCCCACTAAATTACCCTCTTTCAGCGGTAAATGCTCTCTTTCTCCCGAGCCAAATAATTTACCATGTGCAAATGGCCCTATTTCACCGCTGTGACAGTCGCTATGACAGATTGCTGATTAACCACCAATATAGTGTGTGTGTGTGTGTGTTTGTGTGTGTGTGTGTGTGTGTACATCATAGAACAGAAAGGTTTAAACAGCTAGGATTGATTTATTTGAAGTGGGTAATGGGGAGTTCTGACTGGGAATGAACTGCTCTGTAATAGCCCTGTATTGGCTGCTGCATGAGGGTTTTAGTAATAGCCGTTCCATGGATCTCAATCTAGCATGGATATTTAGGCTACATAGATACAGCAGCAGGCATAGATACAGCACCTAGCCTATTTAAAAAGTAGGTGTATCCCCAAAATGAACCATCAATGACCTATTGCATTGTAGCCTAATAGCACTGTAATAAAATAAAATAGTATTTGTCACATGCTTCGTAAACAACAGGTGTAGACTAACAGTGAAATGCTTACTTCCCAACAATGCAAAGAGAAAATTGTAAAAATAATAGAAAAATAATAACACAAGGAATAAATACACAATGAGTAACGATAACTTGGCTACATACTCAGGGTACTAGTACCGAGTCGATGTGCAGGGGTACGAGGTAATTGAAGTAGATATATACATATACACTACATGACCAAAAGTATTTGAACGCCTGCTCGTCGACCATTTCATTCCAAAATCATGGGCATTAATATGTAGTTGGTTCCCCCTTTGCTGCTATAACAGCCTCCACTCTTCTGGGAAGGCTTTCCACTAGATGTTGGAACATTGCTGCGGGGACTTGCTTCCATTCAGCCACAAGAGCATTAGTGAGGTCGGGCACTGATGTTGGGCGATTAGGCCTGGCTCGCAGTTGGCGTTCCAATTCATCCCAAAGGTGTTAGATGGGGTTGAGGTCAGGGCTCTGTGCAGGCCAGTCAAGTTCTTCCACACCGATCTCGACAAACCATTTCTGTATGGGCCTTGCTTTGTGCACGGTGGCATTGTCATGCTAAAACAGGAAAGGGCCTTCCCCAAACTGTTGCCACAAAGTTGGAAGCACAGAATCGTCTAGAATGTCATTGTATGCTGTAGCATTAAGATTTCCCTTCACTGGAACTAAGGGGCCTCGCCCGAACCGTGACAAACAGCCCCAGACCATTATTCCTCCTCCACCAAACTTTACAGTTGGCACTAGAGAACGTGTTTCCACTGCTCCAGAGTCCATTGGCGGCGAGCTTTACACCACTCCAGCCGACGCTTGGCATTGCGGATGGTAATCTTAGGCTTGTGTGCGGCTGCTCGACCATAGAAACCCCATTTCATTAAGCTCCCGACGAACAATCCTTGTGCTGACGTTGCTTCCAGAGGCAGTTTGAAACTCGGTAGTGAGTGTTGTAACCGAGGACAGACGTTTTTTATGCACTACGCGCTTCAGCACTTGGTGGTCCCATTCTGTGAGCTTGTGTGGCCTACCACCTTGCGGCTGAGTCAATGTTGCTCCTAGACATTTCCACTTCACAATAACAGCACTTACAGTTGACAGGGGCAGCTCTAGCAGGGCAACATTTGATGAACTGACTTGTTGGAAAGGTGGCATCCTATGACGGTGCCACGTTGAAAGTCACTGAGCTCTTCAGTAAGGCCATTCTACTGCCAATGTTTGTATGGCTGTGTGCTTGATTTTATACACCTGTCAGCAACAGGTGTGGCTGAAATAGCCAAATTCACTAATTTGAAGGGGTGTCCACATACTTTTGTATATATAGTGTAGGTAGGGGTAAAGTGACTAGGCAACAGATTAGATAATAAACAGTAGCAGCAGCGTATGTGATGAGTCAAATAGGTTAGTGCAAAAAGGGTCAATGCAGATAGTCTGGGTAGCTATTTGGTTTACTAATTAAGAGTCTTATGGCTTGGGGTAGAAGCTGTTCAGGGTCCTGTTGGTTCCAGACTTGGTACATCGATACCACTTGCCATGTGGAAGCAGAGAGAACAGTCTATGACTTGGGTGGCTGGAGCCTTTGACAATTTTTAGGACTTTTCTCTGACCACCTGGTATAGAGGTCCTGGATGGCAGGGAGCTCGACCCCAGTGTTGTACTGGGCCGTACGCACTACCCTCTGTAGCGCCTTGCGGTTGGATGCCAAGCAGTTGCCATACCAAGCGCTGATGCAGCCAATCAAGATGCTCTCAATGGCAAGGGAGAGCCTTGTATGGGTTTATGTGTGTGGAGTAAAGGTGATCTAGAGCTACAGCTCATTGAGTGCAGTCTTAGTGCCAGCATCGGTTTGTGGTGGTAAATAGACAGCTACGAAAAATATAGATGAAAACTCTCTTGGTAAATAGTATGGTCTACAGCTTATTATGAGGTATTCTAACTCAGGGATCGCACACTAGCTGGGTTAGCACCGACTTTTCGGGGTTAGCCCCAGAAACACGGTGCCAAAATAGCCAGTGTGAAACGGGGTCAAGAATAACACCTAGAATGCTCACTGTCAAATCACAAAAGCGCCACTTTCAATTCATTTACATGCTTGTGATGCCTGTAATGTGTTCTACACGTTATTTTGAGAAGTAAATTCATACTATTTAATCCTTCCATCTGAGGACAAAAAACTAAATACAGTACTTTCATCCACGCAAAAACATTGGTTGCTAAGCCTAACAAAAATGGTTGCTATGCAGGCTGGGTAAGTCTTCTCAGCTACAAACTCTATTACTGGAAGAGCAGCAAATGCTCAATTTTCCTCAATTTTCATAGCTTTTCTATTTACATTTAATTGCATATATTCATGATAATAATATTGTTGCATGATTTCTCGATCAGAAAAGTTGATGTTTTGTTCATTCACAGCATTCTCTCTGGGGCTAGATCGAATTTTAAAGGTAAAACATTGTTTACGAAGTCGTACAGGCAGACAGCAAAGTTTATACAAACCATAACTGTTGGAAATCAAATGCTAGGCCAGAAGCAAGACTAAATGTGTTAATATATGTCTTATTGCTTATGAAATTGATCGCCTGTCAGAGATAGAATGTTGGTTGCATGTTGTGTTTGTCCGTTAGCCCAGGGCTTTGGAATACAAGTGTGACTCCTTAGCCCTGGGCTAAAGCTTAGCCCAGGTATAACAAATGCTTGTGTGAACACAGGCTAAGCTAGCCCAGGGCCAGTCTAGCCCGGGGCTAAGAACAATGCAGTGTGAAAAGGCCTATAGAATATTACAGTTCTTCAGGTCGTTGATAGGATAGTCTTGAGCGGAGCTGGTCCAGTTCGTTCTCTAGTGACTGTACATTCGCCAATAGAACAGAGGGTAGAGGCGGTTTATTTGCTCGCCAACATAGTCTTGTCAGGATGCCGGGTCTTCTGCCTCTCTTGCGCCTTCGCTTCCTCTTTTGAGTCCCGGGGATTAGGGCCTGGTCCGGAGTAAGCAGAACATCCAGAGCTGCCGACTCGTTGAAGTAGAAATTGTCATCCAAATCGAGGTTAGTGATCATTGTTCTGATGTCCAGAAGCTGTTTTCTGTCATAGGAAATGATGGCAGGGACATTATGTACAAACAAAAGTTAAGATCAGCATTTAAAAAACATTGGTTAAGGAGCCTGTAAAACAGCGCCATCTCAGAGGGTAGCCTAATAGCTATGGATCTGACATGCTATTTTCATTAGCCTAGTGTAGCCTAACAAAAGTAGCCTTATAACATCCTAGTATGACATCAGCCATTTCAAAATCCTAGATCCTTGACTGAACAATGAGACATTGTGTGTGAGCAATGAGCAGCACATTCTGTAAATATTGTGTTCCAGTAAAGCACAGTGACTGACTGACTGACTGTAGAGATAACCTGGAGCTGACAGGAGGAACCAGAAGTAGGGTTAGCTATGTTTTTATAGGCCTTTCAATCAGAGGAGAACATGTGAGTCACAGCACTGATAAGGCTGTGGTAGGAATACAGGCAGGTCTAAGTACACTAACACTTCACACTGTTATGACTGGGACAGAGGAAGAGAGTGAATTGAGATGCACCCAGTGAGTAGCCTAGTTGTGGCAAAGAGTACAGGAAGTCCCTCTATGGATATTTCTCCTACTGGGTGACTGGTCAACAATGACATCATGAAGTTGGAGAGTGTACTGATGTGGGATTACGCAGTGTGGGGTCATGCACTCTTGTCTACCCCAGCTAACAGTGTGTAAGGGTGTGTGTGTGTGTGTGTGTGTGTGTGTAAAGTGCTTTCTCCAGCTGGTACACAATCCTTTTTGTCTTCCCATGGAAAAGCAGCTGGACAGATGATTAAGTTTTTGTTCAATTCAGGGAGGAAGAGGGGAGGACGAGGAAGAGGAGGGCAAGGAGGAGGCAGACACACAATTGTTTCATTACAACAATATTACAAGAACCAATAGACACTTAGGGAGGGAATTCATTCATATCATGGGAAAATACACCATGAACATACCAAATTATATTTTGGGGTTTAGGCCAAACTGCAGCTCCCAAAGAAATGGAAAGATACTAATGTGGCTCAATTCGCACGGCAATATCCTTGATTGCAGAAGTAAACTGTTACCTCCACTCCATATGAGGAGTTGGGGAAGAGCAGAATGGGAGAACTACAGATCAGGGAGATGGGATGTCAGTCCATTCTTTCTCCCTTTCTCCCTCCATCTCTCACTCCCATTTAATCTATATCTTGCCTATGGATCTCTGTTTAATTTGATCCACAGGTGTATCAGGACAGTGTGTTCGGGGAGGGCAGTGAGTTTGTCTCTTATACAAGCTTAAACCATGTATTTAGATCGTAGGTAGGTAGTTTATTTAGGCAGTTATTATAGGTTTCCGTAGGCAATTATTGTAGGTAGTATTGTTTACGTATTGTTTAAGTATTGTTACGGCGGAGCACGAGGCTAGCTAGCTAGCGGGTAGCTACTGGTAACGTTTATTGGTTATTATCTGTTTAGTGCAATGGTGGAGAGTGGTTTCCAATGTTAATGTGCTAGCTAATGTGCTAGCTAGCTAGCCAACGTTTAATTTTTTTGCTGCGTTATGAAAGGAACTTGACACGGACATGAATGATCTGTTTTGTGTGTTAACACACTCTTGGTATGCTACCTAGCTAGCGGGTAGCTACTGGTAACGTTTATTGGTAATTATCTGTTTAGTGCAACGGTGGAGAGTTGTTTCCAATGTTAATGTGCTAGCTAACCAACGCTTAATTTTTTGCTGCGTTACGAAAGAAACTAGACACGGACATGAATTATCTGTTTAGTGTGTTAACACACTCTTGGTGGTTTGTTGTAACCAAGTATTGGTGCTAAACT
Source organism: Coregonus clupeaformis (assembly GCF_020615455.1). NCBI lineage: Eukaryota > Metazoa > Chordata > Actinopteri > Salmoniformes > Salmonidae > Coregonus > Coregonus clupeaformis. The sequence continues at coordinate 47,664,593 of NC_059210.1, read as the reverse complement.
GTGTGTTATTGGATGCTAGCATGCTAGTTAGCTATGGCGTCATAGCTAGGCATCGTGGGCTGTTGTGGTTAGTTACTGTGGGTTGGCATTGTTGTTCGGCGGTGCCGGGGTAGCACGAAGCTAGCTAGCTAGCTAGCCGTTCTTCAAACAAGGTCAACACAGTGGCCATTGCTAGCTAGCCAACAGACACGGACACGAATTATCTGCTTAGTGTGTTAACACACTATTGGTGGTTTGTTGTGACCAAGTGTTGGCGCTAAACTGTGTGTTTTTTGGATGCAAGTGTTGGTGCTAAACTGTGTGTTTTTGGATGCTAGCATGCTAGTTAGCTATGGTGTCATAGTTAGCTAGCTGAATAAAGTGGGTTGAGTCTATTCCTTTAAACATTGAACCGCTGTGGTTCACAACAATTCTGATTTCTAAAGGTGGAAGTTGGTAGAGTTTTTGTTCGGGTGGTTCAGTGAAACAATTATAGTTGTTAGAAGTAGAAGTTTTTGGTGAGGGAGGCCCTGCTCTCTACTGTCCCAGATGTTTAGTTCATTTCATTCCGATCTCCTCTGCATTATTGTAGCCATTTTCTACAGCCTGTCAACTATGCCTCTGCCTATCCCTGTTCTCTCCTCTCTGCACAGGCTACACAAACGCCCCCACACCGCGTGGCTGCTGCCTCTCTAACCTGGTGGTCCCTGCACGCACCCCACACCTGGAGTTCCAGGTCTCAGGCAGCCTCTGGAACTGCCGTTCTGCTGCCAACAAAGCTGACTTCATCCCAGCCTATGCTAATCTCCAGTCCCTCGACTTCCTGGCGCTGACGGAAACATGGATTACCACTGAAAACACTGCTACTCCTACTGCTCTCTCCTCGTCTGACCATGTGTTCTCGCATACCCCGAGAGCATCTGGTCAGAGGGGTGGTGGCACAGGAATCCTCATCTCTCCCAAGTGGACATTCTCAATTTTTCCCCCTAACCCATCTGTCTATCTCCTCATTTGAATTCCATGCTGTCACAGTCACTAGCCCATTTAAGCTTAATATCCTTGTCATCTATCGCCCTCCAGGTTCCCTTGGAGAGTTCATCAATGAGCTTGACGCCTTGATAAGTTCCTTTCCTGAGGATGGCTCACCCCTCACAGTTTTGGGGGGATTTCAACCTCCCTATGTCCACATTTGACTCATTTCTCTCTGCCTCCTTCTTTCCACTTCTCTCCTCTTTTGACCTCACCCTCTCACCGTCCCCCCTACTCACAAGGCAGGCAATACGCTTGACCTCATCTTTACTAGATGCTGCTCTTCTACTAATCTCACTGCAACTCCCCTCCATGTCTCCGACCACTACTTTGTTTCCTTTTCTCTCTCGCTCTCCTCCCACACTACTCACTCTGCCCCTACACAGATGGTAATGCGCCGCCGCAACCTTCGCTCTCTCTCTCCCACTACTCTCTCCTCTTCCATCCTATCATCTCTTCCCTCTGCTCAATCCTTCTCCCTCCAATCTCCTGATTCTGCCTCCTCAACCCTCCTCTCCTCCCTTTCTGCATCCTTTGACTCTCTGTGTCCCCTATCCTCCCGGCCGGCTCGGTCCTCCCCTCCAGCTCCGTGGCTTGATGACTCATTGCGAGCTCACAGAACAGAGCTCCGGGCAGCGGAGCGGAAATGGAAGAAAACTAAACTCCCTGCCGACCTGGCATCTTTTCACTCCCTCCTCTCTACATTTTCTTCATCTGTTTCTGCTGCTAAGGCCACTTTCTACCACTCTAAATTCCAAGCATCTGCCTCTAACCCTAGGAAGCTCTTTGCCACATTTTCCTCCCTCCTGAATCCCCCCCCCCCCCCCCCTCCTCTCTCTCTGTGGATGACTTCGTCAACCACTTTGAAAAGAAGGTTGACGACATTCGATCCTCGTTTGTTAAGTCTAATGACACTGCTGGTCCTACTCACACTGCCCTACCCTATGCTTTGACTTCTTTCTCCCCTCTCTCTCCAGATAAAATCCTGCGACTTGTGACTGCAGGCCGCCCAACAACCTGCCCGCTTGACCCCATCCCCTCCTCTCTTCTCCAGACCATCTCCGGTGACCTTCTCCCCTACCTCACCTCGCTGATCAACTCATCCTTGACCGCTGGCCATGTCCCTTCCGTCTTCAAGAGAGCGAGAGTTGCTCCCCTTCTCAAGAAACCAACACTCGATCCCACTGATGTCAACAACTACAGACCAGTATCCCTTCTTTCTTTTCTTTCCAAAACTATTGAGCGTGCCGTCTTTAGCCAACTCTCTTGCTATCTCTCTCAGAATGACCTTCTTGATCCAAACCAGTCAGGTTTCAGGACTGGTCATTCAACTGAGACTGCTCTTCTCTGTGTCACGGAGGCTCTCCGCACTGCTAAAGCTAACTCTCTCTCCTCTGCTCTTGTCCTTCTAGACCTGTCTGCTGCCTTTGATACTGTGAACCATCAGATCCTCCTCTCCACCCTCTCCGAGCTGGGCATCTCCGGCGCGGCTCACTCCTGGATTGCGTCCTACCTGACCGGTCGCTCCTACCAAGTGGCGTGGCGAGAAGCTGTCTCCGCACCACGTGCTCTCACCACTGGTGTCCCCCAGGGCTCAGTTCTAGGCCCTCTCCTTTTCTCCCTATACACCAAGTCACTTGGCTCTGTCATATCCTCACATGGCCTCTCCTATCATTGCTACGCTGACGATACACAACTAATCTTCTCCTTTCCCCCTTCTGATAACCAGGTGGCGAATCGCATCTCTGCATGTCTGGCAGACATATCAGTATGGATGACGGATCACCACCTCAAGCTGAACCCTGGCAAGACGGAGCTGCTCTTCCTCCCGGGGAAGGACTGCCCGTTCCATGATCTCGCCATCACGGTTGACAACTCCACTGTGTCCTCCTCCCAGAGTGCGAAGAGCCTAGGCGTGACCCTGGACAACACCCTGTCGTTCTCCGCCAACATCAAGGCGGTGACCCGCTCCTGCAGGTTCATGCTCTACAACATTCGGAGAGTACGACCCTGCCTTACACAGGAAGCGGCACGGGTCCTAATCCAGGCACTTGTCATCTCCCGTCTGGACTACTGCAACTCGCTGTTAGCTGGCCTCCCTGCCTGTGCCATTAAACCCCTACAACTCATCCAGAATGCCGCAGCCCGTCTGGTGTTCAACCTTCCCAAGTTCTCTCACGTCACCCCCCTCCTCCGCACACTCCACTGGCTTCCAGTTGAAGCTCGCATCCGCTACAAGACCATGGTGCTTGCCTATGGAGCAGTGAGGGGAACGGCACCTCTGTACCTTCGGGCTCTGATCAGTCCCTACACCCAAACGAGGGCATTGCGTTCATCCACCTCTGGCCTGCTGGCTCCCCTTCCTCTGCGGAAGCATAGTTCCCGCTCAGCCCAGTCAAAACTGTTCGCTGCTCTGGCACCCCAATGGTGGAACAAGCTCCCTCACGACGCCAGGACAGCAGAGTCACTCACCACCTTCCGGAGACATTTGAAACCCCACCTCTTTAAGGAATACCTGGGATAGGATAAAGTAATCCTTCTACCCCCCCCCCAAATTGTAAAGTGGTTATCCCACTGGCTATAGGGTGAACGCACCAATTGGTGAGTCGCTCTGGATAAGAGCATCTGCTAAATGACGTAAATGTGCCCTTGAGCAAGGCACTTAACCCTAATTGCTCCTGTAAATCGCTCTGGATAAGAGCGTCTGCTAAATGACTAAAATGTAAATGTAAATGTAAATCAAACAGACAATGCAGCCAGAGCATTACAGCATAGTACACACTACTGCCTGTCCTCAAAATACTGTAAACTGCATGTCTTGAGAGGTCACATTTCATGTTACAATAAATGTAGCCTAAGCAAACACAACAAATACAAACAGAGCAGAGTGACTACATTTTCTGTTACAACATAGCTTGCAAGCAAAAAGCCTATGACACAAACAGAGCGCCAACTAAGTTTAGCTAATGCTGAAATACTTAAATGGCATCCCACTGCCAGCTGTTGAAGTTGGCTTTTATATTAGATGTAACTTGGCCTAGGCTACATTCTGCTCTTGGTTCTACTATTAGACACTCACTCACAACAATAATGACTGCTGTTTTCCCACAGAAGACCAGTACAACAACTGGCACTCTCATTGCTATGGCTGTCTTTCTTTCATGGGCAAAATCAGAAACACCATGCACTGATAAATAGTTATAAGACTAACTTTATCTGTCTTTACCTCTCTGACAAGCACATACCAGTGTATGTAGGCCTAACGGATGTCACACTAAATCATAATTGAATTGTTAAAAAAAAAAATCAAGGTAACATTCTTTACAGTTTACAGCTGGGTTCACTGGCAGACATAAATAAATCACCTGAACTTTGAACCTTGTTAGATCTAGTACAACTTAGAAATCATATTGATGGAAATATCAAACTGATATTTACATACTCATGCAAATATGTTAATGGCAGAGAAAAATGTATTTCAGGTGCCTCTTAATTTTCATACATTATGGCTATTCGAGTAGGCTATCTGAAACAGACAGCAAACAAACACACGCACGCACAAACACACATACACTGAGGGAGAAAGAAGTTGGCTAGCATGGCTAACTTAACATTAGCTGGCTAACACGATTGTTTTTGTGAAGGTGTTTTACCAATTTTGTCTCTTACCGGTTTATAGCAATTCGGCATAAAACTACAGAGGTCCTCGTCTCTTATTTCAGGTGTATTCTAAACCAGTTGTTTTGCCATAGAGCACATGATGCCGTTGAATCTACTCCCCACCGTCCCTGTCAGCTACTTTCTACAAATCTTCTGCATATGTATCAGTCCTGATCACCCCACTGTAAACAACAGTCTGATTGACATCTTAAAGGGGCAGTATCCAAAGATTTGGCAGACAAGTAAGAAAACAGTTTTTTTCCCTGATGTTGATGATCTCATAACGTTTGAGATATTTCTCATACCTGCCTCATGCCTTTAACAGCATCCCACTTCTCCGAGTCCTAGCAACACCCCTTCTTCCAGGTCATGGCTAGAAGGGGTCCAGCTTTTGTCAAATCAACTGACATTTCGCAGCAGGTTAGGATAATTTATGCAGCAGGTTAGGATAATTAACGTAGCAGGTTAGGATAATTAGTTTAAGGTTAGGAAAAAGGTTAGGGTTAGCTTAAATGCACAAATAAACATGTTTGAAGTTAATTTGACAAAAGTTTGATGCTTTCTAGCCTTGACCCTTCTCCCGCCAGTTAGTGTAGGCTGGCCTCACACACTTACAGAGGTTGAGCAATTGTCTATGGAGCTAACAACAAAAAAGTGACACAATTTGGTGACAGCAAGTTAGTTCGATGTAGGTTACTTTAATAAAAGCAACAAGTTCTTTCACAATGACAAACTGAAAGTTGTGCAATGCTTCAGTGAGTTGTCTGTGATATCAAATTGTAGCAAGTTGTAATAAACTTTTTGTAATCCAATGGTATCTGGCATCTATGGCCAAATACATTGCAAAGAGTAAACCCTAGCTAGCATCTCTAGCACTAGGCTAAGATACACGTACATGCATTGACTTGTTGGCTACTTCCATGTATCTTGATCTCAGATGTTTTTAATGCATAGAAAAACATGCACTGAAATTGTTACAGCACAGATTAGTGCAGCGGCCCACATGAGATAGGCCTGGCTACATGGGAACCAGGGATGGTGCCACAGAGAGAATGGAATTCAAAACACCTTCCTTTCTAGCCCTATTTCATACTTTGGCATAGGGGTGATGACTAGGCCTATACTAGACCCGATCCTGCAGGTTCATGCTCTACAACATTAGCAGAGTACGACCCTACCTTACACAGAAAGCGGCACAGGTCCTAATCCAGGCACTTGTCATCTCCCATCGGGATTACTGCAACTCGCTGTTGGCTGGGCTCCCTGCCTGTGCCATTAAACCCCTACAATTTATCCAGAACGCTGCAGCCCGTCTGGTGTTCAACCTTCCCAAGTTCTCTCATGTCACCCCGCTCCTCCGCACACTCCACTGGCTTCCAGTTGAAGCTCGCATCTACTACAAAACCATGGTGCTTGCCTACGGAGCTGTGAGGGGAACGGCACCTCCTTACCTTCAGGCTCTGATCAGACCCTACACCCAAACGAGGGCACTACGTTCATCCACCTCTGGCCTGCTAGCCCCCCTACCTCTACGGAAGCACAGTTCCCGCTCAGCCCAGTCAAAGCTATTCACTGCTCTGGCACCCCAATGGTGGAACAAGCTCCCCCACGACGCCAGGACAGCGGAGTCACTGACCACCTTCCGGAGACACTTGAAACCCTACCTCTTTAAGGAATACCTGGAATAGTATAACCCTATAGTATAGGCCCTCCTGTAGCTCAGTTGGTAGAGCATGGCGCTTGCAACGCCAGGGTTGTGGGTTCTTTTCCCAAGGGGGCCAGTATGAAAAATGTATGCACTCATTAACTGTAAGTCGCTATCTGACCAAAATGTAATCATTAGTCCAGCGCGCTTTCCAAATAAATGGCTCTGGGTGAACTAAATCTTGCCCTGGGTTCAATATGTAATGTTGGAGGCCTTATTATTCACTTCCAAACAATGTACCTTAACCTGTCTGTGCACCTACACTGATTGATACATGTATGATGTACACTAAAAGATCCCAGCAGCTCCTGTTAATGTTCTATGATGAATGCTTCGCTGGAATTGAATGGAATGGAATGTCCCTGTGGGCAGGATTCTGTTCCAAACTGTACATGTCTGAACTCATAGACTTATCCAACACTGGGACCTTGTTGAGCTTTGTTATTTTTCCTAGAATTGAAAACTGACATGCCTCCACCTAAAGTAACAGAACAAAGCAGGCAGCTTCCTCCTAATAATTATGTCTTAATTGCACATACTTGGCAAAGGTGCTGGTATGTCAGTGAGTGCACATATGTTATACAGTCCTATGTGGCTCAATTGGTAGAGCATTGTGCTTGCAACGGCAGAGTTGTGGGTTTGATTCCCATGGGGGACCAGTATGAAAAAATTAAAAAAGAATGAGAATGTATGCATCTACTGTAAGTTTCCCTGGATAAGAGTGTCTGCTAAAGCATAATTAGGCCACTAATTTCTTGTTTGGCATCAGGCGCAGGACCCGAATTTGTGCATGCCGCCTTGTTGGTAACTTAGGCTATGTTGTTACTTATATAGTTGTATATCGCCTTCTGTCCTGCTCTTATCAGTGGTGTGAAGTAACTAAGTAAAAATACTTTGAAGTACTACTTAAGTAGTTTTTTGGGGTATCTGTACTTTACTATTTATATTGTTGACAACTTTTGCTTTTACTTTGCTCCGTTCCTAAAGAAAATAATGGACATTTTATTCCATACATTTTCCCTGACACCCAAAAGTACTTGTTACATTTTGAATGCTTAGCAGGACAGGAAAGGGGTCCAATTCACACACTTATTAAGCGAACATCCCTGGTCATCCCTACTGCCTCTGATCTGGCAGACTCAATAAACAGAAATGCTTCATTGTAAATTATGTCTGAGTGTTGGAGTGTGGCCCTGGCTATCCGTAAATGAAAAAATTAATACAAAATGCTGGTTTGCTTCATAAATTGTAAGGAATTTGAAATGATTTATACTTTTACTTTCGATACTTAAGTATATTTTACCAATTACATTTACTTTTTACTTTTGATACTTAAGTATATTTAAAACCAAATACTTTTAGACTTTTACTCAAGTAGTATTTTACTGGTTACTTTCACTTTTACTTGAGTCATTTTCTAATAAGGTACCTTTACTATTACTCACCTTTACATTACTTATTCAGTTATTCGTCCCACATCTTCATACATTTCTGTGCTTGGGCCGCCACTATAATCATGTTATTATCAGGGTAAGAAGGTTCATGTTTGCATGCCACAGGCCCACTGAAGCTAGGAATTGGGTGTCCCCATCTCCTTTGAGAGACTCCTCCTATAAGGTTGTTTACTTCTAAGAAAGAATCTGAATATTTGAATGATGTGATAAACATTCAAACACTTAGACAACTTGTTTGTGCTTTAGATGTCTGGTAAATGGAGGACATTTTAATTAGTACTGTTTACTTTTTGGACATGAACCTAAACACCCTTCCTCCGCCCTCGAAAGAACATCGATGTTCTGTTGAAAGCCATCTCTTGGGAATCAAGAGGCAGATTTGTGGAGGAGTGGTGCGGTGGTATAATTAGCTATTTAAATTGATATCAGAGTTCAAGCATTCCACCTGCTGTCATACCAACCGTGTCAATCATCTACCAACAACAAGGTTGTAATGATAGCGTTCCATTAACGGTAACCCAGGGTTAGGAGGGTCAAACGAATGTACTCACACCCTGATTTACAGTCTGTTACCAGGCCCTTTACTACATTCTCTGTCATCTTTATGTAGTGGTCAGCTGTTTGCATAGCAGCCTTGTGTAGTGATGCAGGGCTGTTCTCGTTTTATGGTAATGCCGATTGATGTCAGAGTGCAGTGATGGTGGGAGAATAAAAGGTATAAAACCTGCAGGCCATATATACAGTGCAACTGCTTTCCCTGGTTGGTTTAAGACTAATGACTGGTGAGCAGGTACAAGATCTCTACAACACAGATTCCAGTCAGTCACCACCAGCAGGAAGTGTTTCTCTCTCCACAGTAAAATTACAAGTCTGAGGCTACTACCTGGAGCTACCCCTGAGGTGCCCGCTCCAGCTGTCTGCAGCATTGATCTCCCTTCCTCTCTCACACACACCCTACAAGGTATCTCCTCTCAATCTACTCTCTCTCATCACTAGCAGGTAGTGTGGATGCAGACCATGTCAGACACAGCTGGTCAGAGCACAGGTGCATGATGGGAAATGGATGCACTGATAGGCTCAGATAGGATGGCAGCAAAATGTATCAGGTAAATCAGGAAAGTCAAACAAACAGCTTCTTTGTGTTATGTAAGGACAGTCTTCGTACGGTATGTTCTGTGTTTTTGCGTGTCCATGAATCCCACACAAGTCTCCTATGGAAGTGAGTAATCAAACAGTACTCTGTGGTTGTGATGACAAACTATGTTTTGTTGTTCTATGGCTCCTTTATTTCTGTCATTTTGCCAGAGACAGCAGTGAAGCAGAACTGACAGACATGTGGAGTGGAATCAGGCACTCTGTTTGCTGTGTGTGTGTGTGTGTGTGTGTGTGTGTGTGTGTGTGTGTCCAGGAACAGGATTGGGCTTGCTCAAATATGTCAGCTTGGTTAAAATTGTTCACCTGTTCATGGCAGTAACTAGATGAGGACACCTAGGTCCAGATCTCGGCTCGGTACCAATTAATTATAATTTGAAACAATATTAATAATACAAATATATATTTTGAACACAAGTAAATCAATTACAGGTCAACATCTAAATATCAGAATGCTTAAATTCTTGATCTGACAGTTCTATTCACGCCTGCCTCTTTGCGAATGAGTGGAATCATGAACAGTGGTTTGCTCGTTATGTTCGCCTTTGTCCCCCAGATTTTCCTCCCAGATTTTCCTTTTTAGCAGCACATTCACCACTCTCTCAAACAGCTAACTCCTCCCTCTCGCAACACAGGCCGAGAGACGTGAAACAAACTACCCCAGCTCGCAGTCGACAATGCTGACCAATTTTAAAACCGTCCGCGGCTCCTGCATGTCTGCAGACATCCCCATTGCTGCGGGAAGTAGTTTGGGGGTGCTGCGAGAAAAAAAAAGAGCCTGCCCTGAAGACATCTATATTGGTCCACTAATACAGGACTAGTAAAGGCCTAGTGCACTACTTTTGTGAAAAATGTATTTGAGTGTTTACCAGCATTTGTAACTTGAGTCTGATAATTATCTGTACAAAACAGTTAATCTGATAATACTTGTGGAATATAAAAATACTTACTTTATGTGTTTTCCAGTTTCTTGAAATAGTTTGCAAATGCAACTTATTTCTATGTAAAAACTGAAATGGTCTATTCATTCCTTTTCAGTAGACGCTCTTGTCCAGAACAATTTACAGTAGTGAGTGCATACATTTTCACACTGGTCCCCCATGAGAATCGAACCCACAATCCTAGCATTGTCAGCGCTATGCTCTACCAATTGAGCCACATCATCACAAACCACTTGATGTCTCAATGTACTCAATTACTGTATTGTGCATTGTTTTTCTTCATGGTGATGGAAAGTCTACAAGTACAAACCTAGATGACCAGCCTATTTACAATACAGTAATATACATTTACATGAAGTGGTTTGTAAGGATGGTAAATTAATACTGCACAAAAAGTGGTGGTTTTCCATGTTATTTGATCAATAAAAATATTTAATTTGATGTGGAAGTTTTGTGTCTTTGCCCATAACTTTGCACCTTTTGATGTACAGTTGAAGTCGGAAGTTTACATACACCTTATAAACTCAGTTTTTCACAATTCCTGACATTTTTTATCCTAGTACAAATTCCCTGTCTTAGGTCAGTTAGGATCACCAATTTAGTGGGTCAGAAGTTTACATACACTCAATTAGTATTTGGTAGCATTGCCTTTAAATTGTTTAACTTGGGTCAAACGTTTCGGGTAGCCTTCCACAAGCTTCCCACAATAAGTTGGATGAATTTTGCCCATTCCTCCTGACAGAGCTGGTGAAACTGAGTCAGGTTTGTAGGACTCCTTGCTCGCACACGCTTTTTTCAGTTCTGCCCACAAATGTTCTATAGGATTGAGGTCAGGGCTTTGTGATGGCCACTCCAATACCTTGACTTTGTTGTCCTTAAGCCATTTTGCCACAACTTTGGAAGTCTGCTTGGGGTCATTATCCTTTTGGAAGACCCATTTGCGACCAAGCTTTAACTTCCTGACTGATGTCTTGAGATGTTGCTTCAATATATCCACATCATTTTCCTTCCTCATGATGCCATCTATTTTGTGAAGTGCGCCAGTCCCTCCTGCAGCAAAGCACCCCCACAGTATGATGCTGCCACCCCCTGTGCTTCACGGTTGGGATGGTGTTCTTCGGCTTGCAAGCATCCCCCTTTTTCCTCCAAACATAACGATGGTCATTATGGCCAAACAGTTCTATTTTTGTTTCATCAGACCAGAGGACATTTCTCCAAAAAGTACGCTCTTTGTCCCCATGTGCAGTTGCAAACCGTAGTCTGGCTTTTTTATGGTGGTTTTGGAGCAGTGGCTTCTTCCTTGCTGAGCGGCCTTTCAGGTTATGTCGATATAGGACTCGTTTTACTGTGGATATAGATACTTTTGTACTTGTTTCCTCCAGCATCTTCACAAGGTCCTTTGCTGTTGTTCTGGGATTGATTTGTACTTTTCGCACCAAAGTACGTTAATCTTTAGGAGACAGAACGCGTCTCCTTCCTGAGCGGTAGAACGGCTGCGTGGTCCCATGGTGTTTATACTTGCATACTATTGTTTGTAGAGATGAACGTGGTACCTTCAGGCATTTGGAAATTGTTCCCAAGGATGAACCAGACTTGTGGAGGTCTACCATTTTTTTCTGAGGTCCTGGCTGATTTCTTTTGATTTTCGCATGATGTCAAGCAATGAGGCACTGAGTTTGAAGGTAGGCCTTGAAATACATCCACAGGTACACCTCCAATTGACTTAAATGATGTCAATTAGCCTATCAGAAGCTTCTAAAGCCATGACATCATTTTCTGGAATTTTCCAAGTTGTTTAAAGGCACAGTCAACTTAGTGTATGTAAACTTCTGACCCACTGGAATTGTGATACAGTGAATTATAAGTGAAATAATCTGTCTGTAAACAATTGTTGGAAAAATTACTTGTGTCATGCACAAAGTCCTAATCGACTTGCCAAACTATAGTTTGTTAACAAGAAATGTGTGGATTGGTTGAAAAACAGGTTTTAATAACTCCAACCTAAGTGTATGTAAACTTCCGACTTCAACTGTAAATGTTTGAGGAAAGGATTTTGTTATTTATGGATGCCATTAGAATGACAATCACAGAGAAAGAGACAGGCCAACAACTCTCACAATTCCAACTAATGAATCCTGCAAAAAATATTTTTTGCCAAAGTGGAGATGCTGAAAAAATATTTTTGCTCTACAGAGGTCTATATCGGTCTGCTAATACTAGTAAAGGCCCAGTGCACTACAATTGTCATAAAAGAATGGTAAAACAAATAATAATAATAAATGTATTCTGATTTTTCAGGGGGTGCTGCAGCACCCTCAGCACCCCAACTACCCGCGGCTGTGGACATCCCCCAAACAAACAAAAATCGACTCTGGGAGAACTGCAAACAAGTCCCTTATAAATATGTCAGTCAGTCAGGTGGATAGCTTCCACCAGATAATTATATTGGCAGTAACGTTGAAGGGCTCTGGTTAGTATCACTTAGCTTGCTAGAAGGATGAAGTAAGAAGCTAACGTTAAACGAAGCCTACCTCAGCAGGAGCAAAAAATATGCAACTATGTTCTCATAATAACTTTGCTTTAAAGAGAGTAGGCTACTACTGAGACAGACAGTGAGTGACGTGGTGCTCAGTGGTGAGGCGGAGGCAGGCTGCAATGCATGCAGGAGGAAGTAGAGGAGACAGAGACAGAGAGGAAGCAAGCCCAGAGACTGCAAGCAAGCAGAGATTGCAAGCAGAGAGAGGGTCAGAGGTTAGTATAGTGGTTCCCAAACTTAGGGTCAGGGCCCCACAGGTCCCCTGAGAAAATCTGTACTAATCTTATCAAACAAGTTAGGAACTTTTAAAAAAGTACACGTTTCAATATGAACATATCCACATGGCCTATCTTCCCTATTGGCCTACATTAAAATGCAATCAATGCAGTTCTAAAAATGTAATACGTTTTAGTTTTGTTGCTGATGCTACGTGTCAGTGTGAATAATTTATCAAATTTCCCCCCTTTCAAGTGTATAACATTACAATTGTATAGCTAATAGGCTACGTGTTTGTAGGACGACTGAGGTGAATGAACCTACATCATTCAAGGTGATAATGTCTGGGGTCATTTTTGCTTGTTTTTGCTGTTCTTCAAATAAGAATTTCAAGTTTTTTAATTGTATAGAAATGCAGTAAATTAGCTTCAACTTTTTAAAAAAATCCTCCCCCATCCCCTTCCGGACCTCACTAAAACTCAAACCTTGGTTACGGCCCTGCAACTGTTGTCGACATTGGAGGAGGGTGTCACACAGCTTCTCCAGTCAAAACAAACAGCACTCATCTTACTATCTACCCTTTGGAACTGATTTAGGATCACTTTTCCCCTCTCTGGTCCTGACCTTTCCATTGTAAGCTTCACAATAGCACTGACCCTTATCCAGCAGCTCAGGGCTATTTCTCGAAGCAGGAACACTGGCCAACTAATATTTGGAAAAAACTCCAGTAGTGTTAGTATTGGCCTAAAGCACTCAGACACAGCTATATTTACACACACACACTATTTCATTTAGTGATGTCTTAATTGCTTTTCCTGTTATACTCTCTCTTTGATCCGGCCCCAAGCGGAAAGTAGAACGTGGGTCTTGAATAGTTTCATGGAGACAGTCTTGACACAAGAGGGTGGGGGCAGCAGTGAGGTGAGTGTTATATGGCTCCCCCAAGTGGCATAATATTGCCACACCAACACAAAGTAGGGGAAAGTGAAGGGAAAGATGATACATTTCTTCCATTGCAGAATAATCCTTGATTGGACTCTACACGCTTTCTTTATATTTTAACAAAACTGGATAGATTCAACCTTTACAGATGTGATTTAACAACTAAGACATTTTATCTTACTAAGCTAGTCAAGATCAAATGGTTCCATTAAAGGAAAGATTAGTTGATCAAACTATGTTTTTATTTAAGGTGTGGATAAGGTAGTACTTGAGTGAATAAAAACAGTACAAAATGTAATTCAAACTGAAAAACACACTTCAGTCCCACAACAATTCAGCATTGTGAAAAAAATACTAATTCAATTTAAAGGCCATTCCAATAAATATATATTTGACCAAACTATAAACCCTTTCAAATAGAGCCGTTGTCCTCAGTAAAGCCACTGTGAACTCAGTTTCAGAGTCATTGTCAGTACTGTACTATGCTGAGCTGAGACAGCAGAGGGATGCAGGGGATTCTCTAACTGTCCATCAGAGGAAGTCAGAACATTGAGATAGGAAGTTCACACTTGGATTCCACAGCTTTTATGTTCCATTCTTCAAGCGACTGTTGGATGTAATCCAGCCCCCAGGGTCCTCTTTCCTAAACATAACATAGAGGGAGACTTGTCACTGCACTCTAAGGAAGTCTTCACATTACAAGATAGCTCAGCTCAGAAGAGAGCGGGGACCTGGAGGACAATCTCAATCTTTGCCTCTGTTCCATCTCTGCCTCAGCTCCTGTCTTGAGTGTTCCCCTCTCAGGAAACAACCCCATACAGCCCCATACATCACACACACAGTGTGTGGCTCAGTCTAAGTGAGAGTTCCCCCTGCTGGGCTGGAGTGTGAGGCACTGTGGCGTTTTCTGCAGAGCTGCTCTGGCAGTGCGAGGACGCATAATGGCCGGCCTCCCTGGTGGTCTGCCTAAGACGATTGGTTGATGCCCGTTAACAGACTGCACAGAAGCTCCGCCTGTTGGTGACCTGAGCCCTCTGACCAGTGGGCTGGAGGCTGGCCTGTGGGGCATGTGGTAAGTTGCCTTGGGCAGCGGAGGGACTTTGGGCCACACAGCCTCCTGGAGCCCCTGGTTCGCCAAGCCTGGGACTCCTGTGTTCGTCCCTGACTCTGTGTGGTCTTCAGCAGGCCTTACAGCAGCCCCAGCCCCAGCCACCCCACCACTGAGCCTCAGTCTGCGTGCTCGCAGCACTGATAGCCTTCGGCTACCAGGAGCTGATGTGGCACTTTGAGGGGGACAGGGCGACAGAGTGGGGTCAGGGGACAGGGAGAGCCGGGCCACTTCAGGGGATTTGGCTTCTCTCTGAAACACATCTGTAAATTAAACATAGTTTATTAGAGAACATTTCAGACTGCGTTGTGGTAGTGTGATCTCAACTTATTCTGTGTTCAAATCCCTGGATTTATATTTAGGTGTCTTGGTTTTATATTTCATATACTGAGTAGGTTTGACATGTTTGATGGCCTTGTTAACCAGAGACTCGCCTGGAGAGGGGGACTGGAAAGATGAGTCTGTCGGGCCAGTGTTTAACCAGTGACTCAAACCAGCACTCTCTTTATTTCCCTCCACGCCACTGAAAATGCTGAGACTTCCTTCATCATCTTCATCGTCCTCCTCTTCATCAGCATGGAGGATGGTCAGTATCGGAGGCCCATCCCTTTCCATGGCTAATAAACGTCTGGAACACAAAGCAATAGAAAACAGTGAAAAGTCAGTTCAGTAATCTCTCTGAGAGAGTAAGTGAGTGAGTGAGTAAGTGGCTGACTAGGTGGTCAGTACTTGTTATGCTGTTCCCTCCAGGCCCTGAGCTCAGAGAACACATCACTGCGATGGCGTCCTTGTTGCTCCTCAAGGTCATAGGTGTGCTCTGGAACATGGAGGGGCGGGGTGCTAGGAGAGGGCACAGGGGAGGGGGCTGCAGTCTGCATAAGGAGACAGTAAGGGAATTCGATTAAGCTGGCCCGGGCGCCCAGGTCGGCAGACTTTGCACTGGTTTAAAAGTGATTGCATTTGTTTTCTAACCGGGCTGCCTTCCGGGCATGAGCCAGGTGCCCCGTTATGGCCGGCGGCGAAGTCGGCTCAAAACAAAAGTGACGTAGTTTAGCACGTGGAGTAATCAGTAGCATTCTCTGTTTTCACATTCAAAAGGGATTGCTTTTCATGAAAATGATTATCTGCCTTCCCAATGAAAACTAGTTAGAAAATTCTAACAGATATTTTATGTTGGATGTTTATGAACGATGCATCATCCCACTGGGCAAAACCTGGTTGAATCAACGTTGTTTCCACATACTTTAACCAAAAAAGACAATATGTTGATGTTGAATCAACGTGGAAAACTGATTGGATTTGCAAAAAGTCATTTTCACCTAACCTTTAACCTAAATCCAATGACATAGTGAATTTTTATGTTGATTTTACGTTGAATTCACATTAGTTGACAAATCAACCAAATGTAAGTCAAAACTAGATGTTGAACTGACGTCTGTACCCAGTGAAATGCTGCCTTGTTGACCAAATGACTGAGATAACTGTTTGATTTCCGCAGGCCCCCCTCACCGGCTTCGCCC
The DNA here is from genome assembly GCF_020615455.1 of Coregonus clupeaformis. Lineage (NCBI taxonomy): Eukaryota > Metazoa > Chordata > Actinopteri > Salmoniformes > Salmonidae > Coregonus > Coregonus clupeaformis. Next base: position 47,648,351 of record NC_059210.1, on the reverse strand, counting down.
GATCACGTGACGGGCCATAGCCCGGGTCAACCCGGGACAGCTTAATCAAATCCCCTCAGTGAAAGCGAAAGATGGATGAGGTTCGCGATAGAAGAGGGATAGAGACGGAGGGAGTCAGAGGTAGCAAGAGACTAATAGAGAGGGATAGAGGGACAGGAATAGTAAGAGGGATGGAGAGATAGAAAAAGTATACAAGAATACAGAGGGAGAAAAAATACAGAGAAGGGAAAGAGTTTAAAGAGCGAGAATAACAGCTCAAGAGAGAGAGTGAGAGAGAAGAGTGTGACAGCAGTTTGAGAGAGAGTGACGGACGGCAGGTCTATAGAGATGACAGGATGACAAATCGCTGGGCATTGGCAGAGTGCTCCATCTGTCATGTCACCTGGGCCACAGCTGCATCCCTCCACCACCCTCCCCTCCTCTCTCTGATAATTATCTCCTTCTGTTCATCCTGACATAACATTAGAGAGACGGGGAGATGTCACGTCACCCAGCCATAATGGCCTGTCACAAGGGGGGGTAACCGCAGGTAGCCTAGCGGTTAAAGACAGCGTTGGGACAGTGTTCGAAATCTGCCGTTCTACCCTTGAGCAAGGCAGTTGACCCCAACAGCAACATCTCCTCGGGTGACGCGGACGTCGATTAAGGCAGCCCCCCGTACCTGATTCAGAGGGGTTGGGTTAACCTGTACGGGATCGGTGTCCCGTATACGGGACGGTTGAGCTAACGTGCACTAATGTGATTAGCATGACTGTTGTAAGTAACAGCAAATTTTCCAGGACATAGACATATCTTATTTGGGCAGAAAGCTTACATTCTTGTTAATCTAACTGCACTGTCCAATTTACAGTAACTATTACAGTGAAAAAATACCATGCTATTGTTTGAGGAGAGTGGACAACAACAAAAAACTTATCACGGCAACTGGTTTGATACATTCACCTCTGAAAGGTAAATAATATACTTACATTCAGTAATCTTGCTCTGATTTGTCATCCTAAGGGTCCCAGAGATAAAAATGTAGCATAGTTTTGTTTGATAAAATCCATTTTTATATTAAAATGTAGGAACTGGGTTCTACAGTTTGAACCCCTGCTGTCTCTGGCTCCACACCCACCCCGCCCGGCCATCTAGATCTGTGAAAGTTAGTGTATAAGCTAAAGATCCATCATGTATGACATTCCTGGGAGTGTGTAAACTTACATTTTGTATTACCATATCATTTTTGTATGTTCTCTATAGTTATGTACTTGAAAATGTATCAATTGACCAATTCGGCACATTTGGGCAGACTTGATACAAAATAGTCCAGTATTGCAATGCTTCACTGGATCAATCTGAAACTTTGCACACACACTGCTGCCATCTAGTGGCCCGAATCTAAATTGCGCCTAAACTGCAATATTATGTTGCGGCCTTTGTCTTGCATTTCAAAGATGACGGAACAAAAAAAATATTAGATATCTGACTAGTCAGTTGCACAACGGAATGCATTCAACCAAAATTTGTCTTCCGCATTTAACTTCTTAAGGATCGGACCCTTTTTTTCAATTTCACCTAAAATGACATACCCAAATCTAACTGCCTGTAGCTCAGGACCTGAAGCAAGGATATGCATATTCTTGATACCATTTGAAAGGAAACACTTTGTTTGTGGAAATGTGAAATTAATGTAGGAGAATATAACACATTAGATCTGGTAAAAGATAATACAAACAAAAAAGTATGAAAATAAAAAATAAAAAATAAAAAAAAAATATGTATGCACTCACTAACTGTAAGTCGCTCTGGATAAGAGCGTCTGCTAAATGACTAAAATGTAAAATGTATACCCCCTTTCCCTTTCCCCAACACATAACTAGTCCCCTTCACTCTAGGCAACTTTCCCCTGACGCTGGAAAACTGTGTCAAATCTCTACTGTGGTCAATGTGCCAGAGAGGACTCAAGTTTGTCAAATAAGGATTCAGATTCTGCAGTTAATTCGTTTCATGCTAATGATGGGTCAACAAACCCTCATCTTCTGTCGCCTGGCTCTGAGGGCCTGGACAGGGTTCCCACAGAACAATATCTTCCCTGCACCTGGAGAGAAAAAAAAGAAAAAAAAAGCTAATCAGGGATGGGATTGTCACAACATAGGAAATCAGAAAAATTGCTAAAGGTATAAGGCATATGCCTGATTTCTGGGGTCGGAAAATCAAAGATCTCTGATTTAAAAATAGATAATGAATCTTCAGACACTATCACAACATGTCCTCATGGTGGCAGTGTTGAATAATTATACAGGTGAACGGTACTTTTTCAAAATAAGTACAAAATAAATCAGAAACTGCCAATTAACACAAAAAGGATACAAAACAATAAGCCTGATTAATTATATGGACCTATTCAGTGACTTAAACTGAAGCTTTGTATGTGGAGATGGTAGGGCTTTCAGTGCCAAGGACACCAATACAGTGTCTCACCATGTGTCAGAACGCTAGCGTCTGGGTCCACAGAGGCTGGATCTGCATCAGCAGAACCGGATCTGGACCCGGGAGGGGAGAGGACTCTGGACCCAGCCGCTGATAAGGGTCGCGACCCAGAGAGGGGTCTGGAGCCGGCTGCTGAGAGGGGCCTGGCAGTGACCGGTCGGCTGGCGGGACGGGAACTGGAGAGGCTGCTAACTGGGCGCTGGCCAGAGCTGGGTCTGGAGTAGGCACACACACTGGCTGCTCTCTCCTCTACGGCCAGTCAGGGAAGAGGGAAAATACAGCCGATCAAAATACAGAGTAGTAGAACTGGCCTGGTGGATCTACTGTCTTTGATGTTCAGATACACACACAGACAGACACGCACACAAACAGATGCGAGCACGTAGATGCATAAACACACACACACGTATACACGCACACATATGCACAGATGCACACACACACCCTCTGCTGTCTCTGTAGAGCTGCAGTCTTTGATAGACTCTCTGAGCAGGGCCCAGTCTTCCCCCATGGAGCTGCTGCAGCCAAGCCCCGCCTCCTCCCCGGCACAAATGTCGTCTAGGTAACGCAGCTGTGGGACCAGCTCCCTCACCGACGACCGGTAGCAGTACACTTCCTCCTCCTCCTGGGAAAAGGAGAAGACAGCATCCACAAAAGGAAGGGGGAGTGTGGGGTGGGGGGTGTACCTGGAAGGAAGAGAGCCCAGCCCAGCACTTACACACCTCATTCAACGAATGAGCAGATGAGAAGTTGAATTAGGCTAGGTTTGGTAAAACCCCTGGAGTATTGTGATAAATTATGATAGGTGATACAGTAATAGGACTGCATAAAAAGGTTCAAGGTTGTACCTTTGGTTGTGATTTTAATGGTTGATAAAGGTAAGTCCAACCTTTCAAAGTGATCCTTTTAATGCCAAATACACACCACTTAACACCAGTATATCATACCATAACATAGAGCTTTAAGGCACAATGAATGTGTGACTTCTGTTCAAAGGAGGAGACAGAGAACATGGTTCTGAGTGGGCCAATAACAGAGTACTAATAAAGGCAATTATCTGCACTTTGTACTGTGCTTTGATCCTTCATAAGCACTGAGAGACAGCTGCTGCTACTGCTGAGAGATCAAACCCACAGAGAGAGGGAAAGAGAAGGGGGAAGAGGTGGTTAGAGAAGGGGAGAGAGAGTGTCTAGAAAAAAAGCTAAACCCAAGGACCCCTCTCTCAGTGCTTGGACCAGGCCTAATGCATATTCAGATCAGCCTTCCCTCCCTCACTGCCCCAGTTTCCTAAGTCCTGCTGCTAGCTGGGTAGGTGAAAATAAACACATTCACTCTGTCCCAAAAACCCTACAATCATATGGGCAGGAAGCACCGTCCATTCATACCACTTCAACACTTCATTGTGTCATTGTGCAATAGTAAAATCAACCACTTTAATGTGGACTCATTCCCATCACTCAAAACACCTATGCTAAAACTTTCCAACAGAGAAAAGAGAGTATATTCTCCACCCTGCCCAGTTGAGCAATGTTTATACTACCCATCACCACAGCTTGTACCATCCCTACTTACACAAGCAAAACAAAGTTATGCCTAAATGAAATACAGTGTAGTATAAGAAAACCCAGGTGCATAGGCTCCCTAGGCCTTGCCTTTGTCAAATGAGAGCAGCCTGTTTTGGTGTTTGTTTTGCTTTGAACACCACTTCCCTGTTCCTTGCTCTGCAGTCCCACTCCATTCTGCTTGATACAGACAGGGACAGACCCCCTTAAAGCTCAGAAACACTGGTAGGATTGTCAAACATTTGCCTGCCGACAGTACTTAGCACCTCTGAACAGAATGTCGGCAATCTCTTTTGTGTTCACACAAAAAAGACCTCGAAAGTTGTCAGCAACTCAGCCTTGTTAAAACACTACACACCAGAAGGTGGCAGTAGCGTTGTGTGGCAATGCATATCCGTGCGTATTGCATATGATCTAGATTACAAGCTATCTACACTATTGTTGCTATTTTGTAGAAAGCCCTTGATGATACTAGTCAGATGGCCACAGCTAGATAACTACCTAGCAAAATGACGAATAAACAATTAAATTCATAATCCCATACTGCCAGTGCCAGCCCATAGCCAAATGTTTAGCTAGCTAGCTAACGTTAGCATATTCACTAGCTAGCACAACATAGCTAGCTAGCTAACGTTAGCATATTCACTAGCTAGCACAACATAGCTAGCTAGCTAAGGACACTGCACTAACACAGGCTTCTGTTTTATGGAAACTATCTAATCCATTGTGATTTAATGATAATGTCAATACTAGCTACAGTGGTTAGCTAGCATGGCGGAAGTATTTAGTGTTGTGTGCATTGCGTCTGTGCCCCCCTGAGCCCCCCCCCCCCCACACACACACACATCTTGAGTATCTATGAGGATTCAGTAATGTATACAATAATATACATGATTGTGGAATTGTGGTGAGGGTTAGGGTATGAAGGTACAGTAGGAGTGTGTATAGGTACCTGTGTGGCATTGGGGTGGGGGCACATACAGACGGGGTTTCCCTCCAGGGTGAGTGTGCGGAGCTGGGAGCAGAGGCCCAGGTACTGCACCTGCACCAGGTCATTCACATCATTCCCTTCCAGGTCCAACAGCTGTAGATTCTCCAGCATGCTCACCTGACTCAGGTCCGACACACTGTTGTAGGCCACATACAGCTCCTAGCGTAGGGAGAGGACATACCAACACAGGCTCATGTTTAGTGTAGCTCAACATTTATTTGCACATAGTCAAATGCATAAAACTTCAACTTTTGTTGAATAGTGAGAATTTCACAGGTGAACAAGGTGGGTAGACGCCAGGTGGATTAGGCAGGTGGAACAGGTCTATTCTCTAGTTCATGATGGTACACTGCAAAAGTTTTCCAGTACCAACTCTACCTTGAGAGAGGAGAAGGAGGGAATCCCATCCAGGTCTGCCAGGTTGCAGCGAGACATCCACAGCACCTGTAGGTGGGACAGCGTGGTTCCCAGGTCCCTGGGAGACATAGACAGCCATGATCCAGAGGCAAGGGTGGAATTGTATCAACAGAACATCAGGTGTGGGGGGGGGTTACCTTTGTCAAAGGATATTAACAAATACTTTAGCGGCCGCGACATATGGTTTATGAAATTATAAAATGTGACCCGCAAATCCAGGATAGAAAGAAATTAAATTGCCCCCGTAACGAGTCCTAACATTTGAGCGGTTTATGCTAGAGACAAGCATTTTTCTACATTGTAAAGGTACAACGTGTCGGTTTTTCTTTATGGTACACTACATGGCCGAAAGTATGTGGACACGTGCTCGTCGAACATCTCATTCCAAAATCATGGCCATTAATATGAAGTTGGTCTTGTTGGAAAGGTGGCGTCCTATGACAGTGCCACATTGAAAGTCACTGAGCTCTTCAGTACGGGCCATTCTACTGCCAATGTTTGTCTATGGAGATTGCATGGCTGTGTGCTCGATTTTATACACCTGTCAGCAATGGGTGTGGCTGAAATAGCCAAATCCACATACTCTTTGCCATGTAGTGTACCAAGAGCCTGTGGTACAGCGAAGCCTAATCAGATTTGCCCACACACATGGTTCTCACAGGTGAAGTGCAAAGGAAAGTTACAGATAGAAAAATGAAGGAGGATTTTATATTAATTGAAATGGGTTCAGGTGTTGTGATAGCCACAACTGTAGAAGTTGTCAGTTCCGAGAAACCATGTATCACAACACCGGGACCAATCACAATAGGAATACAAAACCAAAACATGATGTGATCGGTAAATGAGTTGCCAAAATCTGACCAAACACCATGTTTTGTTTAGTATTCCCATTGTGATTGTTCCGAGCCTGAACCCATAGGAGGCCATTTTCAAATAATATAAAAGCCTCCTTCATTTTTCCATCTGTAACCCGACAATGAAGGCCGAAACACATTTTTACTTTTAACAATAACGAAGCAATTTAATCAAATTCCACTTTCCTCCAAGTGTTGTTGAATTCCTCTTCAATCTCACAGGTGAGGTGAAATGATACAATGTATCGACTTTGCTCGTGATGTGCACCACTGAATTAATGGTAGGCTTACTAACAATGACATACATAGAATTTTGCCATTCAATGTATTATCTGGGTGAATATTTTTCTAGGCGCACTTGTGTACCAAATCAATACTCCAGGTAGCACAGCATAAATATTTAGGAGCATATGTGACCAAAATGATCGCATTTTAGACAATTTTTTACTAAAGGTTAGTGGTCCATTATTAATGATAATAACATAGCAACAGTTGTAAGACAAAGTATTGGTCAGAAAATTTGGAATTCATGGTGAGGAAAAACAATCACAGATCTGAAAGGATCCTACTGCCCCTTTTCCCAAAGCATGTCCACACTTGACCCCTCCATCCGCCACTGTCCCAGCCCTCTCTCCCCCGCACTCCTTTCCCGCTCTACCCAGCCTCTGTTATCAGTCCCCCTGGACCTCCACTCAGCACACTCCTCACAGTCCCCCCCAACCTTAGCACACTCCCTACTTTCTCCCCTGACTTCTCACAACGCCAGCAGCGCCAGTATCCAGTTGTCCCTGACCACCACCCTCCCTCCCCAAACCTCTCTCCTCCTCAGCCCCCGCAGCCCAGAGCAGGAAATGCTATCAGGGGCTGTTCACGTCCGTCCGGCCCTTAGCTGCTCATCACAGGGTGGGTCACACAGTTCTCTATCTCCCCACTGCTCCTCTCCTCTCTTATCCCTCGTTCATGTACAGCTCTCTATCTTACATTTTACATTTTAGTCATTTAGCAGACGTTCTTATCCAGAGCGACTTACAGTTAGTGAGTGCATACATCTTCCCTCTCCTCTCTTATCCTTCACTCCCTACAGGACTCTCAGGGCGTGTCACACAGATATATTTCTTCCCTCTGCTCCTACCTTTCCTCTTGCGTTCTCTGCTTCCTCTATAACACTCTTAGGGAGGGAGGTTAAGACAGCTCTATATCTCCCCTGCTGTCCTTTGTTCTCCCTCTCCTCTGCTTCAGCTCTCTGCCACCTGTGCTGCTGTCAGGAACACTACTGAGCCATATAACTCATGCAAACAGCCATGTATTGTGACTAAACCGCGTGTGTGTGGGGGGGTCACATTGCATTCCTTCCATAATCCATCCAATATCTCAGCAATGACACAGCTGTGATCGCAATCAGAACTTATGGGATGAACCTACAGCCAGCCTGAACTCCTTTCACTTCCTCTAATGAGGAAAAGTACAAACTGATGACTGAAAACAGAGACACCTGCTCCCCAGATGCACCCTGGCTTCATCTTCATCCTCCAATGACATGCTTTGTCCAGCAGCACCTTGTCAGTCTTGCCTGGTTCCCCGATCTGTGTGCTTTGTGCCATTATACATACGAATGAAAGAGGTTCTGGCTAAAGCAAAAACTGATCTGGCAACCAGGCTGCAGTCTGTCTGTCTGCAGTGCGATTTACAGGCGGGGTGCATCCTCTCCACAGACAGAGGACCTCAGTCAGATTGGCTGCTCCCCCTCGCCCTAGTGTTACAGCTCCCGACGGCCTGCCTAAGTGGAAATTAAGACACTGCACCTGTACTGTGTGATGTTCCCATCCCATACCCAACCAACAGGACTCCGGGGTCTCTGTCTTCAAAGCACAGGTCTTAACCACATCCCTGTCCTCCAGAGCCTCCTGCTCCTGGGCGTTTCCTGATGCAGACAGCCAGACCAGGGTGAAGCGTGACAGGGATCCCCATGGGGTGACACTAGCTCTGGTTCCAATTACGGCTCTCTTTGTGGGATGCTTGGATTGTTCCATCTGAGCCACTGGCTTAATCCCATTCTTTAACTTTTAATGTTGGTTGAGTTGGAGACGCTTGCTGCTACAGTCTAGCCCCGCTTGCTGTTTGTTGCTACTTGGCTATCTGCCAAACTTTTCGGTTTATCCATTTACCAACATCTTAGTTTTTTCCTCGCTCAACTTTTTAACCCCAGACGCTTTATCTAGACATGGTTCTGCAGGACCTCCACCAGCCGAAAAAGCTAAGTAGTAACATTAACACTATGCCATCCAATTGCAGTCGCTGTACTCATAATACATTTACATTTACATTTTAGTCATTTAGCAGACGCTCTTATCCAAAGCGACTTACAGTTAGATATACAGGATAACTATCGCCTTATGGTGAGGATAGCCATGTTGCATGTACAGCTTCAGATGCAATCGTTAGGCACGGGCAATTTAAGTGTGGGAAAGGATGAAACAGCGTCTGTGCCACCAGTAAATACAGATAGTAGTATAAATCCCCCTGCACATTCCCCGTAGCCGGAACATTTTCTCAAGGCTTCTGCAAAGAAATGCTGTCGGCATGCTCAACTGGTGTGGCTCATTCAGCCGACAGAAACTTTCAACCGGTTCTCCCCATTAAGCAACGAGTCGGAGTCAGAGGCCGAGCCTTCTCAGGTCTCTCCTCCACCCGTTACGGGGTCTGAGCCGCCGAAGCCTCCCACCATTAGCTCTGACAAATTGAAAACCCTAATCGTTGGGCTCCCGAATGGCGCAGCGGTCTAAGGCACTGCATCTCAGTGCTTGAGGCGTCACTACAGACCCCCTGGTTCGATTCCAGGCTGTATCACAACCGGCTGTGATTGGGAGTCCCATAGGGCGGCGCACAATTGGCCCAGCGTCGTCCGGGTTTGGCCGGTGTAGGCCGTCATTGTAAATAAGAATTTGTTCTTAACTGACTTGCCTAGTTAAATAAAGATACAAAAATAAAAATTAAATTGCTGACTCCATTAACCGCAATATTAGACTTAAAAATAATCATCCAGCGATCATACACTGTTTACCAGGGGGCAGGGCTACCGACGTAAAGGCTAATCTGAAGATGGTGCTGGCTAAGGCTAAAACTGGCGAGCGTAGAGAGTATAGGGATATTGTTATCCACGTCGGCACCAACGATGTTAGGATGAAACAGTCAGAGGTCACCAAGCGCAACATAGCTTCAGTGTGTAAATTAGCTTGAAAGATGTGTCGGCATCGAGTAATTGTCTCTGGCCCCCTCCCAGTTAGGGGGAGTGATGAGCTCTATAGCAGAGTCTCACAACTCAATCGTTGGTTGAAAACGGTTTTCTGCCCCTCCCAAAATATATAATTTTTAGATAATTGGCCTTCTTTCTGGGACTCACCCACAAACAGGACCAAGCCTGGCCTGCTGAGGAGTGACGGACTCCATCCTAGCTAGAGGGGTGCTCTCATCTTATCTATCAACATAGACAGGGCTCTAACTCCTCTAGCTCCACAATGAGATAGGATGCAGGCCAGGCAGCAGGCTGTTAGCCAGCCTGCCAGCTTAGTGGAGTCTGTCACTAGCACAGTCAGTGTAGTCAGCTCAGCTATCCCCTTTGAGACCGTGTCTGTGCCTCGATCTATGTTGAGCAAAACTAAACATGGCGGTGTTCGCCTTAGCAATCTCACTGGAATAAAGACCTCCTCCATTCCTTTCATTATTAAAAGAGATTGTGATATCTCACATCTCAAAATAGGGCTACTTAATGTTAGATCCCTCACTTCCAAGGCAGTCATAGTCAATTAACTAATCACTGATCATAATCTTGATGTGATTGGCCTGACTGAAACATGGCTCAAGCCTGATGAATTTACTGTGTTAAATGAGGCCTCTCCCCCTGGTTACACTAGTCACCATATCCCCCGCGCATCCCGCAAAGGCGGAGGTGTTGCTAACATTTCCGACACCAAAATTCAATTTCCCAAAAAAGTTAATAATAATACTGCGTTTTCGTCTTTCAAGCTTCTAGTCATGAAATCTATGCAGCCTACTCAATCACTTTTTATAGCTACTGTTTACAGGCCTCCTGGGCCGTATAGTGTTCCTCACTGAGTTCCCTGAATTCCTATCGGACATTGTAGTCATGGCAGATAATATTCTAAAAGTCCATAGACCCACTCCAAAAGGCTTTCGGAGCCATCATCGACTCAGTGGGTTTTGTCCATCATGTCTCTGGACCTACTCAATGCCACAGTCATACCCTGGATCTAGTTTTATCCCGTGGAATAAATATTGTGGATCTAAATGTTTTTCCTCATAATCCTGGACTATCGGACCACCATCTTATTACGTTTGCAATCGCAACAAATAATCTGCTCAGACCCCAACCAAGGATCATTAAAAGTCGTGCTATAAATTCTCAGACAACCCAAAGATTCCTAGATGCCCTTCCACTCCCTCCACCTATCCAAGTACGTCGGAGTACAAAAATCGGTTAACGACCTAACTGAGGATCTAAATTTAACCTTGCGTAATACCTTAGATGCAGTCGCACCCCTAAAAACAAAAAACATTTGTCACAAGAAATTTGCTCCCTGGTATACAGAAAATACCCGAGCCCTGAAGCAAGCTTCCAGAAAATTGGAACGGAAACGGCGCTCCACCAAACTGGAAGTCTTCCGACTAGCTTGGAAAGACAATACCGTGCAATATCGAAGAGCCCTCACTGCTGCTCGATCATCCTATTTTTTCAACCTAATTGAGGAGAATAAGAATAATCCCACATTTATTTTTGATACTGTCGCAAGAGAGGATGGCTTTCACTTCAGCACTGATGAATTCATGAACATCTTCGATGAAAAAATCATGATCATTAGAAAGCAAATTACTGACTAATCTTTGAACCTGCGTATTTCTCCAAAGCTCAATGTCCTGATTCTGCACAGAACTGCCAGGACCTAGGATCAATGGAGACACTCACTTTTTTAAATCCTGTATCTCTTGACACATTCATGAAAATAGTCATGGCCTCTAAACCCTCAAGCTGCATACTAGACCCTATTCCAACTAAACTACTGAAAGAGCTACTTCCTGTGCTTGGCCCTCCTATGTTGAACATACTAAATGGCTCCCTATCCACCGGATGTGTACCAAACTCACTAAGAGTGGCAGTAATAAAGCCTCTCTTGAAAAAGCCAAACCTAAAAAACTATCGGCCTATATAGAATCTCCCATTCCTCAAAAAAATGAAAAATAAAAAATGAAAAATAAAAAATGAAAAAGCTGTTGCGCAGCAACTCACTGCCTTCCTGAAGACAAATAATGTTGTACGTTTCGGCGTTCCTCAAGGTTCTGTTTTAGGACCACTATTGTCTTCACTATATATTCTACCTCTTGGTGATGTCATTCGGAAACACAATGTAAACTTTCACTGCTATGCGGACGACACACAGCTGTATATTTCGATGAAACATGGTGAAGCCCCAAAATTGCCTACCCTGGAAGCCTGTGTTTCAGACATAAGGAAGTGGATAGCAGCAAATGTTTTACTTTTAAACTCGGACAAAACAGAGATGATAATTCTAGGTCCCAAGAAACAAAGAGATCTGCTGTTGGATCTGACAATTAATCTTGATGGTTGTACAGTCTCAAATAAAACTGTGAAGGACCTCGGCGTTACTCTGGACCCTGATCTCTCTTTTGACAAACATATCAAGAATATTTAAAGGACAGCTTTTTTCCATCTTCGTAACATTGCAAAAATCAGAAACTTTTTGTCCAAAAATGATGCAGAGAAGCTAATCCATGCTTTTGTCACTTCTAGATTAGACTACTGCATTGCTCTACTCTCCGGCTAACCGGATAAAGCACTAAATAAACTTCAGTTAGTGCTAAACATGGTTACTAGAATCTTAACTAGAACCCCAAAATTTGATCATATTACTCCAGTGCTAGCCTCTCTACACTGGCTTCCTGTTAAGGCTAGGGCTGATTTCAAGGTTATACTGCTAACCTACAAAGCATTACATAGGCTTGCTCCTACCTCGCTCTCCGATTTGGTCCTGCCGTACATATCTACACATACGCTACGGTCACAAGACGCAGGCCTCCTTATTGTCCCTAGAATTTCTAAGCAAACAGCTGGAGGCAGGGCTTTCTCCTATAGAGCTCAGTTTTTATGGAATGGTCTGCCTATCCATGTGAGAGACGCAGACTCGGTCTTGACCTTTAAGTCTTTACTGAAGACTAATCTTTTCAGTAGGTCCTATGATTCAGTGTAGTCTGGCCCAGGGGTGCGAAGGTGAACGGCAAAGCACTAGAGCGACAAATCGCCCTTGCTGTCTCTGCCTGACCGGCTCCCCTCTCTCCACTGGGATTCTCTGCCTCTGACCCTATTACAGGGGGCTGAGTCACTAGTACTCTTCCATGCTGTCCCTAGGAGGGGTGCATCACTTGAGTGGGTTGAGTCACAGACGTGATCTTCCTGTCCGGTTTTGCGCTCCCTTGGGCTTGTGCGGTGGAGGAGATCTTCATGGGTTATACTCAGCCTTGTCTCAGGGTAGTAAGTTGGTGGTCAGTTGATATCCCTCTAGTGGTATGGGGACTGTGCCTTTGCAAAGTGGGTGGGGTTATATACTGTCTGGTTGGCCCTGTCCGAGGGTATCGTCGGACGGGGCCACAGTGTCCTCCGACCCACCCCTGTCTCAGCCTCCAGTATCTATGCTGCAATAGTCTATGTGCCGGGGGCTAGGGTCAGTCTGTTATATCTGGTGTAATTATCCTGTATTATCTGGTGTCCTGTGTGAATTTAAGTATGCTCCCTCTAATTCTCTCTCCCTCTTTCCCTCCCCTCCCAGAGGACCTGAGCCCTAGGATCATGCCTCAGGACTACCTGGCCTGATGACTCCTGGCTGTCCCCAGTCCACCTGGTCATGCTGCTGCTCCAGTTCCAACTGTTCTGCCTGTGGCTATGGAACCCTGACCTGTTCACCATACATGCTACCTTGTCCCGGACCTGCTGTTTTCGACTCTCTCTCTCTACCGCACCTGCTGTCTCGACTTCTGAATGCTTGGCTATGAAAAGCCAACTGACATTTACTCCTGAGGTACTGACCTGTTGCAGCCTCTACAACCACTGTGATTATTATTTGACCCTGCTGGTCATCTATGAACGTTTGAACATCTTGAAGAACAATCTGGCCTTAATGGCCATTGACTCCTATAATCCAAGCTCCTCAGAGCCTGGTTCCTCTCTAGGTTTCTTCCTAGGTTCCTGCCTTCCTAGGTTCCTAGCCACCGTGCTTCTACATCTGCTATGCTTGCTGTTTGGGGTTTTAGGCTGGGTTTCAGTATAGCACTTTGTGACATCTGCTGATGTAAAACGGGCTTTATAAATACATTTGATTGATTGATGGGAAATCCACACACAGTGTGTCTCCTGCATTGTCCCCTATCATAGAGACTGAGCATCTACATGGCTACCTGCCTTTTTACTGTTAGGTACTGATAGTAGTAGTATTTGTAGTACTCAGAATGCAGAAAGTGCTTTGTTTTACCTAGTCAAAGATAAGTAAAAAACTACAACACATAACTATAATTAACATAGAGAGACAGAGACAGAGCACTATAGTGGGACTTTCCACTTACCTCACTGACATTATAATACTGTTGTTCATTTTCAGCTGCACCAGCTTGGGCAAGTAGGCACCTGCAAGATGATAAGATAAAGAGAGAGAAAGCCGTTCCTCACACGTCACAGAGGGCCGATGACTTGATTTGATTGAGTCTTAAACAGATGGCCGGCTCCCTCCCAGCCATGCCTCAACAGGCCTATAAACTCCATTCATTAGCAGAGAGATTGAGAGCGAGACGGACTCTGCTGCTAGTGCACTAGCCAGACCCGCGTGATTCACCCCTGTGCAGACAAACTTCAGTCATGCCCGCACACGTTGTGCAACTGATGTTTTCCTAAGGACATAGGTGAGCATGATGGTGCAGTTCTTTCTGGCCTTATCTTTTAAACCAGTGAGAAGACAGAGGGAGGGAGTTGTGCTCAGTGAAAGAGCTTTGGTACAGTACAAACCTGAGGGTGAATTTGGCATATTCTGTTTTGTGTGTCACACAGCTACAGTATGTTTTTTGTCTGGTCTTTATCTATGTCTGATGAGAAACCATGTCTGTATAAATTGTGATTGTCTTCATTTATCTATACTAGAAGTCATTACATTACCCTGTACATTTCCACAGATACAGTAGGTATTGCATAAAGCCCACTTCGTGTTTGATTAAAACGAGGATTCACATGCAGTACTGTTCATATACACTTCATATACAGTACATAGTCCCCTATAAATGCAAATACTGCATGCAAAAATATGTATATATCTATTTGTAATACAATACAAATACAGTATGGGCCTACACATGTAGTGAACTGAGAGGGTAGTGTATGCTGCTTGGCCAGTGATTGTCTCTCACCAAAGTTGCCCAGAGTGCTCTCCTGAGTGTCCACACACATTTCCAGGGAGGTGACCCGACCGAGGTCTTCTGTTCCCGACAAGGCTTTCTGTGGGGTCAGAGATAAATATGGAATGGTCTTTTTTACATTGATACTCTTAGCCTACATTATGTAACAGCTCACTGTGCACACACTGGTTGAATCAATGTTGTTTCAATATCAATTGTCAACCTATTGTGATGTGGAATCTATGTGGAAAGCATTTGGATTTGCAAAAAGTTATCAACCAGTACTGTTTTCATCTCATTTCAATCAGTGTTGTATACATTGAAATTAGTGTAAAACGTCAATTTAAATACAATGACTTAAGCTGACATAGTCATCAGAACTATGGATACGTTGAAAGTGCGTTGAAAATTCCACGTAGAAACGTAAACAATATTTTTCATCCTGTATTCAATATACTGTATATTCGGTGGTTGAAATTAAGTAGAATTTCATATGATTCGATTTATTAATTTTTTTCCTTTTTCAATGTTAATAGTAAAATAGTATGTTTGAATCAACGTCATTGTTTCAACATCATGCCATCACCTAAATAAAGAGGTATATTGAAATAAAATGTAAAGACACAGTCCAATTATTCCTGCCTGAACAGTGACTCCTGCTGGTTTATGAGGGATAATGCACTTCAGTGAGAACTTGTCTTAGATCCAGAAGTCCACCTCTATGTATAACCTGGTCTCTGAGAATGTCCTATTATTCTGTTCGTAAATCTGAGTATGTTACATTTCGTATGGTACAGTGGGGAAAAAAAGTGTTTAGTCAGCCACCAATTGTGCAAGTTCTCCCACTTAAAAAGATGAGAGAGGCCTGTAATTTTCATCATAGGTACACGTCAACTATGACAGACAAATTGAGGAAAAAAAATCCAGAAAATCACATTGTAGGATTTTTAATGAATTTATTTGCAAATTATGGTGGAAAATAAGTATTTGGTCACGTACAAACAAGCAAGATTTCTGGCTCTCACAGACCTGTAACTTCTTCTTTAAGAGGCTCCTCTGTCCTCCACTCGTTACCTGTATTAATGGCACCTGTTTGAACTTGTTATCAGTATAAAAGACACCTGTCCACAACCTCAAACAGTCACACTCCAAACTCCACTATGGCCAAGACCAAAGAGCTGTCAAAGGACACCAGAAACAAAATTGTAGACCTGCACCAGGCTGGAAACACTGAATCTGCAATAAGTAAGCAGCTTGGTTTGAAGAAATCAACTGTGGGAGCAATTATTAGGAAATGGAAGACATACAAGACCACTGATAATCTCCCTCGATCTGGGGCTCCACGCAAGATCTCACCCCGTGGGGTCAAAATGATCACAAGAACCACACGGGGGGACCTAGTGAATGACCTGCAGAGAGCTGGGACCAAAGTAACAAAGCCTACCATCAGTAACACACTACGCCGCCAGGGACTCAAATCCTGCAGTGCCAGACGTGTCCCCCTGCTTAAGCCAGTACATGTCCAGGCCCGTCTGAAGTTTGCTAGAGTGTATTTGGATGATCCAGAAGAGGATTGGGAGAATGTCATATGGTCAAATGAAACCAAAATAGAACTTTTTGGTAAAAACTCAACTCGTCGTGTTTGGAGGACAAAGAATGCTGAGTTGCATCCAAAGAACACCATACCTACTGTGAAGCATGGGGGTGGAAACATCATGCTTTGGGGCTGTTTTTTCTGCAAAGGGACCAGGACGACTGATCCGTGTAAAGGAAAGAATGAATGGGGCCATGTATCGTGAGATTTTGAGTGAAAACCTCCTTCCATCAGCAAGGGCATTGAAGATGAAACGTGGCTGGGTCTTTCAGCATGACAATGATCCCAAACACACCGCCCGGGCAACGAAGGAGTGGCTTCTTAAGAAGCATTTCAAGGTCCTGGAGTGGCCTAGCCAGTCTCCAGATCTCAACCCCATAGAAAATCTTTGGAGGGAGTTGAAAGTCCGTGTTGCCCAGCGACAGCCCCAAAACATCACTGCTCTAGAGGAGATCTGCATGGAGGAATGGGCCAAAATATCAGCAACAGTGTGTGAAAACCTTGTCAAACGTTTTCTGTAAGTCTTCACCTGTGTCATTGCCAACAAAGGGTATATAACAAAGTATTGAGAAACTTTTGTTATTGACCAAATACTTATTTTCCACCATAATTTGCAAATAAATTCATTAAAAATCCTACAATGTGATTTTCTGGAATTCTTTTTCTCATTTTGTCTGTCATAGTTGACGTGTACTTATGATGAAAATTACAGGCCTCTCTCATCTTTTTAAGTGGGAGAACTTGCACAATTGGTGGCTGACTAAATACTTTTTTTCCCCACTGTATGTATTAATTTGTGGATGTCCATTATGTATTAATTTGTGGATGTCCGTTATCCATTTGCATGATATAGTATGTTATGAATTCTAGCTAGGTGGCTAGCGTTAGCTAGCTGGCTAATGTTAGCTAGGCTAGGGGTTAGGGTTAAGGTTAGGGTTAAGTTTAGGAGTTACAGTATATTCTGAAAGTATTCAGACCATTTGACTTTTTCCACATTTTGTTACGTTACAGACCTTATTCTAAAATGGATTAAATTGTTTTTTCCCTCATCAATCTACACACAATACCCCATAATGACAAAGCAAAAACAGGTATTTATAAATTTTGGGAAATTTATCAACATTTAAAAACAGAAATATCACAATTTACATAAGTATTCAGACCCTTTACTCAGTACTTTGTTGAAGCACCTTTGGCAGCGATTACAGCCTTGAGTCTTCTTGGGTATGACGCTACAAGCTTAGCACACCTGTATTTGGGGAGTTTCTCCCATTCTTCACTGCAGATCCTCTCAAGCTTTGTCAGGTCGGATGGGGAGCGTCGCTGCACAGCTATTTTCAGGTCTCTCCAGAGATGTTAGATCGGGTTCAAGTCCTGGCTCTGGCTGGGCCACTCAAGGACATTCAGAGACTTGTCCCGAAGCCACTCCTGCATTGTCTTGGCTGTGTGCTTAGGGTCGTTGTCCTGTTGGAAAGTGAACCTTCGCCCCAGTCTGAGGTCCGGAACGTTCTGGGGAAGGTTTTCATCAAGGATCACTCTGTACTTTGCTCCGTTCATCTTTCCCGCAATCCTGACTAGTGTCCCAGTCCCTGCCATTGAAAAACATCCCCAAAGCATGATGCTGCCACCACCATGCTTCACCGTAGGGATGGTGCCAGGTTTCCTCCAGACGTGACGCTTGGCATTCAGGCCAAAGAGTTCAATCTTGGTTTCATCAGACCAGAGAATCTTGTTTCTCATGGTCTGAGAGTCCTTTAGGTGCCATTTGGCAAACTCCAAGCGGGCTGTCATGTGCCTTTTACTGAGGAGTGGCTTCCGTCTCGCCACTCTACCATAATGGCCTGATTGGTGGAGTGCTGAAGAGATGGTTTTCCTTCTGGAAGGTTCTTCCATCTCCACAGAGGAACTCTGGAGCTCTGTCAGAGTTCTGTCTGGTTTTTGGTCCATTTAAGAATGATGGAGGCCACTGTGTTCTTGTGGACCTTCAATGCTGCAGAAATGTGTTGGTACCCTTCCCCAGATCTGTGACTCGACACAATCCTGTCTCGGAGCTCTACGGACAATTCCTTCGACCTCATGGCTTGATTTTTGCTCTGACATGCACTGTCAACTGTGGGACCTTATATAGACAGGTGTGTGCCTTTCCAAATCATGTCCAATGAATTGAATTTACCACAGGTGGACTCCAATCAAGTTGTAGAAACATCTCAAGGATGATAAATGGAAACAGGATGCACCTGAGCTCAATTTCGAGTCTCATAGCAAAGGGTCTGAATACTTATATAAATAAGGTATTTCTGTTTTTTGATTTTTTATACATTTGTCATTATGGGATATTGTGTGTAGATTGATGAGGGGGAAAAATGTAATCCATTTTAGAATAAGGCCGTAATGTAGCAAAATGTGGAAAAGGTCAAGGGGTCTGAATACTTTCCGAATGCACTGTAGGTTAAAGGGTTAAGGTTAGGGATAGGGGAAGGGTTAGCTAAAAGGGTTAACGTTAGGGTTAGGGGAAGGGTTAGCTAAAAGGGTTAACGTTAGGGTTAGGGGAAGGGTTAGCTAAAAGGGTTATCGTTAGGGTTAGGGGAAGGGTTATCTAAAAGGGTTAAGGTTAGGGTTAGGGGAAGGGTTAGCTAACATGCTAAGTAGTTGCAAAGTAGCTAAAAAGTAGTAAGTAGTTGAAAAGTTGCTAATTAGCTAAAATGATAAAGTTGATGAGATTCGAACTCGCAACCTTTCGACACAAGCTGGGCTATCATGTCAACACATTTAGACATTGATCAGCTTCCATACTCATTTACGTAGACCATCTAAATAACATTGAATACTTGAAAGTAACTCCTCTAACTTTTCTTACACAAGCTGTATGTGAATGTAAATTCATAGTGAGGTTGGGTTTATGTAGGCTAAATTGACATCTGATTTGTCCAGCTTGTGTAAGAAAAGTTAGAGGAGTTAGGCTACTTTCAACTATTCAATGTTATTTAGGTAGTCTACGCAAATGAGTATGGAAGCTGATCAATGTCTAAATGTGTTGACATGATAGCTTAGCTGAAACGAACACAGCTTGTTTCCAAAGCTAAGCAGGATACATATAGGTAGGCATCTGGACGATAGTCTCGCTCTCACTGAAGTGTATTACCCATCTTATACCAGTAGGAGTCACTGTTCAGGCAGGAATTGTTGGACTGTGGCTTCAAATGTTATTTATACCTCTTTATTTAGATTGATGGCATGACGTTGAAACAATAACGTTGATTCAAACATACCATTTTACTATCAACATTGAAACAAGGTCAAATCAAATATGTCTCATCAAATATAAAATGAAACATAATTTCAACCACCCAATATATATACTGAATATAGGATAAAAAGTATTGTACTTTTTTATGTGGAATTTTAAGCAATTTCAACGTATACATAATTATAATGATTATGTTGAAATTAAGTTAATGTCACAAATCTGTAAGTCAGTTTAAATCATTGTATTTAAGTTGAAGTTTTACCCTAATTTAAAACGCTTGTTGAAATGAGATGAAAACAATACTGGTTGATTACTTTTTGCAAATCCAAATGTGTTTTCCGCGTAGATTCCACGTCACAATAGGCAGACAAATGACGTTGAAACAACATTGATTCGACCAGTGTGTGCCCAGTGGGAGTGTTGTGAAGTAATTACTCTTGCTTTTGGAGAAAAATAAACCAGGGAAAGCTTACCTTCCACAGGCGTCGAAAACATTCTAAATTCTACTCATGACTGTGTCTATTGTCTGTCTGTCTATCTGTTGCTGGAGGAGGCAGTCAGGTTCTAGGTTATGGATGATTATGGATGGGAGTGTTTGCACCGCATGCCTTTTGGCTCAGCATAATCAGAACAGTGCACAGACACCAGAGATAAATCAAAACCTCCCCAATAGCTTTAATGGCCACATCTCAGTAGGCACCCAGCTGTCTCCACCCTCCCAGAGACCAATCTCACTGAAAAGGTTAATAGCATTCCCACCAGGCAACCACACCAGAGCCTCATTTACATTATAAACTTGCCCACCAAATAATTTCAACAGTGACGCTGACAGAGAGGGAGAAGTGTTTGTTTGCTCAGTGTTTGTTTTGATAAAATGCTAACCAACAAACTCCATTTAAAAGTAACACTGCAAGGAAAGATTGTCTAGTGTTCCCTTCATCAACCTCTAACGCAAATGACACTTTTATGAATGTCCCCCCATACGTCCACTCAGCAATCAAGATCATGGAGCATGTTAATGGCTGTAAGAACAGTGTAACATCAGAGTCTTAGCTCATTAGCGGAGTCACATGTGACTATGAATCAGCAATGCAGCCCATTTTGCTTCCCAGTAGGTTTTGTGGCAAATACAATTGGGCGATTCCACGCCAGCGTAGGCCGAAAATATTTTTGGTATTTCCGATTGTTCTGGTAGGATGTTAGACATGCTTTTTACATTTGTATCACACTTTTCTTTTTTTTTATCATGATGAAAGTGGATATTTTAGGCAATTTTTAGACATACAGCGCCTTCAGAAAGTATTCACACCCCTTAACCTTTTCCACATGTTTTTGTGTTACAGCCTGAATTAAAAATATAATAAATTTTTTAAAAATGGTGTCACTGGCCTACACAAAATACCCCATAATGTCAGTGTAATTATGTTTTTCGCAATTTTTACAAAGTAATTAAAAATGATAATCTGAAATGTCTTGAGTCAATAACTATTCAACCCCTTTGTTATGGAAAGCCTAAATAAGTTCAGGAGTAAACATTTGCTTAAAAGTCACATAAGTTCCATGGACTCACTGTGTGCAATAATAGTGTTTAACATGATTTTTGAATGACTACCTCATCTCTGTGCCCCACACATACAATTATCTGTAAGGTCCCATAGTCGAGCAGTGAATTTCAAACACAGATTCAACCAATCACCTATTGGTAGATGGTTAACAAAACAGAAAAAGCAGACATTGAATATCCATTTGAGCATGGTAAAGTTATTAATTACACTTTGGATGGTGTATCAATACACACAGTCACTACAAAGATATAGGCGTCCTTCCTAACTCGGTTGCCGGAGAAGAAGGAAACCGCTCAGGGATTTCATCATGATGAGGCCAATGGTTACTTTAAAACACTTACAGAGTTTAATGGCTGTGATAGGAGAAAACTGAGGATTGATCAACAACATTGTAGTTACTCCACAACACTAACCTAATTGACAGAGTGAAAAGAAGGAAGCCTGTACATGATAAAAGATATTCAAAAACATGCATACTGTTTGCAACAAGGCACTAAAGTAATACTATGTGTGGGGTACATCTGCTTTGCTTGCTGTTTGGGGTTTTAGGCTGGGATTCTATATAGCACTTTGTGACATCTGCTGATGTAAAAAGGGCTTTATAAATACAATTTGATTGATTGATTGATTGATACTGCAAAAAATGTGGCAGATTATTAACTTTTTGTCCTGAATACAAAGTGTTATATTTGGTGCAAATTGAATACAACACAGTACTGAGTACTACTCTCCATATTTTCAAGCAGAGTGGTGGCTGCATCATGTTATGGGTATGCTTGTAATCATTAAGGACTGGGGAGTTTTTCAGGATTTTTTTTTAATGGAATGGCAAAATCCTAGAGAAAAACCTGGTTCAGTCTGCTTTCCGCTAGACACTGGGAGATTAATTCACCTTTCAGCAGGACAATAACCTAAAACACAAGGACGAATCTACACTGGAGTTGCTTACCAAGAAGACAGTGAATAGCCGAGTTACAGTTTTGACTTAAATCAGCTTAAAAATCTATGGCAAGACCTGAAAATGGTTGTCTAGCAATAATCAACAAACAATTTGACAGAGCTTGAAAGATTTTGAAAAGTATAATGGGCAAATGTTGCACAATCCAGGTGTGGAAAGCTCTTAGAGAATGAAAAATGTATGCACTCATTACTGTAAGTCGTTCTGGATAAGAGCGTCTGCTGAATGACTAAAATGTAAATGTAAAATGTTACCCAGAAATACTCACAGCTGTAATCGCCGCCAAAGGTGCTTCGACAAAGTATTGACTCAGGGGTGTGAATACTTACAGTACCAGTCAAAAATTTGGACACACCTACTCATTCAAGGGATTTTATTTATTTGTACTATTTTCTACATTGTATAATAATAGTGAAGACATCAAAACTATGAAATAACGCATATGGAATCATGTAGTAAACAAAAAAGTGTTAAACAAATTCTCCAAATAGCCACATTGTCTTAATGACAGCTTTGCACACTCTAGGCATGCTCTCAACCAGCTTCACCTGGAATGCTTTTCAAACAGTCTTGAAGGAGTTCCCACATATGCTGAGCACTTGTTGGCTGCTTTTCCTTCACTCTGCTGTCCGACTCATCCCAAACCATCTCAATTGGGTTGAGGTCGGGGGATTGTTGAGGCCAGGTCATCTGATGCAGCACTCCATCACTCTCCTTCTTGGTCAAATAGCCCTTACACAGCCTGGAGGTGTGTTGGGTCATTGTCCTGTTGAAAAACAAATGATAGTCCCACTAAGCCCAAACCAGAAGGGATGGCATATCGCTGCAGAATGCTGTGGTAGCCATGCTGGTTAAGTGTGCCTTGAATTCTAAATAAATCACAGATAGTGTCATAAGCATAGCACACCCACACCATAACACTTCCTCCTCCATGCTTTACGGTGGGAATTACACATGCTGGACCATCCGTTTACCCACACCGCGTCTCACAAAGACATGGCGGTTGGAACCAAAAATCTCAAATTTGGACTCCAGACCAAAGGACACATTTCCACCGGTCTGATGTCCATTGCTCGTGTTTCTTTGCCCAAGCAGGTCTCTTCTTCTTATCCTTTAGTAGTGGTTTCTTTGCAGCAATTCAACCACGAAGACCGGATTCACACAGTCCCCTCTGAACAGTTGATGTTGAGATGTGTCTGTGACTTGAACTCTGTGAAGCATTTATTTGGGCTGCAATTTCTGAGGCTGGTAACTCTAATTAACGTATCCTCTGCAGCAGAGGTAACTCTGGGTCTTCCATTCCTGTGGCAGTCCTCATGAAAGCCAGTTTCTTCATAGCGCTTGATGGTTTTTGCGAGTGCACTTGAAGAAACGTTAAAAGTTCTTGAAATGTTCCGTATTGACTGACCTACATGTCTTAAAGTAATGATGGACTGTCATTTCTCTTTGCTTATTTGAGCTGTTCTTGCCATAATATGGACTTGGTCTTTTACCAAATAGGGCTATCTTCTGTATACCGCCCCTACCTTGTCACAACACAACTGATTGGCTCAAACGCATTAAGAAGGAAATAAATTCCACAAATTAACTTTTAAGAAGGCACACCTGTTAATTGAAATGCATTCCATGTGACTACCTCATGAAGCTGGTTGAGAGAATGCCAAGAGTGTGCAAAGCTGTCATCATTGATTTGTTTAACACTTTTTTGGTTACTATATGATTCCATATGTGTTATTTCATAGTTTTGATGTCTTCACAATTATTCTACAATGTAAAACATTGTAAAAAAATAAAGAAAAACCCTTGAATAAGTAGGTGTGTCCAAACTTTGGACTGGTACTGTATGTAAATCTGTACTTCTGTATTACATTTTCAATAAATTTGCTAAAATTTCTAAAAACGTGTTCACTTTGTCATTATGGGGTATTATGTGTAGTAGATGGGTGAGAAAAATAAACTATTTAATCCATTTTGAATTCAGGCTGTAATACAACAAAATGTGGAATAAGTCAAGGGGTATGAATACTTTCTGAAGGCACTGTACTGTATACAGGACTCCTGTAAGACCTTATGACCTGTGAACCGTAAATGATACAGACAACATCTTGGTGTCATTATACTCCTTATAGTGTGCTCTAGCATATGGAGTATGTCTAGATTCTGAAATACAAATGTTCACATTAATTTATTCAACTTTAAAAATATTAATATGAATATCTCAAAATACCCTTTTTGATTCGGTTCATTTTAAGACATATTGTTTGGAACAATAGGCCTATATTCTACGATAACATAAAATGTCCAGTGTGGGCTCTCTGCTAATTCTGAAGTTATGATAAATGTTATGAGCACCACCAACACAGTGAATGGGAAAATGAATTCAAAGGGAACTACCTCTGCTGGTGATTTGCTGAATGTGCAATCCTAAAGGAGGGCTGTGATTTCGTTAATACTCAATAATGTCAATTTCTATGTATAAAATGGGTCATTTCATTAAAAGTATCAGAGAGCCCACTCTGGAAATTGTACGTGTTTGAAAAGTATATTGTTCCAAACAATATGTCTAAAAATAAGCCAAATCAAAAAGTGTACTTCTGAGATATTCATATTATAATGTTTTATGTGAAAAATTGTATTTCAGAATCTAGACATACTACATAATTGAGAGCACACTATTAGGAATATAATGACACCAAGATGTTGTCTGCATCATGTATGGTTCACGGATCATAGGGTCTTACAGGAGGCATGTATAGGTCTTAAAAGGGCCTAAAATGTCCACTTTCATCATGATTTTCTCATAAATGGTTTGTGATACAAATGTAAAAAGCATGTCAAAGATCCTTCCTCCCAATTAAGTTTCTATGAAAAATTGCCAGAACAATCTGAGATAGCAAAAATATTTTCGGCCTACGCTGGCATGGAATTGCCCAATTATAGAATTGTGTCGATGCACTACATTCAGTCAAGAAGCATGCTTCCATATCTATAATTAGCCTATAAAGGGCCACACCCCTTCCGTTACCAATAGGAGCCCCACCAGCTTTTCTGGAGAGAGGTAGAGCTCCACCTGCATGTCAGAGTCCTCATAAGCAGCAGGGGTTGGGTTCATCTGACCAGACCCACTCAGCTCTGTCACCAGTACCCTCGCTGTGCCCGGCTGCGCCAGGGGCACAGAGTCCTGGGAACAACTCATCACTCACAGACACCTGGAAGTGGTCAAATAATGGTAAATGATAATAGGTTAGTGAAAGAGGTAACATTATTCTGTGCAGGGGCAGACTGATGTAGCTACTGTTATTGCAATGGAAACCATGGAAGAATATAGCTAGCTTTAACAACTCAAAACAGAATATTTGGTATACAGCTAGCTAGCTATCATTATCAACTTCTGATTAACATACTGTATCTAACGTATGTTGTATCAATTCCTAAACAAGACATTCTATCTGAGGCACTGTCAGAAGAAGTAGCTAATCTGGTTATCTGGCTATTTGGTTAGTTAGCCTAGCTAGCTAGTTAGCTAGTCAGCTAGCTGACATCTAACACTTAAAGCTAGGATAAGAAAACAAGCTGTCTAACATCTCAATTTCATACAAGTTTGTTGACGTTTTGAATGGCTACAGATAACAAATGAATGTAAAAGGCTAAATGTAATCACAAATAACTCTTCATTATGATGCTCAAATATCCAATGTCGTATTTTCTCTTACCTTATGAAGTGCACATTCTTCAGAGCATTTGCAAAGACATGCACAAGTTTGCTTGACAACGCACATTACTTCCTGGATACGATGATAAATGGGACTTTGCCCCTTGGGATATGTAGTTTAAGACGATTTTTAAAAATCGTATTGATTGATTACAACACAACGATGATAAATTACCATACATTTTCAAATCAAAGTTTATTGGTCGTAATTTAGCATATGTTATAGTTGGTGCAGCTAAATGCTTATGTTAGTACCTCCATTAAAATGTCAAAAAAGTAGACCTACACACATATTCAAAATTAAATTTGTATTTATTTTTTAAATAAATAAATGTCGGAATGAATCCAATTAACAACACTAATAGCACTGTAACAGTAATCCAAAAATGTTATCTATGCATATATACACCGGATGAATTTACACAAGATATAGGCCTATTAAGAATAAAGCAGTAGGTATAGGCTATTGCAGTGAGCTATGTCAAGAGTCCAGTATAAATGTGCGGTGTGTATAAACAGTGCAATGTACAGTAGTATAAATATTAGAATGAGATATGTCGACTATAAATTAGGCCTATATAAATACACAGTACAAAATCCCATGGCAAAATGGAGAGAATTGCTGGAATTAGCTTCCGGACCAGAGTCCGGATTATAAATATAGACAGTATGTATGTGAATGGTGTGTATAGACAGTATGGAAAGTAGGCCTATGTGAATAGAAAAGGTGTGTAAAGCAGTAGTTATATAGGATGAGCCATGACTAGAATACAGTATATACAGTGCCTTCTGAACGTATTCATACCACTTCCACATTTTGTTGTGTTACAGCCTGACTTTAAAATGGATTAAATATTTTTTTAAATCTCACCCATCTACACATAATACCCCGTAATGACAAAGTCAAAACAAGTTTAGAATGTTTTTGTGCACATTTATTGAAATTGAAATACTGAAATATCAAATTTACATAAGTATTCACACCCCTGAGTTAGAATCAACTTTGGCAGTGATTACAGCTGTAATTCTTTCTGGGTAAATCTCTAAGAGCTTTGCACACCTGGATTGTACAATATTTGCTAATTATAAATTTTTCAATTCTTCAATCTCTGTCAAGTTGGTTGTTGATCATTGCTAGGCAGCCATTTTAAAGTTTTTGCCATAGATGTTCAAGCCGATTTAAGTCAAAACTGTAACTAGGCCTCTCAAATCAAATCAAATTGTATTTGTCACATGCGCCGAATACAACAGGTGTAGACCTTACCGTGAAATGCTTACTTACAAGCCCTTAACCAACAATGCAGAGTTTTAAAAAAGTAAGTACGAAAAAGTTGCTAAATAAACTAAAGGAAAAATAGTATACAATAAAAATAACAATAATTAGGCTTCATACAAGGGTACCGGTACCGAGTCAATGTGCAGGGGTACAGGGTAGTCGAGGTAATTGAGGTAATATGTACCACAATTGTAGGTAGGGGTAAAGTACTATGCATACAGTCGTGGTCAAAAGTTTTGAGAATGACACAAGTATTGGTCTTCACAAAGTTTCCTGCTTCAGTGTTTTTAGATATTTTTGTCAGATGTTACTATGGTATACTGAAGTATAATTACAAGCATTCCATAAGTGTCAACGGCTTTTATTGACAATTACATTAAGTTTATGCAAAGAGTCAATATTTGCAGTGTTGACCCTTCTTTTTCAAGACCTCTGCAATCCGCCCTGGCATGCTGTCAATTAACTTCTGGGCCACATCCTGACTGATGGCAGCCCATTCTTGCATAATAAATGCTTGGAGTTTGTCAGGACTTGTGGATTTTTGTTTGTCCACCCGCCTCTTGAGGATTGACCACAAATTCTCAATGGGATTAAGGTCTGGGGAGTTTCCTGGCCAAAAATGTCAATGTTTTGTTCCCCGAGCCACTTAGTTATCCATCATGCTGGAAAAGGCATTGTTCGTCACCAAACTGTTCTTAGATGGTTGGCGAGAAGTTGCTCTCGGAGGATGTGTTGGTACCATTCTTTATTCATGGCTGTGTTCTTAGGCAAAATTGTGAGTGAGCCCACTCCCTTGGCTGAGAAGCAACCCCACACATGAATGGTCTCCGGATGCTTTACTGTTGGCATGACACAGGACTGATGGTAGCGCTCACCTTGTCTTCTCCGGACAAGCTTTTTTTCTGGATGCCCCAAACAATCGGAAAGGGGATTCATCAGAGAAAATGACTTTACCCCAGTCCTCAGCAGTCCAATCCCTGTACCTTTTGCAGAATATCAGTCTGTCCCTGATGTTTTTCCTGTAGAGAAGTGGCTTCCTCGCTGCCCTTCTTGACACCAGGCCATCCTCCAAAAGTCTTTGCCTCACTGTGCGTGCAGATGCACTCACACCTGCCTGCTGCCATTCCTGAGCAAGCTCTGCACTGGTGGTGCCCCGATCCCGCAGCTGAATCAACTTTAGGAGACGGTCCTGGCGCTTGCTGGACTTTCTTGGGTGCCCTGAAGCCTTCTTCACAACAATTGAACCTCTCTTCTTGAAGTTCTTGATGATCCGATAAATGGTTGATTTAGGTGCAATCTTACTAGCAGCAATATCCTTGCCTGTGAAGCCCTTTTTGTGCAAAGGAATGATGACGGCACACGTTTCCTTGCAGGTAACCATGGTTAACAGAGGAAGAACAATGATTTCAAGCACCACCCTCCTTTTAAAGCTTCCAGTCTATTATTCTAACTCAATCAGCATGACAGAGTGATCTCCAGCCTTGTCCTCGTCAACACTCTCACCTGTGTTAACGAGAGAATCACTGACATGATGGCAGCTGGTCCTTTTGTGGCAGGGCTGAAATGCAGTGGAACTGTTTTTTGGGGATTAAGTTCATTTTCATGGCAAAGAGGGACTTTGCAATTAATTGCAATTCAGGCTCTGTCGTAGCCGGCCGTAGCCGGCCGCGACCGGGAGACCCATGGGGCGGCGCACAATTGGCCCAGCGTCGTCTAGGGTAGGGGAGGGAATGGCCGGCAGGGGATGTAGCTCAGTTTGTAGAGCATGGCGTTTGCAACGCCAGGGTTGTGGGTTCGATTCCCACGGGGGTATGGAAAAAAAAAGATAAAAAAAAAAAAAAGTGATGTATGCACTAACTGTAAGTCGCTCTGGATAAGAGCGTCTGCTAAATGACTTAAAATGTAAAATCTGATCACTCTTCATAACATTGTGGAGTATATGCAAATTGCCATCATAAAAACTGAGGCAGCAGACTTTGTGAAAATTAATATTTGTGTCATTCTCAAAACATTTGACCACGACTGTATATGGAGCCTTCACATTGTTACAAAATTTGAGAGGCACACGGTGATTCGGTATGGAGCTAAATTTGGCCTCTGTTTGCCTCCGGAGGCTCCGCAATTGCATCACACCATCCATAAGGTGCCTCTGACAACATTTTCGGATCAAGCATAAATTGGCTCTTAGCATAGATGCGGAAAGTAAGGGTGCTGAGGGTGCTGCAGCACCCCCTGAAAAATTGGAATAATTATAATTCAAAAACAAACAAAAAAATTTCAATAACCCCCCCCCAGTCGGCCCAAAAAAATCGCTGCACCCCCAAACTACTTACGGTAACTATGGCTCTTAGGAACAAAACCGAATTTCTTCAGCCTCCTGAGGTTGAAGAGGCGCTGTTGCTCCTTCTTCACCACGATGTCGGTGTGGAGGGACCTTTTCAGGTCCTTAGTGATGTGCACACAGAGGAGGAACATGAAGCGTTGGACAACGCATCTAAGTAACAACACATCTGCCACACTGATCCTCAACACGGGGGCCCCTCAGGGGTGCGTGCTCAGTCCCCTCCTGTACTCCCTATTCACCCATGACTGCATGGCCAGGCACGACTCCAACACCATCATTAAGTTTGCCGACGACACAACAGTGGTAGGCCTGATCCCTGACAACGATGAGACAGCCTATAGGGAGGAGGTCAGAGACCTGGCCGTGTGGTGCCAGGATAACAACCTCTCCCTCAACGTGACCTCAGATCCTCAAAAAAATTATACAGCTGCACCATCGAGAGCATCCTGACTGGTTGCATCACCGCCTGGTATGGCAACTGCTTGGCCTCCGACCGCAAGGCACTACAGAGGGTAGTGCGTACGGCCCATTACATCACTGGGGCCAAGCTTCCTGCCATCCAGGACCTCTATACCAGGCGGTGTCAGAGGAAGGCCCTCAAAATTGTCAAAGACTCCAGCCACCCTAGTCATAGACTGTTCTCTCTGCTACCGCACGGCAAGCGGTACCGGAGTGCCAATTCTAGGTCAACAGGTTCTACCCCCAAGCCATAAGACTCCTGAACAGCTAATCATGGCTACCCAGACTATTTGCACTGCCCCCCCACCCCATCTTTTTACGCTGCTGCTACTCTGTTAATTATTTATGCATCGTCACTTTAACTCTACCCACATGTACATATTACTTCAACTACCTCAACTAGCCGGTGCCCCCGCACATTGACTCTGCACCGGTACCCCCCTGTATATATAGCCTCCCTACTGTTATTTTATTTTACTTCTGCTCTTTTTTTCTCAACACTTTTTTGTTGTTTTATTCTACTTTTTTATTTAAAATAAATGCACTGTTGGTTAAGGGCTGTAAGTAAGCATTTCACTGTAATGTCTGCACCTGTTGTATTCGGCGCATGTGGCCAATAAAATGTGATTTGATTTGATTTGGACCCTCTCCACTGCGGCCCCTGTCGATGTGGATGGGGGCGTGCTCTCTCTGCTGTCTCCTGTAGTCCAAGATCAGCAGCTTTCCTTTGTTGATGTTGAGGGAGAGGTTTCATTTTAGTCTATAATATAATAATATGCCATTTAGCAGACGCTTTTATCCAAAGCGACTTACAGTCATGTGTGCATACATTTTTACGTATGGGTGGTCCTGGGGATCGAACCCACTACCCTGGCGTTACAAGCGCCATGCTCTACCAATTGAACTACAGAGGACCACATATAAGGCACATATTAAAAATACAACAATTAAGCTCAATTTCTAACTTAACTCCCAGATTGACTTTATCTAGGATTAGGCTAAATTTAGAGAATTAAAAATCCATAAATCACGTGAAGATACTCCGGCTTTTGTAATTGTACTGCGGTATGCCCACACTGCCGCTTTATATTTTGCAGTTTTACAGATAGGTCTACCGCCCAGTGTGTTAACCATGGTCAAAACAGGCAACTGAACAGGGGTGTATTCATTACGGAAACCGTTTACCATTTAAGAACGGAAGCAAACAGAGCAAAACGAGAGTTTCTATTGAACAATTTCAGGTGAGTTCCTCCCCGTTTGGTTCCGATTGTTTCCGTTTAAGAAACGTTTTGCTACAGAATTGGCGGAATGAATACACCCCAGTGCTCACCGGGGCGGTTCATACAGAGCTGGGCGTGGGCTCCAACAAGCTTGTCTTCATCCTCTCCCTCTTCGAAGCACATTGTGCGCTGTGACTTAACCTCGCTTACAACATTGAACGAATGCCGTTAAAAATTGGCCTGAAAAGTATCAGTTCTGGAATAATAACATATATTTCTGTTGTCGAACACTGTTGAGAGACATTCGTTGAGGAAACGGACCCACCATTTGGATTTCTATTCTTGGAACACTCAGAAGCTACTGAGTTGAAACATTGTTTCCAGTAGACTACGTCGCGCTCCTGATTATTGGGTAGAGCTCTGCTTGTAAGTATTGCGTGCACATTTTTCATCTATTACACAAATGTAGGCTATTTGAACTGTCGCTCAAGGTTGTTGCGTGTGCTTTGTCCAGGGAACCCATACAGGGGACCAAAAGTAGTGTTTCGTAGCTCGTTCACTGCTACGGCGCACTTTTTATTAAATTTTTTTAGGACATTATTCACGCCTACATCAGGCTGAATTTCGTTGGCAAGCACAACATTGGGAGGTGTAGCCTAACGTTTTGGCAGGCAAACTGCTATTCGCGTGGTCATTGACTCAAAACATAGGTATATTGGTAGGCCTATAGAATCAGTTTGTGTATATTATTTTCTCATATATAGGTTTAAGTGAATTTAGTTCGTAGGCTAAATCCCCAGGTCGGCCCATAAACTTAACGGACAGGGGATCATCTGCTGCTGATATATAGGCTAAACTAAACCAAGGAAGGCATACTAGAAAATGAACCCCCTAAGATTTTCATTGTCATTGTCAAGAAATTCAAGTGTTAAACTGTTGCCATTTTGTATGTCCAGGCCATTCAATGAGCGCTCGAACAGCCGCCCTGCGATAGCGGCTGTAGCTTGTAGACCACACAGACAAGGGTGACGCCCCGTCTTGTAGGCTACACCGAATTGTAGCACTGCGGAAGTTGCATTTCATTACTAGGCGTTTGATTTAGAACGCAATTCTACGCCTATATGCTTGGTCAAGGACCAGGAATAGCTGATTTGTAGGCTAGAGACAGCCGACTAGTATCTGCTCACCAGACAAAAACGTCAGAAGTTTCTGTCGCATGTCTTACATTCGAAGCTGATGCTTGGAATAACATGCGATTTTTTGTTGTTGAGTAGCCTGAAGTTTAAAAAGGAAAAAAAGCATGGGAGAACCAGTATTGCCGGTAGACTATATATCCCTCATGAGGCTAAATATAAAGCTAATTCAACAACATTGCTATTCTAGCTACCTATGCCTGCCAAGGACTCTAATTTCTACTCAGTGGGCTATGACATCATACATGCGGTGTTGACCAAGAGACAGACCTATGACCCATGATGTAGCCTAAAAGCACGATATATTTTCAGTCTTTATATGCCTCCATTGCAGGTCAGTTTCACCCACTGTCAGGCATTGGGTGTTTTGATAACTTCATCTATTTGTTTTGTTATGATGATGACCATGATTATTAGTAATGCAGTAGCCTAGTAGTAAGTAATAATACAGAATAGGCCATTTACATTTTAGTCATTTAGCAGACGCTCTTATCCAGAGCGACATACAATTAGTGAGTGCATACATTTTCATACTGGCCCCCCGTGGGAAACGAACCCACAACCCTGGCATTGCAAGCGCCATGCTCTACCAACTGAGCTACAGGGGACTGTGCTTAGTAATACAGTAGACTATTATGAGTGTGTGACAAAACAACATGGGGGCTGCAGGTAGCTTAGTGGTTAAGAGCGTTGTGCCAGTAACCGAAAGGTCGCTGGTTCTAATCCCCGAGCCTACTAGGTGAAAGATCTGTTGATGTGCCCTTGAGCAAGGCACTTAACCCTAATTGCTCCTGTAAGTCGCTCTGGATAAGAGCGTCTGCTAAATGACAAAAAAACAAAACAAACACACAAAAAAAAAAACATCAGTGGTCTAATAAACCATGATTCATGATGAAGCATGATTCACGTCAACAATACCCCATGAGAACGATACCGTTTCATACAAAAAGTAATCATGCTGATGAAAGGTCTCTACTGATTTACACTCAAGGTAGATAAACCATTGATTTGGACACTCTTAGATTTAGAAAGGGTTCTATTCACATAAAGGGCATGATGGTGGTTTGTTACACTTGATAATGGGTAGCTGAAGCTACATGAGGGGCACGGCTCCTCTAATTCTTGGGCAGAGTGGCTTTGTGTTGGGGATTGTTTACTAATGGATTCAATGGTTGGTCTCCCAGTTGCTTTCTATTGTCATGGAGCTGAATAGAGATTGTCTTTGTCCACCGATGGTCCTGGCTGTATCGTGTGTGTGTGTGAGCTGTTTTGTCTGCAGGTCTCTTCTCAGCCTGTGTTCTTGGGGAGGACTATAGCGCAGAGGACTCTGGCTGGGATCTTCCTTGTCCAGGAAGGCCTTTGTTTACGCAGCTCTCAAAATGCTCTCTGGGATGGCTCTGATTTGTTGGGGGTTGTCTGATGAATCATCTCACCTGATCTCTCTCTCTCACACACACAAACACATACACAAAAACACACACTTTATTTACTGACCATGAAATGCTTAGTCAATGTCACAAACCTGACTGTTAACGATATATGCATCTCATATGTCTTGATCAGTTATTATTTTGGTTCTCATTTTATGTTGATGGCACTGCAACTTAAGTTGGCCCCTCCCGCTGCACAGCCTACATGCCAGTGGCCCACAGGTGTCAGAGGCTGTCAGGTTGGCAGTGTTCAGTGTGGAGGTCATCTGTCCTTTTCATCTCCCCACCTGGCTCCATCACCTGATCCCTGGTTAACAACCTGAAAGGATGACCCAATGGAAACATTTCACATTTTGCTAAGAGGCTGATGTCTGTTTTGAAGCTAGGGCCCTCACCTCTATTCTCTCCCTCTACACACAGTGTCACTATTGGGGAGAGCGGAGGGAGCACAGCACTTCCACTCATTACAACCCTTCCTGCTTTCTGAGAAGATGCTACATCTTGATTCCAAGTATCTTGATTAGTTGATTGACTGAACTGTTTTGTTCTGTGATCCTATTCACATGATGTGCAGGCTTCTATCTTCACATTGTGTTCTGTTGGATGAGCCATGGATGTAATGGGGTTAGGCCTAAAGGCCTGGGTATTTACCTCATCTTGTAAATGGATGGATTTTCTGATGCTGAATTGTGTCAAGGCTGGGCTACATTGTATTGTAGCATTGCCGCTGAGTCTCGTGTAGTGATGGTGCACTGAAGATGTCATTTACAGAGATTAAGTGTGTGTGTGTGGGGGGGGGCTTGGTCTAGTCTCCATGATGGTTTCTCAGTGTTCGATTGTGATCCGTCCCTAGAGAGGTTTCCCTTACCATCATCGCTCCATTAAAAATCTATCCCTGCAGTGGATTTGTGGCTCTGCCAATATGGATCCTTTAACCTATTAAGTGCTTTAGTTGAGAGAGGGGGCTGCATGTGGAGAGTGGCGACGCATGAGGTCCGCTCCTAAGTTCTTCATCCTCGACAGAGGATGGGTGGGGGCGAGAGCGGGACAATTATTTGTGTATTCAGGTGGAAAGGTAGCCTACCTCTCCTCAAACTCAAACGTGTGGCAAAGAGTAGCATACTACTATCAAATCAATGCTGAATACAATGAGTTGTGTTCTACCCGAAGGTACAGTATACACTGAGTGTACAAAACATTAGGAACACCTGCTCTTTCCATGACAGGTGAAAACTATGATGCCTTATTGATGTCACTTGTTAAATCCACTTAAATCAGTGTAGATGAAGGGGAGGAGACAGGTTAAAGAAGGGGTTTTAAGCCTTGAGGCAATTGAGAAATGGATTTTGTATGTGTGCCATTCAGTGGGTGAATTGGCAAGACAAAATATTTAAGTGCCTTTGAATGGGGTATGGTAGTCGGTGCCAGGTGCACCGGTTTGAGTGTGTAAAGAACTGCAATGCTGCTGGGTTTTTCACGCTCAACAGTTTCCCAGCCTGCGCCCTCAGTAAGATGTCATGTAAGATTATCCTCATGGTCCAGGCAGTGCTCTAGAGTTTCAAAAGGAACTGTTAATTTCCACAGCTCGAGGTGGCCGTGGGCTATATATAATCCTACACATGTACATGTACCGCTCCTTGAGCAAAAGGGCACAGCCATACAGAGATTTAGTGGAGTAGGTCATCAGACAGGGCTGTGGCCGAAAACAGAGTATTTAGACTATACTATCCGTGTCACCATTTCGAAAGTGCTTACACTAGGGGTTGACTCCTCCATTCTTGACCTCTGTTATATTAGAATTCTGGATCAATGAATTAATAAAAAAAGATAACCAGCACTGTGCCCATCCCAGACCCAGACTATGTGTGTATTGTAGTGGTGGGGTTGTGGAGACTGTGTATGACTGCAGTGTAGCAGTGTGTGTGTGTGTGTGTGTGTGTGTTTACACTTTAGGGGTTAATTAAGACTGGTGGAGAGAGACTCAACGTGCTCTGGCACTAATTACCTAACTGAGAGTCAGAAAGAGAGGAGAGGGTATGGCGGGCACTGCCACAGGGAGAACTCTGCCGCGTGTGTGTGCATCCCATGTGATCGTGTCCTCCCTCGGTAGTAGCTAGACAAACACCACAGGACTGATCCCTACAGACAACAAGTGGTCCTGGAGTCAGCAGGCAGGGCTGCATCAAACATTCATCTCTGGATTATTAATCAGCCTCTGACAGTCTAGATTGTCAGTGAATAGCACAGCTATGTCTCCCCTCACCCATAGAAGAGTGTGTAAAAGACAGCTCCTCTTACCAACAACAATACAATTCAAATCTGCCTAGACTGCATCTATTGGCTCTTCCCAATGTGGGCACGTCTCAAGTTGATGTCATATGATATGACATACATGTGCGAGTTTAACTGTTATTCTCATAATAATTCAACCATCCATGATACGGCGTAGAAACGATGTACTGTACTTGGTGGTGCTGTTTGAAGCGTTACCTCAATGTGTTGTCTCAAAACATTCCTTTCTGTTGAACCCTGACGCCTTTCACTTTCACTTCTTCACCACAGAAACTAGCTTCCCTCCCTGGAATCCTAGGGGTTTTCTTTCAGAGTGCTCCTACTCTCTTCTGCCCATGGCTTTGTCAGAGGAACCATCTCAAGAACCACATTGATGTGATGTATATCTATCTTCTGAGATGCACAGCATAATTAAAAAGATGTCCTAGAACGTGCCAATTGTAACTGTATTGATTGATGGGGAGACTGGGGAGTCTTTCTACAGGGTCATTGAGATCAGCAGTGTCAAGGGGGAGGTGGAACAGGTGAGGAGAGGGGGAGCACCAAGGGACTGGGATGGTTTGGACAGGGGAGGAGGAGTAATCGTCACTCATGTTCTACCGTCTCCCTGATTGGCCCACCTAGAACTGGGCAATATATCGTGAATACCGGTATACAGGTATGGATCCAAATCCCGTCTATAACGATTCTTTGATACAGTGCTAAATTAAAAGTTCTACAAATTGAACTACTTCACTGTCAGTTTTTGTTCTAGTTTGGTTGAGTATAAAACCATCAGAATGGAGAAAGCCCATTAAAACCACTTAGAACTAATTTGTTGCCATTCAAGGGTCATGCACTACTCGTAAAACATATTTTGAACTTTTATTATTCAGAAACATAAAATACCGCCATACTGTCAAAAATGTGAGAGATTGTGATATGATATTTGAGTGATATCGCCCAACCCTAGGCCCACCCCACCCAGTCCATTCTGTTGATTGGTTGTGCCTCTCTTTTCTTATGATGTCATCCCTGTAGTTGTGTCCACCTTTCTTTCAGGACACACAGCCCAGTAAGAATGATCTGACTGCCACTATAAATCTCCATGTTGAAAAGGCAACAACGGCCTGTGTGCAAGAAGTCATCTCCCCTGTTTATTCAGAGGGATAAATCAAAGCTGCAGCTTTTCTCTCTGGGCCAGACCTCTAGAACTTAGAATGTATCATTTAAAAAAGATGATGTTACAGCCTTCTGCTGCAGGAGATAACACTACGGTAGGCCAGGGCATGCCCAGGCTCAGTCAAGAGAGACCTCCACCTCAGCTGCTGTATTAACTAGTATATGCCCAGTATTTTTTTAACTGAATTAATTTACAGGGAAGAAGGAAGCTAAATGTTTACCCACACGATTGAGAGGTCGTGGTATTCTCTTCCTGTAGTGTTAGAGAATTATAGGCATCGGGTTGTTTTCACAAGCCTGTGAGTGTTGACATTGGTGTTGGTCTAGTCGATCTAGAGAGCTACCTGTTTCCATGAAACCTTGTGGCAGTCTGGTATACAGCCTGTTGGAACAGCCATGCAGGAGAAGCCCTGAGTGATTTGGAGCAGAGCAGAACAGATCAGAGGGCAGTTGCTCTGTCAGCAAGCAAGAAGCCTTCCTTCAATCATTAACATCAGTGACCCAACAGTCCACTCATCAACAAGGCACCCTGGTCTCTCTCTCACACACACACACACACACACACACACACACACAGGGGCTCTAGACTGGCAGAGGTGCATGACGGTGTATTAATACACTACCACAACCAGAGACAAATATAGGAGTTACTTGGAGTGTGTCTGTTGCCTTTGACTCCCTGCCACGGCATCAGCCTTGTAAATGGGGTGGGGGTTTTGATGGTGTGTATCCTGCTCTCATCAATCTGTCCAGGTTGGTGTCACTAGTTACTCCTCTCCTCTAGGAACACTGCAGCGCCTGTGTAGGCATATGTGTTTGTGTGTGTACTGTACACAGGGCCCCGTGTGTGTACAGTTTTTGAGCACATGAGGAGTAACAGGGCTTCATGGAGCTAAAACTTTAGAGGAGGACAGGAGGTTAGTGTAGGATAGGGGATACAGGTCAGGGTATATTTCTGAGAGCAGTGAAGAGGTAGGTGGGTCAGTACGGTGGCTGTTTGGTCAAGAAGGTTGTAGTGTACTAAAGGAGTAGTATGCTTACATCCGGTAGAAGATCCAGGGTCTGTTTGTTAGGAAGTCGTCTGTGTGGGCAATGTTCCCTCTAATTTTTCCCGGCACTGAGCAAATTTTAGGTCTGCTGAGCGCAAACTTGAACATTGTGAAAATGTATCAGTGGCCAAGTAGGCTGCTGTGGCTATTTGATCATAATGTAGGCATACCAGAGTTGCCTACCATAAAAAACTATGGAGAAAAATGCATCCCATAACATTTAAAAATGGAAATAGCTGTTCTGCCAGTAGCAGCAAATGTGTGGTCAATGTAAGCCTACATTCCATGAGACTTTAGAAAAAAACATGCAGGGCTTGACTTTAACCTGTTTATCCACTTGTCCTTCAGACAACGAGGGGACTGAAAATGTGGTGTTTGATGCAAGAAACCACTACAAAATAAAAAGCATTATTATTCCCATACCATTATTAGAGAGAAACAGACAAGTTATGCTACCCTCTGCCTATTGGCTACTTAGCTTATTCAAGACCGTCTCAAAATGCAACACTGCCCCTTTTTAAGACATACAAAAGCTCTTTACTTGACTAGTTTTTCAAAGATGGCTAGAAATGCACACATTTTGTGCTCTTGTAGGAAGCAACCACTTGTTGACAAGAAATTAGCTATAACTGCTCTAATAACTCACTAACTAGCAAACAACATGAACAAATGTGCACAGGTGGCTACATGCAGCTCTCGCTTTGATATCAGAACAAGCGCATCTACTCGCGACCGCTAATGCTTTAAATACAGTCCAGTTCAAAGTGAATGGCACAGATCCATATATGGCAATGGCTATTTGCATATAGGCCTACTGCAGCTCTGACTGGTTATGGCGTACCGGTCTGTGTAGAGCCTTAGTCGTGCCTGTCAATGCAATAGACCCCTACTCCAATGCGCTCTGCCTAAAAGAAAATCTCTTGCACAGTTAGTTTTGCATACTAATAAGTCTTCCATAGTTTTGTTTTTGTTTCGGTATGTTACATAGCAAGTGGCTAATATTGCGTTGATTCGAGCACAATTCCCACAGTAGAGTGAAACATTGATAGTGTTAACTAAAGTGGTAAATTCTAGAAAGTTGAGTGAAGTTCAGTCTCGTACTTCGCTGCGCCACGCATGCGCGCAGCTTAGAATGAACATTGTGTGTAGGTACAGTAGAAGATAAAGGGTGCGGCAGATCCATACACTGGGTTGCTGTGGGTTGGTTGGTTGGCTGGCCCATATATTTTATCTCAGTTAAGAGATATTGGACAAGGGAGGCTCTTCTATAAACCTGTCATGTCATGATAAATTACAAGGGCAAAGAATAGTCCTTCTTATTGAGGTCAGTTTAACCTTTTCACTGACTCTTCATCACTGTCCTGTCCTGCCATAGAGAAGTGGTCATGAGAAGGATATGTATGTCGTGGTCCTCTGTAGCTCAGCTGGTAGAGCACGGCGCTTGTAACGCCAAGGTAGTGGGTTCGATCCCCGGGACCACCCATACACAAAAAAAATGTATGCACGCATGACTGTAAGTCGCTTTGGATAAAAGCGTCTGCTAAATGGCATATTATTTTATTATTATTTACTAACTGACTGGTGGTAAGCTACTGAGTGTATACCACCAACATCGCCCTTATGACTCCTCACTGCTGCTGTTTGACTCATGTCCTCTGGAATTTCACTGCCCGGCGTGCGCATGTACGTGCGTGCAGCTTACTCGACAGTTGAGACCCTGCCCCAGCCCGTCAACCAGGAGAGGAGAGGGAGTACAGTGGCAGGACTTTAGCTAGGTGTCTCTTTTAGCCACGCTACGCTACCCAGTTCACTTGGGTATGGGGTTTTACCCTGTCAAATCAGAAGCCTACTGGTTGGCTAGGTTTACTGAGGCTGCACCTGTGATGCATGTGCTGAGATCTTATGGGAAAATTACAAGTTGATAGCTTTCTGTTAGCTGTTTTTGTTTTAGGGCACTGACATCCTATGAGTGAACCACTGTAGTCTGACACTGTTCTGTAGGTTTAGGAGACACACTGACTGTGTTGTGACACATGGAGCAATACCATCACTAGTATGTCCTCTGTGTTATCTAGGCTACATTCATATCTGATGATCTGTTGGAATAACTTAGTGTCCATGGTTATCTCTGAATCTCTCTCATACACTCTCCATTCTTCCATCTGTTGCAGTGAGAGACTGGATGTGTACATACCATTCAACTCAACACCTCACTGTGTCTGGGTCTCAGTATTCTTACATTGCTCCCTCCCTCTCCTCGCCTCCTCTCCTTCATGATCACTGATTGGTGAATGGATTGGATAAGGTAGATTTCCACCATATAGCTCTCACCTGTCATGTTCTGTCCCACTCAGATCAGTGGTCAAAACAGGCTGAAGGATGCATTCTAAAGGATTCCCACAGACTGCCTGTGTGTTGATTTGAGTCCCTCTCTTTCCAATCATGTCAGATCAGTGATGGGATGACATGAGGAAAGGATGTGTTCTGGAAGAGAACAAGGCCTGGTCCAACTGGATTCATATTCACTAGGAGACATACAGTTGAAGTCGGAAGTTTACATACACTTAGGTTGGAGTCATTAAAACTCGTTTTTGAACCACTCCACAAATGTCTTGTTAACAAACTATAGTTTTGGCAAGTCGGTTAGGACATCTACTTTGTGCATGACACAAGTAATTTTT
This sequence comes from Coregonus clupeaformis, assembly GCF_020615455.1. Classification (NCBI taxonomy): domain Eukaryota; kingdom Metazoa; phylum Chordata; class Actinopteri; order Salmoniformes; family Salmonidae; genus Coregonus; species Coregonus clupeaformis. The sequence continues at coordinate 47,607,408 of NC_059210.1, read as the reverse complement.
CCAACAATTGTTTACAGACAGATTATTTAACTTTTATAATTCACTGTATCACAATTCCAGTGGGTCAGAAGTTTACATACACTAAGTTGACTGTGCCTTTTAAACCGTTTGGAAAATTCCAGAAAATGATGTCATGGCTTTAGAAGCTTCTGATAGGCTATTTGACGTCATTTAAGTCAATTGAAGGTGTACCTGTGGATGTATTTCAAAGACTACCTTTAAACTCAGTGCATCTTTGCTTGACATCATGGGAAAATCAAAAGAAATCAGCCAAGACCTCAGAATTTTTTTTGTAGACCTCCACAAGTCTGGTTCATCCTTGGGAGCTATTTCCAAACCACGTTTGGTACCATGTTCATCTGTACAAACAATAGTACGCAAGTATAAACACCATGGGACCACCCAGCCGTCATACCGCTCAGGAAGGAGAGGCGTTCTGTCTCCTAGAGATGAATGTACTTTGGTGCCAAAAGTGAAAATCAATCCCAGAACAACAGCAAAGGACCTTGTGAAGATGCTGGAGGAAACGGGTACAAAAGTATCTATATCCACAGTAAAACTAGTCCTATATCGACATAACCTGAAAGGCCACTCAGCAAGGAAGAAGCCACTGCTCCAAAACCGCCATAAAAAAGCCAGACAACGCTTCGTAACTGCACATGGGGACAAAGATCGTACTTTTTGGAGAAATGTCCTCTGGTCTGATGAAACAAAAATAGAACTGTTTGGCCATAATGACCATCGTTATGTTCTTGCAAGCCGAAGAACACCATCCCAACTGTGAAGCACAGGGGTGGCAGCATCATGCTGTGGGGGTGCTTTGCTGCAGGAGGGACTGGCGCACTTCACAAAATAGATGGCATCATGAGGAAGGAAAATTATGTGGATATATTGAAGCAACATCTCAAGACATCAGTCAGGAAGTTAAAGCTTGGTCACAAATGGGTCTTCCAAATGGACAATGACCCCAAGCATACTTCCAAAGTTGTAGAAAAATGGCTTAAGGACAACAAAGTCAAGGTATTGGAGTGGCCATCACAAAGCCCTGACCTCAATCCTATAGAATATTTGTGGGCAGAACTGAAAAAGTGTGTGCAAGCAAGGAGGCCTACAAACCTGACTCAGTTACACCAGCTCTGTCAGGAGGAATGGGCCAAAATTCACACAACTTATTGTGGGAAGCTTGTGGAAGGCTACCTGAAACGTTTGACCGAAGTTAAACAATTTAAAGGCAATGCTACCAAATACTAATTGAGTGTATGTAAACTTCTGACCCACTAGGAATTTGATGAAATAAATAAAAGCTGAAATAAATCATTCTCTCTATTTTAAGAATGTGAAATGTCAGAATAATAGTAAAGTGGTGTTCCTAACTGACCTAAGACGGGGACCTTTTACTAGGATGAAATGTCAGGAATTGTGAAAAACTGAGTTTAAATGTATTTGGCTAAGGTGTATGTAAACTTCCGACTTCAACTGTATATGGAAGCAGACAGGAACTTGTCCAATAACAAGTGCTCGTTTTTGTTGAAAAGCGTTTTCCATTGCAAAACATTTTGCTACGTTTTGCACTAATGAATACAGCCCAGGTTGTTTAATGAGAGCCCCTGATTTATGGGCAGGGCAGCCCTGTGTAATTGCTGTGCCGGACCCAACCACTGAGGGGGGGGCAACTAGAGGCACACCTGGGAGTCCTAAAACCCTCTGACTTCCCCTTCTCTGTCCTCTCCTCTGAACTCACTGACACCAGTGGCTATCACTGCTGCAGTGCCACAAAGTACACTCAACATGGTGTGCAGATATCTATCTATTTTCTATGGAACACAGCAGAGAAATTATGGATGCTAGTTAGATTTTTCGCATACGTTGTTGTCCATTCAATGCGTCGAGAATTTGTTTTTTATTAGGATCCCTATTCGCCACTGCGAAAGCAGCAGCTACTCTTCCTCTTCCATCACCAGACCCTCGGCTTTTGGGGCTTTAGGCCAGAGTTATTTTGTCTCAGCCCAGAGTCTTTTACCCTGCTCTACCCCCCTCCCTCCACTCTACAGTTAATACAAGCCTACTGCTAATGTGAGTTTACGCAAAGGATGGCAGCCTAAAATCCCAATCCTGCTATATTGCACGTAACTAGAACATTATTTCATGCAAAACATTATTTTGTGGTCTAGGCTGACACCCTTTGGATTGTTTTGGAACTGCAGAGTGCGCGCAGCATGACTAGCTCACATTAGTTAGCTGTAATGTGACCAACATTAACATTAGGCTTTTTTTTATTGCCAATCAAATATTGGACATGGTTAATGAAAACATTGCAACAAAATAATGGAAAATTACGATATAGTTATGCACTTGTAATGTGTACTTGCTAATAGATTTTTATAAATATTATTAAATGGGTTTACTGACCACAACCCATTGAATTAATATTAAGAAGTGTTGATTATTTGGCATCAGAAGAGCACAGTGCATGGGAGAAAGCAGTGAGATATGCAACATAGTGTTATGTTTCTGCAAAATGTTCACTGCTAGCCTGCGAGGCAAAGAGTGCGGGGTGCTTCGTTTCGGTCGCGCAGGGATCAAATCCCCCTTCCCCGGAGTCAGCCCAAGGACTTCAGAGCTGAGCCCTGGATGTTCTGTGACGTCCCTGCTGGGGTCCACACAAAATATGAAACATTATATAATACAGAACATGAATAGACAACAACAGCTCAAGGACAGAACTACATACATTTTAAATGTCTCACACAGCCTACATATTCATACATACAGACAATATCTAGGTCAAATACGTAATACAGTGCAAATTACAATACAGAATAATGGTGTATTAAGGTGTTATTTTCTCATTTTTTTCTCTGTTTTTATTGCTATCTTGAGTTAACTGGGATGGCAGAGTTCCATGTAGTCATGGCTCTATTTAATACTGTGCGTTTCTCAGTCTCTGTTCTGGACCTGGGGACTGTGAAGAGACCTCTGATTGCATGTCGATTAGTGTCCGAACTGTGTGCCAAGTGCTTGAACAGGCAGTTCGGTACCTTCAACATATCAACACCTCGCACAAAGACCAATTTGTGATGCACTCAATCTCTCCCTATGTCCCTCTTTGCTGCACATGACCACACAGCTGGGAAGTAGGCCAGGTGTGACAAACTAAGGCCTGTAGGACCAGTCTGGTCGACAGATGTCAAGAAGGCAAAGCAATGTCCTATCATGGACTGACCTCTTCTCATTTTAGTAACCATTGAGTCTATATGTTTTAACCATGACGGCTTGCTATCTAGGGTTACACCCAGCAGTTTAGTCTCTTCAACTTGCTCAATCACCACATTATTCAATAATCGATCAAAATGAGGTAGAGCGAGTGATTTGTAACAAAAACAATGCTTTAAATGTTTTGTTTATATTTAGCACCAGCCTATTGCAAGTTACCCATTCTAAAACTGACTGGAGCTCTATGTTAAGGGTGTCAGTTATTTTACTGTTGCAGCCGACGTGTATACTGTTGAGTTGTCAGCGTACATACACACACCTGCTTTATTCAAGGTCAGTGGAAGGTCATTAGTAAAAACAGAAAACAATAATGGCCCTAGCCGGCTGCCCTGCGGTACACTAGAACAATATTAAAATATTTGTAATCAAATTAAAAGTATTTGCAAGCAAAACCAGCCAAGATTACCGTTTGTACAACATAACTGCAGTCTCACGCATCACGCAACAGACGTCATCAGAGCACGCAACAGATCAGTGTACTGTCTACACTCGGTTGGTTGTTTTTATGAAATTGTTTTCAATCATGTCAACAACAACATATTTAACCATTGGAAGTTCTGATAGCTACAGAGTCCGCGACGCGGTTAGCTTTTTCAGCTGGGACCGCAAGTTTGTGTCCTGGATTCCTGCAAAAAATAAATAAATAGTTAGCAGTTAGCCATCATGCTTACAGAGCAAGTTAACGCTAGCAGTGCTGGAGTCAAATGGCACCAGGTGCGAGAGATCTACGCAAGAGGAGGAAAATAAGGTGGAACTGACATATTAACATAAACTCTTGGTCTGTTCCAAATGTATCATCATCAAGCAGCTTTGGGAAGAGATTCTCTGGCTGCTAGCTCAGCTGCGGGAAAAACAAGATGTGCTTTCTAAGTACTTTGTTGCAGCCCAGGCACACAGAATTTCAGTTCTGAATGCCTCCTACAGCCAAGGGGTCGATGAGTCGGGCGGTACTGACATGCTCCAATCCACTGGACAGATGGTAAGTTCAACTCCGCAGCCAGTGGGAGACTGGACACTGGCAAGGTGAAGGAGGTTGGGTGGGAGGCAGTCTGGTCGTCTCCATATATCCTAGAAGATCAGATCCAGCTATTAAACAGCTTTGCCCTGCTGGAGGCTGACATACCGGCCCCGGGAGTCCGCTCTGATCCTGGGAGTACACCAACAGCCAGCAACCGCCAGGGGCGCTGACCAAAGGAAACAAGGTCTTGGGCCCTCCACCATCTCCCAGAGGATTCCGATGCCATCTGCTGCTACTGGTACATGTGCGGTGAGTCGAAGCACACCTCGTCGTGGGCAGCTCGATGGTGAGTGATTTTTGGCCTGTGGGCCGACCAAGGTCCACTGTCACCCAGGCGCCCGTGTCCAAGATATCAACTTCCTCCTGCCCACAGTTCTAGCCAACTACTCTAATATTGGCACCATTGTCACTCACGTTGGATTTAACAACATTAGTTTTCGGCAATCGGAGGAACTGAAGAAGGCCTACAACATTCTCTTGAATGCCCTTGTTTGCACAGGGAAGAGACCACTAAAGCTGCACTAAAGTAACAAAATAGCTCCCACAATCTTCTTACTATCAATTTCTTTCAGCCAGTCATCAGTCATTTGTGTCAGTGCTGAGCATGTTGAGTGCCCTTCCCTATAAGCATGCTGAAAGTCTGTTAATTTGTTTTCTGTAAAATAACTTTGTATTTGATCAAACACCATTTTTTCCTAAAGTTTGCTAAGCTCTTGTAACAGGATGATTGGTCGGCTGTTCTAACCATTTAAAAGGTGCTCTGCTATTCTTGGGAAGTGGAATGATCTTTGCCTCCCTCTGTCTTCTAGGATTAAATTCAAGATGTGGCAAACAGGAGTCACAATGTATTCTGCTACCAACCTCCGCAATTTACCATCCAGGTTGTTGGTACCAGGTGGTTTTCACTTCTTCCACACCCACTTTGCGGAACTCAAAACTACAGTGTTTGTCTTTCATTATTTGGTCCGTTATGCATTAATATGAAGGCTCAGCATTTGTTGTTTGTATGTCATGCCTAAATTTGCTAATCTTGTCAACAACAAAGTTATTAAAGGGGTTGGCAATATCAAAGGGTTTTGTTATGAAAAAGCCATCTGCCTCATGACTGATGGAGACAAGTTTGCCTTTTTGCCTGGAATTTCACTTAAAGTACTCCAGAGCTTTTTATTATCATTCTTTATATCAATTATCTTTGTTCCATAGTATAGTTTCTTCTTCTTTTTTAGTTCCGTGATTTCTCAATTTACTGTATGTTTGCCAGTCTGCTATGTTGTCAGACTTATTTGCTATTCCCTTTGCCTCATCCCTCTCAGCCATACAGTTTCAATTCATCTATCCATGGGTGAATTTGGCAGTTCTAACAGTCAGTTTCTTGATGGGCGCATGCCTGTCAGTAACCAGAAGAAGCATCATACTCAGCTGTCATTGAGGGGCTATTCAAATGCTCTGCTCACGTGCTGCATGGGCTACATAAAGGCTTTCAAATAAACAGCGCCTCTACGCTGTATAAAAAACATGAGGCTTCCGATTGTGAGGTAGGCATCAATGAGGAGCACTCAGTGTCAAACCCCTCTCCCCTCTCTCTCGTGTTGTGTGGGAGCGGATTGGAACATTGAGTACCTTCAGCACATTTGTGACATTCCTCTAAGGGGGTCTTAACCTCAGCCGCCCTACACACAAACATCTCACCTCTGGGCAGAGGTGGTGGTAAACAGAGTAGTGAGGTAGGGGTTAAGGGAAGCTAATGTCAGACAGAACACGTGCCAATGAATATACATCAAATGTATTAACCTTTCTCTTCCCTCTCGCCCTCTCTCTGCTGCTCTCTCCTCTCTCACAGCAGTGTGTGTGGGGAGCAGTGAGGATGACTGAATACAAGTTGGTGGTGGTGGGGGCTGGAGGTGTGGGGAAGAGTGCACTCACCATCCAGCTCATCCAGAACCACTTTGTGGATGAATACGACCCCACCATAGAGGTATGTACTGTGTGAGTGTGTGCGTGTGTGCACGCGTGTCCAGAACTTCTGTCCACATCTGCAGCTGATCACTGTGGTTGATGTCATGTGGATGTGGCCCCTCCCCTGATCTGTAGTGAACAGAGTAGAGTAGGCTAGTGTGACTACTGGCTCACTGGAGAGACCACTGTTAACTACCGAATGTCATTACCAAACAGGCTACTCACTATCAGTTCAATTGTCCAAAATAATTTTTTTAAAGTTTCAATTTCTTACTCCACCGCTACTCCTTTTTTAGTTCCTCTCAGTTCACTATAAGAGAGATTTTTAGAGACGGCGAGAGAACAGGAGAGAGCGAGTCTGTCTGTGCTTTCTCTTCTCTCGCTCTCTTTCTCACCACGCCTGCCTCTGGCCAGACAATGTCCTTTTTGTGTGTGTGCATTCCTGGCCCCTATGCACTAGCACACAAAGGCCCTGCACCACATGTTTGTGTCTGTGTGTTGGGACGCTAAACATTGGCCCTGCTACTCTGCCCCTTTGATACCACTATCTCTTCTCTGGCCAGTCACACAGCATGGGGATTTAGCATAGATATCAACCAGCACACTCCACGTGTGTGTGTGTGTGTGTGTGCTTGCCTGCGTGTGAGAGAGACTATCAATCAGGTCCCAGACCCAGACTCATGCTTTAAGCCTAGTCAAGAGATGTGTGTAAATGGTTAGTATATTGAACACTCATCAATGGATTTCAGCTTATACTCCATTAGAGCATTCATTACAGATTGTAGGGTGTTCACCCATAAAATGATTAATTCATTCAAGGTTTATACAAATGTGTCCATTCAATAGAGCATTCCGTCAGAAAAGAGATATTCCAAACCCCATGTCTCTACCATATATGGTTCAATGTTACAGAAGATTTACTCTGAGAATTTAGCATGTTTAGAGTGAATGGAATGTCATCACAGGCGTGATCAAAAAGTGGTCACTGCGCAATAGAACTCTTAACGGCGCTAACTTCAATTGACAAGCTAACTAGTGGCTGCAGGTTTGTGCGTGAAAACATGGTCTTTTTCTAAATGAAATCCGCTGAATAAAAAACTAAATGGGGACTAAATATATATTTATTTACAAAGCTAAGAGACTGAATTTCAGTATCCAACCTTCGCGAAGACAATCTGTTCCTGTTTTCATTGTGTATTTCTGAGTCTTTCCCTTTAAATCGCCATAGAAACTGCCCCTCTCAACGTAGTTTGATTTCTATTATAGGCAATGAAAGCCAAGAATCTGGAGCTGAAAATGACGAAGGTATCAAGTTGATTTTGATTGGTCCAACCAGAGGAAACGCCTCCAAATGATACCACCTCACAACGCCAAATATGGAAGAGATACAACTAAGAGCGGCACAGTCTAAACTAGCAATGGTCACAGCAAATTAACGTTATTATTTAATCAACACTGTCAAGTACAAGTATATTACGTTTATAATATTGTAGAGAACAATCTAATGATTAATTCTGTGTAATTTATAATGACATGGGGCAAAGAAAAATGCATTTTTACATAAATTTCATAGCACCCTCTTGAATTGCCCTGTTTTTCTCTACATTGTACAGCAGTGAGTGAACGCCTACATATTGTTTGTATGTTAATTTAGTGCACCAGGGGTTGAGTTTGTTAAAGGTAACTGTGGCTGTGGGCCAATTTAACTTACACACATCCTTACACACCAAACCAATTCTTGTAAATCCTTAAGCAGGAGTGGGCAAATGCACACTTGGGTAGAGAATCCGTAGGCAGTCTGTCTGTAGCAGTGTAACTGGAGGATGTCCCCCCCCCCGCTTCAGGACTCATACAGGAAGCAGGTGGTGATTGACGGGGAGACATGTCTGCTGGACATCCTGGACACTGCAGGTCAGGAGGAGTACAGCGCCATGAGGGACCAGTACATGAGGACAGGGGAGGGCTTCCTCTGTGTCTTCGCAATCAACAACACCAAGTCCTTCGAGGACATCCACCAGTACAGGTGTGTGTGTGTCTGTGACTGGCCAGGGGGCTGTATGTGATGGTGGGGGGGATCATGGCTGTCTTGTGTGCAAGCTCTCTGCAGTAGCTAGCTAGGTGATGTCATGTCTTAGCATTTAACACAGCTAAAGCTTAGCCTTCCGACTGGAGTGATTACAGCACGTTGCCAATGAAATCGATCCTGACTCAATTAGACCAGAGGAGAGTAGCGCAGAGGAGGAACACTCCCAAGGACATGGAGGGAGTGAGGCAAGAATTCCAGATGGAGATGATGATAATCTATTCTGCCTCCTCTCTTTCCATCTCCCCACTCCTGGTCTCTCTCATTCTCTCTACCTTTCGCTCTACCTCTTGTTTGTTTTTATTGGTGATGAGGAAAGTTACGTTATATTTGGGGAACATATGATTAGCATGTTTTAGATTAGAACCACACGATAAGCAACACATTTGTCTACCCCCTGTGTTACTCCTGACCACCTGGGGTGCCAGGCTCCAAAGCACTCTGTTAATGACACCACATCACTGTCTAAAGATGGACAGACACTCAATCCTATAATAATACTCAACATCCCAGATCCCAGGCCAGAATAGAGGACTACTGAGTTACCCTGGTCAGGTTTTTTTTAAAGATGTATTGTTCATCTGATAGACAGAGGGAGGGCAGCTTGTTGTCCCTCTGTGTTAACTCCAGCTCTAATATTCGAGGTGTGCCAGGCTGCCAGCAGTGGGATTGGCATGGCTTGCCTGTTGCCCTCCATCTGGCCTGCACTATACAGGGGACCAACCTGGGCAAAGCGCTATGCAGAGTCACTAATCTACAAATCAAACAGACCATAGATCAGTTGCTGGGCTTGCATTGGCTATTGTGTGTACTGATAGGTGATGAAGGTGAATTGAGGGGGTGATGTATAGATCTGACCCAGTCTCCTCACGCAGGCATCTGACTGGATGCTTGCTTAAGTGATTAGCTCATTCTGTTGGCTGCCTTCCCATCCATCTCCTCAGATGCACAGCCATAGACATTGGGCATGTGCGTGCCAGGCACGACTGCAGAAAAAGACAACCTGGAACGCCACCGCTAGAAATCATCCACCCGGTTAGCTGTCCTGCTTGTGACTGTGCTGAGCTCCAGACAGAGAGAGAGTTGAAAGGTGGCACGAGCTGAGGATATGTATTGAGCTGAGCTGATGGATAGATCTGACCCACTCCCCTCACACACTCACACTCCCCTGGCCTGCTGGCTAGATGGCTGCTGGAGAGATGAGGTCATGCTGTTTGCTGCCCTCCTGCCTGCCGTCCACCTCCATCCCTCCTCCAGCAGTGCAGCACAGCCTGCTCCTCTGGGTCCTACAGCCCGCTCCTCTGGGTCCTACAGCCCCTTGAGTGTCTGACTGTGGTGTTGTTTATGGAGAAAAGGAGAGGGAGGTAGGATCCTAAGACAGAAGGGTGAAATGACCCATGAACACTCGGCTCCTTCATTGGGAGTTGATCGTGCCAACACTTTACATAATGCATTAGTTGTGGAATTATGTTGTAACAGGTGGATATATGCAGAGCAAGCTTATTATAGTTATATGTTTTTATATTCGTTTTTATTTATATTCATTTTCCAATTTTTATTTGAAATTAATTTGAGTTTCCATTAGTTTATAGACCTGATTTGCTAGTTTTTATTTAGTTGTAGTTGTATAGCAATATTTCTATTTCGTTGTTTTGTTTTAGTGTTGGGGACAGAAAGCATGTGAGGGAGGCTAGGAACCGTTTGTACTGTATAGTTTTTTGGGATGTCCCTTCTTGCAACTGAGGGGCAGTAATACAGTGCCTTTGGAAATTATTCAGACCCTACAGCCTTATTCTAAAATTTATTAAATTGTTTTTTCCCCCTCATCAATCTACACACAATACCCCATAATGACAAAGCGAAAACAGGTTTTTAGAAGTTTTTGCTAATTTATTACAAATAAAAAATGGAAATATCACATTTACATAAGTATTCAGACCCTTTACTCAGTAATTTGTTGAAGCACCTTTGGCAGCGATTACAGTCTTGAGTATTCTTGCTACAAGCTTGGCACACCTGTATTTGGGGAGTTTCTCTCATTCTTCTCTGCAGATCCTCTCAAGCTCTGTCAGGTTGGATGGGGAGCGTCGCTGCACAGCTATTTTCAGGTCTCTCCAAAGATGTTGGATCAGGTTCAAGTCCGGGCTCTGGCTGGGCCACTCAAGGACATTCAAAGACTTGTCCCGAAGCCACTCCTGCGTTGTCTTGGCTGTGTGCTTAGGGTCGTTGTCCTGTCTGAGATCCTGAGTGCTCTGGAGCAGGTTTTCATTAAGGATCTGTCTGTATTTTGCTCCGTTCATCTTTGCCTCGATCCTGACTAGTCTCCCTGCCACTGAAAAACATCCCCACAGCATGATGCTGCCACCACCACGCTTCACCGTAGGGATGGTGCCATGTTTCATCCAGACGTGATGCTTGGCATTCAGGCCAAAGAGTTCAATCTTGGTTTCACCAGACCAGAGAATCTTGTTTCTCATGGTCTGAGAGTCCTTTAGGTGCCTTTTGGCAAACTCCAAGCGGGCTGTCATGTGCCTTTTACTGAGGAGTGGCTTCCATCTGGCCACTCTCCCATAAAGGCCTGATTGGTGGAGTGCTGCAGAGATGGTTGTCCTTCTGGAAGGTTCTCCCATATCCACAGAAGAATTCTAGAGCTCTGTCAGTGACCATTGGGTTCTTGGTCACCTCCCTGACCAAAGCCCTTCTCCCCTGATTTCTCAGTTTGGCCGGGCGGCCAGCTCTAGGAAGAGTCTTGGTGGTTCCAAACTTCTTCCATTTAAGAATGATGGAGGCAACTGTGTTCTTGGGGACCTTCAATGCTGCAGAAATGTTTTGGTACCCTTCCCCAGATCTGTGCATCGACACAATCCTGTCTCGGAGCTCTACGGACATTTCCTTTGACCTCATGGCTTGGTTTTTGCTCTGACATGCACTGTCAACTGTGGGACCTTATATAGACAGGTGTGTGCCTTTCCAAATCATGTCCAATCAATTGAATTTACCATAGGTGGACCCCAATCAAGTTGTAGAAACATCTCAAGGATGTTCAATGGAAACAGAATGCACCTGAGCTCAATTTCGAGTCTCATAGCAAAGGGTCTGAATACTTATGTGAATAAGGTATTTATTTTTATTTAGCAAACATTTCTACAAACCTGTTTTCTTTTTGTCATTATGGGGTATTGTGTGTAGATTGCCTAGGGTATGTATTTATTTAATCCATTTTAGAATAAGGCGGTAAAGTAACAAAATGTGGAAAAAGTCAAGGGGTCTGAATACTTTCGGTAATGGGTCAGGCTATAGGTTAGGTTTAATTCATAAAGTCAATCTCAATGTGACTTGGATTTAAAAGGAATAGCGCTGAGACTGGTGAAAAAAAACTCTCTCTCATCCAGGCTTACACCAATCCAATGCTTTTTAACTTTAGTAGTACATGTAAGAAGAATCGAGCTAGATACCTAGCCAATTTTCCCATTTTAGCTAGGTGATAGTGATGCACAAGCTAGGCCTATTTGAAACATCACCATCTCCTGGCTGTATTAACTTGCCAGATTCAGTATCTTGAAAGCCCCCCCATTAGATTTTATTTCATTTTAATTTGTTTTGGAGTCAAAGATAATAGTTTCAGTTCAGTGTTTTGTTAATTATTTTATTTAAGTTTACTAAATAGTTTTTTCATGATTCGTTTCAGTTTACTATAATAACCTTGGTGTAGTGGAGGGTAAACAAAGTTTACACACCTTTTTTGTTTTTGCTTGACAGTTTTACCCACCTTTTGTGGAAAAATGCATTGAAAGTATAGGGAGGGTTACTTTTTTCACCGTGATCAGAGTTTACCCACCTATTTTCACCACTGTATCACTGGGTATGTGTACAGGCAATTACATTGTGTTTTCCATAGCTGCAAGTGCTTACGACTCTACTAAAGTTTTTCTACTGGTAGTTCCTGTGGTTTAAGGCCCATGTAATGTCGAGTACGGTCCTCATTTCAGTAGAAACGGGTTAAACCAGGTAGGGAACTGACCAGTGTTTTTCTGTCTTCCTATAGGGAACAGATCAAGCGCGTGAAGGACTCTGACGACGTGCCCATGGTGCTGGTGGGTAATAAATGTGACCTTCCATCGCGTACTGTGGACACACGGCAAGCACAGGAACTGGCCCGCAGCTACGGAATTCCCTACATCGAGACCTCGGCCAAGACACGACAGGTACGCTTACACACACACACACACACACACACACACAGAGCAGTGAGGGTCCCTCAATGCAATGTATATGTGTGTGTGTGCGGTGCTGGGAACATTTTCTACAAATACACAAAGTTATGTTGTTGATGGCCATCAAATTTACGACCTTGTAAATATGTAATGCCCACCTTTTTGCAGATTGTTCTGACTGTGTGTGTGTTTTGCAGGGGGTAGAGGACGCCTTCTACACACTAGTGAGAGAGATCAGGCAGCACAAGCTGAGGAAGCTCAACCCTCCGGACGAGAGTGGACAGGACTGCATGAGCTGCCGCTGTGTGGTGTCGTGATGGAGGTCGTTCAGAAACTCTACCAACTTCATCGCAAGCATAATCAACAACATCGTTCACAGCAAAGAGACACTGAATCCTTACACAATATCTTAATCATTTCTCTTTTTCTCCCACAGCTCACCAGTTCGGGGTGAGGAGTGGACCTATGGCGCGTAGTGGCAGCATGGACTTAAAGACTGACGGTGGAGGATGAAACAACAACAAACTTTGAAACTAAAGAGGACAGTCAAAGAAAAGCAGAGCAAGCGGATGCACCACCAGGCTGACTGTGTACCATAGAGGAGAGGGGGATCTTGCCCCTGCCAGGCCGTGCTAGACTAGACTAGGCTGTCTGTCTGTCCCCTCTTTGAGTCCATGTCTGCCAGAGCAACACCACTAATAACTGTTTCTCACCAGTGATCATGCTCGGCAGCTCCAATGAGTTCCTGCTAAGTTATTGTTTTACAGTCTCAACACTGGTCTTAAAGGGGGATGTCACCAATCCCTGGTGAGTCCCCCTCACCACCACCTTCTCATACCTCAAAACCCTGATTTTACATTTGACCCCCCGAAAAGACTGGACAGTAGTAGCCTATATCCCCATCCCTAATTTAACCTCCCCCCAGCCTCCTTGTTCCTCTCTAGAGGGGCTCTGCAGTAACCTCATTATTACGGACACAAGTATGGGGACGGAGCATGACAAAAGACACGCCACATAGGAATGGTCCTTTTTCTATTTAATTTTTTTGGTTAGTCTAGCTGTCAAACCGAACTTTCTTTTCTTCTTAAAACACGTTTTTTTTTTATGTGGCTTTTTTGTGATTTGAAGGTGATCATGCTTGGCGTTGTAAGGTAAGCCAGGATGTTTCTTTTGTGTGATGGGCTGTAGCCATTTTAAGACCTGTCACCGTGAGGAAGTCCTTATTTGGGTCCTTATGTGGGCAGGGCTGTGGATCAGACAGATGGATGGACTCATTTTCCCAGAGTGCCATTGCCTTCCCCCTCACAGACATGTTCGTGCACATGTGTGAGTGTGCTAAAGGGTTCTCTTCGTGGAGTAATATAGGACTAGATATTGTAGGTTCTGGTGCAATAGGAATGTTTACTGTCTAGGTTTAAGAATTGGGAATAAACCATCTCTCTCTCATGCCTATTTATTATTTGCTTGTATTTTTTGGGTGGAGAAGGGAGTGGTACATAAGTGAAGTTTTACTTGCTGTTGCCTTCAAGGTTTGGCTGAATGGTTGGAAGGATGGGAGACTAACATCATTCCTTGGTCCATGCAGTGCCATTATTTACCATGGGGTGGTTATGCAGTGAATGATTCTTCTTGCACAGCCTTTCAGGGAAGTGGAACAAAATACCCTTTGAGATTAAGTGCTATTTTAAGACACCGGTGGCATTCATTTCTTTCCTATTCCTTTGCTTAGACAACTGTATGGTGTTTAGTATAGTTTGACATTTCTAGATAGCAAGTATCGGTCCTCACTGTGTTTTAAGGCTCAGGAAACGGGAATGTCCAGAAATGTCTCACCTTTTGATCCTGGAACATAAGATGGAACGCCAGAATTTCAATTTCACAGATTTTAATGCACAAGACCTGCCTTAAATTACTGGTAATATGTGGGATAAAACTGTTTTGACCACATAAAATAACCTTCTCTCTCATTCTACTCGCTACTGCCTCCTCAGTTGGACCTTTGGTTCCCTGAGAAGATCATTTGATTCAGGCTAGTGTGGTATCGTGTCGAATGCTGGTGGGTATTGCTGTCGATCAAAGAATCCCTTAGGCTGTATCGTTTTCAAAGGCCTTTATTAAAACCACGAGGTTACAGCGTAAGTACAGATCCCGCGAAGATCTGGAGAAGCAGTCCCAACTGAATCTTAATGCTTTCTACCTCTTCACCGTAATTTCCCCCTTTATATAGCCTTCCAAGAGTTGAATGGCTCCCTCTACTGTTCAATCCCCGTATCTTACAACCCCCTTCCTGTTTGTCATATGTGGAGTCACACTAAAACCTTCCCTCTTGATACCACAACTCAACATTCTTTCAGTTCCATTTAAAACATTTAACACCATCGTATTGTCAATACACTACACTAGTAATGTACGAGCCAACTTTATTTGCAAGAAAAGTCAGCGGAAAACATTCTTCATTTTAGGGGTTCTCTTTTGATATTTCTCAATATTACACATTTTTAGTCATTTAGCAGATGCTCTTATCCAGATATGTCCAGATATTGAATGGTGTAGGTAGGCCTACTAGCTTTTGTGCTCTCTACAACACTAACCACAGCATAGGGTTGCCGATACAAATCAACACTGCTTGGTCCTGTTTAACTTGCCTTATTATTTGTTAGCTAGTACTTCATGCCTTTTAGAGTAGTAAGTTTGCCTGAAGCAGGTGCTTCTGTGGTGGTCTGTGTCTGCTTTCCTCTGTGGATAACTTGTTGTGAATGATTGGTGGCGATTGGAGATGTGTTCCTTCTGGCATTTGTTGATCTTTCCCTCTACAAACAGACATGAGGAAAAACTAACTCTGAAACACACCAACCAGATGAGATTCTGTACAGCTTGCCCTGTCTGAGTAGCTGATGATTTTTGTGTTTTTAGTCCAAACTGTTTAAAAAAAAAAAAAAAAAAAAAGTGTAAAAAGGCTGCTTTCTTTTTATTTCTCCCTCCTGTTTTTGAAGGTACTTACACCCACCGTTCAGCCACAGTGACCCAGTAGTACATTGTGATGCCTCATTAGACTTCAGTCAAAGCAAAGCCAACACCTTGACCTCTTGCCTAGAAGATAGACCTTAACATTGGAAAATAATATTAATAATAATTTCACCAATACTTTTTGCTGCTATCATACATGTGAGTGGCGTTCCTTAGTATATGTACAGTACGTGCTCTTGTATGTGGTTTTCCAGGAACTGCCCTCTCCAACAAACACTCTTCTGAATTACCCCCGTCTTGCCTGAACACAATTACACCAGTTGGCATGTAAGAGATTTCTTGACCTGCTCCCCCATCATGAGAGGGCCCTGCAGTCAGACACTACTCCCCAAGATCCTCTCACCTTTACTGGGTTGCTACCCTTCATATGTTGGATCCAGGGGATGGAGGGGGTCTGTTGATGAAGACACTGACACTGCACACAGGCTTGACCGTTACCTCCGACAACAGCCACTACACCTCTTCTGGCTCTGTCTGGGTGGAACACCTCTACTGCGGTGTGTGGACCACAAATTATATTCTGGAGCTCTGAGGGATTCAGAGACTGGGATGATGTTGGTCTTCTGTGGTTTTATTCTCAATTTGTTGTTTTTGGGGTCTTAAAACTGAAAAGAATATTATGTGTTCTATTAGTATAGGGCACTCCATAACCATAAAGTAAAGAATCTGTACCTTGAAAAATAAATAACCGAACGTGGATCTTTGTCCCCATAGTGATCTACTGTGTAACGTTAAACAAATCCGACCTATGTAACTTGTTTATCAAGTGGACCTCTGGTGATAGAAGATGTGAACTGTACAGTTGTCTGAACTATAGTTGGCCGTTATATTCTGAATCTCACACAATGTCCCTCGTCTGTCTATACTCGATGTGCTCTGATTGACCGGCAGTTATGGGCACACATCTAAAGGTAAACTCTTAGAAACTGGACATCAGTTGTCATCAAGAGGAATACAAGACCAGCAGGCCTCCAGTAATCATGTCTGAAGGGAGGGGAGACTTTTGTGGACAAAAACATGGACATTGGGAGGTTTTGCCCAAGGACTGAAACCAAAAAGGGCTTGCTTTTCCCTTGTAAAACTGTAGTGTGAACGAGCGAGAGAGGATGTGGGTTTGGAAGTTTCATTGTGAAAATATCAACTGTTTTAACTATTTAAGATGTATTTACTCTAACAAAATGGCAAATGTGCAGCAGGGCAGGAATAAAGATGTCAAGATGAACTCATTCACCTGACTCTGACCGCAGTTATTTTAGCTACCATCTCTCTCCTTCTCTTCTTTCCCTCAGTCCAGCCCTCTCCAGGCTAAAATATGAATGAATAGTATCAACACTACATATTTGTTTTTAGTACAAAAACAAAGAATTCGTTTGTGCAAATTTTACAAGATTCATTAGAGCAGGTAATAGAACATTTAATCCTTAATGTCATAACAATTTATCCAGATGAGTGAGAGAATGTTTAGTGATCAGAGCAGAAGTATGTAAATCACATTAACAAACTGAATTGATATTTAAAATGCACAAACATATTACTACACCATCACAAAAGATCTGTCAACTGGAAAAGTTTGTAATTTATCACCTGTGACCTAGTCCTCTAGTCTAGCCTACACCATATCTAGTGCATAAGATGGTTTTTATTTCTCCACTAGAGGGCACAGAAGCTCTATGAGATGTGGCAATCAGAATTATACAATTTATACACACATTGGCCACAGCTGTTTTAGAATATCTAATTTATACACACATTGGCCACAGCTGTTTTAGAATATCTAATTTATACACACATTGGCCACAGCTGTTTTAGAATATCTAATTTATACACACATTGGCCACAGCGGTTTTAGAATATCTAATTTATACACACATTGGCCACAGCGGTTTTAGAATATCTAATTTATACACACATTGGCCACAGCGGTTTTAGAATATCTAATTTATACACACATTGGCCACAGCGGTTTTAGAATATCTAATTTATACAAATCTCACATATTATAGTTATATCAATTTACATTGTTGGTTTGACTATGATCAGCTGTGATGCATCGCATCCTCTAATCAATTTCTCTGTGATTGTCAGTGAAAAGAATGACAAGGTATCAGACAGTTTATTACTTCTCATTGAACACAGACAACTTAACAGAGTTGATGAAAGAAACTGAGCTGTTAGTAACTTAACTGGTCTTCATAGACAAGGCTTAGGAACAGTTTGACTTCTTTACCCTTTTCTTCCTCACACAGAGGGCCTTTTACCAAGACACAAAGAAAATGTCTTTAACATTTTGTTTTCAGTATAGTTCTACAAACAGACTATTAAATGTTGATAGTGACCTAAATTAAAACGCAACGCAACAAAAGAAACAGAATCAATCAACATTTACATTTTAGTCATTTAGCAGACACTCTTATCCAGAGCGACTTACAGGAGCAATTAGGGTTAAGTGCCTTGCTCAAGGGCACATCGACAGATTGTTCACCTAGTCGGCTCGGGGATTAGAACCAGCGACCTTTCGGTTACTGGCACAACGCTCTTAACCACTAAGCTACCTGCCGCCCCGGCAATCAACAAGATAGTCTTGAACTCTTGACCTAATAGTTAATTGTGCCACAACATTTTTTATTGAACATTATTATAGTACATTTCAGTGTTGCAAATAACTGGCTCTCCAATTTCAAGTGAAAATGTAAATAAAAGTGTAATAACAGAAAAAAGTTAACAATGCTCCGTCCAAAATAATGTGCCCTCCTAAACCAGTCCTGGTTCTGTTTTCTAGGCCCTTCACACAGCACTGCCATTGTTTCCCAGGACTTTGTAATTGATGAGGTAGTAGGGGTAGCACTGGCTGCTGTCAAACACAACAAATATGGTAGGATGCTTCTGATCCGCACAGGAATCGTAGTGATGCCGTCCGAACTTAGTGGGGTTGGGGAGTTGAGGGGGACGGACATAGTCAATCTTTCCTACACAGGCTTTACCCACAAGCACCTTAGCCAGGAACATGAACCCACAGTCTGTAAAGTCTCCCCCCGGCCCTCTGATGGAGTAGAGGCTGGACCGCAGAGCTTCGCGGGCAAAGTAAACGCCACGGCCGTAATGACTAGTGGGTTTCGCCACGCGCGGGTCGAAGTTCTGTCGGCAGATGTCCATGGCGGCGCTCTCGGATGTTCCATGGAACAGGTGTCTCTCCAGGACCACGCTACAATTGTCCTGCGTGTCCTCCATGTGCTTCTTCTGCCTGGAAAACACAATCAACAATACAACCCTCCATTGGAATCAATTTAATGTATTTATTATGTATTTGAAGTGCAGAATGTTATTGAGGCAAGTCTTACATTCTATACTTGTCCCACTGGAAGGTGTTTTGGACCTGCTGCAGGCTGGTGATCTGGGCCTGGCTCTCTGGCATGGTTCTGTGGAACAGGTCGTGGACCGTCCTGTAAACCAGCGTCCCAGGGGGAACCTCCAGCATGGAAAAGGGGTTCCCTGGACTCAGGGTCCACATCGGGGGGTACCGGCAGTTGAAATTCTCCATAGGGTCCACCTCAAGACTTGGGAGGGTCACCTGTCCAACTGGGAGTATCCTAGGAGATTCACATTGTCTTGTTAACACTGGAATTGATTTTCACTTCTCAAGGCAATGAAAATGAAAGACAGTATGAACAACATCCACAGTGAAATCCAATGCAACCTGTAACTGACAGCATGCTTGTACCTGAGGTGGTGTTTTAGGGAGTCTGGCGAGCGGAAGGTGGGTCTGCATCTGATGCGGTGTGTGGAGTCTGTGATGAAGTTTTTCTCTGTAAGCATCTTGAGATTTACACAGGCCCAGTCTTTACCCAGCCAGCAGCTGTCCTGACCCTTACTAAGACAGTCCAGTATGAGCTCAAGGTTCTCCTAGGTGGTACAGGGGAGGAGGATGAAGTCAGCCCCAAACCACAGATCTAGAAACAGATTTCCCTACCCCCAGTCCTGAATTTAACCATTAGACATTTGCTAAATTATCTGATCCAGTATCCGTTATTAGGGTCAATCTACTCCAAAGGAGTCATAGGTCACTTCAAAAGGTCAGGACATGTTCTAACAATCCATTTCATCCATCAGAGGTAATCAAGGAAAGGAGAGGAAAGCCATCTACAGTCTGAGGGCTAAGAACAACTTCTCTAAACAAATGAAAAACGCTTTGTCAAATTTGAGATGGCCAGTAGGCTATCACTTCCTCACACCAAACATGAAGTAAAAACCCCACAAGAGGGAGAACCGAGTTTGGTAGGTGGGACACACTTCTCCATAGGCTTCCCAGCCATAGTCAGATTCCCAGTAGAAGCGCCAATGTGTTGGGAAGTGAGGGTTCAGCGCTGGGTCAGTGGTGTTGGACAGCCTCCTGACTTGGCTGTACACAGTGGAATTCTCCACCATCAGCGAGACGAAGTTCAGGCAGAGTTGGTCCTTGAGAGTCCTAGAAGAAGAGCCGTCTGAGGGAGTAGTTCTTTTCAAATGTGAATGATTATTAAGAGATGAAAGACTTACTTTACTTCACATAACGTTACCATTACCCATCAGACCTGGGTCAAATACTTCAGCTACCCATTTTAAAGGAACCAATGGAATAATCCCAAAGGTGCAAGCTCCAACCTCAAGTATTTAACCCAAGTATGTTAATTATACCCACTCTGAGAAGGTAGAAGTTGCCCCTTACCATTGATACAGGGTCAGACATTTTCTCATGGTTAGAATTCGGGATATAGGCCAGGATCATCTGAAGATCTGTGGTGGGGGGCAACATCTACCTCGTGCCACTCACTCACTCACCAACGTGTCAGGTAGACCCTTTCCTTATCTGGGTCACAGAACCAACGTTCTGCTTCGAGCTGGGAGCTGGGTTCCAGGCTGACCCACTCCGGGGTGTCAGTCCTCTTCAGCTGCCAGTGGAAGGGGTACTGCGTGTGGTACAGGTGGCACCCCTCCCTCTTGGGGCAGTACCCCAGCAGGAATTGATCACAGATCATAATGTTCTCATAGGACTGGAAGGGAGCAGGGAGGCTGGGGGTGGTGTCATGGGGGCCTGTTTCAGGCGTTGTGCCGGAAATTAGGTTGGCAGTTTTGGGCGGCTTAGATTTAGGTGGAATGGAAGGCTTAGGTTTGGTTGAGGGGCAGGTAGGAGTCTTAGCTGAGCTACGGGTGGTGGAGGAGGATCGCGTTTTGATGGAATAGGGTTGTGGACAATGGGCCTGTGGCTGGTTTCTGTGCTGGGACCGTGTATATGGCCTCTGGGGATGAGGTTGGGGCTGGGGCCTCGGTTGGGGCTTGACCGGGGTCACGTTAGTGGTCACAGGTTGGACAGAGCCTCCAAGCCTGGGTACTCTGGGCTGCTTCTGCTGGGCACAGGAGGATTTAGGGCCTTTAACCTTATGGGCACTGGAACCCCTCTGGTTCTGGGTTTTAGAGGTGTTTTTGGTTGTTGGAGCCATCTTTGGCTGCTGGACCTGCCTTGTTGTGGGAGCAGTCTTTGGCTGCTGGACCTGCCTGGTTGTGGGAGCCGTCTTTGGCTGCCGGACCTGCCTGGTTGTTGAAGCCGTCTTTGGCTGCTGGACCTGCCTGGTTGTTGAAGCCGTCTTTGGCTGCCGGACCTGCCTGGTTGTGGGAGCCGTCTTTAGCTGCCGGACCTGCCTGGTTGTTGGAGCCGTCTTTGGAGGTCGGACCTGCCTGGTTGTTGGAGCCCGGACCTGCCTGGTGTTGAGTGGAGGCTGCTGGGTGGATGGAGCCATGGCTGCATGGGGTGTCCTGGGCTGGGCTCTAGTCTTGGGATGGTGGGGTGTCCTGCTTTGTGTATGGAGCCATGTGTTGGGCCGGTGGGAGTTGCCTGGCTGGGGGAGGACAGACATGGATCCTTGGTTTGATGGCTGGGCTACAGTCCTCCACTTCCTGGGCAGATCACTTGATTGGCGGTCTTCTATTAGGCCTGCTTCAATAAGAAACACTGTCAAAATAGAAAATCATGCAATGGCTGATATGAAGACGTCATTTCATTTACAGCCACCTTGTTTTATTATAATACAAAACTAAATTGCACTGTCAAAACAAGGGTAGCTGTAGCTAATTGTACGCACATTCATATACACACATCCTCATCAAATAAATGCATCGTTGTTCCTAGGCTACTTCAAATAACACCACAATTAAAGAGATGAGTAAGAACCCTAACAAACTTAACGTTACCTGAGACGCATCTATGCCTAAACAATAAGTAGTAGGACAACAGCATCCATGCGCATTAATATTCGCTCAATTCTAGCTACTGGGGGAAATGGTTTTGTTTACATAACATTGAGTGATGTAGTGCAGGCTAAAGAAGTAGTATATTACACAAAACAATACAACAAACAAATGATAGACATCTTACAAACAACAACAACCTTCATCCAACGTGTCAATCAACATCACTTGTCTATCTTTGGGGCGGACGTTTGCTACATTGCGAGTTCCTTTTTTGGGTTCAAACTGCGGGAAATCAATGGACGCAAATAGGGTTGCCATTTCCGCGATTTTCTGAAATTGGGATACTTTAAAAACGATGTTGCGGGTGAAAATGTATTGGTTGCGGGTTTTTGGCTACTTCTAAGTTACACCGCAGCCGCCATGGCATTTATCTTTAAATATATATATTTCACTGTGACCTGCTGCGGACTATCAGGCAGTGAGGCAGGCTGTTGCTGAGTGATTGAGTAGTGGGGAGGGCCTAAGGGAGTGTGTGTTGAGAGAGCACTGCAGAATTCAGTTTATGCCGACCAGTTAGATACCTGCTGCAGCCCTCATCCTCCATATACAACTCCCGTTCTGCCAGTCACATTCTGTTAAAGGTCCCCAAAGCACACACATCCCCGGGTCGCTCCTCGTTCCAGTTCGCTGCAGCTAGCGACTGGAACGAGCTGCAAAAAACACTAAAACTGGACAGTTTTATCTCCATGTCTTCATTCAAAGACTCAATCATGGACTCTCTTACTGACAGTTGTGGCTGCTTAGTGTGATGTATTGTTGTCTCGACTTTCTTGCCCTTTGTGCTGTTGTCTGTGCCCAATAATGTTTGTACCATGTATTGTGCTGCTACCATGTTGTTTTCATGTTGGGTTGCTACCTTGCTGTGTTGCTGCCATGCTATGTTCTTTTCTTAGGTCTCTCTTTATGTAGTGATGTGTGTTTGGTCCTATATTTATATATTCATTTATTTATTTATTTATTTATCCTTGCCCCGTCCCCGCAGGAGGCCCTTTGCCTTTTGGTAGGCCGTCATTGTAAACACGAATTTGTTCTTAAGTGACTTTCCTAGTTAATTAAATAAAATCAAGTTAGCAAGTCAGATGTTTCCTTGTTCCGACTAGCATTTGAACGCTGCAAGAGTCCACTAGTGGGTCACGGGAGAGCACGTCGTGACAACTTTTTAGCAGTTGTAGGTAGGCTATTTAGATTGTCATTATGGAGAAACCTATTTTTTTCCATAAAAAAAAATTAACACGCTAGAACTGATGCGCATCAAGAAATAACGGCGACAAAGCACTGGAAAACTAATTTCGGCGCACTAGAGCACATTAGATAAATTTGCACGTAGGTGGTTTAAACTGCATTCTAATGCTTATGGAAAACGGGATCAAACGAAGTGTCTCAGTGGCAGGCAGCGCGAGTGGAAATTTGAAATGGTAGTTATCGAACTCCCTCGCGTTCTTCTGTTATTGGGAAAAGTCCTCAATGAAACTGACATTAAATGTGGAGAAGTAGCCTATTAACTTATATGCCATTGTAGGCTACTTACTGTAGGCTACCATTTGATACAATACATATGTTGAAATGACGATATCACTGGAGTCATTGCAAATCAATTTGTGGCACTTGTGTAGCCTACCTGAATCTAGCAAACGGATTTAATAAATAGCCAATAACTTCCGTTTATTGGTGTTGTAGCCATGTGTTAATATGCAATTATTAATGGACATGTCAAAGTTGCGTCAATTCAAATCTGGCATTAGGAACAAAAGAGGTCAACACGACTTCTAAGGTATACTAGTTATTTTAATTAATGCAAAAACCTTCAATGGTAAATATGATGTTTCGTATATACGGGCTCTCTGATATGCCTCGCAGGACATTCCAGAGAACTAACACATTGCTCCAGAAACAATACCCAAATACTAGACAGAGGAAGTTTCCCACTTCTCTGCTGGCCAATTAGAGTAAAGACTTGAGCGTGGTTTAAACTTTCTCAGCCAATCCGTTGATGCAGGGGGTTGGTCTCATCTCTTCGGCGCCATTTGTTACACACTTAATCCAGGCACAAGATTATCATAACAACCTGTCATAGTGAGCAGAGCCAGCTCCCTTAGACATCATTCCCATGTCAAAGGAAGACTCATAGATCACAATAAACCATTATAGTCTTGTATTTGAAGACACAATCCTTATCTTCTCTTCACATCAATCACAGCCTTGCCAGGTGTCACAGCCTACATTAGCCCAGTCAAGAATGCATTATTTCTAAATTAGTCATCCCATCAGTTTAGGAGAATAATAAATCCCTAATAGTCCCCTTTTCACACCTCATAAGGTGTGATTCAAAAAATAAGAAAACACAGATTGTCATTCATTATAATACAATACAAACAAAAAATCACACTTTTATTAATAGGCCATAATGTTACTAAAAATGCAAACCCTCAGTTCATCTACACCCAACTTGCAAATTGTTACCAGTCACCAAGGAACTTCAAACCATCACATAAGAAAAGACAAACATTCACATGGTTAACTTGATTAATAAAGCATAAAACACAGGATTAATAGAACACAAAACATAAGACTATTAAAACATAAAACACAAACAGAGAAGTATATTTTGGCCCCCTTTAGACACCCTCTAGTGTCACTCCACCAAGCCTGGTAGGTCATATCCTCCATTCCTAGGTTGGAGTCCAGGATTGGGCCGTATCTCACCATCTGTGGGAAATCACCTTCTCCATCTCCTTTCTCACCAAACCTCAGACACAGGAAATAAGACAACATCCACAAAGAACAAGTATACCCATATTAGCTATAACTTCACCCAGAATAGTTACAACAATAGTTTTCCATTTATCAAATATGTTATCAAACCAACCGTTTATGGAGCTATCAATATCAGAGTTCTCAGCCAGTTTGTTTGTCAGCGTAGTTACTCCCATGAAGCTCTTTTGTCACTGACCCGTCCGGTGCTATATTGTTTGAGGATGAAAATACAGCACATAGATCCAAACAGAACACAAACTCCGCCCCTCTCAGCCAAAAGCATATCTAACGCTATTCTATTCTGCTTTGTCATTAAGATAGTTGCCGCTGTCTGCTCATCTAATCCCTTTATTGCATCACAAGTGTGGTTTATAAATCTTTGCTGGTTATGGTAAATATAATTTATCCAATCTAAGTTTTTATTAATTGTTGACCAACAAAAAATACTTGATTCAAACTCAACTGCGGTCTGATTCCTAGCTTTGAATTGTTCTGGAACCTCTCGAGGTACTCCTATCCCATCACAGGATCCTTTCATCAAAGGATCCCAGGAGGAGGTCCTACTTTCTATTTGACAACTCACCAGTCTCTGACACATTTGATTGTTTGCGTATGTAGGTGAGTTCACAATCAGTTATCACCACACAACCATCAGATGTCAGCACAGGCCTGGCTTTAGTTCCTACAATCCTCTGGCTGCAACAAAGAGGAAATATTAGTCATGTTTTCTTTCAGTTGTGATATTCTCTGTGTAGGAGCAGAGCTAAGATGCCCTACTCTGTATCCTATCTTACTAGTCCTAGAAAAACGATTAGAATCCCCTGAGACTTCAAACGTAGGCAACCTAGGTCGGAATGACTTTGTTATCGGGGGACACAGATAGTTCAAGTTACTACAAGACTCTTTCACCAGTCTTTCAACAGTCCTCTTTAGACATAGTTCTTGCCGTATACTAAATCCATTCCAACCACCGGTCAAGATTCCTACACCCTGTCTCCACCTGTCCCCAAACTGTGTATGGAGATTTACATATCCCCAACGCTCTCGATATGAGCAACTACATAGTCCCAGGATGTACACGGCGACACACATATAGTGATGTCCTCCCCTAAAGTCCCTAATCTTCCCCTTTCCCTACGTCTAGCTGTCTCCTATGCCTTCATAGACTATGCTCAGGTATCATTTTATCAACTTGTTTTAGGTTAACTACTACTTTCGGCTGATCAGAAGGGTTTGAGTGTGTTAGGAATATGGCCCCCACAATCAGACAGCTACCTACCGTCAGGAGACCTGTGAATCCCCACCCTTGCCCTGAGAACATGTCAGACGCCAACCCATTACTTCACCTTCTACCAAACTCACACAGGGATGATCAGACAGGGTAAGGGAATCTTCGTTAAGGAGCCAACCCCCGAGCCCTAATGGTGATCGGATCTTTCTCCTAACTCTGTGTTTGTTCATCAGGTGTAACTGGGTTTACCTTTTTGCAGTGTGTGACATGCACCCAGATTGATCTAATAGGACTTGATAGGGCCCTTCCCAACAGGCCTGCTTCCAGTTTTTCTTCTTTTAGGGACTGGATCCACACCCAGTCTCCTGGTGTGATAGAGTGGGTCACCTTCTCCTTTAGTTCACCTGTGGGGCACAAAACCTCTGACATACGGGTGTGGTTAATAAACTATCTTCACACATACATGCTCAGCTCTCAATTTCTATTGTTGTTTTTTCTTTTTAAGTATTTTTATTTAATTCTATCAATATTATTTAATCCTATCACTCCCCCCTTTTTGACACATGATTTGCCCATGTGTCAATATTACCACCTTTCTAAACCATTTCTTATGTAATTTATCATCCTATTGCCATGCCTTTCATTTTTTAGATTATCTTTTGCTCCTTTATTGCTCCTCCCACTTCCTTTGTCTTTTATGGAAGCTAAATTCAACTTTCATCCAGTTCAGAATCAATTAGTAATCCAATCAATCAATCTCTTATCTTATAAAAACACTTATGTTTAGTTCAAACTCTGTTCTACCCAGGCTCTCCCGGGCTTGACCTGAAGACTAATTGTTGGACATGACAAGTCTATTTCTTAAGTCACCTAAGTCTTCTGTCTAGCAACAAAGAATAAAATCTCTATGTTCATGATTAACCCAGTTATATCTAATAGCCCACCAAAAACCTCATCATCTTTAAATCACTACCAATGTCATATCCCTCGTTACTCTCTACCATTTGGATAACATCCCTGATGTATGTATGCCTCCTTAGAGTTCCAAATTACTTTACCATGGGCTACCATTGCCTTCCCATAGATAAGATCACTTAATTTACCCGTATGCAGTACATAATGGAGTACGCAAACTTTACAGCACTTTATCATTACCAATAAGCTCATCATTTGTTTTTTGTTTTAACGGTTTTGGCGCTCCAAATATAGCAGTTTTTATGGATGAGTTTAACATTCTCCCCCTCCTGTGTTATAGTGTGTCCTAGGTAAATGACCTCGATCTACCAAAGTTTAAGTTTCTTTCTGCTCACTTAGTGTCCCTGTTCTTCCAGGAAGGTTAACAATTGGATTGTATCCCTCTTACATCCCTCCTGAGTGGGATTAGCCAATAGAATATCATCTATATAAACTAACATTTGCATCCTTCCCTATGTTCAAACTTTCCCAAATTATTAGTTATAGCCTGGGCAAAGATTGTAAGACTTTCTGAAACTAACTGTAAGTCCATGACCATCCTCCAGTCGGCGCTAGGTGCCTCCTTTCTAACAGGAAATATTGGAGAGTTTCATTGTACCTCATCTCCAGGAATTATCACCCCTCCCTTAAGTAAATGCTCAAATGTAGGTGTTATCCCTTTTATTGCTTCTGGTTTCATAGTATGTCATTTTTGGTATGGTCTATTATTGAATCGAGGAATCACTTTTACTGGAGCTACCCCCTTTATTAGTCCTACATCTGTTGTCCTTGTGACCATAATTTGAACAGAATTGCTGCTAACTCAGCCTCCTGTTCCTGAGTTAAGAAAATCTCTTCCTGTCATCCGTTAAAACTTATCTCCAGATGGACACTGGGCTGGGTTTTTGCTCTCCCATTCAACTTTATTCTATATCTCCCAGTGGAGTGGCCATACTGATCCCCATTTGGTGTATTCTGCCAGTCAGTAATGTTCTTCCCTTGTTTTATATATTTACCTAGTGATAAACATTCCTCTGAATGTTCTTTCACTAGGACAACATGGGGGCTCCACCTTTCTCTGTACAGCCTCTGGCTCTGTGAACCCATTTTAACCCAATTTGAAAAAACAACAATCACAAAGAAAGAGATGAGCTAATCTCCCTCTCCTAGTTATAATCTAAAAGATGGTATTACACACAAAACATGATAGATATTCCCAGTCTTAACCCATCAATAATTGTTTGTATCATTCTAATTCCTCCTAACTAATCCATTAAACCACTCAAAATTCCTCGAGTATACAATGATTATTTAATTGATTACCCTAACTCTGCTACATGTGATCTCATCTGAAATAATCCATTTATCAATTATTTATTCAACCCCCTAGGAAAACCTGTCTTCCCTTCTATTGTTCCTGTCCTCCCTGTAAATGTCATATTTGAGTTTTTAGCCAATACAATCACAGTTACATCAAATGTTCCCTAATTTAATGGTATTTTCTTCCTAATATAACTTCCCTAAATGAGATTAAATCCCCTGCCTTCCTCTACTATCCTTATATCATTACTGGATCAATGATAATAACCGTAACAACTATCAACAACAATTGTAATAACTAATTCACATTAAATTGTGTATTTTTTCTGATTATGCTACAATTGTAGCCTATTTTATCACCCCAGTCCAAAATATAAGTTTATGTAACAAATCCATAATCCACTACAGGCTGGCGCCATTCCCCAGCACAACAGCCAATGCATACTTTCATCCTAACCAAAATAAATTATCGTTTCAAAATGGTCCATCTATCTTGTATTTCACCGCTAACCCATTTCAGTTCGCTATTCAATGTATTTAACTGTTCTCTCTGATTATGCCCTAATTAATAAAACAAATACTTGCTATCGTTGGTCAGCATACGCTTAATGACATTCTTATCATCTGAACTATACTGTCTCTCACCATCCCCTTGCTCCTTCGGGGAGAGCGCATGGTAACCTTATTACATATTTTCATAGACTTTTCTAGAATAGTTCTATTTAAGCTATCTAATTCAATCTTTCACATTCCACATAGTAATCTAGGTATATAGCCCCACTGCGAAAGCTTTGTCTACTGTCCCTACCTGTGTTCGAACCAGGGATATCGCCAGTCACTCCACACCATCTGTGATGCTCTCAAAGTAACTACTCCCAGTTCATAGAGCAAGTGACGTCACCAAATGAAAATCGCAGTAGCTTTCACCTCAGCAAAAACTATCTCTCTCTTTGATTCCCTATTGTATAATTTAGTTTTTCTATTTACCCCCTAAACACGCTCGCTACAAATACTCCATTCAACATTACCAAACCAAATACTCCATCGTACCCATTCAATCAACACATCAGCCGTGGAATTTACACTCATAAATGCAGATTGTTACTCCATGCCTTGAAATGAAAAATAGATTTCCACCAATAGCATATTACAATGATTTCTCATTTTACCCTCTGACACAAAATGAAGTTCCCTCACTGTACTACGTTAGCTCTACCATGATAATTAGTTCAATTTAACCCTCTATTTGTTTTGTACTATATTATACATTACGTCTAAAACAACATTACTTATGGTCAGTTTAATCCGCCATCATATTATCCAACAACGCCACAATCTTAAACTCATATGGGGCGGCTGGCAGTTTAGTAACCAATAGCGCCGCGCCAACAACCGAGAGGTCGCCGGTTACAATCCCCGAGCCGACCAGGCGAAAAATCTGCCGATGTGCCCTCGAGCAAGGCACTCAACCCCAATTGTTCCCATAAATCGCTCTAGACAAGAGCGTCTGCCAAATTACCAAAAACGCACATGTAAATATTCTCTACTTTCTCACCCAACGCACGTCTACGCTCGGTGAGCAAGTTTAGAACACTCTCTCGCCAGATACCCACATGCGTTCCCAGCCATCTCCCAGTCTTTTCATGGCTCCAAAAGCCACACTTTCGCTCTCTCCAGCCCCTCCCCTCGCAACTCTACCTTTTTGAGGAGCTGTGAGGAGCTGCTTCTCGTCCCAGCGCGGCTCCAATATTCCGCCGTTACTCAAAGTACTCCAGTCCATTTATTTAAATCAAATAATTCCCACCTAATTAGTTAAAGTTGGTGCACGTTTATAAACCGAATTATTTCGGTCTAATTGTTTAACCAGTATTTTGCACGGTCAAACATCAAACGTTAAATCAAATAATAAACCAAATAGCCCAAACCAAGCACCTAAAACCAGTATTATTCTATGTCAAACATCAAACCTCAAATCAAATACTAAACCGAATTGTTTCGACACAACTATTCAAAAGCAGTATTATGCTATTTCAAACACCAAACGTTATATTTCAATATATCAATTCAACCGTTTTAGTTCAGTCACACAATTCATCACTTTAGCTTTATGTTCCCAATTGTTTTTAACGGGTTATATGGTTTAAGCAACCACAAATCCAACAGTTATTCCCAAATTATACCGCTTAGTCAGCCACAGACGTCTTAATATACAGGTTTATTAGTTTTTTAATAACCCCTATTCACTATTTTATTTCGTCTGTGATCATTCGCGCACTCATGCATACAACACCCAGTGTCCCCCTGACTCTATCCGTATCTAGCCTTCTGATACCTGTCAGTAGCGTAACACTATCTAAAATTTAAGTGGCCATTATGATCCTAGCCATATCTTCAGTGGATATGTGCCACAACGTTACACTTTAATCAATTAATCCCTGTATCTCACGGTTCCACCATTTGTGGTCCAGAGACTTCAGTATTTTCCTCAGAACCTAGCCATATCTCTTCTGGATATGTGTCTCAGAAACAATACTCAACTAAAATTTTGGCGCTCCTCTGCCCTTAGCCAATAATTCCCTGTATCTCCAGTTCTCACCCCTGGTGATCCTAGCCTGGAGACTTCAGTATTTTCTCAGAACCTAGCCATATCTCTTCTGGATATGTGTCAAAGAAACAATACTCAACTAAAATTTTGGCGCTCCTCTAATCCTAGCCATATCTCGATGGATATGTGTCAGCAGTCAACGCCCTTAGCCAATAATTCCCTGTATCTCACAGTTCTCACCCCTGGTGATCCTAGCCTGGAGACTTCAGTATTTTTCTCAGAACCTAGCCATATCTCTTCTGGATATGTGTCAAAGAAACAATACTCAATGGTACCAATGTTTTAACATCACATTCACCACAGGTTTACATGTCACAATATTGTGCTTATCTACTCATAGTGGTTTCATAATTTAGTTCACTTACATCAGACAGTTGTTTCACAAAATTAATTTGAATAAAGCCAATTTGCAGATTTTCAGTTATTTAACAATAGGCATCTGCTTACCTTTAATTTTGTCCGGACTTTTTGTGAAACACAGTCCAATGAAAGAGATGACCAATGGGCCGGAAAGTATCCAGCGAAGTCCCTTCTACCAGATCACGACGGGTGTCACCAATTGTCAAAGTTGCGTCAATTCAAATCTGGCATTAGGAACAAAAGAGGTCAACACGACTTCTAAGGTATACTAGTTATTTTAATTAATGCAAAAACCTTCAATGGTAAATATGATGTTTCGTATATACGGGCTCTCTGATATGCCTCGCAGGACATTCCAGAGAACTAACACATTGCTCCAGAAACAATACCCAAATACTAGACAGAGGAAGTTTCCCACTTCTCTGCTGGCCAATTAGAGTAAAGACTTGAGCGTGGTTTAAACTTTCTCAGCCAATCCGTTGATGCAGGGGGTTGGTCTCATCTCTTCGGCGCCATTTGTTACACACTTAATCCAGGCACAAGATTATCATAACAACCTGTCATAGTGAGCAGAGCCAGCTCCCTTAGACATCATTCCCATGTCAAAGGAAGACTCATAGATCACAATAAACCATTATAGTCTTGTATTTGAAGACACAATCCTTATCTTCTCTTCACATCAATCACAGCCTTGCCAGGTGTCACAGCCTACATTAGCCCAGTCAAGAATGCATTATTTCTAAATTAGTCATCCCATCAGTTTAGGAGAATAATAAATCCCTAATAGACATGTTTTACTTAATTAAATTTGAAGTTATCAAAGCTCTATCGCAATTGCCGATCGGTTGTTAAAACGCATTAGATTGATAACAGTCAGTCAGATTGGGGTACAGGTAAAAAAACAAAAACAAACCCTGGCTGTTGTTGACTAACATATTCAGTTCATATACATATTATTAATATTGAATTCAGCGATTGAAATTACGACCCCATCCTCGATAGCCCATTCCAGCAGGCTATTGGGAAACACAAGCACTTCTTACATGTAAATCGCCTCACTATCATGTTGAATAAATTAGTCTGTCAATTTGAACTAAACAAGCTGCTAAATCGTTCAGTTTAAATCTTGCCTAGGCTACCGTAGACTATCTTAAATTAGATGTAGGCCTATCATGGGCAATAGGCTACCTGCATCTAGCTAAACAAACCATGGCAAAATTGAATTAGAATCATAAACCCATATTTTGGTCTGTTGTTAGGCCTACTGCTGCTAGGTAGCTCTCTCTCTGCTCTCTCCCTCCCCTCTGTCTGTCCTTGATTGCAGGAGTGAAGTCTGGTGTGCGGGAGTCAGGGTTCCAGCTGCAGCTCATTCACCATAATCACCTCAGCCTTTAAGACCCGGTCAAACTTACCACTCATCGTCAGATCATAGTCAAGACGACCATGTTAGTCTCGCTGCCGACTCAACCTGTTTATTTTTGCTCTTTGTGTTTTGGCCTGTTCTATTTACTTTTTCTCCTGTGCCACAGATATTTGGAACCTGACTCCTGCCTCCGCTTCACTCCTGCCACCACCATCCTGCTCTCCACTACCGGACCTCTCTTTTGGACTCACCACGGACACTAGGACATTACGGTACCACACCTGCCCTGACCTGGATCTGTTACCCTCCCTGTAACCTGGACTTGCTCTTCCCCTATTATTGGAAACCTGGACTATTGAACATTTTAAATAAACCTGTTAAACCTTCTCTGGCTTGGTGTACTTGTCTGCATTTGGGTTCTAATACTGGTAAATCATAACATCTGTAGTCTATATGCCTATTGAAATGACTAATACATCTCGCAAATGGACATTCATAACTGTCTTAACACCTGGCACATAATAACAGCGCAATTGCCAGAAAATAGGATAACATTCGTTTTTTAAAGTGTTCTAAGTGTTTCTTGCTCAGAGATTTCGAGATCCTCTGTCCAACTTTCATCACTCAAACTCTCCTGTCGGATTTATCTATAGTTAAGCACAGGGTTGCAGTTTGCCTGGTGTATTTAGGCCAGGCTGGATGGGGCAGCTTGGAGCAGGGAAGGGTTGAAGGGGCAGGAGGGTGCGGATGGAATGGCGCTGTGGACACTGGGCCGGTGGCTGGTTTTGGTGCTCGAGGTCAGGACTTTGGGTTTGAATGTTTACCAACATTTGTAACTTGAGTCTGATAATTATCTGTACAAAACAGTTCATCTGATAATACTTGTGGTATATAAAAATACTTGCTTGATATGTTTTCCAGTTTCTTGAAATACTTTGCAAATGCAACTTATTTATTGTGAAAACTAAAATGAGCCACATCATCACATCACATCATCACAAACCACTTGATGTCTCAATGTATTAAATTACTGTATTGTGCATTGTTTTTCTTCATGGTGATGGAAAGTCTACAAGTACAAACCTAGATGACCAGCCTATGTACAATACAGTCATGTACATTTACATGAAGTGGTTTGTAAGGATGGTAAATTAATACTGCACAAAAAGTGGTTGTTTTCCATGTTATTTGATCAAGAAAAATATTTAATTTGATGTGGATGTTTTGTGTCTTTGCCCATAACTTTGCACCTTTTGATGTAAATGTTTGAGGACAAGGTTTTGTTATTTCTGGATTCTATTAGAATGACAGTTGCAGAGAAAGGGACAGGGCAACAAGCCTTACAATTCCAACTATTGAATCCTGCAAGATACTGTTCTTAATTATACAACTACCTTTTTTTGCCAAAGTGGAGATGCAGATTTTTTTGTTTGTTCCTGCTTTACAAAGGTATACAGTGCATTCGGAAAGTATTCAGACCCCTTGACCTTTTCCACATTTTGTTACATTACAGCCTTATTCTAAAATTGATTAAATTGTTTTTTCCACCCTCATCAATCTACGCACAATACCCCATAATGACAAAGCAAAAACAGGTTTCTAGAAATGTTTGCTAAAAAAACAGAAATATCACATTTACATAAGTATTCAGACCCTTTACTCAGTACTTTGTTGAAGCACCTTTGGCAGTGATTACAGTCTTGAGTCTTCTTGGGTATGAAGCTACAAGCTTGACGCACCTTTATTTGAGGGGTTTCTCCCATTCTTCTGTGCAGATCCTCTCAAACTCTGTTAGGTTGGATATGGAGCTTCGCTGCACAGCTATTTTCAGGTCCCTTCAGAGATGTTCGATCGGGTTCAAGTCCGGGCTCTGGCTGGGCCACTCAAGGACATTCAGAGACTTGTCCCGAAGCCACTCCTGCGTTGTCTTGGCTGTGTGCTTAGGGTCGTTGTCCTGTTGGAAGGTGAACCGTCACCCCAGTCTGAGGTCCTGAGCACTCTAGAGCAGGTTTTCATCAAGGATCTCACTTTACCTTGCTCCGGTCATCTTTCCCTCGATCCTGACTAGTCTCCCAGTCCCTGCCGCTGAAAAACATCCCCAAAGCATGATGCTACCACCACCATGCTTCACCGAAGGGATGGTGCCAGGTTTCCTCCAGACGTGACGCTTGGCATTCAGGCCAAAGAGTTCAATCTTGGTTTCATCAGACCAGAGAATCTTGTTTCTCATGGTCTGAGAGTCCTCCCTGACCAAGGCCCTTCTCCCCCGATTGCTCAATTTGGCCGGGCGGCCAGCTCTAGGAAGAGTCTTGGTGGTTCCAAACTTCTTCCATTTAAGAATGATGGAGGCCACTGTGTTCTTGGGGACCGCCAATGCTGCAGACATTTTTTGGTACCCTTCCCCAGATCTGTGCCTCGACACGATCCTTTCTCAGAGCTCTACGGACAATTCCTTCAACCTCATGGCTTGGTTTTTGTTCTGACATGCACTGTCAACTGTGGGACCTTATATAGACAGGTGTGTGCCTTTCCAAATCATGTCCAATCAATTGAATTTACCGAAGGTGGACTCCAATCAAGTTGTAGAAACATCTCAAGGATGATCAATAGAAACAGGATGCACCTGAGCTCAATTTCGAGTCTCATAGCAAAGGGTCTGAATACTTATGTAAATAAGGTATTTCTGTTTTTTATTTTGAATAGATTTGCAAGAAAAATCTAAAAACCTGTTTTCGGTTTGTCATTATGTAGTATTGTGTTTAGATTGATGAGGATTTTTATTTATTTAATCCATTTTAGAATAAGGCTGTAATTTAACAAAATGTGGAAAAAGTGAAGAGGTCTGAATACTTTCCGAATGCACTGTATATCAGTCAGCTAATACTGGTAAAGGCCCAGTGCACTTTTGTGAAAACATTTTTCTTTCCAAAAAATATTTGTTTTTATTATATTTGTTTATTTATTCTGATTTTTCAGTGGGTGCTGCAGCCCCATCAGCACCCCTACTTCCCGCGGCTTAAACTTAAATCCCTTCTACCTAATTTCTACCAGCATGTTAAATGTGCAACCAGAGGAAAAAAAACTCTAGACCACCTTTACTCCACACACAGAGACGCATACAAAGCTCTCCCTCGCCCTCCATTTGGCAAATCTGACCATAACTATATCCTCCTGATTCCTGCTTATAAGCAAAAACTAAAGCAGGAAGCACCAGTGACTTGGTTATTAAAAAAGTGGTCAGATGACGCAGATGCTAAGCTACAGGACTGTTTTGCTAGCACAGACTAGAATATGTTCCGGGATTCTTCAGATAGCATTGAAGAGTACGCCACATCAGTCACTGGCTTCATCAATAAGTGCATCGATGACGTCATCCCCACTGTGACCGTACGTACATACCCCAACCAGAAGCCATGGATTACAGGCAACATCCGCACTGAGCTAAAGGCTAGAGCTGCCGCTTTCAAGGAGCGGGACTCTAACCCGGATGCTTATAAGAAATCCAGCTATGCCCTCCGACAAACCATCAAACTGGCAAAGAGTCAATACAGGACTAAGATTGAATCGTACTACACCGGCTCTGACGCTCGTTGGATGTGGCAGGGCTTGAAAACTATTACAGACTACAAAGGGAAGCACAGCCGCGAGCTGCCCAGTGACACAAGCCTACCAGACGAGCTAAATCACTTCTATGCTCGCTTCTAGGCAAGCAACACTGAAGCATGCATGAGAGCACCAGCTGTTCCGGATGACTATGTGATCACGCTCTCCGTAGCCAATGTGAGTAAGACTTTTAAGCAGGTCAACATTCACAAGGCCGCAGGGCCAGATGGATTACCAGGATGTGTACTCTGAGCATGTGCTGACCAACTGGCAAGTGTCTTCACTGACATTTTCAACATGTCCCTGACTGAGTCTGTAATACCAACATGTTTCAAGCAGACCACCATAGTCCCTGTGCCCAAGGACACTAAGATAACCTGCCTAAATGACTACCGACCCGTAGCACCCACGTCTGTAGCCATGAAGTGCTTTGAAAGGCTGGTCATGGCTCACATCAACACCATTATCCCAGAAACCCTAGACCCACTCCAATTTGCATACCGCCCCAACAGATCCACAGATGATGCAATCTCTATTGCACTCCACACTGCCCTTTTCCACCTGGACAAGAGGAACACCTACGTGAGAATGCTATTCATTGACTACAGCTCAGCGTTCAACACCATAGTGCCCTCAAAGCTCATCACTAAGCTAAGGATCCTGGGACTAAACACCCTCCCTCTGCAACTGGATCCTGCAACTGGATCCTGACGGGCCGTCACCAGGTGGTAAGGGTAGGTAACAACACATCTGCCACGCTGATCCTCAACACGGGGGCCCCTCAGGGGTGCGTGCTCGGTCCCCTCCTGTACTCGCTGTTCACCCATGACTGCATGGCCAGGCACGACTCCAACACCATCATTAAGTTTTCCGACGACACAACAGTGGTAGGCCTGATCACCGACAACGATGAGACAGCCTATAGGGAGGAGGTCAGAGACCTGGCCGTGTGGTGCCAGGATAACAACCTCTCCCTCAACGTGATCAAGACAAAGGAGATGATTGTGGACTACAGGGAAAAAAAGAGGACTGAGCACGCCCCCATTATCATCGACGGGGCTGTAGTGGAACAGGTTGAGAGCTTCAAGTTCCTTGGTGTCCACATCACCAACAAACTATCATGGTCCAAACACACCAAGACAGTCATGAAGAGGGCATGACAAAGCCTATTCCCCCTCAGGAGACTGAACAAATTTGGCATGGGTCCTCAGATCCTCAAAAAGTTATACAGATGCACCATCAAGAGCATCCTGACTGGTTGCATCACCGCCTGGTATGGCAACTGCTTGGCCTCCGACCGCAAGGCACTACAGAGGGTAGTGCGTACGGCCCAGTACATCACTGGGGCCAAGCTTCCTGCCATCCAGGACCTCTATACCAGGCGGTGTCAGAGGAAGGCCCTCAAAATTGTCAAAGACTCCAGCCACCCTAGTCATAGACTGTTCTCTGCTACCGCATGGCAAGCGGTACCGGAGCGCCAAGTCTAGGTCCAAAAGGCTTCTCAACAGCTTCTACCCCCAAGCCATAAGACTCCTGAACAGCTAATCATGGCTACCCGGACAATTTGCACTGCGCCCCCCACCCGTCCCCCTTTTTTACTCTGCTGCTACTCTGTTATTATTTATGCATAGTCACTTTAACTCTACCCACATGTACATATTACCTCAATTACCTCGACTAGCCGGTGCCCCCGCACATTGACTCTGCACCGGTACCCCCCTACTGTTATTTTATTTTACTGCTGCTCTTTAGTTATTTGCTTTTATATTTTTTGCTTAACACTTTTTTAAAATCTATTTTACTTTGCATTGTTGGTTAAGGGCTTGTAAGTAAGCATTTCACTGTAATGTCTACACCTGTTGTATTCGGCACATGTGGCAAATAACATTTGATTTGATATGCTGCCACCTCACCCACCTGCACCACACACAGAACCCCTTCCACTGGTAGCTGAAGAGGACTGACACTCCAAAGTAGGTCAGCCCAGAACCCAGCGTCCAGCTGGAAGCAGACCTGACCAAGGAAAGGGTCTACCTGACACATGGGTGAGTGAGTTTACAATTTTAACAAACGTTCCCTTTATTCACATCAAATTGCAGCCCAACATCCTCCTCAGTTCAAATGTGATTGATTTAGCAGTCCTCTTCTCCTCTGGTCCTAAAGTGTTAAAGGGTGTGTAGGCTTTTGTTGTAGCCCAGCACTAACACACCTAATCATCAAGACTTTGGACAATGTTGTTCAATCTATCTAATACATGATCTGTCTTGTCTGATTATTCAAGAAAATAAGATGCTGCTGAACCGGAAGCAAATGGCACCACCCTGTGGTTGTGTGGCAAATGGCAATGATTGAATCTGTATCTGATTATAGATAGACCATTAGTTGGCTGAGGTATTGCATGCATGTTTTTTTTTCTAGGATCTTTGAGGAAAAAATCTGCTTGAACTTTGATACACTGATGGTGGAGAATTCCACTGTGTACAGAAACACCAGGAGGCTTGACTACATCGCCAACCACTGGCACTTCTACTGGGAATCTGACAAGGGCTGGGAAGGATATGGAAAAGTAAGTTATCTCACCTCAGTCACTTCTCCCTTTTGACACAAAGGAGCTAGGCTGATTTATAGGTTACTGGCCGTCTCAAATTTGACAAACTAGACTTGAGAATGTGTCCTGAGTGAGTCGTCAGTCCGTAGATAGCTTACCTCTCCTCCTTCCCCTGATGGCCCCAGATTAGTGATAGTGCTGCCTAGATCTCCACCATACCGCTCTGACCTACTGAGTATAAGCTCAGAGATTTAGTAAAGGAGAGGTGGCGAGGAGGCCATTTTTCCTTTGGACTTGGGTAGAAGTTGCCCATAATAACTGATACTGGATCAGATATCTTTGCAACAGCCTAATGATTATGTTCAGGACTAGGTGTAGGCTAATCTGATCCTAGATCTGTAGTTTGGGGCTAACTTCATCGGACTCCCAGGATGGCAGTGATCCGATTGAGGCCAACTATAGACAGGGTGTGGACAGCTTCTGGCTCCAGAAACACTGGCTGTTGATGCACTTCTTCACCATGTCCCTGTGGAACTACAGCACGGGATCCACACGCAGGGTCAGACGCAGACCAGCTACCTACTCACAACTCCCCCCAAGACCACACCTCAGGTAGCATGCAGTCAGTCGGAATCATGGATATGGTTATACACACGGGCATTCACCAAATCAAACCAATTCAAAATACACTATTGCATTGTTCTGTTACAAACGTTGTTGATTTAAGTTTACATTCATTGATACCACATTTCACTGTAGATGTTGTTCATACTGTCTTTTAATTTCACTGCCTCCCTATGTAAAAATGAATTCCAGTATTGCTAATAATGACATTAATCAATGTGAATGTGAATCTCCTAGGATACTCCCAGTTGGACAGGTGACCATCCCCAGTCTTGAGGTGGACCCTATAGAGAATTTCAGCTGCCGGTACCCCCCGATGTGGACCCTGAGTCCAGGGAACCCCTTTTCCATGCTGTCCCGTTTGACTCAGTTGGTAGAGCATGTCGCTTGCAATGCCAGGGTTGTGGGTTTGATTCCCATGGGGGACCAGTATGAAAATGTATGCTAAAATGTAAAAAATTGATGTTCCCCCTGGGACGCTGGTTTACAGGACAGTCCACGAGACATGTGCCTGCAGCACCTTCTAGTGAGACAAGTATAGAATGTAAGATTTCAAAATACATTGAATTCATTCCAATGGTGGGCAGTATTTTATGTGTGTGAGTAAATCTTTGACAGTGTGTTGTGTTGTGTGTTCCCAAGGCAGAAGAAGCACATGCAGGCGGATCCTGGCCCAGTCCTGGAGAAACACCTGTTCCATGGAACCTCAGAGATCATCGTCAAGGATATCTGCCGACAGAACTTCGACCCGCGTGTGGCGAGACCCACTAGCCGTCACAGCCATAGCATTTACTACGTCCATCCCCCTCGAATCTGACACCAAACCAGGTCAGGACGGGATCACTATGATTCCTGTATGATTTTTGTTGTGTTTGACAGCAGCCATTGCTATCCTACTACATCATCAAGTACTAAGTCCAAGCAAACAATGGCAGTGCTGTGTAAAGGGGCTAGAAAACAACCAGGACTGGTTTATGAGGGCACATACACTATATATACAAAAGTATGTCGACACACCTTCAAATTAGTGGATTCGGCTATTTCAGCCACACCAATTGCTGACAGGTGTATACAATCGAGCGCACAGCTATGCAATCTCCATAGACAAACATTGGCAGTAGAATGGCGTAATTGAAGAGCTCAGTGACTTTTAACGTGGCACCGTCATAGGATGCCACCTTTCCAACAAGTCAGTTTGTCAAATTTCTGCCCTGCTAGAGCTGCCCCGGTCAACTGTAAGTGCTGTTATTGTGAAGTGGAAACGTCTAGGAGCAACAATGGCTCAGCCGCGAAGTGGTAGGCCACACAAGCTCACAGAACGGTGCCACCGAGTGCTGAAGCGCATAAAAATCGTCTGTACTCGGTTGCAACACTCATTACCGAGTTCCAAACTGCCTCTGGAAGCAATGTCAGCACAATAACTGTTTGTCGGGAGCTTCATGAAAGGGGTCAATCCAAAAATCACCATGCGCAATGCCAAGCGTCGGCTGGAATGGTGTAAAGCTCGCCGGCATTGGACTCTGGAGCAGTGGAAACGCGTTCTCTGGAGTGATTAATCACGCTTCAACATCTGGCTGTCCAATGGACGAATCTGGGTTTGGTGGATGCCAGGAGAACACTACCTGCCCGAATGCATAGTGCCAATTGTAAAGTTTGGTGGAGGAGGAATAATGGTTTGGGGCTGTTTTTCATGGTTCGGGCTAGGCCCCTTAGTTCCAGTGAAGCAAAATCTTAATGCTACAGCATACATTCTAGACAATTCTGTGCTTCCAACTTTGCGGCAACAGTTTGGGGAAGGCCCTTTCCTGTTTCAGCATGATAATGCCACTGTGCACAAAGCGAGGTCCATCCAGAAATGGTTTGTCGAGATCGGTGTGAAAGAACTTGACTGCCCTGCACAGAGCCCTGACCTCAACCCCATAGAATACCTTTGGGATGAATTGGAACGCAGACTGCAAGCCAGGCCTAATCGCCCAACATCAGTGCCCGACCTCACTAATGCTCTTGTGGCTGAATGGAAGCAAGTCCCCACAGCAATGTTCCAACATTTAGTGGAAAGCCTTCCCAGGAGAGTGGAGGCTGTCATAGCAGCAAAGGGGTGACCAACTCCATATTAATGCCCATGATTTTGGAATGAGATGTTTGACAAGCAGGTGTCCACATACTTTTGGTCATGTAGTGTATGAGATGGAGCATCTAGTTTACTTCACTTGTTATTTTCTGTCACATTAGAATATGTAAGGGATAATCAACGAGGGGCTATTTGTTCTCTGGAAAATAATGAACAACGTGGAAGATGTGTTCCACAACGCACTAGCGGAGTGGAACTAACCTTCCACTGCATTGCATTATTTTCCAGAGAATGCATAGAGCCCCAACATGATTATCCCTTTTATACCATAGCTATAATTTAGCACATTTACCAGTAGAAATGTGTTTATTTGCAGGTAGAAATAAAATTGCAGTGTTCCACATTCACTGAAGCAGCTAGCAAGTTTACTAGATAGCAACAGTAGTTGCCTTGGTAAACAGACAAACAGACTTGCTAGTTTAGCTAACCAAACCATCAGTCCTAGCTTGCTATTATGAAAATCGAATTCAGCAATGCCAATAATGTTTTCATTTCGACTGTTGCTTTCAAAAGCAGCTAAACATAGAACATGTAAGAATGAACTATAGCCATTGAATTCTACTGTGCAAATATACCGTTTGTTATAGGGAAATAATGCATGTTTTAAAATGCCCTTCAAGCCAATCAGAAACAAGTATTCAACAATGCCATGGTATAAACTTAATTTTTATATTGTCATTGTAATAATGTAAAAAGCTCTGGCACATTTAGCTCCATGTTCAAAAGTTCAATCTTTTAGACTACATTT
Source organism: Coregonus clupeaformis (assembly GCF_020615455.1). Lineage (NCBI taxonomy): Eukaryota > Metazoa > Chordata > Actinopteri > Salmoniformes > Salmonidae > Coregonus > Coregonus clupeaformis. The sequence goes on along the minus strand of NC_059210.1, from coordinate 47,565,314 downwards.
TCCTGGCCTAAAACAAAATATGTTCAGAAAATAATTAATCAATGCCTTGAGTAAGATACATTTTCTGTTAGCTAAGTTCTGTTTCTTGGTGAAAGGTGCAAAAGGCCCTCTGTGTGAGGAAGAAAGAGATAAAGAAGCCAAACTGAGTTTAACACCAGTTGAGATGCTAACTGCTCAGTAACTTCCATCATTTCTGTTAAGTTGTGTCTGTGTTCAATGACAAGTAATACACTTCTGAGTCTTTGTTTGTGCTTTTTCAACAGAAATACTGGCTCTTCTGCATAGCATTCTAATTATGTAGGGTATTATGATCTGAAATCGTGTTTAATAACCACACAAATATTCCTGTTACAGTCCATGGCCAGTAGAAAGATAAAAGTTCTAGATGTCATTAAATATGAATTTAAGTTGTCATAGAAAGATGGATAGAAATATTGATTTGTGAATTCAATGTAGTCAACTGTTACCATTTTGGAGAGTGAATAATTTATTGCACTCATCTGCCTCCTCATTTGCCTCTAGCGATAAGGGAATAAGTGAATATGGACAGGAAAACAAATCATCAACATATATCAGTCCAACTTTTTTTAAATAATAGCTCAAAATAGAATTTAATACATCTGAAAGAGAAGTGGTACACTGGTTAGGAAAAGCAGTTAATGTTATGTAAAGGCAGTAGGATGGAATAATAAAGCAAGGTGATAGGAAGCCGAGGGAAGGGACAGAGTGAGAAAGGGCTGGTCACATTAACCACTTAGATTTACAAAACCTCAAAGAAAGCAGGGATAGGCTACCATAAAAGGACACTGTTTGGAAAATGCCTGTCCCCTGTAAGTGAAGAGGGAAAGACTCCTCTCCTGAAGTTCAGTCTCTGGGTTAGGGTTAGGTGGATACGTTCTGGGTAATAGTCCAATCAATTTTAGAATAAGGCTGTAACGTAACAAAATGTGGAAAAAGTCAAGGGGTCTGAATATGTCCTACCACTGTGTCGTATGTCCTATTTACAGGCCCCAATGCTCCCAACCACTCCCACAATCATCTCCAGATTCAGCCCTAACATGTCCCAACTGCGGCAGGATATGTGCCTCCCGGATCGGGCTTTACAACCACCTACAACCGCATCGCCACCAAAAGCGGTAGCCATATCTATCCTATAAACCATCCCTGGAAGCGACGTTATCTTCGAAAACGATGTACTGCAAGTATGTGTGTGTGTTTTTGTGTGTGTGTGTGTGTGTTATTATGTGTATTATATCATTCATTATTTATATAACTAGGCTTTATTTATATGTGTGCTGCTCATTATGCTTGCTGTCTTGACCCTTTCCCTCACGTGACCTCCCTTCCCTCAAAACCCTCTTCTTCAAACCCTATCCTCTCCCCTCCAACATCTGTTGCCTCAACCCCCTCCCTCGCCCCTGCACCCCTACAGTCACACTGTGAGTGTCGGCCCCCAGTGTGTTCTCAGCCACACAGGTGTACAGACCCGCCTCCCGGGCCGTCACCATGACGATCTCCAATGTCCCCTCAGGCAGGAGCCGGTAGGCAGGGGAGGAGGGGGGGGGGGGAGTGGAAGGGGTGAGGCTGGAAAAGAGGACAGAGGCATTACCAGATGCTGGGCTGGGTAAGGGGGAATGGTAAGAGGAGTAGTTGGATGTCTGGCTGGATGCAGGCTTGGAGTTGAGGCTGGATGCAGGCTTGGAGTTGAGGGTGGATGCAGGCTTGGAGTTGAGGGTGGATCCAGGCTTGGAGTTGAGGCTGGATCCAGGCTTGGAATTGAGGCTGGATGCAGGCTTGGGGCTGTGGGGGTTGTTGGATGATCCCAGTCTCTGTCCAGAAGGAGTGACCCAGTAGATTGTGGGCTGAGGCTCTGCCAGGGCGCGACAGTGCAGGGCCAGCCTCTCCCCCTCTCTCACCCCCACGTAAAGGGGGAGGATGCCAGGGGGGATGAGGGGGAGGCAGGAGGCTGACATCTCTGTGATTGACACCTCCCTCACCCTGCGAGCCCTCAGCTCTGGAGGCCCAGAACACAACGTGGCCTGGGGCTGGATAAACCTCACAGCCTGTGGCATCTGTGTATCTGTGTGTGCATCGCCGTCTGTGTGAGTGTGCTCCTCAGCCACCCAGCGAAACAGGCAGTCACAGCGGAGGGGGTTGGAGTGTAGGCTGACCTCCCTCAGGCTGGGCAGAGACAGGACAGTGTTTTGGTGCAGAGCACTCAGAGCGTTGGAGTTGAGCATCAGGCTCTCTAGCCTGCCCAGCCGAAAGAAGGCCTTAGGGTGGATGTAGGACAGCCGGGGGTTGTTGGTGATCTCCAGCTTGGTGAGCTCAGGCAGGTTTTCCATGGCTGCCCTCTCGATGGCTACCAGCTCCTCCATGTTGTTCAGACCCAGCTCTGTCAGGTGGATCAGGTCCCTGAAGTCCCCTGTCTGAACCAGACTCAGACGGTTCTTATTCAGGTCCAGAAACTTCAGGCCAGGGAGCCTCCTCAGAGCCTGTGTGGGGACAGTGGTGAGGAGGTTGTCGTAGAAGGACAGGCTCTCCAGACTGTCCAGCCCCTCCAGGGCCCTCTCAGGCAACCCTTTCAGCCCCATGCCCCCCAGCACCAGGCTGCGTAGAGACCCCAGGGCCTGGAAGCCCCGTTCAGGGAGGACCTCCACTGGGTTTCCCCCCAGCATCAGCACCTGGAGGCGGGGCAGGGTGGTGAACCAGAGGGGGTCTATTGAGGTCAGGTGGTTGTTGTTGAGGTGCAGGCGCAGCAGAGAGCCCAGGCCAGAGAAGGCTCCAGGAGCCAGGGAGGCCAGCTGGTTGTGGCTGAGGAAGAGCTCCTGTAGGGCAGGCAGGGAAGAGAAGGAGGCAGGGGGCAGGGACCGGAGCTGGTTCTCCTCAATGTGCAAGGAGAGTAGGGAGCGCAGGGAGGGAGTCTGGGGCTGGGTTAAGGTTAGTGTCCTAACACTGCTGAAGCGGTTCTGAGACAGATCCAGGTCAGTAAGGTTGGGGAGTGTGTGTAACAGTGGTGTCTCCAAGGCAAACAGCAGGTTACTCTGCAGACGGAGGGTGTGTGTGTCTAGGGGGAGAGGGGAGGGGAGCTGGGTCAGGAACAGGTTGTTACAGTCCACAGTTGGAACCTCGCGGGACGATGACTGGGGGGAAAACCAGGGCTTGATCTGACACACACACCCTGCAGGGCAGGAAACGCTCCATGGCAGGGAATGGACCACTAGAGCACTGGACACACACACCCACACACACAGGATCAGCTGCCTCTGCAGTAGGACCATTGACACCCTCAGCATCCTCACAGCCGAGAGGAGTTGATTCAGAGGAGTCGATTCAGCAGTGGCAATTCGATTGAGTTGACTCAGTGTTGTTGCCAAGTTACAGCGCTGTAGGTATCTGCTGTTGCCAGGTTACAGTGCCATAGGAATCTAAAGTGTTGTGGACTGTCTATGTGATGGTCTCCGTGGTCAGACAGTCGCTGTCACATTGTGGCGACAGGTGTAGTCGGCATGGTTCTGTAGACACTAAGGAGATGACCTGGCAGAGAGAGAGAGGGAGTGAGAGAGAGGGAGTGAGAGAGAGGGAGTGAGAGAGAGCGGGGGAGAGAGATGGGGAAGATAATGTGTTAAGGATAGGTTTTGTAACACATTTAGAAAGCCAGTGTTAGGACAGGTTGAGAGAGGGATTTAAAAGGAGAGTACCTCCTGTGTTTTCAACTCTCAACCATTCCATTTGATTTGATTTCCAGTCTCTTTTCATATGCAATGGATTATATTTGATTATATCTTTGTCCCTCTTTTCTTCTTTACTTTAATTATATTTTTAATTAATGAAAATATTTTTGCGTGCGTGTGTACTGATGACAACCAGTCACCACCTGGTGGCAGTGTTTACCAGTTAAGATAACAGAGGAAGTCTTAAATAAAAGACACGCACACACACAATGGAAAGAAAAGGGTAGAGAGACTACTAGACCATGTGTCAAGGAAATAAGAGATGGGAGGAGGAGGAATATATCGAAAGGTGGGAGAGGAGGAAAGGAGAAGGGGAAACGTCAGAGAGGGAAAGGAGGAATAGAGAGAAGAGGAGAGGAGGTTGTCTTGCTGTAGCTGAGACTGCAGTAGGAGGGATGCAGGAGACATCTGCAGTGGAAATAAGCTATCTGTACTGACAGACAGCGACAGAGAGATGGAGGTATGTGAAAGATTAAGAGCGAAGAAAAGGGAATGACGGGGATAGAGGAGAGGGAAAGAGAGGGAGAGTTAGAGAGAGGGTGCTGGATGCTGATCAATAAAAATAGATATGCATCAGCCTGGTGCCTTGATCGCTTCAATACACAGACACACAAACACGCGGGCACACACACACACACACACACACACACACACATACACGCCAGAGTCTGAACAGTTAGCACAAATGAGATGACACCACTGTGGCACATCAGAGATGCCACTCTTCTCCTTCTACTGCTCTGATTCTGTGTGTGTGTGTGTGTGTGTGTGTGTGTTTACCTCAGTGCCAGTGTGTCTGTGTCTAACCCAGACATATGTCCTAGCGAACACAAACACACACCAAAAATTGTTCTTACCATCGAATGAGTACAATTGACTGCATGCATCTCTCGATCTGTCCTCTCTCTCCTTCTGTCCCTCTTTTCCTGTCCCACGATCTTGTCACTGTTGGTTTTCTCCAGGAATGTTCAGTTAGCTCATCTTTTTCTCGCTGTGTCAATGGCTTGCTCCACCATAAATCATCCTTCCTCTCTCTCACCTTAAAACATATCTTTGTCCCGCTCTGTATTTTTCTCTTCTTAAAATATTCCTCCTTTTCTCTCTCTGAGGCTGCTCTCTCCACTCTCCCCAACCCCACTGTATCTCTGTCAGTGTCTGTGTGCCCCTCTCTCTCTCTCTCTCTCTCTCTCTCTCTCTCTCTCTCTGTCTCACTCTCTCTGTCTCTCTCTGTCTCTCTCTCTGTCTCTGTCTCTCTCTGTCTCTCTCTCTGTCTCTCTCTCTCTGTCTCTCTCTGTCTCTCTCTCTGTCTCTCTCTCTCTCTGTCTCTCTCTCTGTCTCTCTCTCTGTCAATTCAATTTCAATTCAATTTAAGGGCTTTATTGGCATGGGAAACGTGTGTTAACATTGCCAAAGCAAGTGAAGTAGATAGTAAACAAAAGTGAAATAAACAATAAATATTAACAGTAAACATTACACTCAGAAGTTTCAAAAGAATAAAGACATTTCAAATGTCATATTATGTATATATACAGTGTTGTAACAATGTGCAAATAGTTAAAGTACAAATGGGAAAATAAATAAACATAAATATGGGTTGTATTTACAATGGTGTTTGTTCTTCACTGGTTGCCCTTTTCTTGTGGCAACAGGTCACAAATCTTGCAGCTGTGATGGCACACTGTGGTTTTTCACCCAGTAGATAAGGGAGTTTATCAAAATTGGGTTTGTTTTCGAATTCTTTGTGGATCGCTGTAATCTGAGGGAAATATGTGTCTCTAATATGGTCATACATTTGGCAGGAGGTTAGGAAGTGCAGCTCAGTTTCCACCTCATTTTGTGGGCAGTGTGCACATAGCCTGTCTTCTCTTGAGAGCCAGGTCTGCCTACGGCGGCCTTTCTCAATAGCAAGGCTATGCTCACTGAGTCTGTACATAGTCAAAGCTTTCCTTAAGTTTGGGTCAGTCACAGTGGTCAAGTATTCTGCCACTGTGTACTCTCTGTTTAGGGCCAAATAGCATTCTAGTTTGCTCTGTTTTTTTGTTTGTTCTTTCCAATGTGTCAAGTAATTCTCTTTTTGTTTTCTCATGATTTGGTTGGGTCTAGTTGTTGTTGTTGTTGTTGTCCTGGGGCTGTGTGGGGTCTGTTTGTGTTTGTGAACAGAGCCCCAGGACAAGCTTACTTAGGGGACTCTTCTCCAAGTTCACTCTCTCTGTAGGTGATGGCTTTGTTATGGAAGGTTTGGGAATCGCTTCCTTTTAAGTGGTTATAGAATTTAACGGCTCTTTTCTGGATTTTGATAATTAGCGGGTATTGGCCTAATTCTGCTCTGCATGCATTATTTGGTGTTTTACGTTGTACACGGAGGATGTTTTTGCAGAATTCTGCATGCAGAGTCTCAATTTGGTGTTTGTCCCATTTTGTGAATTCTTGGTTGGTGAGCGGACCCCAGACCTCAGAACCATAAAGGGCAATGGGTTCTATAACTGATTCAAGTATTTTTAGCCAGATCCTAATTGGTATGTCAAATTTTATGTTCCTTTTGATGGCATAGAAGGCCCTTCTTGCCTTGTCTCTCAGATCGTTCACAGCTTTGTGGAAGTTACCTGTGGCGCTGATGTTTAGGCCGAGGTATGTATAGTTTTTTGTGTGCTCTAGGGCAACGGTGTCTAGATGGAATTTGTATTTGTGGTCCTGGCAACTGGACCTTTTTTGGAACACCATTATTTTTGTCTTACTGAGATTTACTGTCAGGGCCCAGGTCTGACAGAATCTGTGCAGAATATCTAGGTGCTGCTGTAGGCCCTCCTTGGTTGGTGACAGAAGCACCAGATCGTCAGCAAACAGAAGACATTTGACTTCAGATTCTAGTAGGGTGAGGCCGGGTGCTGCAGACTGTTCTAGTGCCCTCGCCAATTCGTTGATATATATGTTGAAGAGGGTGGGGCTTAAACTGCATCACTGTCTCACCCCACGGCCCTGTGGAAAGAAATGTGTGTGTTTTTTGCCAATTTTAACCGCACACTTGTTGTTTGTGTACATGGATTTTATAATGTCGTATGTTTTTCCCCCAACCCCACTTTCCATCAATTTGTATAGCAGACCCTCATGCCAAATTGAGTCAAAAGCTTTTTTGAAATCAACAAAGCATGAGAAGACTTTGCATTTGTTTTGGTTTGTTTGTTTGTCAAATAGGGTGTGCAGGGTGAATACGTAGTCTGTCGTACGGTAATTTGGTAAAAAGCCAATTTGACATTTGCTCAGTACATTGTTTTCACTGAGGAAATGAACTAGTCTGCTGTTAATGATAATGCAGAGGATTTTCCCAAGGTTGCTGTTGACGCATATCCCACGGTAGTTATTGGGGTCAAATTTGTCTCCACTTTTGTGGATTGGGGTGATCAGTCCTTGGTTCCAGATGTTGGGGAAGATGCCAGAGCTAAGGATGATGTTAAAGAGTTTAAGTATAGCTAATTGAAATTTGTGGTCTGTATATTTTATCATTTCATTGAGGATACCATCAACACCACAGGACTTTTTGGGTTGGAGGGTTTGTATTTTATCCTGTAGTTCATTCAATGTAATTGGAGAATCCAGTGGGTTCTGGTAGTCTTTAATAGTTGATTCTAAGATTTGCATTTGATCATGTATATTTTTTTGCTGTTTGTTCTCTGTTATAGGGCCAAAAAGATTGGAGAAGTGGTTTACCCATACATCTCCGTTTTGGATAGATAGCTCTTCGTGTTGTTGTTTGTTTAGTGTTTTCCAATTTTCCCAGAAGTGGTTAGAGTCTATGGATTCTTCAATTACATTGAGCTGATTTCTGACATGCTGTTCCTTCTTTTCCGTAGTGTATTTCTGTATTGTTTTAGTGATTCACCATAGTGAAGGCGTAGGCTCAGGTTTTCTGGGTCTCTATGTTTTTGGTTGGATAGGTTTCTCAATTTCTTTCTTAGGGTTTTTGCATTCTTCATCAAACCATTTATCACTGTTATTACTTTTCTTTGGTTTTCTGTTAGAGATTTTTAGATTTGATAGGGAAGCTGAGAGGTCAAATATACTGTTTAGGTTTTCTACTGCCAAGTTTACACCTTCACTATTACAGTGGAACGTTTTGTCCAGGAAGTTGTCTAGAATGGATTGAATTTGTTGTTTCCTAATTGTTTTTTGGTAGGTTTCAACACTACTTTCCTTCCATCTATAGCATTTCTTAATATTATTCAGTTCTTTTGGCTTTGATGCCTCATGATTGAGTATTGCTCTGTTCCAGTAGACTGTGATTTTGCTGTGGTCTGATAGGGGTGTCAGTGGGCTGACTGTGAACGCTCTGAGAGACTCTGGGTTGAGGTCAGTGATAAAGTAGTCTACAGTACTACTGCCAAGAGATGAGCTATAGGTGTACCTACCATAGGAGTCCCCTCGAAGCCTACCATTGACTATGTACATACCCAGTGTGCGACAGAGCTGCAGGAGTCTCTCTGTCTCTCTCTCTGTGTCAGTAGCCAGTGGGCTTGAGCAGGAAAGATAAAGATGATTTAAGCTGAGTTTCTGTCCCTCTCTACTCTCCCTCCCTCCAAATAAAAAAAGAATAATGATTTGATACCTCAGAATTGCAGGCTCAGTGAGTTTCCATTTGGAATGGCTCACTGGTTTGCTTTTTAAAAGCAGTCTAGTGGAGCATAGTGCTGGCTACATAAAGAATTAACTATTAAAACCAAAAAAGGCTTTCAGAGACTTCAGCATCTCTTCCATGCAGAGGAAGAATGCTGGTAGCTATTGTATAAACTTTAATGCACTGTGCGTGTGTGTGCGTGTGTGTGTAAAGCGGCGGATTCCATCTCCCCTTTCTCTCCAGACGTTCCACATCTCCCTCTCTTCCTATATCTCCTCCCTCTCCCTTCTGCATGTGTGTAAAAGAAAATGACTGTGTTTGTGTCACTGTGTTTATGCCCTCAGCCATTCCTGTGCCACTGCTGATAATTGAGGAGAAAATACAAAAGGATTGTACAAAAGTTTCCATTCTCTCCCAACAAACACTGACAAGTCACCTACCATACACAGTTCAACAAGGCTTTGCTGCTCAAACTCGGACATGATTTTGTGTGAGTGTTTATTGTGTGATAGAGCTGCAAATCTATAAATACAAATAAAGATCTATAAATATATATTCATAATAAACCTCTAACCTAAATCCTAACCCATCTAACCCTAATCCAAGTCAGGATGGAATGTCACGTTTAGTGTTAAATGTTTAAGTTGACCTACTCTTATCTAATCACATAACACACAATATGGACAGCAGAGAGAGAGAGAAAGGGAGAGAGAAGATTGGAAGAATGGAGGAATGGAAGGATGGAAGCACTCTGAGGAGAAGTGTTACCATTCCTGTTAGGCAGAGCGAGGGGGTTATGGGAGCTAAGCAACTGAGTTTCAGAAAAGCATGTGACAGAGAGACACTCATGCACGCGCCCTGCAGGCTGAAAGGCAGTGAGGATGAGGGATGAGAGGTAGCACAATGAAAAGGAATCCAGAGGAGAGGTTGTCATAGCAACATTGGGAGAGCATTGCTTTTATTTGAGAGCGAAAACAAGCACTGCTTCCTGTTCTCTCCTATTTTTCTCCTGCGTCTTTCCTTTCTTCATGTCTCTCCTCTCCACATCTGCTCTCCTCCATCTTTATTTTTATTCTCTTTTCCTTTCCCCTCTCTCTCTCTCTCTCTCTCTCTCTCTATCTCTCTCTCGCTCTCTCTGTGTTTGTGTGTGTGTGTGTTTGTGGTCTACTCACACTGAGTCATGGTTGTTAATCATATGCACTGTTATGATGACCCTTAGTTAGGGCTGAGGTGAAGCATGTTGCAGTGTCAAATCCAGGGAATGATTCATATATCAGAGTTAAGCACTAAAGCAAACACACACACGTCTGACTTTCTAGGGTTTCATTTCAGTGTAAGCAAACTGCATGTCAGCATCATCCAAAAGATAATGCATCTCATATTAATGAATGATATGATACAATGACATGATTGATACCATGATGTGATACTGCTGAATCATGATGGCTCTTTCTCCCTCTGTTCTTTATATATCGAACCAGGGGGTCTGTAGTGACGCCTCAAACACTGAGATGCAGTGCCTTAGACCGCTGCGCCACTCGGGAGCCCTATGTCCCTCTGTCCCTCTCTCTCTTTCTATCTATGTGTGTCTCTCAATCTTTCTATCCATGTGTCTCTCTCTCTCTCTTTCTCTCACTCACTCACTCACTCATTTGAATTCTGTCCACAACAGGTGTGTGCTGGACCGGGGAAGGCTCAAGGACTTATGAAACTCTCTCCACAGCACAGCTAAATGGTGTGGTGTGTTGTAACGCTGCAGAGAGAGTGAGAATCTGCTGCCATGGCGACAGGCCCAGCAGTATCTAATAGCAACAGGTTGCTAGGCAGCCTGCATTGGGAGATGAGTTGGACGCTTTTGTGTGTGCGTTTGCATGTGTGAGTTTTGTAACGGATCGTTGAGTTCAGAGAAGAAAATCAAACGCATCAAGTTACATTGAGTTCTCTTTGGCCTTGTAGATTATGGCTGTTGGCGCTATTTGACACAGCATTAAATCCAGTAGGTTTTAATATCCATTACATTGCAATGGTAGATTTGTAAGATTTTTCTATTCAACCTTTTCATCTGAACACAGCCAAACAACTTTAAACCCTCAGACTGTTGACAGCAAGCACATTTCAGAAACTTTACATTCTGGTTACTTTTATTTGCTGGTTGTTTACTAGAAGTAGAATTACATTTTTTACATTTATTCAATATTTTTTTCAGTCACAGACAACAATGACCATGTTGCCATAGAAACAAAGTGACTTCATCAGCCAGCAGCTACAGGTAATTGAACAGATGTTGCTGTAGCTACAGAGCAGGAGAGGTCAGGCTAGTGTGAGAGGGGTGTTGCTGTGCAGCAACATGGAGGTGAGGTACTTAGGCTTCAAGCCTCGCCTGCAGCATCATCTTGTCCTGCAGGGCCCTCCGAAAGGCACTGCCCACAAAGCCCAGGTCACCAACTCATTGGCCACTCCCAGGGAAACATTCTACTTGCCCCTCCCACCTACCCAACCTCGCCTGGAGTTCCTGCACTGGGTGCGAGTGGAGAACAGCGAAGAGCAGGAGAAGAGGTGGAGGGATAGGGCTGAGCGGGAGCAGCGTAATCCCCAGAGAGAGGTGGCCCTGGCCAGCCTGCCTCGCCTCCCTCTACCCCCTCCTTCCAGGATGGGCCCCCACACCTTGGCACGCTTCTTCTTCCAGTGGAGGGGGAGACCCAGGCAAGTTCAGCCCCATCCAGAAACAGCCCCTAGCCCCTACTCCATAGGCAATTCATGTAGTATTCAGGGGGTAGGGGTTGTTTCTGGATGGGTCATTCAAGTTTATTTGCAAGTTGTTATAAATACATTGGAAATCTCAATGACGAGCTTTCACATAAAAAGAGTGCAGGACAAATATGGGTGTACATCCATAGGAACTGGAGCGGGGCCAGGGGGAGCCGGGCAGACTCACCCCAGGATGTGGACCCTGAGTGGGGGGAGAGAGAGAGGCTGCTCTGGCTCAGTCACATGAGGGCTCCACCACTGGACAGCCAGGGCAACATACTGCCCCCTGGTGGCTTTAAAATGTAAGCTTTGTAGAGATGTACAGTATATGCTATTTTGTATATTCTTGGTTTAGACATGCTCAGCCTTAAAATAGTGAATAATTGTAGAGTAGTGACAAATTGTCTTTCCATATATGTGTTCATGCGTGTGTCTGCATGTGTGTGTTTTGAAGGCGTGGACGATGTGGGCCACAGACAGAGGACTCTCAGACTTCAGGAAAGACACACACCTCCACCACCCAAAGCCTCCCCCTGCCGCCTCTCCTCATGCTCCGCAGACACACCCTCTGCCACCGGTTACCTCGGAAACGACCCCCGGAGCACCTGAGTTGCCCCATGAAGGGCGGAGCAAAGGCTTCCTGAACACTCACCCTGTCAGGAAAGACTACTGACTCTATCTTCATCATCGTCTGTGTTGCAACCTTCTTTGTTTAATAGACGGCAGTCCAGTGAACCATTTCAATTTGTGGGGGTTGTTCAATGGAAGTTTCAATGGAACTTCAATGGAAGTTACAAATATTTTGGGGGGCTGTGGGCCACTCTGTGTGGCTATCATGACTACAGGGTTTACTGTAAACACATGTCACTGTGCCTTTTGCTTTGTGTGTTATGTTAAACCGTAAAAAAATTATAAAAAAATAGGTTGATTCAACATACAATTGTAAGGCAACCAGCTGCAATAGGATTGTGAGTTTGCTCAACAAAATGTTCACACAAACCTATGCTATTCAAGTTTCTATTGCAGCCTTACAATTGTAGATTGAATCAACATATTTTTATTTTATTTTACAGTGTACCTTTTGCTTGTGGGTTCTGCCTCCTTACTCACGGTGTAAGTGACTTTGGTCCAGTGTTATCACTAGCAACACAACAGCATGGAGGAGTTCACTGCAGGCAACATGTATTTTATCCTCTCCAGACTCCAACCAATGACTTGGTCTGAATTTAATGGAAAATCTAAACACAAGCAGCATGTTGTAGGCCTACACACAGTATAGGGTCCTTTCCTTAGGATTTACAATAAATGTGGATATATTTGAGGTATTATGACAGGCCTAAGGTTGTATTTATTATGCCAACATTGCAACCCTGGTGTTGAAAATGAACACATACTGGCAGAGTGAAAAGGGTCATCAGGGTCACAAACATAGACAGTCAAATCTGTCATCATTTTGGAATGTGGAAGGTGTGTGGGTACTTAGCCTACTGTACAGACCAGACCTCTGCTCAGACCCTCCCTTACCTGAGTTTTTTTATACTTAAAAAAGAAGAGGTTATTTAGTTCAGTAACCACAACACAAGTCCAGTTATGGCCGAGAAATCTGAACAGACTGACGCCCCTTCTTCTCCAGATAAAGACCTAACATTACCGGTCATGTTTCCCAAACCGCACACAGAAGATGAGGGGGATGCTACTACCTTCTCATCGTCGACATGGAACCCAAACCTGTGGAAGATGTTGCATGCAGCGGAGACCAGATGGAGCGAGCAGTCTCAACCGCCCAACAGAAACGGGGCGGAGGCGTCCGTTGGGGCGGGAGAGACAGTGATCGAAGCGCTAAATATGGAGAGGGTGAGGATAAATTAATTACCTAGACTTGGCTTTTAGCCTACTTTTACTGTCGAGGTGGGGGGGTTGGGTTTTAACTTCAGTAGGCTACTACATGTTGCTGAACGCGCATTCAACAGTTTGAGTTGCTCAATCAAAGCAACTTTAGTTGGGTAGTAGCCTACCATATTGACTGTGACAGCGAAGCAATGTGTGATAGGCTACATTTCAAGGTTTGAAAGATGAAGGCAGTATCTGCTCTGACCTCAATTGCGAGGATTAAAAGCATTATCAAACGCGAACTCGTATGCGCCAAGACATGCGCCAACCGTAGACACCACCACAGCAAATAATGGTGATCAAATAAAAATGTTGCGGATGCATGTTTCTGCAATGAGGCGCGCATATCCGAATGGGAGCGTCTGTAAATCGTGATGTTACTGTGACCGAAGCACCTAGAATGATAAAGGTAAATGAGAAATGTGTTTAATATGTAGGGGGTTAGTTAGGCTATTGCTGGGACTAGAAGACAAGGCTATATAGTCTACCTGGTATTTGTAAAGTTATGACCCAAAAGGAACCAAACCTGGTCTCAGCGCATTTCATATTATTCTGTACATAAATCCGAGATACTACAGTATGATATTATACATTTCGTATGGTATGTATTAATGTGTGGATTTTCTCACCCATTTAGTATGATGTGTTACAAATTACAATTCATATTATATTTTATGAATGTTGCTAACGTTAGCTAGCTCGCTAATGTTAGCTAGGCTAGGAGTTAGGGTTAGGGTTAAGTTTAGGAGTTGGGTTAAAGGGTTAGGGGAAGGGGACGGGTTAGATAACATGCTAAGTAGTTGCAAAGTAGCTAAAAATAAGTACGTTATTGAAAAGTTGCTAATTAGCTAAAATGCTAAAGTTGTCCGTGATGAGATTCAAACTCACAACCTTTGGGTTGCTAGAAGTCCGTGTTATACGCCCACTCATCTAACCCGACCAACCACCCTCCTTTAGTTTTTGCCTTAAGTAACCATCTGTCTTATGTAATCATACTAAATGGAGAATCTCTGATTTATGTACAGAATAATACTGTAATGACCTGACTAGATCATAAAAGAACAACTGTCCAGACAGAGGATTGAGTTTACGAATGGACGGTTTATTAAACCAACTTTACACAGGCTACTGTTTGGCCGTAGCCCACGCCAAATAAATGAAAGATAACCCACAAGCCAATCGCGACCTTCTCTTGTGAAGCCCAGACGTAAAAAGAGAGAGAACAAAGGCTTCCAATGCTCCATCCCCCTGCCCAACCCCCCTCCACGCCACTCCGCCAACCGCCAGGATGCCCGGCATCAGAACATTCCAGGCATTCCCGTGATTGGCAGATAGCAGGTTGATTGACATGTCGGACCCCGCAAACACTGGGTACTGGTAGGTACAACACAACCATCTACTAGCCTAACACACAGCTGTCTGTGCGGGTCGCTACACAGCCCCCCCACCACAAAGTCCCTCGTCCCCGAGGGAACAAACAAAGTCTCTGAAGCGACCCGGAGGTCTCCTTTGCCTGCGTGGCTGTGATGGCCACAGAGTGCCCCTCTGGGAACCAGGGGATGAAGGCAAGGACATGGGGGACAAGGAAGCGGGAACGGGTAATACAGTCCGTGGCTCTGGGGAACCACGCGGTGACACAGGGGGAGTGGGCTGTCTGGAGCCTTGTCTGCGGCACCTGGGGGTAGGTGCCTGGAGAATGTCATTGCCAGAGAGGGGAATTGTGGGGGTTCCTGGGGTTTGGGGAGAAGAGGCCCCTCTATATGGGGCTAACCTGTCCCCGGTGCAGTGTCACCTTTCTCCCCCTGGGAGGAAGCTGCACCCGGTAAACAACCTCCCCTACCCTCTCCAGGACACTGCAGGGTCCCACCCAGTGACTGTCCAACTTGGGGCATCTGCCTTTTTTCCTTAGCGGGCTGTAGACCCAGACCAGCTCCCCAGCCACAAAGTGCCTTCCCCGGGTGTGCACGTCATAGTTCCTCTTCTGCCTCACACCTGCATTCAGCAGCTGCTCTCTGGCGAAGGTGTGGGCTGTCTCCAGGCAGTCCTGGAGTCTCCGGGCATACTCCGGCCCCGGGAAACATGAGGGCTATCCAGGGGGCCGACCAAACGCCACTCTCCGCAGGGGTACGGATCTCTCTCCCCAGCATGAGGAGGGCAGGCGTGCAGGAGGTGGAGTCTTGGACAGCGGAGTGGCATGCCATGAGGACCATAGGCAGGTGCTTGTCCCAGTCACGCTGGTGTTTGGAAGAGACGATGGCCAGCTGCTGTCCAAGCGTTTTGTTGAAGCGCTCCACAAGGCCATCACTTTGAGGATGGAGAGGGTAGTGCGGTCTTGTGCATACCCAGCCTCTCACACATGATGGCGAACACACGGGACTCAAAGTTTCTGCCCTGGTCGCTGTGGATGGACTCTGCAGCTCCAAACCTGCTGAACATCCCCGCTGTCAGGCGTCGACGATGGTCTCTGCCTCCTGGTCAGGCAGAGCATAGGCCTCGGGCCATTTTGTGAAATAGTCCATGGCCGTGAGCACCCAGCGGTTTCCACTGTCTGTGGTGGGGAACGGCCCAACTACATCCACTCCCACCCTCTCCATGGGAGCCCCCACTGGGAACTGTTGGAGCTGAGCATGAGAGCGGCCTGGGGGGCCCTTTCTTGCTGTGCAGTTGTCACAGCGGCGGCAAAAGTCTTCCACATCCCTCTTGTGCTGCCCCCAGTAAAAGCCCTGACGGAGGCGGCGCAGTGTTTTGTGACCCCCAAAGTGTCCAGTCCCCACCCCCCATGAGTACTCTGGAGCCCAGCCTCCCGCAATGCTTTTGGGACCACCACCTGCCACCTCTCCTCCCCCGTAGCTGACTCCTTCCATGCCCGCTGTAACACGCCATCAGCCAGCCGCAGTCGCTCAAACTTTGACCACAACCCTTTGGTCGCGAGTGAGAGTGCTGTCACCTCTTCCCATGGTGGCCTCACCTGCGCCTCTACCCACTGTAGCACTGGCTGTAGGTCTGTGTCCCGTCCCTGCTGCTGCCCCCATTCAGCCACGTCGACAGTCTGCAGCTCACAGCAGACAGGCCCGCTCGCCCGACACACTGTGGCACAGACCCCCTCCCTCTGCACACAGCTCTCTCCCCGTCCCTCTCTCCGTTCTAGCAGTGGCGGCAGCCGTCTGCAGTACAGGGCCGACGGGACATGGCGTCGGGCGTTGGAGTGGCGTGCCCCTGCCCCTGTGCACCACCGTGAAGTCATACGGCTGAAGCTCCTCCAACCAGCGTGCCACCTGCCCTCTGGCTCTCTGAAAGACATGAGCCACTGGAGAGCAGAGTGATCAGTCCCTTACAGTAAAGGGCAGACCACCCAGGTAGTACTTGAAGTGTTTGACGGAAGCCACAACAGCCAAGAGCTCCGCTGGGTGACACAGTAGCGGCGCTCATGTTTGTCAAATGTTTTGCTGAAGTATGCCACCGCTCTCTCCCCCTCTGGCCCCACCTGGGCCAGCACCCCACCCATGCCCACATTGCTCGCGTCTGTGTCCAGGATAAAGGGCAATGTGAGGTCAGGGGGCGGGCACTGGGGCCTCGATTAGTGCACGTTTGAGGGTGTTGAACGCCTCCTCACACTCCACTGTCCAAGTGAAAGCCTTGTCCTTCGGCAGCAGGCGGTTCAGTGGAGCAGCAACGCTTGAGAAGCCCCGTACAAACCTCCTGTAGTACGAGGCCAGGCCCAGGAAGCTCTTCAGCTGACGCTGGTCGGTGGGGGTGGGCCAGTCTCTGACAGCCGCTACCTTGTCCTCCATGGTGCTGATCCCCTCCCCCCTCCTTCCCCACTCGGTGGCCCAAGAAGGACACCTCTCTCCTCATGAAGTGGCACTTCTCGGGGTGGAGCTTCAGACCTGCGGCAGCCACCCTCTCCAGCACACACCGTAGCGCCCCCAGGGCTGACTGGAAGGAGCTGCCATGGGCCAGGATGTCATCGAGGTATACCAGACACTGCTGTCGGGGGATGCCATCCAGCACCCTGTCCATCAAACGCTCAAAAGTAGCTGGAGCGCTGCACAGGCCAAAGCACAGGACCTTGAACTGCCAGTGTCCTCTGTTAGTGGAGAACGCAGTTTTGGCTCTGGCCTCTGGGGAGAGGGGCACCTGCCAGTAGCCACTGCGGAGGTCTAGTGAGGGGAGAACCAGGAGGACCCCCTAACCAGGTCCAGCGACTCATCGATACGTGGTATGGGGTATGAGTCCTTCCTGGTTACCTCATTCAGCCGCCTGTAGTCCGCACAGAACCTCAGCTTGCCCCCCTTCTTCGGAACCATGACGACTGGCGCCGCCCAGGGGCTGTCTGAGGGCTCAATGAAGTCTGCCCGCTGCATCTCCAACACAGCCTTGTCTGCCGCCTCCTGGCGTGCCAGCGGGATACGGCGGGGACGCATCTTGATAGGTCGAGCATCACCTGTGTCGATCTCATGCTGCACCAGATGAGTCTGACCCACCTCTTCCTCACTCAGCGCAAAGCTGTCTCTGAATTCAAACAGCAACTGCCTCAACCGTTCCTGCTGCTCGGGGTCAAGACCAACACAGTTCCTCCCCATATCTCCCTCACTGCAGACAGTGTCCTCTCCCCTCCCATCTGGGGTAGCTGGGCTGGGGGCGCGGCCTGGCTCACAGAGGACTGTGTCGTGGAGGTAGCTGGGGGAATGTAACGCAACGCCGTAGGTGACAGGGGGCTGGGGAAAAGTCACACCCAGATGTGGGGGGAGGGGGGCAGCCATGAGTCTCTGCTGCTTTAACTGTTGGAGTAAAGGGTTTGTTGGGTTGAGTGAATGTGACATTAGGGGCCATGGTGACCTCCGGCCCTCCCTGGAAGCTCAGTGTGCCCCTATTTAGGTCTAACTGGCAGCCTGTGCTCCTAAGAAAGTCCAACCCCAGGATACAAGGGTCCTGCACAGCCGCCACCCACACAGGATGACGCACAGTCCTGCCCCCTACTGTCAGAGTCATTATTCCCTTCCCTTTCATGGGTGCCAGCTCACCTGTGACTGTGCGGAGCTGCACAGTTGTAGGCTCACACTGAGTCCAACCTGGCACAATATCTGGCCTCACGAGGGTTACTGTGGACCCAGTGTCCACCAGGGCGGAGCAGGGCACCCCCTCCACAGTGACAGGGACATGACAAAAGTCCCCAACACAGGTCCGGCCCACCACAACAACAGGCTCCATCCGCTTGCCCTCGTCTGCTTCTGGGGGAAGTGGAGCCTTGCTTCCCCGTCTGTGCCGGTGGGCTCCTCCTGAAGAAGATGGTGGTTGGGATAGAAAGCCAGGGTCCGCACTCACCCGGTCTATGCGGACCCCGAGCCGCTTCCCTGAGCTCTGGGGGACATGGGGCAATCTCGGCGCAGATGGCCTGGCTGGCCACAACCCCAGCAGACCCTGGGACCAGGGCGTGTGTTTCGTGCCGCCTGTAGCGACACAGCACGAATGAGTTCTGTCATTTCAGCCACCCATGCAGACTTTTCCGGCTCCGGGCTGCTCTGCCCCCAGCTCGCACAGAGGGTCTGTCTCCCTGCACCCCCCACCAAAGCCCCAGCTGAAGCCCCAGCCCACACCAGCTCCCTCTCCAAAGCCATCTCCAAGGCTACCTGCAATGACTCAGGATGAGCCAGCTGGGTCTGTATGCGCAGCTCCGTAGGAGAGAGCGCCTGTATGAACTGGTCCCGTGCTAGCTCGCGCTCTGCACGGAGGGGGGCATGTGAGCATATGCCCGCCGAGAGAGGCTCTCAATGTCATTAGCTAGCACCCGTAGAGGCTCTCCAGGCTGCCTGCGTCTATTACTCAGTTCGGAGCGCAGTAGCCCGGGCTGTACACACTGTCCATAGCGCCTCCTCAGTGCTCCCACTAAAGCACCATAATCACGTCTGTCCTTGGGGCTAATCAATATCAAACAGGCCAGAGCTTCATCCGTGAGGCATAAAGCCAACTGCAGTGACCTATCTTCATCCGACCACCCCCTAAAATGAGCTAACAGTTCAAACTGAGCATGAAAAGCTTCCCAATCCGCCTTACCGGAATACTTCGGGGTCTTAACGGATACGGACGCAGCCGGGAACTGGGCGCCGCCATGGTTGTTTACATCCTGAGCCCCAGATTCCTCGTCCCCGCCGCGTCAGCGTCACCCTTCGGTCCGCCCACCAGAATCCGCGCGAAACACAGTCGACGAAGCACTCATGCCCGCTTCAGCCGCCATCACTCTAACGTCCTCCCTCAAGCGGCCTCTGGGCTCCGGTGCCCTGGCGATCTCCTCAGCCAGAACCCCCGACGTCCATGCACACGCACCTCCTTGGCCATAATCGTCCCCTACCTCCACCTTCACTTTGGATTCCCTCGAAGCATCTTCAACCCCGTTCTCACCTACGGTAGCTAGCCACAGAAGTCAGCTAGCTAGCTGGCTAACTTTTATCAACGTTTTTACTTCTGACACCAATGTAATGACCTGACTAGATCATAAAAGAACAACTGTCCAGACAGAGGATTGAGTTTACGAATGGACGGTTTATTAAACCAACTTTACACAGGCTACTGTTTGGCCGTAGCCTACGCCAAATAAATGAAAGATAACCCACAAGCCAATCGCGACCTTCTCTTGTGAAGCCCAGACGTAAAAAGAGAGAGAACAAAGGCTAAACCTGGTCTTAACTTCCAATGCTCCATCCCCCTGCCCAACCCCCCTCCACGCCACTCCGCCAACTGCCAGGATGCCCGGCATCAGAACATTCCAGGCATTCCCGTGATTGGCAGATAGCAGGTTGATTGACATGTCGGACCCCGCGAACACTGGGTACTGGTAGGTACAACACAACCATCTACTAGCCTAACACACAGCTGTCTGTGCGGGTCGCTACAATACGAAATGCTCAGAGATCAGATTGGTGTCCAGAACATTATGAATGGACCTTAAAAGGTGGATTTGTTCAATATACAGTACCAGTCAAAAGTTTGGACACAGCTACTCATTCAAGTGTTTTTCTTTATTTTTACTATTTTCTACATTGTAGAATAATAGTGAAGACATCAAAACTATGAAATAACACATATGGAATCCTGTAGTAAGCAAAAAAGTGTTAAACTAATCAAAATATATGTTATATTTGAGATTCTTCAAAGCAGCCACCCTTTGCCTTGATGACAGCTTTGCACACTCTTAGGCCCTAATCTATAGATATCACATGACTGGGAATATAGATATGTGTCACACCAATCTTCACTTTGGCTCCCCATCCTGTCCAGCTCAGCATTCGGTGTCGCCGGCCTTCTAGCTGCTGCCGAACCTACTGTTGGCAAACGCCCTTCACTCATCAACCCGGACTTGTCTCGTCATCATTACACACACCTGGTTCCAATCCCCACTCTATCACCACATACAGTGGGGGAAAAAAAGTATTTAGTCAGCCACCAATTGTGCAAGTTCTCCCACTTAAAAAGATGAGAGAGGCCTGTAATTTTCATCATAGGTACACGTCAACTATGACAGACAAATTGAGGAAAAAAAATCCAGAAAATCACATTGTAGGATTTTTAATGAATTTATTTGCAAATTATGGTGAAAAATAAGTATTTGGTCACCTACAAACAAGCAAGATTTCTGGCTCTCACAGACCTGTAACTTCTTCTTTAAGAGGCTCCTCTGTCCTCCACTCGTTACCTGTATTAATGGCACCTTTTTGAACTTGTTATCAGTATAAAGACACCTGTCCACAACCTCAAACAGTCACACTCCAAACTCCACTATGGCCAAGACCAAAGAGCTGTCAAAGGACACCAGAAACAAAATTGTAGACCTGCACCAGGCTGGGAAGACTGAATCTGCAATAGGTAAGCAGCTTGGTTTGAAGAAATCAACTGTGGGAGCAATTATTAGGAAATGGAAGACATACAAGAACACTGATAATCTCCCTCGATCTGGGGCTCCACGCAAGATCTCACCCCGTGGGTCAAAATGATCACAAGAACGGTGAGCAAAAATCCCAGAACCACACGGGGGGACCTAGTGAATGACCTGCAGAGAGCTGGGACCAAAGTAACAAAGCCTACCATCAGTAACACACTACGCGCCAGGGACTCAAATCCTGCAGTGCCAGACGTGTCCCCCTGCTTAAGCCAGTACATGTCCAGGCCCGTCTGAAGTTTGCTAGAGTGCATTTGGATGATCCAGAAGAGGATTGGGAGAATGTGATATGGTCAGATGAAACCAAAATAGAACTTTTTGGTAAAAACTCAACTCGTCGTGTTTGGAGGACAAAGAATGCTGAGTTGCATCCAAAGAACACCATACCTACTGTGAAGCATGGGGGTGGAAACATCATGCTTTGGGGCTGTTTTTCTGCAAAGGGACCAGGACGACTGATCCGTGTAAAGGAAAGAATGAATGGGGCCATGTATCGTGAGATTTTGAGTGAAAACCTCCTTGCATCAGCAAGGGCATTGAAGATGAAACGTGGCTGGGTCTTTCAGCATGACAATGATCCCAGACACACCGCCCAGGCAACGAAGGAGTGGCTTCGTAAGAAGCATTTCAAGGTCCTGGAGTGGCCTAGCCAGTCTCCAGATCTCAACCCCATAGAAAATCTTTGGAGGGAGTTGAAAGTCTGTGTTGCCCAGCGACAGCCCCAAAACATCATTGCTCTAGAGGAGATCTGCATGGAGGAATGGGCCAAAATACCAGCAACAGTGTGTGAAAACCTTGTGAAGACTTACAGAAAACGTTTGACCTGTGTCATTGCCAACAAAGGGTATATAACAAAGTATTGAGAAACTTTTGTTATTGACCAAATACTTATTTTCCACCATAATTTGCAAATAAATTCATAAAAAATCCTACAATGTGATTTTCTGGATTTTTTTCCCTCATTTTGTCTGTCATAGTTGACGTGTACCTATGATGAGAATTACAGGCCTCTCTCATCTTTTTAAGTGGGAGAACTTGCACAATTGGTGGCTGACTAAATACTTTTTCCCCCCACTGTATACTCCCTCTGCCGTTTGTCTTTGTTGGTCATTGTAAATGTTACATGTTTTCCTGAGAGGAATCTCTCCTACTATTTCCTGAGTACTTTATATTTTGCACTTTGGATTAGCCCTGTGCCTTTTTGTTTATGAAGATATATTTTGAGCACAACACCGTTTGGGTTTCGTCCCACTTTGATCTATGGTGCGACTCTCTCCTGCCTACTCCTCTCTACACCAGTGACAATATGCATTGGTTGGTCGTAGATACCTTTTTAAAAAAGTAGGGGCGTGGATCAGAAAACCAGTCAGTATCTGGAGTGACCACCATTTGCCTCATCTCCTTCGCATGGAGATGATCAGGCTGTTGATTGTGGCCTGTGGAATGTTGTCCCACTCCTCTTCAATGGTTGTGCGAAGTTGCTGGATATTGGTGGGAACTGGAACACACTGTCGTACACGTCGATCGAGAACATCCCAAACATGCTCAATAGGTGACATGTCTGGTGAGTATTCAGGCCATGGAAGAACTGGAACATTTTCAGCTTCCAGGAATTGTGTACAGATCCTTGCGACATGGGGCTGTGCTTTATCATGCTGAAACATGAGGTGATGGCGGCAGATGAATGGCATGACAATGGGTCTCAGGATCTCGTCACAGTATCTCAGTGCATTCACAGTTCCATGTAGTGAATCTGTTATTCATTGCGTTTGTATGGGCTAATAGCAGTAAGGCCAGAAATACATTCATCAAATCATGTTTTTATATGTATTTTTTATACTTCAAGGGGTCTTAAAATTCCAAATCAAATAGCAAAATGATCCTGGGTATGACCTGTTTAAAACAATTCCATATAGTTTAGTAGAACCCCCCCGGCTTAGACAGGGTTTAGACTCTTATGGGTAATCAACTTCTAGATATGCCACACCTGTCAGGTGGCTGGATTTTCTTGGCAAAGGAGAAATGCTCACTAACAGGCATGTAAACTAATTTGTGCCCAACATTTGAGAGAAATAAGCTTTTGTGTGTATGGAACATTTCTGTGATCTTTTATTTCAGCTCATGAAACATGGGACCAACACTACATGTTGCGTTTATATTGTTGTTCAGTGTAGCAAATCTACGGGGGACAGAGACATTTTTAAAGCTTAGGCTACGTTCAGTAAAGGCCTTTAATGAGGGGCAAGATGATGTTACACTGTTGATGTTACACTGTTGTCAGTGAATATTCATAAGCGGGCGTATAAAGGTTGATTAAAGTTGTGAACCTGTACTAGGTCAGTTTGGTGACATTCAGAGGGTGCCAGAGTGACCCACTTCATGAGGTAAACACACCACATACATACTTCATTAGGTAAGCTATACTGAGAGTCTGGGCCTTCAGAAGAACAGGTTCACTCTGAAGCCTTTGAAGGTCAGAGTGTGCAGCTATCGTCACCTACACCTTATTTATATAGGCTTTATTTGTGTGCGTGTTCAGGTCAGTTAGAGTTTCTCCTTCTAGTATGAAAAATGTATGCACTCACTAACTGTAAGTGGCTCTGGATAAGAGCGTCTGCTAAATGACTAAAATGTAAAATGTACCAAGCTCTACCAAAGTAAAGTGTGCTGCTGTTCTCCACACTGATATGAGTTTCTCAACCTGTCCTGAACACTCTCTACTGGTTCAGTCCCACTCAGGTAGCAGGCGTGCATCTGCATCAGTGGAGGCTGCTGAGGGGAGGACGGTTCATAATAATGGCTGGAACGGAGCAAATGGAATGGCATCAAGCCCATATGTTTGATGTATTTGATACCATTCCACTAATTCCGCTCCAGCCATTACCACGAGCCTGTCCTCCCCAATTAAGCTGCCACCAACCTCCTGCCAGTGGCCGGTGTTGTATATTCAGGTTGTACCTTTCGTACCGCCGTGCTTACTTTAGTTGTATGCACAAAACATAATGGGAGTTGTGTTGAAATGATCAGGTTCAAATAAATGGTTGAACTGAATTCCTCTCTCCCGTCTCATCATTATTGAATTGTTATAAAGACGTGGTTATGAAACCCACGAGACATAACAAAAGATTGGCAACGCGTAAGTCTGAACCTACAGTTGGTTTTTACATGTTTAAAACTATTATTTTCTGTGGTACAGTCTAGGCTAATGGTAGCACAGTGTATCGCTAGCAGATGCAAATTCATGCATAATCGAGCTAGCTAAGAGAGAGAGTTAGCATCGTCAGGGATGGCAGAAAATGATTTGAGATGAGCATTGGAGCGGGAAAACAACGTGCTTAAAAAGGGAGGAATATACAGTGAGTAAAGGAAAGGACATTTATTCAACTTTGAAGACAAACTTTAGAATTAAAAACTGCTAAACAAGCGAACTTGAGGAGGAAACGTCAGTGAATGAAGATCACGTGACTGAGGAAAATATTGCCGTGGCAGAACAGAACGTTGTCATGGTTGAGGACAATATTAGAGTGAGTGACAATCAGGAGCCTATTGAGAAACACATTTTTTTGGGAAACGTACAGTTGGATGAAAGAATTGAGCACTGGAACTTATATAAAGAACAGTTTGAATATTTTGTTCTTGCAAATGACATTGATGAGGACAAAATTGTGCCAAATTAGTTTTGTGTAATGGGGCCGAAGACATTTAATTTATTACGCAGCCTGCTACAGTCAGACATGCCAGGTAATAAGACGTATGGGGATATTGTAGAAATACTGAAAGGACACTTTTCACCAAAACCGATAGTTATTGCTGAAAGGTTAAGGTTCCACAGAAGAAATCAGGAAGAGGGAAAATCAGTGACAACGTTTGCTGACAGATCACTGTGAGTTTATTGATGTTTTAAATGACACCATTAGAGACAGACTAGTATGTGGGCTATGCAGTGAAGCTACACAAAATAGACTATTGACTGAAAGTAATCTGACCTTGGCAAAGGGCATTGAATTCAGTGTGTGCAAGGGTAATTGAATTCAGTGCCTTCAGAAAGTATTCATACCCCTTGACTTATTCCACATTTTGTTGTGTTACAGCCTGAATTCAAAATGTGTTAAATTGTATTTAACAACACAATACCCCATAATGACAAAGTGATGTTTTTGAAATATTTGCAAATTTATTGAAAATGAAATAAATAAATATCTCATTTACATAAGTATTCACACCCCTGAGTCAATACTTTGTAGAAGCACCTTTCGTGGTTATTACAGCTTTGAGTTGTCTTGGGTATGTCTGTATCAGCTTTGCACATTTGGATTTTGTTTTTTTCTCCCATTCTTCCTTGCAGATTTTCTCAAGCCCTGTTAAATTAGATAGGGAGTGGCGGTGAACAGCAATCTTCAAGTCTTCCCACAGATGTTCAATGGGATTCAAATCTGGGCTTTGGCTGGGCCACTAAAGGATTTTCACATTCTTGTTCTGAAGCCATTCCAGCATTCCTTTGGATGTATGCTTGGGGTCATTGTCCTGTTGGAACATAAATCTTCACCCCCAGTCTAAGGTCGTTTGCACTCTGAAGCAGGTTCTTATCAAGGATTTGCCTGTATTTGGCTCCATTCATTGTTCCCTCTATCCTTGCCAGTCTCCCAGTCCTTGCCACTGAAAAGGATCCCCATAGCATGATGCTGCTACCACCATGCTTCACGGTAGGGATGGTGTTAGACAGGTGATGAGCTGTGCCTGGTTTTCTCCAGGCGTAGCGCTTTGCATTCAGGCCAAAGAGTTACAATTTTGTCTCATCAGACCACAGAATCTTTTGCCTTATGATCTGAGTCTTTCACATGCCTTTTTGCAAACTCCAGGCGTGCTGTCATGTGCCTTTTTCTCAGGAGTGGCTTCCGTCTGGCCACTCTCCCATAAAGCCCAGGTTGGTGAAGTGCTGTAAAGACTGTTGCACGAATCGCCTTCCTCAGAGCCTTGTCTAAAAGCATTGTTTGACTTTGTCATTATGGGGTATTGTGTGTAGATGGGTGAGGGAAATAATATCAATTTAATCCATTTTGAATTCAGGCTGTAACAAAATGGGAATAATTAAAGGGGTATGACTACTTTCTGAAGGCATTGTAGCTGCAAAAGAGGCTCAGCAGTTCAGTTCATCAGGACGAGTGTACAGAGTTGCAACTGAAAATCAGGGACAGAGGAATCGAGGCACACGCTTCCGCTGAGGCAAAGCGGGACATCAGTTTCAAGTTTCAAGTTCTATTAGTCGTATGTACAGGATACACATGGTGTACACCATCCAACAAGCTCATCACCAAGCTCAGGGCCCTGCGTCTGAACCCCTCCCTATGCAACTGGGTCCTGGACTTCCTGACGGGCCGACCCCAAGTGGTGAAGGTAGGCAACAACACCTCCGCCACGCTGATCCTCAACACGGGGGTCCCACAGGGGGTGCATGCTCAGCCCCCTCCTTAATCCCTGTTCACCCATGACTGCGTGGCCACGCACGTCTCCAACTCAATCATCAAGTTTGCTGATGACACAACAGTGGTAGGCCTGATTACCAACAATGACGAGACAGCCTACAGGGAGGAGGTGAGAGCCCTGGCAGAGTGGTGCCAGGAAAAGAACCTCTCCCTCAATGTCAACAAAATGAAGGAGCTGATCGTGGACTACAGGAGACAACAGAGAGAGCCCGCCCCCATCCACATTGATGGGGCCGCAGTGGAGAGTGTCAAAAGCTTCAAGTTCCTTGGCGTGCACCTCGCTGATGACCTGAAATGGTCCCTTCACACAGACAGTGAGGTGAAGAAGGCCCTCACAAACTTCTACAGATGCACCATTGAGAGCATCCTGTCTGTCTATATCACCGCCTGGTATGGCAATTGCACCTTCCGCAACTGCAGGGATCTCCAGAGAGTGGTGCGGTCAGCCCAATGCATCATCAGGGGAAGTCAGCCCAACGCATCATCAGGGGCACACTGCCTGCCCTCCAGGACATCTACAGCACCCGGTGTCACAGGAAGAACAAGAAGATCATCAATGACCTCAGCCACCCGAGCCATGGCCTGTTCACCCCGCTACCATCTAGAAAGAGGAGACAGTACAGGTGCATCAAAGCTGGGACTGAGAGACTGATAAACAGCTTTTATCTCCAGGCCATCAGACTGTTAAATAGTCACCAATAGCCGGCCTCTGCCTAGTACCTTGCCCTGAACCTTAGTCACTGTTACTAGCTGGCTACCACCCAGTGCTCTACCCTGCACATTAGAGACTGCTTTGCCCTATGTACATAGAGTCATTGAACACTGGTTACTTTAGTTATGTTTACATACTGCTTTACCCACTTTATATGTGCAATGCATTCAGAAAGTATTCAGACCCCTTGACTTTTTCCACATTTTGTTACGTTACAGCCTTATTCTAAAATTGATTTAAAAAATGTTTCCCCCTCATCAATCTACACACAATACCCCATAATGACAAAGCAAAAACAGGTATTTAGAAATTTTAGCAAATGTATTAAAAATAACAAACAGAAATATCACATTTACATACGTTTTCAGACCCTTTACTCAGTACTTTGTTGAAGCACCTTTGGTAGTGAAGCCTTGAGTCTTCTTGGGTATGACATTACAAGCTTGGCACACCTGTATTTGGGGAGTTTCTCCCATTCTTCTCTGCAGATCCTCTCAAGCTCTGTCAATTTGGATGGGGAGTGTCGCTGCACAGCTATTTTCAGGTCTCTCCAGAGATGGATTCAAGTCCGGGTGATGGCTGGGCCACTCAAGGACATTCAGAGGCTACATTTTGACTCAGGAACAGGAGTGGAAAAATATGATTTTCTTTCAGCATATTGAGAGAATTCGAATGCGTGGTTAGATACCGTCTGTAGAGGTGCTATCTTTATTAGCATAATAAAAGCTGATAGTAGGCTATTTCAAACACAAAAATATGAAATCTTATCAGAAACATGTTGGGTCGTTTTCACAGCTTTCTATTTTTTTACAACCGGTCAAACGGATGTCATTTATTTATTTTTTGGTCCCTAAAAGTCTTTGCTTCACGAAAGAAGCAGAGATGACAGGGAAAACTTTACCAATGTCAACTAGATTGAAGCATTCATTCTATCGATTTATGAAATTCTGGTGAGCAAGGGTTTAGCCTATTTAGTCTTCTAGGGAAACATATAGGCCTAATGACAGAAGAGAAGCTGCATGTATCTAATTATAGACAAGTTGACTAACAAATAGCCTACCAAAATGTCCGAAATTATAAGCAGATACATATCTAAATCTGGCCCAAAAAATATTGCACCCCCTGTCAAATCATTCCTCCATCCCCGACTAGCCCACAGCGCATTTTCTATTTTAGCAGGTTAGGGTCGTGTGCAGGCCTCAGATTTTCACTTTATCACATATAGGCCTAGTAAGCGGTTGCGGATGGGTTATTAGTAATTGTGGGCGGTTGCGGGTGAACAAACAGCTGACCCGCGCAACAGTTTCGGTATCCTTCCTTGTGTGTCAAAGATCAAGCAGCAGTTTGAGTCTTTAACATGAATTCCTTAAGTTCTGAGTATACACAGGTATGCAGTGCACCTTTTCTCAGGGGAAAGGCTACTAGTGTTATAAAGCTGTGCCGGTTTGATGTAGTCCTTTGAATCAGGTCAGCTCATTTAAGTGCAGGCAGTATTTACCTTTCTGTTCAATGTCAACAAGTCAGTGAGTGAGTGTATTATCCTTCAACAGCTGCAGTATCTACATAGGAAGAGAGCCTTATGGGCCTGGTTAGTACATAGGATCAGTGAGTTGTACAGTCTTTCTACCTCCGATTTCCATCCCCTCCCTTTCCCCAGCAATGTTAACTCATCCTGTTCTACCCTCCTGTTGGCTCTACCCAACAGGAGGGTAGAACAAGGCTCTACCCTCCTGTTGTATTCACACCTGAAGAGATTAGATAGGGCAGATTCCCCCACAGCTTGTAAACACAAGCTGTAGGGGTCAAGTGGAAGAGAATAGAGGTGGTTCAGGGTCAGGGATGTTTTATCATGAAGAAGGTTAATGGGAAGGTGGTGCCCTGTGTGAGTTTGTTGGTGGACAAATGAGCTCTGTAGGCCCTACCTGTGAAAACACTGGCCTCCATTGGCAGCCCAGAGGATCCATCCCATGGCTCAGTTCAGCTGCTCAGACAAGGCAGCCATACAGTACAAATACATGTTGGCTACAATAACTGAAATATCTCTTATTAGAGTTACACATTTTGGGCTTGTTTGACATTCTGTAACTCTCTATGTGCGTCTCTCTCTGAGTGCTCACCATGCGCAAGGAGTAGGACAGGACAGAAATGTGAGCTTCTCTTGAGGAAGTACAGTAATGTACCATGAGAAACTGCTTCATAGGCTGCGTTTAGACAGACAGGCCAATTCTGATGTTTTCTTCACTAATTGGTCTTTTGACCAATCAGATCAGCTCTGAAAAAGATCTGATGTGAATAGGTCTGATGTGATTGTTCAAAATACCAATTAGTGGAAAAAAGATCAAAATTGGGCTGCCTGTGTAAACGCAGCCATACTGACCCTCATTATAAACCATTAAAAACACTGAGGTTAATGACCCTTAATGAGGCAGCTCTTAACGAGGTAGTAAGTGGACAGTTTGATCCTGAGCAGCACATATGGCCTTTATGAGTCTTATGATCCACCCGTGAACCATTGGAGGGTGATTGAGGGTGATCCAGGCAGGGTGCATTTCTGATTTTAGAAATAATTAGTATTGTGCAGCCCTCACCAAATGATACATTCTGGTTAAGGGAAAGGGGCTATGGGTAGAAATGGAAAGTGTATACAAATCGGAAACAGACCCAGATTAGATGAGAAGGATGAATAGCCCTGGGCTAGGGGAAGGGGGCTAACGGTAGAAATGGAATGTGGCCTGGAGTGGGGGATCTGAAGTCAGCATTGTTGTAGGAATGGAATGTGGCCCGGTGTGGGGGATCTGAAGTCAGGAATTCAGCTCCACAGAATTCTGACTGACCCATGACCCTTATCAGCTAATCCTATTAAGAGCTGCCAACTCAGCTCCACTCGGACCGCATGAGACGAGGGGTGTACCCACGGCCTAACACGAGTGTGTGTGCGTGTCTGAGAGTATTAGACTGTACAGGTGTGTGTGTGTGTGTGCCCGTGTGTGAGTGCAACCTGGTCTCAGAACATTTTGTATTATTCTGTATGTAAATCCGAGACACTCAATTTAGTATGAAATGTTACGAATTACAATTCATATTATATGTCACGGATTTGCAAAACGTACAATATGTTACGAATTTGTAAAACGTACAATATGTTACGAATTTGCTAAAAGTATGATATGTTATGAATTCTAGCTAGGTGGCTAGATGGCTAATGTTAGCTAGCTGGCTAACGTTAGCTAGGCTAGGGGCTAGGGTTAGGGATAGGGTTAAGTTTAGGAGCTAGGTTAAAGGGTTTAAGTTAGGAAAAGGGTTAGCTAAAAGGGTTAAGGATAGGGTTAGGGGAAGGGTTAGTTAAAAGGGTTCAGGTTAGAGTTATGGTTAGGGGAAGGGTTAGCTAACATGCTAAGTAGTTGCAAAGTAGCTAAAATGTTGTAAATAGTTGAAAAGTTGCTAATTAGTTAAAATGCTCAAGTTGTCCGTGATGAGATTGGAACTCGCAACCTTTGGGTTGCTAGACGTTCGCGTTATACACCAACCCATCCACCCCGACCAATCACCCTACTTTCGTTTTTGCCTTAAGTAACCGCCTGTCTTATGTAACCATACCAAACGTAACATATCATACTAATTTGAGTATTTCGGATGTACATTTACTATGTTACGTCTAGTCTATGAGACCAGGCTGGTGTGTGTGTCACTTTGGAAGTGAGTATTAGGTAGAACAAAGCCCAGTGGGCGTGGAGTTTTAGGGAGAGTGGTGCACAGCTTTAAAAATAACAGTCCTAGCACCCGACATAACCAGACTATGCTACCAGGCTGGACAGGATTGGACTGGATTGATCTAGGCTGTACCAAGTGGGAATAAGAGGCAGAGACTGGGGCAGACTGGACTGGACCTGGCTTAACTGAACTAGGCTGAGTGGGTAAAAGAAGCAGAGACTGTGACAGAGGGAGCAGACAGCAGGCATGGCTA
Source organism: Coregonus clupeaformis (assembly GCF_020615455.1). Lineage (NCBI taxonomy): Eukaryota > Metazoa > Chordata > Actinopteri > Salmoniformes > Salmonidae > Coregonus > Coregonus clupeaformis. The sequence goes on along the minus strand of NC_059210.1, from coordinate 47,534,241 downwards.
AGTGGGAACCCTCCACCAGCCCTGCCTTCCAACCACCACACTGGATGGTGAGACGGAGAGAGGGGAAGAGTGATGGAGAGAAAAAGGGAGCTATGGAAAGTGAGAGAGACATGGATAAGGGAAAGAGAATGAGAGTGGGTGAGTGAGAGACAGTGAGCGTGTTATGGAGTGTGTGTTAGGGAGAGAGGGAAGGTGTGTGAGTGTAAGTTATGGTGAGAGTGAGAGAACTATGTGAACCTCTTTATAAGAGGACCAACTTTCCTGAATCGTCTTTGCCTCTGTGTGTTTTATTCCTTATGTTGAGTAAGAAAAGGAGGTTTATATAATGCCTTGGACAATGTGGTGGATATAACCCTAGTGTCCTTCTGACCTTGCTTGTTTCTCTTGTCTCAAAAGTAAGTGTGTGTGTGTCTCGCTCTCTCTCTCTCTCTCTCTCTCTCTCTCTCTCTCTCTCTCTCTCTCTCTCTCTCTCTCCAGCAAATCCAGTTTGCTGATCAGAAGCAGGAGTTTAACAAACGTCTCACTAAGACTGGTCGTCGCTCTCTGTCCCGCTCCCTCTCCCATTCCTCCACAGACAGCTACAGCTCAGGTACCCACACATGCACCCACTGCTTTTAACCCTTCTTCAGCATGGTGTGTTTTGTCTCTCAGTGTATAGCCGACCCATTTAGCTGGCTGTGGTCACAGCGGTTGGGGAACAGAGGGTCCTCTTTAGCTCAGCTGGTAGAGTACGGCGCTTGTAACGCCAGGGTAGTGGGTTCGATCCCCGGGACCACCCATACACAAAAATGTATGCACGCATTACTGTAAGTCGCTTTGGATAAAAGCGTCTGCTAAATGGCATATTATATTATTATATTATTAATCAAGGGCCTTTCTCCTAAGGAGAGAAAGTCTAAAGAAGAATTAAAAATTTTCATTTACTCCTAATCTGTCACCTGGGCTGTTCTCAGCCCTTCTGATCTCTGCCTGGGTGTGATGCCCTACAGCCTACACACTTCAAAGGCAAGGAGAGAGAGAAGAGGGAGCGATAGAGAGAGAGGGGGGTAGCAGTAATCCAGACTGTACGTAGCATGTAGTTAAACCTCAGACCTGTTTGTGGAACAGAAACAACAAAGCTGTCTGAAAAATCCCACAGCTGATCCATGAAGACAAAGTGTTGTAGCTCTTTCCATATTTACAATCCATTGGAAGGTATAAAACATGTTACATTTAGCTGATAACAGTTGGAACCTGTTACCTTTTGACTATTGGTCCAATGGGAGATTTCAGTGAGCCCTAGATGGTTTATCTCGTTCATACTGTTTAATTGTGCCTGATGTTGATTACTCTGTCACCCCCTCACCTCTCCTCCCCTCACACACAAACCCATAGCTGCGTCGAACACAGACAGTTCAGAGGATGAGATGTCTCCTAGAGACAGGCAGCAGAGGAGCTCTAAGGGACACCAAGACTTCTGCATCAAGAACATCAAACAGGCCGACTTCGGACGCAGGGAGATCGAGATTGCTGAGCAAGGTGAGAGGGAACAGAAGAGGTGTGTGTGTGTGTGTGTTAAAGAGTAAGGTAAGAAAGAGGTTGGGAACATGACTCAAGGTGTGTCGAGTTCTCTCCCTCTTTCTCTCTGTCTCTCATTCTCTCTTTCCCTCCTTCCATTCCTCCTTCTCCCTTCTCTCTTCTCTGTCTCTGTCTGTGTAGAGATGCCAGCTCTGATGGCCCTGAGAAAGAGAGCAGAGGGAGAGAAACCGCTGGTTGGAGCTAAAGTAGTGGGCTGCACTCACATCACCGCTCAGACCGCCGTGAGTATGCACGCACACACACATGCACACACAAACAGACACTGAATCACGCACGTACACACACACACACACACACACACACACACAAACGGAATTGGACTGCATGTGTGCGTGTGTGTGTGTGTGTGTGTGTGTGTGTGTGTGTGTGTGTGTGTGTGTGTTTGTGTGTGCGTGCGTGTGTACATGTGCGTTCCTGTAGGTCTTGATGGAGACTCTGTCTGTGTTGGGGGCTCAGTGTCGCTGGGCAGCCTGTAACATCTACTCCACCCAGAACGCTGTGGCTGCAGCTCTGGCTGAGGGAGGTGAGAGACATACAGTATTACCCCCCCCCTCTCTCTCTCTCTCTTCTCATCCCTCTCTTCACTTTTTATCCCCAAAGTCCCTCCCTTTTCTTTTCATTATCTCTCAAACTCAGTCATCTACTGAAATACACGAATCTCTCTCTCTTTCTCTCGCATTCTCTCTCTGTCTCTCTCAGGCTTCTCTGTGTTCGCGTGGAAGGGGGAGTCGGAGGATGATTTTTGGTGGTGTATTGACCGCTGTGTTAGCATGGAGGCCTGGCAGCCCAATATGGTACAGTACAGTACAGGCCTACCTGTCTCCCTCTTAATATGGTACAGTACAGTACAGGCCTACCTGTCTCCCTCTTAATGTGGTACAGTACAGTACAGGCCTACCTGTCTCCCTCTTAATGTGGTACAGTACAGTACAGGCCTACCTGTCTCCCTCTTAATGTGGTACAGTACAGTACAGGTGTACCTGTCTCCATCTTAATGTTGTACAGTACAGTACAGGTCTACCTGTCTCCCTCTTAATGTGGTACAGTACAGTACAGGCCTACCTGTCTCCATCTTAATATGGTACAGTACAGGCCTAGCTCTCACATTAGACAGCTATGATCCGGATGGATACAGTCATGGATGGATTCTGTCTTTCTCAGATCCTGGATGACGGGGGAGACTTGACCCACTGGATCTTTAAGAAATACCCCAACATGTTCAAGATGATCAAGGGGATCGTGGAGGAGAGTGTCACAGGGGTTCACAGGTGGGATTGGAGCACCCGTGTCTCTGATTGTTGTGAAATACCATTTAGATTAGAAGATGCTCTTATCTAAAACAATGGATATTTCAGGTATGATAAGCCTATTGTTTGCCTTAGTCATTACAACTTGTGTGACTCATGTGAGTCACCTGTGTGAGTAAGGACAGCTCATTAAAGCATGTGGCAACATAAATTGAATGAAAGAAGCTAACACCTGTGACATCATTAGACTGGTATACTTTGCATGTGTCCCAATTGACACCATATTCCCTATATAGTGCACTAGTTTTGACCAGAGCCCTAAGGGCCCTGGTCAAAAGTAGTGCACTACATAGGTAAAAGGATGCCATTTGGGACGCAGTGTATGTGTAGTGCTAAGGTAGCCGTGTTCCCCTTCTTTCAAAGGCTGTACCAGCTGTCCAAGGCAGGGAGACTGTGTGTCCCTGCTATGAATGTCAATGACTCCATCACTAAACAGAAGTTTGACAACCTCTACTGCTGCAGGGAGTCCATACTGGACGGGTACGTATACGAAAACACACAGACGCAGAATCAACATGCGTGTTTGTGTGTGTGTGACCTTTGAACTTTTGTATGTGTGACCTTTGGCCTCCCATCCCTCCCCCAGGTTGAAACGGTCTACAGATGTGATGTTCGGGGGAAAGCAAGTGGTGGTGTGTGGCTATGGAGAGGTCACTATTTTATTAGCACCTATTAAACACAAAGGTGTAAAGTGTTCTCTCTATGTATTTATTCCATGTGTGTGTACAAATGTTTTCACCTCCCCTCTCTCCCTCTGGCCAGGTTGGTAAAGGTTGCTCTGCCGCAATGAAGGCCATGGGCTCAATAGTGTACATCACAGAGGTGGACCCCATATGTGCCCTGCAGGCCTGGTGTGTGTGTGTGTGTGTGTGGAAATTGGAGTAAGACATGTACAGTACCAGGCAAAAGTTTGGACACACCTACTCATTCAAGGGTTTTTCTTTATTTTTTACTATTTTCTACATTGTAGAATAATAGTGAAGACATCAAAACTATGAAATAACACATATGGAATCATGTAGTAACCAAAAAGATGTTAAACAAATCCAAATATATTTTATATTTGAGATTCTTCAAATAGCGACCCTTTGCCTTGATGACAGCTTTGCACACGCTTGGCATTCTCTCAACCATCTTCATGAGGAAGTCACCTGGAATGCATTTCAATTAACAGGTGTGCCTTCTTAAAAGTTAATTTGTGTAATTCCTTTCCTTCTTAATGCGTTTGAGCCAATCAGTTGTGTTGTGACAAGGTAGGGGGGGTGGTATACAGAAGATAGCCCAATTTGGTAAAAGACCAAGTCCATATTATGGCAAGAACAGCTCAAATATGTAAAGAGAAACGACAGTCCATCATTACTTTAAGACATGAAGGTCAGTCATTACGGAACATTTCAAGAACTTTGAAAGTTTCTTCAAGTGCAGTCGCAAAAACCATCAAGCGCTATGATGAAACTGGCTCTCATGAGGACCGCCACAGGAATGGAAGACCCAGAGTTACCTCTGCTGCAGAGGATATGTTCATTAGAGTTACCAGCCTCAGAAATTGCAGCCCAAATAAAAGCTTCACAGAGTTCAAGTAACAGACACATCTCAACATCAACTGTTCAGAGGAGACTGTGTGAATCAGCCACTACTAAAGGACACCAATAAGAAGAAGAGACTTGCTTGGGCCAAGAAACACGAGCAATGGACATTAGACCGTTGGAAAGTTGCTCTTTGTGAGACGCGGTGTGGGTGAACGGATGATCTCTTCATGTGTTTTTCCCACCTTAAAGCTTGGAGGAGGAGGTGTTATGGTGTGGGGGTGCTCTGTGATTTATTTAGAATTCAAGGCACACTTAACCAGCATGGCTACCACAGCATTCTGCAGCGATACATTACATTTACATTTGAGATTTTAGTCATTTAGCAGACGCTCTTATCCAGAGCGACTTACAGGAGCAATTAGGGTTAAGTTACGCCATCCCATCTGGTTTGGGCTTAGTGGGACTATCATTTGTTTTTCAACAGGACAATGACCCAACACACCTCCAGGCTATTTTACCAAGAAGGAGAGTGATGGAGTGCTGCATCAGATGACCTGGCCTCCACAATCCCCCGACCTCAACCCAATTGAGATGGTTTGGGATGAGTCGGACCGCAGAGTGAAGGGAAAGCAGCCAACAAGTGCTCAGCATATGTGGGAACTCCTTCAAAACTGTTGGAAAGCATTCCAGGTGAAGCTGGTTGAGAGAATGTCAAGCGTGTGCAAAGCTGTCATCAAGGCAAAGGGTGGCTATTTGAAGAATCTCAAAAATAGGATATATTTTGATTTGTATAACACGTTCTTGGTTACATACATGATTCCATATGTGTTATTTCATAGTTTTGATGTCTTCACTATTGTTCTACAAACAGTACAAATAGTAAAAATAAAGAAAAACCCTTGAGTGAGTAGGTGTGTCCAAACTTTTGACTGGTAGGGGAGGTGGCAGAAGCAAGTCTTGAACTATTTGTGTTTATGTCTCCTCTCCTCTCCCTGCCCCAGCATGGACGGCTTCAGACTGGTCAAGCTCAATGAGGTCATCAGACAGGTGGACCTGGTCATCACCTGCACGGGTAAGACATGATGTCATCACCCACAGAGGTCCTGTGAATGGTCCAGTAAAGAGACTGTAGGCTAGGAAAGCCTTCACTCACACACACTACAGCTCCAAAGAGTTAGCTATAGAATTAGATTAGAGTGCTTTTAAAGCCAAAAATGTACCTATAAATGTGTACTCTCCAGTAGGAGTGTTTCTCGGGTTACCAACCCTTTCAGTGGTCCTGTAATGAGACTGTGATAAATTATAACAGGCAATTATAGGTTATGACCAGTGGTTAAATTGAGCCGGAGCTTTCCGGTAACAGGTCAAAGGGAGAGCCAGCACCTTACGGGTTCAAAGATGAAAGTGAAAGATAAAAAGTAGGATTTAAAATTGAATAAAAGGACACTAAACAGGAATTAGGGTTTAGCCTAATACCTTATGTACACAATGCAAGAATGCTAAGCAAAATGGCGATTCTGCGAATTGACTGCACACATCTGCGTAGTTTTGCGATGCAATGCCGTTTTGCATAGCTACTTGTATTTCTTCCATGCGTACGTAGGGTATAAATCAGGCTGTAGGGGTTGGGGTTGAGGCTAGTGTTAGGGTTGAACTGGGATGTGGACATGAAGCTAGGGTTAGGGTTGAGGCTCCAGTTAGGTTAGAACCGGAATGTGGACATGAAGCTAGGGTTAGGGTTATGCCAAGATTAGGGTGAGGGTTATGCCAAATTAGGGTTATGGTTAGCGTTCAGAACCTAGCCCTAACCCTAGTTCCAGCCCCAGTCCTAACTCCATCTCCATCTCCAACCCTAATCCTAACCCCTATATAATAACTTAGAACAAGCTATGATAGGTTATCACCAGCTATGATGACAAGTTTTTTTTTTGTTACCTTTATTTTACCAAGGCAGGTCAATAAGAATTAATTCTTATTTACAATGACAGCTAGGTTATGAGGGTTAGGTTATGATAGGCAATGATAGGTTATAACAGGCTATGACAGTTTATGACAGACTATGAAAGCCTCAGTGTTTGTCTTCAGGCAACAAGAACGTGGTGGCAAGAGAGTACCTGGACAGGATGAAGAACGGCTGCATCGTCTGTAACATGGGACACTCCAACACTGAGATAGACGTGGTGAGACGTGTGCGTGCGTGTGTGCATGTGTGTACAGATGTAGGATCTTAATTTCATCACTCTTGTTGCTGATCCGTATAATAATTCACATTTCCTGTTGCTGCAGGATTTTTCTGCTGTAGCAAACTGGCTCAAATTAACATCCTACATCTGTGAGTGTCTGTATGTGTGTGTGTGTGTGTGTTTGAGGTTGACAGACTGTGTTTTTCCTCTGTCAGGTGAGTCTGCGGACCCCAGAGTTGACCTGGGAGAAAGTGAGATCACAGGTGGACCATGTTATCTGGCCCGATGGCAAGAGAATCATCTTACTGGCTGAAGTGAGTGTCTGTGTGTGTGTATGCTTGTTGCCTGAGTGTGTGTCAGGTGTGTGATCACTGGTATGTGTGTGTGTGTAATTCACAGTGTTTGGGTGTTTTCTCAGGGTCGTCTGTTGAATCTGATCTGCTCCACGGTGCCCACCTTCGTCCTCTCCATCACCGCCACCACACAGGTCTGTCTGTCTCTCACACAGCAGGGGAACTCATGGTCGCAGCAAACACACAAGCTGTACTGCTGTTTTGTGGAGTGCTTCATGTATGCGTTATGAAAAGGGACAGGCCTTTGTATCCACAGTCTCTTTGTAATTTAAATATTTTCTATGTATACTATTTCTATAACGTAACGTAATGCCCTCAGGCGCTGGCTCTGATAGAGCTGTACAACGCCCCAGAGGGACGATACAAACAAGACGTCTACCTCCTGCCCAAAAAGATGGGTAAGACACACCACCTCACCTACCTACTGCCTCGTTACACAGGTTTTGACAGGGTGTACTGTGTGTGTGTGTGTGTGTGTGTGTGTGTGTGTGTGTGTGTGTGTGTGTGTGTGTGTGTGTGTGTGTGTGTGTGTGTGTGTTTTCAGATGAGTTTGTGGCCAGTCTCCACCTGCCAACGTTTGATGCCCACCTCACAGAGCTGACTGATGAGCAGGGCAAATACCTGGGCCTCAGCAAGACCGGACCCTTTAAACCTAACTGCTACAGGTGGGGAAACTCTCTCACACACACACACATACATTCACATCTGCATTTGCCTACTCTCATGCATATAATACACATATACACACTAAAATCAGGAATGAACATGAAGAGTAAAGTAATTTGGTGTTACAGTATGTTCCTGTAAGTGACAGTGAGTGTGTTCATTGCAGATACTAATCTATGGAAGTGAAGACCAAAGATGTACCATACCATCCCAAAGACATATGTGGCTCAGTGGGAGGGAGGACCAGGGAGACCTGGCTCAGATGTGTGTTTGTGGGGGAACTATAGTCCAGCACTGACGGGTAACACAACAACCATAATGGTCTGACTGACCTTTAACCCCTGTCCTGTGACCTCTGCTGAGCCATCTGACCTCACTGGAGGGCGGGCCATCGCTGGTCTGAGAGAATTTATATGTTGATAAGCTCGTTTTTTTATGTATATACTGTATTATTGTGAACAGAAGCAGAAATGATCATTTCTCACCAGAATCATATCCCAAGGCCAGACTCTGTTGCCGGGTTTGGGTTTTCTATTTGCCATGATTTGTATCTATTGTCTGAAGTGGCGGGGTTTGGAGGAGGTGTACGTTATTTAGCAGAATCTTACATAGAAGATCAAGTTGAAATAACACATATGGAATCATGTATGTAAGAACACAGATTTTTTTAAAAATAAAATCTTACTTTCAATCTTCCCAAAGATATCTAAATAATGTTTAACTTTCTGAATGTAAACAAAGCAGATATGTAATAACAAATAGGTAAAAGATTAATAAAATGTTACATTTTACCATATTTCTTTCCTCTTTTTCAAAGATAAAGTTGTGACCCACCTGCTAGTCAGACTAATAAACACTTCTCTCCTCAAACAGCTTGTCTGTCTCTGTAGTTCTAACTGTAGTTCTAACTATGCCCACTAGGTGGTGCAATGAAGCTAGTCAAAGAATTGTAGTGGCTGTTCTGTGGATGTTTCTGGAGTTTAGTGACTAACACACACACACACACACACACACACAAAGGATACAGTGGCAGATGGACCTGTGTATTTGTTTAGGTCTTCCTTCCTGACCTGTAGATAAACTGTTGGGTGAGGAGGTAGACTGATCCAGAGTCATTACTTACTGTAAGTGCCCTTCTGGATGGGAGAGGTGATGTTGGTAGAGCATGGCGCTTGCAATGCCAGGGTTGTGGGTTCGATTCCCACGGGGCGCCAGTATGAAAATGTATGCACTCACTAACTGTAAGTCGCTCTGGATAAGAGTGTCTGCTAAATGACTAAAAATGTAAATGTAAATAACAGTCAGGGCTTTTGGGAAAATTACTCCCAGTGTGGTTGCCATTTCTTTTAGTATTATCCAGTGGCGATTTTAACATGTAAATCTTGGTGGGGCAAAAACAAAAAAAGTGGGATGCGTGCCAGCAAAGCCACGACACAACACAACACTAAACAGTACATTAATTGCACTATAACGGTGACAAACGGTGCCCACAAACTGTTAGGGCCTACATAAAGCGGTCCCAACAGCAGTCCCATCATCTTACCACTGCTACACTTGGCTATCAGCGGAGCCTTGTCTGGCAGCGAAACAGTTCATTCAGCCTCATTTACTGCCTTTTAAAAAAACATAGCTGATATGGCTGACTTGCTTAAACAAATGTGGTTTCAGAATTCAGAACATGGGTCGTTCTTACAGTGTTCTACCTGTACACCAAGTCAGAACCGTAGGATAAGGGGGCATATAAGCAGACAATGAAAGCTCTTACAATATTTGACGATTACATTTCTCTAAAACAGGTTATAGGCTACATGTGCACCACCAAGTCAGAACAGTAGGCGAAATTAAGAGGGGTAAATAGACCAAATTATTAGGGTGAGGCACATAGGCTACTAACATCTTACTACACAACATACACTTAGTATTACTTTCTTAGCTACAGTATACATATCTCCCTGGCATATTACATCATTTATGCAGCAGCATACAAAAATGTTTGCACTCACCTTGTTGTGCTGTGCTCACTTGAACAGGAAGGTGGCGTGGCTGTCCTTCGTGGGCAAATTATGTCATCAAAGAGAAAGAGGCAGGATTTACAATTCCGAGTTGGATGACCGTTCAAAACGTATTTTCCCAGTCGGAGCTTGTTTATTCCCAACTTCCCAGTTGTCTTGAACTCACTGAAGTCAAGTTTTCACAGTTCCGAGTTAACAGTTGTTTTGGGCGTGGCACAAATCATGCTTCATTGACAGCATGGCCAATGTTGAATGTTTATCATTTTAAACTTGGAAAAGAGCCCCTTAATCCCAGATTTGGGACTACACAGCCACTCCACTGAATAGTAGGCTAGTGATTGCTTTGCAATTCTTGCAGTTAGCCACTGTCACCGATTCCTTCCAAACCACTCATTGTTGAATTTGCGATTTCCAACTTGTTGTGTAATGTTTATGTCCAATATGAGCACCGATACGTTTTATCTATAATTTCTCTTCATTATTTCTCTTCATATGACAAGGATTAAAAAGGATTTGCCAGTAGATTGTCTACCTTATTCATGATGATGACTGGTAGCTAAGATTTTGAAAGTATGATGTTGACATGATCAGTCCAATCAAAGCTACTATACATATATCGTGATTTGACGTCATTTTATCTGTGGCCAATTACCTTGAGCCTTCTTGGATGGGCACTTCTAATGTAACTCTATGGCAGCACCCAATGGGCTTGAATTTTCTAGCCCTACCCTTAGACTTGGCGTGATGTAGTGTCCCCATGAGTGACAGAACACTGAGTCAATCACGGCGCAACGCTCTGTATTTTCTGCTGGCTTGCTCCACCACCACTGAGCTAGGCTAAAACACCTGCATTTTGGAGCTGCCTTACTCAAGAAAACAAAAAAAGAGACCATGTTTGTATGCGGCTTTATTAACTCAATTATATTTATTTTTTACATTGTTTGCAAACTGATATGTGACACGTATTAATGCCAAAATAACATGCAAAACATATGGGGCTCTGCCCCACCTGCCCTGACTCCACTGGTAGTCTCTCTCTCTCTCTCTCTCTCTCTCTCTCTCTCTCTCTCTCTCTCTCTCTCTCTCTCTCTCTCTCTCTCTCTCTCTCTCTCTCTCTCTCTCTCTCTCTCTCTCTCTCTCTCTCTCTCTCTCTCTACTGGTGAGCTGGGTGTTGCTTTGACTCATCCAAGGTGCACGGCCGGTGTTATGGGCGGGCCTTAGAGGGCCTGGCCTGTCCTGGTCCGTCCAAATAAAATACATGGTTGAATGAAACTATTTTTTAAACTTTTTGTTTGCTATATCACTGATTTATGTATGATATTTAGGCCATTTAAAGTTTATATTACCTCAAAAATAATTGTATTGTTAAATTAAATTAAATATGGCTGAAGTAATTAAGACTGACAGGGTTGTACACCCATCATATACATCATGAGGTCACGTCTCTTTTTTACCGCCATTTCGAATTAGTAGTGGGTGGAGCGTTAGTTAAACACACCAGTTTGCCTCAGTGATCAGTAGGCCTGGCTACCTTCAAAATGGATATTAGAAATTGGTTTAAAAAGAATGCACAATCTGCTGCAACAGGTGCCGCTTAAACTCCACTCGTCGAAAACACTACTACAGTTGCTGGCTATCATGGCAATGTGGCTAGCCCACATATCTCATTTTATTAGTATTATAATGTTTCGTAGGACGAATTAATAATGGATTTCTTTGTGATGGTGTAATTATTCAATGGATTAATAAAAATAACTGGTAAACGCATGGTGTGATAAATACCACTTTTTTGACAGTATTTCCACACGTTCGGTGACACTCAAGTTGTATGAGATAAATATGATTTCTATATTATTCTGTTGTATTCCATTATATTATTGTATTCCATTGTATTAAATCTTACTATAAATGTATGTGTGATGACTGTGATCAGTGCAGGGGAATGTAAGTGTGCGTTTAATGAACAAAATAAGAACTATTGATTTAATTTGCATGGCGCAGCCATATGTATCCTAGGCTGCACAGACCAGTAACATAGTTAAACTAAAAAAATATGCTATTCTATACTTTAGAAAATAAATGTCGTTAGACTTATGTTTTTTAGGATATGCCTAGACGAACGAATAATGGATTTCTTTGTGATGGTGTATATTCAATGGATTTATTAAAATAGACGCGCACCCACATCCCACACTCCCACTCGTCAATGGTGGTGCCGGCATGCGCATGGGAGGTATAAAAGGCTTATGCCGGCAAGAATGTGGTAGAAATGGGGCTGTTTTTTACATACATAGCGAAATTCCTCTGTGAACTAGGTAGTTATATAGAGGCAATTATATTTTGGATGCTTCCCAATCTACCTAATTACTGTCGGAATTAATCTTGAATTGGTCTGCAAATGCAATCAAGATGTGTATTAGCCTATTATAAAGGATATATCGATATGAACAGCTAAGAGGAGTGTTGTTAGTAAAACCATTTTAATTTAATTGAAATCTTACTGTATTTCGCTATTTCATGTAGTTAGGCCATGCATCCTACAAATATACTGAGCTGTCCATGATGCTGAAGTTAGAGATCAATGTACCGTTAATGAGGAAGTTAATGAGGAAGCCTACTGATCGCCAACAGGCCAAGTCAACACGTGGAACATGGGCATGAGTATGTAGACCTATGTTGTGTATTTTATTATGTTTTTGAAATGCTCTATAACAATGGGAATTAAAATGTAAACCCCAACGGTTGTATAAATTGTATTTTTACATCTTAATAAAGAAGACTGTTGGCACCTCCCTGAAAACCAAAAACGGGCCCGCCCATGGAAATCAAATGACCGTCCAACTGATTCGTTCTGGCGCGGGGCCTGCCCAGGAGATGCTGCACCAATTACCAGTGTGACCTCCCATTTGACAGCAGTGCTTTAGAAGCCTCAGAGTGTTAAACGATGTTACCTGGACACATCAGGACTCCCCTGGGGTCTCGTTACCTGAGTTCACCTGAGCTCCTCTGTCTGCTCTGCTGCACTCTACTCTGACTCAGGGGGCTTGGTTGGGTTTCCACCATATTACTTACACCCCTCCTATCTTTTCATATACCTATATATGACAGGTGGGTAGGGTTGGGCATCTCTCATGTATGTTTGTCTAGTGTAGGCAATGTGTTTGCTGTGGTCATCCCAAGCACCAGGTGGCAGTATTCAGTAGTATCTCTGGCCAATGCAATGATATGAGAAAGCTCTCCCTCAGCAGAATTACACAGATGAATCTCAATACATGAGCAAATTGACTTTTTCCTTAAGCATTTATTTTATTTTATTCTGTATGAAAAGCAACAGTGCACACACATGTTTATTCAGTTTAACCACAAAAGCAATCCAAGGCCCAACTAATTGATTTCAGAACATTGTGCATGTTTTCCTAGATCGGTGTGCCATGCCTATCATGAGTGTAGATCTCTGGCTGCACAGACCTAAAAATACCCTATGTCCCTGGATTACAGTAATCCTGTGTGTGTGTATGTGTGTGTGTGTGTGTGTGTGTGTGTGTGTGTGTGTGTGTGTGTGTGTGTGTGTGTGTGTGTATGTGTGTGTGTGTGTGTGTGTGTGTGTGTGTGTGTGTGTGTGTGTGTGTGTGTGTGTGTGTGTGTGTGTGTGTGTGTGTGTATGTGTGTGTGTGTGTGTGTGTGTGTGTGTGTGTGTGTGTGTGTGTGTGTGTGTGTGTGTGTGTGTGTGTGTGTGTGTGTGTGTTTGTGTCACTGAGACAGGTCTAGGATAAAGACCTCTGGGTGGAACCCTTCCCCCGAAACCCCAGCACATTTAGGTTATTTAAACCAGGCTAAATGGATAGCATCCTGGATTAAGAGGTGGTGCTTGTGCTGGTGGTGGTGGTGTGTGTGTGTGTGTGTGTGTGTGTGTGTGTATCAATGTGTAACCTGTTCATTTTATCTGTCACCCCCCACACTTCATCTTTCAGACCCCACCTTACCTTCTTTTTCACCTTCCCACCACCTGTCGCTCTGTAGGCTCTATGTTCAGTTGTTACCATACAATATACTGTAATATACAACAATACAATACAATTTCATTTAATGCAACTTTATTAATCCACTTGGGGACAATTTAGAAGGCATCACTAGTGCACCTAAAACCTCCACTTACTATAGGCCTACATGCAGCGTAGAACTACATTCATAAAGTATTAAGACATGAATACAGTGTGATCAGCTATACAGTCATTTCCCCTTCTCTGTACTACCATCACTAAGTGGCTGATAATGGGATCCATTTACGCCCCAACCCATAATCCACCCTCTTCCTCCCCCCTCTCACCCACTCCCAAGCCCATTTTTCCTCCTCTTGCCCTGCTGCCACCTATAACCCATGAGTGGTGGGGTGGGTTTTAGCACACTTCCTACCTCCCTATAAACCTCCTCTGGTCTCCCTCCAGGGGTCTGCTTTGGAACACCATATAGGTCAGACTGTGTGTGTGTGTGTGTGTGTGTTTGTGTGTGAGTGTGTGTGTCTCCCCCCTCTCTCTAAACAGCTTTGATCCCCTCCATCATGACTACATGGTCTAATCACCACCACCAGCTGTCAGTGTGTCAGCAGTACACTGCCCCCTGTCCATAGACACTAGTTTAACCCTGTGATAAATTGGACCTAGTCTTCTCTGTTTAGACTATTTCTATAACAACGTAATGCCCTCAGGTGCTGGCTCTGAGCTGTGCAATGCCCTAGAGGAACTGTGTGCGTGTGTGTGTGTGTGAATCTCCCCACTCCGCGTTGAACATGACGAACTGTAGTGTTTTAAAGCTGATTAATGTTTAAAAAATGGACATCATCAAGACATACTTCTCTCTTCTCCTCTCCTTCCTCACTCCCTCCTCGCCTCCCCTCTCACCCCCCACCCGTGGTGCCATAGAGAGGGAGCTGGTTTCATCATAAGCTGCGGTGGCTGTGGCTAACTCTAAAGCCCAGGATTTACAGCACGCCCTTCTGCTGTTGCAGGGACAACACAGGCTCTAATCCACCGCACATCGCCGTTACACTACACTACACTCATTCCACTCACGCACTGCCCAACCCAGCCCCATACTCCAGCCCCAGCCCCAGCCACATACTCTAGCCCCAGCCCCATATTCTAGCCCAAGCCCCAGCCCCATACTCCAGCCCCAGACCCATATTCCAGCCCCAGCCCCAGCCCTATACTCCAACCCCAGCCCCATATTCCAGCCCCAGCCCCAGTCCTCTACTCCAGCCCCAGCCCTATACTCCAGGCCCAGCCAAACCCGTCTCTACGACAGGGAAAGCATTTAAATCAATCAAATTGATTTATTGATTAGCTGATTGGGGCAAATCTCTGTAGGATGCACTTCTCTTTCCATTGAGGATAATGGTTAATGGGGATGTGTATGGCATGGATCTCTGTTACAACCCCTGCGGCTGAGTGTTTGTTACCCACACTCACACACACACACTCCTCTATGAAGTGTAAGGTTACTCTGGGAGTGTACGTCATAATCAGCTAATTGTAGCACAGACGCCCCCAGGGGGATGACACACAGCTACTGAGAGCCCTAGCCCTGGGACCTAGGGGCGAAAGGAAGAGAGAGAGAGGGAGGGGGATGCTTGTTCTTCTGCCCATAATTTGGTCACCACACTGAAGCAGTCTAACTGTCAGCCTCTCTGTCTGTCTGTCTGTCTGAACCCCAGAAGGCTTTAGGTAGGTTACAGAAACACAGCAAGGTCTGTATTCTTCCTGGTCTCCATGGTGATGAGTGTTCTGTGACTGCGGGGGTACAGGGGGGACAGTATGTTTCACCCTCTCTCTGCTCCGTCTACAGTCACTAACACACCTGTCACACACACCCCTCCCCTGACAGTCCTGGCATGTCTCAGGTTTAGAACAACTCTGGTCATTAAAGGCTGCAGTGTCTGCTGGTTTTCATTCTTGCCTTTTAATTCCATCAACATGTGGACTGAAGGGGGTGTTTACCATGTGGTTGCTGGGTGGATCTGGCTGGCTGGGAAGCTCTCAGTCAGTTGTTGGCAAGTCTAGAACCACCGGATCCAACTAGCCCACCAGTGTGAGTTCTACCATTGCCAAACACCGGGGGAGAACAGGGGAATCAGAAACACCTCGGTGGAGCACCTCAGTTGGTCAGTTTGGTTTCAACTCCTGAACATTCTGTGGATTGTTATTGTGAGAACTTGGGACTATAAGGTTCAACCTCATTTTTGTCAAAATTTTGTTATTGACGTAGCCTTGTTCTGTTAAATTGTATCTACCTATATAGTATGCTTAATACCCCAATTCATGTCAAGTTCAAAAGAATACAAGATAAAAATTGCTGACACCATTCAAACCAATGAGGGTTCGGAACTTTAAAGCCAATTATCTCAGAATCATATTTTTACAGATAGAACCTTATAGCCAAAAGCTCTCGATTGGTCAGAAGTATTGCCCAGGAGTCACCAAGGAGAAGAATGATCATCCTAGGGAGGCACTAGAACTTGGCTGCTGTGGAATAGTTTGAGTACATTTAGTCTGAGAGCATCATAAGGCTCTGTGTGAGTCATGAGGCCTGTGTCTGAGGCTCCAGCTCAGGTTCCAGTGTTCAGGGCCTCTGGAATAGAGTATAGACCTCCATAGCAACCAGAGATATCGGAGAGGACCCAGACCATTGATCAGATCTATAGATCATCCTCTGCGGTCTCTCTTTCTCGTTCTTTCTATTTATGTCTGTCTCTCTGTCCGTAGGAAAGAGAAAGAAATGGGATGATTAAGTATTAATGAATCTAAAGAGACAAGGTAATTGGTCCCACCCTCAGGTTTTCTGTCAAATCAGTGACAATGCACATCGGTGACAGGACCTATTGCCTACATATCACTTCTCCACGTTCTATACATCCTCCGTCCACTCAGAAAACAAACCAACAAGACAAGTGTTGAGTGTCTGTCTCCTCCTATATTGGCACTACACATGATTGCTCAAACAGATATATACAGAAGCAAAAATGTGCTAGTGCCAAAATGGGCAAAGACGAGTGGAGGCAATGCCTTAAACAGCAGCACCAGCCTGAGGAAGACTACATGTAATAGTTGGATGAATAACAAGTTGTTTGTCTGTCCACAGACATTGAAACCGAAGCATGGTCATAAACCTTCATCAACACTGAATTCTACGCAGTTGGTGTATAGAACGTAAAGAGGGTAGGAGACAGTGTCAGCAATGCATGTTGGGTAATGTGGTTCTTTCTCTACTCTGTTTATGGCCCTATGGTAATTCACTGATAGTGTGCCGTCACAGTGAATTCTACCAGTGCCATACACAGAACAGAAGGAGTCATCAGCCCAGCACCAGGGCATGCTGCATGGGTAGCCTACTACATCCATGCAGGGCAGGACAGAACACATGGAAGGAACTTGTTCCCTACCTTCTGTCCTTGTTTATTCCCCTTCACAGATCTGATTGGATTGGATAGGTGAGAGAATTGTCTCAGATCTGTAAAGGGGACTGAACAAGGGGGAGAGGAAAGGCAGAACTTGAAATGCATGACTAGAGAACTCTCTCAAACACCAGACCTTATCCCTCACCACACAGAAAACAATTATGCTCTATCTATGTGTTCCAACATAGACTTAAAACATATCATCCAACACAGTGTAAACTATTTACATTTAAGTCATTTAGCAGACACTCTTATCCAGAGCGACTTACAGTTAAGTGAGTGCATACATTTTTCATACTGGCCCCCCGTGGGAATCGAACCCACAATCCTGGCGTTGCAAGCGCTATGCTCTACCAACTGAGCTACAGGAGGCCCAACTATGCATTCAATACACTGGGCTACTACTTAAAATCAGCCCACAATATGCCACAGTATGAATGTGTTAAGTAATGAGACACTATGAAGCAATTGGTGACAAAATGTTGGTCTATTTAAGGCGCTGCCCTATGTTTGAGTTTATTATATCCATGTCCTCTTGTAACCATTTTCTCGCTCCCTCCTCATGCACTGCACTGCACCGCGCACGGGCCGGGTTTTAATCCGCTTGGACCATCTGCTCCGGGGCTGCGTTGCACGCGCTTTCTGTCCATCCTCTACCATCCTCCTGTGTCCCTTCTGCCGGGATAGAACAAACATCCCTTCCCGGGACACCTAGAGAGACGCAGACAATCTGCCCCGTGTGATGCCGACCCACTGCCCAGCTCCAGGATTGATCCCGGCTGTGTGGAATGATGCGCTAAGTGATTTTTGATATGCTCCAAATGGGTCCCAGAGCTGGGCTCGTCTTCCAGCTTCCGGGAAAAATCAATAGCGCTAAAGAGCAAAGTTTTTTGAGAGAGAAGATAGGGGAGGGGTGGGGCGAGAGAGAGAGGGAGAGAGAAAGAGACCTCTGTCATTATGCGGGTTGAGTGAGCTATTTGCAAGGGTTAGAGGAATGCCCCTGAAATTGGTTAGCAATTTCGATTACACTAGTACAGACGTTTCACTCGTATTACAGGCATATTTCGATTAGAAAAAGCATTTGTTAATTTATAACGTTATAGGCATAACAGTTAATTTGAGCCTTTTCACATCGGGTACAGGCTAATCAAAATGCCTACATTTTACGAATAAATACAGCACCAATATTTTAATATTAGGCTATAGTTTGAATAATTTATACAGAAAACAATCAGTTAGTTTTTGTTATTATTCAGTAGCCTATAGGCCTAATTCCCCCCCCCAAAATTCAGGCATAGGCTATGAAGAGTAGCCGCAGGCCTAGTTCCGTGTCTAGGTGAGCGGCTGAGTTCACCGTTCTTTAGAATGCCCTCGATGTTGGAGGATAATCGCATTTGTCTGATGATGACGCAGTCTACTCTCCTCCACCTCCTGTTATTTTAGGAACGATTTGGAAATACTAACCCTGGAAGGAGGGCACGAGAGGGTTCACCAAGAGGGTAGTTTACTGTAGGCCTATGGTCGTCCACGCACGACCTTGTCCCCGCTTTACAGCCTACATATGGACTAAAAAGTGATTATATCGTTTTTGTAGGCCAACAAATAATTTATCTATAACGTACAAGAAGCCAACTTAAACGAATTAACTATAGCCTAGGCTACTTAGAATGCTGCGTAATTATATTTGATCAAACTGAATTGTAGGCCTCATTCATATTTTTTTTTGAAGTGATCTAGCTTTTCTGATATAGACTACATAGCCTAGAATTACAATTTGAGTAAAATACATTTTTCAAAAGACTAGGCGACCACTTTTAATTCTAATTTTCTTACGCATCAAATGTTTGAAGCAACACAGCATACAAAACGTACATTTTAAAAGGTTTATTCTATGTGTAATGAAAAAATATAGTTTTCTCTTTTAAGATGCGGGGACTTCTGTTACTAAAATTACATGCCCTAATGCGAACTGCGCAATGAAAATAAATTATCCAAGCGCACTTTACGCACGCAAAAATAATACACTGTAGAAGAGTTATACATATTTCTATTCAAGGACTGTTTTCTCCCCTTAATTCCTTCCCTTCTTCTCTCTTTGAGGAATAGCTACATACCTGAACGAAGGCCACATCACCTAAATGACAGCATCCTCACCCTGACCTTAAAAAGAAACACAGACAAACACCACATGCTCTCCTCTCTCCACCGCCGGCCCTCCCGGCGCTCGGTCTGTTTGGGCTGCCTCGCCGGGGATTTTCAGGTGGAAAGGTAATTCGTTGGTAAGCATCTTAACCCAGTGGAGAGGGATTACTCCATGCTGCCCTCCTCCCTCACCTGCTGCTAATCAACATCTCGCGCAGTTCGTCAGTGTCACAGACCTCTTTAGTGCGTGGAGATGCACAGCAGTCCCGTGCGGTGTGCCACTTGACGGATTTGGCGAACATATGAAGATTGCTGATGGTGACAACACTAATAATTGTAGATTATATTACGTTTTTAAGCCTATTGGCTATACTGTTACGAGCATTACAAGTTATTTCTAGCCTACTACAAAAACAATCGCATTAGGCTTTAAAGCTTTCCCATACATTTCTCTGGTTTTTGAGGGCTTGACATATTGCATATTGTTGAGCGCGCGTGCAGTTCCTGCGCTAATACACTGCGCCAGGATGGAATGACGTTCCCCAGATGGCGTATATAGTGAACCCCAACAGTTCTAGCTCGAGGATGAGGAGAGATCTCTAGCCTACCCCGTGCCATGTTGCACTCGTTGCCTTCCACAACCACGTTCGTCTTTATATTGACATTGTAGGCTTTAGAAAAATTGTCATGTGTAGGTAAATAACAATTGTGGGTTAATCTGGGTTCTCACTCACAGTTCTTTGCCTTTTCCAGTTTTAAGATAGGCCTAGCCTAGTTCGTCTAAAAGGCTATCTCTAATCATCAACAAGTCAAATCAGCACAACCCGTTTTATTAAGCCAAGCAAAAGCTTAACGCTTCCCTTTTTAACCAAGCCATTTCGGCTCAGAGACACATTTTATTTTATACAACCTGTGCCGTCCATCGGGTGTGGCAGTCTCTTCCTCCATAACCATATTCACTGAAATGGCGCTCTGGTCGAAATGGCGCTCTGTCCCTGAAAGGTCCAGCTTGAACTGTACATTGGGGCTTACATCCCCTCAATATATAGGCCTACAGGTGAGCACCTCCCATACTCTCCTCTTCTTCCATTGACCTGCTGTTGATAATTAGACAGACATACAGAGCGACCTGGGTGGAAAAAGAGACCTCATCCTTTCATCTGATCCCGGTTGAGTTCGGTATGGATTTCAGACCTTTCAGACTCTAAAGTCGCGCTGAAATCAATCCACGCGCACCCACTGTCCAAACCATACATTATAGAATAGTCTAGAAACAGCCTGTCCAGCCCAACTAAGCTCAATCCCCCAAACCGGCAAACCGTAGCTATAGGACAGCCAAATTAAACTCTGCAAAAGTTGAAATTGGAGACTCCAAAGACTGAAACAGGAATAAAAGGATGTGATAAATATTTCACGTCTTCATTATGAGTCTGTCCCATCGCGAATGATTCGTGTGACGCGGTGGATTTGGAGTCTCTCCCAGTCAGCATCTGTCCTCGCGGTCTCTGGTGGACGGATGCTGAGCAGAGCGCACCTGACATTAAGGCGTCATACCATAGCGTCGGACTGATCACAGAACATTGTGGGGAGATGTGCAGGCGGGCCATGTGCATTAATAATGATGTGGACGTGGAGTATTGTCCACTGAATACAGTATCCTCGAGTTTACCAATAGGCCAAAAAGCAACATATTTTATCATAAAAAAATACGACTATTTAATTATCTACCTGCCTCAGGCCTGCGGGTTCAAATACATGTGTATTTGAGTATTTGTTATTTAAATAGGCCTACTTATTTCTGTGTATTTAGAGTATTTTCAAATACACAGCCCAAAACAAGTAGGCCTACTTTTATTAGATTATTTAAATGTTTACTTGTAAATACTTATTTCAAATACTATTCCAAGTGTATTCTCAAATACATTCCAATATTCAACTACTTGTTTTTTCAAATAAAAGTTATCTGAATACTTGTTTTGAAATGTATTGAAAAGTAATTGAAATACCTGAAATAGTATTTGAACCCAGGTCTGATCTGCCTAGGCTACTCCATTACATGTTGTGCAATCACTCTGTAAATACGATTAATTATTGGCTTGGCCCCTAAACAACAGACAAGCCTACATGTAATATATACACATTGATCCATAAAGGCTATTTTTCTATTGTACTTATGACACAATTATTTCAGTGCCAAAAACGTATCCAGTTTGGGCCACCTGCTCTTTATCCATTCAAGTTAAACTAAACTGCGTTTAATGGTCATATAAGCATATAGGCTAGTAGACTAGACTTTATAAACCAATGTGTTCAATCAAAATGTATACTAGCCTATATGACGTTGTCGTCTATATTTTAAGGAAAATGTTTCCGTAAAAAGCTGAGGGATGGGGCTGGAGAAATGTAATCACTCTCAAATTCATAGACAGAGCTATGGATGCAAGGACTGACCATCCATGATATCAAAATGATCGTTTTAAGCATGTTTTGAGGCTGTACAATGTTTGTTTACATTTACTTTGCTGACAAACATTGGAGTGAAACAAGCTTATATTTTGGGTTCTGATGGGGTATGACAGTCAAACTAAGCTCATGAGGCATTTATAAGTTATATTCTTCAAGAATCAATGGGTCCAAAAAGTAAAAACATATATGTAGCAACTGCTGATTACCCCTTTAACTAGAATGTTAGCTATTTCCCGGGACCACCCATACATATAAATGTACGCACGCATGACTCGCTATATTATATTATTAGTTGTAGCCTATGATAACTTTAGGTCTATGGTAATAAAATTGATAACAATAATATAATGAATGAATGAATTATTCAGACCAAGGCGTTAAGTCAGTCAATGTTACCCATACATCATTTTCATTCATTTCAATCTCTACTGTTTTTCCTCTGTTTCTGAGCCTATATTTTTCTCACATATTATCCCTTCTTCCTTAAGGTGAGAGAATGAATGACCATAAGAAATAGAATACTGTTGAATGAATTCTGTATTCTTCCTGTCCTGTCCTTTCCTTGAGCTGATTTTCCACAGTCAAAGTCCTGCAATAAGAGCTATGACGCTAATATTTGTGTAAACTCTTCAGAGTTGTGTTCTGTGTGCGTCACTGAGTAGACTGATATCCACAATCCATATGTAATGCTTTACAGTGCAATATGAATGTTCAATACTTAAATAGGCTTACTAGAGAGGTGATTTCCCACAGACATAGTGCTGCAATAAGAGCTATGACTGTAATATTTGAGTAAACCCTTCAGAGTTGTCTTCTGTGGGTGTCCCTGGGAAGGCTGATACGCAATTTGATGGATCCACAATCCATAGGTAATGCTTTAAGGTGCATATAAGTATGCCCCTTTGCAATTATGCAGTCCAATACATCCACAGTGAGAATTCAACATTTTCTTTACGGTTTATTGTAAAAACGTAAAAACATTCCAAACTTGTTTAGCATTATCTAGTTCAAATATGTCATGATTCCACTATTTATATATGTTTGCGTCAGTTTCAATGGGTGACGAAGCGCCGATTCTACTATTTTGTGGCTAATCGTAACTGTGGCACAGTTTACGTAGGTCTTTACTTTGAGACAAAAGACGTTCAATTCAAATCTCTAACCTAAAACTTTGCTACCACCTACTGGATGAAAATAATAACTGAAGTATTCGATTTGTTGCAGAGTGCTCTCAATCTAGTCTGTTTCCCAATGCTTGTCCCCAAGTAGTTCCTTAATTTAATATCTCAGTATGGAATACTATAATTTCATAAATACGGAATACTATAATTTCATTAAATGTTTTAATGGTCTCCTTCCTTCAGTACTATCTGTGACCATATTTTGGCCATCAGCCAAATCCTCAATGTGGTTAGACTGGCAGAACCAGGAACTTACCCAACTCTGTCAGACAAACATTTCCAGATAAATGAAACTTAACAGGCAGACAACACCCTAACTCTTGCCACTGTTCAGTCGGTTAGTCTGTGTATCAACATGGCAGAGGCAACTTTAGAAGATAAGGATTTGATTACCTGTTCAATCTGTCTGGATCTACTGAAGGATCCAGTGACTACTGCTTGTGGACACAGTTACTGTATGGGCTGTATTAAGGACTGCTGGGATCAGGATGATCTGAAAGGGGTCTACAGCTGTCCCTTGTGCATGGAAAGCTTCACCCCAAAACCTGTCCTGAGGAAAAACATCTTATTGGCTGAATTAGTGGAGAAACAGAAGAAGACAAGACTCAAACCTGCTCCTCCTGCTCGCTGTTATGCTGGACCTGGAGATGTGGAGTGTGACTTCTGCACTGGGAGAAAACTCAAAGCAGTCAAGTCCTGTCTGGTGTGTCTGGCCTCTTACTGTAAGACTCACCTCCAGCCTCACTATGAATCCCCTGCCTTTAAGAAGCACAACAATAAGCTTGTTGAAGCCTCCACACAACTACAGGAGAAGATCTTCCCTCATCATGACAATCTGCTGGATGTTTATTGCTGTACTCATCATCAGTGTATCTTTCTGCTGTTCGTGATGGATGAACATAAAGGCCATGATACAGCTGCAGCAGAAAGAAGAAAGAAACAGGTACCAAACCACTTCTATGCAAGCTCTTTCAAAACTTTAAATTTAAAAAAGGTCTAATGATTTCATCTGAAGTCCATGGTAATAAAGCACTGGGTAAAACTGTAGCTAGTCAACACTCGGTGCCATCAAAGACACACACACACACACACACACACACACACACACACACACACACACACACACACACACACACACACACACACACACACACACACACACAGTGTTATTTTCAAGATAATGGTAGGAGCAGTTACAAAATCTTGTCATTATTTTCTGAAGAAGCAGAGGAGACCCAGCCATCGCTATGCAACCCAGGTCATGAGGCCACAACATTTTCAGTACATGCAACTGACCATGAAGCCCACTTTCCAGGCCGCATCGCCTTGCATGTTTTCCACTCAGCACATGGCCGGCCAGACCATGGGCCCCTGCAGAGCCGGCCTGACTGCAATGCGACACAAGCTGCTGCTAAGGGTCCCTCAACTAAGTTTTAGTTTATTTATCTGTATTTTTATTGTATTTATTTTTTTACTGTGAAGAGTTGGAATAGTAGAATACACAAGGCACAATTTTGAAATGTTGTAGTGTGCAGCAGTTTTCCTATTGTTATGTCAGTCACTGACAGACCTAAGCAAGCTATTTACTAGGCCTACCTGTCAGAAATGTCCAGTTGATCAATTCAGTGACAGAGGCAGGACAAGCAGGGCCTGTGGGCAAAATATTTATCATGGTGGGGGCCCAACTAAATCTCGCCAGGGGCCCCCAAGAAGCTGGCCAGTGGAACAGAAGCAAATGCTGGGTGTGCGCCTCTTCCCGCTCAACCAGAATATGCACCACAGCCTGACTGGCTGGAAAGTTTGACATGTTGCTGGAGATTGACAACTCTGAGCTGCTCCACATGCTAGAGTCTCCAGAGTCTCTCCGCACCAAGTTGGATGAAGTCATGGCAGTGCTGCAGGCTTACAAGAGATTATGACCAACTCATCTGGTGTTCCAAATGTCTAATAAGCCACCGAATTTGGAACCTTGAATCTCACTTGACTGAGGAAAAACTTAACCTTGAAAAAGAACTAAAACATAAAACAATGCATGAAAAACAAAACAATATTTTAAATAAAATAAAAGGAAATACCTTGATTCAGCTGTGTCATAGTGACTAGGCAAAAAAAGAAAATGTTCAAAATAAAAAAATCTTAAAGTCTGGGTTTTAAGAATGATGACAGAAAATGAAATTACTGAAAGCATGCCTGGGATATCAAAGCCATGGCTTTGTGAAATGCACCTTTACTTCGCTTTCATGAATAAAACATTTTTGTATATATTATTTGTATAAAGTGCCGTTGATGTAGAATTTGGGGGCACTCCTCCCTGGTCTATAAAGCCAGGGTGAAGTTGCCTCTAGACAATGGTCTAACATTAGTTTGGCATTTGTCAGCAAAAGACAGTAGGATGACGTGTACCATTGCACAGACCACAGACCCTCTATCCAGATCATCTGTGAGTATACTGAGACCTATTTAGTGATCAAGAAATTGTGAGCTTTTGGTGGTGGGCCTTTTCTATATCCAGGACAAGTTAAGGGTTGTGGTTGAAGTTTGGTTTAAGACTGAATGTTAAATAGTTTGGACTGTTGTTCTCTCCCCTCTCTCCCTCCCTCTCCCCACCCCCCTCACGTAAACTATGAAAATGTAATATTATTTAAACAAACTCTACCATTGTATTCATTGTATATGACATGTCATTGTGTAAAATAAATACATTAAGTATTCCATGAGTCATGTAAAGTGAATCAATCATCTGTGTTTATACTCAAGCTTTATTGGGAAAAAAGGCATTCCGATTTTGCTCAATGGGCCTACATTCACACTTTATATACCATTCTAACCTATAGGCATACATATGAACCCTGCTACATATGCTGTTGTACAGTGTTGATTTTTATAACAAATACTCACAACAGTTGTATACAGTATGTCAGACGGTCTAATAAATGCACACAGTATAGATTTATCTCTCTATAGCAAAACACAGCCTCTCTAACAAGCTGAGATCATCCAACTGAAATTGATAAAGAGAGAAACCACCTGATACACAAGGTCCCACACTCCCACATGTACTGGCAGATAAAGAATTCCTCCTCTCCCTCCCTCTTCTTCTTGTGGAGATCCCTCCATCCACATCCATCCATCTCATTTTGACGTCTTCTGGCATCCCCCTTTTCATCAATTGTTCCTTTATCTGAGACACCAAGATACTGTAGTATTGGTCTCATGAATATACAGCGCCTTCAGAAAGTATTCACACCCCTTGACTTTTTCCACATTGTGTTGTGTTACAGCCTGAATAAAACATTTGTTTTTACAAATATGAAAAATGTTCTTCCTCTTTGACATTACAGAGTATTTTGTGTAGATCATTGACAAAAAAAATCTAATTAATTCCATTTCAATACCACTTTGTAACACAATAAAAATTGGAAAAGGTCAAGGGGTGTGAATACTTTCTGAAGGCACTGTAGATACATAGATAATATAGTAGACATACAGAGGCGTCAAGTAGTCTTCCCAGTGTTCCCCCAGCTCTTCTTGCCATAGTCTATGATGTGTGCGTTCTGAGGGACCTAGTCCCTTCATTAAAGGAGATGAGACTCACCTGTTGTAAGATGGCCGCCCCCAGGGCAGGATCAGTGAAGGTCAGGGGTGAGTCTGGGGTCTGCTCCACTCTCACTATCTGCATCCTCCCTACCACATCACTGACAGAAAAGGCAGGAGAGAGAGAGAGAGAGAGAGAGAGAGAGAGAGAGAGAGAGAGAGAGAGAGAGAGAGAGAGAGAGAGAGAGAGAGAGAGAGAGAGAGAGAGAGAGAGAGAGAGAGAGAGAGAGAGAGAGAGAGCAGACAGACAGACAGACAGACAGACAGACAGACAGACAGACAGACAGACAGACAGACAGACAGACAGAGATAATGAATAACAGGCTTGTTCTAGCAATGGGAAATGTTGTATGAGGAATCTGGCTTTTGTTCTACCATTTGTGCTGCGAGATACACAGATATTATGTTTACTCTAATCATCAGTCAATATTACACACACAAAAAGCTATATGATAATAAATTATATAACTCCTTAATATAACTCATTTTCTGTTCATTTCTCTCTCTCTCGCTCTGTCTCTCTCTCTGATGCTTGTGGTGACTCCTGTATTTGTCTTGAAGCAGACTTTAAATTATATTTCTAAATCTTTGCTACCACCTACTGGATGAAAATAAACTGAAGCTTAGATTTGTGATTGAGCTCTCAATCTATTTTTATGTTTCACTATGCTTATCCTCAAGTACTCCAAAGCATGTGTAGTTTGTTATTTGAATCTCTTTATGGAAAACTATTTTTTAAAAATAAACTCTGTTTTAATTTGTCTCCTTCCATTCAGTACTAGATTCAGCCAACACCACACCCCCTGCTGGTGCTAAATTCACACAGAACCAGGAAGTAACTCCCACTGCAGCACAAGCATTTCCAGATAAGTTAAACCTAGCAGGCAGATGACACCCTAACCCTAGCCCACTGTTCTGTATTTTAGTGTTGGTGTGTGTATCTACATGGCAGAGGCAATTTTAGAAGATTAAGATCCTTTCTGCTGTCTGATCTGTCTGGATCTACTGAAGGATCCAATCACTATTCCCTGTGGACACAGTTACTCTATGGGCTGTATTAAGGACTGCTGGGATCAGGATTATCTGAAAGGTGTCTACAGCTGTCCCCTGTGCAATGAAAGCTTCACCCCAAGACCTGTTCTGAACAGAAACATTGTTTTTGTTGGACTTAAGGGAAACATAAGACAAGACTCCAAGCTGCTCCTACTGCTCACTGTTATGCTGGACCTGGAGATGTGGAGTGTGACGTCTGCAATGGGAGAAAACTCAAAGCCATTCAATCTTGTCTGGTGTATCTGGCCTCTTACTGTAAGACTCACTTCAAACTTCACAATTAATTCAACCCAGGAAAAAGACACAAGTTGATTGATGTCACTGAACAACTACAGGAGAATATTTGCTCACATCATGACAAACTGCTGGAGGTTTACTGCTGTACTGATCAGCAGTGTATCTGTCTGCTGTGTGTGCTGGATGAACATAAAGGCCATGATACAGTCTCAGCTGCAGCAGAAAGGACTGAGAGACAGTTAAGGACCAAACACTTCAATGCAAGCTCTTTCACACTTTCAAAACAAATATTTAAAATAGGCCTATAATGGTTTAATCCTTCAGAGTCTGAATCCATGCTAATCAAGTACTAAGTTAAACTTTAACTAGTCAATACTCAGTGCCAACACACACACTCTTTACAATAACTGTGGAGATTGTTCTGCAGAAGCAGTTGAGAGAGAATCAGCAGAAATCCCAGCAGAGAATCCAGGAGAGAGAGAAGGAGATGCAGGACCTGAAACAGGCTGTGGATTCTCTGAAGGTGAGTGTTGGACCACATATATTTCCATTACATACAGTGCCTTCAGAAAGTATTCACACTCCTTGACTTTTTCCACATTTTGTTGTGTCACAGCCTGAATTTAAAATGGATTAAATTGAGATTGTGTGTCACTGGTCTACACACAATACCCCATAATGTCAAAGTGGAATTATGTTTTTAGAAATATTTACAAATTAATATAAAATGAAAAGCTGAAATGGCTTGAGTCAATAAGTATTCAACCCTGTTGTTATGGCAAGCCTAAATAAGTTAAGGAGTAAAAATGTGCTTAAAACATCACATAAGTTGTATGGACTCACTATGTGCGCCATAACAGTGTTTAACATGATTTTTGAATGACTACATTATCTCTTTGCCACATTGTAAGGTCCCTCAGTCGAGCAGTGAATTTCAAACACAGATTCAACCACAAAGACCAGGGAGGTTTTCCAATGCCTCACATCTATTGGTAGATGGGTAAAAAAGAAGTTATTAATAACACTTTGGATGGTGTATCAATACACCCAGTCACTACAAAGATACAGGCACCATTCTTAACTCAGTTACAGGAGAGGAAGGAAACCACTCAGGGATTTCACCATGAGGCCAATGGTGACTCTAAAACAGTTACAGAGTTTAATGGCTGTGATAGGAGAAAACTGAGGATGGATCAACAACATTGTAGTTACTCCACAATACTAACCTAAATGACAGAGTGAAAAGAAGGAAGCCTGTACAGAATAAAAATATTCAAAAACATGCATCCTGTTTGCAATAAGGCACTAAAGTAAAACCGCAAAAAATGTGAAGAAATTAACTTTTTGTCCTGAATACAAAGCGTTATGTTTGAGGCAAATCCAATACCACTCTTCATATTTTCAAGCAAGGTGGTGGCTGCATCATGTTATAGGTATGCTTGTCATCTACAGAGTTTTTTAGGATCAAAATAAACGGAATAGAGCTAAGCACCGGCAAATTCCTAGAGGAAAACCTGGTTCAGTCTGCTTTCAACAGACACTGGGAGACATTCACCTTTCAGCAGGACAATAACCTAAGTGTTCACACTTAGTCCCTTTCAGAATTTTTTTGGGAACTCAGTGCAGTTCGCTTAATTATTTTGTGCAGTGTGAACACTCCAAAGGAACTCAAACCCCTCAAAAGAGCCCCAGAAGCAAACCAAACTGAGCTGGCCTGAGTTCGGTTCGCTTGAATTACCTGGTTTGGTTCCCTTTTTTAAGGCAACGTGAACACAAAGCTCCCCAGATTTGCTTGTAATTATTCTACACAGTAGACTACTGCAAAACCGTTTTACTTGCCATAACCCTCACACAAAAGAGAGAAGATGATGATGTGCAGGTTTGCGGATATTGATTAGCGATTGTCAAGAATGCACAGAAATTCCAAAATACAGTGCATTCGGAAAGTATTCAGACCTCTTCACTTTTCCCACATTTTGTAACGTTCTAGCCTTATGGATCTAATTATTTTTTTCCCTCATGAACCTACACCCAATACCCCATAATGACAAAGTGAAAACAGGTTTTATGAAAAATGTAAAACAAAAATACCTTATTTAAATAACTATTCAGACCCTTTGCTATGAGACTCAAAGTTGAGCTCAGGTGTATCCTGTTTCCATTGATCATCCTTGAGATGTTTCTACAACTTGATTGAAGTCCACCTGTGCCAAATTCAATTTTATTGGACATTTATTTGGAAAAGCACACACCTGTCTATATAAGGTCCCACAGTTGACAGTGCATGTCAGAGCAAAAATCAAGCCATTAGGTTTGAAGGAATTGTCCGTAAAGCTCCGAGACAGGATTGTGTCGAGGCACAGATCTGGGGAAGGGTAAAAAAAATGTCTGCAGCATTTAAGGTACCCAAGAACACAGTGGCCTACGTCATTCATAAAATGGAAGAAGTTTGGAACCACCAAGACTCTTCCTAGAGCTGGCCGTCTGGCCAAACTGAGCAATTGGGGGAGAAGGGCCTTGGTTAGGGAGGTGACCAAGAATCTGATGGTCACTCTGACAGAGCTCCAGAGTTCCTCTATAGAGGTGGGAGAACCTTCCAGAAGGACAACCATCTCTGCAGCACTCCACCAATCAGGCCTTTATGGTAGAGTGGCCAGACGGAAGCCACTCCTCAGTAAAAGGCACATGACAGCCCGCTTGGAGTTTGCCAAAAGGCACCTAAAGGACTCTCAGACCACGAGAAACAAGATTCTCTGGTCTGATGGAAATCTTTGGCCTGAATGCCAAGCGTCACATCTGGAGGAAACCAGGCACCGCTCATCACCTGGCCAATACCATCCCTACGGTGAAGCATGGTGGTGGCAGCATCACGCTGTGGGGATGTTTTTCAGCGACAGGGACTGGGAGACTAGTCAGGATCGAGGGAAAGATGAACGGAGCAAAGTACAGAGAATCCTTGATGAAAACCTGCTCCAGAGTGCTCAGGACCTCAGACTGGGGTGAAGGTTCACCTTCCAACAGGACAATGACCCTAAGCACACAGCTAAGACAACGCAGGAGTGGCTTCAGAACAAGTCTCTGAATGTCCTTGAATGGCCCAGCCAGAGCCCTGACTTCAACCCGATCTAACATCTCTGGAGAGACCTGAAATTAGCTGTGCAGCGACGCTCCACATCCAACCTGACAGAGCTTGAGAGGATCTGCAGAGAAGAATGGGAGAATCTCCCCAAATACAGGTGTGCCAAGCTTGTAGCATCTTACACACAAAGATGCTAGGCTGTAATCGCTGCCAAAGGTGCTTCAACAAAGTACTGAGTAAAGGGTCTGAATAATTTTGTAAATATGATATTTCTGTAGTTTCTTTTTAATACATTTGCTAAAAATGTCTAAAAACCAGTTTTTGCTTTGTCATTATGGGGTATTGTGTGTAGATTGATGAGGGGAAGAAAACAATTTAATCAATTTTGGAATAAGGCTGTAACGTAACAAAATGTGGAAAAAGGGAAGAGGTCTGAAAACTTTCAGAATGGAGTTTTGTTCAGATTATTTGTTTGCAATATGTGATCTATAGGCTAAGAGAGCTTCATAAACTGTTCATTTGATTGTGGGGTTTGAATAGTACAAAATCAATTTGAGCTCTTAAAGGGCAGTAGCCTACATTGGGTGTACCATTTTTAATTACAGCATTATTTAATCTGCAGTTATTCTTCTGCTATTTATTCTGTTACCAATCATATTTACATGTTAATAGTATCTTATTTTTTAAATTATTATGTCTCCCCTTTTTTTAACTAAATGCAATCTGTTAGCTTCCAAAATCTAAGTAGGTATATCTAGCTGTCTGATAACACGTTCTGATGGAATGGCTTGTCCTGCACTTTGCAAACACCCAGAGTGCATTGAGTGAATATTGGAAAAAGATCTGGGTTCCTTTCTAAACATAACAATGTGAATGCAAAGAAGACTCAGACCACTAAATAGGTGAAGTGAACTGGCAAAAGAGTTGAGTCCTCATTCAAAGCAAGGATAGTGTGAATACAAAGAGAACTGAGTTCTTTTGCTTTTTTTTACCCCAGAGTTCACTTTAAAGAGGACTGAGATCGGTTATTTTAAATAGGACTGTATGTGAAAACACAACACAAGGCCAAATATACACTGGAGTTGCTTACCAAGATGACATTGAATGTTCCTGAGTGGCCTAGTTATAGTTTTGACTTAAATTGGCTTGAAAATATATGGCAAGACTTGAAAATGGCTGTCTGGCAATGATCAACAACCAACTTGACGGAGCTGTAACCATTGCCAAAGGTGATTCTAACATGTATTGACTCAGGGGTATGAATACTTATGTAAATGAGATATTTCATTTTCAATACATTTGTAAACATTTCTAAAAACATGTTTTCACTTTGACATTATGGGGTATTGTGTGTAGACGGGTGAGAAACAAAATCTATTTAATCAATTTTGAATTCAAGCTGTAACACAACAAAATGTGGAATAAGTTAAGGGGTATGAATACTTTCTGAAGGCACTGTAAATATTTAAATGTTTACATTTACAGGCTGTCTGGGGACCTGGTGAGAACTGGGTGAATGGGCTAGTTGAAATGGACTCCCTCCTGTCTCTGTGTCCTTACAACGCTCTGCACAGGTGGAATTAGAGGACAGTGAGAGGATCTTTACTGAGCTGATCCACTCCATTAAAAATCAAATCAAATCAAATCAAATTTTATTGGTCACATGCGCCGAATACAACAGGTGCAGACATTACAGTGAAATGCTTACTTACAGCATTTATTTTTAACAAAAAAAGTAAAAATAAAACAACAACAGAAAAAGTGTTGAGAAAAAAAGAGCAGAAATAAAATAAAATAACAGTAGGGAGGCTATATATACAGGGGGGTACCGGTGCAGAGTCAATGTGCGGGGGCACCGGCTAGTTGAGGTAGTTGAAGTAATATGTACATGTGGGTAGAGTTAAAGTGACTATGCATAAATAATTAACAGAGTAGCAGCAGCGTAAAAAGGATGGGGTGGGGGGGCAGTGCAAATAGTCCGGGTAGCCATGATTAGCTGTTCAGGAGTCTTATGGCTTGGGGGTAGAAGCTGTTGAGAAGTCTTTTGGACCTAGACTTGGCACTCCGGTACCGCTTGCCGTGCGGTAGCAGAGAGAACAGTCTATGACTAGGGTGGCTGGAGTCTTTGACAATTTTGAGGGCCTTCCTCTGACACCGCCTGGTATAGAGGTCCTGGATGGCAGGAAGCTTGGCCCCAGTGATGTACTGGGCCGTACGCACTACCCTCTGTAGTGCCTTGTGGTCGGAGGCCAAGCAGTTGCCATACCAGGCGGTGATGCAACCAGTCAGGATGCTCTCGATGGTGCAGCTGTAGAATTTTTTGAGGATCTGAGGACCCATGCCAAATCTTTTCAGTCACCTGAGGCTTTGTCATGCCCTCTTCACGACTGTCTTGGTGTGTTTGGACCATGATAGTTCGTTGGTGATGTGGACACCAAGGAACTTGAAGCTCTCAACCTGTTCCACTACAGCCCCGTCGATGAGAATGGGGGCGTGCTCAGTCCTCTTTTTTTTCCTGTAGTCCACAATCATCTCCTTTGTCTTGGTCACGTTGAGGGAGAAGTTGTTGTCCTGGCACCACACGGCCAGGTCTCTGACCTCCTCCCTATAGGCTGTCTCATCGTTGTCGGTGATCAGGCCTACCACTGTTGTGTCGTCGGCAAACTTAATGATGGTGTTGGAGTCGTGCCTGGCCATGCAGTCATGGGTGAACAGAGAGTACAGGAGGGGACTGAGCACGCACCCCTGAGGGGCCCCCGTGTTGAGGATCAGTGTGGCAGATGTGTTGTTACATACCCTTACCACCTGGGGGAGGCCCGTCAGGAAGTCCAGGATCCAGTTGCAGAGGGAGGTGTTTAGTCCCAGGATCCTTAGCTTAGTGATGAGCTTAGAGGGCACTATGGTGTTGAATGCTGAGCTGTAGGGAGGGAAATGTGCTCTGAGGTGAAGGAGCTGATCAGAGCCCAGGAGAAGGCTGAAGTGAGTCGGGCTGAAGGACTCCTGGGGAAACTGGAGCAGGAGGTGACTGAGCTGTGGAGGAAAGATGCTGAGATAAAGCAGCTCTCTCACACAGAGGACCACATCCATTTCCTCCAGGTCAGGTGACAGTATGAAGACTGTCTTATGAAGCAGGCATCTTTCAAACATGATCATAAATGGAGCTGTGTTTAAATTCAGATGCAGTAAAGATCTTATGGATTTTAGAGACTGTTGCATCTCCAAATATCTGTCTTGTATTTCCCTCTCTCCCTGTAGAGTTTCCCATCTTTCGGTGTCTCTCCTGAATCTGCTGCCTTACCCAGCATCATTATTAATCCACACATCTCCTTTGAAAAGGTTAAAAAGATTGTCTCAGAACTGACAGAGCAACTGGAGGACGCCTGCAAGAAGCAAAATGTCATCATATCCGAGAGGTAGGTAGAATTGATTTTACTTGTATCAAGTGATGGGTTAGTAAGATGCTTATTGAAATGTAAAATCTAACTGTCAGTAATCATAGGAAAGACTAATTGTAAAATTGTTAATTTGTTTTATGTTCGTTAGCCAGCTAAATCTCCTTTATTTCCACTTAATTACAGAGGATTGGTAATTCCAAATTATGATCACCTTTGTCTCCACAGTTAAATCAGTCAGAATTATTCCAACCCCTGATCCTAAGACCAGAGAGGAGTTTCTACAATGTGAGTAATGAGCAGACACGCACACACCTTTTGTACTGCCGTGAAAAAGTATTTACCCCCTTTCTGATTTTCTCTATTTGTGCTTTTTTTTTTTTTACAATGAATGTTATCAGATCTTCAACCAAAACCAAATATTAGATCAAGGGAACCTGAGTAAATAAATAACAAGAAAAATTTATCCTTATTTCATTTATTTAATAAACAAAGTAACGCAACACCCAATGCCCCCAGTGTTTACTTTTTTCCACACATGATGGGACCCATGTCGTCCAAAAAGTTCCACTTTTGACTCATCGGTCCATAAAACATTCTTCCAGGAGTCTTGACGATCATCCAGGTGCTTCCAGGTGCTTTTTGGAAAACTTGAGTGTACTTTTTGGATGACATAGGTCCCGTTATGTCGGGTGAAAACCAAACACTGCATTCCACAGTAAGAACCTCATACCAACGGTCAAGCATAGTGGTGGTAATGTGTTGGTTTGGGGATGCTTTGCTGCCTCAGGACCTGGACGACTTGCCATCATTGAAGGAACCATGAATTCTGCTCTGTATCAGAGAATTCTACAGGAGAATGTCAGGCTATCCGTTCATGAGCTGAAACTGAAGCGCAGCTGGGTCATGCAGCAAGACAATGATCCAAAACACACCAGCAAGTCTACATCAGAATGGCTGAAAAGCAACAAATGTAAAGTTTTGTAATAGCCTAGTCAAAGTCCAGACCAAAACCCGATTGAGATGTTGTGGCAGGACCTGAAACGAGCAGTTCATGCTCGAAAACCCACAAATGTTGCTGAGTTAAAGCAGTTCTGCAAGGAAGATTGGGCCAAAATTCCTCCACGGTGATGTGAGAGATTGATCAACAAGTACAGGAAGTGTTTGGTTACAGTCATTGCAGCTAAAGGTGGCACAACCAGTTATTGAATGTAAGGGGGCAATTACTTTTTCACAAAGGGGCATTGGGTGTTTGTTTATTAACTAAATGAATTAAGTATAAAAAAAAATTGTGTTACACACACACACACAACAGCACGTGTTATGAAAAGTACATTTCACTCACTTGTCTGTCTGTCTGAGAGGAAAGTGACATACAGCAGCAAGGAACAGCCCTATCCTGATCATCCAGAAAGATTCCTCAATTATCAGGTGCTGTGTAGCGAGGGTCTGTCTGGAACCTGCTACTGGGAGGTAGAGACGGAGGGGGACACTCATAGAGGAGTGTCATATAAAGGGATGAGTAGGCATGATTTCTTTGGAGATACTAATGACAGCTGGAGTTTATGTGCTTCACCTTCCCATTGCTCTTACTGGCATGGTTGTACTGAGACTGAAATATCTGTGGCCTGTTCCTCCATAGTAGGCATGTACCTGGACCACAGGGCAGGAACTCTGTCCTTTTACAGTGTCTCTGACACAATCCCTCCTCCACAGTGTCCAGACCACGTTCACTGAACCTGTCTATCCTGGGTTTGGAGTTTATGGGCCAGGGTCATCTGTGAAGATACTGACACCTTAAGTGATTAATTTAGGAGTACAGTCATCTTAATGATCAATTGACTCTTTAGACACCTACGTCCCAGTACATAGGCATAATTACAATCTCACTAAAAATCTATAAGATCACATGGTGGATAGGATATCAGAGTGCTCCAGGGTTGGGCTCAATTTGCATTGAAGGCAGTCAATTCAGCAAGTGATTTGAATTAAAAATTGACATTTTAAAACTTTTTTAATAAATAGATTTACTTTTCAGTTTATTGAGAAGTCATAGAAAATAAATGCCCTTTAAAAAAAACATGTTTTATTGAATCCTAATTTTAGTTGACTTCCTGAATTGATTGCCTTCAACCGAATGAGCCCAACCCTGGAGAGCATATACCATAATGGAACAGGATATGACTTTATCCCTCTTGATCTGTATCCTAAAGTATTCACTCACTGTTACATTTAGTATACAGGTATATTTAAATACATATATACACTTTTGTTTAGAGTATGTGCCTTTATTCATGTCTTAAGAAAAACAGATATCAAAATCACAAAATATAGTATTTTTCAGTGTCCCAAATACACTTCTGAATTTGATCAGAATAAAAGTTATTGCTGATCTGTCTTATCAGGGAATCTGAAGCCAAAGTGAATCTTTTTTTTTTCACAATCTGAAATCAAGATAGTTTATGTTTGTATTCTAAACTCTGTTGTAATGTTTTGCTTTTTTTGTGTATTTTCAATTTTTATATTTTGTCTGTTCTGAACCTTTTCATATTTTCACCCTCCTTTAAGCAGGAGCATTAGTATCAGGGTTGGTTATTCACTGTAATGTTGAACTTACTGGGAGGGAACCTTGTGATTTGTTTTTTCTGTGTAAGTAAATAAATAAAGGATAAATAGAAACAAATAAGATTTTATTTTATTTTAGTCAAAACCGAATTCCTAATGCTAAATTCCCTCTTCTTCTTGTGGAATATCTCTCCATCCACGTTCCCTTTTTCATCAGTTGTTCCTTTATCTGAGACAAACAAATAGCATTGACTTCATGAATACACTGAGTGTAGAAAACATTAGGTACACCTTCCTAATATTGAGTTGCAACCCCTTTTGACCTCAGAACAGCCTCAATTCGTCGGGGCATGGACTCTACAAGGTGTCGAAAGCATTCCATAGGGATGCTGGCCCATGTTGACTCCAATGCTTCCCACAGTTGTGTCAAGTTGGCTGGATGTTCTTTGGGTGGAAGACCATTCTTGATATACACGGGAAACTGTTGTGTCCCAAGGCTTCTTTAACCAGTCTTCTCCTCTTCATCTATACTGCTTGAAGTGGATTTACATGTAACTTTTTTTGTTTGTTTGTTTTTTCACAGATTTAACTGGTGACATCAATAAGGGATCATAGCATTGACATGGTCAGTCTATGTCATGGAAAGAGCAGGTGTTCCTAATGTTTTTACACTCAGTGTAGATAACATAGTAGACATACAGAGCCGTCCAGTAGTCTTCCAAGTGTTCACTCCAGCTCTTCTTGCCATAGTCTACGATGTGTGCGTTCTGAGGGACCTGGTCCCTTCATGGAAGGAGAGGGGTGATCAGTGAAGGTCAGGAGTGAGTCTGGGGTCTGCTCCACTCTCACTATCTGCATCCTCCCTACCACATCACTGACAGAAAAGATCGGCGAGAGAGAGGAGGATCAATAACAGGCAAATGTTGTATGAGACTTTTGTTCTACCATTTATGCCGCCAGATACACATACTATATGCTATGTTTACTCTAATCATCAGTCAATTTTTAAATTTTTTTATTTAACCTTTATTTGATTAGGCAAGTCAGTTAAGAACAAATTCTTATTTACAATGACGGCCTACACCGGCCAAACCCGGACGACGCTGGGCCAATTGTGCGCCGCCCTATGGGACTGTGTGGGACGGTTGTGATACAGCCTGGAATCGAACCAGGGGGTCTGTAGTGACGCCTCAAGCACTGAGATGCAGTGCCTTAGACCACTGTGCCACTCGGGAGCCCCAATAACACACACTAACAAAATATATGGGCAAAACAAATAAAATAAAATAACATTTTATTTGTCACATACACGTGTTTAGCAGGTGTTATAGCGGGTGTAGCGAAATGCTTGTGCTTCTAGCTCCGACAGTGCAGTAATATCTAACAATTACACAACATATACCCAATACACACAAAAAAGTAAGGAATGGGATTTAAGAATATATACATATATGGACAAGCAATGACAGAGCGGCATGGACTAAGATACAGTAGAATATTATAGAATAGAATACAGTATATACATATGAGATGAGTAGTGCAAGATATGTAAACATTATTAAAGTGACTAGTGTTCCATTTCTTAATGTGGCCAGTGATTTCAATAGGCAGCAGCAGCCTCTAATGTGCTAGTGATGGCTATTTAACAGTCTGATGGCATTGAGATAGAAGCTGTTTTTCATTCTCTTGGTCCCAGCTTTGATGCACCTGTACTGACCTCGCCTTCTGGATGATAGCAGGGTGAACAGGCAGTGGTGGTTGTCCTTGATTATCTTTTTGGCCTTCCTGTGACATCGGGTGCAGTATGTGTCTTGGAGGGCGGGTAGTTTGCCCCCGGTAATGCGTTCGGCAGACCGCACCACCCTCTGGAGAGCCCTGCGGTTGTGGGCGGTGCAGTTGCCGTACCAGGCGGTGATACAGCCCGACAGGATGCTCTCAATTGTGCATCTGTAAAAGTTTGTCAGGGTTTTAGGTGATAAGCCACATTTCTTCAGCCTCCTGAGGTTGAAGAGGCTCTGTTGCGCCTTCTTCACCACACTGTCTGCGTGGGTGGACCATTTCAGTTTGTTGGTGATGTGTACGCCAAGGAACATGAAGCTTTCCACCTTCTCCACTGCGGTCCCGTCGATGTGGATAGGGGGGTGCACCCTCTGCTGTTTCCTGAAGTCCACGATCATCTCCTTTGTTTTGTTGATGTTGAGTGAGAGGTTATTTTCCTGGCACCACACTCCCAGTGTATGTGTGTGTGTGAGAGAGAGAGAGTGTATATAACATACTATAATGATCAAATTATGGTTTAAACCTGTGTTTATGGGACTCTAAAAGCCATGATTTGAAGAGAGGGAATGAGAGACCAATTCTCTAATGGTCCCCACTGTATCGGAAGATAGTCACTCATCATTGTGGCAGATAAATGGAAGTTGAAAATCACACTGAATGTCCCCCCATGTCTCTGAGTTCTCATTCCCTCCAGCATGATCAGGTTCAAGGATCTCTTCTGTCTTCCAGTACCTGAATGAGGAGTACTCTGGTCTGACCACCTCCAGGAGTATCTGAACAGGCCGATCAACATCTCTCCTGTCACCATCTTCTGAATGTCCTGGTTCTCAGACTGGTTCCTCACACTCACCAGATCATTGTGATGATTTCTGCAGTTGCTCTGGGCTGCTCTCCACATCTGGGTCTTCTTGACTAGAATGAATTTCTCAGAGAGCAGACGTTTACCCGTCAAACACGCAGATCGGAGAATGTTTTGAAAGATGGAATGTGTGGTCATTGTTTTCTTGATCAGTGTGCATGTATTGTTTTTCTGGGTGCTCTTTCTGCAGACTGTGTGTGTGTGTGTGTGTGTGTGTGTGTGTGTGTGTGTGTGTGTCTGACTTGCTGGCAGTTTTTGTGAAATCCTCATTCACATTTAGACTCACTATCATAGCAAAGAGCACTGTCATTCCACTTCCCTTCTTGGTCCATCCCCACACAGTTCTCTCTACCATACCCATTTGGTTCCCCACTCTTCCAGTTCCGAAACGTAGCCTCTCCCTCACTATAGAAGCCGGGGTCTGCAAGGGCCCATTGCCAATTCAAATCATGGCTTTTAGAGTCCCATAAACACAGGTTTAAACCATAATTTGATCATTATAGTATGTTATATACACTCTCTCTCTCACACACACATACACTGACCTGAGAGCAGCAGGGGAAGAGCCCCACTACCTCAAATGATCAACCTGTAATAGTCTTCAAAAAAGTTGCCCATCCCTGGCATAGATTCCACAAGTGTCTGGAACTCTATTGGAAGGATGCAACACCATTCTTCCATGAGAAATTCCATAATTTGGTGTTTTGTTGATTGTGGTGGAAAACACTGTCTCAGGCGCCGCTCCAGAATCTCCCATAAGTGTTCAATTGGGTTGAGATCTGGTGACTGAGATGGTCATGGGATATGGTTTACATTGTTTTCATGCTCATCAAACCATCTATTCCACGTTGGGTTAACGTAATTTCAATGAAATTACGTTGCAACAACGTTAGTTCAATCAGTGTGCCCAGTGGGTAGCCACGGTAGACAAAATAATGGCCTGCCCAGCATTTTTATATATGACCCTAAGCATGATGGGATGTTAATTGCTTAATTAACTCAGGAACCACACCTGTGTGGTAGCACCTGCTTTCAATATACTTTGTATCCCTCATTTACTCAAGTGTTTCCATTATTTGGCAGTTACCTCTAGATCACAGGCGGGCGGTGACACCTTCATTGGGGAGGATGGGCTCATAGTAATGGCTGGAACGGTATACATGAACACATCAAACACATATTTTCCATTTGTTTGATACCATTCCATTCCAGCCATTATTATGAGCCGTCCTACCCTCAGCAGCCTCCTGTGCTGTAGATAGTGTATGTTTTATGCACGCAATGGAAATCTACACAACCATAACCCAAAACATTTATTATAAAACATGGATTGATTATTGGCTTCAATTTATGCAGTAATCTTGATGCTACAGTTGGACCTTTTATATAGGATCTCATTACATTTTTTACATTTTAGTCATTTAGCAGACGCACTTATCCAGAGCGACTTACAGTTAGTGAGTGCATACATTTTCATACTGGCCCCCCGTGGGAAACGAACCCACAACCCTGGCGTTGCAAGCGCCATGCTCTACCAACTGAGCTATAAATCAATTTGAGGACCACTCATTTTGTCACTTTCCCCCACAAGAAAATGTTCCTTGTGGATTGATTTCATTTCAATATATTCTTACTCTTCTTCTGGACCATATGCAAAACCTTCACCCCTAATCCTTAGATGGAGTGTTTACCAGAGTTTGACCACTGGTGTGAACTGCCCATTATGATTAAGGGAGTATTTGGTTTCCAGTGGCCCTTGAAGAGCATTCGTGCTATCAGGAGATTGAATTTGGTTACACAGGCCCTACTTCCTACTGACAGAGACTGAAGGTGACTTGAAGGAGGTTTGAAGTAAATGTCCTGGCTGTTGTAGGCCTGTATACACTTTATTCAAATAGAGGTTGTGAAAATCGATCAAGGAATGAGAACGAATATCCCACATCCCAAAAGTGAACATTGGGATACTGTACAATATTGCAATAATAACTAGCCTTTGTCTTTATTGATGAGGCAACCTGGTTGTACCCTGGTCCAGGCCACATTTATCAACATGGTTAATTCCTGCCCATTCATGAGTATGGGCACTCACTTTAAAACTCATGAAACTATGTATTTATAGAACAAACTATTTATTTTAAAGAATGTGGTTCTAGTAGGAAAAACATACAGTTGATGTCGGAAGTTTACATACACCTTAGCCAAATACATCTAAACTCAATTTTTCACAATTCCTGACATTTAATCCTAGTAAAGATTCCCTGTCTTAGGTCAGTTAGGATCACCACTTTATTTTAAGAATGTGAAATGTCAGAATAATAGTAGAGAGAATGATTTATTTCAGCTTTTCTTTCTTTCATCACATTCCCAGTGGGTCAGAAGTTTACATACACTCAATTAGTATTTGGTAGCATTGCCTTTAAATTGTTTAACTTGGGTCAAATGTTTCGGGTAGCCTTCCACAAGCTTCCCCCAATAAGTTGGGTGAATGTTCCTCCTGACAGAGCTGGTGTAACTGAGTCAGGTTTATAGGCCTCCTTGCTCGCACACACTTTTTCAGTTCTGCCCACAAATGTTCTATAGGGTTGAGGTCAGGGCTTTGTAATGGCCACTCCAATACCTTGACTTTGTTGTCCTTAAGCCATTTTGCTACAACTTTGTAAGTATGCTTGGGGTCATTGTCCATTTGGAAGACCCATTTGCGACCAAGCTTTAACTTCCTGACTGATGTCTTGAGATGTTGCTTCAATATATCCACATAATTTTCCTTCCTCATGATGCCATATATTTTGTGAAGTGCACCAGTCCCTCCTGCAGCAAAGCACCAGCACAGCATGATGCTGCCACCCCCGTGCTTCACGGTTGGGATGGTGTTCTTCGGCTTGCAAGTTATCCCCCTTTTTCCTCCAAACATAACGATGGTCATTATGGCCAAACAGTTCTATTTTTGTTTCATCAGACCAGAGGACATTTCTCCAAAAAGTATGATCTTTGTCCCCATGTGCAGTTGCAAACCGTAGTCTGGCTTTTTTATGGCGGTTTTGGAGCAGTGGCTTCTTCCTTGCTGAGCGGCCTTTCAGGTTATGTCGATATAGGACTAGTTTTACTGTGGATATAGATACTTTTGTACCTGTTTCCTCCAGCATCTTCACAGGGTCCTTTGCTGTTGTTCTGGGATTGATTTGCACTTTTCGCACCAAAGTACGTTCATCTCTAGGAGACAGAACAGGTCTCCTTCCTAAGCGGTATGACGGCTGTGTGGTCCCATGGTGTTTATACTTGCGTACTATTGTTTGTACAGGTGAACGTGGTACCTTCAGGCGTTTGGAAATTGCTCCCAAGGATGAACCAGACTTGTGGAGGTCTACAACTTTTTTTCTGAGGTCTTGGCTGATTTCTTTTGATTTTCCCATGATGTCAAGCAAAGAGGCACTGAGTTTGAAGGTAGGCCTTGAAATACATCCACAGGTACACCTCCAATTGACTCAAATGATGTCAATTAGCCTATCAGAAGCTTCTAAAGCCATGACATAATTTTCTGGAATTTTCCAAGCTGT
Source organism: Coregonus clupeaformis (assembly GCF_020615455.1). Lineage (NCBI taxonomy): Eukaryota > Metazoa > Chordata > Actinopteri > Salmoniformes > Salmonidae > Coregonus > Coregonus clupeaformis. The sequence continues at coordinate 47,491,262 of NC_059210.1, read as the reverse complement.
TTAAAGGCACAGTCAATTTAGTTTATGTAAACTTCTGACCCACTGGAATTGTGATACAGTGAATTATAAGTGAAATAATCTGTCTGTAAACAATTGTTGGAAAGATTACTTGTGTCATGCACAAAGTAGATGTCCTAACCGACTTGCCAAAACTATAGTTTGTTAAGAAGAAATTTGTGGAGTGGTTGAAAAGCAAGTTTTAATGACTCCAACCTAAGTGTTTGTAAACTTCCGAATTCAAAAAGTGCTTTCAGCGTCAGCTACCTTCTAACTAAATGGGTGAAACCAACAATTTAAAAAAGGGGTGGTTCACAAAGAATCCTTTAGAATATCTGAGAAAAGTGATTATGTATAATGTGTCTAACTTTGTAATGTTTATGTTGTTAATTTGGACCTATTACATTTATTACGTTTTCTCGTACTAATGTCAATAGTTTATGTGTATTGTTTTTGTACCCCCCAAAGCAAGGAAGTGCTGCTGACTGTTTCTGCGTAGCTAGCTAGTTTGAAATGGTTGGTCAGACAAAGGCAGCACAGGAAGAATCCTATAACAGAGACGAACTGCTAATAGAAACGTTGCCACAGAAGAAACAGATACTGCGGTTTTCATAAATACATTTCCACTTTTGGTTTTGAAAATGAACGACCGACTGGATCCGTTTGAAGAACAACAGTGGTCATCTGACTTGAAAATGGGTAGAGTCGCCTGACCGTAACTGTTTTCTGCGTTTTAGTACGCTAACTAGCTATCTAAGTTTTTGTAGGACGTAGCTAGCTAGCTATCTCCTTTGATTAAAATAATATAATTATAGCTATTATAACACAACCTGAACACTTCTTGCTGGATATGTATTATGAAGAGATGGCCTGGGATGGCTGGACTTTGAACAGGTTATTTTCCTGAGTAACATTACCTAACTTAGCTAGCTAACAGTTAGCTAGCCTACTCGAATAAGCGGATACCCGGTTAGTTTTATCTAACCTATCCCTTTCCAAACATGTTTGAAATGGAGACACACATATCTGGCCTCTTCCCGGAAATTTTAGCTATGATTTTCAGTTACTTGGAGGTAAGGGACAAAGGTAGGGTGGCCCAAGTGTGTGCGGCCTGGAGGGACGCTTCATATCACAAGTCTGTGTGGAGGGGGGTGGAAGCGAAGCTGCATCTGCGGAGGGCCAACCCGTCCCTGTTCCCCAGCCTCCATACCCGGGGCATTAGGAAGGTTCAGATCCTAAGCCTGCGGCGCAGCTTAAGCTATGTAATCCAGGGGCTGCCAAACATCGAAAGCCTTAACCTATGCGGCTGTTTTAACCTCACGGACAACGGACTCGGACATGCTTTTGTTCAGGACATCCCGTCCTTGCGAGTCCTCAACCTCAGCCTTTGCAAACCAATCACAGACTCAAGCCTGGGCAGGATTGCCCAGTATCTGAAAAACCTGGAGGTGCTGGAACTCGGAGGTCTCAGTAACATTACCAACACAGGCCTTCTTCTCATCGCCTGGGGCTTGCACAAACTCAAGAGCCTTAACTTGCGGAGCTGCAGGCATGTGTCAGACGTGGGCATCGGTCACCTGGCTGGGATGACACGAAGCGCCGCCGAAGGCTGCCTCTCCCTGGAGCAGATGACCTTACAGGACTGCCAGAAACTGACAGACCTGTCCCTCAAACACGTCTCCAAGGGACTGGCCAAGCTCAAGGTGCTCAACCTCAGCTTCTGCGGCGGCATATCGGACGCAGGTATGATCCACCTGTCGAACATGACTCACCTGTTAAGCCTCAACCTGCGGTCGTGTGACAACATCAGCGACATGGGCATCATGCACCTGGCCATGGGGTCTCTGCAGCTCTCCGGCCTGGATGTTTCCTTCTGTGACAAGATAGGTGACCAGAGCCTGGCCTACATCGCCCAGGGGCTGTACCAGCTCAAGTCTCTGTCCCTGTGCTCCTGCCACATCAGTGACGACGGGATCAACCGGATGGTGCGCCAGATGCACGAGCTCAAGACGCTGAACATCGGGCAGTGCGTACGCATCACTGACAAGGGGCTGGAGCTGATCGCTGACCACCTGACGCAGCTCACTGGTATCGACCTGTATGGGTGTACCAAAATCACCAAGCGGGGCCTGGAGAGGATAACGCAGCTCCCGTGCCTTAAAGTTTTAAACCTGGGACTCTGGCAGATGACGGAGAGCGAGAAAGTGAGGTGAAAGCCAAACTGGGATGAACTGCCAAGAAGGGGGGTTTTCACTGTGGAAGGTGTAATATTTTTCATCCACAGAGATTACCTGAGCGGAACAGCTCGTAGACTATTACATTATCTTTAATAACTACAGTACTGTGACTTAATTTTAGCCGAAGGAAACACTTTTTAAACATTCACTGTCACAGCAATATTCCACCCCTTATTTTTGTACAATTGCTTTCTCTCTTATTCAGTGTATCCTATCCTTGTATCACATCTATAAGGTTTTGACTAGCTACCTCATCCATTGAAGAAACTGGAGTGTCTGGGACACATAACCCGACTACACAGCATCTTTCCTTGCAAAACAAAACTCATTTTTAAACGTTCCCTTTAACTGTTTACCAGTATTGATGATATACATGACTCATGCAAAACATCTCTGTTCTAACACAGTCCTTAACACTGCACATAAAGGCGTTAACGCCTTGGATTGAAGGTTTGAGCAACGATTTCTTCAGCCAAAGTATTTTGCCTATGTTAATAAAGGTATTTTTTTATGAATGGCTGTAGTCCTGAACATTGTACTTCAAATTGAAGTGAATTGTTTTGTTTTTGAATTGGTTGTTCCCATTACTGAGGAGTTACACTGTATCAAACATTGTAATCTGCTTTACTCCATCTTTCTTGTCAACATGAAGTGTGGAAATGACAGGGGTAAACTATCTGCCTTTTCCTCCTGGGGACTTTAGAATGGAGAGTGGAAATAGACTTTGGGCTCTATTCAATCCGTATTGCGGAAGTTCAGCGTTACAGCGTGATTTAAATTTAAAGGCACTGTTCCCGTGTTAGCGGAGACTGCATTCACGGTAAATGCTGCAAATGTCGTCTCAATCTGAAATTACCATTAAATCTTTATCGCGCAATCTAATGTTTCAGCGATAGATTGAATAGAGCCCTTTATCTTGTCCTTGGTTATCAAGAATATGTATTTCAAGTCTGTATGCAACATATCAATAACCTACATATTTTCTCCTGTAAAGCCTCCAAGGAAAGATATTATTGGAGTGTTAAAGCTAATTTAAAAAAATTATATTCATACGATAGTGATATTTATTAATAAAAATGCACAATGTTTTTTTGGGGGAAATTGTTTGTTCATTTGAGTTGTCGCCCAGTAAGGGGTTTATAGGAGGGCTTTACCCATTGTAAAAACGTATATGATGTAGGGCAGAAGGTGCAGGGTGTTTAGAACATTATTGCTCTATTATATGCCTGGTCCAGAAACAACAATTAGGACCAGATTTACTAAAGGTTTGAGGTTGCACAACCAGTTTGACAAAATCTGGCCCTTCGTTTCTATCCCCTTTGTGTGCTGATCTGAACCCGATATGTAAGTAAAATGGTGGATTACCACCTACCATGGCCTTAGAGGAGTTTCTGTCACTGCTTACACACCTATCCAGAAGTTGAGGTGAGGGGTTGTCCATCACATTTGACCTCATCTCCATACTGGATTCACAGCAGGACAGGGTCTGAGAGAATGAAAACCATTCTTAGCAACTGAGGCAGATATTAAAATATTGAGACAAATGTTACACTTAATTCTGCTGATAAATATGCACATGGTGCTCCTGTAAACAAATTTCCACAGAGTCAAAGACTGATAGGATATGTTTATTTACATACATATACAAAATGCAAATACTCAAACGTCTTGTTTTCTTTTTACATAGTTTTACTTTTTTCATCATTAAACACAGACAGAAGGCAGTACATTTCCTTTACAAATGCAAAAGTAAAAATAAAATGAGAACCATGACCATGGTAATAGTAGCTCCTTTAACAGCAAGATTCTGTTCCTAAATGAAGAGTTTAAAACATGAAGTTATCACAGAATGGTGAGTCCACAGACATTAAGGCAAAGGCAGGGATACACAAGCTAGGGCCCTGTTAACCTTTACAATAAGACAACCTGTTCCTCCTTCCTAGAATAAAACAATGTTCTAATGACCTGGATAGGTGAAAGCTGACCAGTGGAACCGTTTGGTTTGACCTCATGATTTTGTCAGGTCAGTCATTACTTCTGGGATAGCCAGGATGTGATTCTAAATGAGTCTCATCATAGGGCCTATGGATAAGAGAACCTGAACAGTAACCTAGTCTCCATCTCTGGTCCTAGAGAGCAAGCTGATCTGTAGGTTTTTATTATTGTTTAACCATTGACTGATTGGCATAGGAATGCACTGTACAGAGCAGTTCTAAATGCCAGACTGGCAGAGTGATGTCTGTTCTATACAGTACAACTCTCCCTAATCAGGCCACAGGACAAACATGGTTGGAGACCGCTCTGTCCTAAAGGGTCATACTACTATTTGAGAGAAGTGGAGAACATAGAGGAACACAGTCTAGGGAGTGTCATTTCCACAAACACCCATTCACATCTCAGAAAGATTAAAAAACTAAACACTGGAACCTAAGGGTAAAACGTTTAAATAATGTGGCAAAAGTGTATATATATATATAAAAAATGAAAGAAAATTCTTGAAATAAATGCAAGAAAAATACTCTCCCTCTACACAGTCACGGTTTGAAAACATTTGTAGTACATTTTACACTTATATAAAACGTTTTGACACATTTCTCCAGTTTTAGCCGAGGACATGATCCACCTTTTTGTTCAGAGGGACTTGCTCCTCACGATTCTGTGCAAACATTCAATGCATATATCAATATGGTCAACATCATACTTTGTATATGTATATATATTTATAAAACATGACTTTTCGCGACTTATGGCAGTACTGTCAAATACATCTTGTCTGCAGACAAATTCAGACGCACGGGACAACTGCACTGCTTTTAGCTTCTCACTTGTGTATATATTTTTTTAACAGAATTCACAACATCTTCTACTGGGTTACCTTTATGTAGTCACTGTACGTATTTGATGAGTTATTTACAAACTGATTTTAAAAAGTTCAAACCCACTGAGAAGTGACTGTCATGTCTTTTTAACTAGGATTCCCTATAATTTCATCTCATTACAAGAAGAACCGTAGCTAGCTCTGAAGCTGCACTGAACGGGCAACATTTGCATCTAAGGGAACGTAATTCAATACAAAAATTAAACAGCTAGTTTTTTAATAAGTCATATCTATAGAAACTTTGGATGAGATCGTATGACCAGTGGGTTAGATATTTATTTATGTCTTATGCCATGCTGTAGCACCAATAGAGCAGGAATAAAAAAGGTCCCTTGTTTAGGTCCAGTACTGATCCCTGTGCACGCTCAAAGGCCACTATGGTAGCATCCCAAATGACACCCTATTCCGTATAGTGCACTACTTTTGACAAAATAAGTGTACCATGTGGGGAATAGGGTATCATTTGGGATGCTGGCTATGACTCTGAAAATAAACTAACATTGCATACCTCATATAGAAGGTAGTGCTGTGTGCAAAACCATCTAAAATCAACTGCAACCAAACTGTCCTCTCTGCTTCTCTCGCTCTCTCTCTCTGGGCCGAATCCTAACTTGAGAAGCTAGTGTACCTTGAAGTTTCACATAAATTAGACATTGATGTGAATGGGAGATGTGAGTGGAAGTTCAAGTTAGTATTCTTCCCTCTGTCTTAAGACCCGTTCACAGAACACGCAGTAAGTCAGCCATAGCTAAAGCCCTACATTTAGTCAGCAAAACTCAGCAAGGGGTTCTCTCACTATATCTAGGTGGGGAGTTGAGGGAATAGGTTTGTTGTCCAGTAACTCACATAGGAGATTCTGAAGGCCAATCCGAAAGGAAATAAATTGGCATATTGTATATGCCTTTTTTTCTGTTTAAATCACTGGTTCCTAAATATTTTCATGCCATGACCATCCACCATTCAGAAAAAACACTGGTTTAGATACAAAGAGAAAACAATAGTTGTGTCAGTACGGACAAATCCAGAAAAAACATTTTCAAAGTAATACCTGTGTTTTCTCTTTCAAAATGTTTTGGTATGACGTGCCCTACCGAACACAACCCATGACTGGCAGGCCGCTACATCCCTCCACCATTAGGCCACTGTGTGGCTGTTCTTCATCAGAACATCATCGTGTCCTCAGGCTGGTGAATCTCCCCAGGAATGAGAATTAGGCATGTGGGGGTGCAGTACGATTGCCCAGTCTTCCCTCTGCCAAGATCATGTGTGGATAGATGGGAGGAAGGTTGTCTGAAACTCATGCAGGGTCATGGGGTAATCTGGGGGTGGTCTGTAAAGGTGAGGGGTCAGCAGGACTCCTCCAGCGCATTGACCACCTGCTCCAGGATGTCAGGGCAGTAGTCAGCGATCTGCTGCAGCACTGAGTTGGCATACTCCTGCAGCTCCCCGCTCTCCTTTTCACACAACTCCAACTCCAGTTCCAACTAAGGGAGAGAGAGATAATGAGTTAGCATACTTCTCCAACCCCACCCCTATTTTTTCTTGAGGCAAATCAAAACTGTACTCATTCCTGTTAAGAGTGAGATAACAGAGCGCAGAACGATAAAGAGGGCAAGAGACAGACAGAGGGAACAAGAGAGAGAGAACACTAGAGGAAGGGATAATCCCAGTTGGTATTAAATAGAATGTTGCGGCCCCTGCCCGCCTGTGTGGAAAACAACCCGGGGTTACCCCATAGATACACACAGCGAGGCAGGGCTTAACGTGACCACGGCCCGCCTGTGTGGAAAACAACCCGGGGTTACCCCATAGATACACACAGCGAGGCAGGGCTTAACGTGACCACGGCCCGCCTGTGTGGAAAACAACCCGGGGTTACCCCATAGATACACACAGCGAGGCAGGGCTTAACGTGACCACGGCCCGCCTGTGTGGAAAACAACCCGGGGTTACCCCATAGATACACACAGCGAGGCAGGGCTTAACGTGACCACGGCCCGCCTGTGTGGAAAACAACCCGGGGTTACCCCATAGATACACACAGCGAGGCAGGGCTTAACGTGACCACGGCCCCGAGTAGGGTACAGCCGTAGGGTACTCCCGTTACTCCTATGATAAATGGCATACTTTACTCATAACCCGACAACGGCTGTATTATTTTTTATGTATGAGTTTATAAACATTTTGGATATGCTTGGTTGGTCATTTTTAACATACTTATGTCATCTTAAATCAACAAACTACATCATACCTAAAAACACTTTCATTCTAAACGTAAAAATGTTAGCATGAACAGATAGACTGTGGCAATGAATGTATGTCACAATTATCAGCCAAAGGGACGATTCCAACAAACATTCAAACTAGCTAGCCCTGCTTTTAAGATGCCGAAAGGCTGTTGCGTATCATTTTGTTTGAACAATAGTTGGAGAAAAAGAACACCAAATTAAGTTTAATCAACTGCCCAAGGACCAGGTTAGACGAACCTCACGGTTTCAGGCTATTACGTCACAATGATAATGGAAAGCTGTGGGTCTGGTTACTCTATACATTTTTGTGTGTTCAAAGCACTTCATCACTGGTCGCTAACACTTGTTTGTATCAAACTAGCTATGTGTATTGCATAAACGTGGCTAGTTAGCTTGTAGTAAGGACTAGTGAGCTGTATCCATCCAAATAACAGCTAAAATATCCTTCTGCATTTGGATATTTATGCAAAACTGGAGATTCCACCAAGTAGGTGGGATTCGCCATAGGCTACTTCGGGCCATTTGGTAGGGTTGTCTCCCCAGCTGGTCTCTGGCAAGTTGAAAGAACATATAGGCAAGACAACAAGAATCAACTTTTCTAAATACCTAGACCGTTCAAGGGCAGGTAAAGACTGGAAGTTGTTATGCGACATATCTAAGACTATAATTTGCTGTTGTGACAGCCAAGTATGTTAATAATGACACGTGAGGCTGCAGAAATTGTTTACTGAAACGACAAAAAGTGTCAGTGTTTCCTTAGGATGCTGCCAAAGTTAGACTAATTACATAGGAGTAATGGGAGTACCCTACGGCTGTACCCTACTCAGGGGCGTGGTCACGTTAAGCCACGCCTATTGGCTCACACATTTTTTTTGTTGTCTGCTTGTTTAAGTCAATTACAAAACTACACTGAACAAAAATATAAACACACCATGTTTCATGAGCTGAAATAAAAAGATACCAGACATTTTCCATACCCACAAAAAGCTTATTTCTCTAAAATGTTGTGCACAAATCTGTTTACGTCCCTGTTAGTGAGCATTTCTCCTTTGTCAAGATAATCCATCCACCTGACAGGTGTGGCATTTCAAGAAGCTGATTAAACAGCATGATCATTACACAGGTTCACCTTGTGCTGGGGACAATAAAAGGCCACTCTAAAATGTGCAGTTTTGTCACACAACACAATGCCACAGATGTCTCAAGTAGAGGGAGCATTCAATTGGCATGCTGACTGCAGGAATGTCCACCAGAGCTGTTGCCAGAGAATTGAATGTTCATTTCTCTACCATAATCCACCTCCAATGTCGTTTAAGAGAATTTGGCAGTACGTCCAACCGGCCTCACAACCGCAGGCCACATGTATGGTATCGTGTGGGCGAGCGGTTTTCTGATGTCAAACATCGTGAACAGAGTGCCCCATGGTGGTGGTGAGTTATGGTATGGGCAGGCATAAGCTACGGACAATGAACACAATTGCATTTTATCTATGGCAATTTGAATGCACAGAAATACCGTGATAAGGTCCTGAGGACCATTATCTTGCCATTCATCCGCCACCATAACCTCGTGTTTCAGCATGATAATGCACAGCCTCATGTCGCAAGGATCTGTACACAATTCCTGGAAACTGAAAATGTCTCAGTCCTTCCATGGCCTGCATACTCAGACATGTCACCCATTGAGCATGTTTGGGATGCTCTGGATCAACATGTACGACAGCGTGTTCCAGTTCCTGCCAATATCCAGCAACTTCGCACAGCCATTGAAGAGGAGTGGGACAACATTCCACAGGCCACAATCAACAGCCTGATCAACTCTATGCAAAGGAGATGTGTCACACTGCATGAGGCAAATGGTGGTCACACCAGATACTGACAGGATTTCTGCTCCACACCCCTACCTTTCTTAACATATCTGTGACCAACAGATGAATATCTGTATTCCCAGTCATGTGAAATCCATAGATTAGGGCCTAATTTATTTATTTATATTGACTGATTTCCTTATATGAACTGTAACTCTTTGAATTTGTTGCATGTTGCGTTTATATTTTATATGTGTGCATGTTGCATTTATATTTTTGTTCAGTATACATTTAAGAAAAGTACAGTTGAAGTCGGAAGTTTACATACACCTTAGCCAAATACATATAAACTCAGTTTTTCACAATTCCTGACATTTAATCCTAGTAAAAATTCCCTGTCTTAAGTCAGTTAGGATCACCACTTTATTTTAAGAATGTGAAATGTCAGAATAATAGTAGAGAGAATGATTTATTTCAGCTTTTATTTATTTCATCACATTCCCAGTGGGTCAGAAGTTTACATACATTCAATTAGTATTTGGTAGCATTGCCTTTAAATTGTTTAACTTAGGTCAAACGTTTCAGGTAGCCTTCCACAAGCTTCTCACAATAAGTTGGGTGAATTTTGGCCCATTCCTACTGGCAGAGCTGGTGTAACGGAGTCAGGTTTGTAGGCCTCCTTGCTCGCACACGCTTTTTCAGTTCTGCCCACAAATGTTCTATAGGATTGAGGTCAGGGCTTTGTGATGGCCACTCCAGTACCTTGATTTTGTTGTCCTTAAGCCATTTTGCCACAACTTTGGAAGTATGCTTTGGGTCATTGTCCATTTGGAAGACCCATTTGCGACCAAGCTTTAACTTCCTGACTGATGTCTTGAGATGTTGCTTCAATATATCGACATAATTTTCCCTTCCTCATGATGCCACCTATTTTGTGAAGTGCACCAGTCCCTCCTGCAGCAAAGCACCCCCACAGCATGATGCTGCCACTCCCGTGCTTCACGGTTGGGATGATGTTCTTCAGCTTGCAAGTTATCCCCCTTTTTCCTTCAAACATAATGATGGTCATTATGGCCAAAAAGTTCTATTTTTGTTTCATCAGACCAGAGGACATTTCTCCAAAAAGTACGATCTTTGTCCCCATGTGCAGTTGCAAACTGTAGTCTGGCTTTTTTATGGCGGTTTTGGAGCAGTGGCTTCTTCCTTGCTGAGCGGCCTTTCAGGTTATGTCGAAATAGGACTCGTTTTACTGTGGATATAGATACTTTTGTACCTGTCTCCTCCAGCATCTTCACAAGGTCCTTTGCCGTTGTTCTGGGATTGATTTGCACTTTTCGCACCAAAGTACGTTCATCTCTAGGAGACAGAACATGTCTCCTTCCTGAGCGGTATGACGGCTGCGTAGTCTCATGGTGTTTATACTTGCGTACTATTGTTTGTACAGATGAACGTGGTACCTTCAGGCGTTTGGAAATTGCTCCCAAGGATGAACCAGACCATTTTTCTGTTTAAAGCTGTTTAAAGGCACATACAACTTAGTGTATGTAAACTTCTGACCCACTGGAATTGTGATACAGTGAATTATAAGTGAAATAATCTGTCTGTAAACAATTGTTGGAAAGATTACTTCAGAAAGTATTCATACCCCTCAACTTATTCCACATTGTTGTGTTAACAGTCTGAATTCAAAATTGATTAAATATATTTTTTCTCTCTCACCCATCTACACACAATATCCCATAATGACAAAGCACATTATTTTTTAAATACATTTTTGCAAATGTATTGAAAATGAAATATTACATTTACCTAAGTATTCACACCCCTTTGCTATGACAGTCAAAATTTTGCTCAGGTGCATCCAATTTCCTTTGATCATCCTTGAGATGTCACTTCAACTTGATTGGAGTCCACCTATGACCCAAATCAATTATTTGGACATGATTTAGAAAGAAACACACCTGTCTATATAAGGTACCACAGTTGACAGTGCATGTCAGAGCAGAAACTATACCATGAAGTCCAAGGAACTGTCCTTAGATCGCCAATATAGTATTGTGATGAGGCATATATCTGGGGAAGGGTATAAAACTATTTCTAGAGTGTTGAACGGTTCCAAAAGCACAGTGGTCTCCATCAATGGGAAAAAATATCTAACTACCCAGACTCTGCCTAGAGCTGACCGTTCCACCAAACTGAGCAACCGGCCAAGAAGGACCTGTAGGGAGGTGACCAAGAACCCAATGACCACTGACAGAACTTCAGAGTTCCTAGGCTGAGATGGGAGGACCTGCCAGAAGGACAGTCTACAGCACTTCACCAATCTGGGCTTTATGGGACAGTGGCCAGACGGAAGCCACTCCTGATAAAAAGGCACATGACAGCACGCCTGGAGTTTGCAAAAAGGCACGTGAAAGACAGATCATAAGGCAAAATATTCTGTGGTCTGATGAGACAAAATTGTAACTCTTTGGCCTGAATGCAAAGCACTATGTCTGGAGAAAACCAGGCACAACTAATCACCCGTCTAACACCATCCCTACCGTGAAGCATGGTGGTAGCAGCATCATGCTATGGGGATGCTTTTCAGCGGCAGGGACTGGGAGACTGGTAAGGATAGAGGGATCAATGAATGGAGCCAAATACAGGCAAATCCTTGATGAGAACCTGCTTCTGAGTGCAAACAACCTCAGACTGGGGCGAAGATTTATGTTCGAACAGGACAATGACCCCAAGCACACAGCCAAAGCAACGCTGGAATGGCTTCAGAACAAGTATCTCCCATTCCTCTCTGCAGATCCTCTATTTTCAGGTCTCTCCAGAGATGTTCGATTGGGTTCAAGTCCGGGCTCTGGCTTGGCCACTCAAGGACATTCAGAGACTTGTCCCGAAGCCACTCCTGCGGTCTTGGCTGTGTGCTTAGGGTCGTTGTCCTGTTGGAAGGTGAACCTTCGCCCCAGTCAGAGGTCCTGAGCGCTCTGGAGCAGGTTTTCATCAAGGATCTCTCTGTACTTTGCTCTGTTCATCTTTGCCTCGACCCTGACTGGTCTCCCAGTCCCTGCCGCTGAAAAACATCCCCACAGCATGATGCTGCCACCACCATGCTTCACCATAAGGATGGTGCCAGGCTTGGCATTCAGGCCAAAGAGTTCAATTTTAGGTGCCTTTTGACAAACTCCAAGCGGGCTGTCATGTGCCTTTTACTGAGGAGTGGCTTCTGTCTGGCCATGCTACCATAAAGGCCTGATTGGTGGAGTGCTGCAGAGATGGTTGTCCTTCTGGAAGGTTCTCCCATCTCCACAGAGGAACTCTGGAGCTCTGTCAGAGTGACCATCGGGTGCTTGGTCACCTCCCTGACCAAGGCCCTTCTCTCCCGATTGCTCAGTTTGGCCAGGTGGCCAGGTCTAAGAAGAGTCTTGGTGGTTCCAAACTTCTTCCATTTATGAATGATGGAGGCCACTGTGTTCTTGGAGACCTTCAATGCTGCAGAAATGTTTTGGTACACTTGCCCAAATCTGTGCCTCGATGCAATCCTGTCTCGGAGCTCTACGGACAATTCATTCGACCTCATGGCTTGGTTTTTGCTCTGACATGCACTGTCAACTATGGGACCTTATATAGACAGGTGTGTTTCTTTCCAAATCATGTCCAATCAATTGAATTTACCACAGGTGGACTCCAATCAAGTTGTAGAAACATCTCAAGGATGATCAATGGACACAGGATGCACCTGAGCTCAATTTCGAGTCTCATAGCAAAGGGTCTGAATACTTATGTAAATAAGGTGTTTCTGTTTTTAGTTTTTAATACATTTGCAAACATTTCTAAAAACCTGTTTTCACTTTGTCATTATGGGGTATTGTGTGTAGATTGCTGAGGATTTGTATTTATTTAATCCATTTTAGAATAAGGCTCTAATTTAACAAAATGTGGAAAACGTCAAGGGGTCTGAATACTTTCCGAAGGCACCGTATAACTTAACAGAGCTTGAGAAAAACTGCAAGGGAATTCCCCAAATCCAGATGTGAAAAGCTGATACAGACACACCCAAGACAACTCAAAGCTGTAATCGCCGCCAAAGTTGCTTCTACAAAGTATTGACTCAGGGGTGTGAATACTTATGTAAATGAGATATTTCTGTATTTCATTTTCCTAAAATGTTCAATCATTTCTAAAAACATAATAATCTATTTAATACATTTTGAATTCAGGCTGTAACAACAAAATGTGGATTAAATCAAGGGGTATGAATACTTCCACACCGAAAAGCCTGAAGCCACAGGGCTCTTACATTTACATTTCATTTCAGTCATTTAGCAGACGCTCTTATCCAGAGCGACTTACAGTTAGTGAGTGCATACATATTTTATTTTTCATACTGGCCCCCCGTGGGAATCAAACCCACAACCCTGGCGTTGCAAGCGCCATGCTCTACCAACTGAGCTACACGGGGCTCTTCTCGCAGGCTCCATTTCCCTACATGGAAGCATTGCGAACCGTAGATTCCGAGATTTTACCAGGTTACATGTACATTGAACAACACAGCAGCTTTTCGGCATGTTTTGGTATTTCTGTATAACAAAAAATCTATGACGAAGTTGGCTCTTTTACAATGACGGTCAATGGGAAAGAATGTTTGGTTTTCCCCAATTTGTGGGCGTGGTCGAGAGGAATTCCTTCTTATGACATTAAATACCGACTCTGACTATTCCTCTGTTACCTGCTCCAGAGTCAACTTGTGTAGCTCCTCCTCCCAGGCTGGTGGGTTGGTGTGGTGATAGTGGAGGGGCGGGGTCAGGTCACTGAGGATGCTGGGGTCTCGGTCGTGGCAGAGGTCAGTCAGGTGGTCGATGTAGAGCTTCAGCTTACTGCGATTTTCACTCAGGGACAGGAGAGGTGGGATCATCTGGATGGGACAGGGGGAAGGGGGGAGAGGGAGGGGAGAAATAAATGAAGGAACCAGTTGGATAAAGGAAGAGAGAGAAAAATGTCATTTCATTAGGTCCCAGTGTGTTTTCAGAGGCTAAACCATGCTAAACCAAAAGCATGGAGCATGCAGAAGGAGGAAGAATAAGGCTGCATCTCACATGCATTAAGGAGATGGGATTGTGGAGTATGGTATGTGGGACAGAAGTGTGTCCTGCTGTGTGTGTGTCTGACTATTTGAATGACTCAGTTGTTCACAGACACACCAACTTAAAATGGTGAGAGGAGAGAAAGACGACAAAACAAAATGGAGGAGCAGAACGAACACACTGAACGATGGAATAAGAGCAAACATGCCAGGGAGGAGGTGAAGAATGGACAGATGACTGACATTCATTCGTGCTCACCCTTCTGAACAAATTGGCAGAGAGAGAGAGGGGAGGAGGGCACAGGGTTGGCTATGCCCAGATACCCTCCTCATCATCCTATTGGACAGATGGTTTAGCCAATCGCAGCATTAGAAAATAACACTTGGTTAGTGTGTGTGCACGAGACAGAAGAAAGAGTGCGAGAGAGAACACTTAGGTTTAGGTGCTGAAGAAAGATTAAATTGTTTATACAGTGAGGGAAAAAAGTATTTGATCCCCTGCTGATTTTGTACGTTTGCCCACTGACAAAGACATGATCAGTCTATCATTTTAAATGGTAGGTTTATTTGAACAGTGAGAGACAGAATAACAAAAAAAAAACATAGCCCCGTCCATCATCCCTTTGATGCGGTGAAGTTGTCCTGTCCCCTTAGCAGAAAAACACCCCCAAAGCATAATGTTTCCACCTCCATGTTTGACGGTGGGGATGGTGTTCTTCGGGTCATAGGCAGCATTCCTCCTCCTCCAAACACGGCGAGTTGAGTTGATGCCAAAGAGCTCCATTTTGGTCTCTTCTGACCACAACACTTTCACCCAGTTCTCCTCTGAATCATTCAGATGTTCATTGGCTAACTTCAGACGGCCCTGTAGATGTTCTTTCTTGAGCAGGGGGACCTTGCGGGCGCTGCAGGATTTCAGTTCTTCACGGCGTAGTGTGTTACCAATTGTTTTCTTGGTGACTATGGTCCCAGCTGCCTTGAGATCATTGACAAGATCCTCCCGTGTAGTTCTGGGTTGATTCCTCACCGTTCTCATGATCATTGCAACTCCACGAGGTGAGATCTTGCATGGAGCCCCAGGTCGAGGGAGATTGACAGTTATTTTGTGTTTCTTCCATTTGCGAATAATCGCACCAACTGTTGTCACCTTCTCACCAAGCTGCTTGGCGATGGTCTTGTAGCCCATTCCAGCCTTGTGTAGGTCTACAATCTTGTCCCTGACATCCTTGGAGAGCTCTTTGGTCTTGGCCATGATGGAGAGTTTGGAATCTGATTGATTGATTGCTTCTGTGGACAGGTGTCTTTTATACAGGTAACAAGCTGAGATTAGGAGCACCCCCTTTAAGAGTGTGCTCCTAATCTCAGCCTGTTACCTGTATAAAAGACACCTGGGAGCCAGAAATCTTTCTGATTGAGAGGGGGTCAAATACTTATTTCCCTCATTAAAATGCAAATCAATTTATAACATTTATGACATGCGTTTTTCTGGATTTTTTTGTTGTTATTCTGTCTCTCACTGTTCAAATAAACCTACCATTAAAATTATAGACTGATCATTTCTTTGTCAGTGGGCAAACGTACAAAATCAGCAGTGGATCAAATACTTTTTTCCCTCACTGTATTAGGAGTGATGATTCAATTTCACTTCAGGGACAGAAAGACAGTTGACATAAATTCATATACTGGAGAAAGAAAGTCTATTCTGGTTAAGCTGCACATGCTATCACAATATCACATTTTATCTAGAGATAGCCTTTGAGTGCAAAATATAGGATTCTGTTTGGTTGACTGGGTACCCACCTGATCTGGAGAAGGTTTGTGATTGGTCTGGTCGGGGGCGGTCTTCAGGTGGTCGTCCTCATAGTTGTCTGCCATTAGCTTCATACGGTTCTGAGTCTGGGAGAGCGAGAAAGATGGAGGACGGAGGAGAAAGGGGGAAGAGAGGAGAATGTGGAAAGGATTTCAGGGAGAGAGACT
Source organism: Coregonus clupeaformis (assembly GCF_020615455.1). Taxonomy (NCBI): domain Eukaryota; kingdom Metazoa; phylum Chordata; class Actinopteri; order Salmoniformes; family Salmonidae; genus Coregonus; species Coregonus clupeaformis. The sequence goes on along the minus strand of NC_059210.1, from coordinate 47,475,043 downwards.
TAAGGAACGTTTTTGACCAGCATATTCATGGTGCATTGAGCAGGCAGCTGTGCCAAGAGGAGTTTAAGGCTGCCTACTCTTTTGATTTTGACACTCACTGCAAAGTCAATAGCTATATGTATAAACGATTGGAGGTCTGTTTAGTCTCTCCCTATTTCAGGTGAAGGAGAGGAGATGAGTAGAGGAAGTGACTTAGCATTATTGAAATACATCTCTAATGTCACAGTGGCCGGACCCAGGTCACGTGACGAGGGAGTTTTCCCTACCTGCTGTTTGAGCTGTTGTACCAGACGGTCCTTCTCTCTCTTCAGCAGAGCCACCTCATCCTGGGTCTTCTTCTTCTTGGACGAGGACAGCTCCAGCAGGGCGATGTTGGCGTCCTTCTCACTGATGGCTGCCAGCAGCGCCTCCTGTCTGCACCGAGGAGGAATTACAGGGTGGCATTTTAGAATAATGAGTCATCTACACTGTGCATGATATTCGATTACCTTGGAGTTTTACAGCATTACCTGACCGTAAGATGTTTGGTGACTTGGTAAAGTGGGGGGAATGGAAACGGTGTTTAAACAGTGTGTGTTTGTGTGTGTCTTACTTCATCTCCAGCACCTCCTCCAGGTGTTTCCTGCGTTCAACCCTCAGCGTGGTCAGGTGGGCCTCCTTCTCACACAGGGACTGCTGGGTAGACGACAGCTTGGCCCTCATGGACTCCAGCTCCTGTTTCACCTTCTCCATGGCCCCCAGCAGCTCCTCAATCTGCACACACACCACACACACACACGCACCATAGAACGAAGACAGTACAAACACACAAGTAGAGAGAGTGAAAATGTATGAGACGTGTTCATCATTCAAAGACATAACCTTCCTCCTGTACAGACCCATTTTGAGGGCCATCAGAGGTTGTATGTTATTGAAAATATGTCTCTGTCCAGAAAGAACCCCTAACCCCTAGGCATTAGCCCTTACACCCTAGCCACTAGTGTAAATCTGAACGGATTGACGGGTTATAGACCAGCAATATGGTGAACAGGGTTAGGCAACTAAATTCAGCTGTTGGTCGGATTTTGTCAGAGCAGCTAGTCAGGGGGCCAGAACAAAATTATAATAATTTGTACACTGCGAATTGACCACAACTAAGCCCAAAAAGAGATTGTATTTTAAAATAACAATAATTTCATACCTTGATTACACGTCTCTTTTTTTTATTAGTGGGAATACCTGGTGAACAGATTCTCATTTTTAGCTGAAAACGTTTTAAAAATCACTCGCTGGCAGGTTTTGGCCCGCGGGCTGCCTGTTGCCGATCCCCGGACTAGGGTTTGTTTCTGGACCCAACCCCACTGAGGAGTTGGATGTACAACAAGGGGCTCCAATGACAGCTCTAAACAGCACTAAATATACTACTTCACTGTAGTACTTTCATTTACCTGTCATTTACTTAGAAGTCACATGGTTAACAGTACAACTCAATATTGCTAAATAATAACTACTTAATTATCTGGGGTGCATTGTAAATACTACCAGCAAGACGTATGTTAGTATCATTAGTTACCAACTAGTTACAGATTGGCATTACTAGAAATACATACCAGAAGTAGAGCCCGACCGATATTAAAATCGGCCGATATTGGCCGTTTAACGCTATAAAATCGTTATTGACCGATAACCGATATTCAATAAATAGGATGAAAAAAGGGAATCTCATGCTTATCTGAACACTTGCGGCCATTCTCATGATCTGTCATTATTAACACAATATATGAAATTAACATTTGAAGCATAGATATTGGACAATTTATGAGAATTCAGTGTGGAAAAAATATACTTTTTCATTTCCCAGATGTAAAACAGTATATCGGCAGATATATCGGTACGTTTTGCCCCCCAGAAATCGGAATTGGACCCCAGAAAAACATATAGGTCAGGCTCTAACCAGAAAGTTTAGTTGACGCCATGTAATTTCAAAGTGAATAGTAGGTAAATGGTAAAATGATAATATGGTCTGAAGAGCTACTACTGATCCAAAGGGTGAAATACAACATTATGTCATACCTTAGACCACTTAAAGTGGGCGTGGTTGGACTCATGCATTGGTTTGTGTGAGTGCTTCTGAGAGGCAGTGAGTAGCAGAGATAAAACAGGAGAAAATGAGAGATAAGAAAACGGAGAAAAGGAGGGATGGCAGGGCGAGAGTGAAACGTAGCCAGCAGGGCTGAAAGGAGAGGAGATAGAAGCCGTCTGTGTAGCTTTGTACATGTGTATATGTGTGTGCGCTTTCTCAAGGTGTTCTTTTAGTGAGTGCATGTGCTTGCGGTATGTGTGTGTCCACTGCATGAGTGTGTATTTGTGTTGCAAGTGTGTGTGTGTATGTGTGGGCGGGTACGTGCGTGTACGTGTGTGTGCCAGTGCGCGTGTACTTCTGTTGCGTGTGTGCGTACCTGTTTCTCCTGGTGGTTCCTGGCAGCCTCCTCCTGTGCCAGCACCATCTCTCTCTCTGCTGTGATCTGAACACTCTCTCTCAGAGCCTCCTCTAACTCCTCGATACGCTCCGTCTTCAACCGCAGAGAGTCCTGGAGGGGAGAAGAACATGAATAGAAGACGACAGGAGGAAGAGAGAAGAGAGGTAGAGGAAGACAATTAAGGATATTGATGTCAAACTACATTTAGTGCAACAAGGAGAGCTTTCTTTGTGAGTGTTGACATTAGTCGCACACATCGATACAGCCACCCCCCCCCCATGCCTCACCTTGACCTGTTGAGAGCTCTCTGAGATGTTGTCCTCTCTCTTTTTGGCTTCGTTCTTCAGTTGGGCGTTCCTACTCTTCTCCACCTGCTCCTTATGTTTCAGAGACGCCACCTTCTTACTCTGGTCCTTGGTCTGTCTGGAGGGCACCATGGGACACAGGAGGACTGGGTTACACACATTCCCATAGGCTTACACACATTCCACTGAAGCATCAAAGGGAGAGGGAGTTAGACAGAAAGAGAGGGGGGAGAAAGAGAAAATGAAGCGGGGTGAAGAGACTGGTGAATGTGAGAGTGGGAGGGCAGGGGAGGGAGAGCAAAAGCAATTGAGAAGAAGAGAGAGGGAGGATGGGGGAAGAAGGGAGGGAGGAAGTCAAGCCAGTACATAGAGGCCATGTAGAAAACATGTTACTAACCTGGAGGACTGACTGGAGAGGAGACAGAGAGTTCCGGCAAAAAGGCAGGAGAGAGAAACAGATTCAGAGAGCAGGAAGACGAGAAGGTGGAAGGAGAAGAGTAGGACCGTGTGGTATTTCAGAAGAAAACACATACATTAGACCAGGTAGGAGCTCATACACATTTCTATAGTTAGACTGCTGTTTACAGAGACTATGAGTCAGACACAAACAAACAGTCAGAAAGATACACAAACACACACACACACACACCACACACACACACCTCTCCAGCTCGTTGATCTTGCGGTCCTTGTCATTCTTCTCGTTCTCCATCTCTCTCAGGATCTCCAGCAGCCGGTCCACCTCCGCCTGAGCCTTCCCAGAATCCTCTCGGTGTCGGGTAACTTCCCGCTCCAGGGAGGTGATGCGCTCCGACAGCTCCGTGTTCGCCTTGGCCTCGAACGTCGCATTCTGTGCCTGGAAACAGACACACACACACACACAGTCAGACACACACACACTCACAGCAAAGGTAGCCTTAGATCAGTGTCTAAGGCCAATATCTCACCCTCTTGAGCTGGTTCTCCAGTTTGAGACACGCCTCCTTCCTCTGCTCCAGAGAGATCTCCATACTCTTCAGCTTGGAGTCTTTCTTCAGCCCTGAGGAGGCCAGGGACGACGCATGCTCCTTCAGGTCCAACAGGTTAGTCTGGAGAGAGGGAGGGTGGGGTTAATAAATGTGTCAGTGTCACTACAGTGTGTGTATGTGTGTACACGCGTGTTCACCTCTCTGTCGGACAGATCTCCCTGCAGCAGACTGACTTTCTCCTTCAGATCCTTCAGTTCTTTCTTGTTGCTGTCGATCTCCTCAGTCTTCTCCCTGTCGTCTCTGTCTCTCTGCTCCTTCAGACGCTCAATGATACGCTCCTACAGAGGAGAGAATAGGAGGGGAGGCACAGAACAACATCATCGTCACATAATTTCAGAGCCCATATGAGAGAACCACAAACATCCAGGACAGAAACAGCATGACTTTAAATGACACACATTGCTTGTGTCTCTCTGTTGGAGTCTGAGTGTGAGTGTGTGTGTCTGTGTGTGTGTCTGTGTACCTTCTCAGCAAGGGACTCCTCCAGTGTGGTGAGAGCAGTGTCTGTGTTAGAGGTGTCTGCCTGTAAAGACTTGACTCTCTCCTTCAGGCTGCTCATTTGCTTCTCCTTGTCTCTCAGCTGCTCCTGCAGGTTCTCAATCTGGACACACAAACACACTTAGGCGAGCTAGACAAAAGACATACACAAAACGCCTACTAAATAGGACGTAGTATGAGGTATTGTATCCCATTGTATTATACAGTGTGTTATATAGTCGAGGCCCACCTTCTTCTGCAGGACGTTGACCTTTCGCTCCTTGACCTCCAGCATGTCCTTGAGGTCGTGGATCTCTCCGTTGAGCGTGCCCTTCTCCTCAGACATCTCCTGGATCTGTTTACTCTTCTTGTTCAGAGTGGTCTCCTTCTCCTCCAGACGCAGACGCAATGCATCCACCTGGCCAGTAGAGGGCAGAGGAGAACAGCTCAGTATACTGGGTCTGTGTGTGTGCGCGCTGTACATTGTATTAGGTACACCCATCAAGTACCGGGACGGACCCCCCTTTGCCTCCAGAACAGCCTGAATTATTTGGGGCATTCTACAAGGTGTCAGAAACGTTCCACAAGGATGTTGGTCCATGCTGACGCAATGGCATCACGCAGTTGCTTCAGATTGGACGGCGGTACATTCATGCTGCGAACAGCCATTCCATCTCATCCCAAAGATGCTGTATTGGGTTGAGGTCTGGGGACTGCGCAGGCCACTCAAGTAAACTGAACTCACGATCATGTTCCAGGCAATGTTTTTCCACTCCTCAATTGTCCAGTGTTGGTGATCGTGTGCCCACTGGAGACGCTTCTTCTTGTTTTTAGCTAATAGGAGTGGAACCCAGTGTGGTCATAGCCCATCCATGACAAGGATTGACATGTTGTGCGTTCCGAGATGCCGTTCTGCACACCACTGTTGTACTGCGCCGTTATTTGTCTGTTTGTAGCCCGCCTGTTAGCTTGCACGATTCTTACCATTCTCCTTCCACTGCTCTCATCAACAAGCTGTTTTCGCCCACAGGACTGCCGCTGACTAGGGTTGACCATTCTCTGTAAACCCTAGGCAATGTCGTGTGTGAAAAGCCCAGGATTGCGGCCGTTTCTAAGATACTGGATCCGGCATGCCTGGCACTGACGATTATACCACGCTCAAAGTCGCTTTAGGTCACTCGTTTTGCCCATTCTTAGGTCACTCACTTTGCCTGTTCAATCGTACAGTAAGAATGCCTTGATGCCTGTCTGCCTGCTTTATATAGCAAGTCACGGCCACATGACTCACTGTCTATAGGGGCAATCCATTTTCGTGAACGGGGTTGTGTACCTAATACACTGGCCTGTGAGAGAGTATATATATTTATATTGCTCGTTCTGAAATATATGTGTGTGTACCTCTGTCTGTAGGATGGCAGCTCGTTGTTCTTTAGCAGTCAGAGACTCCTTGAGGACCTCGATGTGCTGCTTGCTATCAGAGAACTGGTTGGTCAGAGTCTCCAGCTTGGTCTGCAAACCCAGCAGCTCTGTGTCCTTCCTGGACAAGTCCTGCTTCACCTGGTCCATCTGAGACAGTGAAAGAGAGTGAGAGAGAGGGAGGAGAAGAGGAGAAAGAGAAGGGAGAGGTGGAGGAAGAGGACAATAAGAGCAAAAAAGGGGAGAAGAGAGGAATGGTAGAGGAGAGGTAGAGGGTGATGAGCAGAAGGAGGAAGGTAGGGATATGAAGAGAACATGTACAACTACAGAACAGATTGATATTGAGCTGATTGGAAGGAACTGAACCGACTTCTGACCTCTCAGAACCAAGGGGAACTGAAGTCCGACCAATGTAAGTAAGCATTTCACTGTAAGGTCTACACCGGTTGTATGCGGCACATGTGGCAAAAAAAAATTCATTTGATTTGTAAACGGATAGAAATGGAATTCTAACCAATGACAACTGAGGGGAAGTGACCTCTGACCTTGTTCTTCATGAACTTGGTGTGGCTGCGGTAGACTTCCATCTGTTTAATCTCCTCCTGTCTCTCCTCACAGCTCAGCAGGCCGTTGGACTTCAACATCATCACCTCCTCCTCCATGTCCCTCAGACCTCGCTCCAGTGAGTTGATCTTAGCATCCTGACACACACCAGACAGATAAGGGGTTAATACACTAGGGCTGTCCCCGACAAAAATAAAATCTTGGTCGACCAAAAGTCGTCCGTTCTTTCGACCAATCGATTGGTCTAAATTTTAAAACATGCATTTTTCCATACATAGACACACCATATGTGTTTTAATCAAATCGACTATATGCACTGACTGAGCTTGTCTAATGCTTTACGCGCACTGTTTGATGAAATAATTAAGACACACAAATGACTAGAGGGAGTCTGACCGCAATTGATTTGATTGTGCCGGGCTCAGACTTGCTGCGCTGTGTTAAAAAAATGACAGCGAGTGACTGTGTGACTAGCACAGGTTGTCTGTCTCTCCTCCCTGCTGCGGTGACCACCACAGAACATAAGTGTTTATCGCGCTATCCTTGTTGCTGAAGCTGCAACATAATTACAGCCATTTCTGACTGAAATGTTCTGTTACCGAAATCCCTCATTTGTTTAGGAAAAACATTCCCTATTCCCTCAACCCTTGCTCTCTTTACGTGACACATGTATGCATCGCATGCACGTGACCAATAGGGCCTGTCCTATAGCATATCATAATCACATCAATAAATTAGTTATAACAAACTCAACACCATAACAGCAAAATGGATGCAGAGGACGTGAGAAATGAACTCAAAATGGGGGAATGTTTACTGGTTGCTCAGGAGGTAAAGGGGGAGTCAGATGTGTGGAATAAATTTGACTAGTTGTGGAAAATACTGGAGATAAAAAAAAGAAGGTAAGGAGCGCTGAGTGCATATTATGTGTGCCCAACAGGTGCTGTTTGATTACAATATAATTTCTCTGACAATTTGGAACAATGTATACACTAAATCAATTATAATCATACCAAAGTTTTTTTGTTAAGCCTTTATACAGCAAAGACAAAAAACAGTCACATTCATTCGTGAATGCAATTTCCAAAATGGAACGGTTTATTTATTTTTTACGCGAATTCTTCAGAGGTCGCTTTGATATTTTCTTTTAAAACTAAAATGCTTTATTGCATTTCAAATCATGAATGACTCATATGCTGTGTGATGACATGAACGAATGAATGATTGATTGATACAGTAGCCTATATACAGTGAGGAAAAAAATTATTTGATCCCCTGCTGATTTTGTATGTTTGCCCACTGACAAAGACATGATCAGTCTATAATTTTAATGGTAGGTTTATTTGAACAGTGAGAGACAGAATAACAACAACAAAATCCAGAAAAACGCATGTCAAAAATGTTATAAATTGATTTGCATTTTAATGAGGGAAATAAGTATTTGACCCCTCTGCAAAACATGACTTAGTACTTGGTGGCAAAACCCTTGTTGGCAATCACAGAGGTCAGACGTTTCTTGTAGTTGGCCACCAGGTTTGCACACATCTCAGGAGGGATTTTGTCCAACTCCTCTTTGCAGATCTTCTCCAAGTCATTAAGGTTTCGAGCCTGACGTTTGGCAACTCGAACCTTCAGCTCCCTCCACAGATTTTCTATGGGATTAAGGTCTGGAGACTGGCTAGGCCACTCCAGGACCTTAATGTGCTTCTTCTTGAGCCACTCCTTTGTTGTCTTGGCCGTGTGGTTTGGGTCATTGTCATGCTGGAATACCCATCCACGACCCATTTTCAATGTCCTGGCTGAGGGAAGGAGGTTCTCACCCAAGATTTGAAGGTACATGGCCCCTTCCATCGTCCCTTTGATGCGGTGAAGTTGTCCTGTCCCCTTAGCAGAAAAACACCCCCAAAGCATAATGTTTCCACCTCCATGTTTGACGGTGGGGATGGTGTTCTTGGGGTCATAGGCAGCATTCCTCCTCCTCCAAACACGGCGAGTTGAGTTGATGCTAAAGAGCTCGATTTTGGTCTCATCTGACCACAACACTTTCACCCAGTTCTCCTCTGAATCATTCAGATGTTCATTGGCATACTTCAGACGGGCCTGTATATGTGCTTTCTTGAGCAGGGGGACCTTGTGGGCGCTGCCGTATTTCAGTCCTTCACGGCGTAGTGTGTTACCAATTGTTTTCTTGGTGACTATGGTCCCAGCTGCCTTGAGATCATTGACAAGATCCTCCTGTGTAGTTCTGGGCTGATTCCTCACCGTTCTCATGATCATTGCAACTCCACGAGGTGAGATCTTGCATGGAGCCCCAGGCCGAGGGAGATTGACAGGTCTTTTGTGTTTCTTCCATTTGCGAATAATCGCACCAACTGTTGTCACCTTTTCACCAAGCTGCTTGGCGATGGTCTTGTAGCCCATTCCAGCCTTGTGTAAGTCTACAATCTTGTCCGTGACATCCTTGGAAAGCTCTTTGGTCTTGGCCATGGTGGAGAGTTTGGAATCTGATTGATTGATTGCTTCTGTGGACAGGTGTCTTTTATACAGGTAACAAGCTGAGATTAGGAGCACTCCCTTTAAGAGTGTGCTCCTAATCTCAGCTCGTTACTTGTATAAAAAGACACCTGGGAGCCAGAAATCTTTCTGATTGAGAGGGGGTCAAATACTTATTTCCCTCATTAAAATGCAAATCAATTTATAACATTTTTGACATGCGTTTTTCTGGATTTCTTTAGGGTTGTTATTCTGTCTCTCACTGTTCAAATAAACCTACAATTAAAATTATAGACTGATCATTTCTTTGTCAGTGGGCAAACGTACAAAATCAGCAGGGGATCAAATACTTTTTTCCCTCACTGTAAGTGTTGAAATATAGGTTACGGTATTAAGACTAAACAGGATGCGCTCTTAGGCCTACAGCTCGATGGTGGTTATACAAGGCTGCTATACTAAGCCTACTGATGATAATGACATTACTTATTATTATAATGATAATAATAATAGTACTAATAACAATAAGGAAATCAAGAAAAATGAGGGTTATTATTATAATAAATATAATTTCTGACAATTTGAAAGTGTGAACAATACGAAATACATAAATAATACCAGAGAGCCTTTATTACAGCATAGCAAAGATTAAAAACAGCCGATTTTGTGAAATTGTTTATCCGACATGTGGTTGCGTGAGGCTTGGTGCTCACGGAATCAGTAGACTATTAAACAAACACTCAAACAGGCAACAGAAGCAGGATCTGTCTTATTTCTGTAGATATACAGTGCATTCGGAAAGTATTCAGACCCGTTGACTTTTCCCACATTTTGTTACGTCACAGCCTTATTCTTAAATGGATTGAATTAATGTTTTCCCTTCAATCTACACACAATACCCCATAATGACAAAGCGAAAACAGGTTTTAAGAAATATATAACTGTCTATATAAAAAGGTCCCACAGTTGACAGTGCATGTCAGAGCGAAAACCAAGCCATGAGGTCGAAGGAATTGTCCGTAGAGCTCCGAGACAGTATTGTGTCAAGGCACAGCTCTGGGGAAGGGTACCAAAAAATGGCTGCAGCATTCAAGGTCCCCAAGAACACAGTGGCCACCATCATTCTTAGATGGAAGAGGTTTTGAACCACCAAGACTCTTCCTAGAGCTGGCTGCCCGGCCAAACTGAGCAATCGGGGGAGAAGGGCCTTGGTCAGTAACGTGACCAAGAACCCGATGGTCACTCTGACAGAGCTCCAAAAGTTCCTCTGTGGAGATGAGAGAACCTTCCAGAAGGACAACCATCTCTGCAGCACTCCACAATCAGGCCTTTATGGTAGAGTGGCCAGACGGAAGCCACTCCTCAGTAAAAGGCACATGACAGCCCGCATTGAGTTTGCGAAAAGGCACCTAAAGGACTCTCAGAAGATGAGAAACAGGATTCTCTGGTCTGATGAAACCAAGATTGAACTCTTTGGCCTGAATGCCAAGCGTCACGTCTGGAGGAAACCTGGCACCATCCCTACAGTGAAGCATAGTGGTGGCAGCATCATGCTATGGAGATATTTTTCAGCAGCAGGGACTGGGAGACTAGTCAGGATCGAGTGAAAGATGAACGGAGCAAAGTACAGAGAGATCCTTGATGAAAACCTGCTCCAGAGCGCTCAGGACCTCAGACTGGGGCGAAGGTTCACCTTCCAACAGGACAACGACCCTAAGCACAAAGCCATGACAAAGCAGGAGTGGCTTCGGGATAAGTCTCGGAATGTCCTTGAGTGGTCCAGCCAGAGCCCAGACTTCAACCCGATCGAACATCCCTGGAGAGACCTTAAAAAAAAAAATAGCTGTGCAACGACGCTCCCCATCCAACCTGACAGGGCTTGAGAGGATCTGCAGAGAAGAACGGGAGAAACTCCCCAAATACAGGTGTGCCAAGCTTGTAGCGTCATACCCAAGAAGACTCAAGGCTGTAATTGCTGCCAAAGGTGCTTCAACAAAGTACTGAGTAAAGGGTCTGAATCCTTATGTAAATGTGATATCATATTTATTTATTTTTTATAAATTAACAAACATTTCCTGTTTTCGCTTTGTCATTATGGGGTATTGTGTGTAGATTGATGAGGGGAAAAAACAATTTAATCAATTTTAGAATAAGGCTGTAACTTAACAAAATGTGGAAAAAGTCAAGGGGTCTGAATTGTTTCCAAATCCACTGTACATGGATGATTTATAAAGCCAGGCACATTTAACAGTTAGGCTTTTGATTATAGACCTTCCAGTTCTCTGCTGCAAATGACTGGAACGAACTGCAAAAATCTCTGAAGCTGGAGACACTTATCGCCCTCACTATCTTTAAGCATCAGTTGTCAGAGCAGCTTACCGATCACTGCACCTGTACACAGCCCATCTGTAATTAGCCCACCCAACTACCTCATCCCCATATTGCTATTTACATTGTTATTTATTTTGCTCATTTGCACCCCAGTATCTCTATTTGCACATCATCTTCTGCACATCTATCACTCCAGTGTTAATACTAAATTATAATTGTAATTATTTTGCACTATGGCCTATTTATTGCCTTACCTCCATAACTTACTACATTTGCACACACTGTATATAGATTTTCTATTGTGTTATTGACTGTACGTTTTGTTTATTCCATATGTTACTCTGTGTTGTTGTTGTTTTTATCGCACTGCTTTGCTTTATCTTGGCCAGGTCACAGTTGTAAATGAGAACTTGTTCTCAACTGGCTTACCTGGTTAAATAAAGGTTAAATAAAAAACATAAAAAATAAAAAATAGACCTAATTAAGTTGGGGTTTCCTCTCCTCACTTTTCTTAGACAATTAAGGCAAGGGCTGTTTTCTCATCTCCTAACTGCCTCCGCTGCATTGTTCTCAACACCAATATGCTGGGTAACTTTGTTATTACGCACATAGCAACATGGTCTACAAAAAGGCGCCAATTCAACAGCGTGTTTCAGAACCGCGGACAGTGACTGCTTTGCAACGCGGGAGAAAGCGCATGTTATAAATAAATCATATTTTTTATTAGTGTTGCACCATTGTTCTTACGCAATATAGGCCTAAGCATAAGCAAGTTCAGTAGCACGTCTCAGAGTGATGGACTGTGCCATCCCCACGACCTCGACAATGGATTAGTCCACATAGACAGGCGCAAATCATGCAAGTTTCTTGTACACCATTATTTTTTGTGGGGGGGGTGGGGTGGGGGGGGTCTACTGTTCGACAAAATACATCTCGGTCGACCAACAGTCTATTGACCAAATCGACCAGTCAACTAAATGGGGTCAGCCCTATAATACACTCACGCATGCACTTACAGACACACACACACAGAGATGGGTACCTTCATGTCGATGACGGTCTGTAGAGCCTTGGTTTTTGTGGACTCTGGGGTTCCCTCGTATCGACGGTGCAGCTCCTAAAGAGAACAAGGTCGTTACACCTCACACATTGTCTACTACACACCACTCAATCCCTAATAGTTTGTATTGTAACCCAACTAAAGCTCAATGTGTTACCTCCCTCCCTCTCATCTCGCTCTGTCCCTCACCTCTCGTAGAGCAGTTGTCTCCCTGTCTCTCTGGTCCAGTAGGGACTCTAGATGGTGTCTGTGCATCTCAGCATCAGCCAGTCTCCTGGTTCTCTCCTGGTCTTCCTCTGACGCCTTAGCCGACGGCCCTGGAATATAATACAATCATATGGTTATTTAGAAGATGTGTTAATATAAAAACATTACTAATATGGCCACAGTGTGTGTGTGGCACAGTAACCCACCTTTGCTCTGCAGCATTTCCAGTAGTTTCTTGATGGACTCGTCCCTGGCACCCAGGGTCTGTTTCTGGGTGTCTATCCTCAGCTCCATCTCCTCCAGGGTCTTCCTGAGTAGGAACAGCTCCTTGGCCTGACGCTCGTGGTCCCCGTATAGCCGACGGTAGTTCTCCTCCGTGGGTTCAGAGGTCAGGGCCAGGTCGCGACCTTGGCTGGCAGGGTCCTGCTGGAGCAGCTGGTTCAGGTCTCTCTGTATCCTCAGTTCATCCTGCAAGGCCTGGACCGTCATATGGAGGTGCTGGAGAGAGAAGAGAGAGTTTATCTATCTATTTATGGTTCACCTTTCATTTCGGGGTGCTGCATAAAATAAGACTGAGGAGATTAGGGATGGATTTGTTTATTTATCAAATAGAGGGAGAAGGGGAGAGAGAAGGAGAAGTGGAGTGGAGAGAAGAGAAGGATAGGAGGATACAGCAACGAGTAGGACACCATCTACTCAATCAGGACATTCTGACATTCTCATCCAGTAGAATACAGAGTGAGCAAAAGTACAAATCAGCCAGCATTCATTGTTTGGAGCCTGTACTGCCACAGTTATTTGACCGACCAGCTATGTGACAGAAATACAATGATGTGTTCTATTCTCTGGTTTGGATCAGCTGGGAGGCATTTCAGACAACAGCACAAAAACAAGTCAGTGTCTGTATCCATCGCTCTCTTCCTCTGCCACTCGCTCTCTCAGTCTGTCTCTTTCACCCTCCCGCTCACTCTCTCACCTTCCCGCTCACTCTCTCACCTTCCCTCATCCTCTCTCCTCCTCCCATACCCAGTGACTAAGTCTGACTCACTGAGATCTCTCTCTAAGAGACAAGAGGCGTTTAAAGGTCAGATTCAGCCATTTTGATCTCAATATCAAATCATTTCTGGGTAACAAGTAGCCCTTTACACTCAAATCTGTATATGGGTTGAAAATGGCAGATTTGGGCACCGATAAGCGGCTAAATTGTAACGCAGTGGCTGTACAGTAACACGCTATAAATGATGTCAGAGCTCAGACTGCGCTTCACAGTGCTGTATAGGTTAGAGGTTCTGAAGGTGAGAACTACACACAACAACAAGTTGCCCCCATCCCTTCTGCTAATTGGGCAACTTTTGTAAACGTTCTGTTGTCTGAGTGAGGGAAATTAAGAGGGCTCGATCTATTTTGAGAGATTAGACGTTGGACGTTGAGGAGTATAATAAATACCGCTTTGATGTCATAAAAGAAAGCCAAACACCCGTGAGTCCAAATGTGCACTTCACATTTCCATATCATAAAACTCATGTCATATACAGTGTCAATGTTTATGATCACTATGTTTGATGTACAGTTACAAGATGACATGGTGTCATACCCTGGGTTGTTCAGAACAGAATGAGACTGTCTATTGTGAAGAAAATATGCAGCGGAACACGCACCTGAATGCACTTGGGGATTTAAAAGATATCCATTATTCTGACTCCTTTCATTGTGCACCAAAATGACGATTCGTTTCTCTGAATTGCCTTGTGAAAGCCTAACACTGTAAGATCGTATTTTATAACTTAGCTAGTCATGTTGGAAATAGAACAAGCTTAAATATGATGCCCACCTGCCCCAAATAGCGATATAAAAAATGGGCTGTTTTTGGATTGCGTAAACAACAGTAATTGTGTGATGGCGGGGGTGCAGGGTTGTGTTCCAAACAAAATAACTACAAGTGTGCTTTCTCTAGTTCCTCAACAGCAAAGCTCGGAGAACTAAAAAGCACCTTATAGTTGAGTCATAAAAGTACATTGAAATTACTTAGGAACTGCGCACAATTTGGAGACAGACACCAATTAGTCCGCTCACTCAAACCCTTGTCATTTTTTGTCTTATGTTGCACCTATCCCACATTTTCCAGGAATATTATTATCATGTTACTGAATGTAACCAGGGAATATTCTGATTTCGTTATCACAACTGCGGTGAAAAGTACAGTAAATGTAAAATGCACATAAAAATCTATAGTGTAATGTTTGGATTCAGTCTTGTGTCAGGTGAACTGTTGTGTCCTCAACTTTGGTCTAATAATTTTCCCAATAATTTCCAAACGGTTCCCTTTCAATTCCTACTATGCTTACGCTTTTCATATTTCTTCTGTAAGAAACATTTCAATTTAGCCCCATCTATATAGGCCAGTTCCCAGGAGTGGAAAGGATTATTTTCATTGAAAATATTGTCAAAAATAAACCAAAATAGCTTCCTAACCAACAGCAATTTCTTAAGCAAGTATTTTGCTAGGACAGTCTGGGTGTGGTCTAAGTTGGGAGGGGAAGGCAGAAAACTAGCTGTTATTGGCAGAGAGGTTTGAAACTCTTTCTTATTGGTCTATTAACTAATTTACCACCTGGTGATGTCACCAGGCAGGCCAAAACTCCATCCCACCAAAACAGGCTGACATTTCAGGAGGCCTTTTCAAACAGCTCTTACACTAAAAGGGCATAATCATTTTCACAATATTATTCTAACCTCAGTGTGGAAATTTATATAAAACAGGAAAATCATGTTTTTGACTGCACTTGGCCTTTAAGAGACAAGATGCAGCAAGCTGATCTAAACACAACACACACTAAGCAAGGCTATGCTACAGAGGGTCAAATCTGCAGCACACCACACATTGTGGTACAATGCTATATGGGTCAAACGTACAACACACACTAGCCTAACTCATCTCCTTCCCTCTCTTATCACATATCTGTAATACATCCACTTTAATTGTAGCCAATTCAACATTTTACATTGAACATTCTGACATGACAAATGGTGTATTTGAGTAGAGAGCGAGTGGTGTTCAGTGAGTAATGATCAATGTTAATTAGCTGAGTATCAGTGGTGCTACAGTAGGAAATGGAATATGACAGCCATTTTACAGAACCCGCCACGCATTCATTATCACTGGGGATCACTGTATTCTATTTTATACTAAGGGTTACAAGACAGCTGCAGCCAACGCACGCATGCACGCACACACTTCATACACAAACATCCATCCACGCACAGCAGGTCTTTCTTGCTCTTTGTTCCTCTACAGTGGTCTCTCTCTTTCTCCCGCTCTCCCCCACTTACACTCTCTCTCCCCCTCTAAAAACGTGCTCTCTCTCAAACAGACAAACGGGAGAGTGCCTGGCAGTGTGAGGGGGTGGACGTGGACGGTTAGACGGACAGTAGTGGGGCATTACAGAGGAGTGTGTGTGTGACTCAGCAGGCCATAATGGGCTGGTACAGAAACACCAATTTATCTAGATCAGCCCGTCTACTCCACTACTCATTAAAGACATGCCTACTGTCAGGGTGCCAGCGTTCATAGGGAAAATACATTGGATTTGATTAGTGAAGTACAACACATGAAGTGAAATATCCTCCAGGTTTTCCAGACATCTGGATTATACTAGATGGTTTCCCGAGTGGCGCAGTGGTCTAAGGCACTGCATCTCAGTGCTTGAGGCGTCACTACAGACCACCTGGTTCGATTCCAGGCTGTATCACAACCGGCCGTGATTGGGAGTCCCATAGGGCGGCGCACAATTGGCCCAGCGTCGTCCGGGTTTGGCCGGTGTAGACCGTCATTGTAAATAAGAATTTGTTCTTAACTGACTTGCCTAGTTAAATAAAGGTAAAATAAAACTAGTAGATGATACACTAGTTCTGAAACAGAACTGATCCCAGTTTCTTATACACTTAATCTCCTGTTAAACCAGGATTGCGATGCCTGGAAAAGTATTGCAAGAGCTAATTATTTACGGGCCTGTATATGTGCTTTCTTGAGCAGGGGGACCTTGCGGGCGCTGCAGGATTTCAGTCCTTCACGGCGTAGTGTGTTACCAATTGTTTTCTTGGTGACTATGGTCCCAGCTGCCTTGAGATCATTGACAAGATCCTCCCGTGTAGTTCTGGGCTGATTCCTCAACGCCAAAATTAGCATAATGCACATCTGCACGCACACACACCCACGTTAGATGACAGAAGGTTCAAGTGCAGAAAATCTCACTGCCAGCATTCACATATTTATACACACACACAGTGATGGGGTGCTGAGCTGGGCATTAGACTAAACCAGGGGTAGGCAACTACATTTTAGGCAACTACAATCAGCCGCGCAACGATTTTTGTTGGAGAGGCTGGATGGGGGGCCGGAACATAATTACAGTGGGGGGAAAAAAGTATTTAGTCAGCCACCAATTGTGCAAGTTCTCCCACTTAAAAAGATGAGAGAGGCCTGTAATTTTCATCATAGGTACACGTCAACTATGACAGACAAATTGAGGAAAATAAATCCAGAAAATCACATTGTAGGATTTTTTATGAATTTATTTGCAAATTATGGTGGAAAATAAGTATTTGGTCACCTACAAACAAGCAAGATTTCTGGCTCTCACAGACCTGTAACTTCTTCTTTAAGAGGCTCCTCTGTCCCCCCACCATTACCTGTATTAATGGCACCTGATTGAACTTGTTATCAGTATAAAAGACACCTGTCCACAACCTCAAACAGTCACACTCCAAACTCCACTATGGCCAAGACCAAAGAGCTGTCAAAGGACACCAGAAACAAAATTGTAGACCTGCACCAGGCTGGGAAGACTGAATCTGCAATAGGTAAGCAGCTTGGTTTGAAGAAATCAACTGTGGGAGCAATTATTAGGAAATGGAAGACATACAAGACCACTGATAATCTCCCTCGATCTGGGGCTCCACGCAAGATCTCACCCCGTGGGGTCAAAATGATCACAAGAACGGTGAGCAAAAATCCCAGAACCACACGGGGGGACCTAGTGAATGACCTGCAGAGAGCTGGGACCAAAGTAACAAAGCCTACCATCAGTAACACACCATGCCGCCAGGGACTCAAATCCTGCAGTGCCAGACGTGTGCCCCTGCTTAAACCAGTACATATCCAGGCCCGTCTGAAGTTTGCTAGAGTGCATTTGGATGATCCAGAAGAGGATTGGGAGAATGTCATATGGTCAGATGAAACCAAAATATAACTTTTTGGTAAAAACTCAACTCGTCGTGTTTGGAGGACAAAGAATGCTGAGTTGCATCCAAAGAACACCATACCTACTGTGAAGCATGGGGGGTGGAAACATCATGCTTTGGGGCTGTTTTTTCTGCAAAGGGACCAGGACGACTGATCCGTGTAAAGGAAAGAATGAATGGGGCCATGTATTGTGAGATTTTGAGTGAAAACCTCCTTCCATCAGCAAGGGCATTGAAGATGAAACGTGGCTGGGTCTTTCAGCATGACAATGATCCCAAACACACCGCCCGGGCAACGAAGGAGTGGCTTCGTAAGAAGCATTTCAAGGTCCTGGAGTGGCCTAGCCAGTCTCCAGATCTCAACCCCATAGAAAATCTTTGGAGGGAGTTGAAAGTCCATGTTGCCCAGCGACAGCCCCAAAACATCACTGCTCTAGAGGAGGAATGGGCCAAAATACCAGCAACAGTGTGTGAAAACCTTGTGAAGACTTACAGAAAACGTTTGACCTGTGTCATTGCCAACAAAGGGTATATAACAAAGTATTGAGAAACTTTTGTTATTGACCAAATACTTATTTTCCACCATAATTTGCAAATAAATTCATTATAAATCCTACAATGTGATTTTCTGGAGAAAAAAAATCTCATTTGTCTGTCATAGTTGACGTGTACCTATGATGAAAATTACAGGCCTCTCTCATCTTTTTAAGTGGGAGAACTTGCACAATTGGTGGCTGACTAAATACTTTTTTTCCCCACTGTATAATAATTTGTACACTGCAAATTGACCACAACTAAGCCCAAAAAGTGACTGTTAAAAAAAAATTACAATCATTTCATACCTTGATTACATTGAGACACGACAATGAGACACGATTTCCTAAATGAAACTGGTGTCCACCTGTTGCAGACCACTGGCCTAAACGCAGACGCAGTGTCTCCTCTCACAGTGTCTCCTTTGGTGAATCAAAGGCCATTGACTGCTAAAGCAAAGACTTAGAACACACACAATACTGTACTGAGATAATGGTATTTCAGCTGGGTTTCAGCTTCAGTGTACATTTTCTCTCAGGACACGTGCATGCATGCGCCTTGGTCTCTGAATAGCAAGTGTGTCTTCAGTATGCCGAGCTGTGAGCCGATAAGACAAAACACATGAGACAGCAACGTGAGGAAACTAAAAGCTTGCTCACACACACACGGTGGAAACTAAAACACTTGCTTTTAAATGCAAAGTGCTTTTCCCAAGAGCCTGCTATTTACTCTGCGTCTTATCAAGAGGCTGTTCTGCTGCTTCCTTTCATCCTTTTCTCTCTGTGGCAGGTACAGTAGCGTTCTAACAACAATCTACAGCTCCTGTTTTACAGGTTCTGCTTCCAACATCCTCTCATTCCTCTAACATGGGGGGGGGGTGTTGTGTACAGACTTATACAGCCATTAAACACCACTCTTTGATCTATGAAGCGTGAGCATATAGCTGCATAAGATGATTAGCTGATGTTGCTAATATTATGCTCCCATTTCAAATCAAATTTTATTTGTCACATGCGCCAAATACAACAGGTTTAGACCTTACCGGGGAATGCTTACTTACAAGTCCTTAACCAACAATGGCGTTAAGAAAATATTTACTAAATAAACTAAAGTAAAAAATTAAATATAAAAAAAGTAACACAATAAAATAACAATAATGAGGCTATATACAGGGAGTACCGGTACAGAGTCAATGTGCAAGGGGTACAGGTTAGTCAAGGTAATTTGTACATACAGTGAGGGAAAAAAGTATTTGATCACATGCTGATTTTGTACGTTTGCCCACTGACAAAGACATGATCAGTCTATAATTTTAATGGTAGGTTTATTTGAACAGTGAGAGACAGAATAACAACAACAAAATCCAGAAAAAACGCATGTCAAAAATGTTATAAATTGATTTGCATTTTAATGAGGGAAATAAGTATTTGACCCCTCTGCAAAACATGACTTAGTACTTGGTGACAAAACCCTTGTTGGCAATCACAGAGGTCAGACGTTTCTTGTAGTTGGCCACCAGGTTTGCACACATCTCAGGAGGGATTTTGTCCCACTCCTCTTTGCAGATCTTCTAGAGGTCATTAAGGTTTCGAGGCTGACGTTTGCAACTCGAACCTTGAGCTCCCTCCACAGATTTTCTATGGGATTAAGGTCTGGAGACTGGCTAGGCCACTCCAGGACCTTAATGTGCTTCTTCTTGAGCCACTCCTTTGTTGCCTTGGCCATGTGTTTTGGGTCATTGTCATGCTGGAATACCCATCCACGACCCATTTTCAATGCCCTGGCTGAGGGAAGGAGGTTCTCACCCAAGATCTGATGGTACAAGGCCCCGTCCATCGTCCCTTTGATGCGGTGAAGTTGTCCTGTCCCCTTAGCAGAAAAACACCCCCAAAGCATAATGTTTCCACCTCCATGTTTGACGGTGGGGATGGTGTTCTTGGGGTTATAGGCAGCATTCCTCCTCCTCCAAACACGGCAAGTTGAGTTGATGACAAAGAGCTCGATTTTAGTCTCATCTGACCACAACACTTTCACCCAGTACTCCTCTGAATCATTCAGATGTTCATTGGCAAACTTCAGACGGGCCTGTATATGTGCTTTCTTGAGCAGGGGGACCTTGCGGGCGCTGCAGGATTTCAGTCCTTCACAGCGTAGTGTGTTACCAACTGTTTTCTTGGTGACTATGGTCCCAGCTGAATTGAGATCATTGACAAGATCCTCCCGTGGAGTTCTGGGCTGATTCCTCACCGTTCTCATGATCATTGTAACTCCACGAGGTGAGATCTTGCATGGAGCCCCAGGCCGAGGGAGATTGACAGTTATTTTGTGTTTCTTCCATTTGCGAATAATCGCACCAACTGTTGTCACCTTCTCACCAAGCTGCTTGGCGATGGTCTTGTAGCCCATTCCAGCCTTGTGTAGGTCTACAATCTTGTCCCTGACATCCTTGGAGAGCTCTTTGGTCTTGGCCATAGTGGAGAGTTTGGAATCTGATTGATTGATTGCTTCTGTGGACAGGTGTCTTTTATACAGGTAACAAGCTGAGATTAGGAGCACTCCCTTTAAAAGTGTGCTCCTAATCTCAGCTCGTTTCCTGTATAAAAGACACCTGGGAGCCAGAAATCTTTCTGATTGAGAGGGGGTCAAATACTTATTTCCCTCATTAAAATGCAAATCAATTTATAACATGTGTTTTTCTGGATTGTTTTGTTGTTATTCTGTCTCTTACTGTTAAAATAAACCTACCATTAAAATTATAGACTGATCATTTCTTTGTCAGTGGGCAAACGTACAAAATCAGCAGGGGATCAAATACTTTTTTCCCTCACTGTGTGTGAATATATATATATATATATATATATATATATATATATATATATATATATATATATATATATATATATATATATATATATATATATATATATATACATACAGTGGGGGGAAAAAAGTATTTAGTCAGCCACCAATTGTGCAAGTTCTCCCACTTAAAAAAGATGAGAAAGGCCTGTAATTTTCATCATAGGTACACGTCAACTATGACAGACAAATTGAGGAAAAAAAATCCAGAAAATCACATTGTAGGATTTTTAATGAATTTATTTGCAAATTATGGTGGAAAATAAGTATTTGGTCACCT
The DNA here is from genome assembly GCF_020615455.1 of Coregonus clupeaformis. Taxonomy (NCBI): domain Eukaryota; kingdom Metazoa; phylum Chordata; class Actinopteri; order Salmoniformes; family Salmonidae; genus Coregonus; species Coregonus clupeaformis. Next base: position 47,453,792 of record NC_059210.1, on the reverse strand, counting down.
ACAAACAAGCAAGATTTCTGGCTCTCACAGACCTGTAACTTCTTCTTTAAGAGGCTCCTCTGTCCTCCACTCGTTACCTGTATTAATGGCACCTGTTTGAACTTGTTATCAGTATAAAAAGACACCTGTCCACAACCTCAAACAGTCACACTCCAAACTCCACTATGGCCAAGACCAAAGAGCTGTCAAAGGACACCAGAAACAAAATTGTAGACCTGCACCAGGCTGGGAAGACTGAATCTGCAATAGGTAAGCAGCTTGGTTTGAAGAGATCAACTGTGGGAGCAATTATTAGGAAATGGAAGACATACAAGACCACTGATAATCTCCCTCGATTTGGGGCTCCACGCAAGATCTCACCCCGTGGGGTCAAAATGATCACAAGAACGGTGAGCAAAAATCCCAGAACCACACAGGGGGACCTAGTGAATGACCTGCAGAGAGCTGGAACCAAAGTAACAAAGCCTACCATCAGTAACACACTACGCCGCCAGGAACTCAAATCCTGCAGTGCCAGACGTGTCCCCCTGCTTAAGCCAGTACATGTCCAGGCCCGTCTGAAGTTTGCTAGAGTGCATTTGGATGATCCAGAAGAGGATTGGGAGAATGTCATATGGTCAGATGAAACCAAAATATAACTTTTTGGTAAAAACTCAACTCGTCGTGTTTGGAGGACAAAGAATGCTGAGTTGCATCCAAAGAACACCATACCTACTGTGAAGCATGGGGGTGGAAACATCATGCTTTGGGGCTGTTTTTCTGCAAAGGGACCAGGACGACTGATCTGTGTAAAGGAAAGAATGAATGGGGCCATGTATCGTGAGATTTTGAGTGAAAACCTCCTTCCATCAGCAAGGGCATTGAAGATGAAACGTGGCTGGGTCTTTCAGCATGACAATGATCCCAAACACACCGCCCGGGCAACGAAGGAGTGGCTTCGTAAGAAGCATTTCAAGGTCCTGGAGTGGCCTAGCCAGTCTCCAGATCTCAACCCCATAGAAAATCTTTGGAGGGAGTTGAAAGTCCGTGTTGCCCAGCGACAGCCCCAAAACATCACTGCTCTAGAGGAGATCTGCATGGAGGAATGGGCAAAAATACCAGCAACAGTGTGTGAAAACCTTGTGAAGACTTACAGAAAACGTTTGACCTGTGTCATTGCCAACAAAGGGTATATAACAAAGTATTGAGAAGCTTTTGTTATTGACCAAATACTTATTTTTCCACCATAATTTGCAAATAAATTCATTAAAAATCCTACAATGTGATTTTCTGGAAAAAAAATTCTAATTTTGTCTGTCATAGTTGACGTGTACCTATGATGAAAATTACAGGCCTCTCTCATCTTTTTAAGTGAAGAACTTGCACAATTGGTGGCTGACTAAATACTTTTTTCCCCCACTGTGTGTGTATATATATATATATATATATATACATACACACACACACAGTTGAAGTCGGAAGTTTACATACACTTAGGTTGGAGTCATTAAAACTCGTTTTTCAACCACTCCACACATTTCTTGTTAACAAACTATAGTTTTGGCAAGTCGGTTAGGACATCTACTTTGTGCATGACACAAGTAATATTTCCAACAATTGTTTACAGACAGATTATTTCACTTATCACTCACTGTATCACAATTCCAGTGGATCAGAAGTTTACATACACTAAGTTGACTGTGCCTTTAAACAGCTTGGAAAATTCCAGAAAATGATATCATGGCTTTAGAAGCTTCTGATAGGCTAATTGACATAATTTGAGTCAATTGGAGGTGTACCTGTGGATGTATTTCAAGGCCTACCTTCAAACTCAGTGCCTTTTTGCTTGACATCATGGGAAAATCAAAAGAAATCAGCCAAGACCTCAGAAGAAAAAAAAATGGTAGACCTCCACAAGTCTGGTTCATCCTTGGGAGCAATTTCCAAACGCCACGTTCATCTGTACACACAATAGTACGCAAGTATAAACACCATGGGACCACGCAGCCGTCGTACCGCTCAGGAAGGAGACGCGTTCTGTCTCCTAGAGATGAACGTACTTTGGTGCAAAAAGTGCAAATCAATCCCAGAGCAACAGCAAAGGACCTTGTGAAGATGCTGGAGGAAACAGATACAAAACTATCTATATCCACAGTAAAACGAGTCCTATATCGACATTACCTGAAAGGTCGCTCAGCAAGGGAGAAGCCACTGCTCCAAAACCGCCATAAAAAAGCCAGACTACTGTTTGCAACTGCACATTGGGACAAAGATCGTACTTTTTGGAGAAATGTCCTCTGGTCTGATGAAACAAAAATGGAACTGTTTGGCCATAATGACCATCGTTATGTTTGGAGGAAAAAGGAGAAGGATTGCAAGCCGAAGAACACCATCCCAACCGTGAAGCACGGGGGTGGCAGCATCATGCTGTGGGGGTGCTTTGCTGCAGGAGGAACTGGTGCACTTCACAAAATAGATGGCATCATGAGGAAGGCAAATTATGTGGATACATTGAAGCAACATCTCAAGACATCAGTCAAGAAGTTAAAGCTTGGTCGCAAATGGGTCTTCCAAATGGACAATGACCCAAGCATACTTCCAAAGTTGTGGCAAAATGGCTTAAGGACAACAAAGTCAAGGTATTGGAGTGGCCATCACAAAGCCCTGACCTCAATCCTATAGAACATTTGTGGGCAGAACTGAAAAAGCGTGTGCGAGCAAGGAGGTCTACAAACCTGACTCAGTTACACCAGCTCTGTCAGGAAGAATGGGCCAAAATTCACCCAACTTATTGCTACCTGAAACGTTTGACCCAAGTTAAACTAATTGAGTGTATGTAAACTTCTGACCCACTGAGAATGCGATGAAAGAAATAAAATCTGAAATAAATCATTCTCTCTACTATTATTCTGATATTTCACTTTCTTAAAATAAAGTAGTGATCCTAACTGACCTAAGACAGGGAATTTTTACTAGGATTAAATGTCAGGAATTGTGAAAAACTGAGTTTAAATGTATTTGGCTAAGGTGTATGTAAACTTCCGACTTCAACTGTATATTTATATATATATTTAGATGGCTGTCTATGCAATCTTTCCGTTTATAATCTAATGCTAAATTGCAGGTTTTACAGAATATATTGTTGTCTGCAAAGAGCATCCCAGCGGGGTATTTGCATCCTCTTTTTTCAAGTGATATTCTGATTTATAATTTCTTCATCTTTTCTGGTTGGATTCATAGTCTCTCCCCTTTAACTGTCCTAATTGCCCAATTTTTATAACCTCCTATGATCAGGGATTGAGTCTGTTGGAGAGGATCAGCTTGAGCAAAGTGAGGTGTAGAATCACTGATCTACAAATAGTATACCCTGCTAAATATTAGTCTTTGTGCAATTAAGATTCGTAAGCTACGCCTGCCCTGGTTTAGGCGATCCCCCACACAAAACACTCCAGACATTGAATGATTGATTGGAGACAGCTTCTGTCAATTAAATAGCATTTTCTAGGATTTTCTTCCTGCAGCAAACCCAGTGGATAATGCTGGAAATACCGGTCAAAGAGAAAACCCACAAAAAACTACCAAAACGCCTAACCCTATCTATAGGCTATAACCTGTCCTGTGCTTGAGGTGGTAAATTGCCCTAAACACAAATCTAGGATCAGATTATCTTTTTTTTTTCTTCTTTTTTTTTCTTTAACCTTTATTTAACCAGGTAAGCCAGTTGAGAACAAGTTCTCATTTACAACTGCGACCTGGCCAAGATAAAGCAAAGCAGTGCGATAAAAACAACACAGAGTTACATATGGGGTAAAAAACATAAAGTCAAAAAGTACAACAGAAAATATATATACAGTGTGTGCGAATGTAGTAAGTTATGGAGGTAAGGCAATAAATAGGCCATAGTGCAAAATAGTTACAATTTCGTATTAACACTGGAATGATAGATGTGCAAAAGATTATGTGCAAATAGAGATACTGGGGTGCAAATTAGCAAAATAAATAACAATATGGGGATGAGGTAGTTGGGTGGGCTAATTTCAGAAAGGCTGTGTACAGGTGCAGTGATCGGTAAGCTGCTCTGACAACTGACGCTTAAAGTTAGTGAGGGAGATAAGAGTCTCCAGCTTCAGAGATTTTTGCAGTTCGTTCCAGTCATTGGCTGCAGAGAACTGGAAGGAATGGCGGCCAAAGGAGGTGTTGGCTTTGGGGATGACCAGTGAGATATACCTGCTGGAGCGCAGACTACGGGGGGTGTTGCTATGGTGACCAGTGAGCTAAGATAAGACAGGGATTTGCCTAGCAGTGATTTATAGATGGCCTGGAGCCAGTGGGTTTGGTGACGAATATGTAGTGAGGGCCAGCCAACAAGAGCGTACAGGTCACAATGGTGGGTAGTATATGGGGCTTTGGTGACAAAACGGATGGCACTGTGATAGACTACATCCAATTTCCTGAGTAGACTGTTGGAGGCTATTTTGTAAATGACATCGCCGAAGTCAAGGATCGGTAGGATAGTCAGTTTAACGAGGGCATGTTTGGCAGCATGAGTGAAGGAGGCTTTGTTGCGAAATAGGAAGCCGATTCTAGATCTAACTTTTGATTGGAGATGCTTAATGTGAGTCTGGAAGGAGAGTTTACAGTCTAACCAGACACCTAGGTATTTGGAGTTGCCCACATACTCTAGGTCAGACCCGCCGAGAGTAGTGATTCTAGTCGGGTGGGCGGGTGCAAACAGCGTTCGGTTGAAGAGCATGCATTTAGTTTTAATCTAACCCCCAATCCTTTCTTTAACAATTACATGGATGAAAAATATCACACACACACACCTGTGTCTCATCCTGCACCACGCGGTACTGTTCCTTCCAGACAGTGATCTTGGACACCTCGTCCTTCCTTAGTGCTCTCTCCTTCTTCAGCTCAGGGCTCCAGAAGGTCTTGATGGAGTTCATGGAGGAACTCAGCTTGCTCTCCTTCACCTCCACCTCACGACGCAGCAACTCGTTCTCACGCAGAACCTGAGGGACCAGGGTACACAGTCAGTCAAACATACAGTACCATACAGTCTGACTATCACACACACTGCAAATACAAAATGTTTTCACACAAAGCCTTCCACTAGCAGAGCACTCAACGTCAAAGTCAAACTGGATCCTCTGCTCAAAGTAGGGTACATGTCAAACAAGTTATTACTAACTTTCCTTTTGACATCACAGCATTGAGCTTTCCTTGTCCATTGTCATTCTACAGACGGACGGATGGACAGACTAACGTTACCAACTGTGGCTACTGACCTCTTTGAGTTGGGCCTGCAGGTCCAGTATGGTGTTGTCCCGGGCCTGTCTCAGGGAGTGAGGGACCGTGGAGGCCATGTGGTGATCCCCAAAAGCCAGGGCATCGCCTGCCATCATCCCCCCAGGGAGTACAGCATTGGCCTGGGCCGATGTGGCGATGTTGGGGGTGCTAGCTGCCACCCCTCCACCCCCTCCTGCACTTGCCCTTGACCCGTATGTCACCCTCTGCCGCCCCATTGTAGTCATCTCTCGACCACTCTTGTTAACGTGGTCGGACATGGCAACCTCGTTGTTGCTCAGGTACATGGGTCCTGAGGTGGCATAGGCGGCATTGAGGGACTGGATGTTCTCCATGGAGAGGGTCTTACCCCCTGCTCCGCCTGGACCCCCTCCACTGCCCCCCGTGCTGTTGGTGCGACGGTGGCCCATCCGTGGGGAGCGTGGGAGATGAGGGGAGCGACATGAACCCTGGCTTCTCCCCCCATCCCTCCCTGTGTCTCTTCCTCCATCTCTTCCTCCTCCGCTGTGGTTGGCATCCGCTCTGCCCACAGAACGGGCGCTGCCGTACATGTTCGCTGAAGCAGAGGAGTGAACGGATGGATGGTGGGAATGAAGGGGTGCAGTGTCTGAAACGTGAGGATGTAGCTTTGTCTAGTGTGTGTTTGAGATTTTGACAGCAGATCTGTGAATTTGTGCTGACGTGTCGCTCTGTTCCGGCTTCAACTGGAGTGTGCGAGCGCTTGTTTCATGTGAAACCGTTGAGCTCACTCTTCACGCTCACTCACTCTCAGAAGGGACTGGGTGACAGCTGTTCTTGGAGCTAGAGAATGGCCATTCAGAGAGTCCACACACAGGAAACTGATCTGGAAGAAGGAACAGAATTTAAATGGGACCATCCCTACACCGAAAAGCATACTGTCGCAACCAGGGGCGCAACTTTGGTTTTAGAAGTGGGGGGGACATAACCTGGCGGGGGGTCTGGGGGTCCTCCCTCAGAATGTTTTGGCATCTAAAGCTCATTTCCTGCATTTCTATAAAATCTAATATGACCCTTTTGAGGTCACTTTTATTTATTTATTGTAAATAAGAATAGAATATGTTTCTAAACACTTCTACATGAATGTGGATGCTACCATGATTATGGATAATCCTGAATGAATCGTGAATAATGATAAGTGAGAAAGTTAGACGCACAAATATCATACCCCCAAGTCATGCTAACCTTTCACCATTACAATAACAGGGGAGGTTAACATTTTTGCGTCTAACTTTCTCACTCATCATTATTCACGATTCATTCAGGATTATCCATAAGCATGGTAGCATCCACGTTAATGTAGAAGTGTTTAGAAACATATTGTATTCTTATTTACAATAAATTGACTGCAAAATGACACAATACATTATTTACTATTAATTTCTATTGGGCACAAAATAATCTCAAACACAACTAAAACAAACAGCAAATGCATCCAACAAATGTGTAGAGTCACAAGCTTGATGTAGTCATTGTGTGCTATGAATGTGGAACCAAATACTTCATTTTGTACTACTTTAATACACATACGTACAAGTGAATTTGTCAAGAAGTGCTGTAATTTCTAAACGGTTCACCCGATATGGATGAAAATCGCCTCAAATGAAAGCTGACAGTCTGCACTTTAATTTCAAATCCAAACATTTGGAGTACAGAGCCAAAAGAAAAAATGCTTCACTGTCCCAATAATTACAGAGGGCACTGTAATTCATATAATAGGCCTAATAGTACTGTAGAAATATTTTTACTTGCACACAATATAGCTGGATGGCCACGTACTGCCCCTAAGGGTCCACCGCCCTGCAGTGCCCCAACCCAACACACCCCACTAAGCTTTAGGATCTTAGTGAAACATTCATTATTGGTTTCAGGTGTGTTAGGCCAAGGCCAGAGTGACAACCAATAGTACAGCAGACCCCCAGGGCCAGGACTGAGCAGCCCAGCGGCTAGGGATTGCCTGAATAGGTATCTCCCCTGACGTGGGCATGTTTTCAATACATACTCCTTTTGTCGTACAGTATTCCATATAAAGCATCCAGACCTTATGAAAGTTGCACAGTATACCCTTAATCTTGTAATAAATCAAATTGAGTGATACATAACTTGACATTTCTGCTATATATTGTGACATTGTGGGAGGATAACCAGCCTTCCAATTAATGGCAATGCATTTTTTAGCCGCTATAAATGCTAGGTTACACAGTTTCTTCTGATAACTGTCTCCAGTATCAACATTTCCAAGCAAACAAAAACAGGGAGAATCTGAAGACATGTTGAGATAAAAGAACATACTCTTTGCCAGAATTCAGCCAGCCTCCACAAGAGCATAACATATGCAAATATGTCCCCCTTTGTGTTTTACACCTCCAGCAGTGGAATTACATTTCTGAGTGGATGATATTCAGTTTCACTGGTATATAGTACGTTCTATGGATGGTCTTTATCTGCAGTAATTTATGTCTGAGATTATATGAATATGACTGGGCATTCAAACATATCTGTATCCATTCAGCATCATCAATAGTGCCTCCCAGGTCTTCCTGACATTTTTGTTTTCCATGTTTTGTGTCATCGGGAAAAGTCTATCAACCCTTGATAAAGTTTGGAAATCAACTTTAAAGGTTTGTCAGACTGTCTTAAAATAGTTTTAATCTTTGAAGCTCCTGGCTTGTCCAGTGTTTGCTGCACAGAGAGAATAAAGTGTCACCTCAGCGCTGTCACACACTGGTCTTCCCTGGTTGCCTGACCCTGCTGAGATCCCTGTCACCATCTGATCCTGCTCAGATGAGGCATGACAAATAAATACATTGGTGTACATTTATACATTATATTATCCAAGAATAGAATCAAAGGTTCAATATTTTAAATGACCATTATTCCCAGGTCCCAGACTGTAGCCTACCCATAAACTCAAGATGGAACTTTGTATCCATTCATTGATTGTTATAATATACTGCAAAATTCATCTGAGCTCCGTAGACTGGTCTTTCCTGGCTGTATGACCCTGCTGGGACACCTGTCACCATCTGATCATGCTAAAAAATGATGAGCATAGTGTTGTGTACTGACTGTGCACCATGACAGTGAAGGCTGTAGAGCTGTTTATACCGTGTCCGTGTGAAAAGTAGGGAATTAACTAGAGAACCTGGCAGATCAATATCATTACATTGCTATACTGACTCTAATTAAAACTCACATTGCGCTGTCAAAAAATGTCAGAATATCAGTCTTCAAACATTTGGCCACTGGTTTCATCGTTTGATTCAGGTCTAGTGTGATTGAGGCAAAAATAATAGCTAACGTTAGCCAACTTTTGGCTAGCTCTAATGGTACATCAACTGGTGAAAACAAGCAAAGTTAATTTACTTCTGTTGAAACGGGACAAAAAACAAAGGCTACAAAACATTTCCATACACAAAACAACTGTTAGATACTGCTACCTGACTGATAGCTAGAGGCTAGAGCTGAACTGGCTGTGGTAGCTAGCTAGTTCAATCACTTCAGACAGAACTTCAGTCGAGAGGGGATGAAATATTAGCTAACGTTACACGTCAGTTAAACTACTAGCTCAGCACTGGGAATAAATACTTTTTTCTGTTAAGTCAAACAGCAGTTACCTTGCCAGCTACATCAGTCAACGAAAGAGTAGCCAGTTTCTACTTTGCTTGCTTTGACAACTTAGAGAAAAAGCACAACACACGCACAGAAAACAGCGGCCTCTGTTCGCACGCTCTGTGGTGTCCGTGCGGTCCTAAATCCAGCCGGCTGAAACTGCTCTGAGGCGTCCGCATGGCCCTAAAGAACAACCGATACCGCTTTTTGTACCACAGTGCAATGATAAAACTGGGTAGGACAAAAATGTAATTTCAGAATGTGTGGGGGGGTCATGTCCCCCCGTCCCCAGTGAAAGTTACGCCGCTGGTCGCAACCTCACTGTAGTGTCAAGCCAAGGTGTATGAAATAAGGAAAAAACTGGATATCCCTAACACACATCCGGGGTCCCTACACCAAGGATGTAACAGGAGTACCTCAATCGAATATTTGTCCCAACTATTCAGATCTAAACCACTAAAGAGCAAGCAGAGGTTACAGTGGCAAGAAAAAACTTGGTAGGTAGGAAGAAACCTTGAGAGGAACCAGACTCTAAAGGAGTCTGTGCCATATACTTCAGAAGAGGTTCAGCGTCAAAGGTTGAATTTCATGTAGGGGCGCATGTGCGTTATGCTATGTGTCACGTCATCTGGCTAATGTAGGGAGGAGCGCCCCTTTTCAGTTGTATCAAATGACAGAGTTGTGATCCCAAACATGCTACATAATTTCCAAAGAAACTCACCATCAATATGCATAATACATTTCACCACGGACAATTTCGATGGCAGACTCGTCATACGCGTAAGCATAGCTAGTTGGCCTATAGTTTCAATTGGCAGGCTAGTTACAGCTAGCAGCAAAAGCTAAGCTAATGTTGCTGTGTTATCAAGCGTTACAATGTAACGTTTTGCCGCAATATCATATTTTTTTGTAATGTAGCATCTCTTTGGCAGCACTGTTCCGACAAACGTAGGGATATCGCACTATATTGAGCAAGGAAGCGTGCTACATTGTTTCTTGCTCGCTAAGTGGATCGCTACATTAACTGTGTTGGATACACCGACTGACAGGGTTGGCCATTTAAACCTTGGGAATAAAAAAAAATGGGTGCAAGATAGGTAGCTGGTCCGAGGCGAGGGTAATAATACAATTGTCAACTTAGATGGCAAGACGTCTAAAATCTTTAGAAATGGACATCTAAAATGTTTTCTACGTTGGAAATACAAGCAAGGGGCTCAGGAGCCACCGAAAACATTCCTCTCAAATATGTACTGTTATCCCTTTCTCCTCCTCCATTACTTTAGGGCTGAACATCATTTACAGAGTTTTCCTTCATTAAAAGAAATCGCGCTCCCCTAAAAAACGAACACAAATGCCGTTATTTACATCGCCAAAATCTCATTATATCCCGATGCATACAAATGCATAAATACAAGGTATCCGATACGGTCAAGCAGAATCCGTTTTTTTTGCTTAGCAATGAACACAATGATTATGAAAATCACTTTTAGAGTGAACTAACGTACTTTGCTGTAGCTCTGTCTGATGGGGGTCAAGTCAGTTTGCTGTATCCTGCATCAAATGGAAAACGGCTACATATACGGACATTTTCCCTTATTACTTCAGCATACCTCTATCTGATTTTACCATATTTTTTGCCAACACAACCAGCGGGTCTCTTCTTCAGCAGCGTCTCGTCAGCGACACTAAAAAAAGTATTTCCGGGTCACGGAATTTTGGACATTTTCTAAATAAAAGTCCCCCACGTAATCGTAGAAAATTGTCAATAACCTGTATTTATTATTCATGATATGAAAAATAATTGTCTAAACATTAACAATGATTCATATTTGTTCATGTTTAAGTGACATTTGCATTCAATGTGGGTTTAAGACATGTTCCAAGCTCAAATAAATGCCCCGCTACAAGTCACTGTATATGAAATACACATTGGCTTATAAAGCAAAAAAGATTCTACGTGCCGCAGTAAAAGTATTTTAGGGAAAACTCAGTAGGGTTTGTAGAATGTATATGGTATCATTTCATGGAGCTCTGAATAATACGGAGTGTTGCTGGTCTTTTACTCTGCCCATTACATTGGCCACAATGCAAATCCCTGTAATGCATTACATATGGGCTTATAGAGCAAAAACTATTATTTGTGCCGATGTAAAAATGGGGTGGGGAGGACTCAGTACGGTCTGCAGAATGAATGTATGGTGTCATTTTCTTTCACGTTTGTTTTCTACTATTTATATTTATTTATTTGCATTGTTGGGAAGGACCCTTAAGTAAGCATGTCACTGTTATTTTTTATTTTATTTAACCTTTATTTAACCAGGTAAGCCAGTTGAGAACAAGTTCTCATTTACAACTGCGACCTGGCCAAGATAAAGCAAAGCAGTGCGATAAAAACAACAACACAGAGTTACATATGGGGTAAACAAAACATAAAGTCAAAAAGTACAACAGAAAATATATATACAGTGTGTGCGAATGTAGTAAGTTATGGAGGTAAGGCAATAAATAGGCCATAGTGCAAAATAGTTACAATTTCGTATTAACACTGGAATGATAGATGTGCAAAAGATTATGTGCAAATAGAGATATTGGGGTGCAAATTAGCAAAATAAATAACAATATGGGGATGAGGTAGTTGGGTGGGCTAATTTCAGAAAGGCTGTGTACAGGTGCAGTGATCGGTAAGCTGCTCTGACAACTGACGCTTAAAGTTAGTGAGGGAGATAAGAGTCTCCAGCTTCAGAGCTGTTGGTTATGAAGCATGTGACAAATAACATTTGATTTGATTTCATGGGGCACTGAATAATACAGTGTTGCTGGCCTTTTACTCCACCCAATCCATTGGCCACAATGCGAATCACTGTGTTTGGAATACATATTGGCTTATAGAACACACCTTTACACATTTAAAATCAGCCCATGGCCAGCCACATGTGCCAAAAAATGCATTAAGTAAATCGCTTGGCCTGACAAATAAAATATTTTTTAGGCAGTATCCTAAAATCATGTTGTTATAGGTTTATATCACCCAAAATTATGCATAGACTTCCAACTATTTTCTTAAACCCACCTTGGTCGCCTACACAATAGCAATCAATCAAAAGGTTCACCTTTTGGACTGAATATCGCAGGAATCTGTGTTCTGGTTTTGTCGATTGTGTGACATTTTTTTTGGCTCCTCATAAAATATGTGCTCACTAGGAAATGCCTTCATTCATGGATCATATAGCCAATCTCTCTATATTGTAATTTGTGAGAAAATACAAGATTACTAATTTGCTTCATTCAGCTTCATATGATGACTGCTTTGACAATGTACAGTAAATGGCCTAATGTCTTATAAGAATGCTATTTTAAAGTGCTAAACAAGCACAGTATAAGGATGTTGTTACTATTACTGTTTGTGTATGTAGGCTTACTGTATGTGTTGCATCACCGCCTGGTATCGTAACTGCTCGGCCTCCGACCGCAAGGTGCTACAGAGGGTAGTGCGTACGGCCCAGTACATCACTGGGGCCAAGCTTCCTGTCATCCAGGACCTCTATACCAGGTGGTGTCAGAGGAAGGCCCTAAAAACTGCCAAAGATCCAACCACCCTAGTCATAGACTGTTCTCTCTGCTCAAACGCATTGGACCGCAGAGTGAAGGAAAAGCAGCCAACAAGTGCTCAGCAAATGTGGCAACTCCTTCAAGACTGTTGGAAAAGCATTCCTCATGAAGCTGGCTGAGAGAATGCCAAGAGTGTGCAAAGCTTTCATCAAGGCAAAGGGTGGCTACTTTGAAGAATCTCAAATATAAAATACATTTTGATTTGTTTAACACTTTTTTGGTTACTACATGATTCCATATGTGTTATTTCATAGTTTGGATGTCTTCACTATTATTCTACAATGTAGAAAATAGTAAAAATAATGTTAAACCCTGGAATGAGTAGGTGTGTCCAAACTTTTGACTGGACATATTACCTTAATTATTTTGACTAACCTGTACCCCCGCACATTGACTAGGTTCCGGTACCCCCTGTATATAGCCTCGTTATTGTTATTTTCTTGTTATGCTTTAATTTTTTTACTTTAGTGTATTTAGTAAATATTTCTTAAAACTGCATTGTTCGTTAAGGGCTTGTAAGTAAGCATTTCACGGTAAGGTTGTATTCGGCGCATGTGACAAATAAAATGTAATTTGATTTAATTTAATAGGCCTATGTGTTGGGGTCAATTCGAATTGAAGTCAGTCAATTCAGTGAGTGATTTGAGTTCACAAAATGGAGAGAAAAAACTTGACATAAATATATCTCCTCATCAGCTTATTAGAAGTAAATTAAAATAGATATGCCTACCTCTTTTCAATTATTGCATTGAAATATAATTTTTCTTCCTGAATTGATTGCCTCCAATTCAAATTGACCCCAACCCTGAAGCCTAAATCCAACATTCAAATGAGATGAGGATCCCACTGCACTCAATGCATTCTGTTCTATAGCCTATCCAATTCACCTTCATTTACAGTTTAACGCCATGTTCAAGTAGACATAGTTATCAACAGTTTGTTTCTTTGTTGTTCTTTTTTGTCTTTCAAAATGTAGCCTACAGGTAGCCTAGCATTCAAGTAAGCTAGGGCCTACTCTATCAGTTGGTTACTTTTCACTGTCACGTTTTCGGCCGAGGCTGCTCCTCCTCCTGGTTCGGGCAGGCTTCGGCGGTCGTCGTCCCCGGAGTACTAGCTGCCACCGATCTATGTTTCATGTTCGTTTGGTTTTGTCTTGATGTGTACACCTGTGTCTTGTTAGTCCTCGTTAGTGTTCTATTTAGTTCTCGTTGTGTGTGTTTGTCTTTGTGTGTGATTGCTCTTCTGTTTCGTGTTGGAGCTACGTACTTCCCTCCAGTGTTTTGGAGAGGTTTTCGCACATGTTAGTGCGCTGTTTGTTTGACGCCTGTGTGCGCTGTTATTTCGCCTTCGGGCTTATTGTGCTTATTTTCTACGTGAATATTGCACTAAAGTCTTTTGGACTGAGCTTCTGCGTCCTGCGCTTGATTCATGCACCACACCCACCTTCAGCACCCCTTGACAGAATCAGCTACATTTTCACAATCCATGGTTCAAGAACAACTTCATTACAGTGGTGTAAAGGACATTGTTGAAGATTTTGTTCAGGAAATTCTACCTGCAAATTTCTTGGCAAATGATCTGCTCTACATTCACAGTCTAAACATTTCCAGTAAGTGTGATGCCCAGGCAGTGTATGGCCAGACTACAAAACCACTGATCGTAGAACCCAGGGACATTTCTGCAGAACTCACAGGCCCATACTTTGTTGGTTCGAATCAACAGAGCAGAGCATGTAATATATTTAAGAATTCAAAAGGCACTCAACATTCAAGCTGTAACCCATGGCCCACAGATTTTGTTTGTAAAAATGGACACGGCTCAGATCAAATTACCTAGAAGCTTTACTCTACCTTGCATATTTAGCAACATACAGTGCATTCAGAAAGTATTCAGACCCCTTGACTTTTTCCACATTTTGTTACGTTACAGTCTTATTAGAAAAATTGATCAAATAAAATAAAAAAATCATCAAGCTGTCTCCCGAGTGGCGCAGTGGTCTAAGGAACTGCATCGCAGTGCTAGCTGTGCCACTAGAGATCCTGGTTCGAATCCAGGCTCTGTCGTAGCCGGCCGTGACCGGGAGACCCATGGGGCGGCGCACAATTGGCCCAGCGTCATCCAGGGTAGGGGAGGGAATGGCCGGCAGGGATGTTGGTAGAGCATGGCGTTTGCAACGCCAGGGTTGTGGGTTTGATTCCCGCGGGGGGCCAGTATGAAAAAAATAAAAAATATGTATGCACTCACTAACTGTAAGTCGCTCTGGATAAGAGCGTCTGCTAAATGACTAAAATGTAAAACATGTAAAGCTACACACAATACCCCATAACGAGAAAGCGAAAACAGTTTTTTTTAAAAGAATTTTTGCAAATGTATTAAAAATAAAAAAAAACTTTGCTATGAGACTCGAAATTGAGCTCAGGTGCATCCTGTTTCCATTGAACATCCTTGAGATGTTTCCACAACTTGATTGGAGTCCACCTGTGGTAAATTCAATTGATTGGACATGAACTGGAAAGGCACACACCTGTCTATATAACGCCCCACAGTTGACAGTGCATGTCAGAGCAATCGGGGGCAATCAGGGGAGAAGGGCCTTGGTCAGGGAGGTGACCAAGAACCCGATGGTCACTCTGACAGAGCTCCAAAGTTCCTCTGTGGAGATGGGAGAACCTTCCAGAAGGACAACCATCTCTGCAGCACTCCACCAATCAGGCCTTTATGGTAGAGTGGCCAGACGGGAGCCACTCCTCAGTAAAAGGCACATGACAGCCCGCATGGAGTTTGCCAAACGGCACCTAAAGACACTCAGACCATGAGAAACAAGATTATCTGGTCTGATGAAACCAAGATTGAACTCTTTGGCCTGAATGCCAAGCGTCACATCTGGAGAAAACCTGGCACCGTCCCTACGGTGAAG
The DNA here is from genome assembly GCF_020615455.1 of Coregonus clupeaformis. Taxonomy (NCBI): domain Eukaryota; kingdom Metazoa; phylum Chordata; class Actinopteri; order Salmoniformes; family Salmonidae; genus Coregonus; species Coregonus clupeaformis. The sequence continues at coordinate 47,438,347 of NC_059210.1, read as the reverse complement.
CATGGTGGTGGCAGCATCATGCTGTGGGGATGTTTTTCAGCAGCAGGGACTGGGAGACTAGTCAGGATCGAGGGAAAGATGAATGGAGCACAGAGAGATCCTTGATGAACCTGCTCCAGAGCGCTCAGGACCTCAGACTGGGGCAAAGGTTCACCTTCCAACAGGACAACGACCCTAAGCACACAGCCAAGACAACGCAGGAGTGGCTTCAGGACAAGTCTCTGAATGTCCTTGAGTGGCCCATTCAGAGCCCGGACTTGAACCCGATCTAACATCTCTGGAGACACCTGAAAATAGCTGTGCTGCGACACTCCCCATCCAACCTGACAAGAGCTTGAGAGGATGTGCAGAGAAGAATGGGAGAAACACTCCAAATACAGGTGTGCCAAGCGTGTAGCGTCATACCCAAGAAGACACAAGGCTGTAATCACTGCCAAAGTTGCTTCAACAAAGTACTGAGTAAAGGCTCTGAATACTTATGTAAATGTGATATTTTATTTTTTTATTTTTTATTAATTTGTAAAAATGTCTAAAACCTGTTTTTGCTTTGTCATTATGGGGTATTGTGTGTAGATCGATGAGGGGAAAAAATAATTTAATCAATTTTAGAATAAGGCTGTAACGTCACAAAATATGGAAAAAGTCAAGAGGTCTGAATAGTTTCCGAATGCACTGTACACACACACACACACACACACACACACACACACACACACACACACACACACACACACACACACACACACTACTTATGCTGCTGCTATATTGATTATTCTTACTATTTATCCTGCTACAAGTCACTTTATCCTTACCCCTGCCTACATGTACATACTGTATCTACCTTAACCACTCCAGTATCCCTGCTTATTGTACATTTGGCTCTGGCACGGACCCTGTATATAGCTTCCTGTCTCGTGTTTTTCTAATTTAATGTGTGTTTTCTTTTTAAATCGACTTCATACTATTTGATATTGAACACTGCATTGCTGGGAAAGAGCTAGAAAGTAAGCATTTCCCTGTACTTGTGCATGTGACAATAAAACTTGAAACTTATTTGAAACCTCTGTGTAACTGTTGATGTGATATTCAATGTGATATTTGTTATGAATAAAGTATGCTTTTTTGGACAACATTTACTTGCATCCCTCTTGCCTTTTTGAATAAACATATTGTATGTTGTATTTTTTTCCAAAGTGTCCACCAGAAAGAAGATTATAAGATATTTGTATTTTATATTATAGAGTATTTTGGTATGACAATATATGCATCCTATGACACAGTACTATATTTGAACCATATAGTGTTCAGGCACCACATTTTAAGCTGTTTGACCACAATAAAAGTCCAGCAACACTCTCTATAACTTAGCTTTTTGTTCAAACTCACCCTACTGAGTATTTTCCACCCCACTTTATCTGAGACAGCTAGTGAACCTTTTCCTTTACAGTCCAATATGTATTCCATATACAGTGAAGTGCATTGTTCTGTTGCATGGGTAGGCTTCAATAGTCACAAACTCTGAATGACCAAATCATTTGTATTTATAAGCAAAAGATAGTAAAGGCAACTGCTGGGCACAGCACATAGCGTTATGGTTTCACAGAAATAGGATAAGACACATGAGGTTTTAAGCCACTAGAGGGTGCTACTTGGATAATACATTAAGCTTTAAGCCACTAGAGGGTGCTACTAGGATAATACATTAAGCTTTAAGCCACTAGATGGTGCTCCTAGGATAAGACACATTAAGCTATAAACCACTAGGCCAAATAATCCTCCAGGAATACAACTCAAGCAAACTGGAAATAAATTAAAACTGTGATAGGATCTGTAAGAACCAAGAAACACTTTTAAGTATAGAACCAGTTATATACATAACATACAATTACATATTAAAAACAGCCATTTCTGAACTGTTCACCCCGACACCATCTAGAAGGCGGAGACAGTACAGGTGCATCAAAGATGGGACCGAGAGACTGAAAAACTGCTTCTATCTCCAGGCCATTAGACTATTAAATAGTTACCACTAGCCAGCCTCTGCCCAGTACCCTGCCCTGAACTTTATTCACTGGTACTAGCTGGCTACCACCCGGTATTCAATCCTGCACCTTAGAGACTGCTGCCCTATGTGCATACAGTGAGGGAAAAAAGTATTTGATCCCCTGCTGATTTTGTACGTTTGCCCACTGACAAAGAAATGATCAGTCTATAATTGTAATGGTAGGTTTATTTGAACAGTGAGAGACAGAACAACAAAATAATCCAGAAAAACGCATGTCAAAAATGTTATAAATTGATTTGCATTTTAATGAGGGAAATAAGTATTTGACCCCCTCTCAATCAGAAAGATTTCTGGCTCCCAGGTGTCTTTTATACAGGTAACGAGCTGAGATTAGGAGCACACTTTTAAAGGGAGTGCTCTCAGTTTGTTACCTGTATAAAAGACACCTGTCCACAGAAGCAATCAATCAATCAGATTCCAAACTCTCCACCATGGCCAAGACCAAAGAGCTCTCCAAGGATGTCAGGGACAAGATTGTAGACCTACACAAGGCTGGAATGGGCTACAAGACCATTCGCCAAGCAGCTTGGTGAGAAGGTGACAACAGTTGGTGCGATTATTCGCAAATGGAAGAAACACAAAATAACTGTCAATCTCCCTCGGCCTGGGGCTCAATGCAAGATCTCACCTCGTGGAGTTGCAATGATCATGAGAACGGTGAGGAATCAACCCAGAACTACACGGGAGGATCTTGTCAATGATCTCAAGGCAGCTGGGACCATAGTCACCAAGAAAACAATTGGTAACACTTCGCCGTGAAGGACTGAAATCCTGCAGCACCCGCAAGGTCCCCCTGCTCAAGAAAGCACATATAGAGGGCCGTCTGAAGTTTGCCAATGAACATCTGAATGATTCAGAGAAGAACTGGGTGAAAGTGTTGTGGTCAGATGAGACCAAAATCGAGCTCTTTGGCATCAACTCAACTCGCCGTGTTTGGAGGAGGAGGAATGCTGCCTATGACCCCAAGAACACCATCCCCACCGTCAAACATGGAGGTGGAAACATTATGCTTTGGGGGTGTTTTTCTGCTAAGGGGACAGGACAACTTCACCGCATCAAAGGGACGATGGACGGGGCCATGTACCGTCAAATCTTGGGTGAGAACCTCCTTCCCTCAGCCAGGGCATTGAAAATGGGTCGTGGATGGGTATTCCAGCATGACAATGACCCAAAACACACGGCCAAGGCAACAAAGGAGTGGCTCAAGAAGAAGCACATTAAGGTCCTGGAGTGGCCTAGCCAGTCTCCAGACCTTAATCCCATAGAAAATCTGTGGAGGGAGCTCAAGGTTCGAGTTGCAAACGTCAGCCTCGAAACCATAATGACTTGGAGAAGATCTGCAAAGAGGAGTGGGACAAAATCCCTCCTGAGATGTGTGCAAACCTGGTGGCCAACTACAAGAAACGTCTGACCTCTGTGATTGCCAACAAGGGTTTTGCCACCAAGTACTAAGTCATGTTTTGCAGAGGGGTCAAATACTTATTTCCCTCATTAAAATGCAAATCAATTTATAACATTTTTGACATGCGTTTTTCTAGATTTTTGTTGTTGTTATTCTGTCTCTCACTGTTCAAATAAACCTACCATTAAAATTATAGACTGATCATGTCTTTGTCAGTGGGCAAACTTACAAAATCAGCAGGGGATCAAATACTTTTTTCCCTCACTGTATGTATTTATAGTCCAGACTCAGACATCACTCATTCTATTATTTCTATATTTCTTAATTCCTTTATTTTAATTTCTTGGATTTGCGTGTATTGTTTTGTATTGCTATGTATTACTGCACTGTTGGCGCTAGGAACATTAGCATTTCGCTACACCCGCGACAACATCTGCAAAATATGTCTACCTGACCAATACATTTTGATTTTATTTACCTTTGAAATTTAGATATTAACATTTGATTTTAAATGTGCTACACCTTATAATATTCTATGTCTTATAGTAAGTAGTATTTCTCGTTAGTTTCGATTTTTCCCTGATGTAGTTTTAATTTTATAACATAATTTTAACATTATGCACTATGACTATGCAGAGCTGCAAAAAAATATTGATTTCAAATCAAATCCCATTTTATTTGTCACATGCACCGAATAGAACAGATGTAGACCTTACCGTGAAATAATTACAAGCCCTTAACCAACAATGTAGTTCAAGAAATAGAGTTAAGAAAATATTTATTAAATAAAATAAAGTCAAAAATAAAATAAAAAGTAACACAATAAAATAACAATAACGAGGCCATATACAGGGGGCACCGGTACCGAGTCAATGTGCGGGGGTACAGGTTAGTCGAGGTAATTTGTACGTGTACACTACCAGTCAAAAGTTTTAGAACACCTACTCATTCAAGGGTTTTTCTTTAGTTTTACTATTTTCTACATTGTAGAATAATAGTGAAGACATCAAAACTATGAAATAACACATATGGAATCATGTAGTAACCAAAAAGGTGTTCAACAAATCAAAATATATTTTATATTTGAGATTCTTCAAATAGCCACCCTTTGCCTTGATGACAGCTTTGCACACTCTTGGCATTCTCTCAACCAGCTTCATGAGGTAGTCACCTGGAATGCATTTCAATTAACAGGTGTGCCTTCTTATAAGCTAATTTGTGGAATTTCTTTCCTTCTTATTGCGTTTGAGCCAATCAGTTGTGCTGTGACAAGGTAAGGGGGGTATACAGAAGATAGCCCTATTTGGTAAAAGACCAAGTCCATATTATGGCAAGAACAACTCAAATAAGCAAAGAGAAATGACAGTCCATCATTACTTTAAGACATGAAGATCAGTCAATACGGAACATTTCAAGAACTTTGAAAGTTTCTTCAAGTGCAGTCGCAAAAACCATCAAGCGCTATGATGAAACTGGCTCTCATGAGGACCGCCACAGGAAAGGAAGACCCAGAGTTACCTCTGCTGCAGAGGACAAGTTCATTAGAGTTACCAGTCTCAGAAATTGCAGCCCAAATAAATGCTTCACAGTAACAGACACATCTCATCTCATCAACTTTTCAGAGGAGACTGTGTGAATCAGGCCTTCATGGTCTATTGCTGCAAAGAAAACATTACTAAAGGACACCAATAAGGAGAAGAGACCTTATTGGGCCAAGAAACAGGAGCAATGGACATTAGACTGGTGGAAATGTGTCCTTTGGTCTGGAGTCCAAATTGGAGATTTTTGGTTCCAACCGCCATGTCTTTGTGAGACGCGATGTGGGTGAACGGATGATCTCCACATGTGTATTTCCACACCGTAAAGCATGGAGGAGGAGGTGTTATGGTTTGGGGGTGCTTTGCTGGTGACACTGTCTGTGATTTATTTAGAATTCAAGGCACACTTAACCAGCATGGCTACCACAGCATTCTGCAGCGATACGCCATCCCATCTGGTTTGGGCTTAGTGGGACTATCATTTGCTTTTCAACAGGACAATGACCCAACACACCTCCAGGCTGTGTAAGGGTTATTTTACCAAGAAGGAGGGTGATGGAGTGCTGCATCAGATGACCTGGCCTCCACAATCCCCCAACCTTAACCAAATTGAGATGGTTTGGGATGAGTCAGACAGCAGAGTGAAGGAAAAGCAGCCAACAAGTGCTCAGCATATGTGGGAACTCCTTCAAGCCTGTTGGGAAAGCATTCCAGGTGAAGCTGGTTGAGAGAATGCCAAGCGTGTGCAAAGCTGTCATCAAGGCAAAGGGTGGCTATTTGAAGAATCTCTTAATATAAAAAATATTTTGTTTGTTAAACACTTTTTTGGTTACTACATGATTCCATATGTGTTATTTCATCATTTTGATGTATTCACTATTTTTCTATAATATAGAAAATAGTAAAAATAAAGAAAAACCCTTGAATGAGTAGGTGTTCTAAAACGATTTACCAGTAGTGTAGGTAGGGGTAAAGTGACTATCCTTAGATAATAAACCACAAGTAGTAACAGTGTGGTTTAGTCAATGTAAGTAGTCCGGGTGGCCATTTGATTAATTGTTCGGCAGTCTTATGGCTTGGGGGTATAAGCTGTTAAGGAGCCTTTTGGACCTAGACTTGGCGCTCCGGTACCGCTTGCCGTGCGGTAGCAGAGAGAACGGTCTATGACTTGGATGACTGGAGTCTTTGACCATTTTTGGGGCCTTCCTCTGACACCGCCTAGTATATAGGTCCTGGATGGCAGGAAGCTTGGCCCCAGTGGGATGTACCCAGTGATGTATTATTCACATAGCGGTTTATCGCACACTTTTATTGTGAATGCAAAATCTGAAAACTGGAAGTCTTAAAGGAAAGGTTCACCCATGTTGAATGTTATATTGTTTTTGTGCATCTCTGATGGACGTTCTATTGATTCCCTGGGTCATTTCATGTTTTCATTTGTATCAGAGTTATTGGTCTTCAAGCAGGCAGAAGTCCGGCTGGAATTATGTACCACCTTCATAAAGTCGCTATCACTACACTGGAAGTTAATAGAAATACGATTTTTACATCGCGAAAACTTCTATCATACATGCAGAGGTGGGTAGTGTTGATAAAACAAGTTTACTGGAGAACGGAGACCAAGTAGAGACTTTCGGACACGGTGGATAATTGTATAATATGAGGCAGTTTATTCAGAGGTAAAGATATCTGTAAATAGCGTGCACGGACCCGTTCGTCAACCTCGTAGGGAGATATCTGAGAGCGCGCCCTAAACATTGTGTGCTGACATTTTATACAATAAAATAAAGTAGGTTGATTCTAGGAGTTCTGATCTTCTGATTGGTCCTGATGAGTTGGTCGAGGTCACTTCCATTGCATTGGCTCTGAGTCGGGTTGTCTGTCTTCAGATGTTCAGCCTAAAAGAAGGGATTTTGTGTGTGCGTGTGTTATCAGTAATAATGTGTGTGTGTGTAATAATGTGTGTGTGTGTGTGTGTGTGTTTTGGGAAAATGTTCAGCCGAAAGAGGGGATTTTGTGTGTGCGTGTGTTATCAGTAATAATGTGTGTGTGTGTGTGTGTGTTTGTGTTTGTGTGTGTCATGGGAGAACTCGTGAGTTGGAAGGACTGAGAGACCTATGGCGTGGGTGTTGTTCTTAGCCACCTGCTGACAAGGCCGACAAGATAGAAGTCTTTGTCCATTGTATTAAATCCGAAGGCCCAACACAAGATGGGTCATGCACAAAATTTTAGCCAGACCAAGCTATAACATAATATATTTACTACGACAAATCCCTCTCTTCACGTCTCCCCAGAGACGTGACCAAGTAACAGTAAAGAAGGAAAACTTAAGACGTGACACAAGCTAACAGTGTAATTGGCAAAATAGGGAAAACTTTATCAGAAGATAAAGTTTTGATTCCCCCTCTTCACGTCTCACAAGAGACGTGACATAAAGCTTAAATGCTGCAATTTGGCAAAATAGGGAAAACTTTATCAGAAGATAAAGTTTTACATTCCCCCTCTTCACGTCTCACAAGAGACGTGACAAAAAGCTTAAATGCTGCAATTGGCAAAATAGGGAAAACTTTATCAGAAGATAAAGTTTTACATTCCCCCTCTTCACGTCTCACAAGAGACGTGACATAAAGCTTAAATGCTGCAATTTGGCAAAATAGGGAAAACTTTATCAGAAGATAAAGTTTTACATTCCCCCCTCTTCACGTCTCACAAGAGACGTGACAAAAGCTTAGATGCTATTCATCATCCAGATATCCTTGGTCAGCATCGTCAATAGCAAGCAAAGGAAACATCTGACCGTTATCTGCAGGATGCGGATCAATAGCGGTGGTTATAATCCTGGTTGTCAGCGTCCGTATGCATGGAATGCAACAGCATCCACAAAGCACTAGAATTGCAGCAAAAACAGAGATGGATACAAGTATAGAAGAAACAAGCGTTTTATATTTACCAAACGCATCCATCCAAGAGTCCCACATTGAAGTATCCACCCCTGAGTGGCTCTTCATTTTGCCATTAAGAGTTCGTAACCCTTCCAGGGCGACAGTCAAGCTGCCATCTGTGGCTGTATTGTTGGGAATAAAGGTACAACATTGTTCACCAAACATAGCACATACTCCTCCTTTTTCAGCCAGGAGCATGTCGACAGCAATACGATTTTGGAAAGCCATGAGAGAGGTCGCAGCCAACTGGCCATGCACCGCCTCAAAACCTTGTTGTGTCCAATTGCCTAATTTTTGAACATTAAAATGGACATAATTGATTCTGTCAACATTTTTATTAATTGTGCACCACCAGCAAAATGAAGATTCAAAACCTGCGGCTACTTGGTCAATCAATTTATACTCATCTGGTACCCCCTAGGGACCCCAATTGCATCAATGTAGGTTGGGTCCCCATGAGTAGGGCCCACAGCGCGCCTGGTCCTGGTAGGAATTAAGTCAGACACATGGGTCACCAGCTCCTGAACACCTGTTGGATACACAGAAATTGGTAGCAAAAGAGAGACTAGTGCACAGGTGCCTGTGGCATTTCCAGGCAGTCCATCAAACAGATGAACGCCTCCACACCACCACCAGACATCAGCCCTGGAAACAGGTTTAAACTCAGCATTAGGCGTATAGATAAACCGACACCATCCAACAGGTACCATACCCAACAATGGTAGACCTTTCGTGAGATTAACACAGGTAAAGTTAGCTCTAGCCACCTGATAGGAAAAAATTGGTTTCTTAGTTGCTTTAGTAACCAAGGGATGAACTACGTCCCATAGTGTACAATTGGCGGAAGGGTTGTCATGTTTCATGACAGACAGGAAGCATTCTGGCGTAATGGCGGCAGGGATAATGCGAAGCAATGGCCGTGCCCCCATACAAACCACACAACTCTGATGAGTCACCTTTGCCGCTTCCTCAGTCAACAAGAGCCAGTTGTTAGAAAGGCCAGAGACACCTGTAGCGGTCAGGATTGCATCATCCAAAGTAGGTGGAGTGGTAAGTAAAATAATAGAATTATTCTTATTACCATTTTCATTAATAGCCTGTGCTTTTGTGTTATTAATATGACAAATTCGAACCTTCCAATAGACTGGTGCAGTGGTACAGCTTACATAAGGAGCAAGTCTAAAGTCCTGGCAGCCTAATGCAATACCAGGATAGATAGTAAATTTGAGTCCTTTAGAGTTTTTTGTCAAAGTCAAGAGTTTCCTCCATTGTTTTCCTAATGTAGTGGAGGTGCAACTGGACCAGTCATAATTAGTCTCACATACCAAGTTTGTCCAAGTCCAATCGCTATGGGTGTCCCCCACTGTCATATACCAGTCCCAGTCACGGTAGTAGGAAAGGTCTCTGAAGTCTACCCACGGCACTGTCGCAGTAGTGGTAACATTAAAGGGTATACATAATGTGGTGCTTCTATACAATTGTCTGGGCCTACAGGAAAGGGTGTTAGAGACAACTTGTCGTTTATTTACGTGGTGGCTGTGGCTTACATTCTGATCTGGGCTCAATGTGTCGGAGTGCAGGTTGGTCGGACGTATGGTTGTGGCATTGAATGTGTCGTTAGGTTTACTAGTGGGTGTAATGGGTGTCTGTGTCATGTGCTGTACTGACCAGAGTATGATTCCTAGAGTAACCCCAATAGTTACAATCAGCAAAACAAGGAGTGGAGCAGAGCACCCCAGTCTCTCCCATGGTGGTCTGTCCCTCCTCTGTCTTTCCCTCTCCAGTATCTGAAGATGGGAGTCTCCTCCACATATTCAGATAGTGTTGGTGTCAAGAATTTGATCCGAATTTAATGTGATTAAATCACTTCTGACTTCAGTCAGGGTTCTGGAAGGAGTTGGTGCTGGTGTACAATGTGTCAAGTGGTGCCAAGGTGCGCCTGATTTACCCTTGACCTGGACTGAGTGTGAAGTAACCTCCTTCACTTCGTACGGTCCAGTCCACCTGGGATCTTGCCACTTTCTCTTGTGAACCTTGATCCTTACCCAGTCGCCAACTTTTACCTTCAGCAGCGCCGGATCTCCCGTCAGCTCCCCCTCTTGGACCTTGTGAATCTGTTTGGAGAGAGCTGCAGAGAGTTCCGTTAGTTTTCTCACATATTCAGACATTACAATTTGTTGTACATCAAGGGCGGGCATATGACCTCCCTCCCTTGGTGGACCAGGCATGACTCTACCAGTCATAATCTCATGTGGAGAGAGATGGGTGCCTGCTCCTGGAGAGGCTCTCATGGCCATCAACGCCAGGGGCAGAGCTTCAACCCACGTCAACTTTGAACCTGCACATACCTTGGCTATCTTAGCCTTCAAAGTTTGATTGGCGCGTTCCACGAGGCCCTGAGATTGCGGCCGGTACACAGACCCAAACTTGTGCACAATGCCGAACCTCTCCTCCACCTGTCTCAGGTGTTGGTTACTGAAATGGGACCCGTTGTCGGATCGAATTTGTCTTGGAACCCCATACCTTGGTATGAGTTCAGTCTGCAGCCACTTAATAACTGACCTAGCATCCTCACGTGCTGTTGGTATTGCCTCAACCCATTTGGAGAATCGATCTACCATTACCAATAAGTACCTTTTCCCATTAGTTACATTATCAGCCCCCATGTCAGTGTAATCTATGCTAATGTCCTGAAAACATGCATTAGGTACTGGGTATGAACCCATGGGTGTTTGGAAAGGTTTCTTTGGGTTGTGGCTGCCACAAATGCTGCACTCATCACAAAACAAGTCTGTCATGTCCTTAATGTGTGGGTGCCACCAAATATGGGAAACCTTCTGTAAAGTTTTGAGTTTCCCTTCATGGGTGGGCCCATGAGCCTCACGTATCAGCTCGGGGCAGAGATTAGCTGGGGCCACCAACCTGCCGTCATGGCATCTCCAAAGTTCATCAGGTCCTTTGGTGGCTCCCATCTGTCCCCATACCGAGTGCTCATACGGGCCCGCTGTGAATTGTAGTTCCTTTATGTGTTGGTCTGTGAGTTCTGTTCTAGCTGGTTGAGTCTGCAGCACCATCTGTCTTGGAGTGTAGCCCCCAGCTTTCTTGGCTGCTTTGTCAGCTGCGTCATTTCCTCGCTGACTTTGTTCTTGAGTTGCTGATGTCCTTTGCACTTCATGATGGCCACCTGCTCAGGTAGTGAGACTGCTTTTATCAGTCTCTCCATTTGTGCCTTGTGTTTGATCGGAAGGTTTCCTGTTGTGGTGAAGTTACGTCTGACCCATTGTGGTCCATCTGTATGGACTGCTCCATGAGCATATGCTGAGTCAGTGTAGATGTTCACAGTCTTTCCTTCAGCCTTTTCCAGGGCTTGAGTCAAACCAATGATCTCGGCTAGTTGGGCTGAGGCAGGTTGTGGGATGATGTCTGATTCCAGGGTCACGTGTGACCCGTCTGGAAGCTGCTGTACCACTGCATATGCTGCTATGTTCCCTTCTTCTCCTCTATAGCAGCATCCATCGGTGTACAACCATAGATCAGGATTGGTAAGGGGTTCGTTTCCCAAGTCTGGTCGCAGTTTCAGTTCCTGTGCCGCTCTCTCTTCGCAGGAGTGTGCCAACCCTTCTTCTGCATTGAGTGCGTCTGCCATGTTTTTGTCGGTGTTGACAAAAGTAATGTGTGATTGGGTGCATTTATTCTGGATTTTGTTCTTTCTTTCAGCGCTGAACGTGAATTCCTTGCTCATCAGATATGCTGCAACCCCATGGTGCGTATGGATTTCCAATTTGTGGCACATTACCAGGTGGGCGGTTTTTTCAATAGCTTTTGCCACTGCAGCCACGTACCTGGAACATGTTGTCTGACCTGCTTCAATATGGTCCAACTTAGAGGAATGATACATCAGTACTCTTCTCTCCCCCTCTTGTTTCTGGAAAAAGGATGGAAGAAGTGAACCCCTCCTTTTCAGAAACATCAAGATGAAATTTGTTTTTGTAGTCGGGTGCTGTCAGAGCTGCTGCCACCGAGAGATCGGTTTTTAGGAGAGCAAACGCTGTTGATGCTTCAGGTGTCCAGGTAAGTGAGGAGTGTAAGTTTCTTGGTCCTGCTTCTCTCACTATTTCTCTCAGTGGTTCAGTCCTGGATGTGTAGTCAGGGATGTGGGTACGGCTGTACCCTGTCAACCCCAGGAAGGACAACATGCCTGACACTGTGGTGGGACGTGGATGATGGAGTATGGAATCTCGGTGGGATTTCGAGAGACCAGCACCTTCTCCTGAGATTTCTCTGCCAAGGAAAAGGACAGTTCTGCGACAGGACTGGACTTTGCTCATTTTGACCTTGTAGCCTTTGACAGCCAAGAAGTCAAGTAGGGTTTTTGTCATTTGTAGACAGAGATCAGATGTGGGAGCCCCCAGCAAAAGGTCATCTACATATTGGATGAGTATCACTCCTTCAGGGATTTTCAATTCAGCCAGGTGTGTCTTTAGGATATGATTGAAGATTCCGGGAGAACACCTGTAACCCTGTGGAAGAACCGAATACGTATACTGTTGATGTTCATATGTGAAGGCAAAGAGAGGCTGTGAAGCCTCATCCAGTGGAATGCTGAAGAAGGCATTAGCCAGATCCACAACGGTGAAGTATTGGTGTTTTGGTGAGAGATTACTCAGTGTAATGTGAGGGTCAGGGACAGGTAGGTCAATGGGTGCAGTGACGTCGTTCACTGCTCGGAAGTCTTGTACCATCCGGTATGTTTCACCTCCTGTTTTCAAGACTGGTAAGATTGGTGTGTTCCATGGAGACACAGTGCGATATATGACACGAGCTCCCAACAACCCATCTATGGTTGGTTTGATCCCCATGGTCTGTTCAGGTTTCAGACGGTACTGTGTTCGGTAGATAGGAATTTGATCAGGGTTGAGTAAGGTGATGGTGACTGGTGCCACCTGTAGTTGTCCAACATCAAATGGGGTGTGTGTCCATATGCCTTCATCAATGGTGGAAAGCAGTGCTTGTGATGAGGGGTGGTCTGTGTAAGGTTTACCATGGTGTCTTGGGAGCGTCAAACGTTCAGGAAGGCAATGTTCCTCTGTGTCAACTGTCATAAACCTCCACATGTTCTCAGTGGTGGCTTTGGTTATTCCTGGAGTTTGGGTGGGTTCCCACTGGAGTTTGGATGCTCTTCTGATCATAGGCCCAAGGCTCCTTGCTTCAAAACCGTTTCCAACTGCCAGTGTAACATGGGGAGCAGATTCTTCGCCCAGTAGGTACCAGGATTTCAAATGGGAAGGTAGGATAACCGGAGCAGCCACTCCTTCCTGTCCACACACTATGGTACAACATCTGATTGTTGGTGTCAGGTGCATCATGTTTTCATCCCAGTCATCGGTATATGGGTTGACATCATTATCAGTCACATTAAGTGTACAGTGGATTTCAGCTTGAGGAGTCTTGTATGGGTGAAATGTGTAAATGAGTTGTCTCAGCTGGTTGAACTTGAATTGAACCTCAGGGGTTCCTTGGCCGGATTCGATGCACTTCAACCAGTATATTTCTTGGGTCAGGGAGAGCACTGGGGTTGGGATGATGGGTAGCATCAGCACCCTAACTGGATGAACTGGTGTGGAGGTAATGGGATCAATGGAAACCTCCACACCCTTTTCGGTAAGGTAGATTGAACATTTCAGTTTGCACAATAGGTCCCTTCCTAATAGGTTGATTGGACAGTTGGGACAATATAGGAATTGATGCTTCAAATTGGAAGGGCCCCATTGGAAGAGCAATGGTATGGTCTTGTTTTGTGCTTCGGGTGTTCCTGATACCCCCACCACCTGTATTGATTCCGAAGAGAGTGGTTGACGAGATCTTATGGCAGAGTACGTACATCCTGTATCTACCAAAAATTGGTGGGTAACTCCCTCCACTTCACACATGACAGTTGGTTCAGTGTGGAGTGGAAAATGCTGACCCCCATTCCCGTTCTGTGGTGGTGGGCAGCTTCAGGGCCAGGGAGGATATTCGTCTGACATGCCCTGGAAGGTAGGAGCTGGCTGCTGGTTAGGCTGTTGGTTTGGGTCTTGTTGTGGGTGGTTATATGCTGGTAGGGCAGCATGTGGCTGGTACATCGGTCTTGGGCCTCCTCTTGATCTGAAGGCATAACCTCTACCCCTGTTTGCCAGCCAGTGTTGCTGTTGCGGACTAGGTGGTAATGGACACCATCTGACAGAGTGGCCATATTGATGACAATTGTAACAGGCCCCCTATTACCTTGTGGCCTTGGCTGTCCCCATTGAGTCTGGTATGGTGCCACCGGTGGCTGATACGGTGGAGTTGGTGCTTGATAGTATGGCTGAGGCACCATTGCGATCGTTGGGAGTGTTGTTGGAGGCGGCTGTTGTGTTTGTATCATTTGTGAGACAGTTCTTTTCAATTATTTGAGAAATGTCAGGTTGGTCTTCAGCCACCATCTGTTTCTTTGGCTTATCTCCCTTCTGTGCCTCTTTCAGTTGTAGTTTGAGCAGCTGCACCTGCAGGGATTGGACATGTGTTTCCGCCCCTCCCTTGTCTTTGTTGTATTGGGTGATGTGATGATGAACATGGGAGTTAAACTGCGCCCTAGGGAGTGCCATTAATCCCACAGTTCCCCTTAGTTTGGCTCGAACGTCACTTGGGGTCCCGCTCACCACCATCTCTTTCCACATGCTGCACGTGGTGTCGGAGTGATCATATGGTTCGTCATGGACTGTTCTCCAGGTGGTTTTGGCCCTGTCCAGGTAGGCAGCTGGCTGTTCCCCAGGACCGATGGTAAAAGAGGTCAGTGTTGCATGGTTTCGTTCGGTAGGATATGCCCTCCTCAGAACTTCCCACAACACAGTTCTATAGACTTCCGGTGGCGTCACACCTCCGCTCTTTTCCAGACCTGCCTCTCTTGTCAGTACCATCATGGTGGTGTGATCTGTGGCCCTGGCCAAGAGTGCCTTCATGTCTGCCAGAGCAAGCCTAAATCCAGATGTAAGGGTTTGAAGTTGCAACAGCCAAGCAGACGCTCCACCATGGAGGCTGGGCATCTGATCCATCAGGGCGGTCAGGTCAGTCATCTTCCAGGGTTGGTATTCTTCATGTTGTCGGTCTGCTGTTGGTCTAAGTGGCATTTGGGAGTTCAATCCCCTTTCCCTAAGTCTGGCAGATTTTCTGATGGGTTCATGCAAGTCAACAACTTCCCCCACCATCACCCCTTTCAAGGCCCAGGTCTTCCCCTTCTCTGCTTCTTCTATTATGGTGGTGTTATGTGACGCTTGTCCCTGACACGCATCCCACTCAGCCTCATAGGTTTTTTCTTCCTTCCTTTGTTCTCCTTCATCATCCTCACTTGGTGGGTCCCCGATTGAGACCCCCCGTGAGCTTCTTAATGAGCCAGACCCTATCGACCCCCAAAGCTCATTGTCCCCTGCACCCCCTTCTGTCATGGATTGGGTACTTCCCCTTTCGACAAACCATTCTGAGAGTCTGGGTTTAGGCTGATTGGGTGCAGCTGCTTGTCTTAGGCCAGATGCTCCCCCTTTCCTGTATAGATCTGACGGTTGGTTTTGAGTCATCATTACCAGGGACTCTGGGTTGGAACCCCCACTTGTGGGACTGGGTCTGGGTTGGGTTCCGCCGGCCGGGTGTGGCTCCTCTCGTCCTTGTGGCTCGCTGTTGGCTCGGACTTCCACACAGTGAAGTACTCCTTGCCCTACGCTTAGTGCCATGTTCCCCTCTAGGTGTCCTCCTTGCACCACGAACACAGGCGCTTGTACCACTGCAGGACTTAGGAATGGGTTATAAGGGTTAGTTGGAGGAGTGGGTGTGTATGCGGGTGGTGTGCTCTTCGCTTCCTGTGGCAGGGTCGGATACAGTGGTGCTGAGGGCGCTGGTATGTCACTCATGGACTGTGTCCCCACTATTGGTGTTGTCTCAGTTGTGGGTTCAATCACCACACCCATCATGTCTGGTTTCTTGTATGGGTGTGCTCGTCGTGTTTCCTCAATTGCCCACGTACCTATCCTTAGCTCAGCCTCTGCTCTCTCTCTGTGTTTAGTCCCTTCCTTCTTGAATAAGTGAGACTTATTCCTTTTCACTTCACTTTCTGTTCCTTCCCTCACTGCCTCCCCTAGCTCTATCTCCATAGAGATGAGTTGCCCTTTAGACGGGGCACCCCGCTAAAGTAACCTGCCTGTGTCCATTTGAGTCTCACTCCCTCCCACACTTTCTTTACTGTCTTATACTGTTCTTTCCCTCCCGCTCTATCCTGTATTCTTTGATCTAGATATTCATTAAATTTGAGTTTTGGGACGGTAGTGGTTGCCATGGTTATACAGTTTATTAGACTATCTTGGTGCTCTTAGCCCGTCACTGGCCGAATCCAGCAATGTATTCTTGGCGCTGACTGAGATTTATCTCTGATGTCCCACCCTCGTACACAAAAAATGTTCAATGCTTTATTATTAGGAATTATTTTGCAAAAGGTATTATTGTTTTTCAATTATTCGAATTATTATATATTTTCCCAAAAGGTATCAGAACCGCCCTTTTGGAACAATATATTAACAAACCCGAGCGCTCCCAAAACAATCATCAATTTAATCCCATGAATTATTTTGCAAAAGTTATTATTGTCTTTCAGGTACTCGAGCTATTATATACTTTCCCAAAAGGTATCAGAATCGCCCTTTTGGAAGAATACATTAACAAACCCAAGCGCTCCTAAAATAATTATCAATCTAATTCTAGGGATTTATTTAGCAAAAGTTATTATTGTTTTTCAGGTATTCGAGTTATTATATATTTTCCCAAAAGGTATCAGAATCGCCCTTTTGGAACAATATATTAGCAAACTTCGAGCGCTCCCAAAATAATTATCAATTTAATTTTGGGAATTATTTTGCAAAAGTTATTATTGTTTTTCAGGTATTCGAGTTATTATATATTTTCCCAAAAGGTATCAGAATCGCCCTTTTGGAACAATATATTAACAAACTCAAGCGCTCCCAAAATAATTATCAATTTAATTTTAGGAATTATTTAGCAAAAGTTATTATTGTTTTTCAATTATTCGAATTATTATATATTTTCCCAAAAGGTATCAGAATCGCCCTTTTGGAAGAATATATTAGCAAACTCGAGCGCTTCCAAAACAATTATCAATCTAATTCTAGGAATTATTGAAATACCAACACCGCAAGAGGGAAAAAGTTCAAGTCAGCTTTTAGCGCAGCGGCTACATAACAGGCAAAATAGGACTCGGTGGTCCTCTTAAAAATTATCAACTAGTTAGTCTCATGAAACGGCCAATCTTACACAACATTCAGGTTATCATTTCAACAATTACATTTTTCATTACATATCAGCATCAACACACGAATTCAGTTTAAGTTCCTCACAGTACATATAGTTGAGTGCCACGTCAACCAAATTGCCCGACTATCTGAACTTGTATTTTTTATTATATATTTTTTTGATTCTCCTCAAGGAGACTCCCAGTCGTTTAAACCATTCAACTGGCGTCTAGTCGGGAGAACCTTTTCTGGACTTGGATTCTCACGGAATTAACTCAACCCGACTATCTGAATCTTTTTATCAAGTCACCAGATCCTTCTCTTGTGGATCAAATAAAAGGGTCCATCGCTTGTGAACCAAAAACTGTAATAGGCTTCTCACTAGAAAGCCGCATTTCAACAGGAAATAAAACCACTGTAACTAGACTTCTTCTCTTAGAGTCACATTTCAACAGTAAAAACCTAAGATTTCAGATATCAACAGCAAAAAATAAAAGGGTCCGTCTCTCGTGAACCTCAACCTCTGTAACTAGACTCCTCCCCTAGAGAGTCACATTTCAACAGTAAAAATAAAAGGGTCCATTTCTAGTGAACCAAACCTCTGTAAATAGACTCCTCACTAGAGAATCACATTTCAACAGAAAATAAAAGTCGGTCCTTCTCTTGTGAACCACTGTAACTAGACTCCTCTCTTGAGAGTCACATTTCAACAGTAAAAAGCCTAAAAAATTCAGATATCTTTACATATGTGCCTTTTGAGTCATAATAGATATGTTATAAATTTATCAGTAATCCATACTCACGCCCAGTAGTACTGATCATAATTTGGGTTTATCCTACAATACAATATGCAGATTTTGTTTTAACAGGTTCTGCTTACCTTTGTATTGACGGCCGTCTAGATCAGTTTCCTGAGGCGAGCTGGATTCCCGGCTGCTCCTGCGGACAGGTCACCCGTCCTTTCAGATCCGTCTCTTACTTGTCTCCTGTCTCTATCAACTTTTATGGACCGAATTCAGAGTTAGAAAACCACCCTCTGCTACCAAGTTCTGTTGATAAAACAAGTTTACTGGAGAACGGAGACCAAGTAGAGACTTTCGGACACGGTGGATAATTGTATAATATGAGGCAGTTTATTCAGAGGTAAAGATATCTGTAAATAGCGTGCACGGACCCGTTCGTCAACCTCGTAGGGAGATATCTGAGAGCGCGCCCTAAACATTGTGTGCTGACATTTTATACAATAAAATAAAGTAGGTTGATTCTAGGAGTTCTGATCTTCTGATTGGTCCTGATGAGTTGGTCGAGGTCACTTCCATTGCATTGGCTCTGAGTCGGGTTGTCTGTCTTCAGATGTTCAGCCTAAAAGAAGGGATTTTGTGTGTGCGTGTGTTATCAGTAATAATGTGTGTGTGTGTAATAATGTGTGTGTGTGTGTGTGTGTGTTTTGGGAAAATGTTCAGCCGAAAGAGGGGATTTTGTGTGTGCGTGTGTTATCAGTAATAATGTGTGTGTGTGTGTGTGTGTTTGTGTTTGTGTGTGTCATGGGAGAACTCGTGAGTTGGAAGGACTGAGAGGCCTATGGCGTGGGTGTTGTTCTTAGCCACCTGCTGACAAGGCCGACAAGATAGAAGTCTTTGTCCATTGTATTAAATCCGAAGGCCCAACACAAGATGGGTCATGCACAAAATTTTAGCCAGACCAAGCTATAACATAATATATTTACTACGACAGTAGTAACGAGTTACATTTACTCCGTTACATTTACTTGAGTAAGTTTTTGAAAAAATTATACTTCTAGGAGTAGTTTTAAATCACTATACTTTTTACTTTTACTTGAGTAGATTTGTGAAGAAGAAACTGTACTCTTACTCCGCTACATTAGGCTACATTGAGGTCGTTACTTTTCTTTTTACCTCTTTGGTATTCATTGTCTTTATCCCCCCGCATATGCCTTATTTTAATGTTTTATTTTGACAGAGAGAGAGACTTCCGCTAAGGCTCTACCACGTGACTGTGTTTCACCAATCAAACGTAGTTGTGCAGTCTCGTCACTTTACCATACTCAATCTCAGTGGCGGGACGGGTTGGCTTTACAGTCATAGCAACACAAAAATGTCAGAATTAGCCGTCGGCAATGCAGACACAGACGAGGAGGAACACCCGCCCCCCTGGCCTCATATTGAAAGCATGTTTACCTTAGTAAAAGTGCGAAAGAACAGCTACATTATGCGGTGTCTTCTGTGTCTACCAAAACAAACGGACATTTCAGCATTCAAGAACTCAACATCTAACTTGAGGAAACATGTAGCGGTAAGTTTCCTAAATTCGTTTTTTTTTGCTGTGGATAGGCGAATTTTTGTCTTTTAGGTTACATATGTTTTAAACATTTTCTATATATATATATATATATGGGTAATTCTTCAACTATGGTACTCTTTGAGCTAGACAGTTTCAGAAAATAAAAACATTTCTACAAACAATTTTTTAGTATCAGTTGGTTTCTCAATCTGTCTGGAAACCTTCCCTGAAGTTGGCTGTGATGATTTGTATTTACTAATATATATTTTTTGCCATTTTTATCTGACAGTCCAAGAAAACGGTCATTTCCATCACATAACAAAACATGTATTTTTAAGAGAAAATAATGAAATATCTTCTGTTATAAATATATTTGATTAAATAGCACACACATATCTGTTCAAATTTGTAATTTATTATTTTTTTCAGAAATGTAACTGTAAAGATTTTACAATGTTTACACAAAAAAACACCTAAAACTAGGTCAATGGAACATTTCATTTTCTTATCATAGCTCAAAATCATATATTTCTCAAAGTGTATACACAAATCTTAGCCCTAACTGCACAATTATCAACACCACTGAATATAGTTGGTTTGATTGTATGTTTTTATATGTTTTACTTTAAAATATGTGTTGTGGTGTAAATGACATGGCGTGGCGGAAGAGACAGTGTGTGGCGGAAATGACAGATAGGCAACTTCCAATTAAAAACAATTTTTCTACTGCTCTATGTGGTGAACCAGAGCAAATCAATAAGCAACAGCATTTGTGAACAAAAACATATCACCAATATTTTTAAATTAAAAACAATCCAAAAAATGAAAAAACATGAATTTGTGTTAAAAATCAGCAAATCATTTCTTCACTGTTTTCTACATGCTGAACTAGAGCAAACTAGTACAAACTAGAGCAAACCCTTTATGTCATCATTACCTTAACATAACCTTAATATAACCAGTTGAATAACAGATAAAATAGGCAATATATTTTGAAATTGAAAACTTATATGCCTATGCTGAACCAGAGCAAACACTCTGTACTTAAACATTACTGTCATGTGTGTTATATCGTAAATCCATGTACTGTCAAACGTAATCATGTGGAATAACAAGTTGAATCTGACTAAATAGACATTGTATTTGCTAAATACTGTATCTGTCAAACTTGCATATGGGCCAGAGGTTCAGTTATGTTTCATGGTCAAGAACAGAGCATATTTCTTTCCAAACTGTTGGCTCCACCATCACATGCCTCTTTGTTACTGGTTGAGGCTCTGGGACCAGCCTGATCACATCTTCTGGCCGGTACCAAATAACATCGTCTCTCATAGGCCAGAAGAACTTGTTTTTGCCAATATGACTCATGGTTCTCACCAGAGCACAACCCTCAGGGTCCACATCCTGTATAATGCCAGGGTAAGGATCCCCATCATACCGTACCACACACCAACTTCCAATCAGTCCCTCATGCAGGTCTATGATGGGTTGAGATGTGCTGGTAAGTGTGCTTGAACTGTACACCTTTGCTTTTGCCTTCGCAACCTTTTTTCTCCCTCTTTTCCTCTGTGGAGTTCTCTCTGGTGTAGGCTCACACAGCTGAGGTGTTTCAGGGATGTCTTCTGCATTAACACTCATGTTGTCTGGTGATGGTGGTGGTGTTGTATGTGCCATGAAACTATTCACTGCTGAGACCATTTTCCATTTCCTACGTCTGTTTCGTTGAGAAATTCGCCACTGTCTTCTCATTTTTCGTTGTTCTCTTTTCGGCATTTCTGTCACAGATTTAACAACACCTTGTTGCTTTTTCTTCAGGTATCTTTCTCTGTCCTTCTTGAGGGACTCTGCATATTTAAGTGGATCTGATTTTATTCTTTCTCTGTATGATCTTGACCTCTGTGCTGTGGTATTGCTTGCCATCTTAAAGAAAGAGCCAAGACATCATGTCAAACCTACTTATCTATTGTTCTCTTATTTACCAACAATATTGTAATATTGTTAAAACTGTTTTTGAATTTAGTATCAGTATTATAGCCCAAATAATTTGCTGTTTAGCACGAACAATGTCATTTCCACCACAACCTGTCTTTACCACCACAATGAACACCGTGGTGGAAATGACTGTGGTGGAAATGACATTTCCCCACTTTCCTCTAAAATCTCATGCTATGTTAGCCTGCTAATATTAGTTTTAGAGTTAGCATTAAATATACACAAATTACACATTATTAAATTAAATGTATCCAGTTATTTTTACGTCCATGTGAAATATGAGCTGTTTGGAAATGACGACCAATAAACATACTCTCAGTTTTACTCATATTTACCTTGATTTTTCTTCTTTTCATTACCCCCTGTAGAGGACACCATTTCATCCAGCCATGTGTTCCACTGTGGAGTTTCTGTTGCTATGGTTACTAAATATACAAACCTAAAACACTGATCCCAGGATTCTATTTTGTACAGTGTGGTGGAAATGACAGTGACCCCAAGGGACAAGGGTTCTATTTATGAAAAATATAGAAAAATGTGAATATGTATCACAATATATAATATGTAGAATTGAAATAAATGGTATTTTATCATTTGTACTTGAAATCTACATTATTTAAATATTTAATTTAGAATTAAGCGAGGTTGAAGATACAAAGTCTGGCTTAGGGACAGAGGGAAAACAGTAAAAACCATGCATAAAAGGCCTCATATTATATAATAAAAATAATGATTGAGCCATGATACATTTTTTATAAGTTCCCCTTAGGGTGGAGTAAGTATGACAAAAACAAAAAAGAAGAAATGTTTTTTAGTTTTTATTATTTCATCCAGGGACAAGAAAAGTACCATAGTTAAAGAATCACCCATATATATATATATATATCCACATTTGATGTGATAATAAGTCTCTTTTAATGTCTTGATCTCCCTGTAGCCTCACATATTTTTTTTTTGTCCACAGAGGATTCACCCCAACAAACTGGCAAAGTACACAGACTTACTAGAGAACCACAGAAAGCGTAAGTCCTCCTCTTCCAGTGATACTCTTGTGAAAAATGCAAAAATCACAGCCTTTGCTGCCCCAGGGCAGGTAACACAAGCAACGCTTGACAAGCTGATGCTAAATTTTGTATGTGAGGCCAACCAACCATTTTCTGTGGTTGAGACGCCATCCTTCAATACTTTGATAGAAACCTTGCAACCTCATACAGTAATGACAAGGAAAACGTTATGCACAAGAATACAAGAAGCTGCAAAACACAAGAAGAGCATAATCATCAAAAAGCTGAGTGCTGTGAACTATGTTGCTAACGTAGCTACTTAGGTGTCACCTGTCACTGGATAGGCACTCCACATTGGCTTGTAGACCTGTCAAAGGCTCACACACGTTTGATGTCCTTGCTGCTGCATTAGAGGAAATACATTCTGAGTACCACATCAGGGAAAAAGTGACCAGGACGACAACAGACAGTGGCTCAAACTTCCTTTCGATTATATGGTGAGGAGAAAGAGGAGGAAGCCATCAATGTACAAGAGGAGAGTGACTCCACCCTTGATGATGCAACAGAAGATCAGAGTGAGTCAGAGGTGGAGTATCAAGATGTCTGCAATCGTGGATGACAACACAGGCCTTGAGTACCAACTTCCAAGGCACCAAAAGTGTGCATGCCATCTCCTCAATCTTATATCCACAGTTGATGCCACTGCTGCAAACGAAACCTACAAGAGGCTGTCTCGGTCTTCTTTTGCAAAATGTCATGCTCTTTGGAATAAAACCAGCAGGTCAACCATGGCTCATGAAACAGTGGAACGTGAATGCAAGCTACAGTTTCTCCGACCCAATCAGACACGCTGGAGCTCCCTGTTCCTCGCTGTAGAAAGGATTGTGCGCATTCACCGAGAGCAAGGAGAACAAGCAATTCGCAATGTCTGCACAGCATTAAAGATAAAGATGTAAGTTGACAAAATGTATATTTTGTTTTTAAAGAATAATAAAAGTAAATAAGCCTTGCTGATTAATGGGTGAATCCACTTGTCTCAAGTAACTAAGTTTTCTTTGCATGGTGGTGTGACAATTGTGGATGACTTGAATGAAATATATGTATATATATTTTTTTGTATTTAACATGTACAATGCATAATAAAGACATTGTACCAGAAATAGCTATAAGTAATTGTTTTATCGTTACATCTTTTATAGGTTCAATCCAGCTGAAAATGGGTTTTTGGTCGAGTATGCTGCTGTGATGAAGCCTGTTGCCATGGCCCTTAATATCCTCCAAGGGGAATCCTCTGTGCATATGGGCCTCCTGCTGCCAACACTTTACCAGTTGCGGGACAAGCTGAAGAAGTTGGAGTCAACTTGCAAAATGTGTACACCTCTTGTTCACGCCCTGCAGCAAGGGATCCAGAAACGTTTTGGAGATGTCATGAAAGAGCCTGAGCTGATTGCAGCAGCAATACTCCTACCAAGATTCAGAACATCCTGGACCACAGAGGAGAACATCTTAAATGCTAGTAAATATACTTGTTTATCAATTCAAATGTGAACCAGTAGACATTGACCTATATAACTCTGTATAATGTTACTGTCATTTAGGATTATAGTGTGTCAGTGACAAACCACAGGGTGGCAATATAGTTAGTGTGACTTTTTTTTTGCTGACTTTTCTTGTTAGATATTGGAACTGGAAGTAAACATAATGCCCAATCTACAACTACATCACTCTCCTCTAATGCCTTTTAGAGAACATGCATTCAGCTTAATTTGTGTTCTGGGATACTAGGCCTGCAATATTGTTTTATTTGGCCATCTATCATGGACTGGTGCTTTTTCAGTTGATGTGTACTGCTGCTCTTTTCCTCTGCTCAGTGAGATGTGCAGTGTGGCCTAATCACAGATCAGAGTATTCATTTCTAGGCACACGGAAAAAGGGCTGTTGCTTGCCATGCAATACAAAGGTACTGAGTAGGCCTAATCAACACCTATTGATTATTTTACGTTGACCGCTTCCTTCTGGTGTGCAGTTTTCTGTTCAGCATGCCTGGTATGAAATGTTTGTGTGTTTCCTTCTGTTGTTCTGTCACTGTGGAGACACACACACAGTTTATGAGAGTTTATGGGCTGCCTCATTCTAGTTCTGCCTGGTAAAAAAAAGTATAAAGGTTTGGAAATTTGTGTTACTTGTGCTTATTTATTTTTTATTTATTATTATTTTATTTTTTAATACTTGAATTTACCTGAATTATTTTAATTTAAGCTATTTTGTAATTCATTAAAGATGATTATTTTGTATTTTTGTCTGTCTGATTGTTGTCTTGTGTTAAAAAATAAATCAGACGTTACTCAACAGTTACTCAGTACTTGAGTAGTTTTTTCACCAAGTACTTTTTTACTCTTACTCAAGTAATTATTTGGATGACTACTTTTTACTTTTACTTGAGTCATATTATTCTGAAGTAACAGTACTTTTACTTGAGTACAATTTTTGGCTACTCTACCCACCTCTGCATACATGTCAGATTTCAATACTGGCCGATGTCATAACTCGGGAGGATGTCTTCTCTCGAATGAGCCATTGATCATATTTTTGCGATATTCCTACCTTGAGAAATTTGTAATTTAACGGAGGGTGTAGCACATTTTTCCTATTTGTCTGCCTCTTTAGTCCATGGTGCATTGCATCAAATACTTCTATAATTTAACGGTATTGCAGCTGCCAAATATATTATAGAAAGGAGATAGGAAACCAATTAATAAAGAACGTATAACGCTCCACCAGCAGACTGTCGTCCAATCGCGTTCACGTCGTCACGCGGTTGCTAAGCACTCGTCACGCAATCCTGTCTCAAGGTCAGTGTATATGTCGAGAAACGTTTCTTATTTTCCTCGAAAGTACGTAACATCACGATTCCAAAACTATACGACACTACAGATATCAAGTTAATTATCTCAGATCTCGGAAAAGACTTGTAATGTTGTAGTTTTTGTTGACGAAATTCGTGCTAATGTTGGGTTTTTGAGCTAGCGCCCAATAGACTCCCATTCACTCCTTGAGGGAGAGCGCGCTATGTCCCAGAATCGCCCAGAAAGCACCGCGCTGCCCATTGACGTACCATGGGCAACGTTTCCTATATCCTCAAAAGTATATCTGCCGTTGCGAATGTTAGGCTCCACTCTGAGTCACATCGATCTGCAGGTTGAACATGGTGAGATTGTAGACTCCTGAAGTGATAGTGCAGTTTGTTTAGTTGATTTTAGAGCTAACTAGCTAGGTTACATGCTGATATAGATTTTGGTATTATTGTGTGTAGTTACGGCCAGCCAGCCCATAGAGAGAGCATAGCATTGCATTGTGGATTTTGTAGTCGATTTGAGCTGCGTCCCCTGGTATCATATAAACACACATAAAACATCAAAGAATGCATAGAATTGCGGGAAATTAACTTTAAAACTGCAACATTTTCTCTCCACCAACAAGGGTGTCAACAGTTTGGTTTCGTATGTGTTGCGAGGTGGGGGTTTGTTACTACGCAGATAAATTACATTATCCATCGGGGCCTTTGCCACCAATTACATTTGTGCGACCGGACCTTCTCAAATAGTACTTGAGTACCCCTGGTCTATACTTAGTGAGTGGCTGTCTGGCTGACACATTCGATTTTATTTTATTTTAGGGTCGTGGGAGAAACTGCCAGTGGACACAGTGCCCTTCGCTCCCGCTTAAACGGCGTAGCAAGTACACTACATTACCAAAAGTATGTGGACACCTGCTCGTCAAACATCTCATTACAAAATCATGGGCAATAATATGGAGTTGGTCCCCCCCTTTGCTGCTAGTTTACATACACCTTAGCCAAATACATTTAAACTCAGTTTTTCACAATTCCTGACATGTAATCCTAGTTAAAATTCCCTGTCTTAGGTCAGTTAGGATCACCACTTTATTTTAAGAATGTGAAATGTCAGAATAATAGTAGAGATAATTATTTATTTCAGCTTTTATTTCTTTCATCACATTCCCAGTGGGTCAGAAGTTTACATACACTCAATTAGTATTTGGTAGCATTGCCTTTAAATTGTTTAACTTGGGTCAAACGTTTCGGGTAGCCTTCCACAAGCTTCCCACAATAAGTTGGGTGAATTTTGGCCCATTCCTCCTGACAGAGCTGGTGTAACTGAGTCAGGTTTGTAGGCCTCCTTGCTCGCACACGCTTTTTCAGTTCTGCCCACAAATGTTCTATAGGATTGAGGTCAGGGCTTTGTGATGGCCACTCCAATACCTTGACTTTGTTGTCCATTTTGCCTCAACTTTGGAAGTATTTATTTATTTTTATTTTATTTATTTTATTTCACCTTTATTTAACCAGGTAAGCCAGTTGAGAACAGGTTCTCATTTACAACTGCGACCTGGCCAAGACAAAGCAAAGTAGTGCAACAAAAACAACACAGAGTTACATATGGGGTAAAAAAAAACAAAGTCAGAAATACAACAGAAAATATATATACAGTGTGTGCAAATGTAGCAAGTTATGGAGGTAAGGCAATAAATAGGCTATAGTGCAGAATAATTACAATAGTATTAACACTGGAATGCTAGATGTGCAAGAGATTATGTGCAAATAGAGATACTGGGGTGCAAAAGAGCAAATTAAATAACAATATAGGGATGAGGTAGTTGGGTGGGCTAATTTCAGATGGGCTGTGTACAGGTGCAGTGATCGGTAAGGTGCTCTGACAACTGATGCTTAAAGTTATTGAGGGAGATAAGAGTCTCCAGCTTCAGAGATTTTTGCAATTCGTTCCAGTCATTGGCAGCAGAGAACTGGAAGGAATGGCGGCCAAAGGAGGTGTTGGCTTTGGGAATGACCAGTGAGATATACCTGCTGGAGCGCAGACTACGGGTGGGTGCTGCTATGGTGACCAATGAGCTAAGATAAGGCGGGGATTTGCCTAGCAGTGATTTATAGATGGCCTGGAGCCAGTGGGTTTGACGACGAACATGTAGTGAGGACCAGCCAACAAGAGCGTACAGGTCACAGTGGTGGGTAGTGTATGGGGCTTTGGAGACAAAACGGATGGCACTGTGATAGACTACATCCAATTTGCTGAGTAGAGTGTTGGAGGCTATTTTATAAATGACATCGCCGAAGTCAAGGATCGGTAGGATAGTCAGTTTTACGAGGGCATGTTTGGCAGCATGAGTGAAGGAGGCTTTGTTGCGAAATAGGAAGCCGATTCTAGATTTAACTTTGGATTGGAGATTCTTTATGTGAGTCTGGAAGTTGAGTTTACAGTCTAACCAGACACCTAGATATTTGTAGTTGTCCACATACTCTAGGTCAGACCCGTCGAGAGTGGTGATTCTAGTCGGGTGGGCGGGTGCTAGCAGCGTTCGATTGAAAAGCATGCATTTAGTTTTACTAGTGTTTAAGAGCAGTTGAAGGCTACTGAAGGATTGTTGTATGGCATTGAAGCTCGTTTGGAGGTTTGTTAACACAGTGTCCAATGAAGGGCCAGATGTATACAAAATGGTGTCGTCTGCGTAGAGGTGGATCTGAGAGTCACCAGCAGCAAGAGCGACATCATTGATATACACGGAGAAAAGTGTCGGCCCAAGAATTGAACCCTGTGGCACCCCCATAGAGACTGCCATAGGTCCAGACAACAGGCCCTCCGATTTGACACACTGAACTCTATCTGAGAAGTAGTTGGTGAACCAGGCGAGGCAGTCATTTGAGAAACCAAGGCTATTTAGTCTGCCAATAAGAATGCGGTGGTTGACAGAGTCGAAAGCCTTGGCCAGGTCGATGAAGACGGCTGCACAGTACTGTCTATTATCAATCGCGGTTATAATATCATTTAGGACCTTGAGCGTGGCTGAAGTGCACCCGTGACCAGCTCGGAAACCGGATTGCATAGCGGAGAAGGTACGGTGGTATTCGAAATGGTCGATGATCTGTTTATTAACTTGGCTTTCGAATACTTTCGAAAGGCAGGGCAGGATGGATATAGGTCTGTAGCAGTTTGGATCTAGAGTGTCACCCCCTTTGAAGAGGGGGATGACCGCGGCAGCTTTCCAATCTCTGGGGATCTCAGACGTTATGAAAGAGAGGTTGAACAGACTAGTAATAGGGGTTGCGACAATTTCGGCGGCTAGTTTTAGGAAGAAAGGGTCCAGATTGTCTAGCCCAGCTGATTTGTAGGGGTCCAGATTTTGCAGCGCTTTCAAAACATCAGCTGTCTGAATTTGTGTGAAGGAGAAGCGGGGGGGCATGGGCAAGTTGCAGCAGAGGGTGCAGAGTTGGTGGCCGGGTTAGTGGTAGCCAGATGGAAAGCATGGCCAGCTGTAGCAAAATGCTTGTTGAAATTCTCGATTATTGTAGATTTATCGGTGGTGATAGTGTTTCCTAGCCTCAGTGCAGTGGGCAGCTGGGAGGAAGTGCTCTTATTCTCCATGGACTTTACAGTGTCCCAAAACTTTTTGGAGTTAGTGCTACAGGATGCAAATTTCTGTTTGAAAAAGTTAGCCTTTGCTTTCCTGACTGCTTGTGTATATTGGTTCCTAACTTCCCTGAAAAGTTGCATATCGCGGGGCTTTTTGATGCTAATGCTGTACGCCACAGGATGTTTTTGTGCTGGTCAAGGGCAGTCAAGTCTGAGGAGAACCAGGGGCTATATCGGTTCTTAGTTCTGTATTTTTTGAATGGGGCATGTTTATTTAAGATTGAGAGGAAATTACTTTTAAGGAACAACCAGGCATCCTCTACTGACGGAATGAGATCTATATCCATCCAGGATACCTGGGCCAGGTCAATTAGGAAGGCCTCCTCGCTAAAGTGTTTTAGGGAGCGTTTGACAGTGATGAGGGGTGGTTGTTTGACCGCGGACCCCGTTACGGACGCAGGCAATAAGGCAGTGATCGCTGAGATCCTGGTTGAAGACAGCTGAGGTGTATTTAGAGGGTATGTTAGTCAGGATGATATCTATGAGGGTACCCATGTTTAAGGATTTAGGGTTGTACCTGGTAGGTTCGTTGATAATTTGCGTGAGGTTGAGGGCATCTAGCTTGGATTGTAGGATGGCTGGGGTATTAAGCATATCCCAATTTAGGTCACCAAGCAGTACAAACTCAGAGGATAAATGGGGGCAATCAATTCACATATGGTGTCCAGGGCACAGCTGGGGGGCTGAGGGGGTCTGTAGCAAGCGGCAACAGTGAGAGACTTATTTCTGGAAAGGTGGATTTTTAGAAGTAGAAGCTCAAACTGTTTGGGCACAGACCTGGATAGTATGATAGAGCTCTGCAGGCTATCTCTACAGTAGATTGCAACTCCACCCCCTTTGGCAGTTCTATCTAGACGGAAAATGTTATAGTTGGGGATGGAAATTTCAGAATTTTTGGTGGCCTTCCTGAGCCAGGATTCAGACACTGCTAGAACATCAGGGTTGGCAGAGTGTGCTAACGCAGTGAATAACTCAAACTTAGGAAGTAGACTTCTGATATTTATGTGCAAGAAACCAAGACTTTTGCGATTACAGAAGTCAACAAATGATAGCTCCTGGGGAGTAGGAGTGATACTGGGGGCTACAGGGCCTGGGTTAGCCTCTACATCACCAGAGGAACAGAGGAGGACTAGAATAAGGATACGGCTAAAGGCTTTAAGAACTGGTCTTCTAGTGCGTTGGGTACATAGAATAAAGGGGGCAGATTTCCGGGTGTTATAGAAAAGATTCAGGGCATTATGTACAGACAAGGATATGGAAGGATATGAGTAAAGTGGAGGTAAACCTAAGCGTTGGGTAACACTGAAAGAGATAGTATCTCTAGAGGCATCAATTGAGTCGGTCTCTGAGTGTATGGGTGGAGGGACAAAAGAGCTAACTAAGGCAGGTTTAGCTAGGCTGGGGGGTCTACAGTGATATAGTACAATTAGAAATAACCGAAACAACAATAAACTAACCATGTTTGGGCTGAGGCTAAACATAAACAGGATGTAGTACCGTAAAAAAGGAACAGTCCAGCAGATATCAGCTGTATAGCTGAGTTATCATAAGGTCCGGTGGTGAAGTGCTGGTGAGTAAGAGGCCACGGCTAGCGTGTGCTACGTCCGTTTTGTTGTAGCCAGCTGGTAGCGAAGAATCCGGAGTTAAAGGTCCAGTGATTCCGGCGGAAAAACTGATATGTTCTGGGTCGATAACGCGCAGTGCTGACTGGCCGAATATCCGGTGATCAAAGTCCAGTGATTAAAATTAATCCCGCGGGAAAAAAATCAAATGTTCTGGGTGAAACACTGCTAGCTGTGGCTAATAGCAAGTAGCTAGTCCAGTAGCTAGTTCAGTTTAGTGAGTAAGCGTGTGCTAACGGGCCAGGGCTAGCAGATGGATGGAATCTTCGTGGTTACGTCGTAACCACATCAGACGATTTCGTCGGCAGACCAGTCGTGTAGGATCGGCGGGGCTCCGTGTCAATACTATGTGGTCCCGTCCGGTTGATAGAGAGGTAGATAGCCGGGAGATGGGCCTAGCTCAGGTTGATTAGCCAGACCACAGCGTCCGTTTTGTTGTAGCCAGCTGGTAGCGATTAATCCGGAGTTAAAGGTCCAGTGAATCAGTGATTCCGCGGAAAAACTGATATGTTCTGGGTCGATAACGCGCTGTGCAGACTGGCCGAATATCCGGTGATCAATGTCCAATGATTAAAATTAATCCCGCGGAAAAAAATCCAATGTTCTGGGTGAAAACACCGCTAGCTGTGGCTAATAGCAAATAGCAAGTAGCTAGTTAGCTGGCTAGCTAGTTTCAACTGGAGATTCTAGATTCTAGATAAAGGTAAGTCAATAATAGAATCCGTTCCACATTGAGTGAGGCGGGTTGCAGGAAAGTATATCTTGTAGAAGGATGAAAAGTCTGATAGGGAAATATGTACGAAAAATGTACGAAAATAGGGTATTTACAGGCTATTTACAGACAGACGATAAAAACACAACTGCACTACTTCGCCATCTTGGGGTCATGCTTGGGGTCATTGTCCATTTGGAAGACCCATTGTCCATTTAAGACCCATTTACGACCAAGCTTTTTAACTTCCTGACTGATGTCTTGAGATGTAGCTTCAATATATCCACATACATTTTCCTTCCTCATGATGCCATCTATTTTGTGAAGTGCACCAGACCCTCCTGCAGCAAAGCACCCCCCACAGCATGATGCTGCCACCCCCGTGCTTCACGGTTGGGATGGTGTTCTTCGGCTTGCAAGCAGCCCCCTTTTTCCTCCAAACATAACGATGGTCATTATTGCCAAACAGTTCTATTTTTGTTTAATCAGACCAGAGGACATTTCTCAAAAAAGTACGATCTTTGTCCCCATGTGCAGTTGCAAACCGTAGTCTGGCATTTTTTATGGTGGTTTTGGAGCAGTGACTTCTTCCTTGCTGAGCGGCCTTTCAGGTTGTTGATATAGGACTACTAGGTGTTGCTCGATGGAGGGGAAAGTAGCAGAGACAGATTCCTAGATCTATGTATCCCACTGTAAGACTATTCTAACTCAGAGGAGAAAGATGACATCGCCACTGCGGAGCATTGTTTTTGTGTTTGTGTCTGTGTGTTTTTGCAGTGAATCTCAACTTCCCTATTGGTAAGATGCTAGACGGACACACTCCACAGAGCGATGTTGATAAATGGAGAAGGACTATGGATGAAAAGAGACCATAGTGACGGAAGAAGATTAAGAGATAACAGGACCATACATAGTCACCCAGTCTACACCAATGGAGGTATGGATAGAGGGGAGATCGACCAGGTATCATGTAAACCACTGCAACAGACTACTAGGAGGAACCCGACGACCTAGAGATAAGGGAGCTGAGGATGCTGGAGATGACAAGGATCAGGTGATGGGGAGACGATGTTAAGAGGAATGCTACTGATGAGCTACGTGTTCTGGGTGATTCCCTCATTGGAAGGACAGACTGACATACCTCCAAGAACATCAAGATCTTCCAGATTTTCAAGAAGCACCTTACTAGCACACCATTCAGTTCTATGTATTTGTAGGGTTTACTTAATAGAAATTGGGGAGTATATTAGAAATTGGTATTAAGAATAATTGGTAAACATGATAATTTGTCATACAGTAAATGCTTATATGGATTTATTGGATTAGAAATGAAATCAATTAAACTGTTATGTTTTGTCTTCTAGTGAGGTAAACACAGATGGTGTCTTGATGCATAGCAGGGATAATTTGGCCTACAATGGTGTGTACCTAAATAAAAAGAAACAACCTATGAACCGGATGAAGATGAATATCAGAGGCGTTGAAGACATTTCTGTAAGCACCACTTCTACATGCAACTGGTGTACAACAGCCAATTGAAGCTATCAAATGATTTTCTCATGTTTTTATATCAAGAGAGTGGGACAGGAGTCCACCATTGAGTGAGAATGGAGAAATATATGTTCAAAGGCAACATTTCTTATGTTGTGGACATAATGGTTGGCAAATGGACAAGACAATGGGTTGTAGGGAAGGTGGTGACTCGGATGAGACATTGTAGTTGTGACATTGTCATGGGCAGGTCATTTTGAAATATGAAGTTGTCTGAAGAACATAATAGAGAGACGCCAGAAGATTTAAGTGCCGGGAGAAAAAAGGGGTTGCTTAGCTGTGTTAATAAAAATTTGTATTTATCTAAATTTGCTAATTTGGCCAATAGGTACTTAACTCAACCAAATTTAGAATGACCATTCTTATTGATTCACTTGGTCCTATCACTCAAAATGAAAACCCTTAATTTTATCACCCATTACAACTGTCAGAATGTACACTTATATTAACATACAGTATAAACATCCATAATTATATTATGACTTTCCTCATCCTGATAATAAATACAGATCATTATCTCAATGCATTCTTAATACTATTAATTTAGCAGTGTATATACAGTGAGGGAAAAAAGTATTTGATCCCCTGCTGATTTTGTATGTTTGCCCACTGACAAAGAAATGATCAGTCTATACGCATGTCAAAAATGTTATAAATTGATTTGCATTTTAATGAGGGAAATAAGTATTTGACCCCCTCTCAATCAGAAAGATTTCTGGCTCCCAGGTGTCTTTTCTACAGGTAACGAGCTGAGATTATGAGCACACTTTTAAAGGGAGTGCTCCTAATCTCAGTTTGTTACCTGTATAAAAGACACCTGTCCACAGAAGCAATCAGATTCCAAACTCTCCACCATGGCCAAGACTAAAGAGCTCTCCAAGGATGTCAGGGACAAGATTGTAGACCTACACAAGGCTGGAATGGGCTACAAGACCATTGCCAAGCAGCTTGGTGAGAAGGTGATAACAGTTGGTGCGATTATTCGCAAATGGAAGAAACACAAAATAACTGTCAATCTCCCTCGGCCTGGGGCTCCATGCAAAATCTCACCTCGTGGAGTTGCAATGATCATGAGAATGGTGAGGAATCAGCCCAGAACTACACTGGAGGATCTTGTCAATGATCTCAAGGCAGCTGGGACCATAGTCACCAAGAAAACAATTGGTAACACTACGCCGTGAAGGACTGAAATCCTGCAGCGCCCGCAAGGTCCCCCTGCTCAAGAAAGCACATATACAGGGCCGTCTGATGTTTGCCAATGAACATCTGAATGATTCAGAGAAGAACTGGGTGAAAGTGTTGTGGTCAGATGAGACCAAAATCGAGCTCTTTGGCATCAACTCAACTCGCCGTGTTTGGAGGAGGAGGAATGCTGCCTATGACCTCAAGAACACCATCCCCACCGTTAAACATGGAGGTGGAAACATTATGCTTTGTGGGTGTTTTTCTGCTAATGGGACAGGACAACTTCACCGCATCAAAGGGACGATGGACGGGGCCATGTACCGTCAAATTTTGGGTGAGAACCTCCTTCCCTCAGCCAGGGAATTGAAAATGGGTCGTGGATGGGTATTCCCGCATGACAATGACCCAAAACACACGGCCAAGGCAACAAAGGAGTGGCTCAAGAAGAAGCACATTAAGGTCCTGGAGTGGCCTAGCCAGTCTCCAGACCTTAATCCCATAGAAAATCTGTGGAGGGAGCTGAAGGTTTGAGTTGCCAAACGTCAGGCTCGAAACCTTAATGACTTGGAGAAGATCTGCAAAGAGGAGTGGAACAAAATCCCACCTGAGATGTGTGCAAACCTGGTGGCCAACTACAAGAAACGTCTGACCTCTGTGATTGCCAACAAGGGTTTTGCCACCAAGTACTAAGTCATGTTTTGCAGAGGGGTCAAATACTTATTTCCCTCATTAAAATGCAAATCAATTTATAACATTTTTGACATGCGTTTTTCTGGATTTTTTTGTTGTTATTCTGTCTCTCACTGTTCAAATAAACCTACCATTAAAATTATAGACTGATCATGTCTTTGTCAGTGGGCAAATGTACAAAATCAGCAGGGGATCAAATACTTTTTTCCCTCACTGTATATACACTGCTAAATTAATAGTATTAAGAATGCATTGAGATAATGATCTGTATTTATTATCAGGATGAGGAAAGTCATAATATAATTATGGATGTTTATACTGTATGTTAATATAAGTGTACATTCTGACAGTTGTAATGGGTGATAAAATTAAGGGTTTTCATTTTGAGTGATAGGACCAAGTGAATCAATAAGAATGGTCATTCTAAATTTGGTTGAGTTAAGTAATTTGGTTTTGGGTTATAATTTATAAGATGACTGAGTGATTTAAGTAAATCATTAGTATGTATTAGTATAAATATTTTCAAGATGAAGGATATTGCTTGTACAATTGAGAACTATCTTATATAGATATTAGGTTAAAACAGTGATACATTATGGTAATGTCTTAAGATACACTTATGATTTATTTTGAGTAGACATTGTTGAATCATACTGTTTGAAACATGGCAGTTAATGTGAGGGATTGGGTT
Organism: Coregonus clupeaformis; assembly: GCF_020615455.1. Taxonomy (NCBI): domain Eukaryota; kingdom Metazoa; phylum Chordata; class Actinopteri; order Salmoniformes; family Salmonidae; genus Coregonus; species Coregonus clupeaformis. Next base: position 47,402,835 of record NC_059210.1, on the reverse strand, counting down.
AACGTATTAACATATTTGTCACTATATACATTTAAAGTATTGGGTGGTATTGATATGGATGTTTAGAGTGGTACATATCTATGTTGTAGGCAAGTACTTAATTGGTTCCTATCATGGAGTTTTGGTATTTCAGACATAGGAATGTTTATGCTATTTTCATCTGATCTGATTGTGGTTAAATTTTTCAATCATTTTTTAATTTTTTTAATTTCACCTTTATTTAACCAGGTAAACCAGTTGAGAACAAGTTCTCATTTACAACTGCGACCTGGCCAAGATAAAGCAAAGCAGTGCGATAAAAACAACAACACAGAGTTACATATGGGGTAAAACAAAACAAAGTCAAAAATACAACAGAAATACATATATATACAGTGTGTGCAAATTTAGCAAGTTATGGAGGTAAGGCAATAAAATAGGCTATAGTGCAAAATAATTACAATTAGTATTAACACTGGAATGATAGATGTGCAAGAGATGATGTGCAAATAGAGATACTGGGGTACAAATGAGCAAAATAAATAACAATATAGGGATGAGGTAGTTGGGCGGGCTAATTTCAGATGGGCTGTGTACAGGTGCAGTGATCGGTAAGGTGCTCTGACAACTGATGCTTAAAGTTAGTGAGGGAGATAAGTGTCTCCAGCTTCAGAGATTTTTGCAATTTGTTCCAGTCATTGGCAGCAGAGAACTGGAAGGAATTGCGGCCAAAGGAGGTGTTGGCTTTGGGGATGACCAGTGAGATATACCCGCTGGAGCGCAGACTACGGGTGGGTGTTGCTATGGTGACCAATGAGCTAAGATAAGGCGGGGATTTGCCTAGCAGTGATTTATAGATGGCCTGGAGCCAGTGGGTTTGGCGACGAATATGTAGTGAGGACCAGCCAACAAGAGCGTACAGGTCACAGTGGTGGGTATTATATGGGGCTTTGGAGACAAAACGGATGGCACTGTGATAGACTACATCCAATTTGCTGAGTAGAGTGTTGGAGGCTATTTTGTAAATGACATCGCCGAAGTCAAGGATCGGTAGGATAGTCAGTTTTACGAGGGCATGTTTGGCAGCATGAGTGAAGGAGGCTTTGTTGCGAAATAGGAAACCGATTCTAGATTTAACTTTGGATTGGAGATTCTTAATGTGAGTCTGGAAGGAGAGTTTACAGTCTAACCAGACACCTAGATATTTGTAGTTGTCCACATACTCTAGGTCAGACCCGTCGAGAGTAGTGATTCTAGTCGGGTGGGCGGGTGCAAGCAGCGTTCGGTTGAAGAGCATGCATTTAGTTTTACTAGTGTTTAAGAGCAGTTGGAGGCTACTGAAGGAGTGTTGTATGGAATTGAAGCTCATTTGGAGGTTTGTTAACACAGTGTCCAATGAAGGGCCAGATGTATACAAAATGGTGTCGTCTGCGTAGAGGTGGATCTGAGAGTCACCAGCAGCAAGAGCGACGTCATTGATATACACAGAGAAAAGAGTCGGCCCAAGAATTGAACCCTGTGGCACCCCCATAGAGACTGCCATAGGTCCAGACAACAGGCCCTCCGATTTGACACATTGAACTCTATCTGAGAAGTAGTTGGTGAACCAGGCGAGGCAGTCATTTGAGAAACCAAGGCTATTTAGTCTGCCAATAAGAATGCGGTGGTTGACAGAGTCGAAAGCCTTGGCCAGGTCAATGAAAACGGCTGCACAGTACTGTCTATTATCGATCGCGGTTATAATATCGTTTAGGACCTTGAGCGTGGCTGAAGTGCACCCATGACCAGCTCGGAAACCGGATTGCATAGCGGAGAAGGTACGGTGGGATTCGAAATGGTCGGTGATCTGTTTGTTGACTTGGCTTTCAAAAACTTTTGAAAGGCAGGGCAGGATGGATATGGGTCTGTAACAGTTTGGATCTAGAGTGTCACCCCCTTTGAAGAGGGGGATGACCGCGGCAGCTTTCCAATCTCTGGGGATCTCAGACGTTACGAAAGAGAGGTTGAACAGGCTAGTAATAGGGGTTGCGACAATTTCGGTGGCTAGTTTTAGAAAGAAAGGGTCCAGATTGTCTAGCCCAGATGATTTGTAGGGGTCCAGATTTTGCAGCTCTTTTAGAACATCAGCTGTCTGGATTTGTGTGAAGGAGAAGCTGGGGGGCATGGGCAAGTTGCAGCGGAGGGTGCAGAGCTGGTGGCCGGGGTAGTGGTAGCCAGGTGGAAAGCATGGCCAGCCGTAGCAAAATGCTTGTTGAAATTCTCGATTATTGTAGATTTATCGGTGGTGATAGTGTTTCCTAGCCTCAGTGCAGTGGGCAGCTGGGAGGAAGTGCTCTTATTTTCCATGGACTTTACAGTGTCCCAAAACTTTTTGGAGTTAGTGCTACAGGATGCAAATTTCTGTTTGAAAAAGTTAGCCTTTGCTTTCCTAACTGCTTGTGTATATTGGTTCCTAACTTCCCTGAAAAGTTGCATATCGCGGGGGCTATTTGATGCTAATGCAGTACGCCACAGGATGTTTTTGTGCTGGTCAAGGGCAGTCAAGTCTGAGGAGAACCAGGGGCTATATCTGTTCTTAGTTCTGTATTTTTTGAATGGGGCATGTCTATTTAAGATTGAGAGGAAATTACTTTTAAAGAACAACCAGGCATCCTCTACTGACGGAATGAGATCTATATCCATCCAGGATACCTGGGCCAGGTCAATTAGGAAGGCCTGCTCGCTGAAGTGTTTTTGGGAGCGTTTGACAGTGATGAGGGGTGGTCGTTTGACCGCGGACCCGTTACGGACGCAGGCAATAAGGCAGTGATCGCTGAGATCCTGGTTGAAGACAGCGGAGGTGTATTTAGAGGGTAAGTTAGTCAGGATGATATTTATGAGGGTACCCATGTTTACGGATTTAGGGTTGTACCTGGTAGGTTCGTTGATAATTTGTGTGAGATTGAGGGCATCTAGTTTAGATTGTAGGATGGCCGGGGTGTTAAGCATATCCCAATTTAGGTCACCAAGCAGTACGAACTCTGAGGATAGATGGGGGCAATCAATTCACATATGGTGTCCAGGGCACAGCTGGGGGCTGAGGGGGTCTGTAGCAAGCGGCAACAGTGAGAGATTTATTTCTGGAAAGGTGGATTTTTAGAAGTAGAAGCTCAAACTGTTTGGGCACAGACCTGGATAGTATGATAGAGCTCTGCAGGCTATCTCTACAGTAGATTGCAACTCCACCCACTTTGGCAGTTCTATCTAGACGGAAAATGTTATAGTTGGGGATGGAAATTTCAGAATTTTTGGTGGCCTTCCTAAGCCAGGATTCAGACACTGCTAGAACATCAGGGTTGGCGGAATGTGCTAACGCAGTGAATAACTCAAACTTAGGAAGGAGGCTTCTGATATTTATGTGCAGAAAACCAAGACTTTTACGGTTACAGAAGTCAACAAATGATAGCTCCTGGGGAGTAGGAGTGATACTGGGGGCTGCAGGGCCTGGGTTAGCCTCTACATCACCAGAGGAACAGAGGAGGACTAGAATAAGGATACGACTAAAGGCTTTAAGAACTGGTCTTCTAGTGCGTTGGGTACATAGAATAAAGGGGGCAGTTCTCCGGGCGTTGTAGAAAAGATTCAGGGCATTATGTACAGAAAAGGATATGGAAGGATATGAGTACAGTTCAGGTAACCCTAAGCGTTGGGTAACAATGAAAGAGATAGCGTCATTGGAGGCACCGATTGAGCCGGTCTCGGCGTGTATGGGGGGTGGAACAAAGGAACTATATGAGGCAGTTTGAGAGGGACTAGTGGTTCTACTGTGAAATTGTATAATAAGAACTAACCCAAACAGCAATAGGCAAGGCATAATTGACATGGGAGAGAGGCATAAAGCAGTCACAGGTGTTATTAGAGAGAGCTAAGACAACAACTGGAAATAGCGATAACGTTTGGGCTAAGACTAAACAGAATAAACAGGACAGGGTACCGTGTAAAGGAACAGTCCAGCAGGCATCAGCTGTGCAGCTGAGTGATCATAAGGTCCAGTGAACAGCAATATGTGAGTCCGAGAGCAGTTCAAATTGGTGCTTCAGCACAGCTAGCAGGGAGCACAGTTGTAGTTCGCGTGTGCTAGCGGGCCGGGGCTGGCAGATGGATCTTCGTGGTCGTCGCAACTGGAAGCCTGATGAAACCACATCAGACTATTTCGTCGGCAAACCAGTCGTGTTGGATCGGCGGGGCTCAGTGTCAACACTAGGAGGTCCGGTCCGGTTGACAGAGAGGTAGATAGCCGGGAGATGGGCCTGAGGCTAGCTCAAGGCTAACTGGTGCTTGCTATAGGGCAATGGTAATCAGCCAACAACAGGTTGCAGCTAGCTAGCTGGTTGTGATGATCCGGCGCTAGGGTCCAGTGATTCCGGCAGAAAGTCCAATAAGCTCTGGGTCGATAGCACGCTGGGTCGATAGCACGCTGTGCAGACTGGCCGACGAATTGTCCAGGCTAGAGCTAGAGCTGGCTGGTGGATAGTGTAGGCCACGGACAGTGGTGAAGACGCTAACGGTGACTAATAGCAGGTAGCCATTCAGTTGCGGCTACACTAGTATCAGCTTACGGTTCTTGATGAAAGTTATAAAGAAATAATAGAATCCTTTCCACGTTGGGTGAGGCGGGTTGCAGGAAAGTATATTTAGTTAAAGAATGAAAAGTAAAAATTGAGAGATATATACAAAATAGACAAAAAAAACAAGAAACGGGATATTTACACAAGGACGATGAAATAAAAGCGACCGCACTGCTACGCCATCTTGGATATGGGAGAGGCCTGTAATTTTCATCATAGGTACACGTCAACTATGACAGACAAATTGAGATTTTATTTCTCCAGAAAATCACATTGTAGGATTTTTAATGAATTTATTTGCAAATTATGGTGGAAAATAAGTATTTGGTCACCTACAAACAAGCAAGTTTCTGGCTCTCACAGACCTGTAACTTCTTCTTTAAGAGGCTCCTCTGTCCTCCACTCGTTACCTGTATTAATGGCACCTGTTTGAACTTGTTATCAGTATAAAAGACACCTGTCCACAACCTCAAACAGTCACACTCCAAACTCCACTATGGCCAAGACCAAAGAGCTGTCAAAGGACACCAGAAACAAAATTGTAGACCTGCACCATGCTGGGAAGACTGAATCTGCAATAGGTAAGCAGCTTGGTTTGAAGAAATCAACTGTGGGAACAATTATTAGGAAATGGAAGACATACAAGACCACTGATAATCTCCCTCGATCTGGGGCTCTATGCAAGATCTCACCCCGTGGGGTCAAAATGATCACAAGAACGGTGAGCAAAAATCCCAGAACCACACGGGGGGACCTAGTGAATGACCTGCAGAGAGCTGGGACCAAAGTAACAAAGCCTACCATCAGTAACACACTACGCTGCCAGGGACTCAAATCCTGCAGTGCCAGACGTGTCCCCCTGCTTAAGCCAGTACATGTCCAGGCCCGTCTGAAGTTTGCTAGAGTGCATTTGGATGATCCAGAAGAGGATTGGGAGAATGTCATATGGTCAGATGAAACCAAAATATAACTTTTTGGTAAAAACTCAACTCGTCGTGTTTGGAGGACAAAGAATGCTGAGTTGCATCCAAAGAACACCATACCTACTGTGAAGCATGGGGGTGGAAACATCATGCTTTGGGGCTGTTTTTCTGCAAAGGGACCAGGACGACTGATCCGTGTAAAGGAAAGAATGGGGCCATGTATCGTGAGATTTTGAGTGAAAACCTCCTTCCATCAGCAAGGGCATTGAAGATGAAACGTGGCTGGGTCTTTCAGCATGACAATGATCCCAAACACACCGCCTGGGAAATGAAGGAGTGGCTTCTTAAGAAGCATTTCAAGGTCCTGGAGTGGCCTAGCCAGTCTCCAGATCTCAACCCCATAGAAAATCTTTGGAGGGAGTTGAAAGTCTGTGTTGCCCAGCGACAGCCCCAAAACATCACTGCTCTAGAGGAGATCTGCATGGAGGAATGGGCCAAAATACCAGCAACAGTGTGTGAAAACCTCGTGAAGACTTACAGAAAACGTTTGACCTGTGTCATTGCTAACAAAGGGTATGTAACAAAGTATTGAGAAACCTTTGTTATTGACCAAATACTTATTTTCCACCATAATTTGCAATTTTTCTGGAGAAAAAAAATCTCATTTTGTCTGTCATAGTTGACGTGTACCTATGATGAAAATTACAGGCCTCTCTCATCTTTTTAAGTGGGAGAACTTGCACAATTGGTGGCTGACTAAATACTTTTTTCCCCCCACTGTATAGCCTCCCTACTGTTATTTTATTTTACTGCTGCTCTTTAGTTATTTGCTTTTATTAATTTTTTGCTTAACACTTTTTTTATTTGTTTTACTTTGCATTGTTGGTTAAGGGCTTGTAAGTAAGCATTTCACTGTAATGTCTACACCTGTTGTATTTGGCGCATGTGGCAAATACAATTTGATTTGACTTGATTTGAAGCTCCGAGACAGGATTGTGTCGAAGGCACAGATCTGGGGAAGGGTACAAAAACAATTCTGCAGCATTGGCGATCCCCAAGAACACAGTGGCCTTCATCATTCTTAAATGGAAGAAGTTTGGAACCACCAAGACTCTTCCTAGAGGTGGCCGCCCGGCAAAACTGAGCAATCAGGGAGGGGCCTTGGTCAGGGAGGTGACCAAGAACCCGATGGTCACTCTGACAGAGCTCCAGAGTTCCTCTGTGGAGATGGGAGAACCTTCCAGAAGGACAACCATCTCTGCAGCACTCCACCAATCAGGCCTTTATGGTAGAGTGGCCAGACGGAAGCCACTCCTCAGTAAAAGGCACGTGACAGCCCGCTTGGAGTTTGCCAAACGGCACCTAAAGACTCTCAGACCATGAGAAACAAAATTCTCTGGTCTGATGAAACCAAGATTGAACTCTTTGTGCTGAATGCCAAGCTTCACGTCAGGAGGAAACCTGGCACCATCCCTACGGTGAATCATGATGGTGGCAGCATCATACTGTGGGGATGTTTTTCAGCGGCAGGGACTGGGAGACTAGTCAGGATCGAGGGAAAGATGAACGGAGGAAAGTACAAAGAGATCCTTGATGAAAACCTGCTCCAGAGCGCTCAGGACCTCTGACTGGGGCGAAGGTTCACCTTCCAACAGGACAACGACCCTAAGCACACAGCCAAGATAACGCAGGAGTGGCTTCGGGACAAGTCTCTGAATGTCCTTGAGTGGCCCAGCGAGAGCCCGGACTTGAACCCGATCGAACATCTCGGTAGAGACCTGAAAATAGCTGTGCAGCGACGCTCCCCATCCAACCTGACAGAGCTTGAGAGGATCTGCAGAGAAGAATGGGAGAAACTCCCTAAATATTTACATTTACATTTTAGTTAGCTAGCAGACGCTCTTATCCAGAGCGACTTACAGTTAGTGAGTGCATACATTTTTCATACTGGCCCCCCGTGAGAAACGAACCCACAACCCTGCCGTTGCATGCGCCATGCTCTACCAACTGAACTTACAGGGGACTAAATACAGGTGGGCCAAGCTTGTAGCGTAATACCCAAGAAGACTCAAGGCTGTAATTGCTGCCAAAGTTGCTTCAGCAAAGTACTGAGTAAAGGGTCTGAATACTTATGTAAATGTCATATTTCAGTTGTTGTTGTTTTTATTTGCAGATTTCGAGAAAAAAAACTTGTTTTTGCTTTGTCATTATGGGGGTATTGTGTGTTGATTGATGAGTGGAAAAAAAACAATTTAATCAATTTTAGAATAAGGCTGCAATGTAACAACATTTGGAAAAAGTCAAAGGATCTGAATACTTTCCGAACGCACTGTATCTTTAAGGTCCCTCAGTCGAGCAGTGAATTTCAAACACATATTCAACCACAAAGACCAGGGAGGTTTTCCAATGCCTCACAAAGAAAGGCACCTATTGGTAGATGGGTAAAAAAGCAAAACAGACATTGAATATTCCTTTGAGCACGGTAAAGTTATTAATTACACTTTGGATGGTGTATCAATACACCCAGTCACTACAAAGATATAGCCGTCCTTCCTAACTCAGTTGCCGGAGACTAAGGAAACTTCTCAGGGATTTCACCATGAGGCCAATGGTGACTTTAAAACAGTTACAGAGTTTAATGGCTGTGATATGAGAAAACTGAGGATGGATCATCAACATTGTAGTTACTCCACAATACTAACCTAATTGACAAAGGGAAAAGAAGGAAGCCTGTACAGAATAAAACATATTTCATAACATGCATCCTGTTTGCAACAAGGCACTGAAATATTACTGCAAAAAAATGTGGCAAAGCAATGCACTTCTTTTCCTGAATACAAAGTGTTTGTTTGGGGCAAGTCCAATACAAAACATTTCTGAGTACCACTCTCCATATTTTCAAGCATAGTGGTGGCTGTATCGTGTAATCGTTAAGGACAGGGACGTTTTTCAGGATAAAAATGTAAGTCGCTCTGGATAAGAGCGTCTGCTAAATGACGTAAATGTAAATGTAAAAAATTTAACGGAATGGAGCTAAGCACAAGCAAAATCCTAGAGGAAAACCTGGTTCAGTCTGCTTTCCACCAGACACTGGGAGATGAATTCAACTTTCAGCAGGACAATACCCTAAAACACAAGGCCAAATCTACACTGGAGTTGCTTACCAAGAAGAATGAATGTTCCTGAGTGGCCAAGTTACAGTTTTGAGTTAAATCTACATGAAAATCTATGGCAAGACCTGAAAATGGTTGTCTAGCAATGATCAACAGCCAATTTGACAGAGCTTGAAGAATTTTGAATATGAAAAATGGTTAAGTGGTGTGGAATGCATAGGCCTGATCTGGGAGATCCTATATAGGGTGTGGACAGGGTTTGTTTGAGGGGGTCTCGGCTGGTTGGGCTGGGGGTGGGGATGTGGCTGGTGATGCTGTGGTCTGAGTGTAGGTCCTCTTGGAGTGGGTTCTCTTGGTGCAGGTCCTTCGGGAGGGGGTCTCGCAAGTCTGGGAGGGTGTCTCGCTGGTCTGGGCGGGGTGTCCGTTGCTCTGTTGCTCCTGTGTGAGGTACTGGGGCTGCGGTTGAGGGTGACGTCCATCAGGGTCCTGGCAAAAGTTGGGATTGCTGCCTTGTAGAGGTGGACCTGGTCTTAAAGGCTGTTCAAGTCCAGGGTGTAGTGGTGGGCCAGCTAGACATTAGATTTTGAGGCACAGTCCCGGGACATTCTTGCATTCCCCTGTATGGTGGCAGGGTGAAAGTATTTTCGTGGTAGCAGGATGGAGATGACCACTCGTGTGTTAGGGAATGTGTAAGAAGCTTTTTCAATCACTCTATCACACACAAACTGTCTGTATTCTTTGTCGAATCGAATCAGCAGAGGGCAGTGTTTACCAACCTACGAAAAGGCTAGAGGCCCTTATATTATGATAAAGATGAGGCCTCAAGCCCACTATCCCTTGAACTATCCCTGTATAAAACATTATTCACATACAGTAAGCTTTTTGTCATTTTTGATTTACGTGAAATACTCTTCTTGTACATGATCTCAAACGGGTCATGATGCTATAGTTAATGAGAAATTATGCATTCTAAAACTCGGCCTACATTTCATTTTTGGGTGCTCTTGTTTACATTTTCATAATCGGTTTACAGGTTATCGTGTCTCTCCGAAGCTGCAGCGCTTTTGGACAGGGCAGGGACAGCACCATACAGATAGAATCCAGTATAGAATACGATTCTATTTCTATGGACAACACCAAAGATGTTCTATTTGTGACAACACTGAGGTGAGTGTTCTTGTGAGGTCGCCATATTCAGTGATGCTCGCGGTGGTCTCTAGTGACCACCCACACGTAGCAGTAGCTATTTTGCCGCTAGTAGCCGGATGAATTTGGGGGAGTGCCTGGTTTGAAAGTAGCAAACTGCCGTCGTTAGCGGGAAGGAGGCGGTTCTAGTCCTCGGCTAGCACGAGAGAAGACCCGCCTCATCTGTAGAATGAACGCTGCCAGTCTGTGGGAACGTTCCGACAGTTCTTATTATACCTCAGTGGTTCCAACAGGCTTCTTGGCTTTGGTAAACATGTTAGAGAGTTATCTCACAGCTTGATGACTACGTATGGATGGAAACTTGACGGTAAATGACACCACAAATCAACGTATTTATATTAGTGGTAGCCTACTATGGCGGGGATGGAATCGCAGTTATGCCAACGCTGAACTTTCATTCGATGTTCTATGCGGAGATAACGTTAACAAAGAACCCTCGCTCCAGCTAGCCAAAGCTAACGTTAATCAGACAGATTTAAAACAGTCATGGCGGAAATTCAATAATCGTTGTTGTCTTTGTATTGTTTTTAATTATGTTTTATCGTTTCGATTTCTCGATAGTGTATTTTGACAAACGACGTTAATCAATTGCTATTTTAATAGTTAAGCTGGGGTAGCTAGCTAGCTGCTAACTAGCTGGCTAGCCGCAATCAAGCAGAAGAGTGTCGCTATCACTGTAACGTTAGCTAGATAGCTAGCTAAATGCGCAGTCGGACATGGAACGATGTCGGTGATGCCTGTGAGCAAGTTAACGCAAAAGTAACGTTTCTCCACAGATTTAAAAAACAAAAGGGTTCGTCTGTTAGCTAACTACGTTAATGTGTAAAATGGTGTTTACTAGTTGATGAGACAGTTTACATTGATTGATGACAGAACTAGTTAACGTTAAATGTAAAGCAAGCACTGGCTAGTTCACCTCTGTAAAATTTTCAATAATATTGTTTGTCGTAGCTAAGGCCGGTGTGGTAAACTAAAAGCCTTGAGTTGTCAGCAGCCAGTCAAGTGTATGTAGGCTGTAGCTATGCTCAGATGTAACACATTATTTTCTCTACAAAGCTCCAACATTAATCCAAGCAGAGACGATGAATATGAGTCAGTCTCCTCTCTAGCCCAGTTAGCTACCATTCGTTTTCCCATTAGACAGCTCTGCAAACGTTATATTGTCAAAATACATTCGTTAATCACCAAATGTGGAGTTTCTTTGAGTAACTATTGTAATTTACTGCTGTCACGCCCGGTAGGTACTTCCGAAAAAGGTCTAAATAAAAATGTACAAGTAACCGAAAAAAATTGTCTGGAAAGAATTGATGGTATTGTTTTTGACCAAGTGTAACGTTACATGCGCCAAATCCACATATTCGTTAAGATTACTGTAAAAACGTCACCTATATTGCCTACTTAATCTGATTACATGAAATATTATTGCATTCCGTGTAGCATGTGTGAAACAACCGGTTGATAAGACATTAATACTGTTGTAGGTGATAAAATCAATGATCTTTCGGGATACTGTACGGCTGCAGTAATTAGTCACATTATTAGTGATTTTAATGGAAGTACTGAAGAGGTGGAAGTACGTGCACACTTGGTAAAAAAACTAACAATAAAGATTATTTCCAGACAATACAATTTTTTTGTGTTGCTTATGTTTTATTAACACCTTTTTTGGAAGTACATACCGGGCGTGAAGGCAGTAAATTACTAGTTGCTCAGCGAAACTCCATATTTGGTGTGTAACGAACGTATTTTGACATAACACTTGCAGAGCTGTCTAATGGGAAAATGAATGGTAGCTAAATGGGCTAGAGAGGAGACTCATCATATTAATTATCTCCTCCTCTGCCCAGATACTGGTTCAGACTACACATAGCTAGCAGATTGTAACGGGCTAATGTGTTGCTCCATCAGCTGTTATATGTTAGGTACTGTTTGGCATAAGACAACAAATTTACGACCAACCTTAACTTCAAAATTAAATTAAATTAAATATTATTTGCCACATGTGCCGAATACAACAGGTGTAGACATTACAGTGAAATGCTTACTTACAAGCCCTTAACCAACAATGCAAAGTAAAACAAATAAAAAAAGTGTTAAGCAAAAAGAATTAAAGCAAATAACTAAAGAGCAGCAGTAAAATAAAAAACAGTAGGGAGGCTATATACAGGGGGGTACCTCAATGTGCGGGGGCACCGGCTAGTTAATATGTACATGTGGGTAGAGGCACACTTCCTCAATTCCCAACTTGGATGACAGCCAAAGTCTAGTTGCAGGGGTTTCATTTGAATTTAGAAAATGCTCTGTTATTAAATAAAATAAATGTTTTGCTCCAAATAAGTTATCAGTGTTCTCTATTTCAAATCTTCTCTCATTTATCGAGACAGGTGAGTGTCATCATGACATGCAGCACTTTGGAATGGACACCCACCTGTCCCAATCAATGAGAGACGATTTAAAATAGACAAGATGGCGGCGTACACGTTGTAGCTCAGTTGGTAGAGCATGGCGTTTGCAACGCCAGGGTTGTGGGTTCGATTCCCACGGGGGGCCAGTATGAAAATGTATGCACTCACTAACTGTAAGTCGCTCTGGATAAGAGCGTCTGCTAAATGACTAAAATGTTGGATTACTTAATGGAGCAAAAAATGGATTCAGTTTAATAACGGAGCATTTTCTAAAATTAAAACTAACCCCCTGCAACTAGACATGGATGTTTAGAAGACAGTCTGTCTTCCAAATTGGGAATTGAGGAAGTATCGACAAGTTAAGGTCCGTCGTAAATTCTCTGTGCTACGCCAAACAGTACCTATCTAATAACGCCTATCAGCCAGCTGGAATAAATTGGCTATATTTTTAATAGCTAGATTGCACCACAAGCTAGTGAAACTACTGTAGTATTATGTGTATGTCCTGTGTGTTATGATATTTAGTTACCTAGCAGGACACTGTTTTTTTTTGCTGTGTACTGTAAAGCTTGAGAACTGTCTGCCATTTGATCACCATGACAAGGCACAGATCTTTATTTTTATTTTTTATAACCTTTATTTAACTAGGCAAGTCAGTTAAGAACAAATTCGTATTTACAATGACGGCCTACACCGGCCAAACCCGGACGACGCTGGGCCAATTGTGCACCGCCCTATGGGACTCCCAATCACGGCCGGTTGTGATACAGCCTGGAATCGAACCAGGGGGTCTGTAGTGACCCCTCAAGCACTGAGATGCAGTACCTTAGACCGCTGTGCCACTTGATATATAAATACTGAAAATTGACAGTAGGCTACATTCAGTCTGTAGTTTCTACTGCTTTTTAAAAAACAATTTTAAACAGACATTCCTCTCAAACCTTTCTTTGCAGTCAGTGATGGCATTTTACCTGTTAAGTCATGAATTCTAGATTTTTTTTACCCCCCCACAAGTAAACCAGTTTGCCCCTTTACCCCTGAATTTCATTGCTATACTGATCTCGGCTGTCCCTGCTTCTTTCCCCCTGCAGTGACACTGGATCTCTGCTGGGAGTGTGTGGCCTGTCGTTGCCTGCAGAGTGAAGCTTGGTGCCTGGAGCTGAGTCTAGCTCTTTCCCCCTCCCTTCTGGTGGCTCCTTATACTGGATTGCGGCTGTACCCTGTGTCTTGCAGGATGGATGGTGTGGATCTAAAGGGTCTCGTGTGTCGGCAGCGCTCCTTGTTCTGTGACAGTGTTCTGTTCTTTTCCATTTACAAAAGAACACCCCCCATCCTCCACACAGACTCTGAGCCCTCTATACATACTAACTGTTTTTAAGCAAGTCACACAGGTAGGAATAGGAGAGGGAGATCTGCAAAACAAGCTCCTGTTTATTTGGTCAGTGATTTTTCTTTTTTTACCACATAGATTTCAGTTTCTTTCCAAAGCCTTTATGGAGGAAGTTTGAGTTTTCTTTTCTCTGTTGAATCGTATCCGCTCACTATTGTCGGGTGTGGTGGGATGTCGGAAAAGCCCAACAACAAGATGGTGAAGTTCCTGGCTCCCCTCCCCAAGAGTGGTAATGGTAACGGAAACAACGGGTCTGGCTCGGACTCGCTTGTTGGTGAACGGATGGCAGCGGAGGTGAGGCGGCGCCACCACACCATGGAGCGTGACCGTTGCGCCGCAGAACATCGAACATTCTTCCGTCGCAGCGTCATTAGCGACTCCAACGCCACAGCCCTTGACCTCCCCTTACCCAGTAAAATCCCTGTCCTCGCGCCCCTGGTACCCCGTGTGCGAGATGTCGCGCCCCGGCCTGCCGGTGCACCCCTCACCCCAAGACCTGCACCCCATGTGACTGTGAGGGAGGAGTCGGCTGAGAGCGAAGGTGGAGTGAAGGTGGATGTGGTGTCTGTAGAGCAGAAGGCTGCTGTACTACAGGATATCTGTGATGGGGAAGCAGTGGTGGCTCAGCCAGCAAACAGTCTAGCTGCCCAACCTCGGAGCCAAACGACAGAACCTGAACCTGAGAGTGAGGTGAAGGAGAGAGGAGAGGGGGAAGAAGGAGAGGGGAAGGAAGAGGATAAGGAAGAGAAGGAGAAAGCCCGGGTAGAGGCTGAACAGAGAGAGGCGGAGAAGAAGGTGCAGGATGACATTGAGGAAGCAGAGACGAAAGCGGTGGGAACATCGCCGGATGGGCGTTTCCTGAAGTTTGACATTGAGATTGGACGTGGTTCTTTCAAGACGGTCTACAAGGGCCTGGACACAGAGACCACAGTGGAGGTGGCATGGTGTGAGCTGCAGGTAAGATTGTGGGCTGCATCTCAATACTATCTATGTAGCCTAACAAACTTGTATCCTCATTTCCCTCCCTTCATGACTACTGATATGAAAGAGCACCACTGATAAGCCCAGTGATTACAAAATTGTCCGGTAGTCACTCATAACCTACAAAATCTGTGAGAAGAATATTCTAGTCTCATCTCAACCTGGTCTCAGAGCATTTTCTATTATTCTGTACGTAAATCAGAGACACTCGATTTAGTATGATACTGTATGTTACATTTCGTATGGTATGTAATAATTTGTGGATGTCATCATCCATTATGTATGATATGTTAGAAATGCAATTCTTGCAATATGTTACAAATTTGAAAAATATACCATATGTTACGAATTCCAATTTGTGTCTGTTAGCTAGGTGGCTACCTCTAACGTTAGCTAGCTGGCTAACGTTAGCTAGGAGTTAAGGTTAGGGGTAGGGTTAGGGGAAGGGTTAGGTAACATGCTAAGTAGTAGCAAAGTAGCTAAAATGTAATAATAATAATATGCCATTTAGCAGACGCTTTTATCCAAAGCGACTTACAGTCATGTGTGCATACATTTTTACGTATGGGTGGTCCCGGTGATCACAACACGCTACCCTGGCGTTACAAGCGCCATGCTCTACCAATTGAGCTACAGAGGACCACAAGTAGTTGCAAAGTTGTCCTTGATGAGATTTGAACGCGCAACCTTTGGGTTGCTAAACGTTTGCATTATATGCCCACCTATCCACGCTGACCAACCACCCTACTTATGTTTTTGTCTTAAGTAACCATCTGTCTTATGTAGCCATACCAAACGTAACATATAATTCTAATATGACTTTCCAAATTACATTGAATTTTCCAATTCTAATTTGCCTTTCCAATTTAATTTACTATGTCTAGTCTATGAGACCAGGCTACTCATATTGACAAGTAGGCTTAGGCCCATAAGTCTGCCTTTCTTTCCTTCTGCGGTGACTATGGTCCTTCATGCTGTCTTTGAGTCACATTCGGGGCATTTGGACATTGTAACTGTGGGTGTCACCGGTTAAACACCTAAGGGTCTGTCAATCAGTCATAGTCATCCCTTCAGTGGTGTTGCAATTCCAGTGAACACTGGACCATTTGAATATTGTTGTGATCAAATGAAGTTTCAACCCCCATCCCCCGTTCCAATCTCACCCCACCCGAGGACCTAAGGGCTCAAATTAAATAAACATGGATAAAAAAACAACAACATAAGCAACACGTCAGTGTTTCAGCAGCGAGCAGCAAGAAGCTATTGGTTCAAAGTGTCTTCTTTAGCGCCATGAATGCAAGCTGTAGACTCCATATAAATTACATCCATAAAAGTGAGGATCCCTTGATGGATAGAGAGTGGACCATTGTAATCGTAGAACTCATTCTTAAAAGGGAAATGTACAGTTCAATAACAATGTTTCCCCTATATTTTTTTCCGGCAGCCGTGGGAAAGTAAGCATTGAGCGCGGGCGTGGCCAATTGCATGCACGGTCTCCGACCAAAGATTTTAAAGGCCCTCCTCTTGGGCACTTAGACAAAATTGTGCTTTTTTAAAAGCAGATTTCGTGCAATTCTACAGATTTTGCCATGCCGTGTTCTTATGCTATCTGTGACTCAAACATTATAATAAAATCCATAGGAGACATTTTGTTTATTTGATTCTCTCGGACTGTCTAGTTTTTATTGGTGATTTGTTAGTTCTCAAAGATGATCTTAATAAAAATATAGCTCCATTATCTTTTCTACATAATTTACATCCAGTTTAAGTTTACACTGACAACGTTTTACCATCTCAAAAAGTATTTTCTAAAAATATTTATTGGAGTAGCGGCAACGATTTAGCAGCGGCGGCCCGCTTCTGCTAAATGACTGTAGGGGAAACACTGAATAGTTCTCCTGACATTTGCTGCATACGCTATTGTAATCTCCCTTTGTATTTATGATAGGCCTTATCTCCTTAGTCACGAGTTACTGGCATTTCCTCTTTGAGATCTAGCCCGTTGCCAATAGAATATAATGTTACAGAGCTGAAAATATATTTTCTATCAGGATGGACCTACCCCTTCCTGAATATAAGGGTCATGTTCATTAGTGCACAAAGCAGCAACGCTTTTTGAAATGGAATATGACAATCTTTGTTCTTATTGATCTCTGTTTCTAAATCGTTTCATGCCTACTGGACCCAGTCCTGTTCTATAGGTCCACGCAACCACACAACACCGGTGACTGGTTTGCCTTTGCGTTCCAGTAGACTTTGTTCTCGTGGCCCACAGCCAGAGTGATTTCCTCCCTGATTCAGTCTTCTGAGTCACAGCCACGGATGTTTCCCCTTTAAGAGACCTGGCCACCGTTTGCATGCATACAGTGGGGGAAAAAAAGTATTTAGTCAGCCACCAATTGTGCAAGTTCTCCCACTTAAAAAGATGAGAGAGGCCTGTAATTTTCATCATAGGTACACGTCAACTATGACAGACAAATTGAGAGAGAACAAATCCAGAAAATCACATATTAATGGCACCTGATTGAACTTGTTATCAGTATAAAAGACACCTGTCCACAACATCAAACAGTCACACTCCAAACTCCACTATGGCCAAGACCAAAGAGCTGTCAAAGGACACCAGAAACAAAATTGTAGACCTGCACCAGGCTGGGAAGACTGAATCTGCAATAGGTAAGCAGCTTGGTTTGAAGAAATCAACTGTGGGAGCAATTATTAGGAAATGGAAGACATACAAGACCACTGATAATCTCCCTCGATCTGGGGCTCCACGCAAGATCTCACCCCGTGGGGTCAAAATGATCACAAGAACGGTGAGCAAAAGTCCCAGAACCACATGGGGGGACCTAGTGAATGACCTGCAGAGAGCTGGGACCAAAGTAACAAAGCCTACCATCAGTAACACACTACGCCGCCAGGGACTCAAATCCTGCAGTGCCAGACGTGTCCCCCTGCTTAAGCCAGTACATGTCCAGGCCCGTCTGAAGTTTGCTAGAGTGCATTTGAATGATCCAGAAGAGGATTGGGAGAATGTCATATGGTCAGATGAAACCAAAATAGAACTTTTTGGTAAAAACTCAACTCGTCGTGTTTGGAGGACAAAGAATGCTGAGTTGCATCCAAAGAACACCATACCTACTGTGAAGCATGAGGGTGGAAACATCATGCTTTGGTGCTGTGTTTCTGCAAAGGGACCAGGACGACTGATCCGTGTAAAGGAAAGAATGAATGGGGCCATGTATCGTGAGATTTTGAGTGAAAACCTCCTTCCATCAGCAAGGGCATTGAAGATGAAACGTGGCTGGGTCTTTCAGCATGACAATGATCCCAAACACACCGCCCGGGCAACGAAGGAATGACTTCGTAAGAAGCATTTCAAGGTCCTGGAGTGGCCTAGCCAGTCTCCAGATCTCAACCCCATAGAAAATCTTTGGAGGGAGTTGAAAGTCCGTGTTGCCCAGCGACAGCCCCAAAACATCACTGCTCTAGAGGAGATCTGCATGGAGGAATGGGCCAAAATACCAGCAACAGTGTGTGAAAACCTTGTGAAGAATTACAGAAAACGTTTGACCTGTGTCATTGCCAAGAAAGGGTATATAACAAAGTATTGAGAAACTTTTGTTATTGACCAAATACTTATTTTCCACCATAATTTGCAAATAAAAATGTGATTTTCTGGATTTTTTTTCCTCATTTTGTCTGTCATAGTTGACGTGTACCTATGATGAAAATTACAGGCCTCTCTCATCTTTTTAAGTGGGAGAACTTGCACAATTGGTGGCTGACTAAATACTTTTTTCCCCCACTGTATGTTGATTTCTTCTAAAAGCGTTATTTATTTAGAGGTGTTGGCCTGGATTTGGCCCTTAGTTAAATAGACCTACTGAATACAGTCAATAACACTTTATTTCCCCCTAGAGTTAATTTTTTGACTCAGCATCTTCTGTAACTCTGTAGTGCTGTTTCTTGTTTTACTCCCTGTAGTGAAAGGGCTGTAGCATTCTGCTTTAGCTCGGTAGCTGTAGCTCAGGGGGATTCTGGCAAACCAAAGGCCCAACGATAGCCCTGGCCCAGACGGGCTGTCTGCTTTTCCAGGGAAAAGGACAAGACACACAGCAGAGTTTAACCCCATTCAGTACATACAGTTGAAGCCGGAAGTTTACATACACCTTAGCCAAATACATTTAAACTCAGTTTTTCACAATTCCTGACATTTAATCCTAGTAAAAATTCCCTGTCTTAGGTCAGTTAGGATCACCACTTTATTTTAAGAATGTGAAATGTCAGAATAATAGTAGAGTGATTTATTTCAGCTTTTATTTCTTTCATCATATTCCCAGTGGGTCAGAAGTTTACATACACTAAATTAGTATTTTGTAGCATTGCCTTTAAATTGTTTAACTTGGGTCAAACGTTTCGGGTAGCCTTCCACAAGCTTCCCACAATAAGTTGGGTGAATTTTGGCCCATTCCTCCTGACAGAGCTGGTGTAACTGAGTCAGGTTTGTAGGCCTCCTTACTCGCACACGCTTTTTCAGTTCTGCCCACACATTTTCTATAGGATTGAGGTCAGGGCATTGTGATGGCCACTCCAATACCTTGACTTTGTTGTCCTTAAGCCATTTTGCCACAACTTTGGAAGTATGCTTGGGGTCATTGTCCATTTGGAAAACCCATTTGTGGCCAAGCTTTAACTTCCTGACTAATTTTCCTTCCTCATGATGCCATCTATTGTGTTAAGTGCACCAGTTCCTCCTGCAGCAAAGCACCCCCACAGCATGATGCTGCCACCCCCGTGCTTCACGGCTGGGATGGTGTTCTTCGGCTTGCAAGTTATCCCCTTTTTCCTCCAAACATAACGATGGTCATAATGGCCAAACAGTTCTATTTTTGTTTCATCAGACCAGAGGACATTTCTCCAAAAAGTATGATCTTTGTCCCCATGTGCAGTTGCAAACCGTAGTCTGGCTTTTCTATGGCGGTTTTGGAGCAGTGGCTTCTTCCTTGCTGAGCGGCCTTTCAGGTTATGCCGATATAGGGGCGGTAGGTAGCTTAGTGGTTAAGAGCGTTGTGCCAGTAACCGAAAGGTCGCAGGTTCTAATCCTCGAGCCGACTAGGTGAAAAATGTGCCCTTGAGCAAGGCACTTAACCCTAATTGCTCCTGTAAGTTGCTCTGGATAAGTAATAAAAATAAAAATAAAATATAGGACTCGTTTTACTGTGGATATAGATACTTTTGTACCTATTTCCTCCAGCATCTTCACAAGGTCCTTTGCTGTTGTTCTGGGATTTATTTGCACTTTTCGCACCAAAGTACGTTCATCTCTAGGAGACAGAATGCGTCTCCTTCTTGAGCAGTATGACGGCTGCGTGGTCCCATGGTGTTTATACTTGCGTACTATTGTTTGTACAGATGAACCTTTAGCCCATTCAGGTGTTTGGAAATTGCTCCCGAGGATGAACCAGACTTGTGGAGGTCTACAATTTTTTTTCTGAGGTCTTGGCTGATTTCTTTTGATTTTCCCATGATGTCAAGCAAAGAGGCACTGAGTTTGAAGGTAGGCCTTGACATACATCCACAGAGACACCTCCAATTGACTCAAATGATGTCAATTAGCCTATCAGAAGCTTCTAAAGCCATGACATCATTTTCTGGAATTTTCCAAGCTGTTTAAAGGCACAGTCAACTTAGTGTATGCAAACTTCTGACCCACTGGAATTGTGATACAGTGAATTATAAGTGAAATAATCTGTCTGTAAACAGTTGTTGCAAAAATTACTTGTGTCAGGCACAAAGTAGATGTCCTAACTGACTTGCCTAAACTATAGTTTGTTAACAAGAAATTTGTGGAGTGGTTGAAAAACTAGTTTTAATGAGTCCGTCCTAAGTGTATGTAAACTTCCGACTTCAACTGTATTTATATTGACACGCTTTGAACCTGTCAGAACCAGCACAGACAGCACACACACTGACAACGGAGCCTGTGGAGATGCTGCTGACACAGACCAGGCCCCTCGCTCAGCGCAGAGAGAGAATCCTGCACATGCTCCTGAGCTCAATGCTTGTGTGAATGTAAAATGGGTCAGATTCCTGACAGAGGAATTTCTTATCTCCTGTGTGAAGTGAAGTGCAGCAGGTTTCTTCCCATCCAGTCCCCCTTCAGCCCTCTATGCATCCACCCTCTCTCCCACCCCTCCCCCCTCCACTACTCCCTTCTCTCGCCCCTTCCTCCCTCTCTCCTCAGCCCCCTCCATTCTTCAGAGATGATGCTGACAGTGGCATATGACTAAGTGAGGCATATCTACACTATCTCCCCAGGATTCAGACCTAAAGCATATAACCAAATCAAACTGCTCATTTCTTTTTTTGTTGCCTAGACGCTGGATATATTCTTGCCTTTTCTCTTTCTTTTATGCTCCCTCTATCTAACTTTCCATCTCAAACCTTTTTCGTCCTGTAGAGAATGGAGAAATATGTTTGGTTTGGTGAAGAGCACATTGTCATCTCATATGAACATTCCCCATGAGTTGTCTCATATATTAATGCAACTCTTACTCAGTCATTGTTGCGCAAGTCATTGTTGAATGTGCACTGTTTATCTATGTGGCAGGGGTCACGTTAATGCAGAATTCTGCATTTTTCAAAAAATAAAATAATAAAAAGATCGCAGAAATATCTTGCTGCGTTTTGTAAACTCAGATCTAAAATGCTTCTTATTGTAATCTCTGCTCGGCTTCTGACTAATTTTGTGCTTCCACTTGGATGAGATATCTTTGCTCTCGTCTTTAGACCAATTACATTCCCGCATTCACGAATGGGCATTCGATCAGCAGACAGCACTCTGACTGATTGCAGAGAGGAAGAGGCGATGGTTACTTTAATATGGTAGTTTTGGCAAGTTAAATTGCAAGATTCATGTGAAGCAAAACATTAGGAAATGTAGCTGGCTACCTTCTTTCTATGGTAAACATCATGGCCATGCATAGTCTTTGCAAAAACATATACCTTGCTCTTTCATTATAGAGTCTCTAGTAATGATAAGCTGCTAATTTACCTCTCGCCGACCCTGATTGAGTCAATTTGTCAAGTCTGATGGGGAAACTAGCTGACTTCCATAAACAAAGTTAGGTGTGTGTGTGTAACTTGACCCCATCCCGAGCCTGGGCTCCCCATGGCTGTATGCCTGCAGGCTAATATGCTTATGCAGGGATGGAATGCTCAATGAATCTTTCATCTGTCTAGCAGCTTTTCATTACTAGACTCTGCTGTAGGCACTACGCTGGGAGGAGCTGAAATCCCCTCACACAGATATTAAAGCTGTCCCATGATCAGGTAAACTAAAGCACACAGCTTTATTCCCCAGACATATCCTAAGGCTACACACCAACCACCCTAACCCCATGTACACAGGCCCATCTCCTCCCTCCCAGCCTAGACTAGACCAGACAGCCTTTCCAGCCTCCCAGCTCCAGACAGAGCCTATGTGTGAAGACTGGTCAGAGAGGCCAATCAGATAGCTGTTTAACATGTCTTTATGAGATATCTTAAAGGGTTTAATGAAATAGTAAAGTGGTGGTAATTCAGTGGACACTTTAACAATTACCATCTACAGTGACTATATACTTTCAGAACCGCTTTCTTTATAAAACCACTGTTAACTTATAGCCTACTCTCATAACTGCCCTCTCAGAAACCTTCATGCAGACTTTAACCCATAAGAGTCTAAGCCCTGGCTAAGCCGGGGAGGGGGGGGGGTTCTGCTAAGCTATATGGAATTGTTTTAAAAGGTCATACCAAGGAGGATTTTGCTTTTTGCTTTAGAATTTTAAGACCCCTTGAAGTACACTATATGACCAAAAGTATGTGGACACACTGCTCGTCGAACATCTCATTCCAAAATCATGGGCATTAATATGGAGTTGGTCCCCCCCTTTGCTGCTGTAACAGCCTCCACTCTTCTGGAAAGGCTTTCCACTAGATGTTGGAACATTGCTGCGGGGACTTGCTTCCATTTAGCCACGAGCATTAGTGAGGTCGGGCACTGATGTTGGACGATTAGGCCTGGCTCGCAGTCGGCGTTCCAATTCATCCCAAAGGTTTTCGATGGGGTTGAGGTCAGGGCTCTGTGCAGGCCAGTCAAGTTCTTCCACACCGATCTTGACAAACCATTTCTGTATGGACCTCCCATTGTGCACGGGGGGAATTGTCATGCTAAAACAGGAAAGGGCCTTCCCCAAACTGTTGCCACAAATTTAGAAGCACATAATTGTCTAGAATGTCATTGTATGCTGTAGCATTAAGATTTCCCTTCACGGGAACTAAGGGGCATAGCCCGAACCGTGACAAACAGCCCCAGACCATTATTCCTCCTCCACCAAACTTTACAGTTGGCACTATGCATTGGGGTAGGTAGCGTTCCCCTGGCATCTGCCAAACCCAGATTCGTCAGTCAAACTGCCAGATGGTGAAGTGTGATTCATCACTCCAGAGAACGCGTTTCCGCTGCTCCAGAGTCCAATGGCAGCGAGCTTTACACCACTCCAGCCGACTCTTGGCATTGCGCATGGTGATCTTTGGATTGACCCCTTTCATGAAGCTCCCGACAAACAGTTATTGTGCTGACGTTGCTTCCAGAGGCAGTTTGGAATTAGGTAGTGAGTGTTGCAACCGAGGACAGACGATTTTTACGCGCTTCAGCACTCGGCGCTCCCATTCTGTGAGCTTGTGTGGCCTACCACTTTGCGCTGAGCCGTTGCTGCTCCTAGATGTTTCCACTTTACAATAACAGCACTTACAGTTGACCGGGGCAGTGCTAGCAGGGAAGAAATTTGACAACCTATGACGGTGCCACGTTGAAAGTCACTGAGCTCTTCAGTGAGGACCTTATACTGCCTATGTTTGTCTATGGAGATTGCATGGCTGTGCTCGATTTTATACACCTGTCAGCAACGGGTGTGGCTGAAATATCAGAATCTACTAATTTGAAGGGGTGTCGACATACTTTTGTGTGTGTATAGTGTATCAAAATAAATTATTTGATAAAATGTTATTTGGCCTTAGTGCTATTAGCCCATACAAACACATTGAATAACAGATTCACTACATGGAACAACAGTCTCCCAAAAAAATCTAAAGGAAGTTCGTTCTGAAGTGTCTGTCCTATATAAGAAAGATCAGTAAACATTATTTTTTTGGGACATGTATTACGCTCCATATATTGGGCACTAAACATTGTCCATATATACTTCCATTCATTTTTTTATCAACTGGTACCAGGGGACCTTCAGACGAGTCTTATGAGGCCTGTGAGTCTCACCTTTCCACAGATGGGTCATATTAGTGTGTAGCCCAAACTGTTTGGACGCTACAGACAGAAGTTAGCAGATTGGCTGTACCGACTTCAGACGAGTCCCACAATGCTTGTTGGGGGTCGTAGAGCAAAACGGAGAACATCGTGTTCGTGAAAGTCATCTTTCCATAGAGGGGTCATAATAGTTTGTAGGCCAAAACGTTCGGCCACTACAGACGATTTTGTGAGAAGACCGATTTTTGGGATGCCTCATGGTCTGACAAACACCGCTCTAGCTCTGTCACCTTACATCACAGATGCGGAAGTGCGACATAGGCATATGCGGTGGATTGATACGCAGCCAATGCAAAAAACGGATTATCTCTAGCTTAAACGGACATATTTTTTATGGGGATTTTGTATTTATTATGCTAATTTAGATTTATGCGGGGGCGCGGACATCAACCTTAGGGGGTTTTAAGAACGAGTCCCCAATAAAGGTCCTCAGTCGACACTGCTTTCCTACTATCCTAGTGAAAATCCACATAGCCTTACATATAATATGTAGACTAGTTATAGCAAATTTTCAGATCTGCTTTCCATGTATCAACCAACAGGCTTTGGAGTGTGTAGTCAACCAATGTTCGCAAAAAAATAGTTCTGCACTGAACAAATTCCAGGTCTGCTGTGCGCAAACTTCTGTGCAACTTCCGGCGCGCGTTTACTGTGAACACTGAGGTTGTACCCTCTAAGTTCGTTTTAACAGTGGCCAAGTAGGCTACTGTGGCCATTTGATCATAATGTAGGCCTACCAGAGTTGCCTACTGTCAAAAATAATGGAGAAAAATGCATCCCATAACATTTTAACATGGAAATAGAGCAGCTATCATTCAGCCTACAGTAGCAGCTAATGTGGTGTTCGATGCCTACATTCCTTGAGACTTTTGGGAAAAAAATACACGCAGGGCTTGTCCTTCAGACAAGGAGGTGACTGAAAATGTTGTTTGATGCAAGAAACCACTTTACAAAATAAAAGTCTTTATTATTCAAATACCATTATTACAGAGAATCAGACAAATTATGTTCGGTCTATTGGGTACTTAGCTTATTCAAGACCATCTCAAAATGCAACACTGCCCCTTTAAGACATAAAAAAGCTCTTTACCTGATTGGTAATGGTGGACCAGTCTGTGTAGAGTATGAGTCGTGCCTGTCAATGCAATAGAATCCTATTCCAATGCGCTCTGCCTACAAGTAAATCTCTTGCACAGTTTTACATACTAAATCTTGCATAGTTCGTTTTGTTTCAGTATAATACATTGGAAGTGGCTAATGTGTTGATTTGATCACAATTTACACAGTAGAGCGAACCGTTGATAGTGTTAACTAAAGGGGAAAACTGTAGAAAGTTGAGTGAAGTTCAGTCTCGTGCTTCTCTGCCCGGGCTCATATTTCTTCTGGCAGTCCGAGGGGAGCATTGTAGTCAACCACAATCATTCTAATTACATGAATGTAAAATCCTAAGAACGGTGTCTACGAAACCGATTCCATTCACCCATGCAAAACTACATGCTGCTTTTCTCTCCCTGCCTGCCTGTAACCCAGTCCATTAATGTCACTGTGGACCTGAGTCATTACGGTATTGAATGCACAGCTCTTCACTGGCATGGCACCAGTCAGGTTTCATCCTATTGTTTTACTGCATGTTAGTGCCAAGAGTCTCTTGAAGCCTATCTGATCTGGCAGGGCCACAGTACCTTCAGTATTGAAACTAAGTTGTTGCTGCTCCATGTGTATTGATTTCTCTGTGTTGTCTGTATCCTAAGTGTGTGTGGTCAGACCAACATGAAAGGGACAGTGCGTTTAGTATTTGACTGACAGCACAATTCTTGTGGATTTAGCTACTGTACACTACATACACAACAGTGTAATGTTGATAAAAAGCTTCACCCAATTGTTATTGTAGTAAATGTACATTGTGTACAAGTTATGACTAGGGTTGTCATGATACCAGTATCGCAATACTATGATAGCTGATTTTCAATGGCAAAAAGGAAAACACAAAGCAGACTAAACCTACTGTGTATGTAAAATATTGTGTGCTATAGCTTGGTAAAGAAACACGTGATTCTGGGTGACAACATAAGGCTGCTAATTTCCAACATTAGGGCTGTTTTCCTCATGAAATTCAGTCTGCTTGATGTTCTGGTATCGTGACAACCCTAGTTATGACAGTGATCTCATGTTGAAATGCATTCCCTGATGTATCTATAGGTTGTTTAGGGTATTGATAAATTCATCAGAGACTCAGGCAGGAACCTGTCTTAGTGGAAGAGCCTGTTGATCTGTGTTCATCAGCGCATACGTTAATCAGACTAGCTATTGCTTGCTCTACGGAAGTGTGAGATGAAGCTGTAAGCGTTTGAATGCAACAGCAGTACTCCAGACAGCAACACATTTCACAAGTTTCCCCTCATAAAGCTCCTGAATCTTGTTTTAGTGTTAAAACGACACACAAAATGTTAATGGAATGGCCCCTTGATACTTTCAATCTGGAAGCCATATGTTCATACTGGTCTGGTAAAAATGTTGAATCATCCACCCACCTGTGCACACACACCCTCTCCATCTCATTCGTTTGGATCTCACATTGTAGGCATGTTTAAACGATAAGTAGGTCACAGCACAGGAGGAGGGAGGGGAAAAGAGACTCCTCTCTCTCTCACCCTGCCTCAACAAAGCATGTCATCCTGTCCTCCTTTGGCTGAGCCCCAGCATAGAAAGCTGAGCAGGAGAACTGTGAGGCAGGCATCCTTCAGTAGGCCAGGAACAGAAGGCTGCCAGCCTGGCTCAGAGCTGGTAAAATCCAGAGACTGCCACGATGCCAGCTGGTCAGGCTACGTTCCCCATAGTATTCTAGTGGCCTCTCCTTGTCTCTTCTCCTGACAGCTCTTCAATCGCATTCCAGAGCTATGTTGGAGCAGCTGTGCTACCATTCTGGACACTATGGGTTCGAGGGCTTGTCATATGATCCTCTGAAATGTATGACATCTCTCATAGACTTTTGCATCCATAGCTGTTGACCCATTGGGTTTAAAACATTCTGGAGGGTTCATCGTTTCAGTGGATGGCTATATTCAATTTTGGTTTGGCCAGTGAAGGCTAAACATCCCATCCATTCATGTGGCAAAACCGATGTGTTTCTTCCATTGCGGCTAGTGACACACAAGGTAGCCGTTTTGTGCCTGAACACTCGCTAGATGCCAGCTATTGCATTAGAAAGCTGACCACTGTGGAATTAGGAAAGCATTCTGTGCCAGAATTTAATGGTTATTTTCCAACCCGCAATGTTGTTTTAAAGAGATTAGCGATTTCCGGTGTTCGTACAAGCAGGATTTCTCTGGCTAACTCTGTTAGCGTGATCTGATGTGATTTTAGACTAGAGATTTCTAGAGGCTTCTCTGTACGAAGACATTCCTTGTTTTTTCAATTTTAATCTAATGGATAAAGAGGGGAAGACTGAAGCTTTGCTGTAGCTCTTTTATGTTTTGTGTGAACCAAAGAATCACTTAATCTGTGATCAGAAGGATAAGCCTGTTGCTCTTAGTTCAGTCAAACAGCCTCCTCCTAGCTGGTTAGCTGGCTTGTACTTCGTTCATTCAATAAATAGTCTAGTGAATTTACACCTGGGAACACCTTGGATTATTTTTCTGTGACTTTCTTTTCCATATGTCAGCAAAAAATCTTAAATGTCAATCATTGGCTTTATATGAACCAGTCAACTTTGCTCCTGGGCCTTGACAAGCAAAAAGCAGTAATTCATTGGCCAACATCACGTGTGTCAAAAACATGAAAGCACTATATAGCCAGCCGCCTGAGATACCATGTGCTTCACCCTCTCTGCCCCCCATATAGCCTACTGCCGTACACCAACTCTCCACACATAGTCTCGCTAGTTGCTACACACACACCCATCCACACAGCCATGTTTCTCACGCACCCACGTTATGGGGTTAATGTGTATGTGTGAGTTTTCTACCAGTGTCCACTGACCTGCGGAACTCAGCTAGTCATTTTGTTAGTTCAGATCTAGTTCAGCCTGTAGTGTGAGGCGACCCCAGTCTGTCACTGGCTGACTGCTCTTCTCTCTGTATATGCTGTTCCACTGACCTCTACTGTCATTCCCCGTGGCCATCGGGGAGCTCCACACATGCATGTCAAATGTATAGAGAGGACACCACCATTGGAAGTTGATGGTTTGTAGCCAAACAACATTAGCCAAGTATGCAATCAAGGTATCACCAAATCCATGTGAGGGCTAATTGATTAAATGTGTTATGGTCTTCTCAATGGAAAATAGGTGCCCTGCTGCTGTTGCCAATATGGCCTGAGTCAGACCAGTGAACTGCTTCCCATTTTAAGTGTATCTTTTCCCCCAGTTTCACCCTCAGAGCAGAAACCTGACCAAGCCAGGCCTCAGAGTGGGCACAGACCCTTCTCTTTCCCTGCTCTTTGTCTATCTATTTATAGACTACATGGGTTATTTATGACAGCCTTTGCCTGGTAGCAGTGTGTGATCTTCCATGGAGGCCTGGGTTTTTACTGGCTTTAGAGTGGGTCCATGATGCTCTGTCTGAAAGCTGCCTCACATCACCTGGGCCGTTTGACTGCCCAGCTCTGGCTGTAACGCCAGGAATCTGCCCTCGTTAAAAAGGCATACACCTGCTAGCCATTTCTTATCAATGCTAGGGTAGCAGCTTGATATACAGCAGTGGCAACATAGCTATTTATTGAGCTGACTCATTCCCAGTCTGACAGACACAGAGAGCTACTGCTGTGAGTTACGACTGCAGTCTAGTCACTCGCTACTGCTGCTGTCTGCCCTCTGAATGGCTGCCAGCTGCCTGCCTGCCACCCGGGGATTTAGTTCACTTTATTACTGCTTTATTCCTATATTTTATAGGTCCCTTCCTTTGGCTGGCACACCTTTCAAATTACATTTGAATGATGTTGGCTGTGTCTCAAGTCTCCACTAGCTTCCTTGCCTTGTCTCCTTTCCTTCACCACCACTGATGTGAGAAAAGGTGATCGTATATTTTCACCTGCTAGTTTTAGAAGAAAATTAGGAGAAGAAAGGAGGAAAGTAGGGCTGGAAGGCAGCCATTGCCCCAGTGTTAATGTTGTGGTGGTCTTTGCCCTCTCCCCAGGTGGTGACAGATATAACCTGTGTGTATGGGTCCCCATAGCTACAGTCAGTAAGCTGTGCTGTGACTGACAGATACTGGAGATGCATCCAGCTGCAGATTATGCGGGCTGAGGTGGTCTGCGAATCTCAAAGCGCATGCGCCTCAGACGGTATTTTTGGTCTCAGACTGTATTTCTGGTCTCAGGTGGAATGCAACCTGAACTCGAGACATGTTCCAGGGCGTCAGTGTGCTACGCACATACCAGTCGGTGCACTAGCTCTGGTCCAGGGCGTTATGTTAGTGCGTTAGCATTGTAGTGGTTGAAGTTGGGAGAGGCTAGCTATCTGTGTGTTCAGGGTTAATTTTTTGATACAATGTTAATGCCAAAAATCATTGTATTGTAGCTGTCACCTTGATAAATTGGCTACACTGACTAGCTAGCTACTACTAATAGCAAAGATACTGATAAGGGATGTGCATCTCTCCTTTCATGAACGATTCGATTTGCATCTAGATGATACTTTGGCTCCGATACAGGAACGATCCGTTTTAGTTTGAAACGATTCGGTTTGAATAGGGTAATGAATTGATGCAATACGATTCGATGCACTAAATGTTTTTGCGTGAACACATTAATTTTCCATTTTAAATTCATATCTGCTGCTGATGGGAGCTCAGGAGCTGGCCCCCGTTGCATAAAACATGTTCATTTTCTACTTATCTTTTCCATTAAAGTTTATTCAACTTTGTCAGTTGCACAAAACATTTTAAGGTGAATTTCCCCCTTAAATTAAGTGAAAAAGTTAAGGGTGCCCATGATGTCCCTTAAGTGCTTCATTCAGTATAGATATCAATGTAAACAGCATTTGTGGAGGTGAATGTTGCTTGCCTCTGCCCTGGTTTCAAAAGTAAATCAACCGTCAGCTAGCTAGCTAGGTACGCTAGCTAGCTACTTAGCTAAACAATGGAAGGTGCACATTCCATGACTACAAAGTTAGCTTGACGTGCTAGAAAGTAATTGAAACAAGTTGAGAAAAGGTAACTAAAATAAACGTGTTTTATTATCTTCTGAATAAATGCATATCTTTGACAAGTTCAGCCAGTGAATCACTCTTTCTGCCATACATCAAATCAAATTTTATTTGCCACATGTGCGGAATACAACAAGTGTAGACCTTACAGTGAAATGCTTACTTATAAGCCCTTAACCAACAACGCAGTTTTAAGAAAAATAAGTGTTAAGTATTTTTTTTATAGATAAGTAAAACATTTAAATAACTAATAATTAAAGAGCAGCAGTAAAATAACAGTAGGGAGGCTATATACAGGGGGTACCGGTACAGAGTCAATGTGCGGGGGCATAGGTTAATCGAGGTAAATGAGGTAATATGTACATGTGGGTAGAGTTAAAGTGACTATGCATAGATAATAAACAGAGTAGCAGCAGCGTAAAAGAGGGGGTGGGGGGACAATGCAAATAGTCCGGGTAGCCATGATTAGCTGTTCAGGAGTCTTATGGCTTAGGGTGAATATAGGTCCTGGTATATAGGTCCTGGATGGCAGGAAGCTTGGCCCCAGTGATGTGCTGGGCCGTACGCACTACCCTCTGTAGTGCCTTGAGGTCGGAGGCCAAGCAATTGCCATACCAGGCAGTGATGCAACCAGTCAGGACGCTCTCGATGGTTCAGCTGTAGAACTTTTTCAGGATCTGAGGACCCATGCCAAATCTTTTCAGTCTCCTGAGGGGGAATAGGCTTTGTCGTGCCCTCTTCACAACTGTCTTGGTGTGTTTGGACCATGATATTTATTGGTGATGTGGACACCTAGGAACTTGAAGCTCTCAACCTGTTCCACTACAGCCCCGTCGATGAGAATTGGGGCATGCTCAGTCCTCTTTTTTTCCTGTTGTCCACAATCATCTCCTTCTGTCTTGATCACTTTGAGGGAGAGGTTGTTATCCTGGCACCACACGGCCAGGTCTCTTACCTCCTCCCTATAGGCTGTCTCATCGTTGTCGGTGATCAGGCCTACCACTGTTGTGTCGTCGGCAAACTTAATGATGGAGTCGTGCCTGGCCATGCAGTCATGGGTGAACAGGGAGTACAGGAGGGGACTGAGGGGCCCCCGTGTTGAGGATCAGCGTGGCAGATGTATCAAATAGCCCCCGCGATATGCAACTTTTCAGGGAAGTTAGGAACCAATATACACAAGCAGTTAGGAAAGCAAAGGCTAACTTTTTCAAACAGAAATTTGCATCCTGTAGCACTAACTCCAAAAAGTTTTGGGACACTGTAAAGTCCATGGAAAATAAGAGCACTTCCTCCCAGCTGCCCACTGCACTGAGGCTAGGAAACACTATCACCACCGATAAATCTACAATAATCGAGAATTTCAACAAGCATTTTGCTACGGCTGGCCATGCTTTCCACCTGGCTACCACTACCCCGGCCACCAGCTCTGCACCCTCCGCTGCAACTTGCCCATGCCCCCCCCGCTTCTCCTTCACACAAATCCAGACAGCTGATGTTCTGAAAGAGCTGCAAAATCTGGACCCCTACAAATCATCTGGGCTAGACAATCTGGACCCTTTCTTTCTAAAACTAGCCGCCGAAATTGTCGCAACCCCTATTACTAGCCTGTTCAACCTCTCTTTCGTAACGTCTGAGATCCCCAGAGATTGGAAAGCTGCCGCGGTCATCCCCCCTCTTCAAAGGGGGTGACACTCTAGATCCAAACTGTTACAGACCCATATCCATCCTGCCCTGCCTTTCAAAAAGTTTTTGAAAGCCAAGTTAACAAACAGATCACCGACCATTTCGAATCCCACCGTACCTTCTCCGCTATGCAATCCGGTTTCGAGCTGGTCATGGGTGCACTTCAGCCACGCTCAAGGTCCTAAACGATATTATAACCGCGATCGATAATAGACAGTACTGTGCAGCCGTTTTCATTGACCTGGCCAAGGCTTTCGACTCTGTCAACCACCGCATTCTTATTGGCAGACTAAATAGCCTTGGTTTCTCAAATGACTGCCTCGCCTGGTTCACCAACTACTTCTCAGATAGAGTTCAATGTGTCAAATCGGAGGGCCTGTTGTCTGGACCTATGGCAGTCTCTATGGGGGTGCCACAGGGTTCAATTATTGGGCCGACTCTTTTCTGTGTATATCAATGACGTCGCTCTTGCTGCTGGTGTCTCTCAGA
This sequence comes from Coregonus clupeaformis, assembly GCF_020615455.1. Lineage (NCBI taxonomy): Eukaryota > Metazoa > Chordata > Actinopteri > Salmoniformes > Salmonidae > Coregonus > Coregonus clupeaformis. The sequence continues at coordinate 47,370,550 of NC_059210.1, read as the reverse complement.
TCCACCTCTACGCAGACGACACCATTTTGTATACATCTGGCCCTTCATTGGACACTGTGTTAACAAACCTCCAAACGAGCTTCAATGCCATACAACACTCCTTCAGTAGCCTCCAACTGCTCTTAAACACTAGTAAAACTAAATGCATGCTCTTCAACCGAACGCTGCTTGCACCCGCCCACCCGACTAGAATCACTACTCTCGACGGGTCTGACCTAGAGTATGTGGACAACTACAAATATCTAGGTGTCTGGTTAGACTGTAAACTCTCCTTCCAGACTCACATTAAGAATCTCCAATCCAAAGTTAAATCTAGAATCGGTTTCCTATTTCGCAACAAAGCCTCCTTCACTCATGCTGCCAAACATGCCCTCGTAAAACTGACTATCCTACCGATCCTTGACTTCGGCGATGTCATTTACAAAATAGCCTCCAACACTCTACTCAGCAAATTGGATGTAGTCTATCACAGTGCCATCCGTTTTGTCTCCAAAGGCCCATATACTACCCACCACTGTGACCTGTACGCTCTTGTTGGCTGGTCCTCACTACATATTCGTCGCCAAACCCACTGGCTCCAGGCCATCTATAAATCACTGCTAGGCAAATCCCCGCCTTATCTTAGCTCATTGGTCACCATAGCAACACCCACCCGTAGTATGCGCTCCAGCAGGTATATCTCACTGGTCATCCCCAAAGCCAACACCTCCTTTGGCCGCCATTCCTTCCAGTTCTCTGCTGCCAATGACTGGAACAAATTGCAAAAATCTCTGAAGCTGGAGACACTTATCTCCCTCACTAACTTTAAGCATCAGTTGTCAGAGCACCTTACCGATCACTGCACCTGTACACAGCCCATCTGAAATTAGCCCGCCCAACTACCTCATCCCTATATTGTTATTTATTTTGCTCATTTGTACCCCAGTATCTCTATTTGCACATCATCTCTTGCACATCTATCATTCCAATGTTAATACTAATTGTAATTATTTTGCACTATAGCCTATTTATTGCCTTACCTCCATAACTTGCTACATTTGCACACACTGTATATATATTTATTTCTGTTGTATTTTTGACTTTGTTTTGTTTTACCCCATATGTAACTCTGTGTTGTTTTTATCGCACTGCTTTGCTTTATCTTGGCCAGGTCGCAGTTGTAAATGAGAACTTGTTCTCAACTGGTTTACCTGGTTAAATAAAGGTGAAATAAAAATAAAAAAAATAAAAAAATAAAATGTGTTGTTACCTACCCTTACCACCTGGGGGCAGCCCATCAGGAAGTCCAGGATCCAGTTGCAGAGGGGAGGTGTTTAGTCCCAGAGTCCTTACATGCCTTCAAACTACCGTAAAACCCTTAAATGATGCCCTCACCTAAGGAAATGTTTGAGGGGCTCTATGCAACACCCTTAAACAATTCCTTTAGGTAAGGGAACATTATTCCTTAAAGGTGCAATATGCAGAAATCACTCGGCCACTTCCTGGTTGCTAAAATTAAAATAGTTTGCCCAATTTCAGTTTGTGACAAAACAAGCAATGTTTAGTGTAGAGAATCATTGTAACATCTAAACCGCTGTGAAATATATTTTCAATAAGCAAAAATATTGTATTTTCAGCTGTTTGAAGCTGGTGTACAAAACCAAAAGTGAAAGACGCAAAAATGTAACTTAAGAACAGGAAGGATCTGAATAGCGCACATAGAACAGATCTACAGCTTCTTAGAATTGCTTTCAATGAGAATTACAGATCTAAAACTCAGATTTCTATGTGAATTTGGTTGTGTTGCCCAAAAGGGTGCATATTGCAGCTTTAAGGTAAACCCTTAAGGTAAACAATTAAGATGTTTTATGCAACCGGGCCCTGGGCCTCAGCTGATTCTGTCTGAGATTACTTCTCTAAGCTGAGTGGCTCTCTGTTAGTGTGTGTGGCAATTTATGCTTTTTGTCCCCCCACGTTTTATCAGAAATCACAATCACCTACTGATTAACTTGTCAGTTTTGCAGATAATAAATGTTTTGAGGTAGTACTATGTCAATATTTATCTTTAGAGATTAGCATGGCATTTAGCCAATTAATATAATGCAGCTTTGGATTTTACCCGTCTCAAAAGTGATTGGTTTAGACCTTTTGGAATTTTACAGAGAGCTTCTCCCGCTCTGACCAATGAATGTGACCATGCGCAGCTCGCAAAAAATATTTCTGTCCTTTATGAAATTACCCTGTTAAATTAAAAATGACCAAATACACTGACTGTTTTAAAGCAAAACTACCAAAACTATTTTTATGGTGAACCTGAACAATCTAAATAAAATCTGAATGATTGACAACCCCAATCAGCAGTGAGTTACAGTGGGGAGAACAAGTATTTGATACACTGCCGATTTTGCAGGTTTTCCTACTTACAAAGCATGAAGAGGTCTGTAATTTTTATCATAGGTACACTTAAACTGTGAGAGATGGAATCTAAAACAAAAATCCAGATCCAATCACATTGTATGATTTTTAAGTAATCATTTGCATTTTATTGCATGACATAAGTATTTGATCACCTACCAACCAGTAAGAATTCCGGCTCTCACAGACCTGTTAGTTTTTCTTTAAGAAGCCCTCCTGTTCTCCACTCATTACCTGTATTAACTGCACCTGTTTGAACTCGTTACCTGTATAAAAGACACCTGTCCACACACTCAATCAAACAGACTCCAACCTCTCCACAATGGCCAAGACCAGAGAGCTGTGTAAGGACATCAGGGATAAAATTGTAGACCTGCACAAGGCTGGGATGGGTTTCAGGACAATAGGCAAGCAGCTTGGTGAGAAGGCAACAACTGTTGGCGCAATTATTAGAAAATGGAAGAAGTTCAAGATGACGGTCAATCACCCTCGGTCTGGGGCTCCATGCAAGATCTCACCTCGTGGGGCATCAATGATCATGAGGAAGGTGAGTGATCAGCCCAGAACTACACGGCAGGACCTGGTCAATGACCTGAAGAGAGCTGGGACCACAGTCTCAAAGAAAACCATTAGTAACACACTACGCCGTCATGGATTAAAATCCTGCAGCGCACGCAAGGTCCCCCTGCTCAAGCCAGCGCATGTCCAGGCCCGTCTGAAGTTTGCCAATGACCATCTGGATGATCCAGAGGAGGAATGGGAGGTCATGTGGTCTGATGAGACAAAAATATAGCTTTTTGGTCTAAACTCCACTCGCTGTGTTTGGAGGAAGAAGGATGAGTACAACCCCAAGAACACCATCCCAACCGTGAAGCATGGAGGTGGAAACATCATTCTTTGGGGATGCTTTTCTGCAAAGGGGACAGGACGACTGCACCGTATTGAGGGGAGGATGGATGGGGCCATGTATCGCGAGATCTTGGCCAACAACCTCCTTCCCTCAGTAAGAGCATTGAAGATGGGTCGTGGCTGGGTCTTCCAGCATGACAACGACCCAAAACACACAGCCAGGGCAACTAAGGAGTGGCTCCGTAAGAAGCATCTCAAGGTCCTGGAGTGGCCTAGCCAGTCTCCAGACCTGAACCCAATAGAAAATCATTGGAGGGAGCTGAAAGTCCGTATTGCCCAGCGACAGCCCCAAAACCTGAAGGATCTGGAGAAGGTCTGTATGGAGGAGTGGGCCAAAATCCCTGCTGCAGTGTGTGCAAAGCTGGTCAAGACCTACAGGAAACGTATGATCTCTGTAATTGCAAACAAAGGTTTCTGTACCAAGTATTAAGTTCTGCTTTTCTGATGTATCAAATACTTATGTCATGCAATAAAATGCAAATGAATTACTTAAAAATCATACAATGTGATTTTCTGGATTTTTGTTTTAGATTCCGTCTCTCACAGTTGAAGTGTACCTATGATTAAAAATTACAGACCTCCTACATGCTTTGTAAGTAGGAAAACCTGCAAAATCGGCAGTGTATCAAATACTTGTTCTCCCCACTGTATATGCGAGGGGAAAAAAACATATGGGGAATTGGAAGTAATGCAGACAATTACATTGATTACACAGTTATCTGACAGCCATACGCAGTAGGCTTGGGCGGTATACTGTGTATACCGGTGCATTTTGAAAAAGCCACAGGATGGTTTTTCAATACCGTTAACTATTTCTTTGAAGTTTGTTTTAATAAATTTGAATATTTGTAGCTGCTTTTTAAGGAAATACCTGCAGTCAACGTATGCGATACGTTAGGAGATAAAGAACATTGCGTTCTTCATCTGTCACATTATGTAGTTTATGGTAGTCCCCAGTCACGTGTCATGTGGTGTTTGTTTATAAACACACGACAACAAGAGACCGGAGCCTTGAGAGTCACTCACTGTCGTGCAGCATGCGCCAGGTGATCTAATTACAGTATGGATTTCATAACTACATGTTTGCCAACTAGATACAGTATCATAACTATTAAGTTAACTGTCTAAAATGTTCTAAATGGTCTGCTGTTGTGCATTTGGTTTGCTAATTTATTAGCTAGTTCGCTATCTAGCTAAGTGGTTAGCTTGTTCTAAAATCAAGTATTTATTGTTGACAGCAGAAATTCCCATCTTGGATCAAGAACCTTACTGGAGAATTTTCGTTTTGTGTATACAGCAAACTGTGAGTAGTGTTTTTTAGTTACTTGTATAGTTTAGGTCAGGAACAAGAACAAATTGTTCGCAATGCGCTCGTTATAATTTAGTTAGCATTGTCTATGAGGATTCCTTAGTACTTGTTAGCATTTTGTTAGAAGTGAAGTTTTTTGGGCTTTTTTATTTTTTATTTAACTAGGCAAGTCAGTTAACAAATTCTTATTTACAATGACGGCCTACCCCGGCCAAACCTGGACGACGCTGGGCCAATTGTGCGCCGCCCTATGGGACCCCCAATCACGGCCGGTTTGTGATACAGCCTGGAATCGAACCAGGGTCTGTAGTGACGCCTCTAGCACTGAGATGCAATTTCACCACCCATGCTGTTGGTGGCGGTAACGCACCATCCTCTGTCACCATTCCACATCCTGTCTCAGCTCGTACGTTTCACAGCATTTATGCCTTGAGAAGGTATCTGATGGAGACACTCTTTTGAGATACTTGGCCTATTTCGGCACTGGATTTATGGCTGTGGTAATGTTTACATTTTGCAGTGGAGGACATTCTGATTTGCATTTGTACCCTACCCATTACCCAGAACATTCTGTGCCAGCATGGTGCCCATTACAATTCTAGGTTAGTAAATCTCAAACTAGGTTTGTGAATATCTGTAGTTTTGGGTCAGTATGAGTGCTCTTTCTGAGTGAGTCGCAACCTGCTTAGTCAGAAACTCAGTATAGTTGTTAGTTACCAAAAAACAGCAAGGCTATAACTGTGACTCTTGTCTATCTTAGTGGTGACTGATTTCATAGTGAAGCAATGAGCTCAGTTGGTAGAGCATGGCGCTTGCAACGCCAGGGTTGTGGGTTCGATTCCCATGGGGGGCCAGTATGAAAAATGTATGCACTCACTAACTGTAAGTCGCTCTGGATAAGAGTGTCTGCTAAATTACTAAAATGTAAGTCTGAAGTTTACATACACTTAGGTTGGAGTCATTAAACTCCACAAATGTCTTGTTAACAAACTATAGTTTTGGCAAGTCGGTTAGGACATCTACTTTGTGCATGACACAAGTAATTTTTCCAACAATTGTTTACAGACAGATTATTTCACTTATAATTCACTGTATTACAATTCCAGTGGGTCAGAAGTTTACATACACTAAGTTGACTGTGCCTTCAAACAGCTTGGAAAATTCCATAAAATGATGTGAGCTCCTGAGTGGCGCAGTGGTCTAAGGCACTGCATTGCAGTGCTAACTGTGTCACTAGAGATCCTGGTTCGAATCCAGGCTCTGTCGCAGCCGGCCGCGACCGGGAGACTCATGGGCGGCGCACAATTGGCCCAGCGTTGTCCAGGGTAGGGGAGGGAATGGCCGGCAGGGATGTAGCTCAGTTGATAGAGCATGGCGTTTGCAACGCCAGGGTTGTGGGTTCGATTCCCATGGGGGGCCAGTATAAAAAAAAATATAAAAAACTGTAAGTCGCTCTGGATAAGAGCGTCTGCTAAATGACAAAAATGTAAATGTAATGGCTTTAGAAGCTTCTGAAAGGTAATTAACATCATTTGAGTCACTTGGAGGTGTACCTGTGGATGTATTTCAAGGCCTACCTTCAAACTCAATGCCTCTTTGCTTGACATCATGGGAAAATCTAAAGAAATCAGCCAAGACATCAGAAAAAAAATGGTAGACCTCCACAAGTCTGGTTCATCCTTGGGAGCAATTTCCACACGCCTGAAGGTACCACGTTCATCTGTACAAACAATAGTACGCAAGTATAAACACCATGGGACCACGCAGCCATCATACCACTCAGGAAGGAGATGTGTTCTGTCTCCTAGAGATGAACGTACTTTGGTGCGAAAAGTGCAAATCAATCCCAGAACAACAGCAAAGGACCTTGTGAAGATGCTGGAGGAAACGGGTACAAAAGTATCTATATCCACAGTAAAACGAGTCCTATATCGACATAACCTGAAAGGCCGCTCAGCAAGGAAGAAGCCACTGCTCCAAAACTGCCATAAAAAAGCCAGACTATGGTTTGCAACTGCACATGGGTACAAAGATCATACTTTTTGGATAAATGTCCTCTGGTCTGATGAAACAAAAATAGAACTGTTTGGCCATAATGACCATCATTATGTTTGGAGTGAAAAGGCTTGCAAGCCAAAGAACACCATCCCAACCCTGAAGCACGGGGGTGGCAGCAGCATGCTATGGGGCTTTGCTGCAGGAGGGACTGGTGCACTTCACAAAATAGATGGCATCATGAGGAAGGAAAATTATGTGGATATATTGAAGCAACATCTCAAGACATCAGTCAGGAAGTTAAAGCTTGGTCGCAAATTGGTCTTCCAAATGGACAATTACCCCAAGCATACTTCCAAAGTTGTGGCAAAATGGCTTAAGGACAACATAGACAAGGTATTGGAGTGGCCATCACAATGCCCTGACCTCAATCCCATAGAACATTTGTGGGCAGAACTGAGAAAAAGCGTGTGCGAGCAAGGAGGCCTACAAACCTGACTCAGTTACACCAGCTCTGTCAGGAGGAATGGGCCAAAAATTCACCCAACTTATTGTGGGAAGCTTGTGGAAGGCTACCTGAAACGTTTGACCCAAGTTAAACAATTTAAAGGCAATGCTACCAAATACTAATTGAGTGTATGTAAACTTGTGAACCACAGGGAATGTGATGAAAGAAATAAAAGCTGAAATAAATCCTTCTCGCTACTATTATTCTGACATTTCACATTCTTAAAATAAAGTGGTGATCCTAACTGACCTAAGAAAGGGACTTTTTACTAGGATTAAATGTCAGGAATTGTGAAAAACTGAGTTTAAATGTATTTGCCTAAGGTGTATGTAAACTTCTGACTTCAACTGTATGTGGCTCACTGTTGTTCGCTGTCATGATCTCACTTCTGAGTGTTGAGCTGTTTAACACTACTGACATTCTGATCTTGTGATACTGTTTTCAGAGAAAGGCTGTGCACACAGGTGTGTTTGTATGTGTAGGCCTAAGTGTGCGTGTGTGTGTCTGTGTGTTGGTTTGTGAGTGTGCTGTGGAGTGGCACTGGCAGGCTCTGAGAGGAGGCTATTCAGGTGAGCTAGGAGACGGTGGCTGAGTGCTGCTATGTTTACTTACTAAACTCGAATCTGCCCCACTGACTCTCTCCCTCTCCTGGCCTCCTCAGTCAGTTAACCATTGCTCGGACTGGGCACAGCCCAGATAGCAGCAGACAGTACAGTACAACTCTGACGTGAGGAGACACTTAACGTTACAGTTCAGGGGTCCAACTCAAGCCCTACCCTATGCACTCAACTGTAGATCTGACAGAATTGGATTAGAATTAGCACGAAGGCAAATAGATCGGATAGAAAGGCATCTGACTGTCAGGCTGCTCCGAACTCTAATGACAGTACTTAGTCGTTCCGCATCCCTCCAATGTAAATCTACCTTAATAATCCACTGAAAATCTTGTCAGCTTTACAAGATGTGCTAATGTGTATTAGGGCTGGGCGATATTGCGAAAATATATCCCGGTATAAAAAGGGACGGTATTTTATGTTTTTGAATAATAAGTTACAAATGATCTTTATGAGTAATGTGTGACCCTAGGGTGGCAACACATACATTCTAAGGGATTTCAATGGGTCTTTCTCCATTCTGATTGTTTTATGCGGTTCAATTGAACTTCAACCCAAAATAATTTTCTGCATTTTCATCCATTTCTGCATTTCCTGAGATCAGTTCCACCCTGCCACGAAGGGCTGCACGATATTAGCAAACAATCTAGGCCTTATTTTTTACCAAATCTTGCAATTGTGATTTGACTTGTGATTTAGAGCAAAACACTTGGGTGAACGGTTTGAATCGTGGAAATGGAATGATTATTCTAATTCTATAGTTAGAATATAATAGTGGGCACTTTGAATACAGTGTTTGACATGACGACAAATGAAAATGCCAGGGAGGAGTTATTGTAACAGAATAGGAATCAGTGTTGACAAGTGTTTCCTAGGGGACCCTATAATCTTTGGCTACATTTTAATATTTTCTCTTAGCTACTTCATGTAGCTAACATATTTTTGCTTTGCGTGTTCCTCTTTGATTTAGAAGATACTGTTGCACAAAAAAACATGCAGATGTACACTACGTCAAAGGTTTGGACACACCTACTCATTCAAGGGTTTTTCTTTATTTTTAAATTTTTTTACATTGTAGAAAAATCAAAACTATGAAATAACACACAGAATCATGTAGTTAGCAAAAAAGTGTTAAACAAATCAAAATATATTTGAGATTCTTCAATAGCCACCCTTTGCCTTGATGACCGCTTTGCGCACTCTCTTGGCATTCTCTCAACCAGCTTCATGAGGTAGTCACCTGGAATGCATTTCAATTAACAGGTGTGCCGCCTTAAAAGTTAATTTGTGGAATTTATTTCCTTAATGCGTTTGAGCCAATCAGTTGTGTTGTGACAAGGTAGGGGGGGATATACAGAAGATAGCCCTATTTGGTAAAAGACCAAGTCCATATTATGGCAAGAACAGCTCAAATAAGCAAAGACAAACGACAGTCCATCATTACTTTAAGACATGAAGGTCAGTCAATAGGGAACATTTCAAGAACTTTGAATGTTTCTTCAAGTGCAATCGCAAAAACCATGAAGCGCTATGATGAAACTGGCTTTCATGAGGACCGCCACAGGAATGGAAGATCCAGAGTTACCTCTGCTGCAGAGGATAAGTTCATTAGAGTTACCAGCCTCAGAAATTGCATCCCAAATAAATGCTTCACAGAGTTCAAGTCACAGACACATCTCAACATCAACTGTTCAGAAGGGACTGTGTGAATCAGGCCTTCATGGTCGAATTGCTGCAAAGAAACCACTACTAAAGGACACCAATAAGAAGAATAGACCTGCTTGGGCCAAGAAACACGAGCAATGGACATTAGACCATTGGAACTGTGTCCTTTGGTCTGGAGTCCAAATTGGAGATTTCTGGTTCAAACCGCCATGTCTTTGTGAGACGCAGAGTAGGTGAACTGATGATCTCCACATGTGTATTTCCCACCGTAAAGCATGGAGGAGGAGGTGTAATGGTGTGGGGGTGCTTTGCTGGTGACACTGTCTTTTGATTTATTTAGAATTCAAGGCACACTTAACCAGCATGTCTACCACAGCATTCTGCAGCGATACGCCATCCCATCTGGTTTGGGCTTATCATTTTTTTCAACAGGACAATGACCCAACACACCTCCAGGCTGTGTAAGGGCTATTTTACCAAGAGGGAGAGTGATGGAGTGCTGCATCAGATGACCTGGCCTCCACAATCACCCTACCTCAAACCAATTGGGATGGTTTGGGATGAGTCGGACAGCAGAGTGAAGGAAACGCAGCCAACAAGTGCTCAGCATATGTGGGAACTCCTTCAAGACTGTTGGAAAAGCATTCCAGGTGAAGCTGGTTGAGAGCATGCCAAGAGTGTGCAAAGCTGTCATAGGCAAAGGGTGGCTACTTTGAAGAATCTCAAATATAAAATATATTTTGATTTGTTTTAACACTTTTTGGGTTACTACATGATTCCATATGTGTTATTTCATAGTTTTGATGTCTTCATTATTATTCTACAATGTAGAAAATAGTAAGAAATAAAGAACAACCCTTGAATGAGTAGGTGTGTCCAAACTTTTAACTGGTACTGTAGGTCTACACCATCACTGGTATTATCAGGCTGTATAGCTAGTTATGTTTGTTCTGACTCACGCCTTGATCACACCGATAGCGTCATTGCGCAAAATAGTATGCAGCATCATCTGGAAATGTGTGCAACCAAAGTTCACCTTCTGCTACCATTTCTGTCAAGCCGTCTACGCATACAGTTTGACGCATACGTTCGATAAATCCAATGTATGCACCACACAGAATGCACTGCAACTGCCTCTGCAATACAATGCTGCAAGGCAAACACAGCGTTCCATGGGAAATTTAATGTACTTCTGGTGTACCAAAATGCAATGACGCTGTTGGTGTGATCGAGGCGTCAGTACATTTTATTAGCTAGATAGTGATTAGCATTAGCAGCTAACAAGATTTAGGCCCAACTTTCTATGGAAAGACAAACTAGCTGTTTGCCGATGTAAGAAACACAAACTAATAGTGTAATTATAGAACGCTAGTGGATTTATATTAAAAAGTAAAGTGATGACTGCATCGTTGTCAACAACATTGTTGCATGTGCTGCATTGACCATGCAGAGACAATTCAAGTGTTGTGGTCGAGGAACAACAAATGCGCTCCTTTAGTAACAGGGGGCAGGGCTAGGTCTGTGTGGAAAGCGGCATGGAGAGAGATGACTCAGGTAGAAAACTATATCAATGGATGTTACACACGGCGTATCACATTTAACAAACCAAACATTCACATACCGTTATAGAAGGTAAAGTAAAAACCCAAACCGATCTGTGCATCAATGTAAAATACGGTATACTGCCCAGCCCTAATGTGTAGAGGCGAGGGGTCTGTTTTTGATTTGAAAGAGCAAAGAAAAGGAAAGGGGAACCACGGGCCCAGCAGAAACTGAAACTAGGTCAGAGGGCACAGCAAGCACCCCCTCGACCCTGACATTCACCCCCAGCCCTCATCCAGGCTCAGGGTCACCCCTCCGACTAAAATATACTCTTGTTCCCTATCACCCCCTCAACCCTCCGCCCCTTACAGAAAACGCTGCCTCTTGTCCAAAGAATCCTCATCCCGATGTGTCCTGTCTGCCAAAACACCCTCCCTAGTAACTGCCCCCCCACACTCAACACTCATCAGTCAGACCAAAGCCCCACAGTCGGAACAGCTCAGGTCCTCTTTAACTGCTGTTTCATTGCTCTTTTGTTGAGAAAGTTCTCGCTCTGTCTCTCTTTCCCTGTGCTCTCCTCAAACAATGGGGAGCGTTTCCTGGACAACCTGGCAGGGTGTCAGGTCTTTGACTAAGGGGGTTCTATTCTGGGCTGGGTTGACTGGTGATGGGTTGCCAGATCTTGTGCTGACGTTTTATATTGTGGTCTGGTCTGGGTTGGCAGAGCACAGTGCAAATGTAGGTCAGTCCAGCAGTATATCTGGCAACTAGTGGCAACCCTGAGACTGAGGCATAAAGGCCTCAGGCCTGTGCACAGACTCTGGCCGTTTTAGTATTTACAAAGGCCTATTGTAAAATTAGACTTTCTTTTTACATTTTAGTCATTTAGCAGACGCTCTTATCCAGAGCGACTTACAGTTAGATAGCAGACGCTCTTATCCAGAGCGACTTACAGTTAGATAGCAGACGCTCTTATCCAGAGCGACTTACAGTTAGATAGCAGACGCTCTTATCCAGAGCGACTTACAGTTAGATAGCAGACGCTCTTATCCAGAGCGACTTACAGTTAGATAGCAGACGCTCTTATCCAGAGCGACTTACAGTTAGATAGCAGACGCTCTTATCCAGAGCGACTTACAGTTAGATAGCAGACGCTCTTATCCAGAGCGACTTACAGTTAGATAGCAGACGCTCTTATCCAGAGCGACTTACAGTTAGTGAGTGCATACAATTTATTTGCTGTCTCTCTTAGTGAAGAAAATGTTGGTTGTTTTATTTGTCCAAGAATGTAGGCATTGGCTATCATAAAGAGTTCAAATGAGTTCTAGCCTACAGATGCATGAAGGTATTTGAGTTGATATTCTGTCAGGACTTTAGGCTGGCCACCTGTTGAACGTTGCCAGACAGAACTCTTGGAATAGAGTGCTCTAGGAGTAGTGTGTAGTCTGCTTAATCTGTATGTTGACTTGAACTCTTTATCAGGAATCAATTGTTTCAAATAGATGCATGAAGCTTTATTGTTTGTTGTGGTAAGCTGGCCTTGTCTGCTGAGTAGAGCCAGCTGTTTTTACTGACCACATGACCTGACCAAGAAAAACGCCTGTCCCTACTGATGAGACATTTTGCGTGCTTTGCGGTGGTAGACTGAGGGGAGTTGGTTAGTAGACGGGAGAAATGAGGTTTTTCACGTATCCACTTCACATTCATCTCTCTCACGCTTAGGCTCTTTGTTTTGTTTGGTGGAAAAGTAGGCCAAAGCTGCACACATTCCTCTCATGTCACTGCCCCACGCCAGAGAAAACAGGGACAATGCCCTACGCCCCAGATTCTGTGTGTGTCGGCGTGCACACGATTGTTTGATAGTGTGTGTGAGAGAGATGTTTGAAAGCTGTTTCATCTGATTTGATGAAAACCTGTAGGTCTAGAGAGGCTATAGGTTGACATACTACTGTTCTTTATATACTCTAAAGCACCTTCATCCAACTCTATGCCGTTTACAGCTTTGAAAGATACAAGTGGTGAAGTATTTTGTCCCAAGCACGCTAAAAACATTGTAATTGTAGGTTAACTGACGGAAATGTTTGCGGACTTGTTCTCTTGCCAAGAGTTTAGTGAGCTAAGCATTTGTATTGCAAAAACAACACTAGGCCTAACTGACGGAAATGTAGACTGCTTTCACTTTGGCATACTAGTAGTAGGCTACTGTTCCCGTTGTGTTATTTGACCTCTCCTGCATATAAAAAGTATTTGCCATATAAGCATGCAAGCTAAATCCACTCTTTCAACTGTATTGACGCTCTCCCTCTCCTTTATGTAACACTGACGTTCCTATGATTTTCCCCCTGTAGGACCGTAAGCTGTCCAAGTCGGAGCGCCAGCGGTTCAAGGAGGAGGCGGGCATGCTGAAGGGGCTGCAGCACCCCAACATCGTCCGCTTCTACGACTCCTGGGAGGCCCCTGTTAAAGGCAGGAAGTGCATTGTGCTGGTCACAGAACTCATGACCTCTGGAACACTCAAAACGTGAGTCTCACTCTCACACACAGACGTCAACACCAGTCCATCATCATGATTAAATTGTCGGTCCTAGGTACCCCAATCAGTGAAATGTGATGAGGATGGTTGTGCGATGTCAATCTTTAGCCCTATATCCCTCCTGTTTTGTAGGTATCTGAAGCGCTTCAAGGTCATGAAGATCAAGGTTCTGAGGAGCTGGTGTAGGCAGATCCTGAAGGGCCTTCACTTCCTCCACACCAGGGCCCCTCCCATCATCCACAGGGACCTGAAGTGTGACAACATCTTCATCACGGGCCCCACAGGCTCTGTCAAGATAGGAGACCTGGGATTGGCCACACTCAAGAGGTCCTCTTTCGCCAAGAGTGTCATAGGTAAGACCCCAATATCACCCGCTACCTTTTACTGTGCCCTGCTTTCTTCCCCACTACACTCCAATGGGGGATGTCTTGTGTGTGTGTGTGGGGGGGTTAGGTTTTTATTTCTGATATTTTTTTGACTGACATTGAGGTTGGAAAACAGACCACAATGTTTCAGCTCTCTATTCAAACCACAGCTCAAGTGGAGGCCAGGCCATGGGGAGACCCACAAACCCTCTCTTTACACACACTGTGTTATGTCAGCGAGTCCGCCAGGGCTGGTTACTCGGTGACAGAATCGATTTGATTATCTTTTTCCTCCTCAAAGTGAAAGTTCACTGTTTCAGGCTCCTACTGAGAGTAAGTAGCGCCTCCAATTTCTCTGTCTCTCTGAAATATGAATCTCAATCCACCTGTCATGCCTTAACTGTTAGGCTAACCAGGCCAGGGCTACAGGTATGGCCTCTGGTTCTGTGTTCTTTCTCAGACTGGTCTTTGCTCTGTGGTTTGGAAATATGTGGTCTGTTTGCCAGTGATGCCAATAACGTTTGCCGTTTCTGTTTTTTGAAGGGTTTGCTCCTACAGGTTTTTGTCAGTGTTTCTCTGTCTTTTAAACAATTTCAGGAGCACAGAGAATAATGTCTGCTTCTTTTTCTGTCTGGAAAGTCCCCACCCCCTTCCCACTTTCCTCTTCTCCTTTATCAGCCTTTTTTATTTTTTTTTCACACTCGGGTATGTTTTGAAACTGTAGGCTCTAGCCTCAGCTGTGCTCCATTCTGCAGTAAAGGAATAAATAGGGTACTTCTGGTCAGTGAGTATTTGCTGTTATGGGCCTGGTAAGTGTGCGAGTGCACTGTGACACACATCTTACAAAAACCAAATCATTTCAAATAACAATTAGAGTTTTTCTGTGTAAGACCATTAGAAGATTGAGAGCAGAGTATCTGCTATTTGAATAAGGCTGGTGTCCAGACATGCACTGTTTCACTAACTAGCTATGGGATCTGCTTCTCTCAGCCCTCACCGTAACACCTTACTCCCCAGGTCAAGGAGGACAGGTGAGTCAGACTACTCAAAGGTATGTTTGTATGAAACAGGTTATGTTTGAGTGTTTAGTTGTGAAATGTAAGGTCTTGACACAAGTTATTTCCATAGCTAGTCTTACTATTTGTGCCCCTTCTCTGCCGTTTTGAGGCCCCTGATCATTGGCGTTCAACTCAACTCACTAACCGGGTTCTGATTGGTAAACCGGGCCATTCTACAGCCTGTCAGTAGTTAAACTGACAGGTGTGTCTAACACCAGTTTGCCCCCCTCCCCCCACAGTGTTTTAAGTATACCAGCCATCTTCTATAGACTCCCTATACAAGGTGTCACCCCACAGATAAGCAGGTCTTACACAGATAAACTTGTGCCTCTTTCACTACGGTCTAACTGAGCCCGCCCCCCCCCCTCCCCTTTTTTTTTTTCTCTCCTCCCCTCTCTCTATTTCTCTACTCTCTTCTCGCAGCTTCTGCTCACCCGGAGGCAGCGGTGGACCGGTCACTCTTCCTCCTCTTGGTTAGAGGAGAAGAGGGGCGTTTGGGGTGTGACACTCGGAGATGGAGACGAACACACAGAGAGACAGAGTTCTGAATGGTTGTATTTGATTTAAGGTACCCCTGAGTTCATGGCGCCTGAGATGTATGAGGAGAAGTACGACGAGTCAGTGGATGTGTATGCCTTTGGGATGTGCATGCTGGAGATGGCCACCTCAGAGTACCCATACTCCGAGTGCCAGAACGCTGCACAGATCTACCGCAGAGTCACCAGCGTAAGTCTCCCCTGCCTCAATCCCAATTCCCTGAAACCCTCTCCCTGTTGTCCTCGCTCTGCCACCCGCTCTCCTCCTCTTTCCAGTTCCCTCTTTACCTGCCCCTTCTCCTCCCTCCGTGCTTCCCCCGCCCTGCTGTTCTGTCCCTTTAGAGATGATCATTTATTTACCATTTGCATTATTGGCCTTTCTTTGCCACTCTCTCTCTTTTGTCTTTTTCTCACCACTCTTTGTCTTCGCTGCGAGCCCTCTTCCTCTCTCTGTCTCTCCATTACCTCTTTTCCCACCTCCCTCAATCCTGCAACCTACATTATTTTTCTCTTTCTATTGCACTTTTTCTCGTTCTTTCTCTTGTGTTGAGTGTGTCTGTCAGTTGAAGTGAGGAGTGTGGGATTGATTGGGGGGAGTGTCTGGACTGTCCTCTTATTCCCTTCTGGCTGATACTGTAACCGGGCCTGGGCTTGGATCCAAAGGAGGAACACGCGCACACACCTCAGCATAGATACTTGTCATGTGAATTTCTATCTCTAATTCAACCTAAGCTTGAATCATTACCAGAGGTTGTAAGGCTCTGGTTTTAATCATCAATGATTCAAGGTCCATAACCACGAAGAAGGATTTTTTGTATGTTTATTCATGGAGAGCTCTGGCGCCAAAGACACAAACATACGATTTTATACCTCCTGAACTTGACTCCTCCCACCTTTAGGTGACTTTTCTAAACAGTTTCCGCCTTCCCCTTCACCCTTGAATGTTTAGTACCGCCCCCTCTGTTAGTGGGTTGACACTACATGATAATTCTAACATTTATACTGTATTTGGGGTGAAATCCTGTAGTCATTATTCTTAAAATCCAAATTAATCTAACAATACTCCATGATTTATGGTTAAAAATGGGCCTTGAAGGTGAGCCTATTTTCTCACCAATCAGCGTTGCCATTCTAGTAATGTCTGCTGCCAGTTTCAGTGAGCACAGTTGATCATCAACTACATTGGGAGGTAGTAGGTACACCTTCTCGCATGTGCCTGTTCCTTCTATGAGCGCCACATGACACAGGTTACTTTTTACCTTAGCTAAACATTGTTAAACTCATGTTTAGCTAAACATTGTTAAACTCCCTTGATAAGTAACATGCATTCCAGGAATCAGTATATATACCAGACTTATTGCATTGAGGCCATCAGAAGTGTGCAACCTTATGACTGGTCCTCTGTAGCTCAGCTGGTAGAGCACGGCGCTTGTAACGCCAAGGTAGTGGGTTCGATCCCCGGGACCACCCATACACAAAAAAAAAAAAAAATGTATGCACGCATGACTGTAAGTCGCTTTGGATAAAAGCGTCTGCTAAATGGCATATTATTATTATTATTACTGTCTATCAGCGCTTCAGATATCATATATGACAGTCTGCTGCTGTCTCTATAGACCTATCATCACTCGACACGTCACTCATACATCCTCCGCTCCCTCCTCCATTTCTCCTTCACTCCTCTTTCACTGCATCACTCCTTCTCTTCTCCTTCCTCTCCCCTCATCAACCCTCTTTTCTGGAATCCATCCTCTCCCCAACTCCCAGCAACAACAGCACCAGCCCCTAGTCGTCAAAGTGTGGGAGTGTCAGCATAACTTTTGAGTTCACATGTAGACTTCTAGGTTAGTGGTCCTCAGCAGCACAGGCCCTGGGTATAGTGGGTTGCTGCTGAACCTTGCTCTGAGACGGGAATGCTGTAACTGGTGACTATGGAGCACGCCAGCTTGTAGTCTTAAAACCCGGAAATAAGTTACCTCTGGTTTGGTCAGCCATCCCTAAAGTCTGAGGTTAACACAGGCATAGGAGATCTTATACGGTTGGTCTATGAGATAATACCAGTCAGTTAACATGACCTTTATGAATTATGAAGCCTTTAAGTGGTTTGTGTTTTTTATTATTACATACATTCTTAAAAGTTCACAAAACGTGACGTTAGCTGATGAAGATTATCTCATAGAACGCAACGTATAAGATCTCCTAAGCCTGTGTTTACCACAGACCTTATTTTTGGTGTTTATCCAAAACCGCTTCAAAAAAGCCATTCATTTTCCTCATAGGCTTTGTCCAATGAACCATGACTGCGTTAGTGCCAACAAAAAGATGCCATTACTATTTTGCTCCATTCCCCCTCAACAACTTTGTTTTCCCACAAGGAAGACTCAAGTAGATCACATTCAATTACATGAGTTTAAACATATAGCATGCGCTGCAGCCCAATACAGTGTTATACACTGTTCTAATATGGTACTGCTATGAGGCGACAGTGCAACGCCACAGAAGGCGCAGATATAAATATATTACAGAGAACAGACATACTTCTCTGTCATGTAGAATATGTAATAATTTCATCTCTGTACAATACATTTCTATCTGCAACCTTGGGCCCTACTTAACGCAACCCTGTATAGAATCACGGAAAGAATGTTGACAATGTGTGGGTTGTGACTGGGAGGTCTGTGTGTCTTATAGGGGGTGAAGCCAGCCAGCTTCGACAAGGTGGCCATCCCCGAGGTGAAGGAGATCATCGAGGGATGTATCCGACAGAACAAGGACGAGAGGTCAACTCACATTCATATTTTGATAATTTAGCAGACACTCTTATCCAATGTGATTTGAGCTTCATAACCAGCTATTGAGACACAGATACAGGGAGAGTATTCATACTCAACCACCCAGGACCTTCTCAAAATGAGATCAGTTTCAAAGTGTGTTAAAGATGTCTGTATTGATTTGACTCATCCGCTCTCCCTCTTCTGTTCTCTCTCACCCCCCTCTCACTGTCTCCCAGGTACTCGATAAAGGACCTGCTGAACCATGCCTTCTTCCAGGAGGAGACGGGGGTGCGTGTGGAGCTGGCCGAGGAGGACGACGGGGAGATGGAGGCCATAAAGCTGTGGCTGAGGATAGAGGACGTCAAGAAGCTGAAGGGGAAGTACAAGGACAACGAGGCCATCGAGTTCTCCTTCGACCTCAGCAAGGACGTTCCTGAGGACGTGGCCCAGGAGATGGTGGGTGACAACACAATGTCCACTTCAGAGAGATATTGACTGTGTCCCAAATGGCACCCTATTCCCTATATAGTGCATTCATTTTGACCAGGACACAATCTTTATTCTTCCTGATTATTTAGGAATCCTTGATTTACAAACATCATCTAGACTAAATAATAATAAATGTGAGTCAAGTCCTAACACTGCCTGTTCTGTGTGTGTGTGTTTGTTTGTCAGGTGGAGTCTGGCTACGTGTGTGAAGGGGACCATAAGACAATGGCTAAGGCCATCAAGGACAGAGTTTCCCTCATCAGCAGGAAAAGAGAGCAGAGGCAACAGGTCTGTACCGGCTCAATGGAATCTTTGATTTGAATCCTGGATGAATGTAAAGTTTTATGGTATTGCAATCAAATGAATTAAACGAAGCTAAACTAGATGTGATTGGATTTAAGGTGAGAGAGGAGCAGGAGAAGAGGAGGCTGGAGGAGGAGCAGGGCCAACAACAACAACAGCAGCAACAACTACTACAGCAGCAGGGCCAACCTCAACCAGGGCTCCAGCCCAGCACAGAGGGCCCCCAACCAGCCCAGCCCGTCCCTCAGGCAGCCCCCTACATCCCCCCCACCCAGCAGCCAGCCCAGCCCATGGCACCCTACATCCCCCCCTCAGACAGCACAGCTGGGGCCACAGGGGGTTCCCTATATACCCCAGTGTACAGGGCAGCTCCCAGTCTCTGTCCCAGTATTGGCCCAGGTTCCAGTTCAGGTTTCAGTCCAGCCAGAGTCAGAGAGGCCAGAGGTGGACCAGTACCCACAGCAGACTGAGACCGGTCTGTACCTTCTGCCTTTTTGCTCTCAGGGCTCTGTATTATTGACCTACATTATAGTCTTAATCTAGTGTTTATAAACTATCAATTGACAAACCATCTCCCCATTCTCTACCCCTCCCTATTTCAGCCAATCAAATGACAGATAGTGCTCAGGGTTCCTCCGTCCTTCATGAGACGCACCCGGTTCAGCCGGTGATGTCATACAGCTCTCTTCCCAGTCAGCAGCTTCAGCCAGAGGCCCCCTCTCCTGTCCAAACAGACCAATCGCGTCAGCCACAGCAGACCATGGTGAGTCATTATCGTGGCACACGCAATGCATTTAATGTTCTCACAGTAAAAGTACCCAACTCTTGTCTCTGCATGTATCATAGAGAAAGTCCGATGTAGTTTCTATCTCATTCTCTCTCCTCCTCCGTCTGTCCTGTTTGTCAGGTGGTTCCTGCTGCCCAGCATGCCATTGTTGTCCCTGGGGCTCCAAGCTCCCAGCCTGCCCCTGGGGCTCCACAACAGGTACACGTCTCCATCACAATACAACTTCACCACCACAACACTGCTGTTCCTCAGCTGATCACACCTAGTTCATAGATCAAAACACTGAATAGATCTAGATCAGAGGTTTCTCTGGGCTCTTACCAAAAGGCCAAATGGGCATGTTGTTGAAAACATTGGTGGACCCTCCCAGCTCTCTCTCTCTCTCCCTCTTTCTTTCGGTTTCTTTGTGCATTCCTTTTGGTTGTCAGTTGTTTTTCTTTCTTCCTATGCTTTTGTATCCCTCTCTCCTTATATTTTCCTATTTCCTTCCTCTGTTCTGTCTCTCTCCTCTCCCTCTTACCCTTTGTTGTATTTTGTTTCTTATTATAGTACGGAGGTTACTTCCACCCATCGCTCTCCCCTCAGGTAGATAAAAACCGTCCCTTGCAAACGCACACCTCTTCCCTCTACTCTCATACCCACAGCCTTTCTCTAAACATATACTGTTTATATGGTATCCCTATACTGTTTCTATGGTATCCCTATACTATTTCTATGCTGTCCTTCTGCTATTTGAGTAGTGTGTGTGTGTGTACTGTATAATCCATGCAGTAAAACCTATACTGAAGCTATATGAGACTGATTTATAGTATTGCTATGTGATGCAGTAGGTAAGTGCCTGGGGGAGTTGGATGAGAGCTAGTGTAAAACTGAGGTGGTTAGGCCTCTGGGTGAGGGATGGTGGGTTTGTTTGAAGAGCAGTGTGTTGGTGAATAGATAATGAAGAGAGAGTCTTGTCTCTCTTCTCTGCAGATATGGCTGTTCGATTTGTGCAGATCTCTTATCGCTGTCTCTCCCCCCACCCCCTGTAGTTGCCCCCCCAGCAGGTGGCGTTGCTCCCCTCCTCTCAGCCCATCCCTCCCCTGCACCTCCAGCAGCCACAGCCAGAGAGCAGCGATGCACCTCAGAGCTCAGCACTACCACCTCTCCAGCCTGGAGACCAGCAAATACAGGTGAGGCACTCACACCAACACATTGGTCAAGTGCACAACAACCCCAGCTTACGCTCATACTAACGCTAAAACACTCAGACAATCTACAAACAAGGACACAGAATGTATTCCATCTAGTAAATGTTTTATCACGCATGTACAGTCTCGTCATTCCTTTCTCTTTTCTATTCTTTCCCTCTTCTTTTTTTCTTCTTCTGCTTTTTGACTAACTGCTCTGTGTCGGCCTCTACTCTTTCATCCACTCTTTCTTTCATGCGTTCCTTTTGCATGCTGCTGCTTTTTCCTGCATGGCTGTCAGTCATGGGCCAATGAACCAAGCCCTCCTATCCTGTCTCCTCCAATCAATGCAGAGTACCTCTACTTCCTCTATCAGGCCACAAACGTCTCTGTGCTGCAGGTACACACAGGCCAGGGGCAACGTGTGTGTGTGTGTGTGTGTGTGTGATTAGTGTTAGTTGTTAGGCTTGACATGTGTTAGTAGTATAAGGAGCCTACAAACAGACGACACATGTCCTACGAGAAGTAAAACCTTGTACTTTCTGTTCACCCCGCTACCATCTAGAAGGCGGAGACAGTACAGGTGCATCAAAGCTGGGACCGAGAGACTGAGAAACAGCTTCTATCGCCAGGCCATCAGACTGTTAGACAGTCACCACTAGCTGACCTCCACCCAGTACCTTGCCCTGAACCTTAGAGACTGCTGCCCTATGTACATAGTCATTGAACACTGGTCACTTTTAATAATGTTTACATACTGTTTTACCCACTTCATATGTATATACTAGTGGTCAAGATCACTTTCTGAGTCAAAATGCAAGCCGATATCCACCGCTCAGATTTTCTTTAAACATTATTTCAAAAACGTAAACCCATGCAGCATAATGAGGTTTGTGCAGTAGGCGATAGGTCCAATACATTATCACTGCATATTGGCTATGCTTGAATTGCCCTGCCAAAATAAATTATATTTTAAACCATTTGGTATATGATCACACTGGTAATAGATCATTTGTTTTATTACAGCGGAGTGAGCGTAATAGCCCTATTGATGGCCTGCATCTGATGGTCAGTCTGAGGGGAGGGAGAGAGCAGCGGTGAGGCTGCCTCTCACCTGACTCACCGTTCATCTGCTCTCTCTCCCTCGGCTGAGAAAAGGGGACACAGTCTTTCAGCTGATGGTGAAACTCTAGTCGCACTGCATTGATTTCTGCCTCATGCACCAATTCATGTTGTTACTCCTATGACCAGAGAGTGAAATATTCCTCTATTAAAAGACACAAGCCGTTAATAATGCAAGCTTATCGGAACACTTTGCTATACTCATTCATTGCAGCTGCAGTTGCTGGTTGTAGCGTGAGTGGAAGTAGGGAGAACGCACATTTTATGGCTTATAAAGGTGTTGAACAAAGTTTTGAAATCTCACAGTATCAACTTTGCTGGGTGTTCAAGGTTTATTTACAGTCTATGGCTCGAGGAAACTGTGCAGACAGTGATCTGATTGGCCAGCGGTAGGCCTATAGGGGCCCTTGATTTGCTCTCTGGGCCTGCCGGCTAGGCAGAGTTCTATCTTCAGACAGGTGAAATGGGACAAAACACTTTGCCTTCCCGGCGCTAGGGCTGCTGAATCAAGTGCACCTACCGCCAACAGCGAAAATAAATACAAATAAATATAGGAGCGCAAGGCTTTATCATTGGGTTTTTTACAGAAATGTTTGGTGATCAACTAGGAATGTCTTGGAGATCGATCAGTCTATTGCGATGGACCGGTTGGTGACCACTGGTATAATACTATATTCCAGTAATGGCTAATCCTATATAACTACTGCTGTACACACCTTTTCTATTAATATACTGTCTTTACACATCATTATATGTATATACAGCTGTGGAAAAAATTAAGAGACCACTGGAAAATTATCAGTTTCTCTGGTTTTACTATTTAAAGGTATGTGTTTGGTTAAAAATTACATTTTTGTTTTATTCTATAAACTACTGACAACATTTCTCCCAAATTCCAAATAAAAATATTGTCATTTAGAGCATTTATTTGCAGAAAATGACAACTGGTCAAAATAACAAAAAAGATGCAGTGTTGTCAGACCTCAAATAATGCAAAGAAAATAAGTTCACGTTCATTTTTAAACAACACAATACTAATGTTTTAACTTAGGACGAGTTGAGAAATCAATATTTGGTGGAATAACCCTGATTTTCAATCACAGCTTTCATGCGTCTTGGCATGCTCTCCACCAGTCTTTCACATTGATGTTGGGTGACTTTATGCCACTCCTGGCGCAAAAATTCAAGCAGCTCGACTTTGTTTGATGGCTTGTGACATCCATCTTCCTCTTGATCACATTCCAGAAGTTTTCAATAGGGTTCAGGTCTGGAGATTGGGCTGGCCATGACAGGGTCTTGATCTGGTGGTCCTCCATCCACACCTTGATTGACCTGGCTGTGTGGCATGGTGCATTGTCCTACTGGAAAAACCAATCCTCAGAGTTGGGGAACAATGTCAGAGCAAAAGGTTTTCTTCCAGGACAACCTTGTACTTTTGCAAACCTCAGCCTGGCTCTTCTTTGCTTCTCATTGATGAACGGCTTTTTTCTAGCTTTGCACGACTTCAGCCCTGCCCCTAGGAGCCTGTTTCGAACCGTTCTCGCTGTGTACTTCACCTCAGCTGCCGTTTGCCATTCTTTTTGTAGGTCACTTGATGTCATCCTACGGTTGTTAAGTGACATTCAAATGAGTTGGCGGTCATCCCGGTCAGTGGAGTCGTTTTCGCCCTCTGCCTGTCTAGCTTTGTTGTCCCCAATGTCTGCTGCTTGACCTTGTTCTTATGAACCGCCATCTTTGAAATTTTAAGGATGGAAGCAACCTGACGCTCACTGTATCCCTCTGCCAGTAAAGCCAGAATTGAACCCTTCTTTTCCTCACTCCAAAACGTTCCTTTTCAACTCTTTTGGCATGGTCAATAGTTATTTTTTTTAATTAATATTACTTTTGAGGTACTATTAGAACAGTTTTTGCCATCCAGCTGGTCCTATTGCAAGAGTATAGTGATGACCACAGCAGTGGTTTTTATACTTTTCCTCGTTAAATGAGATTTGGTTCAGGTGATCACCTAATCAGTACCTAATTCAGTAGAATGAGGTGTGCCTGTGTTGGAATTCAACAGACACTGGAATCGAATGGCTGTCATACATGTAGAGATGCTGATTTAAGAAACATTTGCAGTGGTCTCTTAATTTTTTCCACAGCTGTGTGTATATATATAGTTGAAGTCTGAAGTTTACATACACCTTAGCCAGATACATTTAAACTCAGTTTTTCACAATTCCTGACATTTAATCCTAGTAAAGATTCCCTGTCTTAGGTCAGTTAGGATCACCACTTTATTTTAAGAATGTGAAATGTCAGAACAATAGTAGAGTGATTTATTTCAGCTTTCATCACATTCCCAGTGGGTCAGAAGTTGACATACACTCAATTACTATTTGGTAGCATTGCCTTTAAATTGTTTAACTTGGGTCAAACATTTCGGGTAGCCTTCCACAAGCTTCCCACAATAAGTTGGCTGAATTTTGGCCCATTCCTCCTGACAGAGCTGGTGTAACTGAGTCAGGTTTGTAGGCCTCCTTGCTCTAACACGCTTTTTCAGTTCTGCCCACACATTTTCTATAGGATTGAGGTCAGGGCATTGTGATGGCCATTCCAATACCTTGACTTTGTTGTGCTTAAGCCATTTTGCCACAACTTTGGAAGTATGCATGGGGTCATTGTCCATTTGGAAGACCCATTTGCAACCAAGCTTTAACTTCCTGTGATGCCTTGAGATTCAATATATCCACATGATGCCATCTATTTTGTGAAGTGCACCAGTCCTACCTGCAGCAAAGCACCCCCACAGCATGATGCTGCCACCCCCGTGCTTCACGGTTGGGATGGTGTTCTTCGGCTTGCAATCCTTGCCCTTTTTCCTCCAAACATAACGATGGTCATTATGGCCAAACAGTTATATTTTTGTTTCATCAGACCAGAGGACATTTCTCCAAAAAGTATTATCTTTGTCCCCATGTGCAGTTGCAAACCGTAGTCTGGCTTTTTTATGGCAGTTTTGGAGCAGTGGCTTCTTCCTTGCTGAGCGGCCTTTCAGGTTATGTCGAGATATAGGACTTGTTTTACTGTGGATATAGATACTTTTGTACATGTTTCCTCCAGCATCTTCACAAGGGCCTTTGCTGTTTTTCTGGAATTGATTTGCACTTTTCGCACCAAAGTACGTTCATCTCTAGGAAACTGAACGCGTCTCCTTCCTGAGCGGTATGACGGCTGCATGGTCCCATGTTGTTTATACTTGCGTACTATTGTTTGTACAGATGAACGTGGTACCTTCAGGCGTTTGGAAATTGCTCCCAAGGATGAACCAGACTTTTCTTTTTTCTGAGGTCTTGGCTGATTTCTTTTGATTTTCCCATGATGTCAAGCAAAGAGGCACTGAGTTTGAGGGTAGGCCTTGAAATACATCCACAGGTACACCTCCAATTGACTCAAATGATGTCAATTAGCCTATCAGAAGCTTCTAACGCCATGACATCATTTTCTGGAATATTCCAAGCTGTTTAAAGGCACAGTCAACTTAGTTTTTGTAAACTTCTGACCCACTGGAATTGTGATAGTGAATTATAAGTGAAGTAATCTGTCTGTAAACAATTGTTGGAAAAATGACTTGTGTAATGCACAAAGTAGATGTCCTAACCGACTTGCCCAAACTATAGTTTGTTAACAAGACATTTGTGGAGTGGTTGAAAAACGAGTTTTAATGACTCCAACCTAAGTGTATGTAAACTTCTGAGCACAGCTGATATATATATATATTTTTAAATCTGGATGATGTGTGTGTTGTGTTTTTCTAAATTTTTGTTAGGTATTACTGCACTGTTGGAGCTAGAAACACAAGCATTTCGCTGCACCTGCTATAACATCTGCAAATCTTTGCCAGCGAACAAACTTTGAGTTGATTTCATTGTGTTTGTGGTCAAAGCACTGCTAATACCTCGGTCAGATCACACACCCTTTAGTGCTTAAGGTGAAGCCAGATCCAGCCCTTGCTTTCATGCCTGACATGACATGGTTGTAAAGCTCCTTTAATGAACAGTGTGTGTGTGATGATGTTTCAGGCCTCTGTGAGTGTATCCCAGCCGGCGCCAGCAGAGCAGGCAGTAGGACCGACAACGCTGGTCCCTCAGTCTGTGGAGAGGTAAGGCATCACATCTCTCCACAACAGCCCTAGACCTAGCTTATACCAGATAGCCTTTTCTGTTACTCAATATGTTCTATTAAAAATGCATCTTAATATGAAACGGCCCTGTGTTCATTGTGATGTCCTCCTAGTAATTGCTAAATGTCTCTATCCCTCCTCTCTCTCCCTCTCCCCCCACCTCTCTCTCCATCTCCATCTCCCAGTTGTCTGTCGGACGCGGCGTCAGGTCTGAGTGACGGCTATGAAGGGGCGTCGGGTGGTAGACACGAGGGGCGCTCCATGATCAAGCGGCACCAGCGGCGCTCCGTACGCAGCCGCTCTCGTCATGAGAAGACCGCCAAGGCCAAGCTCAACGTCCTCAATGTAAGAGTCACATGGTCACTTTCACCTCAACTCACTGTCTGTATTCTCCCACATGGCAACTCTATCTCCTCGGCCCCTTTGTTGGCCAAATTTGTTGGCCTCTCATCCCCTCGCTGTGTCTACAGATGTCGAGTTGTACACTGAACACAAATATAAACGCAACATGTGAAGTGTTGGTTTCATGAACTGAAATAAAATATACCAGAAATGTTCCATACGCACAAAAAGCTTGTTTCTCTCAAATGTTGTGTGCAAATTTGTTTACACCCCTGTTAGTGAGCATTTCTCATTTGTAAAGATAATCCATCCACCTGACAGGTGTGGCATATTAAGAAGCTGATTAAACAGCATGATTATTACACAGGTGCACCTTGTGCTGGGGACAATGAAAGGCCACTCTAAAATGTGCAGTTTTGTCACACAACACAATGCCACAGATTACATTTACATTTGAATCATTTAGCAGATGCTCTTATCCAGAGCGACTTAGTGAGTGCATACAGTTTTTCATACTGCCCCCCCCCGGGAATCGAACCCACAACCCTGGCAGCGCCATGCTCTACCAACTGAGCTACTGGAGACCTACAGATGTCTCTAGTTTTGAGGGAGCGTGCCGTTGTCATGCTGACTGCAGGAATGCTCACCAGAGCGGTTGCCAGATAATTTAATGTTAATTTTAGAGAATTTGGCATTACGTCCAACCAGCCTCACAACCGCAGACCATGTGCATGGCGTTGTGTGGGCGAGCGGTGTGCTGATGTCAAATCAAATTTTATTTGCCACATGCGCCGAATACATCAGGTGTAGACCTTACAGTGAAATGCTTACTTACAAGCCCTTAACCAACAATGTGGTTTTAAGATGAGTAACTTACTTTTAAAAAATAGATAAGTAAAAAAAATAACAAATAATTAAAGAGCAGCAGTAAAATAAAATAACAGTAGGCCTTGAAATACATCTACAGGTACACCTCCAATTGACTCAAATTATGTCAATTAGCCTATCAGAAGCTTCTAAAGCCAAGACATCATTTTCTGGAACTTTCCAAGCTGTTTAAAGGCACAGTCAACTTAGTGTATGTAAACTTCTGACCCACTGGAATTGTGATACAGTGAATTATAAGTGAAATAATCTGTCTGTAAACAATTGTTGGAAAAATTACTTGTGTCATGCACAAAGTAGATGTCCTAACCGACTTGCCAAAACTATAGTTTGTTAACAAGAAATTTGTGGAGTGGTTGAAACACTTAGGTTGGAGTCATTAAAACCAGTTTATGTAAACTTCCGACTTCAACTGTAGGTAGGGGTAAAGTGTCAATGCAAATAGTCCGGGTAGCCATTTTATTAATTGTTCAGCAGGCTTATGGCTTGGGGTAGAAGCTGTTATGGAGCCTTTTGGTCCTAGACTTGGCGCTCCGGTACCTCTTGCCGTGCGGTAGCAGAGAGAACAGTCTATGACTTTGGTGGCTGGAAGCTGTTCAAGTGTATCTCAGTTGGTAGAGCATGGCTCTTGCAGTGCCAGGGTTGTGGGTTCGATTTAAAATGTATGCACTCACTACTGTAAGTCACTCTGGATAAGAGCGTCTGCTAAATGTCAAATGTGGCTGGAGTCTTTGACAATTTTTTGGGCCTATCTCTGACACCGCCTAGTATAGAGGTCCTGGATGGCAGGAAGCATGAACTTATCTCTGTGTCTGTTTCAGATCTCCAACATGGGAGACCGGGTGGCAGAGTGCCAGCTGGAGACCCACAACAGGAAGATGGTCACCTTTAAGTTTGACCTGGATGGAGATAACCCAGAGGAGATTGCACAGATCATGGTAGTGATAGCAAACTCAAAAGCACCGATCTGGATTGTATTGATCTCGATCAAATGTGTTTCCCCAAGGAGCTGTAGTCAAAAGTAAAGGAATTTGATATTTTATTTTGGTAGCTCTACAGGTCTATGTGGATTTAATGGGCATGATTTGTGGGTATTGTAGTTCAATATCTGTCCTTCTCTCAGGTGCAGAGTGAGTTTATCCTGGAGAGTGAACGCGAGTCGTTCATCGAGCAGGTCCGTGAGGTCATCGAAATGGCTGACGATAGAGAGGGCATGAAGGAAGGCTACGCTCAACCACCCTTCACTCAGGTAACATACTTCAACAGTACACAGCAACACTTCATCCTTCACCTCACTACCGTACCCACCCACTAACTCTTGGGCAGCCTTTAGTTGACATGGTGTTGTCCTTCTCTCTCCACAGATTGTGGTGGATGACCCCTCACAGCAGCCTGACATGCCCACTCATCTGCCTGGTAAACACGCACCTACACATCACGATCTCTACTGAAAGATGATTGTCTGAGCTCCACCTCCTCACCTCTAACCCATTGCCCCCCAGGTGTTCCTCCCAGCGTTGCAGCTCAGGTAGTTCACTCTGCAGGCCGGAGGTTCATCGTCAGCCCTGTCCCAGAGTCCCGTCTGAGGGAGCAGTTCTTCGGCCCTCCCTCTGCTAACACCTCGTTTGGGGATGAGCCCCCTCAAGGTGAGGGAAACTGGAATCTATGGGCCATTGAGTGCAACTAGAACTCATGTTCCAAACATGTGCCCCTCTTCCAACCTTGGAATATTTGAGAACTCTAAAACATGTTCCTTGATGCATATACCAACGTTAGTATGTTTGAAGTCATGATGATAACCTGTACACTTACAAGAAGTAATTTATGTAAGTGACTGTTCTCTCTGTGTTCCTCCCTTCAGTCCCAGTGAGTCTGGGTCTGTCCCTGTCTGCTCCCTCAGGCCGCCTCCAGCAGGACTTCACTGAGATGAGGCAGACGCATGGGGAGAGACGAGCCACCATGGACCACCCAGCCGAGCCAGACCCCAGCATAGTCCCCTCCTCCCTGCGCCCAGCCTCCCCTCTCTCCCACCCTCACCAAACCTTGGCTCCCCCAGAGGCTACAGCCCCCACCAACACCAGCTTCTCCACCCTGCCTCCTGTCTCTGGCATCCCCACTGAGTCCTCCACTTTTCCCCCCTCCACATGCCAAGTTGCCACCGGGAGGGTGTCTCCAACCCCAGTTCCAGCCCCTGCACCTGCTACCACTGATCCTACCCCACACCCCCAGCCTGGCTACCAAGCCGCCCCCTCTCAGCCTACCCCTGCCCCAATCACATCCCCTCCCCAGGCCACCCCGGCCTCTCTCCCCCCAGCTGCTGCCCCTCAGCTGGGCAGCAGCTCTGCCCCTTTCCCCCCTGTCTCTGGAGCTCCACCCAGTAACTCTGGGACTGTGACCAGCTCAGAGCAGAACCCTGCAGCTAATCTTGTTCCTATTCCGTCCTCTCAGCCTATCCCTGAGTCCATACCTGTCACTCAGCCCACCTCCTCCCAGTCTCAGCCTATCCCTGCCTCTGTCCCTGTGGCACAGCCTGCAATGGCCCCCACCCAACTTCCACCCTCTACCCTGCCCTCCCAACCGTCCCAGCCAGGGGACCCAGATGGTGGAGAGTCCCAGTCCAAGGTCCCTGGTATAGATGACATCCATGCCCTGGATAAGAAGCTGCGCTCCCTCTTTAAGGACACATCCTCCGCTGACACTGGCAACAATGAGACCACCTCTCCCCCGACAGGGACCATCTCCCCTCCCCCCGGGGCGGCCCTGGTGCCCCCCTCCAACCTGTCTCTCACTGCCGGGGGACAGGGAGCCCAGGGCCCCACCTCGACCCCAGGACAGGGCCTCACACCAGGGGGACATGCACAGACACCTCCAGCCAAGACTGGTCAAGCCACCAGTGCACAGGTACAATGGAGGAAACTCTATGATTGTCTAGTGACTGAGAAGATACAGTATTTGTACTAAATGCTTTTCCCCCTCGACTCTTTCCTCAGTTGTAACTTGAGTATGATTTTCTCCCACCATGATGATAATAATTACATCTTCCTGTGTGTGTGTCAGGTGTATCCTGATGGCTCCGAGCAGGCAGGCACCCCTACCTCCGAGCAACTGCCTCCATTCCCAGGACCAAACCAGGTTAGTCCTCTTGTCAGAACTTGTCCCGTTGTAAGTTGTGTAAAGTTGTGAGTTTTGTAGATGTGTGGAATAGGTGATTATTTACGATCGTTGTGATCTTTGAGTTGTGGTTGTTGTGTCATCTTATCTATATTAGTTGTTAGGTATGAGTCCTGATAGTTGTGTGAGTAGTGGTGAGTTATTTTGAGTGGTACTTTCTGAGTGAGTTGTTTTGGTATATTTGTTACTGACATGTCTCGTTTGTGTGTGTGTGTCCAATCCCAGCAGCCTGTGGGTAGTCTGGACAGCCAGCTGAGGAGAGCTCTGAGCCCAGAGACCATCTCAGGGAGCAGTGGGGCAGCCCCGCCCTCCACAAGGGTCGTTAAACTGGGACGCTTCCAGGTCTCCGTTGCAGCAGACAGTAGCGCCGGCAGCACTCCTGACCCCTCCAACATCGCCTCCTCTTCCTCTCTCACCCCTTCCTCATCCTCCTCTTCTTCCTCCTCTTCCTCTTCCTCCCTCTCCAGCCCGGAGAACACCCTCCACCGCTCCTCCTCCCTCCTCTCCAAAGGGGTCCGGAGAGGAGACTCCGTAGATGCGCTCTCTTCTGTCGCAACACAGCCCACCACCATCGGACGCTTCCTGGTGTCTACCAGTGCCAGCACTGGCCCCAGCCCTAACTCTGTCTCGAAGGTGGGCCGTTTCTCAGTGATGCCAGCCACAGCGAATCCCACGGCCCCTTCGGGGTCTAGCCCCTCCCATCAGAACGGCCCTTCCTCTTCGACCTCTGACCCCTGTAGCACCGCCCCCGGCGTGAACAGTGGTTCATTTAACCATTACATGACCAGCGACAACGAGGATGACTCGGGGCCTGAGGACGAGGCCTTCCAGAGGGAAGTCAGCTGCCTCCGAGAGAAGTATGTTACATCAAATCAATTTATTTGTCACGTGCCGAATACAACAGGTGTAGACCTTAAAGTGAAATGCTTACAAGCCCTTAACCAATTGATATGACGTGTTTTCACAGTGTTGTAGGAACAAGGTTAAATCCATTAGATAGGTCACTCTTGGTGCCACAAGGTCTGAATGCCAAGGATTCCAGTATGTCGAGGGAGCTTACTGGTGTTTATCTTAGAATGATTGATAGATGGAATATCCTGCCTGGGGTACAGGGTGATACCATCAGGGTGGGGAGTTCCCACTGATGGTTACCAGATGTTGTTGAAGAAATATGTAACAGGGAATATAAGAAGTAAGATATTTTCTGTGTCCATCATTCGGATAGTAAGATGCAACCCACGTACAGCTTGCTATGTTGAATCCGGTGCCGTATCTATTAAATACATTGTATCAACTCTCCATATAATTGTTTAAGTGTATTCTTGCATCCTGAATTACTTGATACCCGAGAAACTCATAACACCAACAATGCAGTTTTAAGAAAAATAAGTGTTAAGTAAAAAATTGATAAATAAAAAATTACAAATAATTAAAGAGCAGCAGTAAAATAACAGTAGCGAGGCTATATACAGGGGGTACCGGTACAGAGTCAATGTGCGGGGGCAAAGGTTAGTCGAGGTAATTGAGGTAATATGTACATGTGGGTAGAGTTAAAGTGACTATGCATAGATAATAAACAGAGTAGCAGCAGCGTAAAAAGAGGGGGTGGGGGGGACAATGCAAATAGTCCGGGTAGCCATTTGATGAGCTGTTCAGGAGTCTTATGGCTTGGGGGCAGAAGCTGTTAAGAAGTCTTTTGGACCTAGACTTGGCGCTCTGGTACTGCTTGCCGTGCGGTAGCAGAGAGAACAGTCTATGACTAGGGTGGCTGGAGTCTTTGGACATTTTTAGGGCCTTCCTCTGACACCGCCTGGTATAGAGGTCCTGGATGGCAGGAAGCTTGGCCCCAGTGATGTACTGGGCCGTACGCACTACCCTCTCTAGTGCCTTGCGGTCGGAGGCCGAGCAGTTGCCATACCAGGCGGTGATGCAACCAGTCAGGATGCTCTCAAAGGTGAAGCTGTATAACATTTTGAGGATCTGAGGACCCATGCCAAGTCTTTTCAGTCTCCTGAGGGGGAATAGGCTTTGTCGTGCCCTCTTCCCGACTGTCTTGGTGTGTTTGGACCATTATAGTTTGTTGGTGATGTGGACACCAAGGAACTTGAATCTCTCAACCTGCTCCACTACAGCCCCGTCGATGAGAATGGGGGCGTGCTCGGTCCTCCTTTTCCTGTAGTCTACAATCATCTCCTTTGTCTTGATCACGTTGAGGGAGAGGTTGTTATCCTGGCACCACACTGCCAGGTCTCTGACGACCTCCCTATAGGCTGTCTCATCGTTGTCTGTGATCAGGCCTACCACTGTTGTGTCGTCGGCAAACTTAATGATGGTGTTGGAGTCGTGCTTGGCCATGCAGTCATGGGTGAACAGGGAGTACAGGAGGGGACTGAGCACGCACCCCTGAGGGGCCTCCGTGTTGAGGATCAGCGTGGCAGATGTGTTGTTACCTACCCTTACCACATTGGGGCGACCCTTCAGGAAGTCCAGGATCCAGTTGCAGAGGGAGGTGTTTAGTCCCAGGATCCTTAGCTTAGTGATGAGCTTTGAGGGCACTATGGTGTTGAATGCTGAGCTGTAGTCAATGAATAGCATTCTCACGTAGGTGTTCCTCTTGTCCAGGTGGGAAATGGCAGTGTTGAGTGCAATATAGATTGCATCATCTGTGGATCTATTGGGGCGGTATGCACATTGGAGTGGGTCTAGGGTTTCTAGGATAATGGTGTTGATGTGAGCCATGACCAGCACTTCATGGCTACAGACGTGAGCGCTACGGGTCGGTAGTCATTTAGGCAGGTTACCTTAGTGTTCTTGGGCACAGGGACTATGGTGGTCTGCTTGAAACATGTTGGTATTACAGACTCAGTCAGGGACAGGTTGAAGATGTCAGTGAAGACACTTGCCAGCTGGTCAGCGCATAATATAATAATAAATATAATATATAATATAATATGCCATTTAGCAGACGCTTTTATCCAAAGCGACTTACAGTCATGCGTGCATACATTTTTGTGTATGGGTGGTCCCGGGGATCGAACCCACTACCTTGGCGTTACAAGCGCCGTGCTCTACCAGCTGAGCTACAGAGGACGCATGCTCGGAGTACACGTCCTGGTAATCCGTCTGGCCCTGTGGCCTTGTGAATGTTGACCTGTTGAAAGGTCTTACTCACATCGGCTACGGAGAGCGTGATCACACAGTCGTCCGGAACAGCTGATGTTCTCATGCATGCTTCAGTGTTGCTTGCCTCGAAGCGAGCATAGAAGTAATTTAGCTCGTCTGGTTGGCTCGTGTCATTGGGCAGCTCGCGGCTGTGCTTCCCTTTGTAGTCAGTAATAGTTTGCAAGCCTTGTCACATCCAACGAGTGTCGGAGCCGGTGTAGTACGATTCAATCATAGTCCTGTATTGACGCTTTGCCTGTTTGATGGTTCGTCGGAGAGCATAGCGGGATTTCTTACAAGCGTACCGGTTAGAGTCCCGCTTAACCAGTTTGTTTGCTGTTTTGGGCTCTATTTCCCTTATATTTTTAAATCTCAATGGGATCACTTGCATAAGTAAAGGATAAAAGGAGAGTGGTGACTGTTGTACTGTATTTCTTGTTACAACTAGGGATGTGATGGTCATGGAATTTTGGATGACTGCAATTGGCCAGCCAAATGACGAGGTCTCTGTAATAACCGTTAGAATAGCAAACAAATTAATGTTTGCGCCAACAACTTGCTTGTTTCAGCAAGGAGCAACAAAGTTTCATCACATTAAGAGTCCATGTTACAGCAGAAACAGACTCAAAGGCATGAATGCCCCCGGCCATCCCGTCTTCAGTCAGCTGTTCGTTGCCACAACAAACAAACAAAACGTTAACTGTTATGACGGTTATTTTATTTTCATGACACTTCATCCATAACCGTCAGTTACGCAGTAATTGTGCCAGCCCTAGTTACAACCCTGCCTCACACTCTGCCCTCCCCTTCTCCTCCCCTTCTCCTCCCCTTCTCCTCCCCTCCACAGACATATGATAGAGATCCAGACCCTCCACTCACGTCAGAAGGAGGAGATAGATGCTCTGTTCACCAGGCTGGGTAAACCACCTCCTTCAGCTGTCCTTTCCCCCGCTATGGCAGGGGGCCGACGCAGGCCCAAGACCAAGGCCAGCAAATCAGCCCGCAGCAGCGCCCAGGCCAGCCCAATGCACTCGGGTAACCAGCGTTATGATTGGTCTGTCTGTGCACTGCTGAATGGAAATGTACACGACTGCAAGCAACAACTAATTAGTCGATATTAAAGGGTAGAGGCTGCTAGATTAGAAAGTGTAAATGTAATGTGATCAGTTTCTCTCCTCTCAACTCTGGTTGATGTTGGTGTGTGTTTAGGAGCCCCAGTCACAGGCCAGAGCCCCCCAGCGTCCCCCCCTAAGCAGACCTCTCCCCCCACTGCAGGGGTCTCTGAGTCAGGCAGCCGGACTTCCACCATGGGTAAGCACAAAGAGCCGCTCTCCTATTGTCTATGCTCCTTCACTAAATGTTTTAGAAAGGCAAACCCAAGCAATATTCCTCAAACCAAGAGATGACTCTCCAGAAGAGAAGCCAAACTTGATTGAGAAATTAGTTGGCTTCCCAGGTTGAACTCGTCTCTGTGTTCCTTCCAGGAGTGAGTGGGACCAGTTCAGACAGTGGAGCGAACACCAGCCACTCCCAGCCGTCAGGCCCTAACACAGCCACGGCCCTAACACAGAGCCGAAAGGGCACGTTCACAGACGACCTGCACCAGCTCGTTGACAACTGGGCCCGAGACGCAATCAGCCTCTCCCAAGGCAAGAAAGGACCCAAGGGGACAGCCCAGGGACCCGGACATGACGTAAGGCCACACTACTCAGTCTAAAGACCAGTGCATCTCAATGTCAGTCTAATTCGTTGTTAGCTCCATTTTACATAATTTTACTTAATTACTTAATTGTGGTTTTGAACACCCTCTCCCTAACTACAGATCCCTCCACAAGCCAACATGAGCCGAAAGTTTTCTGCCCCCGGCCACCTCTGCCCCACCCTCCCCTCCACCACCTCTACCACCCTGGCAGGTGCCCACCTCCCCATCACCACTAACCCCTCCATCCCACTCTGCCAGCGTCAGGGCTCTCTGGGCCCCCCTCCCCAGGGGTTTGGTTACGGCCCAGCCCCCTACAGCGCCCCCCAGTGGGCAGGACCCTGTCAGGTGGGTCTCCTGGCCCCCACCCAGCCGCTGGCCCAGTACCAGCCCCAGGCCCCTTCCTCGGCCTCAGCCCCCCTTCAGCAGGCCTTCCACATGGGAGCCACCCAGAAACCTGTCAGCAACCCTGGAGGTCTCAACCTGAGGCCCACGTAGCCCAGCTTGCAGCCCTGGACCTGGGTTAGTCAGGCTGGGATGAGAGGGACTGAGGGCAGGGAGGAAGAGAGCCATAGGAGGACAACTACTATCTGACGTTTTGTTCTGTTTCGCTAATTGGTGAGGGGGAATAAAGAGGATGAAGTGAAAACGGAGGAGAGGAGACTGTGGTTCAGTCTTGTCAGACAGAGAGTGATGTCTGTCAGTTGGAGGGAGAGTGCAATACATACCCACAGCACACAATCACACCTTCACCCTTACCAGGGCCCAGTCTTTTCTGCCAATGGCTGTGGAATCGGGCTGTGATTGACATTTGGGTTTGTCCAATGAAAGCTATGGACCCAAGGGCACAACTGGCAACGGCCAAAGACGTCTGTTGAAAGCACCATTGTGATCTCATCATTCCCTTAAAGAGGAGGGTAGGGAGGGGGAACTCTTAATCACTTCTTGACTGTAATTGGCCTTAAGCTTAACTAGAACAGAGTTAGTAGATGGAGTGAAACCCTGCAAACACACATGCGCCTCCTAGCACTACTGTCATTGGCTGAGATTGAGGCGTTGAATGGTATGGGAAGCTTTCTTTCTGAGAAACTGATGAATTGTGGGGAACAAGTTTGTGAAAGGAAAGGAGAGAGCGATATGTAGAGAAGGCGAGAAGAGGTGGAATGAAAGAGAGTGAATGGAAGTCGGTTAGGTAGGGTTATAGTGGACAGTGTTTGTTTAGTGTTATTCATTTGATCGCCATACAGTAAGATGCAGTAATAGCAATGTGAGGAAAGGAGTGAGCCCCCTGTGTAAGAGTGGCCTTAAACCCCCAAACACATGTACACATTGTCTTTGTATATAGATATTTCTTGTCCTAAGTTATGGTTATATTTTACTTTATCGGTCCCTCTGAGCTGGTCTGATGTGATGTTATGCCTGACTAGGTGTGTTAGTTTCTTATGAGACCACCTAACGTTAGTGTGAGCTAAGTAACTGACCTGTCTGTAGATAGTTTATCAATACCTACTTCACCTGTCTTGTCCAGGTTTTGGATTAAGCCTGAAGTGACTGTATCCATGAGTGATTTGGGTTTACGCCTTAGCAACTGGTTAGGCTCAGTGGTTTGAGTCATTGGCTTCAGCTACTGTGATCATTTGGTTTTCGACCTTAGCTACTGTGTCAGTCAGTTGTCTCGCACCTCACCACCTGGTGTACTGTAGTCAGACTGATAAGCAAGGCTATGGTCCTCGGTACAGTTCTGTTAGAAAGGTATTACATTCATAGGGTTATCTAGCGAGTGAACGGTGCATGATGTTCACACACAGACCTCTAAGCAATGTCAACAAAAATGTCTCCAACCTTATTTCCAGTTGTCGTCATCTTTCAGAATCATGACAAATTGTCTAGGGTTCTCTTTCTGTGGTTAGTTTTATGTGTATATTTTAAATAAAAATACAAAATATGTTCTTTATCGACCTGTTCAGCGATCAGATTTTGATGTTTCACAGTGATTATTAAATGTTGTTAAACAACATGTAGTTAAATGAATATAAAAGAGCAATTGCAGGGTTATTAGTATTGTACTCTGTAACACAGGGGAGTAGTTATGTGCTTCTTCTGCTCTTATCATACACCACCCTGTAATTTCATCTTGTTTTTTATCTATACATACACGGTAAATGTTTCATATTAAATTATGCTTTCACATAATGCTCATCATCATAGAGTACTACGTGTCTTGCTGTAACCCACCCCCACATAGTACCAGTAAAAACGTACAGAACTCTTTAGTGCCTTGCATTCTCACTACTGAGAGAAATTCCACCATAATCACCTAGCCCTGCTGTTCTGATGGCTTAATGTCCAGTGACTGAAAGACCAGTTTACTACCAACCTGTGAGATCCATCAGAAATGTCATCAGACATTGGTAAATGTCTAATGTGTGGAGGTTGAGGAAGTTTAACATACCTAAACAAGTCAGTGTCAGAAGAGGCAGGTGACAGTCTTATTCCAACACAAGACTGACTAATTGAAAGCAGAGCACACTGGGTTGTATGAAGTCGAGTTATTTTCTGTCGTCACCAAAACAGCATGTGTTTGTGTGTATCCTATATTGGTTGTTGAAGGTAGATTTGGGTAAGATTTGTCCGTTAGTAGGTTCTCTGAATGAATGTAATCAGTACAGTATTGCATAGCAGCACTTATTTTAAGTGAAGGAGAACTAAACTGTTGTCTTGTTTTTTTTCCTCATTGGTACCATTCTCTTGCTTCTTTGTCACCTCACATGAATGGTGCCATTCCCCTCACTACAGTGTCCTTCACACCTACCCAGTCCTGGATTGAACAACTACTTTCACTTCTCTAGAGAATATTAAATTACTGCAATGCAGAATATGCTATGTTTAAAGTTTTATAGGAACTGAGGGGGAATGGAGATGTTTGCATGCTGAGGAGGGTTGTTACTGACTTTACAAAAAGTGTTTTCGATATTTGGAAAACCGAGATCCTGCTTTTTTTTCTTTTTTTTTGTTAATCTTTGCCTTCCTGTAAGTGAGTCCACACAAAGTGCCGATCTTTCAGTTATCAATATATCTGTGTTTCCTGAATTCTGCATGCTAACTGGTTTTAGCCCTTGGGCTTACTTACAACACAACCCACTGTACAGCACATGGTCACACAGAAGCTACTAGTCATCCTATTAACAGTAAATATGTTATTTATCCTCAAGTGGTTAAAATATTATCCCGGCAAAATACGGTCTCCTAAGGCTACTGACATATCACTAAGTTATTTAATGTTGTACCCTTGGATTCCTGTCCCTCTGGCTCTTCTTGTGACCAGTCTACTCTATGGTTTTGTGTATGTTTTTTCACATTGTACAAAATGTAAAAAAGATTAATAAAAATTGAACTGATCATTATGAGTGTCATCTTCTTGCAGCATGAATTGACATGTCCACCTAATCAAAGGATCAGATAATGAATCTAGTACTGAAAGCATAAGCTACAGCTAGCTAGCACTGCATAAAATGTGAGGAGTAGTTGACTCAGAGAAAGACAATAGTTTAACAGTTTTGAACAAATAAATTTCTTCCAAAAGAGGAGAAATGGAAAGATTCATTTTTTATTTTTTTTAAACTTTGTTTCACTTACTTAGCTAGCAAATGCAGTTAGCTAGTTTAGCCTACTCAAACACCCTGCTCAAACAGGGATGCTATGTTAGCTAGCTGGCAATGACTATGCAACACAACACTGGAACTCTTGCATGGAAAGGTTTTTTTGCCTGGTCACATACAGCTGATGTGTTGTGCATTGAAGTCCACAAGCGAAGGGACAAGGTGAGAGGAGAGTGCATTGATGCTAGAAGGAATACAACGTGGCTGCTATGAAAGTGAACTGTGTTTACGCATGATCAGGGTTGTATTCATTCCGCCGATTCTGTTAAAATGTTTCTTAATGGGGATAAACATACCTGAATTTGTCCTATAGAAACTCTTGTTTGCAAATGTTGGACTAATGATTACAGCCTATATAAGCTAGATGCAGGCAAGAGTGTGCAAGGTGGTATTGAATGTGTCCCTGTCTGTCCATGTGTCACCTCAAAAATGTATCTCGACCTGTGTGCACCTACGCTGTGAACTTTAATTCATAGGCTAGGTTGTAGCAACCTCAGTGTGTGAAGTCACTGTTATGGTAGTGAGGACAATCATTCCAATTGGACATTGAGTGGAAACCTTATTGCTGTTACATTGAACTGGGTGAATGGAATATGAGTGACAGTCATCCAATATGCCATAATAGAAATGCAGCCATGCTTATTAAATAAATATATAATCCTCCCTCATCTTAAACGGCACTGACTGCCACTGATTTCTGCCAATGAGGTTGGGGGGCTGTACTGGGGTTGGTGCCACCCATGACCTCGGCTGTGTGGTGGGGGTTCGTGGGTCGTGTTCCCCCTATGGTCATTCTACACCCTACATTCTATTGTCTCATTCACTTCTCTTTTTTGATTTGCACTGTTGGAGCTCGGAGCATTAGAATTGCACTGTACCCGTACCTTGCGATTACATCTGCGACCCTGTGCATGTGACTAATAAACTCATCTAATCTAGTTTAGCTAGCTAGCTAACAGTAACTATAGTGTACTCGTACTGGCTAGCAGGAGTTTTGGCAAGCATTTGCCGATGGAAAAGGAGCTAGCTATGAGGTGACGCTTTACTATTCGACACAAACGTTGGGAAGTTCATAAATGTTCCGTAAATTACCTTGGAGTTTACAGCGTGTAGAGTTTAGCTAGCTAGTGAATTCTATCTACAAATATGATTTGCATTTCCCGCTTGCCTGGGTCGTAGTTTGAGTGGCGTGTCTCCTCGAAATGTACCCAGGTCACGCCCTTTGCTTTGTACATTGGTCGTAAACGGGTTCAGTGGATTTGTATTTGAAAGGATATTAGATTTGCGCAGTGATGCCCTAAATTAATTACCATCATAGCCGTATGTGTGAAAAACAAATAATAACCTCGGAAAAATATTTGTAATCGCCGTTTCTCTACCACAGTTGTGCCAAACCGTGCCCTGATTGACTGCACTGACAACCGCCACGATCATGTCATGATGTTCGTGTCATGACGATGTGACAGATGGCAGAGACGCGAGACCAACACTGGGTAATATTGGGGTCAATGCTGTATATAGAGCAGCATGTTTCTAAACTCCATTAGACAGGCCTTTATGAGGAGATAATGGTCATATTCAAAATGTGAATTACACATGACATCTAGGCTACATCTGGACAAAAGAATGTTGCCTTATAGCCCGCTGCCCCACAAAAGCTATTTCAAAAAGAAAATCGTGTAGTGCCTCTTTTATGTGTGTGTGTGTGTGTGTGTGTGGACGTGTTTAACTATACTTTTGGGGACCAGAAGTCCCTACAAGAATAGTAAACCAAGAAAAATTTGACCAACTGGGGACATTTTGTTGGTCCCCACACACAAATTCTAGGAGGTTAGGGTTAAGGTTAGAATTAGGGTTAGGGTTAGGAGCTAGGGTTAGGTTTAGGGTTAGGGTTAAGGTTAGGTTAGGTTTTTGGGTTAAGGTTGGGGTTAGGGTTAAGGTTAGGGTAAGGGTACAGGTTAGGGTTAGGGAAAATAGGATTTTGAATGGGACTGAATTGTATGTCCCCACAAGGTTAGCTGCACAAGACTGTGTGTGTGTATGAATGTGAGTGCGTGCGTGCGTACGTGTGTGGATCATGTTCAAGTTTCACAAGTTCAGACACCGGCCCCTGCCGCCCTCTCTAATGCCACTACTGTAAAACCACAGAACTCACTGGATCTGACTGTTCAGTTCTGACTACAGCTCAGCGTTCAACACCATAGTGCCCACAAAGCTCATCACTAAGCTAAGGACCATGGGACTAAACACCTCCCTCTGCAACTGGATCCTGGACTTCCTGACGGGCCGCCCCCAGGTGGTAAGGGTAGGCAACATCACATCTGCCACGCTGATCCTCAACACGGGGGCCCCTCAGGGGTGCGTGCTTAGTCCCCTCCTGTAGTCCCTGTTCACCCACGACTGCGTGGCCAAGCACGACTCCAACACCATCATTAAGTTTGCT
The DNA here is from genome assembly GCF_020615455.1 of Coregonus clupeaformis. Taxonomy (NCBI): domain Eukaryota; kingdom Metazoa; phylum Chordata; class Actinopteri; order Salmoniformes; family Salmonidae; genus Coregonus; species Coregonus clupeaformis. Next base: position 47,328,955 of record NC_059210.1, on the reverse strand, counting down.
GACAACACAACAGTGGTAGGCCTGATCACCGACAACGATGAGACAGCCTATAGGGAGGAGGTCAGAGACCTGGCAGTGTGGTGCCAGGACAACAACCTCTCCCTCAATGTGAGCAAGACAAAGGAGATGATTGTGGACTACAGGAAAAGGAGGGCCAAACATGCCCCCATTCACATCGACGGGGCTGTAGTGGAGCGGGTCGAGAGTTTCAAGTTCCTTGGTGTCCACATCACCAACAAACTATCATGGTCCAAACACACCAAGAAAGTCGTGAAGAGGGCACGACAACGCCTTTTCCCCCTCAGGAGACTGAAAAGATTTGGCATTGGTCCCCAGATCCTCAAAAAGTTCTACAGCTGCACCATCAAGTGCATCCTGACTGGTTGCATCACCGCCTGTTATGGCAATTCCTCGGCATCCGACTGTAAGGCGCTACAGAGGGTGCTGCGTACGGCCCAGTACATCACTGGGGCCAAGCTTCCAGAACCTATGTACTAGGCAGTGTCAGAGGACAGCCCAAAAAATTGTCAAAGACTCCAGTCACCCAAGTCATAGACTGTTCTCTCTGCTACCGCACGGCAAGCGGTACCGGAGCGCCAAGTCTAGGTCCACCCCCACTTTGTTTTTACACTGCTGCTACTCGCTGTTTATTATCTATGCATAGTCACTTTACCCCAACCTACATGTACAAATTACCTTGACTAAGCTGTACCCCCGCATATTGACTCGGTACCGGTACCCCCTGTATATAGCCTCGTTATTGTTCTTTTATTGTGTTACTTTTTTCTTTCTTTTTTACTTTAGTTTATTTAGTAAATATTTTCTTAACTCTATTTTCTTAAAACTGCATTGTTGGTTAAGGGCTTGTAAGTAAGCATTTCACGATAAGGTCTACACCTGTTGTATTCGGCGCATGTGACAAATGCAATTTGATTTGATTTCTACTCTATTATAATCCTTTTGTACACAATCATTGTTATGGAGATAGTCCAACACCTGAACCTCCTAAACACCAAGCATGGGCCTACAGAATATATATATATATATATTACTCAAATTTATGATGTACCCTCACTGTAGAAATGAAGTAGTAGCCTAGGCTAGTGCTATAATTTATACTAGGCTAATTATCCTAATTGTAATATTAGGCCTATAAAACGTCAATTCCATAGCCCTATAGTGTGCACAAATAAGTTTTATTTTAGTCCCGGTTCACCACTTTGTCTTTGGTTCATTTACTTACTTTAACCTTCACACAAATCACTCCCTCACCACTATTGCCTGTAACTGTGTAAGTTACACACTTACTTACAGTGGGGAAAAAAAGTATTTAGTCAGCCACCAATTGTGCAAGTTCTCCCACTTAAAAAGATGAGAGAGGCCTGTAATTTTCATCATAGGTACACGTCAACTATGACAGACAAAATGAGGAAAAAAAATCCAGAAAATCACATTGTAGGATTTTTTATGAATTTATTTGCAAATTATGGTGGAAAATAAGTATTTGGTCAATAACAAAAGTTACTCAAACGTTTTCTGTAAGTCTTCACAAGGTTTTCACACACTGTTGCTGGTATTTTGGCCCATTCCTCCATGCAGATCTCCTCTAGAGCAGTGATGTTTTGGGGCTGTCGCTGGGCAACACGGACTTTCAACTCCCTCCAAAGATTTTCTATGGGGTTGAGATCTGGAGACTGGCTAGGCCACTCCAGGACCTTGAAATGCTTCTTACGAAGCCACTCCTTCGTTGCCCGGGCGGTGTGTTTGGGATCATTGTCATGCTGAAAGACCCAGCCACGTTTCATCTTCAATGCCCTTGCTGATGGAAGGAGGTTTTCACTCAAAATCTCACGATACATGGCCCCATTCATTCTTTCCTTTATACGGATCAGTCGTCCTGGTCCCTTTGCAGAAAAACAGCCCCAAAGCATGATGTTTACACCCCCATGCTTCACAGTAGGTATGGTGTTCTTTGGATGCAACTCAGCATTCTTTGTCCTCCAAACACGACGAGTTGAGTTTTTACCAAAAAGTTATATTTTGGTTTCATCTGACCATATGACATTCTCCCAATCCTCTTCTGGATCATCCAAATGCACTCTAGCAAACTTCAGACGGGCCTGGACATGTACTGGCTTAAGCAGGGGGACACGTCTGGCACTGCAGGATTTGAGTCCCTGGCGGCGTAGTGTGTTACTGATGGTAGGCTTTGTTACTTTGGTCCCAGCTCTCTGCAGGTCATTCACTAGATCCCCCCGTGTGGTTCTGGGATTTTTGCTCACCGTTCTTGTGATCATTTTGACCCCACGGGGTGAGATCTTGCGTGGAGCCCCAGATCGAGGGAGATTATCAGTGGTCTTGTATGTCTTCCATTTCCTAGTAATTGCTCCCACAGTTGATTTCTTCAAACCAAGCTGCTTACCTATTGCAGATTCAGTCTTCCCAGCCTGGTGAAGGTCTACAATTTTGTTTCTGGTGTCCTTTGACAGCTCTTTGGTCTTGGCCATAGTGGAGTTTGGTGTGTGACTGTTTGAGGTTGTGGACAGGTGTCTTTTATACTGATTAATACAGGTAATGAGTGGAGGACAGAGGAGCCTCTTAAAGAATAAGTTACAGGTCTGTGAGAGCCAGAAATCTTGCTTGTTTGTAGGTGACCAAATACTTATTTTCCACCATAATTTGCAAATAAATTCATTAAAAATCCTACAATGTGATTTTCTGGATTTTTTTTCCTCAATTTGTCAGTCATAGTTGACGTGTACCTATGATGAAAATTACAGGCCTCTCCCATCTTTTTAAGTGGGAGAACTTGCACAATTGGTGGCTGACTAAATACTTTTTTCCCCCACTGTAGTAGTCTAATTCCAAACTAGTCAGCTCTCTGAACATTGACTGTATGTAGGCTATGAGATGACAAAATGTGTAGTTTTACAATAATTTGTAGAAGAGTGCTTAAAAGTAAAGTGGCAATGCAGTCAAAAATGAGTTATGTGAGTTATGTCTTTCACCTTCACATGTAATGAACCTCAGAAAATCATGGCCCGCCTTTCAAATGGCACTCTATTCCCCACATAGTGCACTACTATGTAGTGGCGCAGTGGTATAAGGCACTGCATCGCTGTGCCACTAAAGATCCTGGTTCGAATCCAGGCTCTGTCGTAGCCGGCCGCGACCGGGAGACCCATGGGGCGGCGCACAATTGGCCCAGGGTAGGGGAGGGAAAGGCCGGCAGGGATGTAGCTCAGTTTGCAACGCCAAGGTTGTGGGTTCGATTCCCACGGGGGGCCAGTATAAAAAATAATTAATGGACTAATGGTAAGTCGCTCTGGATAAGAGTGTCTGCTAAATGACTAAAAATGTACTTTTGGTCAGGGCCCATAGGGAACAAGGTGCCATTTGGGACACAGCCATGGAGGAAAATGAAACTCCCTCCTTGGAGAAAACATTCCATTTGGGGATTACACTGGTCTGACTCCCCCCTACGAGATCAGGCTTGAGTCCCAAATGGCACCCTATTTACACAGTGCACCACCCTATGGACCCTGGTCAAAAGTATTGCACTATATAGTAAATCGGGTGCCATATAGGAAGCAACCCAGATACTTCCAGTACACATGTTGAATGAACGCAACAGAGGACAAAGTTATGCACTGTAACTGTGCAACTGTGATCTTTAGAGTCGGTCTAATTGGAGTGTCCAGACAGACAGGCAGTTGTGTGTGTGTGTGAGAATTCCCAGCAGTAGTATCAGTGTGTGAGTCACTCTTATATATAACAAAAGGGCATCATTGGGAAGCTCATTATTGACAATGCATAAAGAGTGTACTGGTCACCTTGGAAACTGTGGTATCTAAATAATGATGCTAATTTTGCTGTGAGAACAAGGAGTCCGCTTACACTGTACTTTGATTATAAAGGTTTATTATTTCAAAGGATTTCAGCGTAAGTTTACAGACATCTGCAGGCATCTGGAGAACAACGGACTCAAAATAATATGTTGTTCTGTCCTCCTTTGTCCCAACCAAGTATTTATAATCTTTAACATGATATGGGTGGTTTCCCCTACAGACCAATCCCATGACTCCCCACAACAGACTTCCTCTGTTCTAGAGTGCCCCTATAAAACTGCTCCCCAGATGCTTCCCTAAGCTGAATCAACATCCTCTAAGATACCATTTGCAAACGTTAGCAAAGTCATAAATTCCTTAGACACCACATATTTCCCCCCTTCGAGACTTAATTAGTCTCGAAAAGAATAGGATTATGACAAATAACAATTTCTCTTATTGAGTATCTTTAACAATAAACCAAAAACATATTTTTCTATGGAGTGTAAATACATTTCTATGAAATATGAACAAATCTTTATGGAGTGTGAGAGCGAAAAACCTGTCTGGCAGTTTCTTTCCAAATATCCATCAATCAATCAAGACAGTAAAATTCTCTCACAGCCCCTCTGCCCCAGGCAACCACCTAAGTACTCCAGATCAATTCATAAATCTTTATCAATGCATTTTAAACTATGATGCAATTTGAATACACATGAAAGCCTCAGCAAACAAAATACAATCAAAAATGTCCACATTCAGGCTGGTCAATATCCCTAAGCATCCACGAAATAAACAAAAACATCTGAGATCCCCACATGTACCCAATAACAGCAAATATCTTTCTTCAAAAATTAATACAGAAAGAATATGACACAAATTATGTATTACACATGCAAATACAGTGGGGAAAAAAAGTATTTAGTCAGCCACCAATTGTGCAAGTTCTCCCACTTAAAAAGATGAGAGAGGCCTGTAATTTTCATCATAGGTACACGTCAACTATGACAGACAAATTGAGGAAAAGAAATCCAGAAAATCACATTGTAGGATTTTTTATGAATTTATTTGCAAATTATGGTGGAAAATAAGTATTTGGTCACCTACAAACAAGCAAGATTTCTGGCTCTCACAGACCTGTAACTTCTTCTTTAAGAGGCTCCTCTGTCCTCCACTCGTTACCTGTATTAATGGCACCTGTTTGAACTTGTTATCAGTATAAAAGACACCTGTCCACAACCTCAAACAGTCACACTCCAAACTCCACTATGGCCAAGACCAAAGAGCTGTCAAAGGACACCAGAAACAAAATTGTAGACCTGCACCAGGCTGGGAAGACTGAATCTGCAATAGGTAAGCAGCTTGGTTCGAAGAAATCAACTGTGGGAGCAATTATTAGGAAATGGAAGACATACAAGACCACTGATAATCTCCCTCGATCTGGGGCTCCACTCAAGATCTCACCCCGTGGGGGTCAAAATGATCACAAGAACGGTGAGCAAAAATCCCAGAACCACACGGGGGGACCTAGTGAATGACCTGCAGAGAACTGGGACCAAAGTAACAAAGCCTACCATCAGTAACACACTACGCCGCCAGGGACTCAAATCCTGCAGTGTCCCCCTGCTTAAGCCAGTACATGTCCAGGCCTGTCTGAAGTTTGCTAGAGTGCATTTGGATGATCCAGAAGAGGATTGGGAGAATGTCATATGGTCAGATGAAACCAAAATAGAACTTTTTTGGTAAAAACTCAACTCGTCGTGTTTGGAGGACAAAGAATGCTGAGCTGCATCCAAAGAACACCATACCTACTGTGAAGCATGGGGGTGGAAACATCATGCTTTGGGGCTGTTTTTCTGCAAAGGGACCAGGACGACTGATCCGTGTAAAGGAAAGAATGAATGGGGCCATGTATCGTGAGATTTTGAGTGAAAACCTCCTTCCATCAGCAAGGGCATTGAAGATGAAACGTGGCTGGGTCTTTCAGCATGACAATGATCCCAAACACACCGCCCGGGCAACGAAGGAGTGGCTTCGTAAGAAGCATTTCAAGGTCCTGGAGTGGCCTAGCCAGTCTCCAAATCTCAACCCCATAGAAAATCTTTGGAGGGAGTTGAAAGTCCGTGTTTCCCAGCGACAGCCCCAAAACATCACTGCTCTAGAGGAGATCTGCATGGAGGAATGGGCCAAAATACCAGCAACAGTGTGTGAAAACCTTGTGAAGACTTACAGAAAACGTTTGACCTGTGTCATTGCCAACAAAGGGTATATAACAAAGTATTGAGAAACTTTTGTTATTGACCAAATACTTATTTTCCACCATAATTTGCAAATAAATTCATTAAAAATCCTACAATGTGATTTTCTGGATTTTTTTCCCTCATTTTGTCTGTCATAGTTGACGTGCATCTATGATGAAAATTACAGGCCTCTCTCATCTTTTTAAGTGGGAGAACTTGCACAATTGGTGGCTGACTAAATACTTTTTTCCCCCACTGTATGTCTATATATCATTGCAGACACTGGAATGTAGTCCACTACACTTCATCTCCTCAGCAGTGTCGACTTCCAATGCAACGTCGATGATGGAATCTGAACATTTCCACACCTTCCTTGTTCCACTTCCTCCAGTCCATTCATATTGTCCCTTCATATTGTCCCTTCTACACATTCCCCCATATGCTTCTGGAAGAAAAGAAAATACCAAACAGTATCTTTTGCAAAACAACACATTCAAATTAAAACATCAATATCAACTAAAAATGATATATAAAATGATATATAAAATGAATCACATTCCATTTCCCCCCTTTGATTCATCACAAAATACTAAAATCACACAAATATTTAAAACCATGTGAAAAATGATCGGATACTCAAAATGGATATCTATCCATCAATACTCCATCCAGTCCCACTTGTTCATCTTCATCTAGATCAGTAACAGTTAACGGCATCTGAGTGTTTTCTCCAGGCATCACAACTCTAACCCATCTCAATATCATAGCTTTCGCAAAAGTCAATAACAAAGTACAAAAGCAAAACATCACACACAGCGCTATCAGAGCTGCTACTAAAATCTGAACTATCACTGCTCCCACTGGGCCTAACTGATCTTGCAACCAAGCCTTCGCTGACCATCCAGCTCCTTCAGATCTACCAAACGCATCCCTTATATTCTTCAATGCATCTATAACACTAGTGATATTATCGGAACTATCTGGGATCAAAGTATAACAATCATCCCCCGTCAAATTCATAGCCAAACATAAGCCACCTTGTTTTGCTAAAATATAGTCAAGAGCCATGTCATGTTTCAACAGCATCAGTCTGTGACTTCTTTGAGTATTCGACAGAAGGTTAAACCCTCTTATCGTTTCATTTGCAAAACCCTGCAAAGTATAGGTAATATTATCAATGTGTTCTGCCAAAAATGTTACACCATACCATGGAAAAAGTCCCAGTCCCCACTTCTCTCCTAGACTTATCCTCCAATGATAGGCTTCCAGACTATGACATTTCACCATGTCCCTTTTCACCCTATTTCCAAACCTAGACTCAGATTTATCTGTGTCCGGTGCTTCCCCTCTTTTAATGGTAAAAACCTCATATGGAAGCTTCAACGTCGACATGTAACAACATCCTGTCCATCCATAGGGTAAGAATATATACGCTTTATCACCACAAACCCACCAAATATCTCTAAAATTCCCAATAGTCACATTATCAGGCAAAAGCTGATCTTTCACCATCAAAGTCCTGCTCTTCTTACTAACTGGAACATAAAAAGTTACATTATATTTCTCATTACTAACCTTATGTTCATGCTTACCCAAAGTCATCATATAATCATCACAATCTGATATTCCCATAAACATACCCTTTCCATGTTTTATTAGAACAAAAACAGCTTTTAGCCCTCACTGGTTTCACCTCCAATGCTTCAGGAATCGCTGTTAACTGATTTTCCTTCCCATCTAACAAATTCACATAGGGTAATTCACTTAACCAAGAACACTTAACCCTAGGCCTAAACAAATGCTTCCACAACGACATTATTTTATCTCTTAATGATTGTTGCTGATACAACAGCCATAATAAAGCATAAGATTGACACATACTTGATAGAGGTTGAGCTACCTTCTCTAAGATTCAACCCCATGTGCCTGGTGCTGGAATTCTCAACAGACATGGACCCTCAAGATTCCTCACTGATCTTACAGAATGAGTTAACTGCTGGAACCAAAGATTCCTACCTGCCCATCCATCTTTAATTTGCAAAATAGAAGAATAAAATCCATATGCCTTCCATTTAGTTTCTCTCTTCCCTAACGAGCGGTATTGATCAGATATATCTTCTTGTCTTCCATTAAAATCAAAGAACTCATCCTGTACCTCCATGATAGTATTCTGAACTATTTCAGATGAATCTACATCATTCTCTACTACCATCTGCTCTCCTATTTCAACACTATCCTTACTACCATTGACAGCACTCTCCATCCGTATCATAAACTCCTGAGTCACTCTTGCTACATCCTTTAGTTTCAGAAAAGTTGTTGTTGGTGTCTGTGTCATATTTCCTAAATTTGTTATTGCCGTCGTACCATTAATCTCTTTCAAAGTTGCTATTAAAATAGTTGCTTTAGTTGATGTATTAACACTCTTAACTATTTCCAGTGGGAAAGTTACAGATATCCTCTGTGTATTATTTACTGTTGGAGTGGCTACTGTAATATACTTCTCCTGAACTCCTTTGGTGACTGTGGAAGCTTCAACAGACTTCAAATCTTCCATCATAAGCGTCACCTTACGAGTTACATAGCCTTTTAACCAATAATTCTTAACCGGAACAAATTTTAATTCTTGCAATAAATAAGTACACATATATTCTCCCTGATCTTTCCATGTAACATTACGCAAAATAAGTGAGCAATCACTCATAACCCTCTTCCACTTCATATTGTTGTACAAAATATACTTCCTTTGACTAGGGGGCACAGCTTCTACTTCTGGTCCTGATAACAACACTTCTTCTCCATAATTATCTCTCCATGTGGGAGGAACATCACCACCCCCACTCCATCTCTCACATCTACAAGGAAGATGAGCTGTACCACCCATCCTAACCCTAATGACAGTCTTTTCCTCAAAAATTGGTGCTGGAGCGATTGGCTCCCTTGAAATCAAATGTGATATATTTATAGCTTTAATAACTGTCAATGTTGAAAGAGTTGAATTGCTTCTCACTGTTGTTATAATAGGCTGAAGTGTTGATGTCATTGTTGTTGATTCATCCATTCTCCCTAAAGCTTTGAACTCTTTACTTGTATTTCCATCTGTCACTACATTAACTCTCAGTCCCAACTCTAATCCCTCACTTTCAAACTGTTGATTATAAAAAATACATTTATAATCACCTTGATCTTCCTGCTGGGAATTGTAAATATAGATACTGCAATCACCCTCAATCTTCATTCTTCTCTTATCATTCAGCAACGCATACTTTCTCAATGCAACTGCTCATAACAGATCTAAACTCCTGCCATATCTATCTTCCCACTGAACTCTAAATTTCCCTTCACCACTGTTCTCTCTCGTGCACTTACATGGGAGCTGAGCTGACTGTCCTAGAGTTACTTCAACCCTAGTTTTCGTAACGTTTTGGTCTGACTTTTCTCCTAACTGGTCTGGGCCTACTTTGTCTAACCGAATCACCAGCTTCTCCTGTAACAGAGTTGCCCTTGGTGATCTCCACTGCTTCACATTCCACTGAAATATTCCCTGTTGTTTCTGGGACGTATTGAAAATCAATTTCCCCAAATCTCCTTTCCTTTCCATCCATTGCAGAGTCATCTCTGGCATCATCAGAAGTGTAAACATTATCATCAACGTTATCCACAACATTGACAATCTCTCCTTCTGGGTTTTCACTCTGGATATTGTCATGCATCTCTCCTTCTTCCTGTTCTCCCCTATCTCCATCCTGCTCTCTTGAGCCTTCAACATCCTCTCTCTCTGCGCGTGGTACCTCTTCTCCAGGCGCTTTAACACAATGTGACAAATGATACCACGTTGGAGACCCTTTAACCTGGACAGCTGTTCCAGTACTACGAACAACTTCAAATGGTCCTTCACGACGTTCGTTATACCACTTCCTTCTAAATACCTTCACGAACACCTTGTCCCCAGGTTGCACTGTACTCCTTTTTTTCTCATCAAGCTCCTCCTGCACCTCTTCTTTTCTTTGCCTGTCAGAAACATATGTGGACAACTTTTTATGAAAATTGGCCATATATGTAACATACGCTCTCATTTCATCTTCCAAAAGAGCCAAGCTTGGACCCTTTCCGCTTGTTCGCAAACAAGGCGTAGGCATCCTTCTTCCTGTTACCAATTCATGGGGTGTCATACGTAGATCACGCAACTCACTTGAGCGACACACCATTAATGCTAAAGGAAGCGCCGCTATCCAGTTTAGACCCGTATGCTGACAAATTTTGACAATGCGATTTTTCAAGACACCGTTAATTTTTTCACAAATCCCTTGACTTTGTGGGTGATAAACTGCTCCAAGACGTTGCTTAATTCCCAATTTTTGCAACATCAATTTCACTGATTTATCCACAAATTCCTTTCCCACTAATTTTAGGATATGTGATTGGGAAGTCCCCACCTGCTTATGACTTCTTTACACAAGAACTTGGCAACCGATTGAGCATCTTTTCGCTTGGTTGGACAGGCCTCCGGCCATCGTGAAAATCTATCTACAACCACCACCAACCACCAACCATCAACTGGTTTTATCATATCAACAAAGTCGATAACCAACTCACGCATAGGACCTCTCGGTGTAGGAATGTAACCAGGAAGAACGGTCACACCCCTGCGAACATTATTTTTCAGACAGATTGTGCACCTTCCTATGATATAGTCAATCTGTTCAAGCAAATATGGTTCCCAAAAACCATACTCCTTTGTGATCTTTCTCCTAATCTTAGCCTTCTTTAAAGAATCTTCACTGAGATTTCCAATCCAGAATACTGAAGACGAATCCATCTCTGTCATCATCAACAATTGGTAAACCTTTTCCTTTGGCACTTCTACCAGACAGCCGTCTGGTGTACATCTTATTGTACAGTTCAACTTACACAATGCATCTCTTCCCAACAATGCAATAGGTGTATGTTCTGATACCAGAATGGGTATTGTAATTTTCTGATTTTTATAGCAGAGCTCAATTGGTTCCGTAAGAGGAATCAGCTGTTTTACTCCCTCGAATCCCTATCCTAATTAGTTGATTTGACATAGTGAGATGTGTAACCTCTTCAGGCTGAACACAGATAAAAGCAGCTCCACTATCCGCCATCACTTCCAATGGTTGGTTGTTTATTTTCACCTCAATTGTTGGATCTTTTTCCGGTCCTGATGCTACCAGCTGACACCCCCCTTTCGGATCTTCTGGGCACCCCTAGAATCCTTGCTCCTTTCCCCTATAAGGGTTCACCTGTCCTCCAGATGATCTTCACTGACCCCTGTATCTTCCTCTGAAATTCCCTCTGATGTTTCCTCCTGGCCCATTGCACTCACAGCAAAGTCACCAACCTGTCCTCAATTATAACACACTTCTGAAGATTGCTGGAAGTATGGCCTAAATCTTCCTCCTCTTCCTCTTTCTAAGCCTTTTCGTCCTCTTCCTCTCCAATTCTGTGTCTGTCCAGAAACTGGCTATGGATATGAAACAACTGGTACCGCTATTGGTGGCTGGTACAATTGCGGTTGGAACTGGTCCGGTTGAAGCTGTGGCAGTGATTGTTGATTTGGTGCACACTGATTCTGCATAACCAAAGCTTGTTTCTTCTCCTTCTTATTCTCCACCAGTTGTATTTGATTGAGTTTTCTGAGAGTTTCTTGGTCCTGTTCTTTCTGGTTGTGTTCCTTTTTCCTGTACAGATCCACTTGATGGGCTATATGATCTGTATAGACGCCTTTTGTCATGCTTCCAAGTCCAACCACCTCTGCCAGTTTGCTCCTTACTGGTGAGGGCAGTCCCATCTGCAGTTTAGCTCTCAAAATTGACTGCTCAATTTGACTCACATCTGGATCATTTCCGGTAATATTTCTCCACACTTGATGAACTCTTGACACATAGGCTCTCGGATTTTCTTGTTGTCCTAGTGGGTCAATCAGAATGTTGTCAGGATGCACATTTGTTGGAAACGTATCTTTCAGTGCTCTCCACAGCCGATTTCTACTTGCAGCCAACAATTCAGGGTCATTCACTGCAGTCCCCACATATCTATTGAGTCCAGCTCTCTGAAATATTTCTTCCATATCTGGAATCCCAAGGAGATTAGCCAAAAGTATCTTAATGTCTCCTATTGCTGACTGTGTTCCCACCGTAATTTCTTCCAATTTTGAAATCCAAGGATATGCTCCATCTTGAAGAGTAGGCAGCTTCTCAAGTATATCTGACATATCGGTATTTTGCAAAGGCTTATATTCTAGGTTTTGTCCTCGAATGATCACTGGCATCATTTTCTTACTGGTGCCCTCTTTCCTTGGCCTCAATGTATACTTTTTCTCCAATTCTTGGGATCCTTTTCTCAGCAGTTTTTTCTTCTGTATCTTCAGCTTCTTGAGTTGTTGTTCCAGTTCTCTTACTTCTTCTAAATTATTCGCTTTATCCAGGCATGATACGCATCGGTCTATATCTCTTTCTATTTCTTCTGTGCTAGTCATTGTAGGATAAAATCCTCTTGAATATGAAGCACCTTTAATCTCCAAATCTTTATCGCTGTCTTCATCTTCGCTTTCATCAGAACTAGAATATCTTGTATTCTTCTTCTTCAAACATCCATCACCCCTTCTTTCCGCTCTGGCCAACCTCCGTCTGATCACAGGGTCATATCCACCCATGATCTCTTCTGAATCACTCTGATCATCATCATCATCATCTTCAAGTTCCATCCTCCTGAACCTCACTCCACCCTTAGTTTCCAGACGTCTCGTTTTCTTCTTACTTTTGGAGTTTGGATTCATCTTTATGGTCATTTCTGCTTGTCCTCTCTCTATTATTCGTTCATCTTCATCTCTGATGCAATAATCACCCTCCTGAATGATCACTGGAAGCTGAGGATAGACGTCCTTAAACTCTACTTCTTTCTCATAAGGTGGGGGTATTTTTGCTGAATCCGTATGTGAGAAAGGTGTACTGACTTCTGTCATTAGTTTTTCTGTCACCTTCACTTCTTTTACAATTTTCTCTATACCTTTGTTTATTTTATCGTTGGTATCTTTCGTCAGTTTTTGTCCTTCATTTTCAAACAGCTTAAGAACACCCAGCTCTCTTTGTCTCTTTTCTTTACGTTGTTCCCTTTTTTATCCCCTTCTTTTGATCTGCCTTATAAATTGACAGAAGCACTTTCATTATGTTGATGACGTCAGGGTTAAGAGTCCCTTCCACTGGCCATGGTTGTTCAATGTCAGGCCAACGTTTATTCCATTTTCCAGATAACCTTGCAATACCATTAACTAGAGGATTACTATTTTGTACTACATCAACAGGAGTAATTACTTTCATAGTTTTGAGGTCCTTTTTCCCCATTGTAACAACTCTTTTATATTCCTTAATTGTGATTTTTTAAAAATTATTTTAGACTATACAGCTTATGGTTCCCTCCCTTTTTATTTGATTTTTTTATTAAACAATTAATTAATTAACTAATTAATTAATCAATCAATATATGTATAATGTTTTTTTTTTGTTTTTTTTGTTTTTTTAAAACGAATTTATTAATTAGTGGCAATCTTACCACATCCGATCAGGAAAAGTAAAGGAAAGTAGTTCCGTTGCAGCACACCCTGTCGCGTGATGGGGCCAGTATAAAAAAATATGTATTCACTAACTGTAAGTCGCTCTGGATAAGAGCGTCTGCTAAATGACTAAAATGTAAATGTAAATGTAAATGTACTTGTCAGCACCTCCTCTCTCTCTCTCTCTCCTCCTTCTCGTCTCTCATATGACAGAAGAACAAAGGACAGACAAGAATTTAGTATTTTATGCACTCACTGAGTTGTTTCAACCATTCAATATTCCTCTGTTCACATTCGCGCTAAGAAATAAGCAAACAACTTAACTCAGGAATATTTATAGATAGCTCAATATCATTTTATTTTATATATTTTTAATCCGTCAACATATCTCTAGTTTATCAATTCGATAGGTCTTAAGCAAATAGTTTCATTGTTAAACAACAGCCGATTTAACAAACAGAATACACTATTAGTGTCTAAATCTCTCCTTTCTTCTCTGTCTGCTCTGAGTCTGCTTCTCCCAGCAGCTCAGTGCAGGCAGGGGAGTGGCATATTTGCTCTACGTAACTCTAAACTCATAAAATCCCACGCATGCGTAGTTCATTCACCAATGCGATTTCAGAGTGGATGGAGCTCTCTCCCAGTTAAACAACAGAAAGTAGACAGACCAACTTTACCTCCGTTCTTCATGAGGCAAACAGTAACACTTAACAGAGCTCACAAACCAACACAAAACATGGAACACAAATCCTACTTTGAAGTTTCTTAACTTCACTTATCCTAATCTGCAGATTTATAGTTATTTTCTTATCCATTACAAAACATCTCTATACACTGTTAAAAACTCCTCCCTGTAGGCTCATGATATTGTAATAGTTAGTAAACGTTCTCTTTTTATAGAGAGTCATAACATTTTTAACCTTAACGTCCTTCCAGGGGGCTCACATATAGTTAACAACCACCAACGTTCTCACCCACGGAGACTCACAAGATCTCCAACACAAATCCCATCCCAACATGAGTCGACACACAGATCAGACACAATAGAGACGTCTCCACTCCACCATTTTTCTCTCTCCCACACACACACACACATACACAGTTTAAGAGGCTTTTTCCGTTCCTACGGACCCCTAAGGCAGTATTCTACCTCCATTGCGCCGTTTTTTCATTGTTCCTAAATTTATGCTACCACGAGTTCGCGGACATCCAATGAGCGGTCACATCAAACATATAGTTCGTCAACTGAAACCGAATATATATACCACAACCCCAAGTCCCCGGGACTTACCTAAATTCACCTAATGTGCTTTTAGGATTTTTCGGCCCATCCTAATGATCGCCTCGTTAGAGGGCTTAACATAGATTCGCAATGTCCTAATTTGTATACATTTTCCTTGGCCTTATTCCTTCATTCAATTCTTCAATAGTTATAGACACTCCCCACTGTTTGCGTTGTTACCAGCGCAAACAAATTTAGAAATTTAGAACAGACTCCTATCCCACAGCAAATAACAGCAAAATTGCACACAAGTCTTTTAAACGGTACATTTCTCCAGCGCACACACCCACATAAGCAAGCGAACCGACCAGCGCACAAAATTGTGAGAAATCTCACCTTATGAGCCGGCGTCTTGAGCGGGAGTCACTTCGCAGCTCATGAATGGAACACTGGAGAGACGCATAACGCCCCAAATGTTCCTCGTCGCCATTCTGTGGTATCTGAATAATGATGCTAATTTTGCTGTGAGAACAAGGAGTCCGCTTACACTGTACTTTGATTATAAAGGTTTATTATTTCAAAGGATTTCAGCGTAAGTTTACAGACATCTGCAGGCATCTGGAGAACAACGGACTCAAAATAATATGTTGTTCTGTCCTCCTTTGTCCCAACCAAGTATTTATAATCTTTAACATGATATGGGTGGTTTCCCCTACAGACCAATCCCATGACTCCCCACAACAGACTTCCTCTGTTCTAGAGTGCCCCTATAAAACTGCTCCCCAGATGCTTCCCTAAGCTGAATCAACATCCTCTAAGATACCATTTGCAAACGTTAGCAAAGTCATAAATTCCTTAGACACCACAGAAACCAACCAGTGTTATTAAGACTGAGGGCTCTGTTCAATCAGATCTGCTTTAGCCGACATCCACAGAGGTTGTTTTGGCTGTGTCAGAGGTGGAACTGCGTTAGAGCTGTCAAATCCACAAGCAGCTCACGTCATTATACCTAAAGCGGACATTGCTATTGGCAATCTGAGCATCATTATTTCAATATAGCCTACACTTTCTCGTTCTGAACTTTAACGCGAGTGGGACGGGTGTGGCTTCATGACAATGATCAAGAGCAGCTGCTCACCGATCTGACAGCTCCAACGCAGTTACACCTCTGACACCGCCAAAACATCCGCCATGCGGGTGTCAGCTATCACTGGTTAATGTTAGATATTACTGCACTGTCGGAGCTGGAAGCACAAGCATTTCGCTACACCCGCAATAACATCTGCTAAACACGTGTATGTGACAAATAAAATTTGATCTGACTGAATCTACGCCTGAGACGTTACAGTAAGAAGCATCGCTGTCCCTGACCTGTCTTGTTGGTTGTCAAATCACCACGCTTCTAATTAAAGGGGACGTTTAGTTTTTCACTACTTTCAGGGTGAGGAACCCTCTAACATTAAATAGTAAAACACTGAACTTCCCCTTTAAATCAGGATCATACATTATTGTGATTGGTCTAGCAGGAGTAGGATGAAGTGGTCACTAGACACTGATCTACAGTGACCTAAGGTCAAAATTGCAGTTGGGAGGAGTAATCTGATCCTAGGTACAGTGTGTACATATGGCCAACGACTACCTGAAGCTTGTAATGCTTATGGTGAATCTATCAGAGATCCACAGTACATCTGTGGATTTCACCTGTCCCCCACAAACTCACCTCTTCAGATAGCTCAGGCGACTCCCTCGTGTCTTTTTTCACCCTCTTCTCCTCCTCCGCTCCTTCATCCCTCTTCCTCTTCCCCAGGATGCTCTCTCCGGACCCTGACGACCTTTGAACTTCCGTGGTCAAGCGGTCAAGCCCCTCCTGAGCCGCCGGACCTCCGTACAGCATGACCACCGAGGCCTGGGACAGGCTGGGTAGAAAGGCCATGTGGTGGGGATGGGGGGTGAATTCTGGGGGGTGTGGGGACAGGGGTCCCACGTACGGTCCCTCTGGGTGGATGGGCACGGCCAGGGGGGCTAGGCCCGGGGAGCAGAGCAGGGAGCTGCCGTTACTGTGGGTGGGGCTCCGAAGTCCGCCGCTGTAACAGTGGTTCCAAACCTCAGCCGGCACACGGTGCTGCTGCTCACACACTTTCTGGAATAGTCCACTGGCTGGGGAAGCAGACCTGTGACTTCTCTGTGTGGGCTGCTGGGGGCCGAGTTGACGCGGCGTTGGCTGGCCACGGAGGTGGGCACCACGCTGAAGGAGGCGTGGCGTGCCAGCTTCTGTTTCCTGCCGCATGGAAGAGCAATGGCCTCCACAGCCTCCGAGTCCTCATGGCTGGTGTGGAAGTCTGCCGGGCCGATCCATTTGAAGGCAGGCTTCCTCCCCCTCTCCTCCCGGACGTGGACCTTCTTGATCAATGCCAGACTCGTCCCTCCCATTAGGCTCCTCCAATTAGGCCCCTCTCTCAGACCACTCCCAGACCACTCCCAGACAGTCCTAGCAAAATTCTTGCTTGAGAAATTGTATTTTGCTAAGTTATTTTTGTTTAATTCTGATCATTTTAATTGAAAACAATCACAGTAAGGCACTTTATTGTTACCCAGAAATG
The DNA here is from genome assembly GCF_020615455.1 of Coregonus clupeaformis. NCBI lineage: Eukaryota > Metazoa > Chordata > Actinopteri > Salmoniformes > Salmonidae > Coregonus > Coregonus clupeaformis. Next base: position 47,311,490 of record NC_059210.1, on the reverse strand, counting down.
ATGTGTTATTGAGATTGTTAGTTAGGTAGGTAGGAAGTACAGCCCTCCTGTAGCTCAGTTGGTAGAGCATGGTGCTTGCAACGCAAGGGTTGTGGGTTCGATTCCCATGGGGGGCCAGTATGAAAAATGTAAGCACTCACTAATTGTAAGTCGCTCTGGATAAGAGCTTCTGCTAAATGACTAAAATGTCAATTGGATCACAAAAAAATACAACTTTGCTCAGTTGGTAGAGGATGGCGCTTGCAACGCCAGGGTTGTGGGTTCGATTCCCACGGGGGGCCAGTATGAAAATGTATGCACTCACTAACTGTAAGTCGCTCTGGATAAGAGCGGCTGCTAAATTACTTAAATGTAGATTGGACCTTTAAATATAGTCCTAATTGAAATTGTGCATGCTGATCTTTCTTTCCTTTTCTACAACTTGCCGTGCTTGAATGAGAACGTTTATCTCGTCCACCCTACAACACCAGACACCAATACGCGCGTACACGCTCACAGACGCAAAACATGCACGGCATCTCGTCAAAACAGCACGGGGGCGAGCATGCATGCTCCTGGAATGACTCCCGCGGCATAGGTCGCTAGCGCATCGCACGACTGCACCAAAATGCCTGTTTGGTCAGTCCAGGCTGGAAAATCAACAATGATATAGACTATGGTTTTTATTGCTGATAGGCTATACAGTTGATCAATGCTATATCCACCTCATTCTATTATAAGCAACACGATCAGGAGAGAGAACGGTGAGTAGCGTGCGATGGATGTGTGTGTGTACAGTCAGTGAACTTTACTGTATGGGTAGGCTATTTATGGTCGATTTTTTAAAGGTATGCTTGTCTGTTGATTGGGCAAGGTAAGAGCCTACATTCGCATTGTTTACATGGGTTTGTTTGTTTGCATATCCTGTAGCGCACATGTTCAAGTTCCCTACTCCACGTACGCACTGTAATGTAGGCTACGTCCCTCCCTGTGACATGGACGTCGTGTTCTATGGGGATACATTTCCTTTGTGTAGGCTAGCCTGTAGGCTACGCATTAACAATTGTATAACAAATATATATGAAGCAAGGAGATTATTCTGTAGCCTAAGGGGTTCTCATAAATTAATTAAGTAAATGCCTTCGTTTGCAAATGAAAGCGATCGATCTGTGGATTATGGAAGGGAAGGAACCTCAGCCGCTCTGCAAGAACAAAAGCAGAATACCCAGACTGGCGTGGCTTGCGGGGCAGACAGTCCGAATGGAGTGTGTGTGTGTGTGTGGATCCTCTTGTCCTGCTATTATTATTTTTCTTAGATGTCATCCAAATATTGTAATCTTCAGTTACAATAATTTGGCTAAAGTATGTCATTGAGTAAATGGTACAAATGGAAATAGGGCATATGTTTTGTTAGTTGAATGAATTACTATTTTTTCAAAAATGGGGTTGTAGGTTCCTATTAAATTGTAACACACTAGGAACTACTTTAGAGTTACTATGTAAGATGTGCATACAGTCTATTTAGGTTTGAAAGGAGACTGGGTTCTGAAGCAATGTCATCTAGTAAGGCAAGGGAAAACATTCAATATCTACTGAAGAAAGAATACTGGAAGGACGCAGGGATATAGGTTTTAAGTTGAAGTGTATCTATTATTGAAAACATTAGTTTTTTCTTTCTCTTTTTTTATGTTCTAGATCAATACACAACAACAGAGTATCACAACCGCAATGACCATTCATTCACAATAATACAGTTTTATCCAATACAGTAATCAAAAATAATAAACTGGGTACCCAATAAAAATGTAAGTCGGTGCCCTCAATTTTCTCAGTTCAGTTCCTACCACGATGTACCAGTCAAATGTCCCTCTCTAGTTAGGTTAAAGGGTTAAGGTTAGGGAAGGGTTAGCTAACATGCTAAGTAGTTTCAAAGTAGCTCAAAAGTAGTATGTAGTTGCAAAGTTGCTAAAATACTAAAGTTGTCTGTGATGAGATTCAAACACACAACCTTTGGCTTGCTAGATGTTTGCATGTAGTTGCAAAGTTGCTAATTAGCTAAAATCCGTTATACGCCTACCCATCCACCCCGACCAACCACCCTACTTTCGTTTTTGCCTTAAAGGCATACTTCGGGATATTGGCAATGAAGCCCTTTATCTACTTCCCCACAGTCAGATGAACTTGTGGATACCATTTTTATGTCTCAGTGTTACACCATTGGAAGAGACCACATCTTTACTATCAATGGAAGGCACACTTGCAAAATATTTGTTATTTTTAATAAATGTTTTGTTTTATTTTATTTACATTGACAAAGGGCTACAAAGAAAGCAAAGAGGAATCACATTAACTGTCCCCCCCCGCCCCTGGCCCACAGTCAAGAAATTAAATAAATAAAAGAGCAGGATGCTAAACCTCCCTCCCTCAGACCCAGACCACCCCCCCCATACCCTCACACCCTTCCACCCTCCCTCCATTTTGCGCCATGCATTCACTCCACCGAAAGCTCCAATTGAGCTATATCAATGAAATACAGTAACCATTCATGTTTAGACAATGAATGGGGAGGTTTCCATCGACAGGCAACCATTTTTAAGGCTGCTGTGAGGCCAGACAGCGATAATCACTTTTCCTGTAAAGACAGATCCAATTCGGAGGTGTCATTGAGGAGTAAAATCTGCGGTAAACATGGAATATGTTTAGAGAGAATTGTGGAAAGCATATTGAAGACTAGTGTCCAGAATTGGGATACGTCAGGGCACTCACGGACCATATGCATGAAGGTACTGTTCGCGAAACTATGTGGAGATATGGGATCAGAGCATGATAATGGTCTGTTTCACACGAGGCTTGGTGGTTAATTGAGGGGAGAGTGTTGGAAAGAGAGAGGAACTGGTATCAACTGTTTTACTACAGGGGTACCAAATCAAATTAACATTTTATTTGTCACATACACGTGTTTAACAGATGTTATAGCGGGTGAAGCTAAATGTTTGCGCTTCTAGCTCCGACAGTGCAGTAATATCTAACAAGTAATATCTTAACAATTTCACAACATATACCTAATACACACAAAACTAGTAAGGAATGGAATTTAAGAAAATATACATAAATGGACAAGCAATGACAGAGCGGCATGGACTAAGATACAGTAGAATATTATAGAATAGAATGCAGTATATGCATATGAGATCAGTAGTGCAAGATATATAAACATTATTAAAGTGACTGTAAACATTATTAAAGTGACTAGTGTTCCATTTCTTAAAGTGGCCAGTGATTTCAATAGGCAGCAGCAGCCTCTAATGTGCTAGTGATGGCTATTTAACAGTCTGATGGCCTTGAGATAGAAGCTGTTTTTCATTCTCTCGGTCCCAGCTTTGATGCACCTGTACTGACCTCGCCTTCTGGATGATAGCGGGGTGAACAGGCATTGGCTCGGGTGGTTGATGTCCTTGATTATCTTTTTGGCCTTCCTGTGACATCGGGTGCTGAATGTGTCTTGGAGGGCGGGTAGTTTGGCCCAAATAATGCGTTCGGCAGACCTTACCACCCTCTGGAGAGCCCTGCGGTTGCAGGCGGTGCAGTTGCCGTACCAGGTGGTGATACAGCCCGACAGGATGCTCTCAATTGTGCATCTGTAAAAGTTTGTGTGGGTCTTAGGTGCCAAGACAAATTTCTTCAGCCTCCTGAGGTTGAAGAGGCACTGTTGCGCCTTCTTCACCACGCTGTCTGCGTGGGTGGACCATTTCAGTTTGTCAGTGATGTGTATGCCAAGGAACTTGAAGCATTCCACCTTCTCCACTGCGGTCCCGTCGATGTGGATAGTGGGGTGCACCCTCTGCTGTTTCTTGAAGTCCACGATCATCTCCTTTGTTTTGTTGACGTTGAGTGAGAGGTTATTTCCCTGGCACCACACTCCCAGAGCCCTCACCTCCTCCCTGTAGGTGGTCTCGTCATTGTTGGTAATCAAGCCTACTACTGTTGTGTCGCCTGCAAACTTGATGATTGAGTTGGAGGCGTGCTTGGCCACGCAGTCATGGGTGAACAGGGAGTACAGGAGGGGGCTGAGCACGCACCCTTGTGGGGCCCTAGTGTTGAGGATCAGCGAAGTGGAGATGATGTTTCCTACCTTCACCACCTGGGGGCGGCCCGTCAGGAAAGCCAGGACCCAGTTGCACAGGGCGGTGTTCAGACACAGGGCCTCGAGCTTGATGATGAGCTTGGAGGGTACTATGGTGTTGAATGCTGAGCTATAGTCAATGAACAGCATTCTTACATAGGTATTCCTCTTGTCCAGATGGGATAGGGCAGTGTGCAGTGGGATGGCGATTGCATCGTCTGTGGATCTATTGGGGCGGTAAGCAAATTGAAGTGGGTCCAGGGTGACAGGTAAGGTAGAGGTGATATGATCCTTGACTAGTCTCTCAAAGCACTTCATGATGACAGAGGTGAGTGCTACAGGGCGATAGTCATTTAGTTCAGTTACCTTTGCTTTCTTGGGTACAGGAACAATGGTGGCCATCTTGAAGCATGTGGGAACAGCAGACTGGGAAAGGGAGAGATTGAATATGTCTATAAACACACCAGCCAGCTGGTCTGCGCATGCTCTGAGGACGCGGCTAGGGATGCCGTCTGGGCCTGCAGCCTTGCGGGGGTTAACATGCTTAAATGTCTTAATCACGTCGGCCACGGAGAAGGATAGGCCACAGTTCTTGGTAGTGGGCCTCGTCAGTGGCACTGTGTTATCCTCAAAGCGGGTGTTTAGTTTGTCTGGAAGCGAGATGTCGGTGTTGGCGACGTGGTTTGTTTTCCTGTTGTAGTCCGTGATTGTCTGTAGACCCTGCCACATACGTCTCGTGTCTGAGATGTTGAATTGCGACTCCACTTTGTCTCAATACTGATGTTTTGCCAGTTTAATTGCCTTGCGGAGTGAGTAGCTACACTGTTTGTATTCTGCCATATTCCAAGTCACCTTGCCATGGTTGAATGCGGTGGTTCGCGCTTTCAGATTGGCGTGAATACTGCCATCTATCCACGGTTTCTGGTTAGGGTAGGTTTTAATAGTCACAGTGGGCACAACATCACCTATACCCTTCCTGATAAACTCAGTCACCGTTTCAGTGTATTCGTCTAAATTATTTTCGGAAGCTACCCGGAACATATCCCAGTCCGCGTGATCAAAACAATCTTGAAGCGTGGATTCCGATTGGTCAGACCAGCGTTGAATAGTCCTTAGCACGGGTATTTCCTGTTTGAGTTTCTGCCAATTGGAAGGGAGGAGCAAAATAGAGTCATGGTCAGATGTGCCAAAAGGAGGGCGGGGGAGGGCCTTATAACCATCCCGGAAGTTCGAATAGCAATGGTCGAGGATTTTGGCAGTGCGAGTACAACAGTCGATATGTTGATAGAACTTCGGCAGCCTAGTCCTCAAATTTGCTTTGTTAAAATCCCCGGCTACAATAAATGCAGCCTCAGGATATGTGTCTTCCAGTTTGCATAAAGTCCAGTGAAGTGCTTTGAGGGCCGTCGTGGTATCGGCTTGAGGGGGGATATACACGGCCATGTAAATAAAATAAAATAATCTTGGGAGATAATACGGTCGGCATTTGATTGTGAGATATTCTAGGTCGGGTGAACAAAAGGACTTGAGTTCCTGTATGTTACTACAATTACACCATGAGTCGTTAATCATGAAACACACACCTCCGCCCTTCTGCTTCCAGGAGAGATATTTATTCCTGTTTGCGCGATGAACTGAGAACCCCTCTGGCTGGACCGATTTCGACAGAATATCGCAAGAGAGCCATGTTTCTGTGAAATAAAGTATGTTACAGGCCTTGATGTCTCTCTGGAAAGAAATCCTTGCCCGGATTTCGTCGATCTTGTTAACCAAAGACTGAACATTAGCGAGTAGTATACTTGGAAGCGGTGGGTGGTGTGCGCGCCTCCTAAGTCGAACCAGCAGGCCGCTCCGAGTGCCTCTCCTCCGCTGGCGATGTTTTGGGTCAGCCGCTGGAATCAGTTCAGTTGCCCTGGGGAGAGCAAACAAAGGATCTGCTTCGGGAAAGTCGTATTCCTGGTCGTAATGCTGAGTTACCGTCACTCTGATATCCAAGTTTCCCCCAGCTGTATGTAATGATACAAAACACTTTCTGAGCTAATAATGTAAAAAAGAATACATAAAAAAAACAAAATACTGCAAAGTTTCCTAAGAGATAGTCGCGAGGCCGCCATCTTCGTCGGCGCCAGGTTTTTAATCCAGGTGGTGCCATTGGATAATCTCCCATATTAATTAGAGTTAAAAGGGCAAACTTGCCCCAGTTAATTTTATAGCCTGAAATGTGGCTGAATTCAGAAAAAATGTCAAGAATATGAGGTAGAGATTGCTGTGTATTTTAAAGAAAAAGCAGGATATTGTCAGCATAAAGGGATATGTAATGTTTGGTGTCATGTACAGTGATTGGTGTGTGAATATTGGATTGGCGGACCGTCTGGGCAACAGGTTCCAAGTATAAGGCAAATAACAGAGGAGAGAGCGGACAGCCTTGCCGTGTGCCACGGGACAGAGCGAAATGTGAGGAGCAATTCTTGCCCGTCAACACCATCACAGAGGAATTGGCATATAGAAGTTGAATCATATCTATGAAACCTTTTTCCGAACTATCCACAAGTACTGCCACTCGAGGCGATCTAAAGCCTTTTCTGCGTCCAGAGAGACCAGGGCCCTGAATGTCATTAGCGTTAGTAGTTCCCGAGTTGTTAACTGTGTCAATGACATGTAGGAGACGGCGGACATTATCAGAGGCTAAACACGTTTTTATTAAGCCAGTGATGAGTGTGTCAAGTAGGGTTCAAGGCGAGAGGCCAAAACTTTAGCGAATGCTTTGTCAGAATTCAAAGTGATAAAGGACGATAACTGAAACATTGTGTCTTTTTTTGTAAGAAGAGAAATTGAGCCTCCCGAGTGGGGCAGCGGTAATAAAAAACGATCTAAAAATGATAGGGGTCAAAATTATTGGTACCCCTGTTTTCAGTATTCCAGCACCCTACCCTTGCGAGGATAACGACACTGAGCCTTTTTATCAAATGTTTTATGAGATTGGAAAACACATTGGGAGAGATCTTAGACCATTCCTCCATACAGAATCATTCCAGATCCTTGATATCCTTAGTATGCGCTTATGGACTGCCCTCTTCAATTCAAACCACTTGTTTTCAATGGGGTTTCAAGTCTGGAGACTGAGGTGGCCATTACAAAATGTTGATTTTGTGGTCAATTTTGATGTGTGCTTGGGGTTATTGTCTAGCTGGAAGATCCACTTGTGGCCAAGTGTCAGCCTCCTGGCCGAGGCAACCAGGTTTTTGGCAAAAATGTCCTGGTACTGGGTAAAGTTCATGATGCCGTTGACCTTAACAAGGGCCACAGGACCAGTGGAAGTAAAATAGCCCCATAACATCAAAGATACACCACCATATTTTACCGTAGGTATGAGGTACCTTTTTGCATATGCTTCTGTTTTTCAAAGCCAAACTCACCAATGGTGTGTGTGGCCAAAGAGCTCTATTTGCCAAAGAAATGACATCATTTGGATCTTTCTTTAATGGAGGCCTCTCCAACATAATCCAGGTAGAATCAGGAATTTCCCAGGGCAGCTGTCTAGGCCCCTTACTTTTTTAAATCTTTACTAATGACATGCCACTGGCCTTGAGTAAATCCAGTGCATGCGGATGACTCAACACTATACACATCAGCTACTACAGCGAGTGAAATCACTGCAACACTTAACAAAGAGCTGCAGTTAGTTTCAGAATGGGTGGCAAGGAATAAGTTAGTCCTAAATATTTAAAAAACAAATCATTGTATTTGGTACAAATCATTCACTAAACCCTAAACCTCAACTAAATCTTGTAATAAATAATGTGGAAATTGAGCAAGTTGAGGAGACTAAACTGCTTGGATTAACCCTGGATTGTAAACTGTCAATGTCAAAACATGTTGATACAACAGTAGCTATGATAGGGAGAAGTCTGTCCATAATAAAGCACTGCACTGCCTTTTTAACAACACTATCAACAAGGCAGGTCCTATAGGCTCTAGTTTTGACGCACCTGGACTACTGTTCAGTCGTGTGGTCAGGTGCCACAAAGAGGGACTAGCTCACAGCTCGGACACCCATGCATACCCCACAAGACATGCCTCCAAAGGTTTCTTCACAATCCCCAAGTCAAGAACAGACTATGGGAGGCGCACAGTACTATATACAATTGAAGTCGCAAGTTTACATACACTTAGGACAGAGTCATTAAAACTCGTTTTTCAACCACTCCACAAATTTCTTGTTAACAAACTATAGATTTGGCAAGTCGGTTAGGACATCTACTTTGTGCATGAAACAAGTAATCTTTCCAACAATTGTTTACAGACAGATTATTTCACTTATAATTCACTGTATCACAATTCCAGTGGGTCAGAAGTTTACCTACATTAAGTTGACTGCTTTAAACAGCTTGGAAAATTCCAGAAAAGAATGTCATGGCTTTAGAAGCTTCTGATAGGATAATTGACATCATTTGAGTCAATTGGAGGTGTACCTGGGGATGTATTTCAAGGACTACCTTCAAACTCGGTGCCTCTTTGCTTGACATCATGGGAAAATCAAAATAAATCAGTCAAGACCTCAGAAAATGAATTGTAGACCTCCACAAGTCAGGTTCATCCTTGGGAGCAATTTTCAAATGCCTGAAGGTACCACGTTCATCTGTACAAACAATAGGACGCAAGTATAAACACCATGCGACCACGCAGCCGTCATACCGCTCAGGAAGGAGACGCGTTCTGTCTCCTAGAGATGAACGTACTTTGGTGCGAAAAGTGCAAATTAATCCCAGAACAACAGCGAAGGACCTTGTGAAGATGCTGGATGAAACAGGTATAAAAGTATCTGTATCCACATTAAAACGAGTCCTATATCGACATAACCAGAAAGGCCGCTCAGCAAGGAAGAAGCCACTTCTCCAAAACCGCCATAAAAAAGCCAGACTACGGTTTGCAACTGCACATGGGGACAAAGATTGTACTTTTTGGAGAAATATCCTCTGGTCTGATGAAACAAAAATAGAAATGTTTGGCCATAATGACCATCGTTATGTTTGGAGGAAAAAGGGGAAGGATTGCAAGCCAAAGAACACCATCCCAACCGTGAAGCACGGGGGTGGCAGCATCATGCTGTGGGGGTGCTTTGCTGCAGGAGGGACTGTTGAACTTCACAAAATAGATGGCATCATGAGGAAGGAAAATTATGTGGATATATTGAAGCAACATCTCAAGACATCAGTCAGAAAGTTAAAGCTCGGTAGCAAATGGGTCTTCCAAATGGACAATGACCCTAAGCATACTTCCAAAGTTCTGGCAAAATGGCTTAAGGACAACAAAGTCAAGGTATTGGAGTGGCCATCACAAAGCCCTGACCTCAATACTATAGAACATTTCTGGGCAGAACTGAAAAAGCTTGTGCGAGGAAGGAGGCCTACAAACCTGACTCAGTTACACCAGCTCTGTCAGGAGGAATGGGCCAAAAACTTATTGTGGGAAGCTTGTGGAAGGCTACCTGAAACGTTTGACCCAAGTTAAACAATTTAAAGGCAATGCTACCAAATACTAATTGAGTGTGTGTAAACTTCTGACCCAATGGGAATGTGATGAAAGAAATAAAAGCTGAAATAAATCATTCTCTCTACTATTATTCTGACATTTCACATTCTTAAAATAAAGTGGTGATCCTAACTGACCTAAGACAGGGAATTTTTACTAGGATTAAATGTCAGGAATTGTGAAAAATTGAGTTTAAATGTATTTAACTAAGGTGTATGTAAACTTCTGACTTCAACTGTAGAGCCATGGCTACATGGAACTCTATTCCACTGATGCAAGCAGTAGAATCAGATATTTATTTTTTTTACAGATAAAAATGCACCTTATGGAACAGCGGGGACTGTGAAGAGACACACACACAGGCACACATACACATGATAAGACACGCACTTTACACACACGTACACATAGATGTTGTATTGTAAATATGTGATAGTGGAGTAGTGGCCTGAGGGAACACACTAAATGTATTGGATAAGGTGTAATGTCATGTAAAATTTTAAATGGTATATAACTGCCTTAATGTTGCTGGACCCCAGGAAGAGAATCATTAATAAATACAAAATACACATTTAGTGCAAGATATCTACGTGCTCGTTCCTGTCATGTAGTGAACGCGCGCTCCGAAGCAAGTAGGATGAGTGGCTGTATGCGCTTACCATGAGTTATTTTGATAACAGTGAAAATACATCGATCAAATCCATGCATCAGAAGTTAGAAAGCATCCAAAATTACAAGTTAGATCTATTAGACCTCGTTGTAGTTTCATTTCTCTCTTTCAATACATTTCTTTGCAAACCAGAAAATGTTGTGTGCTAAAGATGACAAAGTAGACAGAAGGTCACAAGTGCCTCCTTAAAAGCGTCCTGGGTTCTAACCAAAGACAACATGCACTTCACAGACACGGAGGTATTTAAAAAGTGCATGGTGACAGTTTTGGAGGAATTGGCTACAGACAAGTCTATGGATAGCATAATTGCATCTGTCAAACAGGTGCCCCTGTCTGCGTCAACAGTCGGCCGCCACATCCATGCGCTGGCGGATGATGTGCATACGATTGTTCTGGAGGATTGTTAATGAGAGTACTAACACCGATGTAGCACAGTTATATGTCTGTTATTTTGATGGAAATGAATTTAAAGAAGCGCTACTGGCACTGATTCCCTTCGAATTACACACCACCGGGGACATCATATTCCCAAAGCTGGAAGAATTGTTTAGGCAGCATGGCCTGTCATTCGAAAAAGTCAACTTTGTGACGGGGCTCCTGCTATGGTGGGCAGACACAGGGGCCTGGTCAGCAGGTTGAAGGAAAACGCCCCCCAAATGAATGGCTTGCACTGTCTCATCCATCAGAGTGTGCTGTCTACCAGCCTAGGGCTGTATCGGTCATAACATTTTGTCAGCCGGTAATTGTCAAGCAAATAACTGCCGGTCTCATGGTAATTGACCGTTAATTAACATAAACACATTTAGCATCTCCTGTCTTCCACACACAGCCTACAAGCCACTGATGCAGACCTTTGGAACATCTACATTTAAAAAAGTCTAAAAATCCACGTAATATAGCCTACACCATCACAATAAATCCATAATTTATTTTAGACAGGTCTAAAGAACATGATATGAAGAAAATGTAGTCTATTTCAGAATAACATAATAGCATACTCTGAGTTGTCCTTATGTTAGGCCCTGATCTGGCTATGCCATATGGCTGTGGGCTACACTAGTCATTTAGCAGACAAGATTTCTTAGAATTCCGTAGCATTCATTTATATTATTTTATAGTATGAAGAATACAATTGAACATAGCTGAATAAAATAGAAAGGATATTTTCTCCAAACGATTTGAGGGAGTGCGCACATGCGGCTATTCAGTGTTGAGCAGTTAACAAAGAAACAGGTACTCCTATATGCTTAATTTAGAGTTATTTATGTAACTTTAGTTGTGATACAAATGTTGGGCTATATATTTTGATTTTTGAATACATTCTAAGGCTGCATGATGCGACTAATGATGATTTGAAAAAAGTTACATGATTTGCGCAGGCTGTACACACTTCATCAGTCTCTCATTCACAATTTGATAAGCACTTGATAATGCCTCAATTTCTTTTAAATAGAAGCAATGTGCTTAATATTAGGAAGGTTTAGAAATAAATATAGTAGGCCTAGCCTATAGAAAGCTTTTAATAGAGGCCATCACTCTTGTTTTCTCAAGCAATTGCATAACCTATAGAAATGTTGCGCAACATGAGCTCATGGGCTCTCATGAAGTGTTTGATTAAATGTTCGATTACATTTGCATTGACGTCAGAGTGATTAGAGGGACAATAGAGTGCTGAATACCAGGCAGTTAGCAAGTTTGGTAGGCTACTAATGAATATCAGTAGCATCAGAGCTTGGAGAAGTCTAATTACTGATGATCTCCTGCTTCACAACGACATGCGCTGGCTGAGTAAAGGAAAAGCACTGAAGCGGTTCTTTGAGCTGCATGACCAGGTTGTGGATTTTCTCCCAAAAATGAGGGCAGAAGCTGACCACATTCGTATTCTGGAAATATAGGAATTCCTCTCGAGTATTGCTTTTTTTGGTTATATTCTGTCACTTAAATGGGTTAAATCTGCAGTTGCAAGGAAGAGGGAAAACAGTTGTGGACATGGTTTAAAAACTTTAGGTCTTTACTAGGAAGTTTGAGTTGTTCGATTTGGACTTTTCATCTGGAAGGCTACTGCACTTCAGCACACTGAAGAAACGACAGGCAGAGGGACCAGAACGGAGCATTGTCGCAAAGGTGATGGAAGATTTCATCAAGCAGCTGAGGGATAACTTCTCCCCCAGATTTGAAGACTACAGCATGCCCAATTAAAGATATCATTGTGCTTGTACATGATCCTCTTACAGTCCGCCCAGGTGGAGAATTCACCTCCCTTGCTAAGAAAACAATACCCTCGCTGGATGAGGCGATGCGCTCAAATCAGTGATGCACTCAGGAGTGCCGAGTCCCTGAGTGCGTTTTGGGTGGCATGCTCAATGGAATACAGCACAATAAAGAAACTTGCATTTTATGTGCTAAAAATGTTTGGATTGACTTACACCTGCGAGTCCTCCTTTTCCTCCTGACATGAACCGGCTTTCACAGAAGTCAATCAAGGACTGCCTGCGCATCAAAATCACATCCATCTCACCCTACATCCACAAGATTGTGACCGAGGGGATAAATGCAACTTTAACCATTAAGTAAGTAACTTAATAGCCTATATGACTGTATTTAGTAAATACTAACATTATTGTGAGTGCTTATCCAGGGCTATTTAGGTCTCATGCTGACAGTATTTTCTGTTTGTTCTGTCATTACAGGAGCAGGCTATCCCGAGACTCACGATACAGACATTCAGACAGTTACAGACATCACTTTTTTTCTTGAAATGATTGTTTTATGTAGGATGCTACATTTTTGGTCATTTGCAATTGTAAGTAGGCCTAATTAAATAAATCCCACTTCTATTAGGCCACATTTTTTTATTGTGAAAGACACTGTTAAGCCATAGCCTACCTCAGCCAGTTAAGTTATTTTATATAGGCCTAGGCTCGGAAGAAATAGACTCCAATTAAACCCTCTTGTTGTTTATAAAGTCAAATTAAAATGAAGATTATTGTTGAAATGAATTACTCGACTGGTGTAGTTTTTCTCCATCTGCTGCTGTGTGCCACTTGCATAACAAGTTAGCTATATTTTCAGCACCAGGCCTCCTATTTTGTGCTACGGTTGCAGTTTTACGTTTCAGCACCACCAAATGGTCCACTGCCTGCTTTATTAGTTGACTGTCTCCTGCATTCTCTCTCGTCATGAATGAAGTTCAAACTTAACTTTTGCATTATTTAGGTTGGAAAACTTCCTTCTTGAGATATTGCATTTGTGACTTTTTGCATTTCGGGTCTGAGATTTTTTTATTAATATTATTATAAAAATTTTTATATTCAGAATCCCTTTTGGGGGCTTTGGGGTGCCGAATAATATTGCTGGCGGGCCAGATTTGGCCCGCGAGCCGCCAGTTGGGGAACCCTGCTATAGCCCAATCAGTCCTTGTAGGTTATGTTCGTCAGTTTCCCATGGAAATATCAAGTTCATATTTGCAAGATTGGGGAGGTAGGCTACTAAAGACATGTAGGCCTAAAAAGAAATTAAGCAGAGACAAATAAATAAATTAAACACAAAAGAGTTCCAAAGACAAATATTAAACCAAACTGTAGCACTTTGGAAGAGGAAAAAGCAGTCGGGCTATAGCCTAGTCCAATCAGTCGTTGTAGGTAGGTTATGTTTGTCAATTTCCTATGGAAATATCAAGTTCATGTTCGCAAGAATGGGGAGAAAGGCTATAGATATGAACGCAAAATATCAGCGTGGTTGCTTTGCCATAATCAGTTCAGTTTTTATCAAGTTCTGTTTCAATATTAATCAGGCAAGGCGGATAGTCCATGTAGGCTTGAGGCATTGTGTTAAGGAATGAATCAAATGTAGGCACTTTGTGGTGTATATGGAAATAGCTTATCTTATTCAGTGAGGGCTGTACATTTCCTCCTTGAAGTATCTATCCACGTCTTGGCCAGATTGGAAGGTTATGTCCCGGTCTTTGTGGGGGATTTTGAGACTCGCCGGGTAGAGTAGTTTGAATCTTATTTCAGTGTTGTAGAGGTCAGATTTAACCTTCTTAAATAACGGTCGCTTTTTGGATACCTCCGCAGTATAGTCGGGGATGAGTTGGATGTTGCCTTGGTAGGAGAGCTGTATTGTCGCTGCTGCCTGGAGAACACGCTCCTTCATGCAAAAGATTAAAAACTAAACCTTGTATTTTAATTGTTAGAGAGAGTGTGTGTGTGTGTGTGTGTTTGCGTTCAGGGTGCGAATTCGCTGAATTTCATCCTCATCTGAGCTCCTTTATGCATCGATTTTCCTTTGTACTTCCTAATTTTCACCATTTGTTTGCTATGATAAAAATAATATTAATTCCAATGCATTAGATTTATCAGTTGATTTATCATTGTTTGCTTTTGTCAGTCAGCTGTTTAGAGCTCTCATTACTTTGTTTTTCAGGTTTGCGCGGGTACTGTTGTTCTCCGTGCCATCCATGGCCAGAAGTAGTAGACCGTTTATTTAGCTTTATTATTTTCTATCAATATTTGTTTTCTTTCCTGGATCAGCTGATGATGGTCGACAATATCACCAGACAACTAGCCTACAGCTAGACACCAATGCGCAATCAATCCATCCAACAAGTACGTTAATGACAGTAGGCCTATAGTTGGCTCTTCTAGTTAAAAGCATTCGAACATGTTTTGATTCAACTCATGTATTATACTGAATGTAGGCTACCTGTTCTACGTGTGTTTATGCGTGTAAAATTGCCTCGGCTGAGAGGGTAGGCCACCGGTAGTGGTGTAGGCCTTGTGGAGGGTAAACGCAAGTAAACGCCATATACCCACCGTTTTCTGAAAAATGCATTGAAAGTATAGGGAGCGTTAATTTTTTCACCACGACCAGCAATCAGAGTTTACCCACCAATTTTTTCCCCACTACATCACTGGCTACCGGTAGGCCTATTTGAAGTTCATGTTAATACACATTGTAGCCTAGTCTAGTACGTTTTTCCCGGGACAGTTTCAGCCCCATTTCAGGTGTCCCGACTTTCAGAGTACAAAAAAGGTAAATTTGTCAGCAAGACGCATCAATTAATGTAGACCTAATCAATAACAATCACTGAATGTCATTAGGCACACTTTTTGGTGTTTTATAACAAGATGTATATTTCCATTCATCAAATGGCACGAGTATACATGCAGTTTGGATGCTGGTATTATTTTGGAGTGGATGAACATGCACAGATAGCCTACTTTTGAAGTGATTTGTTTGACAATCACATGAAATATCATGACTGTTTGTGTTTATACCACATTAAAAGGTAGTTCAAGTTTTTACCATTTAAATGATGTCTTTATTATTATGCCCATAACATTTTATGAAGCGCGTACACTCAATAGAGACCCCCGAATGTCATGGTGTGTGTGTGTGTGTCAGGGTCTCCATTAGGAAAATGTGGCGCCGTACGACCTGTCTGGGAAGATTTTAATTTACCGGCCATTTGAGAAATTTTACCAGACCCATATGCATTGAGTGCATAAACCCATTAGGGCGTCCACCCAGGGTGCTCGGAATGACAGAAATCACATTTAGATAATGGTAATTTATCTTAACAGAACATGCAACTCCTGTAATGAAGCAGCCAATAAAACATAATTTTCAAACATTTGCCAAAATGAGAGCGGTTCCATATGTGACAGAGATGAAAATCTCTGTTAGAAACTTAGAAAGAAGGGGAATCTAAAGACGCAAGAGCAAGAATGAGTTGCTAATATGACTAGGATTGGTTTTGGCTTCTGGACAAAGAAAGAAAGTATGAACCAATAGAACAGGAGAGAAATGGCATAGCGGCAGGTCCAATATGCTAGGGTAGTAAATTGAAATACATTTTCCAAAATTATACAGAAATAAATAAAATACTTCACCAGAAAGCATGACTAAGCCACAGAGGAATCGAGGATCATTAGCTTCTTTTTTTTAATAGCTGTGGATTGTTTGAAATTACAAGCTCATAGGCCTATGCCTATTTGGGAAGCGCGCGTGGCAATAGGCCTAGCTGATTATTGAGTTGCGGCTGTCAGTGAAAAGCATCTAAAATATTTGTGAAGATAATGTGTCTTGAGTATAATTTAAAATGTTGAGACAAGAAGAAGGGGAGGGGTGTGTGTCGAAGATACAGTATAGGCGAGTCTCTTTCCAGAATGGCTCAGCTGTCTCCCATCAATTCTTGCGCATTCGTTGTTTCATTGTGTGCATTGTTTGACCTTTGATTTATTGTTTTTTTAAAGCAATTCCCCATTACATACAGTGGGGAGAACAAGTATTTGATACACTGCCGATTTTGCAGGTTTTCCTACTTACAAAGCATGTAGAGGTCTGTAATTTCTATCATAGGTACACTTCAACTGTGAGATACGGAATCTAAAACAAAAATCCAGAAAATCACATTGTATGATTTTTAAGTAATTAATTTGCATTTTATTGCATGACATAAGTATTTGATCACCTACCAACCAGTAAGAATTCCGGCTCTCACAGACCTGTTAGTTTTTCTTTAAGAAGCCCTCCTGTTCTCCACTCATTACCTGTATTAACTGCACCTGTTTGAACTCGTTACCTGTATAAAAGACACCTGTCTACACACTCAATCAAACAGACTCCAACCTCTCCACAATGGCCAAGACCTGAGAGCTGTGTAAGGACATCAGGGATAAAATTGTAGACCTGCACAAGGGTGGGATGGGCTACAGGACAATAGGCAAGCAGCTTGGTGAGAAGGCAACAACTGTTGGCGCAATTATTAGAAAATGGAAGAAGTTCAAGATGACGGTCAATCACCCTCGGTCTGGGGTTCCATGCAAGTTCTCACCTTGTGGGGCATCAATGATCATGAGGACGGTGAGGGATCAGCCCAGAACTACAGGGCAGGACCTGGTCAATGACCTGAAGAGAGCTGGGACCACAGTCTCAAAGAAAACCATTAGTAACACACTACGCCGTCATGGATTAAAATCCTGCAGCACACGCAAGGTCCCCCTGCTCAAGCCAGCGCATGTCCAGGCCCGTCTGAAGTTTGCCAATGACCATCTGGATGATCCAGAGAAGGAATGGGAGAAGGTCATGTGGTCTGATGAGACAAAAATAGAGCTTTTTGGTCTAGACTCCACTCGCTGTGTTTGGAGGAAGAAGAAGGATGAGTACAACCCCAAGAACACCATCCCAACCGTGAGGCATGGAGGTGGAAACATCATTCTTTGGGGATGCTTTTCTGCAAAGGGAACAGGACGACTGCACCGTATTGAGGGGAGGATGGATGGGGCCATGTATCGCGAGATCTTGGCCAACAACCTCCTTCCCTCAGTAAGAGCATTGAAGATGGGTCGTGGCTGGGTCTTCCAGCATGACAACGACCCGAAACACACAGCCAGGGCAACGAAGGAGTGGCTCCGTAAGAAGCATCTCAAGGTCCTGGAGTGGCCTAGCCAGTCTCCAGACCTGAACCCAATAGAAAATCTTTGGAGGGAGCTGAAAGTCCGTATTGGCCAGCGACAGCCCCGAAACCTGAAGGATCTGGAGAAGGTCTGTATGGAGGAGTGGGCCAAAATCCCTGCTGCAGTGTGCAAACCTGGTCAAGACCTACAGGAAACGTATGATCTCTGTAATTGCAAACAAAGGTTTCTGTACCAAATATTAAGTTCTGCTTTTCTGATGTATCAAATACTTATGTCATGCAATAAAATGCAAATTAATTACTTAAAAATCATACAATGTGATTTTCTGGATTTTTGTTTTAGATTCCGTCTCTCACAGTTGAAGTGTATCTATGAAAAAAAGTACAGACCTCTACATGCTTTGTAAGTAGGAAAACCTGCAAAATCGGCAGTGTATCAAATACTTGTTCTCCCCACTGTATGTCACCAGTATTAAATGTACCGTTACTGCATGTATTAATTACAGCCATTTACCGTTCTCATTCTCGGAGTGAAAATGTTGTTTGCAGAGTTCACAACCTGCTACACTTGTGAGAAACACGTTTTGGTTTATTTCATAACCATAATTGACAAGTTTTGTCAATTTCTTTCATTATTTTGTTTCTAGTGCTCCATTTGAGCAATGGGCATGTGTCTGTTTTTCTGTCCTGTTAATGTTGAGGGAGCGCGCGCGTCCCTAAGAAGGCATAGAAGTAGCCTACCTGGCCTGCTGCGCGGAAATGTAGGAAAGTTTTTTTTTTTACATAAATTGCGAATGATAATTTAGCCTATTAGAACTATAGTTGCTCACTGTAGGCTATTTGAAAAATCTTTCCAACTATCTCCCCCTCGATAATCACCCAGCCTTGATGTGAAAGAGCTAAATATCATGATCTGATGAGCCCATACAGTGCCTTCAGAAAGTATTCAGACCCCTTGACTCAAATGGATCAAATCGTTTTTCCCCTCATCAATCTACACACAATACCCCATAATGACAATGCAAAAACTGGTTTTTATAAATTTTTGCTAATTTATTCAAATTAAAAACTGAAATATTACATTTACATAAGTGTTCAGTGTTGAAGCACTTTTGGCAGCGATTACAGCATCGAGTCTTCTTGGGTATGACACTACAAGCTTGGCACACTTGTATTTGGGGAGTTTCTCCCATTCTTCTCTGCAGATCCTCTCAAGCTCTGTCAGGTTGGATGAGGAGCGTTGCTGCACAGCTGTTTTAAAGGTCTCTCCAGAGATGTTCGATCAGGTTCAAGTCCGGGCTCTGGCTGGGCCACTCAAGGACATTCAGAGACTTGTCCCGAAGCCATTCCTGCGTTGTCTTGGCGGTGTGCTTAGGGTCGTTGTCCTGTTGGAAGGTGAACCTTCACCCCAGTCTGAGGTCCTGAGCGCTCTGGAGCAGGTTTTCATCAAGGATCTCTCTGTACTTTGCTCCGTTCATCTTTCCCTCGATCCTGGCTAGTTTCCCAGTCCCTGCTGCTGAAAAACATCCCCACAGCATGATGCTGCCACCACCATGCTTCACCGTAGGGATGGTGCCAGGTTTCCTCCAGATGTGACGCTTGGCATTCAGGCCAAAGAGTTCAATCTTGGTTTCATCAGACCAGAGAATCTTGTTTCTCATGGTCTGAGAGTTTTTAGGTGCCTTTTTGCAAACTTCAAGCGGGCTGTCATGTGCCTTTTACTGAGGAGTGGCTTCCGTCCGGCCACTCTACCATAAAGGCCTAATTGGTGGAGTGCTGCATAGATGGTTGTCCTTCTGGAAGGTTCTCCCATCTCCACAGAGGAATTCAAGAGCTCTGTCAGAGTGACCATCGGGTTCTTGGTCACCTTCCTGACCTTATATAGACAGGTGTGTGCCTTTCCAAATCATGTCCAATAAATGGAATTTACCACAGGTGGACTCCAATCAAGTTGTGTCTTTGTGAGACGCAGAGTAGGCAAAGGGATGATCTCCGCATGTGTGGTTCCGACCGTGAAGCATGGAGGAGGAGGTGTGATGTTGTGGGGGTTTCTTTGCTGGTGACACTGTCTATGATTTATTTAGAATTCAAGGCACACTTAACCAGCATGGCTACCACAGCATTCTGCAGCGATACACCATCCCATCTGGTTTGCGCTTAGTGGGACTATCATTTGTTTTTCAACAGGACAATGACCCAAAACACACCTCCAGGCTGTGTAACGGCTATTTGACCAAGGAAAGTGATGGAGTGCTGCATTAGATGACCTGGCCTCCACAATCACCCGACCTCAACCCAATTGAGATGGTTTGGGATGAGTTGAACCGCAGAGTGAAGGAAAAGCAGCCAACAAGGGCTCAGCATATGTGGGAACTCCTTCAAGACTGTTGGAAAAGCATTCCTCATGAAGCTGGTTGAGAGAATGCCAAGAGTGTATAAAACTGTCATCAAGGCAAAGGGTGTCTACTTTGAACAATATAAAATATATTTTGATTTGTTTAACACTTTTTTGGTTACTACATGATTCCATATGTGTTACTTCATAGAAGTATAATTTTTTTATTTTACTAGGCAAGTCAGTTAAGATCAAATTATTATTTACAATGACGGCCTACACCGGCCAAACCGGGACGACGCTGGGCCAATTGTGCGCCGCCCTATGGGACTCCCAATCACGGCCGGTTGTGATACAGCCTGGAATCGAACCAGGGGGTCTGTAGTGATGCAGTGCCTTAGACCACTGCGCCTCTCGGGAGCCCAGTAAGGCTGTAATGTAACAAACATGTGGAAAAAGTCAAGGGGTCTGAATACTTTCTGAAGGCACTGTATATCCAGTGGAAACGTCATAAAATACCTGAACACTTTCCCTTGGGCAAAAACAGCTGTCTGTCCTGAGCTCACTGGCGCAGGAAACTCTAAGCGCCTGGAATAGGCTAGTTGATAAGATGTTGCAAGAGTGCTAGCGAAAGCTTCGGGCCTGACACAGTTGAATGATTTGATACAAATGTTGCACTTCACTATAGCTCAAGTCAAGAAAGAGGCTGAGAAGAGAAATGAATGCGATTGAAAGAAACTGAAATTTCATAATATTTTCAACTGTTTTTATTTGTCGGCTTTATGTATTTTTACCTAGTTTGGATAAGAGCGTCTGCTAAATGATGTAAATGTAAATTTAGTTGACCATTGAAGTTATAGGCCTACTGCTGCATTGTCATATAGGCTATCAGCTCCATGTGCTCATTTCTTTAGCTGCCAATGGATCAAGGGATATCAATGTGTCCATATGGCAGAGGCTGGTGCTCTCCAATTAGTTGAATTTAGTTGATTTTTATCATTTTAATTTAGATTTGTATGATTAACCACGTGACAATGATTTGGAGAAATGAAAACATTATCATTGAAATGAAACTGTTCCACGAAAATGCGCATATTAAATCATAACTGGCACGCAGATAGGTTACTGGTAGGATAAATTGTAAGCTTCCCCAAACTTGAAACACAGTTATAGGATTTAGCCTATAGGCTACTTTGAAGCAAGGTGAGTAGACATGCCTCATAATATGAAGTAAAATTTGCCGGTTTCAAACAATTAAGTATGTTTTCAAAATGCATACTGCCTCCAGCTCACATGTTGACGCGCTGATAGTCTGTTGCCTGCACTTAAAAGGTGATTCGGAGCGGGCATTAAATTACCAGTTGAGAAATAAAATATCGTAGCTCTTTTTCATCTTGCACCAAAACTGTTTTAACATGCGATTGCATTTAAAATTGTTGCGCAATTAATGGGCTTATAAAAGCACATGTTTTACTCCAGCAGCAACCAAGATAAATGATGACTAATTAAAATACATACGCCAAATGAATTCACTAAATAATGCTAATTAACCTATAGACCGATAAGCATGAGGTCAAATGTTTTTACATCGACTAGTATTTCCATAAATTATTATTTTTTTGATGGTGGAGAGAACATTTGTAGAAAAAAAAATCATTTCCTGCAATTCTACACATTTTGCCATTGGGCAGAGAGAAGAAATGTGCAATTTTACTGCTAATTTCCTGCAATTATACAGATTTTGCAATTCTACCCATTTTGTAAGGCTTATGTCACTTATGCCTGGAACCGGCCCTGTGTGTGCATGAGTGTGTGTGTGTGTGTGTGTGCATGCATGCCTGTGTGTGTGTGCCTGCGTGCATCTGTGTGTGTGTAGACTGAATGAGTTTGCATGAGCATTGAGTAAGCCTTCCTCGCCCTTTTGATTTCAAAATACCACTGTTGTTATGCTCTCAAATGATAGGCTGCTACATCAACAGTATCCAGAGGCCGTTCAGAGTTCACTCTGGTTTTGACTGCTCTCTCTCTTTCCATGTGTTGAATGTTTCTTAGTTGGCTAGCTGCTGTGACAATAATAATAATAATAATAATAATAATAATAATATATAAAATATCAAGCCGACAGACACAATCAATTCCCTATTCTGCATGATGAAGAGGAATGCCTGTTCTGTATAATACGGTTCTTTCTGAGCATGCTTTGTCACTTTGCACCCTGACCCCACCCTGAATAAAAAGACCCTGGCGAGTCAAGCTTTTCTTGAAGTTTCTTGTTGATTCATTTTTATGTTGTTTTCTCAATGTTTCCTTTGACAGATGCTGGATGGACTCCTTCGGCGGCACGGCTCTCGCCCCTCCCCCCGGCCCCTGTCACTCAACTTCAGCACCTTCTCAACCCCGCCCCCAAGCCCTGATATGGACAATAGCGATCATCCAATCAGGAGGTGAGGATCAACTCCAAGGATTAACATTCAGGGTGGTCATAAAACTATAGCCAGTCTGAAATCAACCCCAAGCCCCATTCCTTATGTAGTGGATGGCAGATGGCACTACAGAGAGTTGCTCTACCATCTCAATGGTACACCTAACATGCAATAACTGGAAATGTGAAGAAAAAAAAGATTGGTGGAAGCGATAGGGCAGAAACTCCGCTTTGTACAGTGGGGGAAAAAAGTATTTAGTCAGCCACCAATTGTGCAAGTTCTCCCACTTAAAAAGATGAGAGAGGCCTGTAATTTTCATCATAGGTAAACGTCAACTATGACAGACAAAATGAGAAAAAAAAATCCAGAAAATCACATTGTATGATTTATTATGAATTTATTTGCAAATTATGGTGGAAAATAAGTATTTGGTCAATAACAAAAGTTTCTCAATACTTTGTTATATACCCTTTGTTGGCAATGACACAGGTCAAATGTTTTCTGTAAGTCTTCACAAGGTTTTCACACACTGTTGCTGGTATTTTGGCCCATTCCTCCATGCAGATCTCCTCTAGAGCAGTGATGTTTTGGGGCTGTCGCTGGGCAACACGGACTTTCAACTCCCTCCAAAGATTTTCTATGGGGTTGAGATCTGGAGACTGGCTAGGCCACTCCAGGACCTTGAAATGCTTCTTACGAAGCCACTCCTTCGTTGCCCGGGCGGTGTGTTTGGGATCATTGTCATGCTGAAAGACCCAGCCACGTTTCATCTTCAATGCCCTTGCTGATGGAAGGAGGTTTTCACTCAAAATCTCACGATAGATGGCCCCATTCATTCTTTCCTTTACACGGATCAGTCGTCCTGGTCCCTTTGCAGAAAAACAGCCCCAAAGCATGATGTTTCCACCCCCATGCTTCACAGTAGGTATGGTGTTCTTTGGATGCAACTCAGCATTCTTTATCCTCCAAACACAACGAGTTGAGTTTTTACCAAAAAGTTATATTTTGGTTTCATCTGACCATATGACATTCTCCCAATCCTCTTCTGGATCATCCAAATGCACTCTAGCAAACTTCAGACGGGCCTGGACATGTACTGGCTTAAGCAGGGGGACACATCTGGCACTGCAGGATTTGAGTCCCTGGCGGCGTAGTGTGTAACTGATGGTAGGCTTTGTTAGTTTGGTCCCAGCTCTCTGCAGGTCATTCACTAGGTCCCCCCGTGTGGTTCTGGGATTTTTGCTCACCGTTCTTGTGATCATTTTGACCCCACGGGGTGAGCTCTTGCGTGGAGCCCCAGATCGAGGGAGATTATCAGTGGTCTTGTATGTCTTCCATTTCCTAATAATTGCTCCCACAGTTGATTTCTTCAAACCAAGCTGCTTACCTATTGCAGATTCAGTCTTCCCAGCCTGGTGCAGGTCTACAATTTTGTTTCTGGTGTCCTTTGACAGCTCTTTGGTCTTGGCCATAGTGGAGTTTGGTGTGTGACTGTTTGAGGTTGTGGACAGGTGTCTTTTATACTGATTAATACAGGTAACGAGTGGAGGACAGAGGAGCCTCTTAAAGAAGAAGTTACAGGTCTGTGAGAGCCAGAAATCTTGCTTGTTTGTTGGTGACCAAATACTTATTTTCCACCATAATTTGCAAATACATTCATTAAAAATCCTACAATGTGATTTTCTGGAGAAAAAAATTCTCAATTTGTCTGTCATAGTTGACGTGTACCTATGATGAAAATTACAGGCCTCTCTCATCTTTTTAAGTGGGAGAACTTGCACAATTGGTGGCTGACTAAATACTTTTTTCCCCCACTGTATGTCAAAGGGTTAGATTTGACCATATTGCTTATAGTTATCCAATCCATACCCACTTGTCCCTACTCCCTCTAAGGATTGTGTAAGTGTGCAACACAGCTGGCCTATTGGCTACAGGGTATTTGAACTTTGACCCATTGATTGTGTGTAACATTTTTGGCCTTACGCAACATTGCTGAGTTGTTTCATCAGTTAATACTGAAAAGTTCTGCAGGGATGGTTAAAGGGAGTAATCAAAGAGTGTGGGGTTTTGTGGGGGAGGTATAGTGACACACACACACAGAGATCAGAACAGCACAGAAAATGTGGTCATACCCTGTGTGTGTAGTGTTTGTGTGTGAGTGTGTGTGTGTGTGTATGCATGCTGGTGTGTATGAGCTTCTTTCTGTGTCTATCCAAGTGCCTATGTGTACTCCATGCCTGTGTGTGTTCCTGTGTCTGTGGGAGTGTTGAAGAGGTCTATTGTTCAGTCTGGTGTCAGCAGACTTGGACTGTGTGGGTTTGACCAGAAACACAAGCATTTATTCACTCTGTACTTTAACCCCTCCACCAATCAGAATACTAATTTTGAATCCTTTTCACCAATCAGACCAACTCTAACCTCCTAACCAACCATACTTCAACCCTTTAACCGCCCTCACTAATCATATCACTGCATTTTATCTATTTTCTGTGCTGTAGTTTCCACTTCTGTCTTTTTAGTCCTTCTCCCATCAGAGCATTGCTTTCTCGTCTCATTCCCGGCCGTGATGCCCATAACCACTGATACAGGGACAGATCGTTTCATCCTACTACCGCTTAAGGTTAGGATTGGGGGTTGGGTAATCTGATCCAAGATCTGTTGTTACCTCAAACTGTCTTATGTTTCTAACAGGAGAGCCTAGAAGCCTAGCGAGGCTACTTCCTATATCGTAGCTTGTCTCGCTGCATCTTTTGTCCCGCGATAC
The DNA here is from genome assembly GCF_020615455.1 of Coregonus clupeaformis. Classification (NCBI taxonomy): domain Eukaryota; kingdom Metazoa; phylum Chordata; class Actinopteri; order Salmoniformes; family Salmonidae; genus Coregonus; species Coregonus clupeaformis. Next base: position 47,286,244 of record NC_059210.1, on the reverse strand, counting down.
ATCCCATGCCACGCAGGAAACCGTCTCTCATTGTACCTTATTGTGTCGCTGTTTCCTGTTCCTGTTTTTGTTGTCAAAGAGCTAGACTTCTTCCTGTTAAGCTCATGGTGTCGCTATCAGGTAAACAGCAAAAAACGATGTTATTAGTTCCCTTTCTCTGCAGTCCCACAGGCATATGCAATTGATTTTGTGCTGTGAATGAATTTATTGTATTTCCGCATGTATGTGTGTATCAGTGGAGGCTGCTGAGGGGAGGACGTCTCATAATAATGTATTTGATACCATTCCGCTCCAGCCATTACCACAAGCCCGTCCTCCCCAAAGAAGGTGCCACTAACCTCCTGTGGTGAGAGAGAGAGAGAGAGAGAGAGAGAGAGAGGAGAGAGAGAGAGAGAGAGAGAGAGAGAGAGAGAGAGAGAGAGAGAGAGAGAGAGAGAGAGAGAGAGAGAGAGAGAGAGAGAGAGAGAGAGAGAGAGAGAGAGAGAGAGAGAGAGAGAGAGAGAGAGAGAGAGAGAGAGAGAGAGAGAGAGAGAGAGAGAGAGAGAGAGAGAGAGAGAGAGAGAGAGAGAGAGAGAGAGAGAGAGAGAGAGAGAGAGAGAGAGAGAGAGAGAGAGAGAGAGAGAGAGAGAGAGAGAGAGAGAGAGAGAGAGAGAGAGAGAGAGACGCGCGCGCAAGGGAATGGTATAGTTTTTTTTCTCCTGAGACCTCAGACAATAAGCAATAGTCAGACCATGGCCCACCCCTTGCGAAGGACAGCTCTGCTCGCCCCGCCTTCTTCCTCCTCCCCTCACCCCTCGCTCTCTTCTCCTCAGTCTCTCATTCAGTCTTCTGCTGTGGTCTCTGCCTCGGCCAGATACAGTCTCTCTTTCCCTCTTTCACTTTATACTCTTTGTTCATACTCTTCTCTTCACACCCCCACCCCTCTCTCTATTCCCCTATTTGAATTATCTCCTTCTTGTTCAGTTTCAAGTCTTTGCTGTAACTCAATGCTTAGTGTGCTGTCTTTCTTTCTTTCTCTCTCCCTCCCTCTCTTCCGTCATGAGAACTCTACACAGGCTGAAGTTGATGAGCTCCCCCAGTCTCAGTGAACTGGGAAAGAGTGAGAAGGGATCACCGGAGGAGAGAGGAGAGAAACAGAAGAGGGCCGGGGCCAATGCTACCTGGAACAGGTATGCTGCAGCCTGACCATGCATGTAGTCTGTGCTTGTTATGAATATTAACTATCATCTAATGGGTAAATGGAATCTGAACGTTACATGTTGGTGTGTGTGTGTGTGTGTGTACACTAGCATCCACAATGCTGTCATTGCCGTCTTCCAGAAGAAAGGTCTGGCTGACAATGAACTCTATGTCCTCAACGAAGGTGTTAGGTGAGTTACAAACACACACATCTGTTTGCTAGTATGGCATTTATCTGCCATGTGTGTGTGTGTCTGTGCCTGTGTGTGTGTGTTTGTGGGAGGCCATGTGGCCTTGCCAGATATCTCATTATCATTCCAGACCAGATCAGAGCTGTCAGTTCTGTCATATCAGCCTCCATTACAGCCCAGTAAACAACTGGAGTCACACGTATCACACACTATAGGAGAAAACCAACAGGCCACAGAGCTGCGTCAATCATTCACAGTAAATTCTTCAGTGTTAAATCAACACTGACAGTGTTAAATTTAACACTGGGCCAGTGTCTATACGGGTCCACACTTTTGAGCGTTAAATTAACACTGTGCTTAGTGCTGACACTTTGACACTTTGTCATTGTTAGGGAATTAACAATTTCAGTGTTATGCAATAACACCTCATGTAGTATTTTTTAACACTAGGAAGTGTATATACACTGCTCAAAAAAATAAAGGGAACACTTAAACACAATGTAACTCCAAGTCAATCACACTTCTGTGAAATCAAAATGTCCACTTAGGAAGCAACACTGATTGACAATAAATGTCACATGCTTGGAATAGACAACAGGTGGAAATTATAGGCAATTAGCAAGACACCCCCAATAAAGGACTGGTTTTGCAGGTGGTGACCACAGACCACTTCTCAGTTCCTATGCTTCCTGGCTGATGTTTTGGTCACTTTTGAATGCTGGCAGTGCTTTCACTCTAGTGGTAGCATGAGACGGAGTCTACAACCCACACAAGTGGCTCAGGTAGTGCAGCTCATCCAGGATGGCACATCAATGCGAGCTGTGGCAAGAAGGTTTGCTGTGTCTGTCAGCGTAGTGTCCAGAGCATGGAGGCGCTACCAGGAGACAGGCCAGTACATCAGGAGACGTGGAGGAGGCCGTAGGAGGGCAACAACCCAGCAGCAAGACTGCTACCTCCGCCTTTGTGCAAGGAGGAGCAGGAGGAGCACTGCCAGAGCCCTGCAAAATGACCTCCAGCAGGCCACAAATGTGCATGTGTCTGCTCAAACGGTCAGAAACAGACCCCATGAGGGTGGTATGAAGGCCCGACATCCACAGGTGGTGGTTGTGCTTACAGCCCAACACCGTGCAGGACGTTTGGCATTTGCCAGAGAACACCAAGATTGGCAAATTCGCCACTGACGCCCTGTGCTCTTCACAGATGAAAGCAGGTTCACACTGAGCACATGTGACAGACATGACAGAGTCTGGAGACGCCGTGGAGAACATTCTGCTGCCTGCAACATCCTCCAGCATGGCCGGTTTGGCGGTGGGTCAGTCATGGTGTGGGGTGGCATTTCTTTGGGGGGCCGCACAGCCCTCCATGTGCTCGCCAGAGGTAGCCTGACTGCCATTAGGTACCGAGATGAGATCCTCAGACCCCTTGTGAGACCATATGCTGGTGCGGTTGGCCCTGGGTTCCTCCTAATGCAAGACAATGCTAGACCTCATGTGGCTGGACTGTGTCAGCAGTTCCCGCAAGAGGAAGGCATTGATGCTATGGACTGGCCCGCCCGTTCCCCAGACCTGAATCCAATTGAGCACATCTGGGACATCATGTCTCGCTCCATCCACCAATGCCACATTGCACCACAGACTGTCCAGGAGTTGGCGGATGCTTTAGTCCAGGTCTGGGAGGAGATCCCTCAGGAGACCATCCGCCACCTCATCAGGAGCATGCCCAGGCATTGTAGGGAGGTCATATAGGCACGTGGAGGCCACACACACTACTGAGCCTCATTTTGACTTGTTTTAAGGACATTACATCAAAGTTGGATCAGCCTGTAGTGTGGTTTTCCACTTAAATTTTGAGGGTGACTCCAAATCCAGACCTCCATGGGTTGATACATTTGATTTCCATTGATAATTTTTGTGTGATTTTGTTGTCAGCACATTCAACTATGTAAAGACAAAAGTATTTAATAAGATTATTTCATTCATTCAGATCTAGGATGTGTTATTTTAGTGTTCCCTTTATTTTTTTTAGCAGTGTAGTTTACACCAACGGTGTTATGCAATAACACCTCATAAGGTATTTTTAACCATTACACAGAGGTCCGTATCTCTTGACAAGGTCACTCACTGTTGGGTTAAGGACATTACAAAAATATTTACAAGTCTTTATTGCCACATGCTCTTATGTAAGGAGTTTTTGTATTTATTTTTATGTAAAATGTTCAATAAGTTCAAATTCAATCCATCATTAATTAAAAATTAAAAATAATAAACAATTCAAACAATAAGAAATTCAAATAAGGCAAACCAAATGTTCATCAAATCAAACAAAAGCAAAAACAAAAGTGATCAATCAATCAATCAAAAAAAAGAATCAGAAGAATCTGTCCGTCAGTCAATGTGTCTGTGTCTTTGTGTTGGGTGAGGGGAATGGGGTCGGTCTGGGCTGGGCTGGCAGTTGCTGGATGTAAGTGGCAGTTGTGGTTGGTTGGTGCTGTGTCCAGGGTTGTTGTTGGTGTTGGGGCTGGGACTGGAAGTCGTGCTGGTACTGGGACCAGGACTGGAAACCAGGTGTTGGTGCTGGGTCTGGTGCTGGGACTGGAGGAAAGAAACAGGAACCTGGAGCCGGGAACTGGGGCTGCTGCAGGTGCTGGGTCAGGATCTGGGTCTGTAGAGAGGAGGAAGGACAACCTGAGGAGCAAGCAGACACACAAGGGAGTCCTAGAAACAGAGGTCAATGGTGGTACTTTCCTGTGGCCTACTCGCTCCGGGTGAATGTGTGATCTTTGGTCTGATCCAGGTCTGTGTTTGATCATTTCGTTGCAGAGGTGGATGAGGGCCTCTAGCGGGTCTTTTGTGTTGTTGGGTGGTTCTTGGCTGTTCACAGGTCTTGGCGTGCCTCCCCACTGATTGCCTGGTGGCCCCCTGTACTGACTTGGTGATAGAATTGAGGGTGCTGGGTCTGGTCTGTCTGTCTTTTCCATTTGGTAATTTTTGTCCAGTTTGACCAGGGGTTTGATGGGGGTGGAGGTGGCTAGGAAAGGATTTGTTGGGGGGAGGGGGGCTGTTTCTGGAACGTCTTCGGTGGTGACGGGTGGGGGCCGTTTCTGGGACATCTTGGATGGTGGGTTAGGCCTTGCCTGTGGAAAGGTCTGGGACTGGTTCTGGGTCTTCGTTGTTGTCTGGTGGAGGGGGTTGGTGGGGTTGGGATTTGGGTTAGGGTTGATGGTGTTGGCCCTTGCCCTGCCGGCATAGGAGCTGGGACAGGTTCTGAAGTAGGTGGCCGCCTTTCCCGCACAGGTTGCAGTGGTGTGTGGAGGTACAGTCTGAGGTGGGATGGTTGTCTTTAAAGATCTTGCAGATGATGGCTGTGCAGACTGCGGCCAGATGTTTTTTATTTTTTATTTTACCTTTATTTAACTAGGCAAGTCAGTTAAGAACAAATTCTTATTTACAATGATGGCCTACACCGGCCAAACCCGGACGACGCTGGGCCAATTGTGCGCCGCCCTACGGGACTCCCAATCACGGCCTGTTGTGATACAGCCTGGAATCGAACCAGGGGGTCTGTAGTGACGCCTCAAGCACTGAGATGCAGTGCCTTAGTCCGCTGCGCCACTCGGGAGCCCAGATGGACCAGTTCCTGTACAGTTTGGGCTTGCCGTAGTAGTGGACGGAGCCTCTGTTGTTCCCCAGCGTGATGGTGCTGGGGAGGTGTTGGACTCTGCCCACTTTGGTTGGGTCTGGTCTTAACTGGACCAGCCATTTTCGTGCCCCAGTCCAGGACCCTCCTAGCCACTGACTTGATGGTGGCGAACCTGCTTAACCAAACTTGCGTGTCATAGTCCTGGATGCATTCATTGTAAAGCTGTACTGTATAACTTGGATTCTGTGTTGGAAAGGGGGTATGCTCTGATTCTGTTAAACGGGGCTGAATCCTTGCCATTTCTGAATTTTTACCAAAACTGTTCTAGTGACTGGGGGGTCTTGAAACGGGCTTCAAATGATTCATGTGGCCCTGGGGGTTTCACCAGGCAATTCAGGTCAGACGGCACAAAGCCCATAGCTCTCTGGAGAACTGTCCTGCTGAATTCCAGGCGGGACATGGTTTCTGGTCTGGCAGTTGTTGTTGCTATTTCTGCTCCTCTGTGATTGGCGGCTCTGTCCTCGGCAGCCTCCTCGTTGGGGATCAGCTTTAACCTCACCGCGTTGTGTCAGCGCATTGCTCCTAGGTTCATCCTGGCCATCTTGCTCAGGTGGGGGTTGTTTTGGGTCTTGATGATGTCTGGTCTGGTTGTTGGTCTGCTCCGGTCCTACGACACAGTAATAAATCAAATCAAATCAAATCAAATCAAATTTTATTGGTCACATGCGCCGAATACAACAGGTGCAGACATTACAGTGAAATGCTTACTTACAGCCCTTAACCAACAGTGCATTTATTTTAAACAAACAAGTAAGAATAAAACAACAACAAAAAAGTGTTGAGAAAAAAAGAGCAGAAGTAAAATAAAGTGACAGTAGGGAGGCTATATATACAGTAAAATAAAGTGACAGTAGGGAGGCTATATATACAGGGGGGTACCGTTGCATAGTCAATGTGCGGGGGCACCGGCTAGTTGAGGTAGTTGAGGTAATATGTACATGTGGGTAGAGTTAAAGTGACTATGCATAAATACTTAACAGAGTAGCAGCAGCGTAAAAGGATGGGGTGGGGGGCAGTGCAAATAGTCCGGGTAGCCATGATTAGCTGTTCAGGAGTCTTATGGCTTGGGGGTAGAAGCTGTTGAGAAGTCTTTTGGACCTAGACTTGGCACTCCGGTACCGCTTGCCGTGCGGTAGCAGAGAGAACAGTCTATGACTAGGGTGGCTGGAGTCTTTGACAATTTTGAGGGCCTTCCTCTGACACCGCCTGGTATAGAGGTCCTGGATGGCAGGGAGCTTTGCCCCAGTGATGTACTGGGCCGTACGCACTACCCTCTGTAGTGCCTTGCGGTCAGAGGCCAAGCAGTTGCCATACCAGGCGGTGATGCAACCAGTCAGGATGCTCTCGATGGTGCAGCTGTAGAATTTTTTGAGGATCTGAGGACCCATGCCAAATCTTTTTAGTCTCCTGAGGGGGAATAGGCTTTGTCGTGCCCTCTTCACGACTGTCTTGGTGTGTTTGGACCATGATAGTTCGTTGGTGATGTGGACACCAAGGAACTTGAAGCTCTCAACCTGTTCCACTTCAGCCCCGTCGATGAGAATGGGGGCGTGCTCAGTCCTCTTTTTTTTCCTGTAGTCCACAATCATCTCCTTTGTCTTGGTCACGTTGAGGGAGAGGTTGTTATCCTGGCACCACACGGCCAGGTCTCTGACCTCCTCCCTATAGGCTGTCTCATCGTTGTCGGTGATCAGGCCTACCACTGTTGTGTCGTCGGCAAACTTAATGATGATGTTGGAGTCGTGCCTGGCCATGCAGTCATGGGTGAACAGAGAGTACAGGAGGGGACTGAGCACGCACCCCTGAGGGGCCCCCGTGTTGAGGATCAGTGTGGCAGATGTGTTGTTACCTACCCTTACCACCTGGGGCGGCCCGTCAGGAAGTCCAGGATCCAGTTGCAGAGGGAGGTGTTTAGTCCCAGGATCCTTAGCTTAGTGATGAGCTTAGAGGGCACTATGGTGTTGAATGCTGAGCTGTAGTCAATGAATAGCATTCTCACGTAGGTGTTCCTCTTGTCCAGGTGGGAAAGGGCAGTGTGGAGTGCGATAGAGATTGCATCATCTGTGGATCTGTTGGGGCGGTATGCAAATTGGAGTGGGTCTAGGGTTTCTGGGATTATGCTGTTGATGTGAGCCATGACCAGTCTTTCAAAGCACTTCATGGCTACAGACGTCAGTGCTACGGGTCGGTAGTCATTTAGGCAGGTTATCTTAGAGTTCTTGGGCACGGGGACTATGGTGGTCTGCTTGAAACATGTTGGTATTACAGACTCAGTCAGGGACATGTTGAAAATGTCAGTGAAGACACTTGCCAGTTGGTCAGCACATGCTCGGAGTACACGTCCTGGTAATCCGTCTGGCCCTGCGGCCTTGTGAATGTTGACCTGCTTAAAAGTCTTACTCACATCGGCTACGGAGAGCGTGATCACATAGTCGTCCGGAACAGCTGGTGCTCTCGTGCATGCTTCAGTGTTGCTTGCCTCGAAGCGAGCATATAAGTGGTTTAGCCTCGTCTGGTAGGCTTGTGTCACTGGGCAGCTCGCGGCTGTGCTTCCCTTTGTAGTCTGTAATAGTTTTCAAGCCCTGCCACATCCGACGAGCGTCAGAGCCAGTGTAGTATGATTCAATCTTAGACCTGTATTGACTCTTTGCCTGTTTGATGGTTCGTCGGAGGTCATAGCGGGATTTCTTATAAGCGTCCGGGTTAGAGTCCCGTTCCTTGGAAAGCGGCAGCTCTACCCTTTAGCTCAGTGCGGATGTTTCCTGTAATCCATGGCTTCTGGTTGGGGTATGTACGTACGGTCACTGTGGGGGACGACATCATCGATGCACTTATTGATGAAGCCAGTGACTGATGTGGTGTACTCCTCAATGCTGTCTGAAGAATCCCGAACATGTTCCAGTCTGTGCTAGCAAAACAGTCCTGTAGCTTAGCATCTGCGTCATCTGACCACTTTTTTATTAGCCGAATCACTGGTGCTTCCTGCTTCAGTTTTTGCTTATAAGCAGGAATCAGGAGGATAGAGTTATGGTCAGATTTGCCAAATGGAGGGCGAGGGAGAGCTTTGTATGCGTCTTTGTGTGTGGAGTAAAGGTGGTCTAGAGTTTTTTCCCCTCTGGTTGCACATTTAACATGCTGGTAGAAATGAGGTAGAACGGATTTAAGTTTCCCTGCATTAAAGTCCCCGGCCACTAGGAGCGCTGCATCTGGATGAGCGTTCTCCTGTTGATTAATGGCCTTGTACAACTCATTCAGTGCAATCTTAATGCCAGCATTGGTTTGTGGTGGTAAATAGACAGCTATGAAAAATATAGATGAAAACTCTCTTGGTAAATAGTGTGGTCTACAGCTTATCATAAGATACTCTACCTCAGGCGAGCAAAACCTAGAGAATTCCTTAGTATTTGATTTTGTGCACCAGCTGTTGTTTACAAATATACACAGACCGCCACCCTTTGCCTTACCAGAGTCTGCAGTTCTGTCCTGCCGATGTAGCGTATAGCCCGCTAGCTGAATGTTGTCATTGTTGTCGTTCAGCCACGACTCCGTGAAACATAAGATATTACAGTTTTTAATGTCCCGTTGGTAGGATAACCGTAATCTTAAATCGTCCATTTTATTCTCAAAAGATTGAACATTGGCTAATAGGATTGATGGGAGAGGCAGTTTACTCGTTCGCCGTCGGATCCTTACAAGGCACCCGGATCTGCGCCCACGATATCTCCGTCTCTTCCTCACGCGAATGACGGGGATCTGGGCCTTGTCGGGAGTCTGTAGAATATCCTTCGCGAACGCCTCGTTGAAGAAAACGTCTTCGTCCAACGCGAGGTGAGTAATCGCTGTCCTGATATCCAGAAGCTCTCTTTGGTTATAAGAGACGATGGCAGAAACATTATGTACAAAATAAATTACAAATAACGCGGAAAAACACACATAGTAGTACAATTGGTTAGAGGGCTGTAAAACGGCAGCCATCTTCTTCCGGCGCTGTTCTTGAGTGGTAATATACACAGGGGTGAAAGTAGATTACATTTCTTCCTGGTAAGGGACCTCCTATTGCCACATGCTCTTATGTAAGGGTTTATAAAGACTTCAGAACTGGTAGCAGACATGGTCAATCTTTAATAAACATAACCATAGACCACTTAAACTGGTACAACACTTCTACTCACGGGTGACCAAAAATAACTAATTGAAAGCCATGCCCCCACTAAGCCACGCCTCCGATATAATTTCCCAATGTGCCTTGCCTTTTCGGGTGAATTGTAGGTATACCACCCATGACTGTATTTGTTAGTGAAAAAGACATGGTTGTTGAATTTGTTCAATTTCTGTCCTGTGCAAGATGGCCAGGATGAACCTAGAAGCAATGCGCTGACACAACGCGGTGAGGTTAAAGTGAGTTCCTACTGTAGGCGAATGTCATTCAAATTAAACTGTTTATGACAATACATACAGTGCATTCGGAAAGTATTCAGACCCCTTGACTTTTTCCACATTTTGTTATGTTACAGCCTTGGATTACATTTATTTTTTCCTCAGCAATCTACACACAATAATACCCCATAATGACAAAGCGAAAACACGTTTTTAGAAATGTTTGCAAATGTATATTAAACAAAAAATGTATTTACATAAGTATTCAGACCCTTTGCTATGAGACTCGAAATTGAGCTCAGGTGCGTCCTGTTACCATTGAACATCCTTGAGATGTTTCTACAATTTGATTGCAGTCCACCTGTGGTAAATTAAATTTAATGGACATGATTTGGAAAGGCACACACACCTGTCTAAATAAGGTCCCACAGTTGACAGTTAATGTCAGAGCAAAAACCAAGCCATGAAGGAATTGTCCGTAGAGCTCTGAGGCACAGATCTTGGGAAGGGTACAAAAAATGTCTGCAGCATTGAAGGTCCCCAAGAACACAGTGGCCTCCATAATTCTTAATGGAAGAAGTTTGGAACCACCAAGACTCTTCCTAGAGCTGGCTGCCTGGCCAAACTGAGCAATCGGGGGAGAAGGGCCTTGGTCAGGGAGGTGACTAAGAACCCGATGGCCAATCTGACAGAGCTCTAGAGTTCCTCTGTGGAGATGGGAGAACCTTCAAGAATGACAACCATCTCTGCAGCACTCCACCAATCAGGGCCAGACGGAAGCCACTCCTCAGTAAAAGGCACATGACAGCCTGCTTGGAGTTTGCCAAAAGGCACCTGAAGGACTCGGACCATGAGAAACAAGATTCTCTGGTCTGATGAAACCAAGATTGAACTCTTTGGCCTGAATGCCAAGCGTCACGTCTGGAGGAATCCTGGCACCATCCCTACGGTGAAGCATGGTGGTGGCAGCATCATGCTGTGGGGATGTTTTTCAGTGGCATTGACTGGGAGACTAGTCAGGATCGAGGGAAAGATGAACGGAGTAAAGTACAGAGATATCCTTGATGAAAACCTGCTCCAGAGTGCTCAGGATGTCAGACTGAGGCGAAGGTTCACCTTCCAACAGGACAATGACCCTAAGCACACAGCCAAGACAACGCAGGAGTGGATTCGGGAGAAGTCTCTAAATGTCCTTGAGTGGCCCAGCCAGAGCCCAGACATGAACCCAATCGAACATCTCTGGGGAGACCTGAAAATAGCTGTGCAGCAACGCTCCCCATCCAACCTGACAGAGCTTGAGAGGATCTGCAGAGAATAATGGGAGAAACTCCCCAAATACAGGTGTGCCAAGTTTGTAGCGTCATACCCAATAAGACAGAAGGCTGTAATCGCTGCCAAAGGCGCTTCAATTAAGTACTGAGTAAAAGGTCTGAATACTTATCTAAATGTGATATCTGTTTTTTATTATTAATAAATGTGCAAAAAAATTCTAATAACCTGTTTTTGCTTCGTCATTATGGGGTATTGTGTGTAGATTGATGAATCCACTTTTGAATAAGGCTGTAAAGTAACAAAATGTGGAAAAAGGGAAGGGGTCTGGGTCACATTATGCTGGCTTGCAAAGTGATGTGTAATTCCTATTGGAATCCAGCCAGAGTTAGAACATCCAACAATTTGAATTTTTATTCACCCGCAACTTGCATTCAGAATGACTGTCATGGTTAGGAACATTGATAAAGGAGACTAGCTAAACCATTTAAACTGGAACAACAATTTCAGTAATGGGTGCAAGAAATCTAAGTAACTGATTGAATTAGTTCAGAATTTTTATTAATTTATCTTTGTATAGCATAAAGTGAATCAATCAATAAATCTACATGTAAAAACACAGATATTAAAAACAATCCCAAAAGATCTAGCTGCTGTAGAGCGTGCTAAGAAATATGATAAGGATGGGCGTGGTTTTGAAGGGAATGTTTTACTCTCCACAGAGTAAAACTGACACAATCACACTGTCAGACAACACTTATTAACACCAACAATGGGGTTCTTTTTATCCCACTGAGTGTTAATTTCACTCTTAGAAAGTTAATTTAACTCCTGAATCAACACTAGAAATGTTACACTGAAAAATAAACACTAGGTAAAACTGTCCAGTTTGCTGTGTAGGGTCTAGTCCTAACACTGTTTCAATATATACTTACCACTGGAAACAAACATCAACAGTATGTTTAAAAGAGAAAGCTGAGTTGCACAATACCCATATATCATGCAGTTGAATGACACTTAAATTCCTTGTAAATACATGTAACTACAAAGTAATACACTATATATACACAAAAGTATGTGGACACCCCTTCATGCAATCTCCATAGACAAACATTGGCAGTAGAATGGCCTTACTGAAGAGCTCAGTGACTTTCAACGTGGCACCGTCATAGAATGCCACCTTTCCAACAAGTCAGTTCGTAAAATTTCTGCCCTGCTAAAGCTGCCCCGGTCAACTGTAAATGCTGTTATTGTGAAGTGGAAACGTCTAGGCGCAACAACGGCTCAGCCGCGAAGTGGAGGGCCACACAAGCTCACAGAATGGGACCGCAGAGTGCTGAAGCGCGTAGCGCATAAAAATTGTCTGTCCTCGGTTGCAACACTCACTACCGAGTTTCAAACTGCCTCTGGAAGCAATATCAGCACAATAACTGTTATTCAGGAGCTTCATGAAATGGTTTCCACGGCCGAGCAGCCGCACACAAGCCTTAGATCACCATGCGCAATTCCAAGCGTCGGCTGGAGTAGTGTAAAGCTCGCCGCCATTGGACTCTGGAGCGGTGGAAACACGTTCTCTGGAGTGATGAATCACACTTCACCATCTGGCAGTCTGACGGACGAATCTGGGTTTGGCGGATGCCAGGAGAACGTTACGTTTGGTGGAGGATGAATAATGGTCTGGGGCTGTTTTTTGTGGTTCAGGCCAGGCCCCTTAGTTCCAGTGAAGGGAAATCTTAACACTACAGCCTACAAAGACATTCTAGATGATTATGTGCTTCCAACTTTGTGGCAACAGTTTGGGGAAGGCCCTTTCCTGTTTCAGCACAACAATACCCCTGTGCACAAAGCAAGGTCCATACAGAAATGGTTTGTCGAGATTGGTGTGGAAGAAGTTGACTGGCCTGCACAGAGCCCTGACCTAAACCCCATCAAACACCTTTGGGATTAATTGGAACGCCTACTGCGAGCCAGGCCTAATTGCCCAACATCAGTGCCCAACCTAATGCTCACTAATGCTCTTGTGGCTGAATGGAAGGAAGTCCCTGCAGGAATGTTCCAACATCTAGTGGAAAGCCTTCCCTGAAGAGTGGAGGCTGTTGTAGCAGCAAAGGGGGGACCAACTCCATATTAATGCCCATGATTTTAGAATGCTGTCCACTCAAGAAAAAGCTTCAAACTGTAACCAGTGCTTGCAACTTGGTTCAGGTTATCAGTCAACCTACCAGGGTAGTTACAAACAGCACATTAATTAAATCATCAACATGTATTGATCACATCTTTACTAATGCTGCAGAAATTTGCTTTAAAGCAGTATCCAAATCCATCGGATGTAGTGATCACAATATAGGAGCCATATCTAGGAAAACCAAAGTTCCAAGGGCTGGGCCTAATATAGTGTATAAGAGGTCATACAATAAGTTTTATAGTGATTTCTATGTTATTGATGTAAAGAATATGTGTTGGTCCGTGGTGTGTAATGAGGAGCAAACAGACGCTGCACTTGACACACTTATGAAATTGTTTATTCCAGTTACTAATAAGCATGCACCCATTAAGAAAATGACAGTAAATACTGTTAAATCCCTGTGGATTGATGAGGAATTTAAACATTGTATGGTTGAGAGGGATGAGGCTAAAGGAATGGCAAATAAGTCTGGCTGCACAACCGATTGGCAAACGCATTGCAAATTGAGAAATCATGTGACTAAAGTGAATAAAAAGAAGAAGAAACTACACTACGAAACAAAGATAAATGACAGTAAAAAGCTTTGGAGCACCTTAAATTAAATTTTTTGGGAAAAAGCAAACTCAGCTCCATCATTCATTGAATCAGATGGCTCATTAATCACAAAACCGACTAATATTGCCAACTACTTTAATGATTTTTTCATTGGCAAGATTAGCAAACTTAGGCACTACACATCCAAGTATATCTGACCAAATTACAGTGCCTTGCAAAAGTATTCATCCCTCTTGGCGTTTTTCCTATTTTGTTGCATTACAACCTGTAATTTAAATGCATTTTTATTTGGATTTCATATAATGGACATACACAAAATAGTCCAAATTGGTGAAGTGAAGTGAAAAAAATAACTTGTTTCAAAGAATTCAAAAAATATATATTACGGAAAAGTGGTGCGTGCATATGTATTTACCCCCTTTGCTATGAAGCCCCTAAATAAGATCTGGTGCAACCAATTACCTTCAGAAGTCACATAATTAGTTAAATAAAGTCCACCTGTGTGCAATCTAAGTGTCACATGATCTGTCACATGATCTCAGTATATATACACCTGTTCTGAAGGCCCCAGAGTCTGCAACACCACTAAGCAAGGGGCACCACCAAGCAAGCGGAACCATGAAGACCAAGGAGCTCTCCAAACAGGTCAGGGACAAAGTTGTGAAGAAGTACAGATCAGGGTTGGGTTATAAAAAAATATCAGAAACTTTGAACATCCCAAGGAGCACCATTAAATAAATTATTAAAATATGGAAAGAATATGGAACCACAACAAACCTGCCAAGGGAGGGCCGGCCACCAAAACTCATGGACCAGGCAAGGAGGGCATTAATCAGAGAGGCAACAAAGAGACCAAAGATAACCCTGAAGGGGCTGCAAAGCTCCACAGCGGAGATTGGAGTATCTGTCCATAGGACCACTTTACCGAAGAGTGTCCTGAAAAAAGCCATTGCTTAAAGAAAAAAATAAGCAAACACGTTTGGTGTTCACCAAAAGGCATGTGGAGACTCCCCAAACATATGGAAGAAGGTACTCTGGTCAGATGTGTCTAAAATTGAGCTTTATGGCCAACAAGGAAAACGCTATTTTTGGCGCAAACCCAACACCTCTCATCACCCCGAGAACACCATCCCCACCATGAAGCATGTTGGGATGTTTTTCATCAGCAGGGACTGGGAAACTGGTCAGAATTGAAGGAATGATGGTTGGCGCTAAATACAGGGAAATTCTAGAGGGAAACCTGTTTCAGTCTTCCAGAGATTTGAGACTGGGACGGAGGTTCACCTTCCAGCAGGACAATGACCCTAAGCATACTGCTAAAGCAACACTTGAGTGGTTTAAGGGGAAACATTTAAATGTCTCTGAATGGCCTAGTCAAAGCCCAGACCTCAATCCAATTGAGAATCTGTGGTATGACTTAAAGGTTGCTGTACACCAGCAGAACCCATCCAACTTGAAGGAGCTGGAGCAGTTTTGGCTAGATGTGCCAAGCTTATAGAGACATACCTCAAGAGACTTGCAGCTGTAATTGCTGCAAAAGGTGGGTCTACAAAGTATTGACTTTGGGGGGGTGAATAGTTATGCACGCTCAAGTTTTCTGTTTTTTTGTCTTATTTCTTGTTTGTTTCACAATAAAACATATTTTGCATCTTCAAAGTGGTAGGCATGTTGTGTAAATCAAATGATACAAACCCCCAAAAAATCAATTTTAATTCAAGGTTGTAAGGCAACAAAATAGGAAAAATGCCAAGGGGGGTGAATACTTTTGCAAGCCACTGTATGAAAGACAAGCATTGTAATTTTGAATTCCGTAAAGTGAGTGTGGAAGAGGTGAAAAAGTATTGTTGTCTATCAACAATGACAAGCCACCGGGGTCTGACAACTTGTATGGAAAATTCCTGAGGATAATAGCGGACGATATTGCCACTCCTATTTGCCATATTTTGAATTTAAGCCTACTAGAAAGTGTGTGCCCTCAGGCCTGGAGGGAAGCAAAAGTCATTCCGCTAGCTAAAAATAGTAAAGCCCCCTTTACTGGCTCAAATAGCCGACCAATCAGCCTGTTTACCACCCTTAGTAAACTTTTCAAAAACATTGTGTTTGACCAGATACAATGCTATTTTACAGTAAACACAGACTTTCAGCATGCTTATAGGGAAGGACATTCAACAAGCACAGCACTTACACAAATTAATGATGATTGGCTGAGAGAAATTGATGATAAAAAGATTGTGGGGACTGTTTTGTTAGACTTCAGTGCGACTTTTGACATTATCGATCATAGTCTGCTGCTGGAAAACATTTATGTGATATGGCTTTACACCCCTGCTATATTGTGGATAAAGAGTTACCTGTCTAACAGAACACAGAGGGTGTTCTTTAATGGAAGCCTCTCCAACATAATCCAGGTAGAATCAGGGATTCCCCAGGGCAGCTGTCTAGGCCCCCTACTTTGTTCAATCTTTACTAACGACATGCCACTGGCTTTGGGTAAAGCCAGTGTGTCTAATGTATGTGGATGACTCAACACTATACACGTCAGCTACTGCGACTGAAATGACTGCAACACTTAACAAAGAGCTGCAGTTAGTTTCAGAGGGGGTGGCAAGGAATAAGTTAGTCCTAAATATTTATAAAACTAAAAGCATTGTATTTGGGACAAATCACTCACTAAACCCTAAACCTCAACTAAATCTTGTAATAAATAATGTGGAAATTGAGCAAGTTGAGGTGACTAAACTACTTGGAGTAACCCTGGATTATAAACTGTCATGGTCAAAACATATTGATACAACAGTAGCTAAGATGGGGAGAAGTATGTCCATAATAAAGCGCTGCTCTACCTTCTTAACAGCACTATCAACAAGGCAGGTCCTACAGGCCCTAGTTTTGTCGCACCTGGACTACTGTTCTGTCGTGTGGTCAGGTGCCACAAAAAGGGACTTAGGAAAATTGCAATTGGCTCAGAACAGGGCAGCACGGCTGGCCCTTGGATGTACACAGATATTTAACATCAATAATATGCATGTCAATCTCTCCTAGCTCAAAGTGGAGGAGAGATTGACATCATTACTATTTGTATTTATGAGAGGTAATCAGAAAGCAGTCAAATTAGATTAAAAAAACAGATAAAAATACACCTTATGGAACAGCGGGACTGTGAAGCAACACAAACATAGGCACAGACACATGCATACACACACACGATAACATACGCACTATACACACATGTACACATGGATTTTTGTACTGTAGATATATGGGAGTGGTGGAGTAGGGGCCTGAGGGCACACAGTGTGTTGTAAAATCTGTGAATGTATTGTAATGTTTTAAAAATGGTATAACTGCCTTATTTTGCTGGACCCCAGGAAGAGTAGCTCCTGCCTTGGCAGCAGCTAATGGGGATCCTTAAAAAATACAAATACAAATGAGATGTTCGACGAGCAGGTGTCCATATACTTTTGGTCATGTAGTTTATATATATAGTTGATGGAGGTTTACATACACCTTAGCCAAATACATTTAAACTCAGTTTATCACATTTCCTGACATTTAATCCTAGTAAAAATTCCCTGTCTTAGGTCAGTTAGGATCACCACTTTATTTTAATAATGTGAAATGTCAGAATAAGTGTAAAGAGAATGATTTATTTCAGCTTTTATTTATTTAATCACATTCCCAGTGGGTCAAAAGTTAACATACACTCAATTAGTATTTGGTAGCATTGCCTTTAAATTGTTTAACTTGGGTCAAACGTTTCGGGTAGCCTTCCACAAGCTTCCCACAATAAGTTGGGTGAATTTTGGCCCATTCCTCCTTACAGAGCTGGTGTAACTGAGTCAGGTTTGTAGGCCTCCTTGCTCGCACACGCTTATTCAGTTCTGCCCACACATTTTCTATAGGATTGAGGTCAGGGCTTTGTGATGGCCACTCCAATACTTTTACTTTGATGTCCTTAAGCCATTTTGCCACAACTTTGGAAGTATGCTTGGGGTCATTGCCCATTTGGAAGACCCAAGCTTTAACTTCCTGACTGATGTCTTGAGATGTTACTTCAATATATCCACATAATTTTCCTTCCTCATGATGCCATCTATTTTGTGAAGTGCACCAGTTCCTCCTGCAGCAAAGCACCCCCACAGCATGATGCTGCCACCCCGTGCTTCACGGTTGGGATGGTGTTCTTCGGCTTGCAAGTCCCCCCTTTTTCCTCCAAACATAATGATGGTCATTATGGCCAAACATTTCTAGTTTTGTTTCATCAGACCAGAGGACATTTCTCCAAAAAGTACGATCTTTGTCACCATGTGCAGTTGCAAACCGTAGTCTGGCTTTTTAATGGTGGTTTTGGAGCAGTGGCTTCTTCCTTGCTGAGCGGTCTTTCAGGTTATGTCAATATAGGACTAGTTTTACTGTGGATATAGATACTTTTGTACCTGTTTCCTCCAGCATCTTCACAAGGTCCTTTGCTGTTGTTCTGGGATTGATTTGCACTTTTCACACCAAAGTACGTTCATCTCTAGGAGACAGAACGCGTCTCCTTCCTGAGCGGTATGACAGCTGCGTGGTCCCATAGTGTTTATACTTGCGTACTATTGTTTGTACAGATGAACGTGGTACCTTCAGGCGTTTGGAAATTGCTCCCAAGGATGAACCAGACTTGTGGAGGTCAATTTTTTTTTTCTGAGGTCTTGGCTGATTTCTTTTGATTTTCCCATAATGTCAAGCAAAGAGGCACTGAGTTTGAAGGTAGGCCTTGAGATACATCCACAGGTACACCTCCATTTGACTCAAATGATGTCAATTAGCCTATCAGAAGCTTCTAAAGCCATGACATTCTTTTCTGGAATTTTCCAAGCTGTTTAAAGCACAGTCAACTTAATGTATGTAAACTTCTGACCCACTGGAATTGTGATACGGTGAATTATAAGTGAAATAATCTGTCTGTAAACAATTGTTGGAAAGATTACTTGTTTCATGCACAAAGTAGATGTCCTAACTGGCTTTTGTTCTAACTGACTATAGTTCCAAAACTATAGTTTGTTAACAAGAAATGTGTGGAGTGGTTGAAAAACTAGTTTTATTGACACCTAAGTGTATGTAAACTTCCGACTTCAACTGTACCTACACAATAATATACTATCTAATTTTACATAGATGGTTTTGAAGCTTTTTGCCTATTTTGTATTATCAGTGTATTGCACTAGTCAAATGTAGCCTAGGCTCATGTGTGTTAACTCTCTTGACTTTGTTTATTCAGGCACCTATTGAAAACAGAGCTGGGGTCGTTTTTCACAGAATACCTCCAGGTAAGTGATGTTACTGCTAAATGGTGAAATAATATCATGGATAGATTGTTTCTGATTGAGCCATAATATACATTTTTAACAAAGCTTGTTTCATTGAACCTATCTGTCCCTCAGAACCAGTTGCTGACAAAGGGCATGGTCATTCTACGGGACAAAATAAGATTCTACGAAGGTATTTGTGGTGTCTCACTTTTCACAGAATCTTAGTAGATGTGTTAACAGTGACCCATTAGAGAGAGCAGTCAGTCCTCCAAATAAAAATAATTGATCTGAAGCTTACATTACCTTTGTCAGGGTCTGTGATGTTCTGTGCTTAACACACCAAAGTCAACTAAGGCCATAGGTCCCAAACTGCTGTGCTTTGTGAGATTATTTTAGTACTAACAGCAGTTGGTTTGCTCCTCCTTTGGTGTGCAGGTCAGAAGTTACTGGACTCTCTGGCAGAGACATGGGACTTTTTCTTCTGTGATGTTCTCAACATGCTACAGGCCATCTTTCACCCAGTACAGGTATCACTCCCCTAACTCTCCTCCCTCATCTCTCTCTCTCTCTCTATCTCTCTGTCTCTATCTCTTTATGTCCTGACTCTCCTTTAACCTGTTCTCTCTCTCTCTCTCGCTCTCTCTCTCTCTCTCTGATTCTCTCTTAGCAGACAATAAAGAAACACATTCTCTCAGGGAATTAAAGCTGCATTTTCATAACCCTACCTCCCCCTCTCCTCACCCTTTGCGCCATTCCTCTTTCTATCTCTCCCCTTCTTCTCTCCTTTCTGTCTGCAGGGTAAGGAGCCCAGTGTGAGACAGCTAGCTCTGCTCCATTTCAGGAACACCATAGTTCTGAGTGTGAAGCTGGAGGATGCTCTGTCTCGGCCCCGCGCCCGCATTCCCCCCTCCGTCACGCAGATGCTGCTTATACTGCAGGTAGGTACAGTACGCCTCTCTCTCTCTCTTTCTCTCTCTTTTTCTCTGTCTCTTTATGTCCCTCACCCACACATGCTCTGACCTGTCTTCTCTCTCTCCCTGTAGGGTGTCCATGAGTCGCGGGGTGTGAGTGAGGACTACCTGCGTCTGGAGTCTCTGGTCCAGAGGGTGGTCTCTCCTTACCTGGGCACCCACGGCCTCTACTCTGGAGACGGCAGCGTGGCACACTGCTCCTGTGTGCTTGGTAAGATACATACACTGCCCTGTTCACCCACTACGTTTTCTCTCTCCTTTACTCTCCTTCACTTACACACTCTGTCCCTCCCACAGAGAATCGTTTCCAGTGGTGCTGGCCTAAGCAGCCTGTGGACCAGCCGTCTAAGAACCCTGTGGTCCGTTCTAAGAGCTACAACATCCCTCTCCTCCTGACGCCCGTGGCAGAGTACGACCCTGACGCCAGCTCGGTGGGCAGCGGGGGCATCCGACGCCACTCTGCCTGTGAGATCATCTCCTGCTTAGAGGAACAGGGCCTGGCCTACACCGACATTGCCTCTGGGATTGACCCCTCCACCTCCAGTACCTCTGCTAACAGGCTCTGTGTGGTTCCACAGTCCACAGGTAGGGCCTCAGTCCTCCTCACTAGCTCCTTACTAGGTTAGGCTATGCATACACTACAAACTGCAAACTTCCAGAGGCGCAGGGTGGAAAAGTTGCCATAGTAGGAAAAATAAGAAAAATACTCTTGCCAGACTGATTGATCCTAACCCACAACCTTCCCTCTGGCAGGATCTATGGAGTCTTCTCTCCCCTCCCCCTCAATCCTCCCTCTCCACTCCCCAGGACCCCTCAATGGGACGGAGGCAACAATGACCCTCACAGACATGGCCAATGGTGCCCCCTCCTCTCCCCCCAGCGGATCCTCCAGCCCAGAGACCATCATTGGACAGGTGCTGGAGTCCCTGGACTCAGATTTAGATGGGATATTCATAGAATTCCCACCCTGCTGCTCGGAGTCAATGGGATATGGTCGGGAGAGCAGGCAGAGTACTGTGTAGAGGGAATCATGGGTGGAAGGTGTACCTTAGGCACACATGTGTAGGATCAGCTTGCCCTCCCCAAATATCTTATCTTAGACATTGGAGGGAAATGCTCAACTTAGATCAGTCTCTAGGCTAGAGGCAACCTCATCCTTATAAGGATTTTGTGGCTAAGTGCACTCCATACTTCTCCCCACAAGAGGCCTCTTTTTAGTCAGCATTTATTTGGAGAAGAAAAAACGAACTTCTCTAAGCATTTGATTCAATCTGATAATGTCTGCATTTTTTGGGATGTGTTTTGTTTTGTATGTTTTGAAACTTGACTCTCACCACTATGATGCCGTAACCTGTGGGCCTTTGGATGTGGGCCCTTGGATTGTGTCTGGGTTTTCTACAAAAGCTTGGGAGAACTGCAGTTACCAGAAAAGCTTTTGGAGTAAATACAGTATGTGAATGTGATTTGGTCACATCTTACTCCTCATTCTAAGAACCTGCATATGTTCCCTCTCCCCTCTGTGTGTTTTTTCACTGTCATGCCAAACATGTATGGCGTGACAATGATAGTCAGAGGAGTTGGCTAAAGTACATCTGGGAGCAGTCTATCATCCTCTTTTCAAAGGTCTTAAAGCAGTCATGTTATGTATTACTCATAGAAACTAAATAATGAAATGTAATTGTTTGTTTACTGTTTACAAAGGGCGAGAAAATGAGGGTTTAATGATATTGAATGTTGTATCATTCACTGTGTTGTGTGGCACTTCAACTGTAAATAAATTGTTGTTTTTTAGGACAGCTAGATATTGTGAAGTAAGCTTTTTAACTTAACTTGTGACTTCAATAAGGGCTTTTTAACCGAAGCTATTTTTATGATGTTTTACCTCAACCGTTTTTGTATACTTAGCTTTTTTTTTGACAATCTGTAATGAGAAGTTTTTATCCAAGATTGTAAATTATCATTAATTTGTGATATCAGATTTTAATAAAAATTCCAATGGCTAAGTACAGATTTCCATTGTTTTGTTAAATAAAATGTTATTTAGTCCATTGACTTAATTTAGTCAGAGAGGAAGAGATGAAGCGAGAGACAATCTATAATGAGACGTTTTTATCCAAGGTTGTAAATTATCATTAATTTGTGATATCAGATTTTAATAAAAATTCTAATGGCTAAGTAAAGATTTCCATTGCCTTTTTACATACAATTTTATTTAGTCCATTGACTTAATTTAGTCAGAGAGGAAGACATTGACTTAATTTAGTCAGAGAGGAAGAGGCAAAGCGAGAGGTTTCACTCAGGGCAAAATTTGTCCACGAAAATAAGCCCACGAAGTAAGGGTTTTTTGTATGGAGGTCAAAGACTGTCAACAACTAATGTAATTGCTAATTTGCTACGTGAGGCTTATTTGATCAAATAGAAGTTTCATGATGGTTAGATTGTTACTAATGCACTTATATACAGTAAGTGGGCACACGTGGCGTTTTAAGCAACTTTGAAAAATACGCCTTTATATCTGAGTTGTGCCTGTTGTCATAGAGATAGATAGAGGACTCATCATGGATATAACCCGTTATAGGTCGTTATCAATAAAACGTCACAATACAGTGCAGTGCCTTAGATTTGGCTGCTGGGGGGCAAGGAGACCACCAGCTCTGCTAAAACAATTGACAACTGTGTGCCGTTTTCTAGGGATTGTTAAATAAATGTTATAACTATTTGGTTTTAATATCACCTCTTGAAGGGCATAGTCAGAACTACATATTTCTGATTACTCCACATTTAGCTCTATCATCAGAGTTATGCACCAAGTAACTGCATGCTTTTCATGATCTGTAAACAATTGATCATGTAATTTCAGATACTAGAGGGCCTATCCATTTGGCTTGTAGCTAGCTAGCTAAGCAAATAACATGTAGCTTGCTTCATCAGAGAACAGGCTTTTGAAAAGAGCTTGACATCGTCAAATCTTCCTCCTGGTAAAGTTGTCAGTTGGACTTCTGTCATCACCACTATAGATGTCAAGCAAGTCAAACAATATTTGGATATAGCCATCTAGTTTATCCCCTGAAAGTTAGCTCGTTAACTAGCCATATTGAGGTGATCTGTTAGCTAGCTAATTTGACTTGGTCAGTCAATCAATGTAGCCTATCATGTCTGTCAGCAGCAATCGTGATTAAATACACTCTTAAAAACAATGTTGAAAATGAGATCATGTTAGCTAACTTTGCTAGGTAGGCCTACATTGGTTGGAGAAAAAAGTACATTAGGTCTACTCACCACTATGTTTAGCCAACTGTACAAAGTTTCTACCAGTAGTTTGCAAAGTAAACATTATCAGCTAACAGTCTACATCTGCAAATGCGCCCTTCTGCTGCTTGACAGACAGAGCCCAAAAAGGATGGGAAATTAACCTACACCACTATATCACTCAAATATCCAATTAATGGTGGCCAATATTGAGCGATATCGTGAGGCTATACCCTCACATATCTGAAATTACATGATCAATTGATGTTTACTGATCACGAAAAACATGCAGTTACTTACTGTATAACTCTGATGATAGAGCTAAATATGTGCAATTGTTTTGCATGGAATAATCAAACATTTGTAGTTCTGACTATGATCTTGAAAAGGTGATTATATTACAACCAAACTGAACTAAAATATAAATGCAACATGCAACAATTTCAAAGATTTAACTGAGTTACAGTTCATATAAGTCAATTGAAATAAATTCATTAGGCCCTAAACTATGGATTTCACATGACTGGGAATACAGAAATGCATCTGTTGGTCACAGATACCTTTTAAAAAAGAAGGTAGGGGCGTGGATCAGAAAACCAGTCAGTATCTGATGTGACCACCATTTGCCTCATGCAGCGCAACACATCTCCTTCGCATAGAGTTGATCAGGCTGTTGATTGTGGCCTGTGGAATGTTGTCCCACTCCTCTTCAATGGCTGTGCGAAGTTGCTTGATATTGGCGGGAACTGGAACATGCTGTCGTACACGTCGATCCAGAGCATCCCAAACATGACATTAGCAAACCGCTCGCCCACACGGACGCCATACATGCTGTCTGCCATCTGCCTGGTACAGTTGAAACCGGGATTCATCAGTGAACAGCACACTTCTCTACAGTGGCGATTTTAGCATGTAAATCTTGGTGGGGCAAACTCAACCAATTTTTTATAGATGCATGCCAGCAAAGCCACTACACTACACAACACATTAATTGCATTATAACGGTGACAAACGGTGCACACAAACTGTTAGGGCCTACATAAAGCTGTCCTGACAGCGGAGCCTTCCTTTCATAATATAATATGCCATTTAGCAGACGCTTTTATCCAAAGTGACTTATAGTCATGCATGCACCTTTACGTATGGGTGGCCTGGGAATCAAACCTACAATTCTGGAGTTGCAAGCGCCATGCTCTATCAACTGAGCCATACAGGACCACAGAAGAAGAGAGATGCACCATGGAGTGAATCCTTACCACCGCTACACCTGGCTATCAGCGGAGCCTTGTCTGGCAGCGAAACAGTTCATTCAGCCTCATTTACTGCCTTTTTAAAAACCATAGCTGACTTGCTTAAACAAATATGGTTTCTACTGACTTCTTGTGGGCATGAGTTTTGACTTTTGAACCATACACAAATATTATTATGTTTATGTTCAGTGGATTCATAAAGTTTGTTTTTGTATCATTAACACTTAGCTCTAAGTATAAGCAAGTGCGAGCATACGAGCTGCGACGAGGTAGGCCTATTTGTTCAGCACTTTCAAAATGGACACCTGTCACGGTTTCGGCCGAGACTGCTCCTCCTCCTGGTTCGGGCAGGCTTCGGCGTTCACCGTCCCCGGAGTACTAGCTGCCACCGTTGAATGTTTCGTGGTGTGATTGCTTTGGTCTGTCTTGTACACCTGTGTCTGTTTGTGTTCTGATTACGTGTCCTATAAGTTCCCTGTTTTGTATTGGTTAGATTGTGTGTTGTTGTCTGCCTGTATTTCGGAGCTGCGTGTTGACGCTCTGTTTGTTTGTTTAGTGTTTACGCATGGATTACGTATTCACTCGCCTCTGTTTGTTTCGAGGCCGTGTATTGTATTTTTTGCACTTTTGACTAGTAAAGTCTGTTGGACGAAGCCTCTGTGTCCTGCGCCTGACTCCTCCACCACATCCACATCGGTTCATCTGACAGAACAACACACCAACTATGGAGTCAGCAGGAGCAGCTGCGACACCCAAGTCGCTGGAGGAACGGATCAGCTATCAGGACACCATGATCCGGCAACTTGGGTCCGCCATGGACGAGGTGTCCAACACTCTGCGCCGGTTGGTTACTGGGGAGGTGCCCACGTCTTCTTACACCATCCCATCACCAACGGCCAGTCCTCCTCTCTCAGCACCGGAACCCAGGGGCATTCGGCTCTCGCTCCCGAGGGCATATGACGGTTCTGCAGCCGGGTGTCAGGGGTTCCTCCTGCAGGTGGAACTTTACCTGGCTACCCTACACCCAGCGCCCTCGGGATACGAGAGCGTCTCCGCCCTCATCTCCTGTCTATCCGGCAAGGCGTTGGAGTGGGCCAACGCCGAATGGAGGGGAATAGACGCCGCTACCATCACCTACGCGGAGTTCTCCCGCCGCTTCAGGGCTGTCTTCGATCACCCACCTGAGGGAAAGGCGGCGGGGGAGCATCTGTTCCACCTCCGACAGGGGAAGAGGAGCGCACAGGAGTTCGCCCTGGAGTTCCGGACTCTAGCGGCGGATGCGGGGTGGAATGAGAGGGCCCTCATCGACCATTACCGGTGTAGCCTACGAGAGGACGTTCGTCGTGAGCTGGCCTGCAGGGACACCAACCTATCCTTCGACCAGTTGGGGGACATCTCCATCCGTCTCGACACCCTGCTGGCTACCCGCGGACGTCCCCGAGTGGGGGTCGTCCATTCCACCCTCCAGCACCTCCGAGCCGATTCCCATGGAGCTCCGGGGTGCTGGCGCTAGAGAGAGGAGGAGAGAGAACCCGAGGGGGGGCCATCCCCTGCACCAACTGTGGCCGTGGAGGACACACCGCGGCCAGGTGCTGGGGAGGGTCTCCTGGGAGAGGGGACAACAGGTCACGCACTGGGGAGTCATTTCAGGTGAGTAGGCGCCCACTTACCCAGAGCTCTCTGTTGGTCACATGAGTATTCCTGTGAGATTTCCACAGGTGGCACCTCATTCCCAGCATAAGGCGCTAGTAGATTCAGGCGCAGCTGGGAATTTTATTGATCGTGCATTTTGTGATAGGTTAGGAATTCCCCTTCGGCCGGTAGAAGCCCCCTTTCCTGTCCACGCCCTAGACAGCCGGCCGTTGGGGTCGGGGCTGATCAGAGAAGTCACAGCACCACTTAAGATGACGACGCAGGGGGTCATGAGGAGATCATTCAGTTTTATCTGATTGACTCTCCTGCGTACCCCGTGGTGCTGGGGCTTCCCTGGTTAAGCGCCCTTGATCCTACCATTGCGTGGCAACAGAGGGCTCTTATGGAGTGGTCTGCCCAGTGTGTAGGGAAATGTCTAGGTGTTTCCTTAGGGCGACCTCGGTAGAGAGTCCGAACCAAGTGCCCGCAATGCGCATTCCCCCTGAGTATTAGGACTTAGCACTTGTGTTCAGCAAAACGAGGGCAACACGGCTACCACCTCATAGACAGGGGGACTGTGCGAT
Source organism: Coregonus clupeaformis (assembly GCF_020615455.1). Classification (NCBI taxonomy): domain Eukaryota; kingdom Metazoa; phylum Chordata; class Actinopteri; order Salmoniformes; family Salmonidae; genus Coregonus; species Coregonus clupeaformis. The sequence goes on along the minus strand of NC_059210.1, from coordinate 47,259,812 downwards.
AAATCTCCAAACAGGAGCGGCACTTCCGCGGGAGCCGTGTGTATCCCCTGTCTCAAGAGGAGACTGCGGCTATGGAGACTTACATAGCCGAGTCCTTGGCACAGGGATACATACGGTCCTCCACTTCCCCGGTTTCCTCGAGTTTCTTCTTTGTGAAGAAGAAGGACGGGGGTTTGCGCCCGTGTATTGATTACCGTAGTCTCAATCAGATCACGGTTAAGTACAGTTACCCTCTTCCACTGATTGCGACTATGACAGAATCATTACGCGGGAGCGCAGTTCTTCACAAAGTTGGATCTCAGGAGCGCGTACAATCTGGTGCGCATTAGGGAGGGGGATGAATGGAAAGCGGCATTTAGCACCACCTCGGGTCATTACGAGTATCTCGTCATGCCATACGGGTTAATGAATGCTCCTTCAGTCTTCCAATCCTTTGTTGACGAGATTTTCCGGGACATGCATGGGCAGGGTGTGGTAGTGTACATCGACGACATCCTAGTGTACTCTTCTACACGAGCCGAGCATGTAGCCCTGGTGCGCCGAGTGTTGAGAAGACTGTTGGAGCATGACTTGTATGTCAAGGCAGAGAAATGCCTGTTCTTCCAGGAGTCCGTCTCCTTTTGGGTTACCGGTTGTCCGCGTCTGGTGTGGAGATAGAGGTAGACCGTGTGTCGGCCGTGCGTAATTGGCAAACTCCAACCACTGTAAAAGAGGTGCAGCAGTTCTTGGGTTTTGCTAATTACTACCGGTGGTTTATCCGGGGCTTTGGACAGGTTGCAGCTCCCATTACGTCCCTGCTAAAGGGGGGTCCGGTTCGTTTGCAGTGGTCAGCTGAGGCGGACAGGGCATTTGTCAAACTAAAGAACCTGTTCACCTCGGCCCCGGTGCTGGCGCATCCGGATCCCTCTTTACCATTCCAAGTAGAGGTAGACGCGTCCGAGACCGGTATTGGGGCAGTCCTGTCACAACGGTCCGGCACGCCACCTAAGCTCCGCCCCTGTGCGTTCTACTCCAAGAAGCTCAGCTCGGCGGAGCGCAATTATGACGTTGGGGACAGGGAGCTGTTAGCTGTAGTCCAGGCCCTAAAGGTGTGGAGGCATTGGCTTGAGGGGGCTCAACACCCTTTCCTCATTCTGACTGATCACCGTAACCTGGAGTACATCCGGGCAGCTAGGAGATTGAACCCTCGTCAGGCTAGGTGGAACATGTTCCTGACCTGGTTTGTTTTTAAGATCACATACATCCCAGGGTCCCAGAACGATAAGGCAGACGCCCTGTCCCGGTGGTATGACACAGAGGAGAGGGCCATTGAGCCTACTTCCATACTGCCGGAGTCTTGTCTGGTGGCTCCGGTGGTATGGGAGGTCGATGCGGAAATCGAGCGGGCACTGCGTACCGACCCTACTCCCCCGAGTGTCCTGTGGGGGCGGACGTACGTTCCGCTCGACGTTCGTGATCGTCTTATTTATTGGGCTCATACATCACCCTCCTCTGGACATCCAGGTATTGGCCGGACAGTGCACTGCCTTAGCGTGAAATACTGGTGGCCAACGTTAGCTAAGGATGTGAGGGTTTATGTCTCCTCCTGCTCGGTGTGCGCCCAGTGTAAGGCGCCTAGACATTTGCCCAGGGGTAAGTTACATCCCTGCCCGTTCCACAACAACCATGGTCCCACCTCTCGGTGGATTTTGTAACCGACCTACCCCCTTCCCAGGGGAATACCACCATTTTGGTCGTTGTGGATCGGTTCTCCAAGGCCTGTCGTCTCCTCCCAATGCCGGGTCTCCCTACTGCCCTACAGACCGCCGAGGCCCTATTTACCCACGTGTTCCGGCACTATGGGGTCCCCGAGGATATTGTCTGACCGAGGTCCCCAGTTCACCTCCAGAGTCTGGGGGGCGTTCATGGAACGCTTGGGGGTCTCGGTGAGCCTTACCTCGGGGTACCACCCAGAGAGCAATGGGCAGGTTGAACGAGTCAACCAGGATGTGGGTAGGTTTCTGAGGTCCTATTGCCGGGACCGGCCGGAGGAGTGGTCTAGGTATATCCCCTGGGCAGAGATGGCCCAGAACTCTCTCCGCCACTCCTCCACCAATTTAACACCTTTCCAGTGTGTTTTAGGGTATCAGCCGGTCCTGGCACCGTGGCACGAGAGCCAGATCGAGGCCCCTGCGGTGGACGAGTGGATTCGGCGCTCGGAGGAGACGTGGGACGCTGCCCATGTCCATCTGCAGCGGGCCATCCGTCAACAAAAGGCGAGCGCCGATCTCCACCGCAGTGAGGGACCGGTGTACGCACCGGGAGATCGAGTCTGGCTCTCGACTCGAAACCTGCCCCTCCGCCTGCCCTGCCGGAAGCTGGGTCGGCGGTTTGTGGGGCCCTTTAAAGTCCTGAGAAGATTGAACGAGGTGTGTTACAGGTTACAACTGCCTATTGAGCACAATAATATTAACCCCTCGTTCCATGTGTCTCTTCTCAGGCCGGTGGTAGCTGGCCCACTCCAAGAAGATGAGATAGGAGAGACCCCGACGCCCCCTTTGGACATCGAGGGGGCCCCGGCGTACAGGGTCCGGACCATCTTGGACTCGAGGCGCCGGATGAGTGGTCTCCAGTATCTCGTGGAGTGGGAGGGGTACGGTCCGGAGGAACGGTGCTGGGTGCCTAGGAGGGACATCCTAGATCCATCCCTCCTGACTGAGTTCCACCGTGGGCATCCCACGCGCCCGGGTCCGCGTCCTCCTGGCCGTCCCCGAGGCCGGGGTCGGCGCACGGCTGGAGCCGCGCGTCAAGGGGGGGGTACTGTCACGGTTTCGGCCGAGACTGCTCCTCCTCCTGGTTCGGGCAGGCTTCGGCGTTCGCCGTCCCCGGAGTACTAGCTGCCACCGTTGAATGTTTCGTGGTGTGATTGCTTTGGTCTGTCTTGTACACCTGTGTCTGTTTGTGTTCTGATTACGTGTCCTATAAGTTCCCTGTTTTGTATTGGTTAGATTGTGTGTTGTTGTCTGCCTGTATTTCGGAGCTGCGTGTTGACGCTCTGTTTGTTTGTTTAGTGTTTACGCATGGATTACGTATTCACTCGCCTCTGTTTGTTTCGAGGCCGTGTATTGTATTTTTTGCACTTTTGACTAGTAAAGTCTGTTGGACGAAGCCTCTGTGTCCTGCGCCTGACTCCTCCACCACATCCACATCGGTTCATCTGACAACACCGATAGAAATTCATATAGATGTTAGTTCAGATCAATTCAGCAAGATGTTGAGGCCTTAACTTTACTCTTCTTTAAGTCACCACACAGAGAGAGAGAGAGAGACAGACACAGAGACACAGCGAGAGAGAGAGACGCGGTTAGCCTACCATTTGAAGTATTTTATTAGGTGGTCTCAAAGGAAGGAAAATACAATCACGAGGATCCACTTTTATAGACAATATACCAACGCACAGACAGCACATTGCGCAAACAAAACAACCCTGGCAATATCAACTGGAATTACATGGGTCTATTACTGAACTTTTTGTTGAAAGAGAATACAGTATTTGAATGGGAAGAGACTGTCACTGGCAAACATGGTTACAGACCCAATAACATTATATAGTGTCCCCTCCTCGTGAAGAAAAGCACATGAGCTAATTATAATACACAAAGTAAGCAAAACAATGAAATGCATCATTCCAACGTTGCCTAAAATGATTAATAAGATACTAATGAGAGACCTATATAAGCAATATAATAATTGAGATGTACAAACTATGGCATAAGGGAACGATGAATGGATAAGAGGCAAGTCGTAATTTTGATTAAGAGGAGGGGTCATAATACCCATAAAACCTAGCGGTCAAATGGGGAAATGGTTCCAATCGTTTTTCCACCATTCATTTTTCTCACAGGGGATTTTAGAAACACTTAAAGGGCTGTGTTTCCTGTAGGCTTACCCTGGTTTGACGTTTTGATAACCATGTAAATCTCTCTCGGACAAGGTGACTTTTATCAATATATTCGGCTCTATTTACTCTCAGATTTGAAAATGCTAATTAGCATCAAAGTAGACATCATGCAAGACTAGAAATCCCTGCAAGCTCCTACAAGTCATCTCTAGCTGACACCTTTGCTCACAGGTATTGTGTCAATTTAAAACTTGCACAAGACAGTTCACAGAATTGTCAATGTAAAGAAATGTAGCCAATTTATGCATTACTCAATTTAGCTAACAGACAGTTCATCCATAGATTCTTACCTTTGCCTCGATTCGGCAGTTTCGCCCAGATCATCATGGCATTTGTAGTTCTTTGTGATAGCCACATTAGCAGCGAATTAGCATTTCATTTTGGGGGGTAAAAACAGGCGAATATATTGATAAAAGTCACCTTGTCCTAAAGAGATTTACACGGTTATCAAAATGTCACGCCAGGGTAAGCCTACACGAAACACAGCCCTCATTTTAAGTGTTTCTAAAATCTCCTATGGGAATATTGAATGGTGGAAAAACGATTGGAACATTTCCTTGTTTGACCGCTAGGCTTTATGGGTATTATGACTCATACTGTGGTACTCTATTAATGAGCAAGCTAAGACTTACATAGTCAATATGCCTATTTGTTCAGCACTTTTGAAATGGACAGCAACATTTTCTGGCTCAAGGTGTTGCATTTGAATGTTTATCAATTTAAGCTTGGAAAAGAGTCCCTTTCAGACAGATGTTTTAAATCCTTAAACCCAGTGTGCCAGTGGCCATCGAAGTTGAGCATTCGCCCACTTAAGTCGGTTACGACACCAAACTGCAGTCAGGTCAAGACCCTGGTGAGCACGCAGATGAGTTTCCCTGAGACGGTTTCTGAATGTTTGTGCAGAAATTCTTTGGTTGTGCAAACGATCCCGCAGGTGAGGAAGCCAGATGTGGAGGTCCTGGGCTGGCGTGGTTACACGTGGTCTGTGGTTGTGAGGCTGGTTGTACGTACTGCCAAATTCTCTAAAACAATGTTGGAGGCAGCTTATGGTAGAGAAATGAACATGCAATTCTCTGGCAACAGCTCTGGTGGACATTCCTGCAGTCAGCATGCTAATTACACGCTCCCTCAAAACTTGAGACATCTGTGGCATAGTGTTGTGTGACAAAACTGCACATTTTAGAGTGGCCTTTTATTGTCCCCAGCACAAGTGTAATGATCATGCTGTTTAATCAGCTTCTTGATATGCCACACCTGTCAGGTGGATGGATTATCTTGGCAAAGGAGAAATGCTCACTAACAGGGATGTAAACAAATTTGTGCACAACATTTGAAATAAATAAGCTTTTTTGTGCATATGGAACATTTTGGGGATTTTTCATTTCAGCTCATTAAACATGGTACCAACACTTTACATCAGGGTTCTTCAATTCCGGTCCTGGAGGGCCGAAACACCTCTGTTTTTCATCCTCTCCTTCTAATCAGGGGCTAATTCAGACCTGGGACACCAGGTGAGTGCAATTAACTACCAGGTAGAAATAAAAAACAGAAGTGTTTCAGCCCTCCAGGACCGGAATTGAAGAACCCTGCTTTACATGTTGCGTTTGTATTTTTGTTCAGTGTAGTTAACATTTATTTAACAACCCCTTGAAAACGGCACCAAGTTGTCAATGATTTTAGCTGAGCTGGGGATCTCCTTGCCTCCCCAGCAGGCAAATCGAACGCTCAGCACTTTACTGTGACGTTTTATTGATAAAGTTTTAGGACTAATGCCCAACTGAGCATTCTACTCAATGCATCCACATTGGGTGCTGATGAAGATTTGGTCTAAAGTGCATTACTGTGGCTTGAAAACACGATGGCATTTCTAAAGAAGGCAAATAATTAGTAGGAGGAAACCTTCTGTCACCAGATTGACTTTAGATGCAGTATAACGTTAGCTACCAAGCTAAGATTGAGGGGAGACCTCCAGATTTTAACTTGCTATCATTAGCATTGCTAGCTATTTTTCACAAGCTTTGCTAGCTAATGACAACATTGCCATCTGTCTAAAGTAAATTTGACAATTTGATGATGGAAAAGTTGTTTCCTACGAAATATGTGCCTACTTTAGCAATGTCATCATATTCCCAAACCACTATAGTATAATTTTGACGAAACAGTCATTAGCCCCGTTCTACTTTTGAGCATCAATATGGTTGTGGCGTCTGAAGAACAATAGTTACCGGAGTGTAACTCCAGTTCTATGAGTGGAGCGGAGCCCCATAGGGGAGCTCTGCTCCTATTGGTTTACTCACTGCCCTAAGGCAGCAACAGCCTGAGACAAAATTATGCACACACCTGCAGCCAATATGATTACAGGTGTCCCTATAAGAGGGGACGCTTCCCCTCAATCAGCCTCCCGAGATATTTATCTTCAGCGAGACTAGAGAGGGTCAGCAGGGCCTTAAGTCCTATGGGGCTCCGCTCCACTCCTAGAACTGGAGTTACACTCCGGTAACTATCGTTCTATATCGTGGAGCTCCGCCCCATTGGGGAGCTCTGCTCCTATTGGTTTAAGGCGGAGCGCAACGCTCCAAAATGTACTGCCTGCCGAGCCCAACACTTCCCATCGAAATGACAAGGTCAGGCCCAGCAATGGCTGCGACCAAGTCCCGCAGTACTGTAACCACTGTATCACAATACAAGGTGTCACAATATACTGCGTCATCGGTCCAAATCCGCCCCACCTAGTCCAATGGCAACACCAATGTCTAGTGGGCAGATCACCAGAATACGGGCCATACTAATCTGTACTAGCAGATAGATGATACCTCAATATCCTGTTACAACAATTCCAACCACTAATGGAATGACACAAAGTGTCGCTCTACATTGTGTACACGGTAGCCCGCCCCACTCAATCAATGGAACCCCAAAGATTAGTGGGCAGATCCCAGAACATGATTCATACTAATCTGAACAAGCAGATAGATGACGTCACATTCCGTCAAAATTGTCATGACCGGTCTAATAGTACCGTAACCAAGGTTACTACTATTATCCCTCATCATTCCGCCTCAACCCAGTTATTCACTGGTGAGCAGATCAATACATGCCTTCTACTGTACTGACCATGTCAGTCAGGAGTCATGCTATAATATGTCCTTCTATCAGAAGCGGACCTGAAAGAGACCTGTCTCTTCGGTCCTGCATTCCTCTCTCCTAGCTCAAGTCCTCCCCTCAGCCATGCTGAGTACAGACTGAGCCAAAGAGTTAGAAGACATATCCAAGAGATAGAAACTGATAAATGGAGACGGTGACGACCACGGCGCCGCTGCACAGATATCCTCTACCCCTGTTCCTCTGAAAAGGGCAGTAGAAGCCGCTACTCCACGAGTGGAGTGGGCTCTTATACCCTGAGGCAATTGTCGCCCCGCTGTCTCATAAGCTGTCTCAATGCCTTCACAAAGCCAATGAGACAGACGCTGTTTTGAAAGTGGTCTACCTAGTGCAGCCGCACCGTGACACACAAACAGCTGAGGCGATGACCTAATCGCTGCTGTGCGCTCAACGTAACACGCCAATGCGCACACTGGGCACAGGCGATGGAGCCTTTCCTCTCTCCTCTCCCCATGAGGAGGGGGAGAAAAAGCCCACAGCTCCACAGTCTGTGATCTATATGAGCTCTTAATAACCTTCGGCACAAATGCCGGGTTAGGACGTAACACCGCTCTGCTCAAATCGCCATTAATGGCAAGGCAGTCGGGTCTCGTCGAAAGAGCACACAAATCACTGACACGCTTAGCAGTAGTCAGAGCAAGCAACAGTGCCGTCTTCATAGACAGCATCTTGAGGGGTATTTGATTCAATGGCTCGAATGGCGACTCACAGAGCGCTTCGAGTACCAAAGCCAAATCCCACTGAGGAAGCGTGACTCTAGGCATTGGCCTAAGCCGCCGCGTTCCTAATAAGAAACGTTTCACTAGAGGGTGGCTGAAGACAGTGTCTCTGCCAAACCCCTCGTGACAAGCTGAAATCGCCACTGCAAACACCTTAATGGTGGCGGGCGATCGCTGCTTATCAAACATAAACTGCAGAAAGGAGAGAACACTCTCAACCTGACAGTTCATGGGGTCTACATTCTCTGTGACACACCATTGTGAAAAAACTTTCCATTTACTGGCATACATCCTGGAAGTGGAACTGGCATGTGAACCCTGTATGGTCCTGATTACTGAATCAGATAACCCACGGCGCTCTAGCCTGTCCCTCTCAGGAGCCAAGCCTTCAGTGGTTGGCCGATTATGGGAAATCGCCCTATCGAGCCACCCGCCTGAGACAACGCGTCCCGTCGATGTGGAATTGGCCAAGGTGGCGCAATCAACATCTGACTCATCTCCGCGAACTATGGAGCCCCTGGGCGATCGGGGGCTACCAATATTATTGACAGCCTGCCTGATCTCACCCTGGCTAACAGTGGGAGAATGCAGGACAGCGGAGGGAATGCATACAGGAGAACTCTCGGCCACGGTTGGTGCGCAAACGCGTCCCTTCCCAGTGGCGGTTCGTCCTGTTCCCTCAGAGAGAACCAAAGGGGACAATGCGCGTTCACGCGTGACGCGAATAAGTCCACCTCGGCTCTCCCGAACTGTTCCCAAATTTGGAGAACAATGTCCGGATGCAGACGCCACTCGTCGTCTCGAGGACCCCCTCGAGACATGAGGTCTGCTCCTACGTTCAAGTAGCCTGGAAAGTGTGCTGCTCTCAATGAGCGAAGGTGCTCGTGAGCCCACAGCCACAATTCCTCCGCCGACCGTTGGAGAGCAGGAGACCTGACTCCTCCCTGCCGATTTATGTAGGCTACTGTGGTCCGGTTGTCTGACCAGAACAGCACATCGCGACCCCGAAGGGTAGACGTTGAAGTGGGTCAGAACCAGTCGAACCGTTTCCAACTCCAAGAGGTTGATGTGGCGACTCAAAAGAGGCCACACCCCTCCTATCGCTTGGGTCTGACATGTCCCTCCCCATCCAGTCAGAGAGGCATCTGCAAACACTGGAATGTAGGAGGACACTTTGCCTATCGGGACTCCGTGCGTGAGAACGCGCAAGTCTCTCCAATAGTTCAGATCTGCACTGAGCGAGAGAGGAACCACCACCAACCGATGACGTTGACGCACTGGGTCTAGTCTTAGTTGGGCGAACCATCGCTGCATCCTGCGCATGCGCAGGAGTCCCAGCGGAACCACGAAATGGGCTGACGACATGAGACCCAAGAGTGACATGACTGACAGTGCCGTTACCGTGTGATTCGGACGACACTTTCTCAGGGCTAGCAACAGGGCTACCCTTCGAGGGTCCGAAATTCGAGCCCTCATCATTACAGTGTCTAGCTGTATCCCCAGGTAGACAATCTGATGACTGGGCCAGGGCGCGCTCTTTTTCCAATTCACAGCGAACCCCAGACGCGTGAGATGAATCACTGTCTGTGTCGTGTGAGTGAACGCCAGCTCTGCTGACGGGGCGAGAACCAATAGGTCGTCCAGGTAGGCTAGTAGCCTTATTCCCTGACGACGCAACGGTTCCAATGCCGCCTCCACACACTTGGAAAACGTGCGAGGTGCCAGGGCATACCCGAATGGCATCCTCGTGTATTCGTAAGCCACCCCTTGAAAGGCGAATCGCAGAAACTTTCTGTGACGCGGCTTCACTGGCACATGAAAGTACGCGTCCTTCAGGTCTATGCTTGTACAAAAGTCTCCTTTCTGGACACATTCCAGTAGACGTTTTGTGGTGAGCATTTGGAAGGGCCGTTTGGTTACGCTCTCGTTGAGAATGCGTAAATCCAATATCGGCCTCATTCCCCACGTCTTTTTGGGCACCAGGAAGTAGGGTGAATATAGCCCTTTGTTCCTTTGCTCCTGGGGAACTACTGTGACCGCCTCCTTCGCCAAAAGTTCCGTAATCTCTGACACCAGAGCGGTCACTTTTTCGGGCGTTTTCATCACCATCTCCACCACTCCCCTGAATGGGGGAGGGGTCCGATGGAATTGGATGGCATAACCCTTCTGCAGCGTCTGGTCTAGCCAGCGTGAGAGGGTACAGCTTCGCCGCCACTCCCAGCAATGCAGAGAAAGCGGGCGAGCGCGAAGCTGTGGTACATTCAGTAGGAAGGACCTGTATTCCTCAATGGCCCTTGCCCCCGCTGTTCCCCAGCACTGAGGTGGTGGAACAGCCCAAGGCGGGCCTCCCGTGAAAGGGAGAGGAAACATCAGCGCGTTCTGAGAGAAACGGGGGCGCCAATACGTTGGTTAAACCCATAACCGTAGTATTCCGGCCCTCCGTGAACGCAGCACGGGTCTGAACTGCACTGACTGAGGCGTTAGCCTGCGACAGAGCACCATCCCCAGGAAGCGATTGCATCATCATTCCAATAACGGCTGTGACTGCAGTCTGCTATGAGAGCCCTTCACTGCAGTACTCATAGGAGTCTGTAATGTGAGGTCTCTATGAGGTAACACAAGGCGGCGCCTTGATACCTTTTTTACATTCGCCTCCTGTGTGTGCTCAGCTACGCACCCTTGGTGGGCTGAGCTACACTCAGCGTGGTGAACATCAGCGCGTTCTGAGAGAAACGGGGGCACCAATACGTTGGTTAAACTCGTAACCGTAGTATTCCGGCCCTCCGAGAACGCGGCACGGGTCTGAACTGCACTGACTGAGGCCTTAGCCTGAGACAGCGCGCCATCCACGAATAGCGGTTGTGTCATCCTGCCATTATCTGACTGAGACTGCAGCCTGCTATGTGAGACACTCACTACAGCACTCCTAGGAGTCTGTAAGGTGAGGTCTTTGAGGTAATACAAGGCGGCAACTTGATACCTTTCTTATACCTACCTTATGTGTGCGCTCAGCAACGCACCCATGGTGGCAATGTTATTTGCTGCTGCTACAGCTTGGGCTCCCAACGTAAAGGACTTCTCTACCAGCTGCGCTGTGAGGCAGTCCTTTTGCGTCGGCAAGGTGGCCTTTTTGGAAGAGGGCCAGGGACTCGAACCCGGCACGAGATATGCAGCCAGGGCGCTCTCTAGCCTGGGGATTCCTCTAGCGAAGCCCTGAAGCCTTCCCTCCACTCTGGTGAATGGGAGGTACGCCTTGGCCGGCGAACGCGCCGCCAGAGCCGCCTCCCATGAGCCCTCGACGTACTTTGCCAGCGAGGGCATTGCTGGAGCCAGAGGCTCTGCCGCCCTCATTGGCCGAGAATAGGGGCCGCCCTCCATCATATCCACTTCCGGTGCGGAGGGAATGGGGGGCAGCGCTATCTCTAAGCGTCGAGCAGCACTCTCAATGAGTCCAGGAAAATCCGAACGCAGAGAGGCTGCAGCGAAGGACAGGGCTACTGATCTCTCAGAGCCCGTGTCGTCATCACCCGGGGAATTACAAGACCTCTCGCTTTCCAAAGGAAAGGGGGTCTTGAACGCCTGGGTCAGAGGGTCGGATTGTTCCATGGGAATATCTGTCTCCTCCCCATAATCCCTGTCTTCTCCGGAGTTGGCGCCATCTGATGATGCCTCTGAAGCAGAGGCTAGCACCGATAGCACGTCCTCCAGAGGAATATCCTCCCTAAAAAACGCCCAGCGCTGCTTCCTCTCCTTCAATGAAAGGAGGGCGCAGCTGGCGCAATTAGGGGGATCGCTGACCCCCTCCTTGGCGTACTGTGAACCCAAACACACTAAACATAAGTCGTGGGAGTCCACAGCCGTCATGGAGGCGCAGCGGCATTGAGCTCTGAAAATAGCTTTTGGGGGTGGAACATTTCCTGGTGTGCTCATTCTAGGACGACGTCGATGACTGGAAAAATCGACGGCGTATCTCGTCCTGAGTCTTCTCTTCGTCTCTTCTTGGCTTCTATAGTCTAGTCCAGTCACTGAAGATAAAAGGAGGCTGATTGAGGGGAAGCGTCCCCTCTTATAGGGACACCTGTACTCCTATTGGCTGCAGGTGTGTGCATAATTTTGTCTCAGGCTGTTGCTGCCTTAGGGCAGTGGGTAAACCAACAGGAGCAGAGCTCCCCTATGGGGCGGAGCTCCACGATATAGAACGTCGTTCTACAACGGATTGGTCAAAACAAGCATTGTGATTGGTTGAGACATGTTCTAAGCCATACTAAAAAAAAACGTTTAGCACGGGTAAGCCTATGACGCAAAAATGGCCAACTTGTTTTCCGTTCCATCTGAGAAATCCCTGCGCATCCAGTGTCTCATCAGCCCAGCCAGCCAATTAATTAACTTGATCTCCACTGTAAAAACCATCTAGCTCAGGGGTGTCAAACGTACGGCCCGCGGGCCGGATCAGGCCCGCAAACGGCTTTAATCTGGCCCGCGAGATGATTTTGAAAGAAAAAAAAGAATTTTTTTTTTTTTTTTTTTTTTTTTAATTCAATAAAATAAACTGCTGTTCCAATTGCGTCCACTGGATGGCGCAATAGCAATTGTGTTAAGCAAGCAAACTGTTTATACCGGGGCAGAGCAAGTAGGTCAAGCACGTGCAGCCAATGAGCTACTTTGTTTTGCCCGCGATATTTATTACGGCTTCTACTTTTAACATTATGTGCTTTGGCACCCTCATTGCCCCAATATGTCTCTGTCAAAAAAGAGAAAAGTGGACACAGAGTGCAGAGTGTTCCAAGAAAAATGGTCATCCTATTTAATCTCGGAATTGAATGGGAAAGCTGTATGTTTGGTGTGTTCAGAGCATGTTGCAGTGCTGAAAGAATATAACCTTCGTCGCCACTATGTGAGTCTTCATGCCGACAAATATGACAACTTTCAAGGACAGCGGAGATGAGAGAAGGTGAATGAACTGTTGGCGGGTCTGAAGAAACAGCAGTCTGTGTTTACTCACAGCCGAGACATCAGTGACGCTGCAGTGAAAGCTAGCTACCTCATTGCTAATGAAATCGCAGTGGCTTCAAAACCATTTAGTGAGGGTGAATTTGTAAAAACATGCATGATGAAGGCAGCGGAGATTGTGTGCCCTGAAAAGCGGCAGGCTTTTGCAAATATCAGCCTGACAAGAAACACAGTTGCAGACAGGATTTCCGATCTTTCAGTGGATTTGGACAGCCAGTTGAAGCAAAAAGTAAAGTCATTTATTGCGTTTTCGGTTGCAATTGATGAAAGCACGGACATTACAGATGTTGCACAACTGGCCATTTTTTCATCCGCGGAGTTGATGACACATTGACCGTCACCGAGGAGTTCGTGGAGTTGGTGCCGATGACAGATACAACGACAGCAGCTGATATTTTTACCGCACTCGTCGGCGCGCTGGACAGGGTCGGAGTGGACTGGTCCCGCGCTGTCAGCCTGGCTACAGATGGTGCGCCCTCAATGATCGGGAAAAAAGCAGGCGTTGTGACAAAGTTCAGAGAGAAAGTGCAATCTGCAAATGGAGGACGTGATTTTTTGGCTTTTCACTGTATTTTGCACCAGGAGGCTTTGTGTTGCAAGTCATTAAAGATGGATAACGTCATGAAGGTGGTCATCCAAACTGATAATTTCATCCGATCCAGAAGCCTGAATCACCGTCAGTTTGACAGCCTTCTCAGAGAGAAAGACCACATCTATGGCCTGCCATACCACACTGAGGTAAGATGGTTAAGCCGAGGTGCTGTGCTGAGGCATTTCTTTGATTTACGAGAAGAAATTGAACAGTTCATGGAAGAAAAGGGCAAACCAGTGTTAGAATTTCATTCCGCAGAATGGATGCCGGACCTTGCATTTATGGTGGATGTTACAGAGCACCTGAATAACTTGAACAAACAGCTGCAAGGGCGCAACAAAGTTGTCACGCGGTATTATGACAGCATACGTTCTTTCAAGTTGAAGCTGTCATTGTGGGAGACGCAACTTGCCGGTGGTGATGCAGCTCACTTCCCCTGTCTGAAAAATGTGTGTGCGACCCAACATGTGGCAGACATGAAGCGGTTCAAAGATAAAATAACGGGACTGTTACGGGAGTTTGAGCAACGCTTTCAGATTTATGTATATGTTTTTATGTTGATGTGCTATTGTTTTTAATTGTTTTTATTTTATTTGTATATTTAACCTATTCTTGACTCTGTGGTTCTTGCACTTGTTTGGGGAACAGGATTTCATGATTTTTATCTACATTTCTGCCTGAGAAATGACACCCTGATATAGTTCTGTGATCTGTGATATACTTCTGTGAATCACTGAGGCATTGTGTGTTTGTGTGTTCTTTGTCCTCAGAACTTTCAAATAACTTGAGGTGTTTTATGATTAATAGTGTTGATGATCACAAGTTTACTGGAGTACGGAGACCAAGTAGAGACTTTCGGACAAGGTGGATAATTGTATAATATAAGGCAGTTTATTCAGAGGTAAAGATATCTGTAAATCGCGTGCACGGACCCGTTCGTCAACCTCGTAGGGAGATATCTGAGAGAGCGAGCCCCTAAACATTGTGTGCTGACATTTTATACAATAAAATAAAGTAGGTTGATTCTAGTAGTTCTGATCTTCTGATTGGTCCTGATGAGTTGGTCGAGGTCACCTCCATTGCATTGGCTCTGAGTCGGGTTCTCTGTCTTCAGATGTTCAGCCTAAGAGAAGGGGTTTTTTGTGTGTGTGTGTGCTTAACAATGATGATGTGTGTGTGTGTGTGTGTGCGTGTGTGTATGTGTGTGTGTGTGTGTGTGTGTGTGTATGTGTGTGTATGTTTAACAATGATGATGTGTGTGTGTGTGTGCGTGTGTGTATGTGTGTGTGTGTGTGTGTGTGTGTGTGTGTGTGTGTGTGTGTATGTTTAACAATGATGATGTGTGTGTGTGTGTGTGTGTGTGTGTATATGTGTGTGTGTGTGTGTGTGTGTGTATGTGTGTGTATGTTTAACAATGATGATGTGTGTGTGTGTGTGCGTGTGTGTATGTGTGTGTGTGTGTGTGTGTGTGTGTATGTGTGTGTATGTTTAACAATGATGATGTGTGTGTGTGTGTGTGTGTGTGTATATGTGTGTGTGTGTGGGGGTGTGTGTGTGTATGTCCTCAGAGCAAGAAGTCGTGAGTTGGGAGAACTGAGAGACCTATGGCGTGGGTGTTGTCCATAGCCACCTGCTGATAAGGCCGACAAGATAGAAGTCTTTGTGCATTGTATTAAATACAAAGGCCCAACACAAGATGGGTCATGCACAAGATTTTAGTCAGACCAAGCTATAACATTATATATTTACTACGACAAATCCCTCTCTTCACGTCTCCCCAGAGACGTGACCAAGTAACAGTAAAGAAGGAAAACTTAAGACGTGACACAAGCTAACAGTGTAATTGGCAAAATAGGGAAAACTTTATCAGAAGATAAAGTTTTGATTCCCCCCTCCTCACGTCTCACAAGAGACGTGACATAAAGCTGAAATGCTGCAATTTGGCAAAATAGGGAAAACTTTATCAGAAGAAAAGTTTTAATTCCCCCTCTTCACGTCTCACAAGAGACGTGACAAAAAGCTTAAATGCTGCAATTGGCAAAATAGGGAAAACTTTATCAGAAGATAAAGTTTTACATTCCCCCTCTTCACGTCTCACAAGAGACGTGACAAAAAGCTTAAATGCTATTCATCATCCAGATATCCTTGGTCAGCATCGTCAATAGCAAGCAAAGGAAACATCTGACCGTTATCTGCAGGATGTGGATCAATAGCGGTGGTTATAATCCTGGTTGTCAGCGTCCGTATGCATGGAATGCAACAGCATCCACAAAGCACTAGAATTGCAGCAAAATTGAGATGGATACAAGTATAGAAGAAACAAGCGTTTTATATTTACCAAACGCATCCATCCAAGAGTCCCACATTGAAGTGTCCACCCCTGAGTGGCTCTTCATCTTACCATTAAGAGTTCGTAACCCTTCCAGGGCAATTATCAAACTGCCATCTGTGGCTGTATTGTTGGGAATAAAGGTACAACATTGTTCACCAAACATAGCACATACTCCTCCTTTTTCAGCCAGGAGCATGTCGACAGCAATACGATTTTGGAAAGCCATGAGAGAGGTTGCAGCCAACTGGCCATGCACCGCCTCAAAACCTTGTTGTGTCCAATTGCCTAATTTTAACATTAATGTATGCAGTTAATTCTATCGACGTTTTTATTAATAGTACAACAGTCAGCACCCAAAAGGACGAGCCCCCAAAAACTGTACTCCATGTACCCATGTTCAAGGACAGTTTCACAGACAACAAAGAGAGAGTGTTCTTATCAGCCTGTTATGTGAAACAATCCATATCAGTACAGTGCTCCTCATTAATGCATTCCTTCCAAGCTATTCATCACATACAGATCCAAAAAATAAAACCCAACAATTTTATGGTGTCACTCTAAACAGAGTATAATCACCCTTAAGAATAACAGGATATGGAAATTAAATCACAACATTTAATTTTAATAGAAAATAAAAATAATAATTTTAACCCTCTATTCCTCCCCTACACCTAACATGTACTGAGTTGGCTACCAGCCACCCAGGAATCCTTTACCTTCACATCAGGAAGAATAAACAATCACAGTGGTTAGTAAAAACGTAAGGTAATAAATGAGCAAGAACTGAAAATAAATGCGTGTATGTATTTTACTAGGCAAAACATGGATCATCCAGCTTGGTCTCAGAGTCAGTAGCAGAGTCACCTGCATCATCCTGGGCCGGTAACAACAGCATCATACCTGACGCCTGCACCACTCCTACCACTGACCTCCTGAGACAAGGGACGATGCAAGCAGCACAACACATTAACAGCAAAAACACAATTACTAGGGTCAGAAATCCAGTAACCACCATAGAAGAGTACTCACCAAACCAGTCACTCAGCCAGGAAATAAGGCAACATCCACAAAGAACAAGTATACCCATAGAGGCCATAACTTCACCCAGAATAGTCACAACAATAGTTTTCCATTTACCAAATACGTTATCAAACCAACCGTTTATGGAGCTATCAATACCAGAGTTCTCAACCAGTTCGTTCGCCAGCGTGGTGATGGTCACTCAAGCGCTTTGGTCACGGGCCCGTCCGGTGCTATATTGTTGGAGATGAAAGTACGGCACATATATCCAAACAGAACACAAACCCCGTCCCGCTCAGCCAAAAGCATATCTAAAGCTATTCTATTCTGCCATGTCATTAAGCTAGTTGCCGCTGTCTGCTCAGCTAATCCCTTTATTGCATCACGAGTGTGGTTAATAAATCTTTTGCTGGTTATATTAAATATAATTTATCCAATCTACATTTTTATTAATTGTTTGACCACCAGAAAATACTTGATTCAAACCCAGCTGCGATCTGATTGTGGATCCCATCAATATATATCCTTTCATCAAAGGATCCCGGGAGGAGGTCCTACTTTCTATGTGACAACTCACCAATCTCTGACACGTTTGATTGTTTGCGTATGTAGGTGAGTTCACAATCAGTTATCACCACACATCCATCAGATGTCAGCACGGGCCTGGTTTTGGCTCCTATAATCCTCTTGCTGCAACAAAGAGGAGAGATTTAGTCATGGTCTCTTTAGGTGTGACATTCTCTGTGTGGGAGCAGGAGCTAAGATGCCCTACCCTGTATCCTATCCTTACTAGTCCTAGAAAAACAATAATAAGAATCCCCTGTGACTTCAAACTGAGGCAACCCAGGTCGGGATGACTTTGTTATCGGGGGAAACAGATAGTGCAAGTTACCATAAGACTCTTTCACCACATTCCCAGGTGGCTTGCATGGAGGAAAAACCTGACAGAGAGTTAAAGCCTGTCAAGGGGAACGGAGTAGTTGTTATCCCTGGTTTGGCTGTCCTACAGGCAAAACAGTCCTCTTTAGACATAGTTTTTTTTTCCGTATACTGAATCCATTCCAACCACAGGTTAAGATTTCTATACCCCGTTTCCACCTGTACTACTTCCTCCAGGTCCATAGTTTTGCACTATCTTTATCACAGCCCCGGTCTCACTACCTCCCTCAGAGAGGTTTACTCTAGAATTTCCCCTTTCCCTACGTCTAGCTGTCTCCTATGCCTTTTCAACTTGTGTTAGGTTAACTACCACTTCTGGCTGAAACAGGAGGGTCCGTGTGTGTTAGGAATATGGCCCCCACAATCAGACAGCTACCTACCGTCGGGAGACCTGTGAATCCCCACCCTTGCCCTGAGAACATGTCAGATGCCAGAGGCCAACCCATTGCTTTACCTTCTATCGAACTCACACAGGGATGATCAG
Organism: Coregonus clupeaformis; assembly: GCF_020615455.1. Lineage (NCBI taxonomy): Eukaryota > Metazoa > Chordata > Actinopteri > Salmoniformes > Salmonidae > Coregonus > Coregonus clupeaformis. The sequence continues at coordinate 47,241,614 of NC_059210.1, read as the reverse complement.
ACAGGGTAAGGGAATCTTCGTTAAGGAGGCAACCCCCGAACCATAGTGGTGATCGGATCTTTCTCCTAACTCTGTGTTTGTTCGTCAGGTGTAGCTGGTTTTGTACAGTGTGTGACATGCACCCAGATGGATCTCTCAGCTATTCTGCTGGCAAAGGCAGTACTTGGTAGGGGCCCTTCCCGCCAGGCCTGATTCAGTCTCCTGGTTAGATAGAGTGGGTCACCTTCTCCTTTAGTTCACCTGTGGGGGCACAAAACCTCTGACATACAGGTGTGGTTAATAAACTATCATACATGTTTTTTTTTTTTTAAGTATTTTGTCCTCTCCTTCGTATATATTTAATAAAGTATTTTGTCCTCTCCTTCGTATATATTTAATAATTAATCCAACCATCCCCCTCTTTGACACATGATTTGGCCATGTGTCAATATTACCACTTACCTAAACAATCACTTTAGTTAATATTGGTATTTCATTATCCAATTGCCATTCCTCCACTCTCTCTTCTGTTATTTATGGTTCAAATCAAATATATTATTACCAAATTATAATCTTCTTCACAATTTTCACAGTACTATAAATTACCCTCAACTTAGTAAAATAAACTATCTTAAAGTCTTCCTCTCATGCCTTTAGAATGTACTAGTGTGGATGCTTAATTAACACCAGAATGTTAAAACAGAGTTCAGAGGCCATTGAAATCATTTAACGAACTGTTTAATCCCATAGTATACTAAACAATTACCATTATTCTAAATATTTCATAAATGTTAGTTATCCCAAGTGTTCATTAAGTCCTCATGACATTCATTCTCATAAGAAATCATATATACCCCAAACTCAGCCAAAACCTAAAAAAATCCATAAAATTCACTGTGTGCACCTTTAAGACCTATAACCCTTGACCTGCTGAAAACCCCCCAAAATTGAAACAAGGCTTTATAAACATCATACTAGGTGTGTTGTTTTTTATTTGAAAACCCAATTTGAAAAACAACCACAAATAGCCAGGCCTTAATTTGGTAGCTCACTTTTATGACCTAAATACGGCCTAACTTCACTACTGCTCCCCTAGCCCTTGGCAACATTCCAACGAGATGAGCTAATCTCTTTCTCCTGGTTATCCCCAGTCTTAACCCATCAATAATTGTTTGTATCAATCTAATTCCTCATAACTAATCTATAAAACCACTCAAAATTCCTCAGTATACAATTATTATTTAATTGATTACCCTAACTCTGCTACATGTACCAAACATTTATATTTTCCCGCTAAACCATTTCCAGTTCGCTATTCAATTTATTTAACTGTTCTCTCTGATTATGCCCTAATTAATAAAACAAATACTTGCTATCGTTGATTAGCATACATTTAATAATGTTCCTACCATCTGAACTGTACTGTCTCTCACCCTCCCCTTGCTCCTTCGGGGAGAGCGCATGGTAACCTTATAACATATTTTCATAGACTTTTCTAGAATACTTCTATTTAAGCTATCTAATTCAACCTTTCACATCCACATAGTAATCTAGGTATATAGCCCCACTGCGAAAGCTTTGTCTACTGTCCCTACCTGTGTTCGAACCAGGGACATCGCCAGTCACTCCACACCATCTACGATTCTCACAAAGTAAATACTTTCACGTCGCACATCCAGCCACGTCATCACCCCCGTCTAGCCAGCCCCTTCCGTCTCAAACACCCTAGTAGCCTAAATAAAACACACTCTAACAGCGTTCTGCATTTTCCTCTATCATCGGGTTTAAGAACTAACGTAACAACATTAACTATTCTCTATTGCTGTAGTAACGTCTTGTTTGGTTCAGTTTATTTATTACGGAGTGTCCATAATACTATAATAATACATAATCGAATTCCCCTCATGCATACAGATTTCACCTTATGCCATTGAAATGCCAAATAAACCATAATAGTTCAATGGAGCCCCCTATTGGCTCTCCCCTACCTATACATTACTTCTACAACCACTTTAGTTATGGTCCGATTACAAATTAAACCTTATCACATGATCAAACAACGCCACAACCTTAAACTCATATGGGGCGGCAGGCAGCTTAGTGATCAGTAGCGCCGCGCCAAGAACCGAGAGGTCGCCGGTTCCAATCCCCGAGCCGACCAGGCGAAAAATCTGCCGATGTGCCCTCGAGCAAGGCACTCAACCCCAATCGCTCCTGCAAGTCGCTCTGGACAAGAGCGTCTGCCAAATCACCAAAATGCAAATGTAAATATTCTCTACTTTCTCACCCATCTCATCCCTCGTCAGAAACCCACAGGCACCTCTCAAATAATCACCCCGTGGTGTTCCCAGCCAACTCCAGTCTTTCCTCGCTCCAAAAGCCACACTTTCGCTCTCTCCAGCCCCTCCCTCGCAACTCTCTCTTTCTCTCTCACTGCTCATTTCTCCTTTACACACCTTATGTATCTGTTTTAAGCATGGATTCGAGTTTATCTGCGTCCAGACGTCCCTCAAAACCATACCTCTCCCTCCACCTGGTTATATAATGGAGATTTGAAGCTATCCCTGGATTCCATTTTAATTACATCAAGCATTTCTCGTCCCCAGTAAATTCTGGGACCTCTTGTGAGGATTTGCCCCCCATGGTTGGTACTGTTAAAAAATCCCTTAGCCACCTCTTCTATATTACAAGTCAATTTAACAAGTAATTCAAAATAGCTTCACACAACAACACCTCATAAGGAGTGCCCAGCAGGAGTCCAATACCTATCAGAAAACATACATACAAACATTCAGACACTCCCAATCTCTCCCAGGGGGAAAAGTTATTCTTCACCCTGAGTGAGATTGTTGTTCCATAAGGGTTTCTTCATTGTGTTGTCAGGATTGGTTCTCGCTGCTCAAATCAGCCCTGACTTCTGTCAGTGATCTAGAAGGAGTGGGGGCTGGTGTGCAATGAGTTAGATGGTGTCAGTGTGCGCCTAATTTACCTCTGACCTGGACTGAGTGTGAAGTAACCTCCTTCACTTCGTACGGTCCAGTCCACCTGGGTTCCAGCCACTTTCTCTTGTGGACTTTAACCCTCACCCAGTCTCCCACGTTTACCTTCAGTGTCAGCGTACTTCCCGACAGCTCCCCCTCTTGGGCCTTCTGCGCCTGAGAAGAGAGTGCTGCAGAAAATTCCGTCAATTTCTTCACATAATCAGTCATTTCTATCTGTTGTACATCAAGGGCGGGCATATGACCTCCCTCCCTTGGTGGACCAGGCATTACTCTCCCTGTCATTCGTTGTTCTATGTATTCATTGAATTTGGGTATGGTTATGTTTGGTCCTGCCATCTTGCTTTCTCTATCTTGGATGTATTATCGGTATCAAATACAGACTTATCTCATGTATGACACCCTCGCATATAAAGAGGCTAATTTATATAATTTGTAATGCAATTATTATCATAAGAATCAGAATTCCAGTCACATATACCAATGCAGTAATCTCTACACACAGCACACACCACGCTTTAGTTATCTCACGCTTGTTCTAGAATCGTGCACAACTCCAATATCAGTCTCCCCAGTCCCCGGTTCCTGAAACCCTAGGTCAAATTCACTCAATTCCACAGATTGGTGTTCGGTCTCATAAGTCTCACTATAACTTCCCATCATCCATTACACGTTATAATACATAAAAACACAGACACGTTAAAATATAAACACAGCAAAACAAAACTGCCAATTAGAATACAATACCTTAAAAAATTTAGGTTACCAGAGCGTCCTAAAACATAGTCTCAGTTCAACTGCCACCCTTCACACAACCTTATACTTATGTGAAGTCACAGAAGCAACTGGATCCCTATCAAAGGATTTTCTTTAGGCAACTCAATCACTAGGAAAGACTTAATCTCAGCTTAATTGTACCTTTCACACAACCATTTATATGGAACGTTTTAAGTGTGAAATCACAGAGATAACTGGCATCCCCCGGGAATTTAATACCTCTGGTCAATTTTCGGTGATTCTCCCCCACCTAATGTCTAGAACTCTGCCACAGTTAAACTTCTACCTCCTCGCAACCTATAGGGTAGGACCTCCCCTAATAGGATTTATGCAAAAGGTCTCAGTTCAAACTGGGTCCCTTTAGGAATCTAGTTGTGGGTCAAATCTTATCCACCAATGCGTCAATCCGTAGTTCGACACATTCTGGATACGTTTATCTTTATTCCTTATTCCTTATTCCTTATTCCTTAATTCCTTAGTATAAAACACAGTACCAGATATCTCATGTATGCCTTAATTCATTAGGATGGAAAATTATTTAACAAGTATTCATACTCACGCTCAGTACTACTGATCATAATTTGGTATTGGTCTATAATACAATATGCAAGATTTCGTTTTAACAGGCTCTGCATACCTTTTTAGAAGAGCGCGCTCTGATCAGGTTTCCTGAGCCAAGACGAATAGTTGATTTCTCCAGGATTTTCAGGTCACTCTTCCGTCTGTTTTTAGATCGATGATTTGCCTTTTCCTCTCGCACCAACTTTTAGATCGAATTAAAAACCATTCGGCACCACTCCCGCTCTATCCTGTATTTTTTGATCTAGATATTCATTAAACTTGAGTTTTGGGACGGTAGTGGTTGCCATGGTTATACAGTTTTTTTGAGACTATCTTGGTGCTCTTAGCCCCGTCACTGGCCGAATCCAGCAATGTATTCTTGGCGCTGACTGAGATTTATCTCTGATGTCCCACCCTCGTACACAAAAATGTTCAATACTTTATTATTAGGAATTATTTTGCAAAGGTATTATTGTTTTTCAATTATTCTAATTATTATATATTTTCCCAAAAGGTATCAGAACCGCCCTTTTGGAACAATATATTAACAAACCCGAGGCTCCCAAAACAATCATCAATTTAATCCCAGGAATTATTTTGCAAAAGTTATTATTGTCTTTCAGGTACTCGAGCTATTATATATTTTCCCCAAAAGGTATCAGAATCGCCCTTTTGGAAGAATATATTAACAAACCCAAGCGCTCCTAAAATAATTATCAATCTAATTCTAGGAATTATTTAGCAAAAGTTATTATTGTTTTTCAGGTATTCGAGTTATTATATATTTTCCCAAAAGGTATCAGAATCGCCCTTTTGGAAGAATATATTAGCAAACTCGAGCGCTCCTAAAATAATTATCAATTTAATTCTAGGAATTATTTAGCAAAAGTTATTATTGTTTTTCAGGTATTCGAAGTTATTATATATTTTCCCAAAAGGTATCAGAATCAGCCCTTTTGGAACAATATATTAACAAACTCGAGCGCTCCTAAAATAATTATCAATTTAATTTTGGGAATTATTTTGCAAAAGTTATTATTGTTTTTCAGGTATTCGAAGTTATTATATATTTTCCCAAAAGGTATCAGAATCGCCCCTTTTGGAACAATATATTAACAAACTCGAGCGCTCAAAATAATTATCAATTTAATTTTAGGAACTAAGGAAATACCAACTCCACAAGAGGGAAAAAGTTCCAAGTCAGCTTTTAGCGCAGCGGCTACATAACAGGCAAAATAGGACTCGGTGGTCCTCTTAAAAGTTATCAACTAGTTAGTCTCATGAAACGGCCAATCTTACACAACATTCAGGTTATCATTTCAACAATTACATTTTTCATTACATATCAGCATCAACACACGAATTCAGTTTGAGTTCCTCACAGTACATATAGTTGAGTGCCACGTCAACCAATTGCCCGACTATCTGAACTTGTATTTTTTTTTTTTTGATTCTCCTCAAGGAGACTCCCAGTCGTTTAAACCATTCAACTGGCGTCTAGTCGGGAGAACCTTTTCTGGACTTGGATTCTCACGGAATTAACTCAACCCGACTATCTGAATCTTTTTATCAAGTCACCAGATCCTTCTCTTGTGGATCAAATAAAAGGGTCCATCGCTTGTGAACCAAAACCTCTGTAATAGGCTCCTCACTAGAAAGCCGCAATTCAACAGAAAAATAAAACCACTGTAACTAGACTTCTTCTCTTAGAGTCACATTTCAACAGTAAAAACCTAAGATTTCAGATATCAACAGTAAAAATAAAAGGGTCCATTTCTAGTGAACCAAACCTCTGTAAATAGACTCCTCACTAGAGAATCACAATTCAACAGAAAATAAAACCACTGTAACTAGACTTCTTCTCTTAGAGTCACATTTCAACAGTAAAAACCTAAGATTTCAGATATCTTTACACATGTGCCTTTTGAGTCATATATGTTATAAATTTAACAGTAATCCATACTCACGCCCAGTACTACTGATCATAATTTGGTTTATCCTACAATACAATATGCAGATTTTGTTTTAACAGGTTCTGCTTACCTTTGTATTGACGTCGGTTTAGATCAGTTTCCTGAGGCGAGCTGGATTCCCGGCTGCTCCTGCGGACAGGTCACCCGTCCTTTCAGATCCGTCTCTTACTTGTCTCCTGTCTCTATCAACTTTTATGGACCGAATTCAGAGTTAGAAAACCACCCTCTGCTACCAATTTTGTTGATGATCACAAGTTTACTGGAGAACGGAGACCAAGTAGAGACTTTCGGACAAGGTGGATAATTGTATAATATAAGGCAGTTTATTCAGAGGTAAAGATATCTGTAAATCGCGTGCACGGGGACCCGTTCGACAACCTCGTAGGGAGATATCTGAGAGAGCGAGCCCCTAAACATTGTGTGCTGACATTTTATACAATAAAATAAAGTAGGTTGATTCTAGTAGTTCTGATCTTCTGATTGGTCCTGATGAGTTGGTCGAGGTCACCTCCATTGCATTGGCTCTGAGTCGGGTTCTCTGTCTTCAGATGTTCAGCCTAAGAGAAGGGGGGTTTTGTTGTGTGTGTGTGCTTAACAATGATGATGTGTGTGTGTGTGTGTGTGTGTGCGTGTGTGTATGTGTGTGTGTGTGTGTGTGTGTGTGTATGTGTGTGTATGTTTAACAATGATGATGTGTGTGTGTGTGTGCGTGTGTGTATGTGTGTGTGTGTGTGTGTGTGTGTGTGTATGTGTGTGTATGTTTAACAATGATGATGTGTGTGTGTGTGTGTGTGTATATGTGTGTGTGTGTGTGTGTGTGTGTGTGTATTGTGTGTGTATGTTTAACAATGATGATGTGTGTGTGTGTGTGTGCGTGTGTGTATGTGTGTGTGTGTGTGTGTGTGTGTATGTGTGTGTATGTTTAACAATGATGATGTGTGTGTGTGTGTGTGTGTGTGTATATGTGTGTGTGTGTGGGGGTGTGTGTGTGTATGTCCTCAGAGCAAGAAGTCGTGAGTTGGGAGAACTGAGAGACCTATGGCGTGGGTGTTGTCCATAGCCACCTGCTGATAAGGCCGACAAGATAGAAGTCTTTGTGCATTGTATTAAATACAAAGGCCCAACACAAGATGGGTCATGCACAAGATTTTAGTCAGACCAAGCTATAACATTATATATATTTACTACGACAATAGTGATGTTGTGCTTTTGGACACTGTCCTCAGGCTCCAGCTTTATGTTTATATGTTTTTATGTTGATGTGCTATTGTTTTTAATTGATTTTATTTTATTTGTATATTTAACCTATTCTTGACTCTGTGGTTCTTGCACTTGTTTTGGGAACAGGATTTCATTATTTTTATCTACATTTCTGCCTGAGAAATGACACCCTGATATAGTTCTGTGATCTGTGAAACAGTTCTGTTAATCACTGAGGCATTGTGTGTTTGTGTGTTCTTTTTCTTTAGAATTTTCAAATAAACTTGACGTGTTTTATGATTAATAGTGATGTTGTGCTTGTACTATTTTGGACACACTGTCCTCAGGCTCCAGCTTTATGTTGTATGTTGATCGTATTAAAACAAAGAAAACAATCTGAAGTTGTTGTTTTTAAGTTATATATACCATGATTTTTCCGGTCCGGCCCACTTGGGAATAGATTTTCCTCCATGTGGCCCCTGAGCTAAAACGAGTTTGACACCCCTGATCTAGCCTAACAGTTGGTTTGCAACAACATTGCTGTCTGTCTCTCGACATTTGCAGCATTGTTTCGATATTGAAATTCGATAGAATATTCCACTGTCCTATTTTGAATTAATGTGTCAGGACTAGAAGGGACATATTTTCTCAGCCAGTCAAAATGAATCAGCATCATTTTAATGGATATAGGCAAAGAAATGCCAATAGAAAAACAGGTAAAACGAAATGAAATGCAACTACTTTGCTGATATTCTAGCTGCATGGTTTGAATTGACTATGTTAGCTGTAGTTGGCTAGCTAGCAAGCGATAATAACATTTAGAATGTACAACTGGGTGGCTTCCATAGATATAGAACAAAAAGACAACTACTGAAATAGTAACCTATACATTTATCAAAATAACGTTTTTTATTTAAATGTAAAGCAATTGTAGAAAAGCAATTGTAAGCAATCACTCGGTGGCGTCGTTGCCATTGTTATTAAAGCAATTGTACACGAGAGGGCGTTCATATGACAGCAGCACAGCACACATTTTTATTTATTTAGCACGCCCTCTTGTACAATTGCTTTAATAACAATGGCAACGACGCGACCAAGTAACGGAGGTGAATACAACGGGTGGTTTGAAATTCCCATTGTTAGAGCCTCCTGCCCATGATATAGTAGACAACATACACATGGCCAGTACGTTCATAAAAAGTGCTCTAATTTACGTCGTTACCTAGCAACGCACTAATACTACTACCACAGATAGAACAATGAGACAGATATACAGACTACTTTAAAAAATGGATATGGCCTAGATGGCGCTGCCAATGCTGTCACAGATGCTATAATGGCACAGATACAAAGATGAGTCCTCTAACTATCTATCTCTATGGCCTGTTGTTCACACACGTATCTGCCCTCTCATTGGCTAGAATGGTCCCACCTGATCTCGCTTCCTCCTGCCTGCCTTCCATCTGTGAGTACAACATGTATTTCCATTGTTAGTGCGGTCACATGTCTATCTTGTCACTATAGTCAGAAAGGAAGAGGCGAAGCAAGGGATAACTGAGTACAAAATCTGACTTCTCCAGCAGGTGGCTATTTTTCGCTCACTAAGCGAGTTGTTTTTGTATGGAGGTCAATGAGAGAGTGTCGAATTTGGTAAACCAAAAATGGAATGGCTTATTTGCTTCGTGTGGCTTATTTGATCAAATATAAGTTTCATAATACTTAGGTTGTTATGAGTGTAGGACACGTGACATCCCGGAAACTTTTAGAAAAAATACTTTATATCGGAGTTGTGCCTGTTGTCACACTCGTATCTGCCCTCTCATTGGCTAGAATGGTCCCACCTGATCTTGCCTCCTCCCGATTGCCTACCATGTTTGAAGACATATATTTTCATTGTTAGAGTGGCCAATGGAGTGTCTGGACAATATAATGGATAATCTGTGATATAATAGACGATATTTGGTTTAGTCTAGTCCATTGACTGAATTTAACAAAGTATGGACAGCGTTTGTGTACTTTACGGTTTCACATTTGTATTTTCCTTCAATCAGTGTGGTGTTTTGTATGATTGACAAACCTCCTCATGAAAATAGCCAATCGTAGTTGATTATAGGAGGGTACAATTTATTTTCCGCTAACGACTCCTGGAAGATAAACCTAAATATTAGAAAATACTGTAGCCACTTCGAAACCAACTTCCAATGAAAACACACTATTATTCATGATATGGATTCTACAGATAATTATTTTAATTCACATTGGGTGACAAATCCTCTGATCCAGGTAAGGAGAATGGCTGCCTGTCTCAAATGTCAGTTCGCTAGATTAGATTTGGCTAAATTCGACTAGCTAGCTACCGGTAGTTGATGAACTATAGCTAAATGCGCTGTCCAATATATTGTTGTCATTCAGTAACTAAATGGAAATTGTCATATCAATGGCAAACTAGATAATCGGATCATGATGATGATCCCCCATTGCCAGGAAGACAACATTGCTACTCCCACCTACTACAACCAGTGTAATCCCCTATGTTTAGCAAATATAGGCTCTCATCCTAGTTGTGTGTGTGTGTGTGTGTGTGTGTGTGTCTGTGTCTGTGTCTGTGTCTGTGTCTGTGTGTCTGTGTGTCTCCTATCTTCAGGCTTATCTCACTCTTGACCAGAACCTGCCAGTGCCACAGTTAACGTTCCCCCTCCAGGCCAACTCCTCCCTTAAATGAGAATGTCTCTGGCCCAGAGAGTCTTCCTGTCCTGGACCTTCACCCTCATCTTCCTCATCATGCTGGTCCTCAAACTGGACTCCAAGATCCACTGGAACTGGTTCCTCATCTTCCTCCCTGTATGGACATTTGACACCATTCTCATCCTCATGCTGGTGGTGAAGATGGCGGGTCAGTGCAAGCCCGGCTATGATCCGCGGGGCGACCAGCAGAAATTGCGGCAGAGGGTGTCGTACCTGGTGGCAATGCTGCTGAAGCTGGGCTTCTGTCTGACGCTGTGCGCCCGGTTGGAGAGGCTGACGGACATCTGGCTCAGCGTGGTGTGTGTCCCCCTCTGGGCCCTGCTGGTCGGGGCCATGGTAAAGGTTGGCTGCAATGTCTTTCACTACCGGAGAGACTGAGAGGATGGAGAGGGAGAAAGATGGAGATTGATTTTATTTACTCCGTCTAAAGACTGCAAGTGAGTCTGTAAGGGAGGTGAATGGGAGATTATTGTAATCCACTGCAGGAGAAACTGAACTGAAAAGGATGGAGATGAAGATAAGAAATGGATTGGTTTATTTTCACTACAGCAGAGACTGAAAGAAGCTCAGCTATAATTAAAATACATTTGCATCTGACTGGAAGTGTGCAGAGACGTTTTCGTGTTTCTACAGAAAATTGTACAAAAATACATTTACTTGAAGAACAGTGCAGATGCAAAGTTTGGTAACATAATTACATTTTGTGCTGTTTGTGCTGGCATTCGATTACCAAACTTTGCATCTGCACTGTTTTTCAAATATGTGTGTGGGATTCAGTGATAATGGACTCATTTGATGCTCCAGTGGATAAGTATTCTGCCGTGTGAGATTTGAGACGTGTTGGTTGAGAATTCAAGGTATTCATAAGCAGACTCGAACCCTTGCTCTCCTGACACAGACTGACTTGTCTGTGCATGTGCCTGTGTTATCCTCTGAAAACTGGGACAGTTAGGTCCAATGGGTTTATATGTGAACATTGGTATTGATTATGTTTCTTTGAAGTGTGATAAGGATCTGTTTTCCCTTGGCGACCATGAAGAAACACACATAAATCATGAGATATATAAAATTCCTCTACTTTGCTGAAGTTTTCAAAGATCTGACTGAGTTGGACTGGTGAAAGCAGTATGACTGATTATACAACAGTATGTCCCTGCTTTAATTTATCCAATCACATGACTACCTCAAAGAAGGGAGGATGTGTACATGATCTATGTTTTGGAACATGGCTCTGAGTCTGATATGAAAATAATGACATAACTGGTAACCCGACCCAATCCAGAGAGGATAGAGGGAGGGATTGCCTGCCCTCCGGGGTGTTGTGTACGAGGTCACTGGTGACTCGGAGACAGGACTTGGACTGTTACTGGGTCGTTCCACGAAATTAGTGCCTTTTGCGTTCCTTTGATATTTGAAGTAGAAATTGTGCACCAATATTGTATTTAAAAGCCTGTTATATTGAATTGCCCATTAATATAGAACACATGGAGAATTCAATCAATCAGATTTTCTATTTGAATAAAGACTTGATAAAGTGCCAAAATTCAGCATTTTTACATGTCCCTCTGTGACATCCAGGAAGATTTTATCTCACTTAACCCCAAAATCTCCATGTTTTTACCATCATTGTAAAGCCCTAGTTAGGGAGTGAACGTTATTTATAATAAGGGTTACATGGAGAAAATCGGACCTCTGAAATTAAAATGGATGGCCCTTTGTTCAGCTAAATATATTTTACATAAACCCTCCCTGAATGCTGGAAAAAAAACAAGTGACCCTATACCCAAAATAATAATTAAAAAAAGTGGATAGCAGAGAACATGTCTACCGTTTACCCTCACTTCTTGGACAGTCCAGAGCCTTACAGTGCCTTCAGAAAGTATTCACACCCCTTGTTGTGTTACAGCCTGAATTTAAAATGGATTAAACTGAGATTTTTTTGGTCACTGGCCTACACACAATACCCCATAATGTCAAAGTGGAATTATGTTTGTAATTTCATTAACAAATTAATAACAAATTAAAAGCTGAAATGTCTTGAGTCAATAAGTATTCAACCCCTTTGTTATGCAAGCCTAAATAAGTTCAGGAGTAAAAATGTGCTTAACAGGTCACATAATAAGTTGCATGGACTCACTCTGTGTGCAATAATAGTGTTTAACATGATTTTTGAATGAATATCTCATCTCTGTACCCCACACATACAATTATCTGTAAGGTCCATCAGTCGAGCAGTGAATTTCAAACACAAATTCAAGCACAAAGACCAGGGATGTTTTCCAATGCCTCACAAAGAAGGGCACCTGTTGGTAGATGGGTGAAGGAAAAAAAAAAAGCAGACATTGAATATCCCTTTGAGAATGGTGAAGTTATTAATTACACTTTGGATGGTGTATCAATACACCCAGTCACTACAAAGATACAGGCGTCCTTCCTAACTCAGTTGCCGGAGAGGAAGGAAACTGCTCAGAGATTTTACCATGAGGCCAATGGTGACTTTAAAACAGTTAAAGACTTTAACGTCTTTGATAGGAGAAAACTGAGGATGGATCAACAACATTTTAGTTACTCCACAATACTAACCTAATTGACAGTGGGAAAAGAAGGAAGCCTGTGCAGAATAAAAATATTCCAAAACATGCATCCTGTTCGCAACAAGGCACTAAAGTAATACTGCAGAAAATGTGGCAAAGCAATTCACTTTTTGTCCTAAAGTGTTAGGTTTGGGGCAAACCCAATATAACACATTACTGAGTCCCACTCTCCATATTTTCAAGCATAGTGGTGGCTGCATCATGCTATATGTACAGTACCAGTCAAAAGTTTGGACACACCTTCAAGGGTTTTTCTTTATTTTTGCTAAGACATCAAAACTATGAAATAACACACATGGAATCATGTAGTAACCAAAAAAGTGTTAAACAAATCAAAATATACAGCTCTGGAAAAATTAAGAGACCACTGCAAAATTATCAGTTTCTCTGGTTTTACTATTTATAGGTATGTGTTTGGGTAAAAATAACATTTTTATTTTATTCTATAAACTACTGACAACATTTCCTACAAATTCCCCCCAAAAACATTGTAATTTAGAGCATTTATTTGCAGAAAACGACAACTGGTCAAAATAACAAAAAAGATGCAGTGTTGTCAGACCTCGAATAATGCAAAGAAAATAAGTTCATGTTCATTTTTAAACAACACAATACTAATGTTTTAACTTAGGACGAGTTAAGAAATCAATATTTGGTGGAATAACCCTGATTTTCAATCACAGCTTTCATGTGTCTTGGCATGCTCGCCACCAGTCTTTCACATTGATGTTGGGTGACTTTATGCAACTCCTGGCGCAAAAATTCAAGCAGCTCAGCTTTGTTTAATGGCTTGTGACCATCCATCGTCCTCTTGATCACATTCCAGAAGTTTTCAATGGGGTTCAGGTCTGGAGATTGGGCTGGACAGGGTCTTGATCTGGTGGTCCTCCATCCACACCTTGATTGACCTGGCTGTGTGGCATGGTAAACTGTCCTGCTGGAAAAACCAATCCTCAGAGTTGGGGAACAATGTCAGAGCAAAAGGAAGCAAGTTTTCTTCCAGGACAACCTTGTACGTGGCTTGATTCATGCGTCCTTCACAAAGACAAATCTGCCCGATTCCAGCCTTGCTGAAGCACCCCCAGATCATCACCGATCCTCCACCAAATTTCAGTGGGTGCGAGACGCTGTGGCTTGTAGGCCTCTCCAGGTCTCCGTCTAACCATTAGATGACCAGGTGTTGGGCAAAGCTGAAAATTGGACTCATCAGAGAAGATGACCTTACTCCAGTCCTCTACGGTCCAATCCTTATGGTCTTTTGCAAACATCAGCCTGGCTCTTCTTTGCTTCTCATTGATGAAGGGCTTTTTTCTAGCTTTGCACGACTTCAGCCCTGCCCCTAGGAGCCTGTTTCGAACCGTCCTCGCCGTGCACTTCACCCCAGCTGCCGTTTGCCATTCTTTTTGTAGGTCACTTGATGTCATCCTACAGTTGTTGAGTGACATTGGAATGAGTTGGCGGTCATCCCGGTCAGTAGAGGGTCGTTTTCACCCTCTGCCGGTCTGTAGCTTTGTTGTCCCCAATGTCTGCTACTTTATTGTCCCCAATGTCTGCTGCTTGACCTTGTTCTTATGAACTACTGTCTTTGAAATGTTAAGGATGGAAGCAACCTGACGCTCACTGTATCCCTCTGCCAGTAAAGCCAGAATTGAACCCTTCTTTTCCTCACTCAAAACTTTCCTTTTCAACTCTTTTGGCATGGTCAATAGTTATTTTTTGGATTAATATTACTTTTGAGGTACTATTAGCACAGTTTTTTTACCATCCAGCTGGTCCTATTGCAAGAGGATAGTGATGACCACAGCAGTGGTTTTTATACTTTTCCTCATTAAATAAGATTTGGTTCAGGTGATCACCTAATCAGTACCTAATTCAGTAGAATGAGGTGTGCCTGTGTTGGAATTCAACAGACACTGGAATGGAATGGCTGTCATACATGTAGAGATGCTGATTTAAGAAACATTTGCAGTGGTCTCTTAATTTTTTCCACAGCTGTATTTTATATTTGAGATTTTTCAAATAGCCACCCTTTGCCTTGATGACAGCTCTGAAGGCACTGTAGATATGCAGTTTTAGAAACTGTTCTTCGTCCTGTAAGCATTACATGGCAACGCAGGAATTTTGATATCAAAAAGTTGTGGGTTCACATACCACAATGGACAAGAGTAGTGGTGGAAAGATCTTCTTTATAGTAAAAGCATTGCATGAATCTATCATTGTATTTGCAGGCACGAGAAAAAATAGCAGTTTATAAACATTTAATGCAATTCTGTCATTTTACATATTAGTAGAATATTTTTTAATACCACACAAATTACTGAAATTACATGCTAAGAATGGACAGAGAGATAGGCCTGTGTGTACATGTTATCATATTTCTCCAATGCCAAATCACTGTGTCTTGTTTGCAACGAAACTGTCCCTGTTTGCAAATAATTAAATCTGAGACGTCATTAAGAATCTGAACATGGTACTTTCAAAAGTTAGGCCTACCGTTCCACCCCAGACAAAGTAGGTCTACCGACGCAGAAAAATCTAAGCTTTAACTGCTGGCTACTCTTCTTCCGTGGCTTAGTCCAATGAGAGACGGTCACAAGTGTTTCCCTAAAAGCTGTCTGGGTTTAAACTATTCACTTCTATTGTACAGAAAGTGAATAGCTTAATCAATTGATAGTAACAGAATTAGATTACTTCCCAAGTAAAGTCTATTTTTTGTCTCCTCGGCTATAGAAGGTTGTAGCTCAACCTCTGAATGTCAAATAAATGAAACGATGAAATGATATCCCCATATGCATCAGCGTCACATCTTTCCCAGGTATTTTACAGCTTGTTTCTAGCATAAAGCATCACGGACCAAAGCGCTGTTATAGATCACTTTATATAATCAGATCCATTTTATTTTCTTCAGTCTTAAGCTAACAAGGGCTAGGCCTGTGCTTTTTACCATTTTCTTTAATAAAAGGTAGGCCTATGGCATACCCCCTCAATTCGAGTCTTGGTTTTAACTTAACAGCCCTTCACTGACACGGAGTTAGGCTATCTAAAGAGTGTATGATGGGTGGAGGAATTGATTGACAAATCTATGGATATAGCAGCCTATAGCCTAATTGCATCTGTCAAACAGGTAGGCCTACCTCTTATTTCTTAAATAGGAAGAAATGGGCTCCAACACAAAGCCCACTTGTTGTTAGTGAAGTCTAATTAAAATGAAGACGTTGAAATGAATTATGTCTACTCGAATTTGCCTACTTTCAGCCCCATGTGCTGTCCATTTCCGATTGACAGTGCTGCGGCTGCTGCTTTAAGTTTCAGCACCACAATGTAAGTTACTTGAATCTGGCTTATTGTGAGTTCAATAACTCTGATAATACATCATGAGCAAGAAACATATTGTTTTAAATAAAATAAATTATAGTAGTAGCAAGCTATCAAAGCAGTCCTCCTCATCTTTGCGCTCTGCTGCTCAAACTGAACAGAACGTAGGCTATAGGCTAGTCCGACCGAAAGTGCCTTTGAACAGGGTATGGTAGAAGGTGCCAGGCGCACCTTGTGTCAAGAACTACAATGCTGCTGGGTCTTTCTTGCTCAACAGTTTCCCGTGTGTATCAATAATGGTCCACCACCCAATGGACATCCAGCCAACTTGACACAACTGTGGGAAGCATTGGAGTCAACATGGGCCAGCATCCCTGTGGAACATTTTCGACACCTTGTAAAGTCCATGCCCCAACGAATTGAGGCTGTTCTGAAGGCAAAAGGGGGAAGGTGTTCCTAATGTTTGGTATACTCAGTGTATAGCCTAATAAGCAACTAATTCTAAAACAGTCAGATATATGACATTTCATCAATTACGAATTACATGACCCTCCCCTAGACTAGATTTTTAAAATACTAAACCCTCCCCTTGACTGAAATTGAAAAAGCATAACCCTCCCCCATTTTCCTCCAGGTAACCATTCTGTAAATTTCGATCTATCCCTTATTTTGTTGCTTTGACAAAGTCATATCTGAAGATTATTATTTATTTCATATGATTAGTGATTCATAAAAAATTTTAAACATTGAACATCTAATAGTCAAATCATAGTGTAAATGCCGGTGAGCTGGTTCTACTCTTTCTGGCCATTTTCTGGTGTTTAGTGGTGTAAAACTGAATGGGTCAAGCGTAACACTTCAACCCTGTTACCCATAGATAGACAGGCTAGAATTGCCCCTCCCTGTTGCATACAACAAGCTTCCATTCCCTGTCACATAGGGAGTTATGGCTGATTTAAGATGGAATTGTTAACCCTGTTACTTTATTTGGCACTTAATATAGTATTGAGATGGGAAAACTTGTTTTTCATTAAGTTGAACATTTCTTCTTTATGACAGAATGTTAACATTTGGTGAAATCAAAGTTATTTTTCACCAATTACACATCTCAAAAGGCACCGAATTGGTGGAACGATTCCTACTGTTACTGGCAACCAGGGAATCAGGGTTAGAAAGGGATCTATAACCATATTCACTCCATGTTGTCTTCTGTGATATTTAGTTGTGTTTGCTAAGGCAGAGTTTCTCAATCTATTCCTGTGGCACACCCAGGAGGGTGCATGTTTTTTTTGCTTTAGTCCAGCACTAACACACCTGATTCGACTAAGCAAGGAATCATCAAGCCCTATTAGCAGAATAAGGCTAATGCTGGGTTAGAACCAAACTGTGCATCCATTTAGAGTCCCACAGGAATGGACTGAGAAATACTGGCTGGGGTGTGCCTGGTTTGACAACTCTTCTTAGAACATTCCCTTATTTACCCTTAACGGGCTACTGCCAAACTCATACGCATGAACACGGATGAAATCATGTGACGTAGATCATTGTCAGCTTTTGTCCGTCAAAAGTACAACTCAAGTCAACTATTTTCAGACGAGTTTGTCTGCCAAAAGAGGACCATTTGTGCCTTTTTTGTCAGAGAATCACCATCCATTGTCATTCATCTGGGAACGGATGACTCCCATTGAAAATGCAATGGCTCCATCCGAAATTCTCAGACACAAAATCCCATTGTCGGCAGCCTTACACCTATCAGGTTCCATCAGATCTGCAGACACTGAAGGAGATCTGGGATGTTCCTGGTCATGGCTTTGTCTGTTGGGCCCATGGTATGTGTTGGGAGTTTCACTTGAAATGTACAGTGAGCTCCAAAAGTATTGGGACAGTGACATAATTTTTGTTGTTTTGGTTCTGTACTCCAGCAGAGCCAGCAATTTCCATATTGGGTGAACCGTTTAGAGATTACAGCACTTTCTGTACATAGTCCCCCCATTGTAGGGGACCAAAAGTATTGGGATAAATTCAGTTATATGTGTATTAAAGTAGTCAAAAGTCTAGTATTTGGTCCCATATTCCTAGCACGCAATGATTACATCAAGCTAGAAGCATAAATATTATACCTCCAAGGCATGCTAACCTCTCACCATTACAATAACAGGCGAGGTTAGCATTTTGTGGGGGGGGGGGGTATGATATTTGTGCATCTAACTTTCTTTTTACTAGACTTTTTACTGCGGCGCTATCCGTGCAGTAAAACAGAATGTAAGCTCGCAAGACTTCCGGATGGTTGTACAAGGTTAAAGGGCATTTCTGCCACCTTTCAACCTCATATTCATCATCTCCAGCACCAAACCAGTGTCTACATATGTGAAAACAGCAAATCAAATCAAATTTTATTTGTCACATACACGCGTTTAGCAGATGTTATAACGGGTGTAGCGAAATGCTTATGCTTCTAGCTCCGACAGTGCAGTAATATCTAACAATTACACAACATATACCCAATACACACCAAAAAGTAAGGAATGGGATTTAAGAATATATACATATATGGACAAGCAATGACAGAAAAATATTATAGAATAGAATGCAGTATATACATATGAGATGAGTAGTGCAAGATATGTAAACATTATTAAAGTGACTAGTGTTCCATTTCTTAAAGTGGCCAGTGATTTCAATAGGTAGCAGCAGCCTCTAATGTGCTAGTGATGGCTATTTAACAGTCTAATGGCCTTGAGATAGAAGCTGTTTTTAATTATCTCGGTCCCAGCTTTGATGCACCTGTACTGACCTCGCCTTCTGGATGATAGCGGGGTGAACAGGCAGTGGCTCGGGTGGTTGATGTCCTTGATGATCTTTTTGGCCTTCCTGTGACATCGGGTGCTGTATGTGTCTTGGAGGACGGGTAGTTTGCCCCCGGTAATGCGTTCGGCAGACCGCACCACCCTCTGGAGAGCCCTGTGATTGTGGGCGGTGCAGTTGCCGTACCAGGCGGTGATACAGCCCGACAGGATGCTCTCAATTGTGCATCTGTAAATGTTTGTGAGGGTTTTAGGTGATAAGCCATATTTCTTCAGCCTCCTGAGGTTGAAGAGGCTCTGTTGCGCCTTCTTCACCACACTGTCTGCGTGGGTGAACCATTTCAGTTTGTCGGTGATGTGTACGCCAAGGAACTTTAAGGTTTCCACCTTCTCCACTGCGGTCCCGTCGTTGTGGATAGGGGGGTGCACCCTCTGCTGTTTCCTGAAGTCCACGATCATCTCCTTTGTTTTGTTGATGTTGAGTGAGAGGTTATTTTCCTGCCACCACACTCCCAGAGCCCTCACCTCCTCCATGTAGGCGGTCTCGTCATTGTTGGTAATCAAGTCTACTACTGTTGTGTCGTCTGCAAACTTGATGATTGAGGTGGAGGCGTGCTTGGCCATGCAGTCATGGGTGAACAGGGAGTACAGGAGGGGGCTGAGCACGCACCCTTGTGGGGCCCCAGTGTTGAGGATCAGCGAAGTGGAGATGTTGTTTCCTACCTTCACCACCTGGGGGCGGCCCGTCAGGAAGTCCAGGACCCAGTTGCACAGGGCGGGGTTCAGACCCAGGGCCTCGAGCTTAATGATGAGCTTGGAGGGTACTATGGTGTTGAATGCTGAGCTATAGTCAATGAACAGCATTCTTAAATAGGTATTCCTCTTGTCCAGATGGGATAGGGCAGTGTGCAGGCAATTGCATCGTCTGTGGATCTATTGGGGCGGTAAGCAAATTGAAGTGGGTCTAGGGTGACAGGTAAAGTAGAGGTGATATGATCCTTGACTAGTCTCTCAAAGCACTTCATGATGACAGAGGTGAGTGCTACAGGGCGATAGTCATTTAGTTCAGTTACATTTGCTTTCTTGGGTACAGGAACAATGGTGGCCATCTTGAAGCATGTGGGAACAGCAGACTGGGAAAGGGAGAGATTAAATATGTCCATGAACACACCAGCTAGCTGGTCTGCGCATGCTCTGAGGACGCGGCTAGGGATGCCGTCTGGGCCGGAAGCCTTGCGGGGGTTAACATGCTTAAATGTCTTAATCACGTCGGCCATGGAGAAGGAGAGGCCACAGTCCTTGGTAGTGGGTCTCGTCAGTGGCACTGTGTTATCCTCAAAGCGGGCGAAGAAGGTGTTTAGCTTGTCTGGAAGCGAGACGTCGGTGTCGGCGACGTGGCTGGTTTTCTT
Organism: Coregonus clupeaformis; assembly: GCF_020615455.1. Taxonomy (NCBI): domain Eukaryota; kingdom Metazoa; phylum Chordata; class Actinopteri; order Salmoniformes; family Salmonidae; genus Coregonus; species Coregonus clupeaformis. The sequence goes on along the minus strand of NC_059210.1, from coordinate 47,221,258 downwards.
TTTGTAGTCCGTGATTGTCTGTAGACCCTGCCACATACGTCTCATGTCTGAGCCGTTGAATTGCGACTCCACTTTGTCTCTATACTGATGTTTTGCCAGTTTAATTGCCTTGTGGAGTGAGTAGCTACACTGTTTGTATTCTGCCATATTCCCAGTCACCTTGCCATGGTTGAATGCGGTGGTTCGCGCTTTCAGATTTGCGCGAATGCTGCCGTCTATCCACGGTTTCTGGTTAGGGTAGGTTTTAATAGTCACAGTGGGCACAACATCACCTATACACTTCCTGATTAACTCTGTCACCGTTTCAGTGTATATGTCTAAATTATTTTCGGAAGCTACCCTGAACATATCCCAGTCTGCGTGATCAAAACAATCTTGAAGCGTGGATTCCGATTGGTCAGACCAACGTTGAATAGTCCTTAGCACGGGTGAGTCGTTAATCATGAAATACACACCTCCGCCCTTCTGCTTCCCGGAGAGATATTTATTCCTGTCTGCGCGATGAACTGAGAACCCATCTGGCTGGACCGATTTTGACAGAATATCCCAAGAGAGCCATGTTTCCGTGAAACAGAGTATGTTACAGGCCTTGATGTCTCTCTGAAAAGAAATCCTTGCCCGTACGTAGTTCGTCGACTTTGTTAACCAAAGATTGAAGATTAGCGAGTAGAATACTTGGAAGCAGTGGGTGGTGTGCGCGCCTCCTAAGTCGGACCAGCAGGCCGCTCCGAGTGCCTCTCCTCCGCCGGCGATATTTTGGGTCAGCCGCTGGAATCAGTTCTGTTGGCCTGGGGATAGCAAACAAAGGATCTGCTTCGGGAAAGTCGTATTCCTGGTCGTAATGCTGGTGAGTTACCGCCGCTCTGATATCCAATAGTTTTTCCCGGCTGTATGTAATGATGCAAAACACTTTCTGAGCTAATAATGTAAAAAAATTATACATAAAAAAAACAAAATACTGCAAAGTTTCCTAAGAGCTAGTCGCGAGGCCGCCATCTTCGTCGGCGCCAGATGTTAGTCTGCACGTTTCTATGATCTGTGGATAAAAAGATAAGGGGACAAAATGCTTCACTGTGACATCACAGGGTAGGATCTAGTTTCTTGCTCCCCAAGTCACCGCAAATCTCATGGAACTTTTTTACTTTATATTTATTTTCAACAAAACATAGCAATGCGCCGTTTTTACATATGTTGGCATTGGTATTTGGTATTTGATTAGGATCCCCATTAGCTGTTGCAAAAGCAGCATCTACTCTTCCTGGGGTCCACACAAAACATGAAACATGACATAATACAGAACATTAATAGACAAAAACAGCTCAAGGACAGAACTACATCAATTAAAAAATAATTTAAAAACGCACACGTAGCCTACATATCAATACATAAACACAAACTATCTACGTAAAATAGGGGAGAAGAGTTGTGCCGTGAGGTGTTGCTTTATCTGTTTTTTTAAACCAGGTTTCCTGTTCATTTTAGCAATATGAGATGGAACGGAGTTCCATGCAATAATGGCTCTATATAATACTGTACGCTTTCTTGAATTTGTTCTGGATTTGGGGACTGTGAAAAGACCCCTGGTGGCATGTCTGGTGGGGTAAGTTTATGTGTCAGAGCTATGTGTAAGTTGACTATGCAAACAATTTGGGATTTTCTACACGTTTCTTATAAAAATAAGAAGTGATGCAGTCAGTCTCTCCTCAACTCTTAGCCAAGAGAGACTGGCATGCATAGTATTTATATCAGCCCTCTGATTACAATGAAGAGCAAGACGTGCCGCTCTGTTCTGGGCCAGCTGCAGCTTTCATAGGTCTTTCCTTGCAGCACTCGACTGGACAATAATCAAGATAAGACAAAACTAGAGCCTGCAGGACTTGCTTTTTGGAATGTGGTGTCAAAAAAGCAGAGCATCTCTTTATTACGGACAGACCTCTCCCCATCTTTACAACCATTTAATCTATATGTTTCGACCATGACAGTTTACAATCTAAGGTAACGGCAAGTAATTTAGTCTCCTCAACTTGTTCAACAGCCACAGCCATAATGACACTGGAGATAATGAAAATGAGGTTGAAAAGTGGTGGAGTTGCCCTTTAACAGACGTGCATTCTGTAAATAAAATCGAACTACACTATTTTGATGATTGGTGAATTCAGTGAATGTGTGTGATCGGAGCTGGGGTCAATTCATTTTTCAACTTAGTCAATTGAGAATGAGCACAATGAATAAGAGACCATTGTAATATTAGGAACCTTTTATTGAGAGGTTCTGGTCAAAGTATAAATCACACTACCAAGTCTTAATCTTAGGAAATAAAAGGTATTTACAAGAGTTTCTCACATACATCTGAACAAAAAATACAGAAAATGATAAATAAGTTATATGGAAAATAAAACTTGTCTTACAAAAAATATATGCATTTCTGTATACATTTTCGCACATCAGTACTGGTACATCCATACTGTACAGATTCGGTACGTATCATTTACAGCCCTGTGTTGAATCATACATGTAAGCCTGGTCCAAAAACAACCCCTAGCTGAGCCCTTCAGTGTTGGCAGAACTGAAGTGCCTGGATAGGTATAAGGAACGTGGTAAAAGCTCCCCATAGCATACAGGCCGGGTAGTTCTCAATTTAAAATAGACCCCTATCCCCTACTACCCACTTCTGTATAGTCTAGTGTAGACTTTAAGGGATTGGGCGTTCGAGTCAATTTGAAATTCTGTCTAGATGGGGCGCCATATTGCCAAAGTACACCAATCCGGTCCCGTCAGATCTGCAAACTTCAAAGAGGGAAAGACTAGGAGAAGACAAAGGAACTAAGGGGCTGTTTTGGGACTGAGCCGTATAGTACCTAGAGTAGGTGCTTTAAGAGAATAGTGTAGCTAAGTAGTGCATAGGCACTAACGCACAGGTCACACAACGGTTTTCATATAAAGAACCTACGTACATTCACTAACAAATGTGACGTGAGCTACTTAGCGTACATGCTTACTTTAGCCCTCTTCAGATGCTATGAAATGAATCCTTCCTTCCTCGGATCTGATGCTGACATGACTGTGTTGGTGTGAGCTACGTGGTGTAACATTTGCTTTTACCTACCCAACTGTGTTAGATCAGTGATTACTTCAAGGAAAGGAGGAAGGAAGAAAGGATACATTTAGAAAGTTTTCGAACAGGGTTAGGTCCCAGATCTGTATGTGCTTTAGCCAATTCAACTCCTCTGTATATGTACTATGGCATGACAATGATAGTATGGCTGAAGCAGCAACCGATCTGGGAGCAGGCTAAGTAAGAGAGAGAAAACGACACATCTACACATTCATAATAAAAAGGCTTTCTGCTGTGCATGTGTGGTGTGTGGTTTCAGGGGGTGTTTTAAGGAGTGCTGCGGCCGTTTGTCCTGGAAAGGAACTGCAGGTTTGGTGTGTGTCGTGTCCTTTACTTTTGGTCCTTTAGAGGGCGCTAGCGTCCGGCTCTCAGACTTGGAGAGAGCGCCTCGACAGTCACTGTGGTGGTGAGACTTGTCTGCCAGGGAGAGGGGCGGGGCTTGAAATGCCTCCATAGGCTTAAAGAGGTCAAAGGTTACGAGCGTCCGTGGGGGTTTGTGGTCCGAAGGGGGGCAGCTAGGGGCAGAGGGCGGTTTCTTCCTTTCCTCCTTATGGTTGACCCCTCTTTCCCTCTTCCCCTCCTTCTTCACATGTGAGGGTGTGTGTCTAGAAGTGACAGCCTTCCCATCTTCCTCTCTCCCTGGCTTGGTGTGTGAAGTGTGTATGGATGGGTTACCCTCTTTACCCTCCCTATACCCGTTTCTCTCCTTCTTTCCATGTGAGGGTTTGTGTCTATGTGTGCTACTCTCTCTGCCCTCCTCTCTCTCTTGCCGTGTGTGTGACTGTGTACCACTACCACCTCTGTCCCGGTCTCGTTCCTTCTTGATTTGAGGCGGTGTCTTTGAGGCTGTGTCTGTTTCCCTCACTCCCTTCTCCTCCCTCTGGGTGTGTTGGGATGGATGTGTGTGTTTCCTCTCCTCTTTTGCCCTCTCCTCATCCTCCTTTTTCCTAATGGGTGGAGACGTCTGTGTTTGTGTGGTGCTTTCCATCACACTCTCATCTTTCCCCTTCACTTTCTCTCCATCTTTCCCTCTCTCCCTTTCTCTGTCCCCATCTTTTACCTTCTCTTTCTTCTCCTTCTCTTTCACTCTCTCCTTCTTCTCTTTATCTTTCACCCTCTCTACTTTCTCCCTCTCTTTTCCATCTTTCTCTAAATCTTTCCCCTTCACTTTCTCTCGCTCTTTCTTGACTTGTGGTGGTGTTTGTGTGGCTGTGTTACCATCCTTTCCACTCTCTCTTTCTTTCTGGACTTGTGGAGGTGTCTTGTGGTGTCTTCCTTCCTCCTCTCTCTCTATCCCAGCCTGCTGTGAAGCCTTTGAGAGTTCCCTATCTTCTCTATCTCCCTCTCCCTCCATATGCACTTCTGGCTGCATCTGTGTGGGTATACTGCCATCTCTTGCTCCTTTTCTCTCCATCTCTTCTATCTTGTGATGCTCGTCAACCTCCTTTCTCTCCTTGACTTCCAGTAGTGTCTCTGTGAGTGGGTTCCCTTCCTCCCTCTCCTCCTCGACTAAAGGTAATGTCAGTGTAGGTGTACAGCCTCCTCTCTCCCCTCCTTTCTCCTCCTCTGTGTCGTCTTCCTCCTTGCAAACTAGTGGCGGCTCCTGTACGGGCATCCTTTCCCCTCCCTCTTCCTCAGTCTTCACCTGCGTCCGTGGCTGTGTAGGATTGTCCTCCTTTTTCCCCCACTCCTCCTCCTCACTCTCCTCTGTTTCTTCCTCCTCCTCTATGACTTGACTTGTTGCCCTTGTAGAAGTACAGCTCTCCTCCTCCCTCTCTTGATCCAGGTGGTATTGTCTGAGGCGGATGTGCCAGGCCAGGCTGCAGACAGCAGACACAGTCTTGAACTGATGCACCACTCCCCTGGGGATGAAGTAGATGTCGTTGTGGTAGAGCTGGATACGGGCGTAGCGGATGCCCTCTCTCCTCAGCTGGTTTAGCTTGGCATCATCTATCCACTGCACACACTACGGAGGGGGAGAGTGGGAGGAGAGGAGAATGAGAGGGAGGAAAGGGGAAGGGGAGAGGGGGAGGAAAGGGGAAGAGAAGAGAGAGCAGAAAGGGGCAGTAGAGGATATTATTCTGTTGGTTAAAGCCACCATTCACACACAATCATTGGTTAATAATCTGTTCTAAGGATCCATGTAGAATCCATTGATCTCAGACGTACCTGTGAGAGGGGTGGTTCGTACAGGTCTAGCTGGAGCCTCTGGACCACCTCGGGGAAATCTCCAGCGTGGAAACACACCACGTCTTTGGTTACCCTGGCAGGAGCATCACTACAGAGAGACAGTGGAGAGAGAGACTGTCATAAAGAGGAGCTCAGGTGTGTACAGGTACGGAAGGGGGGTGTATGTGTGTATACACTAGGTCAGGGCTACAGAGACCAGGTGTGTACCCACCCCTCTCTGCAGCGCACGGCCTTGAGCACCCCCACGGCGGCAGTGGTCTGTCTCTCGAAGCCCTGTCCGATGTGGTCGGCGTGGGCTCTGGTCCGGTCCTCAAATAGCATCTCCCTGGGCTCGCTGGCCCGCGGCAGGTACTGCAGGTTCTTGATCTCATTGGTCGACCTGGAACAGGGGGAAATATAAATGTACCTTTAAAGTAAAAACAAAATGCCAAAGGACGTGGCATGAGGATACCACAGACTGCTTTATTGTCGTGTCAGATATTAAGTCGAAGGTCTTATGTCATGTTGGTGGCTTGCTGCCATGCCTTGGTTCTTGTCCCTAGTAAACCTAGACCTAAAGCAATCTTTTCACTATGGTGGACAAACAAAACCAAGCAACGCACCTCTTCCTCTTGAAGGGGGACTTGGGAATGTCAGCCACAGGGATCATCTGTTCCCCTGGTCTGACCCACATGATGGGTCCGTCGTCACTCTCTGTGGGGCTCCGCAGGCGCAGGCTGGAGAACGTGCCCCAGGGCAGGGTACGCTGGGACCACACAGACACATAATTACATATCAGCTCATTTACTGTTATATATTTACGCCTGTTATTTCAGTTTATTTTATGTGCAAATAAACAAAAGTAGAATGTCACAGTGCTGATGAAATTACACTAAAACACTCTCTCAGACACACACTCTAAACCAACCTCTAGGAAGGGAGATTCCTCCAGCATGTTGATGAACTCAGGGAAGTAGTCTCCCACCTCCTCGTCCACAGCCCCCACCAGGCTGACCTGCCGCATGGCCCCCGCACGGTATGTCCCCTGGGAGTAGGTACGCTTCACCTGGGGGCAGAGACACGGGGGAGACAGGTTAGAATATTTTTGCTGATGATGATGATGTAGCTGGTGACACTTTGCTTCTTGAAAGTCCAATATCTTTTTAAAAAACTTGACTGCTGACATGCAAAACATTTTGGGACTGTATCAACAGTGGATTAATTGTAAAAATACCATCGCATTTTTGGCTCTGCTGATGGTTTTGTCAGGGAAAATGTTGCGTTGTGTGCCCACTCTGGTCTAGCCAGCGGGTCGCGGATGCAGTGCGGGTGAGCTACCTACATGATGAGATTATTATGGACAAGAGCTAGATTGTTTTTGTTTGTCGGCGGCCAGGTGTCTATCATAATGTCACCAGAATAAGACCCTCAATATGTTGGAGAGGAGCATCGAGCTCATCGGCGTGCACTTTCGCCACCCTGTGGGGTTCGTCATGACTTATTTCAGCTGTGGCCTGGTGCGCTGCATGCTTTCCTGTGTCGTGCGCTGCATGCTTTCCTGTGTCGTGGTGGGAGGACCACACAACATGTCATCATGTGACTCAGTTTGCTTTGATATGATGGTTATTGTATCAGTGTTTGCGCATGGAGGCATTTCCACCACCATTTCACGCATAATTAATTTTGCAGACACAGGAAGATCCCACCTTGTCTAGCGTGTTTTGTTTTGTCGACATTTGTTGGGTTTGTCAACAAATTTGCTGTTTCCATTGGGCCTGTCGTGAAATGTTTTGTCCGACATGGACTTTGCTCACATGGAGAGGTTGAATGGAAACCTGGTTAGTGAGAAATGTTTTCCTGAATTCAATCAGAACAGCAATGATCACTACAGTGAGACATTTACATACATTTTAGTCATTTAGCAGACACTCTTATCCAGAGCGACTTACAGGAGCAATTAGGGTTAAGTGCCTTGCTCAAGGGCACATCGACACATTTTTCACCTAGTTGGCTCGGGGATTAGAACCAGCGACCTTTCGGTTACTGGCACAACGCTCTTAACCACTAAGCTACCTGCCGCCCCAGAGACCCTTTAGAAAGTAGCAGTGATGTCATCCATGCCAGATGATCTCTTGCACAGTTAAGGATGTGATGGTTGCAACTTCATATCATCACAGTAAGGATAGAAATAAACATCAGCGCAAATCACTTACCTATAATGCTGCACAACGATTTAAGTTAATAAGTCATCGTTTTAGTCAAAGTATGATATATTTGGGCTTGAAGTGACAAATCAGAACTGCCTACTTCGTGCAAATCTGTGTGAATGCGGTGTCTTTTCCTATTAGGCTTGGGCGGTATACGGTATATACTGTATACCGGGGTATTTGGAAATAGCCACGGGATGGTTTTTCCAATACCTTCGAAACAATTTATTTTGAATTTGTATTAATACATTTGTAGCTACTTTTTAAGTAAATACCTACAGTCAGCTTGTGCAATATGTTAGGAGATAAAGATCGCGTTTTTCATTTCACCTATAACATACATTTTCATTATGAAGCTTGCCGGTAGTCCCCAGTCACGTGGTGTTTGTTTACAAGGACACAATGACGAGAGCCTTGTGAGTCACTCACTTTTGTGCAGCACGTGCCAGGTGATCTAGTTACAGTATGGTATTCACAAGTAAATATTTGCCAGCCAGAGATCTTATAACTATTAAGTTAACTGTCTAAAATATGCTAAATGCTCTGCAGTTGTGCATTTGGTTTGCTAATTTAGTAGCTAGTTAGCTATCTAGCTAAGTGGTTAGCTTCTTCCAAAATCAAGCTTCGCTTGGTAACAGCAGAAACAGAGCCTTGCTGTCTAATATCTGTTTTGTGCGTGCAGCAAACTGTGAGTAGCATTTTTGTGTTACTTGTATAACTTTATGAGCTGGGATCTCTGTCCTGCAAATACTTTAGGTCAGAGACTATAAAATGTTTGCAATGCGCGCATTAGCATTCTCTATGAGATTACATCAACCACCCGAGCCACTGCCTGTTCACCCAGCTATCATCCAGAAGGTGAGGTCAGTACAGGTGCATCAAAGCAGGGACCGAGAGACTGAAAAACAGCTTATATCTCAAGGCCATCAGACTGTTAAATAGCCATCACTAGCACATTAGAGGCTGCTGCCTATAGACATACACAAAAAAAAAATCACTAGACACTAAGAAATGGAACACTAGTAACTTTAATAATGTTTACATATCTTGCATTACTCATCTCATATGTATATACTATATTCTATACTATTCTACTGTATCTTAGTCCATGCCGCTCTGTCATTGCTCGTCCATATATGTATATATTCTTAATTCCATTCCTTACTTAGATTTGTGTATATTGGGTATATGTTTTGAAATTGTTAGATATTACTTGTTAGATATTACTGCACTGTCGGAGCTAGAAGCACAAGCATTTCGCTACACCTGCAATAACATCTGCTAAACATGTGTATGTGACCAATAAAATGTGATTTGATTACAGAGGATCAGTGGGGTTTGAAAATAGCGCCCCTTGTGTTCAGTGCCGGTACTACCAAATATCCCATATGGGGGATTCAAACGCATTACCAAAGCTGGGGTCACTGTGTAATATGTGCCAATGTCTATTACTCACTTCCTTCATCGACCTTGAAATAGGACTGTAGGTGGACACCAAAGTTGCAGAGGGAGGAGAGGGATTCCTTTGAAGTGGTTACAATAATGCATTGCGCTCAGTTTGTCTTACTCTCTTAAGGCAATTGTCCAATAATTATTCTTTATACCCTCTTGTTTTGAATTGTTCACATAAATCTTTGGCATGTACACTACCGGTCAAAAGTTTTAGAACACCTACTCATTACAGTTTTTCTTTATTTTTACTATTTTCTACATTGTAGAATAATAGTGAAGACATCAAAACTATGAAATAACACATATGGAATCATGTAGTAACCAAAAAAGTGTAAAACAAATCAAAATATATTTTATATTTGAGATTCTTCAAATAGCCACCATTTGCCTTGATGGCAGCTTTGCACACTCCTGGCATTCTCTCAACCAGCTTCACCTGGAATGCTTTTCCAACAGTCTTGAAGGAGTTCCCACATATGCTGAGCACTTGTTTAATGCTTTTCCTTCACTCTGAAGTCCGACTCATCCAAAACCATCTCAATTTGGTTGAGATCGGGGGATTGTGGAGGCCAGGTCATCTGATGCAGCACTCCATCACTCTCCTTCTTGGTAAAATAGCCCTTACACAGCCTGGAGGTGTGGTGGGTCATTGTCCTGTTGAAAAACAAATGATAGTCCCACTAAGCCTAAACCAGATGGGATGGCGTATCGCTGCAGAATGCTGTGGTAGCCATGCTGGTTAAGTGTGCCTTGAATTCTAAATAAATCACAGACAGTGTCACCAGCAAAGCACCCCCACAACATAACACCTCCTCCTCCATGCTTTGCGGTGGGAAATACACATGCGGAGATCATCCGTTCACCCACAACGCGTCTCACAAAGACATGGCGGTTGGAACAAAAAATCTCAAATTCGGACTCCAGACCAAAGAACACATTTCCACCGGTCTAATGTCCATTGCTCGGGTTTCTTGGCCCATGCAAGTCTCTTCTTCTTATTGGTGTCCTTTAGTAGTGGTTTCTTTGCAGCAATTCGACCATGAAGGCTTGATTCACATAGTCTCCTCTGAACAGTTGATGAGATGTGTCTGTTACTTGAACTCTGTGAAGCATTTATTTGGGCTGCAATTTCTGAGGCTGGTAACTCTAACTTATCCTCTGCAGCAGAGGTAACTGGGTCTTCCTTTCTTGTGGCGGTCCTCATGAGAGCCAGTTTCATCATAGCGCTTGATGGTTTTTGCGACTGTACTTGAAGAAACTTTCAAAGTTCTTGACATTTTCCGTATTGACTGATCTTCATGTCTTAAAGTATTGATGGACTGTCGTTTCTCTTTGCTTATTTGAGCTGTTCTTGCCATAATATGGACCAGGTTTTTTTCCAAATAGGGCTATCTTCTGTATACCCCCCCTACCTTGTTTTGATGTCTTCACTATTATTCTACAATATAGAAAATAGTAAAAATAAAGAAAAACCCTGGAATGAGTAGGTGTTCTAAAACTTTTGACAGGTAGTGTACATCAAATGATAAATCAGAGTCACAAATGCGCCTAATGCGAAAGGAGTTTGCTATATGGTAAACTATTTTTTTATGAAGGTGTATGATAACTGCTGAAATGAAGAAAGGTACTTCTATCAGTTTATTTTCTATAGACGGCATCCTGGAATTCATGAATGTAAATAATTCCTCCAATTCAAGATCATCACCTGACCAAATAAAACCAATGTTATCAATACATCTCATAAACACTTTGATAAACTTAGAATAGGGATTATTATCGTATACAAAGTCCAACTAAAATGTCGGCATAAATACATTTGTATAATTGCGCGCAACTGGCGATCCCATAGCAGTTTCTGGTGAGGAGGAGGATTATTTAAGATACTGTTTGAAGAGGTTGGGTTTCAGATGTTTTCGGAAGATGGACAGGGACTCTGCTGTCCTAGCTTCAGGGGGAAGCTGTTTCTACCATTGGGGTGCCAGGACAGAGAAGAGCTTGGACTGGGCTGAGCGGGAGTTGCCCTCCCGTAGGTGTGGGAGGGCCAAGAGACCTGAAGTGGCAGAACTGAGTGCTTGGGTTGGGGTGTAGGGTTTCAGCATAGCCTGAAAGTAGGGAGGGGCAGTTCCTCTTGCTGTTCTGTAGGTAAGCACCATGGTCTTGTAGTGGATGCAAGCTTCAACTGGAAGCCAGCGGAGTACGCGGAGGAGCGGGGTGACATGAGAGAAGGTTAAAAACCAGGCGGCTGCAGCATTCTGGATAAGTTGCAGGGGTTTGATGGCACAAGCGGGGAGCCCAGCCAACAGCGAGTTGCAGCAGTCCAGACGGGAGAGGACAAGTGCCTGGATTAGGACCTTCGCCGCTTCCTGTGTGAGGTAGGGTTGTACTCTACAGATGTTGTAGAGCATGAACCTGCAGGAGCGAGTCGCTGCTTTGATGTTTGCAGAGAACAACAGGGTGTTGTCCAGGTTCATGCCAAGGTTCTTTGCACTCTGGGAGGGCGACACTGTGGAGTTGTCAACCGTGATGGAGAGGTCTTTGAGCGGGAAGGCCTTCTCCGGGAGGAAGAGCATCTCAGTCTTGTCGAGGTTGAGCTTGAGATGGTGGTCCGACATCCAAGTTGAGATATCTGCCAGGCACGCAGAGATGCGTGTTGCCTCCTGGGTGTCAGAAGGGGGGATGGAGAAAAGTAGTTGAGTGTCACCCGTATAGCAATGATAGGAGAGACCATGTGAGGATATGATGGAGCCAAGTGACTTTGTGTATAAAGAGAAGAGGGCCTAGAACCAAGCTCTGGGGGACACCAGTAGTGAGGTTATGTTGGGCAGACACAGATCCTCACCACGTCACCTGGTAGGAGCGACCTAACAGGTAGGATCCAATCCAAGAGTGTGCAGAGCCTGAGACGCCCAGCCCTGAGAGGGTAGAGAGGAGGATCTGATGGTTCACGGTGTCAAAGGCAGCGGATAGATCTAGGAGGATGAGAACAGAGGAGAGATTCAGCTTTAGCAGTGCGAAGAGCCTCCGTGACACAGAAAATTAGTCTCGGTTGAGTGACCCGTCTTGAAGCCTGACTGGTTAGGGTCAAGAAGATCGTTCTGAGAGAGATAATGGTAAAGTTCAGAGACAGCACGCTCAAGTGTTTCGGAAAGAACAGAAAGAAGGAATACAGGTCTATCGTTTTTGACGTCAGATATTGAAGAGGGGAGCCACTCTGGCCATTTTGAAGTCAGAGGGGATGCAGCCAGTGGTCAGGGATTAGTTGAGGGAAGTGAGGAATGAGGGAAGTGAGAAGGTCTCCAGAGATGGTCTGGAGAAGGGAAGAGGGGATGGGGTTGAGCGGGCAGGTAGTCAGGCGGCCAGACCTCACTAGTCGCAGGATGTCATCTGGAGAGAGAGGGGAGAAAGAGGTCAAGGCGTAGGGTAGTTCTGTGTGAGTGAGACCAGTGGACTCAATAGGCTGAGTGAATGAGCAGCAGATGTCATCAACCTTCTTTTCAAAGTGGCTGACAAAGTCTTCCGCAGAGAGGGAGGGATGGAGGAGAAGGTGGAAAAGAGTTTCCTAGGGTTGGAGGCAGAAGTTTAGAGTGGTTGAAAGTGGCTTTAGCAGCGGATACAGAGGAAGAGAAGGTAGAGAGGAGAGAGAGGAAAGGATGATAGGTCCGGAAGTTTAGTTTTTCTCCATTTTTGCTCAGCTGCCTGCAGCCCTGTTCTGTAAGCTCGCAATAAGTCACTCAGCCACGGAGCAGGAGGGCGGGGGCTGAGTCGGCCGGGAGGAAAGGGGACAGTGCGAGTCATAGGATGCGGAAAGGGAGGAGAGTAGGGTCGAATAGGCAGAATCAGGCGACAGGAGGGAGAAGGATTTAGCAGAAGGGTGAGATGATAGGATAGAAGAGAGTAGTGGGAGAGAGAGAGCGAAGATTGCGACGGTGCATGACCATCTGGTTAGGGTTGGAGGAAAGGGAGACGGAAAAAGAAAAAAAGTAGTGATCAGAGACCTGGAGGGGGGTTGCAGTGAGTGAGATTAGTAGGCGAGCAGCCTCTAGTAAAGAGGAGGTCAAGTGTATTGCCTGCCTTGTGAGTTGGAGGAGATTGGGAAAGGGTGAGGTCAAAAGAGGCAAGGAGGGGAAAGAGAGAGTTGGAAAGAAATGAATAGAAGGCAGATGTCGGGAGGTATGAAGAGCCAAGTACGAAGAGCAGTGAGCCATCATCAGGAAATTACCTTATCAAGGTGTCAAGCTCATTGAGGAACTTTCCAAGGGCACCTGGTGGGTGAAAGATTACAGTAATGTTAAGCTTGAGTGGACAAGTGACAGTCACAGCATGGAATTCAAATGAGGAGATGGACAGGTGAGAGAGGGAGAAAAGAGGAAATCTCCACTTAAGAGAAATGAGTAGACCTGTGCCACCACCGCGACGACCAGATGCTCTTGGACTATGAGAGAAAACGTAGTCAGATGAAGAAAGAGTAGCTGGAGTAGCAGTGTTCTCTGGGGTGATCCATGTCTCTGTCTGGGCCAGAAAGTCAAGGGACTGAAGGGCAGCATTGGCTGAGATGAACTCAGCGTTCTTGACCGCAGATCGGCAGTTCCAAACGCTGCCAGAGACCCAGAATTCCACATGGGTTGTGCACGCAGGGCACACCAAATTAGAAGGGTTGTAGCCAAGGGGTGAGGAGTGTCTGTAAAGCCTATAGGGAGGGGAGCAAACAGATATAGAAAACACACACAGTTGCCAAAGCTACAAAAAGAGCAAAAATGAGATCTGATAATCAAGTGAGAGAGTTGTGTGGAGCCTTCCTCGAATAACTCAGCAGAACAACTCAGCAAAACTGTCTGTTTCGGCGATGGTCTTAGTTTTGCGACAAAAGTGCCACTGACACAACCGCCACTTACAGCTGCCGCTGAGAAACCAGGGGAGACTGAAGTACTAACACTAATTGCCTAGCAGAGGTGGAGAGCACACCTCCCTGTACTAATTTATGATCTCCAATACATCCACTGATTACCAAAACAAGTCACAAATTGCCCCTTGATCCTGGTTGATGTGTCAACTATCTGCTAACTATGAGCAGTCAGCAGTTCACACACCGGCCGCAATTTATGGAAGATGCCAAAACTTGAGATAACAATAGATGGTAAAGTCAAGAATAGGGCAGTGGTTTCCATCTGTGGCAAAGTTCTCTAAATCAATGTTTATGTCAAATCCAGCTCCAGCCATAGAGCCAGCTGGCTAATCTTTTGAATGCTGTGTAGTAAAAAAATAAAACAGCAACATAACTTTTGCTAGCTAGATAAGGTTAGCAAGATAGCTAGCTAGCTAAGGTTAGCATGCTAGCTACACTGACAGCTGTCAGTGCCCTATTTGCAGTGGTGTATATTCATGGATGCCAAGGGAAGCCAGGCTTCCCCAAAGAAACATACAATTATTAATCTTTCGTCTCTCTGTGTTTCATCATTTTCCTTCAATTCACAAGGGGCTGAAAGTATCTCACAGGAGAAAACAGAGCGAGCGAAACAGCGCCCCTCTTTCTCTCTACGTGTAGGCCATCTATCTGATGCTGTCTGGTCCAAACGAGTATGACATTGTTGCTGCCCGTAGCATTGAAGGCAAGGTAAGCCAGCGAGCATTTGGCCTCCCTTGATAAAAAAGTATAAAAAATTAGCGTTGAGCTAAACTGAGCGAGCTCAACTGTGAATGGTCCTGGCGCACCCAAAAGTAACTGTCAAGGGAAGACAGATTTTGGCATCACTCCTATCAAATCCCATTGACAGCATACGTTGTTGTGTTGTTGTCCTCCGGTGGCTAGCTAGCTAGCTAAAATTGGCCCTTTCCAAAATTAGCCATGGATGGAGAAAGGGATTTGGACTTGTGGTTTTACTTAATTCTCTGTGCTGGCCAATGATTATAAACGGCGATTCTGATCCAACCATTAATTAATACATTGTTGTGCCCCTGGCCTGAGAGGATGGAAGTTCAATATGTAGCTAGATGTAGAAGGCTAACGTTAACTAGCTATCGTTGCCCATGAATGGAAGTTAGGCTAGCGAGCAATAATTTGTCAGGTAGCCTAGGACAACAAAAAATTAAAGCGTGCACTGTATGACAGTGATAGACCGTTTCGTCAAAATGAAAGAGGAGGATGGCATTGGCGTTTCTCTACAAGTAGGGTGAGTCAACATGTTTTTTTACTTGCACGTACGCGCACACACAGAAATCAGAACCATGGACAGCCACATCATATTTAGCTCACGTTGATTGGACTAAATTGTTTTTGCTATCTTTTAGTTGTCACTGTATTAGACTAAGCGGAGGTAATTTGATGATGTTGAAGTTGAAATGGTGCTGGAATAGTGGAGGCAGCTCCTGTTTTCTTTGCGACTTCCGGTAACTCTCTGTGGTTCTAAATCAATAGTTGTTTAGTGGTCCGAAAATGTCAGAAACATTAACTTGCTTGACCATGCTGTAGGTCATGTAACTGCCTGTTACATGCAATATGCTTTGTGGACTTGACTGAGGTTGCCATCCGGTTTTGTGATAAAACAAAGGTGTGGTTGAAATTATTGTGCCACTGTCTACTTATTGTCTCGGCCTTTAGGCCTACAGTGGGGAGAACAAGTATTTGATACACTGACGATTTTTCAGGTTTTCCTACTTACAAAGCATGTAGAGGTCTGTCATTTTTATCATAGGTACACTTCAACTGTGAGAGATGGAATCTAAAACAAAAATCCAGAAAATCACATTGTATGATTTTTATGTATGATTTTTAAGTGATTAATTTGCATTTTATTGCATGACATAAGTATTTGATCACCTACCAACCAGTAAGAATTCCGGCCTACACAGACCTGTTAGTTTTTCTTTAAGAAGCCCTCCTGTTCTCCACTCATTACCTGTATTAACTGCACCTGTTTGAACTCGTTACCTGTATAAGACACCTGTCCACACACTCAATCAAACAGACTCGAACCTCTCCACAATGGCCAAGACCAGAGCGCTGTGTAAGGACATCAGGGTTAAAATTGTAGACCTGCACAAGGCTGGGATGGGCTACAGGACAATAGGCAAGCAGCTTGGTGAGAAGGCAACAACTGTTGGCTCAATTATTAGAAAATGGAAGAAGTTCAAGATGACGGTCAATCACCCTCGGTCTGGGGCTCCATAAAGGATCTCACCTCGTGGGGCATCAATGATCATGAGGAAGGTGAGGGATCAGCCCAGAACTACACGGCAGGACCTGGTCAATGACCTGGAGAGAGCTGGGACCACAGTCTCAAAGAAAATCATTAGTAACACACTACGCAGTCATGGATTAAAATCCTGCAGCGCACGCAAGGTCCCCCTGCTCAAGCCAGCGCATGTCCAGGCCCGTCTGAAGTTTGCCAATGACCATCTGGATGATCCAGAGGAGGAATGGGAGAAGGTCATGTGGTCTGATGAGACAAAAATAGAGCTTTTTGGTCTAAACTCCACTCGCCGTGTTTGGAGGAAGAAGAAGGATGAGTACATCCCCAAGAACACCATCCCAACCGTGAAGCATGGAGGTGGAAAAAATCATTATTTGGGGATGCTTTTCTGCAAAGGGGACAGGACGACTGCACCGTATTGAGGGGAGGATGGAAGGGGCCATGTATTGCGAGATCTTGGCCAACAACCTCCTTCCCTCAGTAAGAGCATTGAAGATGGGTCATGGCTGGGTCTTCCAGCATGACAACGACCCGAAACACACAGCCAGGGCAACTAAGGAGTGGCTCCGTAAGAAGCATCTCAAGGTCCTGGAGTGGCCTAGCCAGTCTCCAGACCTGAACCCAATAGAAAATCTTTGGAGGGAGCTGAAAGTCCGTATTGCCCAGCGACAGCCCCGAAACCTGAAGGATCTGGAGAAGGTCTGTATGGAGGAGTGGGAAAATAATCCCTGCTGCAGTGTGTGCAAACCTGGTCAAGACCTACAGGAAACGTATGATCTCTGTAATTGCAAACAAAGGTTTCTGTACCAAATATTAAGTTCTGCTTTTCTGATGTATCAAATACTTATGTCATGCAATAAAAAGCAAATGAATTACTTAAAAATCATACAATGTGATTTTCTGGATTTTTGTTTTAGATTCCGCCTCTCACCGTTGAAGTGTACCTATGATAAAAAATTACAGACCTCTACATGCTTTGTAAGTAGGAAAACCTGCAAAATCGGCAGTGTATCAAATATTTTTTTCTCCCCACTGTATATATATCACGGTCGCAAGGCATATGAATTAACAGGTTATAGAGCAAACAACACAATTATCACAACACATAGGTTGTAATATGGATTTTGTTTTGGGGGGGCTATTTGTTGTTTATCAACTCCATGTGTAAATTCCCACACCCAATTTGTGAATATGCATAAGTTGCCTTTGTCATTCTTCTGAGGTGAAACCTAAACACGCTTTTCATCTCTAGGACAGGAAATTACATTGAAATAGTGGCAGCAACTTACTCTGGAGGGTCCTTTAGAACTCTTAGCCTAAAATGTTTGCACCCCCGCGGAAATCTAATTAACATAATAAAAAGATCCCCATCAAAATCCATCTGTTTAAGCTAGAGATATGTTTTTTTTGCATGGGCTGTGTCTCAATCCATCACATCCACCGAAATCGCCCTTCCGCATCTGCGGTGAAAGGTGGCAGAGCTAGAGCGGTGTTTGTCAGACCATGAGACATCCCGAAAATCGGTCTTCTCACGAAAACGTCTGTAGCATCCGAACGGTTTGGCCTACAAACTATTATGAACACTATTGCAAGATGAGACTCTCACAAATACGATGGTGTTCTCCGTTTTGCACAAGACTCATCTGAAGGTCCCCGTAACCAGCTCAAAAAATGAATGGAAGTATAGTGGAGATAGTTTAGTGCCTAAAATAAGGGGATAATCGTATCTCTCTCAGATATAGGACAGAAACTTCAGAACAAATTTCCTTTAGATTTTTTGGGGGACTGTTGTTCCATGTAGTAAATCTGTTATTCAAATGAGTTTCTATTGGCTAATAGCAGTAACGCCAAATTCAATGTTTCATCCAATAATTGTTAAAGATTTTTTTTCTTCCTTAAGGGGTATTAAAATTCAAAATCAAATAGCTAAATAATCGTTGGTATCACAATCTTAAAACAATTCCATTTGTTAGCTTAAACCCCCCACCACTCCCCCGGTTTAGACAGGGCTTAGACTCTTGAGGGTTATGAAACACTGCCCACTCACCTCTCGGTTTACAAAGCTCCACTGACCTCACATATCAACAATCTTTAACCTCTCACCTTCCTTACCTCAGAGGCCCGACGCCGCATGCAAACACAAACAGGAAAACAGCTCAAATGCACCATTTGATTATGTTCTTGTTTGTAAATGTGTAAGCCCAGTCCCACAGTCATCCAACCACTATTACTCAGGCTTTATTTGGGAGATATTACATTTACAACTGTACTTTAAGCCTATTTTAACTCATGCTTCTCTGCCAGATATCACTGAGTTGGTACATGCCACTGTAATGTTAAAAGCTTTGTTTAACCTAACCCGCTGTACATCTCATGCAGCCGTGTGAGTGTCTGCTAGTAGAGACAACTGAAACCTGTGCAAGCTCTGTAACTGAAACAAAACAAACTGCTGCCGTATGTTTATTCTTAACTGTAAAACTGGAACTTTGAGGGAATGACCTCGTAAGGTTAAAACGTGAGGAACACAACCATGTGTGGTCATTCAGATTTGCTACTTTTTAACTAGCTCACGCAGTGAGTAGTCATGTAATTGATCAAGGGAATTCATCTAGCCATACAATAAAATTATTGAGAAAACGAGTAAGTTCATACTAGCAACATCTAGCAGTAGCAAGTATCTGTCCCAATACACATAGCTAATGGCAACCAAAGCCCACTATTAATCATTCAACACCCTGCAGTGTTTGTTCACATGATAGAATCACATTAAGTAGTAAGTGACTGCCTGTCATCTTCAGCGTCGCTGAATGTTCAACCATGTGGTGTTTCAGAGAGAGCAGTAGACCTTTCAAACTATCTGCAGGGAGGAAGGAAACAGGGTTGCTAGGATACAAGAGTAAGAGTCCCTGGTCGAGGGGAAATATAAATGCAGATTCTGAAAGTAAACAAAAACACTGAAAGTAAACAAAAACACAGAGAAGAGTCAAGGAGTCACTATCAGAACCTACTGAAGAGTCAAGGATTCACACTAGCAAAACCTAGTGAAGAGTCAAGGTGTCACATTAGTAGAACCTAGGGAAGAGTCATGCACTTTGAAGTCACACATAAATCAGCACCAGTGTGTGGAAGTTGCTGGTACTGAGGTGGTGATTCTTTGGGATGATTATAAAGCACAACAGAATTCTAAAGCATTCTCATCCATCCACTGACCTGAGTGTGGAAGTTGGCCATGGTGGTGGTCTCTATATCCTTCTTCCCCAGCACCTCCATCTTGACCGGTGCATTGGGGAACTTGTAGGAGAAGTAGTCCAGAAAGTCTGGTAGGTAGGAGGCCGCTCCATGGATGATGCCCATGACGTAGTGGGCCGCGTCAGCTTGGTCCTCGCTGAATGACAGGGTGACAAACTCCTGGGCGAAGCGCTGCATCTCGGCCGGGGAGAGACAGGCCAGCTGCTGGCAGTAGGCGTGGGCCACCGAGGCTCCTCCATTGGCCTGCTGCTCCACATGGATCAGACGGCCAAACTCCAGCTCTGAAATGCCCTGGGACTGGGTACTGTGGAGGGGGGAGCCGTAGCCCAACCTCTCCCTGACCATGGAGGACATGGAGGTAGCAGTGGTGGTGCTGGAAGGATCCTGATGGGGACTTGGGAAGGTTTGGAAGAAACTGTTATTGGTGTTGTAGTTACTCCTGTCTGGTGTGTTGAGCAGGTCCGGCAGGTCCACAGTTACACCAGAACACACCGTCTGGCTGGAGCGGTGGTACATCTTGGGCCGGCTGCGTCTCGCCCTCTCGCAGTCTTTGTGCTTCTTTTTCTTCTTCTTCTTCTTTAGCTTTTTCAAGAGGAGCTCGTCCTCCGAGTTGACTTTTGGCTTCTCTGTTGACTCTGTAAGGAAGAGAAGACTGTGTAAGCCAATAGCTGTAAATAAGATGTGTGCATACATCTTGAAGGCACCAGTCCTGGTACATGACCTACCTACTTCACAGCATTTAACTCAATTTATTATGAGGGGGAAGCTAAAACAGTGTGAACATCTCTGACATGGAAATGACCAACATGGCATTGAATCTCAATGTAATCACCATTAAGACTGATTTATTTTTTATTATCTCACCCATACCTTTCAGTGGAGATTTCACCGCTCTGTTCTCCCTCCCTACATCATTCACAACCATAACTTGGTGGTTCTTCTTCTCCCTGTCCCTCTCTTTATCACTCTCCTTTTTCTTCTCTCTCTCCTCGTCTTTGCCAGTGTGTTCTAAAATACGGAAATGTAATACAGATTAAGTAATAAACACATTGATTCTGATCCATCAACACTTCATTCAACTTAATCTCAACTGTAGGCCTTTCTGTCAATTAGTGGTGTAATAATCTACTGGGCCTAGTGGCATTATATCGGCATACTGCACAGTAGCACTGCTTAACTAATGTTATCAGCTGGCTTTAGTCATTTCAAACCTAGTTCATGACTTTTTACATTCAAAAGACTGACAATGTTGACCCTACCTCGCTGTAACATATTCACATCACAATTTTCCGTCTTTGTATGGCAACTCCCAAGGTTCCCTTTCTCCATGAGTGAACTCTGCGTTTTAGCGCTCTTATCTTTTTCCTTGTGCCTTTTCTCATTCGGTTTCTTCACTTT
The DNA here is from genome assembly GCF_020615455.1 of Coregonus clupeaformis. Taxonomy (NCBI): domain Eukaryota; kingdom Metazoa; phylum Chordata; class Actinopteri; order Salmoniformes; family Salmonidae; genus Coregonus; species Coregonus clupeaformis. The sequence goes on along the minus strand of NC_059210.1, from coordinate 47,200,481 downwards.
CGTAGGAGAGGCGAGAAAGTTGCTGATCTTGAAGATCTTTCGTGCGGGAGCTGGCGAGGTGGAGTTGCTCGGCTTGGCCGGGCCGAAACTCCATTTCGCTGGGCTCCCATAACTCTGCTTCCCGTTGTGTTTTTCCCCTGCACACATTACGTCCCCGTTCAATTTCTTGTGTTTCAAACTCTTCTCCTCGATTCGGACTTTCTTTGGCGGTGGAGGGTGGACAGCGTTGGAAGACTGTAGTCGACTCTCCGGTGGTATTTTGGGTAACAAGGGGTTTGGAGGATTTGTTTTGCCATTAGCTGAGAAATGCATGGATCCTACGGACTCCGCCATCTTGGAAGTTTCTCTATTTTACGCTCACACGTAGCTGCTGCGTGACTGAGAGACAGAGAAGGGGCGGTCCCCTGTGTAGTACGTCAGAAGACAAGAGGCGGGGGTGAAAACAGTAAACACTGTTGTTTACATTTTGCAAGCGGGAAAATCTAGCTGTCATTGATACAATTTACACTATGCACCATGTAAGTCAACTACATTCTTACAATGCATTTATATAATGGACATTGTCACTGTACACATCTCTCACTGTAACATCTCTCATTGCAACGTTCTCTCAATGTGAGAGATATACTTGAGATAGTGACATAAATTTGGATATTGGACTAAGATGTGAGTATTTGTATTTATTAAGGATCCCCAGCAGAATTAACACAGTTATATATTATTAAAAATATTACATGACATTACATTTCATACACAACCTCTCCCTCAACATGAGCAAGACAAAGGAGATGATCGTGGACTACAGGAAAAGGAGGGCCGAACACTCCCCCATTCACATCGACAGGGCTGTAGTGGAGCGGGTCGAGAGTTTCAAGTTCCTTGGTGTACACATCACCAACAAACTATCATGGTCCAAACACACCAAGACAGTCGTGAAGAGGGCACGACAACATATTTTCCCCATTAGGAGACTGAAAAGATTTGTCATGGGTCCCCAGATCCTCAAAAAGTTATACAGCTGCACCATTGAGCATCCTGACCGGTTGCATCACCGCCTGGCATGGCAACTGCTCGGCATCCGACCGTAAGGCGCTACAGAGGGTAGTGCGTACAGCCCAGTGCATCACTGGGGCCAAGCTTCCTGCCATCCAGGCCCTATATACTAGGCGGTGTCAGAGGAAGGCCCCCAAAATTATCAAAGACTCCAGACACCCAAGTCATAGACTGTTCTCTCTGCTACCGCACGGCAAGCGGTACTGGAACGCCAAGTCTAGGTCCAAAAGGCTCCTTAACAGCTTCTACCCCCAAGCCATAAGACTGCTGAACAATTAATCAAATGGCCACCCAGACTATTTACAAAATGCTGTTCATTATCTATGCATAGTCACTTTACCCCTACCTACATGTACACATTACCTCCACTAACCTGTACCCCTGCACATTGACTCGGTACTGGTACCCCATGTATATAGCCTTGTTATTGTTATTTTATTGTGTTACTTATTAATTTATATTTTTTTATAATTTATATTTTCTTAACTCTATTTCTTGAACTGCATTGTTTTTTGTGTGTTTTTTTGGGGGGTAGATCAGCTTAATATTGCAGATAGATTGTAACTTCCATCAATGTAATTGTCTGCATCACTTCCAATCCCCCATGTTTATATATATATATACAGTGGGGGAAAAAAGTATTTAGTCAGCCACCAATTGTGCAAGTTCTCCCACTTAAAAAGATGAGAGAGGCCTGTAATTTTCATCATAGGTACACGTCAACTATGACAGACAAATTGAGAAACCCCCCCCCAGAAAATCACATTGTAGGATTTTTAATGAATTTATTTGCAAATTATGGTGGAAAATAAGTATTTGGTCACCTACAAACAAGCAAGATTTCTGGCTCTCACAGACCTGTAACTTCTTCTTTAAGAGGCTCCTCTGTCCTCCACTCGTTACCTGTATTAATGGCACCTGTTTGAACTTGTTTTCAGTATAAAAGACACCTGTTCACAACCTCAAACAGTCACACTCCAAACTCCACTATGGCCAAGACCAAAGAGCTGTCAAAGGACACCAGAAACAAAATTGTAGACCTGCACCAGGCTGGGAAGACTGAATCTGCAATAGGTAAGCAGCTTGGTTTGAAGAAATCAACTGTGGGAGCAATTATTAGGAAATGGAAGACATACAAGACCACTGATAATCTCCCTCGATCTGGGGCTCCACGCAAGATCTCACCCCGTGGGGTCAAAATGATCACAAGAATGGTGAGCAAAAATCCCAGAACCCCGCGGGGGGACCTAGTGAATGACCTGCAGAGAGCTGGGACCAAAGTAACAAAGCCTACCATCAGTAACACACTACGCCGCCAGGGACTCAAATCCTGCAGTGCTAGACGTGTCCCCCTGCTTAAGCCAGTACATGTCCAGGCCCGTCTGATGTTTGCTAGAGTGCATTTGGATGATCCAGAAGAGGATTGGGAGAATGTCATATGGTCAGATGAAACCAAAATAGAACTTTTAGGTAAAAACTCAACTCGTCGTGTTTGGAGGACAAAGAATGCTGAGTTGCATCCAAAGAACACCATACCTACTGTGAAGCATGGGGGGTGGAAACATCATGCTTTGGGGCTGTTTTTCTGCAAAGGGACCAGGACGACTGATCCGTGTAAAGGAAAGAATGAATGGGGCCATGTATCGCGAGATTTTGAGTGAAAACCTCCTTCCATCAGCAAGGGCATTGAAGATGAAACGTGGCTGGGTCTTTCAGCATGACAATGATCCCAAACACACCACCGGGCAACGAAGGAGTGGCTTCGTAAGAAGCATTTCAAGGTCCTGGAGTGGCCTAGCCAGTCTCCAGATCTCAACCCCATAGAAAATCTTTGGAGGGAGTTGAAAGTCCGTGTTGCCCAGCGACAGCCCCAAAACATCACTGCTCTAGAGGAGATCTGCATGGAGGAATGGGCCAAAATACCAGCAACAGTGTGTGAAAACCTTGTGAAGACTTACAGAAAACGTTTGACCTGTGTCATTGCCAACAAAGGGTATATAACAAAGTATTGAGAAACTTTTGTTATTGACCAAATACTTATTTTCCACCATAATTTGCAAATAAATTCATAAAAAATCCTACAATATGATTTTCTGGATTTTTTTCCCTCATTTTGTCTGTCATAGTTGACATGTACCTATGATGAAAATTACAGGCCTCTCTCATCTTTTTAAGTGGGAGAACTTGCACAATTGGTGGCTGACTAAATACTTTTTTCCCCCACTGCATATACATATATACACACATACATATACATATATATACACATACACATACACACATACACATATACATATACACACATACACACACACACACACACACATACACACCCACATACATACATACATACATACATACATACATACATACATACATACATACATACATAAACATAAATATCCTTAAAAAATATATATACAGTGGGAAGAACAAGTATTTGATACACTGCCGATTTTGCAGGTTTTCCTACTTACAAAGCATGTAGAGGTCTGTAATTTTTTATCATAGGTACACTTCAACTGTGAGAGACAGAATCTAAAACAAAAATCCAGAAAATCACATTGTATGATTTTTAAGTAATTAATTTGCATTTTATTGCATGACATAAGTATTTGATACATCAGAAAAGCAGAACTTAATATTTGGTACAGAAACCTTTGTTTGCAATTACAGAGATCATACGTTTCCTGTAGGTCTTGACCAGGTTTTCACACACTGCAGCAGGGATTTTGGCCCACTCCTCCATACAGACCTTCTCCAGATCCTTCAGGTTTCGGGGCTGTCGCTGGACAATACGGACTTTCAGCTCCCTCCAAAGATTTTCTATTGGATTCAGGTCTGGAGATTGGCTAGGCCACTCCAGGACCTTGAGATGCTTCTTACGGCGCCACTCCTTAGTTGCCCTGGCTGTGTGTTTCGGGTCGTTGTCATGCTGGAAGACCCAGCCATGACCCATCTTCAATGCTCTTACTGAGGGAAGGAGGTTGTTGGCCAAGATCTCGCGACACATGGCCCCATCCATCCTCCCCTCAATACGGTGCAGTCGTCCTGTCCCCTTTGCAAAAAAGCATCCCCAAAGAATGATGTTTCCACCTCCATGCTTCACGGTTGGGATGGTGTTCTTGGGGTTGTACTCATCCTTCTTCTTCCTTCAAACACGGTGAGTGGAGTTTAGACCAAAAGGCTCTATTTTTCTCTCATCAGACCACATTACCTTCTCCCATTCCTCCTCTGGATCATCCAGATGGTCATTGGCAAACTTCAGACGGGCCTGGACATGCGCTGGCTTGAGCAGGGGGACCTTGCGTGCGCTGCAGGATTTTAATCCATGACGGCGTAGTGTGTTACTAATGGTTTTCTTTGAGACTGTGGTCCCAGCTCTCTTCAGGTCATTGACCAGGTCCTGCCGTGTAGTTCTGGGCTGATCCTCACCTTCCTCATGATCATTGATGCCCCACGAGGTGAGATCTTGCATGGAGCCCCAGACCGAGGGTGATTGACCGTCATCTTGAACTTCTTCCATTTTCTAATAATTGCGCCAACAGTTGTTGCCTTCTCACCAAGCTGCTTGCCTATTGTCCTGTAGCCCATCCCAGCCTTGTGCAGGTCTACAATTTTATCCCTGATGTCCTTACACAGCTCTCTGGTCTTGGCCATTGTGGAGAGGTTGGAGTCTCTTTGATTGAGAGTGTGGACAGGTGTCTTTAATACAGGTAACGAGTTCAAACAGGTGCAGTTAATACAGGTAATGAGTGGAGAACAGGAGGGCTTCTTAAACAAAAACTAACAGGTCTGTGAGAGCCCGGAATTCTTACTGGTTGGTAGGTGATCAAATACTTATGTCATGCAATAAAATGCAAATTAATTACTTAAAAATCATACAATGTGATTTTCTGGATTTTTGTTTTAGATTCCGTCTCTCACAGTTGAAGTGTACCTATGATAAAAATTACAGACCTCTACATGCTTTGTAAGTAGGAAAACCTGCAAAATCGGCAGTGTATCAAATACTTGTTCTCCCCACTGTATGTTCCCCTTTATTACTTTCCAACCCCGCCACCCTTTCCCCACTTGGAGTAAACTAGTGAACAACAACGCCTAGGCCTCTACTTCCAGCCCATACCCACTATCTACATTTTATGGACACAGTCAATTTTACAATAATTACATTTTGTTTGTTCTATCTCCTGAACTTCTTCTACTCTCAACCTCTCCGATCATTTTCATGATGTCCATCCGGTTTGCTTCTATATTGCCATATCTTTCTAACTGTGCTCCTTCACAAAAGCTCCCAACCTACAACCCATACACTTATTATGGACACAGCATGCCTACATTATTAGTTATCTTGTTATTGTTTGTTGTTAGTTGTTATTAGTCCCATCCTTCAATTCCATTCAACACCTCCCATCTATCTTTTAACACCATCCATATAGGATTTCTATTTGCCATATATATTTCAACTGTACTGTGATGTCTTACAAAAGTTCTGAACTTTTCTATTCTCATTGTTTCTACAGATTGTGAATTGAAAATAAACATTTTTGCTAATAGTATTATTATGTTATTGATCGATTGACTATGACTTTTCAGATCACCCAGTAGTGCTATCTGCAGGGCTAGCTCCAGGTAAATATTGCAATCCTTTAGCCATTCCTGGACCTGTGTCCAAAAACAAGATACAAATGGACAGTACCAAAACAAATGATCTAATGATTATGTCTCTTCGCAGCAAAATCTGCAGAGCTGGGAAGATTGTATCCCCCATATAAATAACATTCTATTGGTAGCAAGAATTGTATATAATAATTTAAATTGAAAGATTCTAAGTTTTGAATCCGGTGTCGTTTTGCGTATCAGTTCATAAACACTATGCCATGGGATCGGTACGTCAAAAATCTCTTCCCAACTATTTTGCAATCTATATGGGGCGGCTGTCAATCCTTTGGTCCTTAAATTAAACTGATATACTTTTTTATTTATCACAATATTCTTTAACCAATTATGTTCTTTAATGCAAGGCCGACAGACAAGTTCCTTACTTTCTCCTCCTTCCACTTTCCTCTTCCATTTTTGCAGTAAGGCTGCAATTATTTGGTTGTAATTTTGGGTAGAGCAGACATTTCCATATGTTTTTGTTAGCTGCATGTGCGACATAACTTCACCAGTCCTACCTATGATATCATTTACAAAGATTATACCTTTTTTTTAAATTTTGTCAAAAAAAAAAGGTTTTTTGTCAATTAGTATATTTGAGTTTAACCACAATATTTGTTGCATTATTTGTTCTGTCGTTTCTGGAGGATTAAATTGAAATTACAACCAACTTTCTATGGCTTGTTTTAGAAATAGTGATATCTGGGAGATGATTTCCTTTTCAAATAACTGAAAGTGAGTGGTTGTAATCTGAATAAAGGGGAAAAGGCCATTCTTGAACATTGGGTGAGACAATCTTACTAATTTGCTAGAGAACCAGTTTGGATTTAAGTATAACTTTTGTATGACTGAAGCTTTTAGTGTAGGTCTAATGCTTTAATATTTAATAATTTATGTCCTCCGAATTCATATTCATTATATAAATAGGCCCGTTTAATTTTGTCTGGCTTGCCGTTCCAAATAAAATGGAATCTTTTTTTCTCATACAATTTAAAAAACTGTTCGCTAGGCGTAGGCAAGACCATAAGCAAATAGGTAAACTGGGATAATACTAAAGAGTTAATCAGGGTGATTTTTCCACAAATGGACAGGCACCCACCTTTCCATGGTAGCAAGATCTTATCTATTTTTGCTAACTTTCTATTATAATTTATTGAAGTGAGATCATTTATTTCCTTTGGGATATGTATTCCGAGTATATCCACATCACCATCAGACCATTTTATTGGTAAACTACATGGCAATGTAAAAATTGTATTTTTTATTGATCCAATATGTAATATAGTACATTTATCATAATTTGGTTGTAATCCAGAGAGGTTAGAAAATGTATCGAGATCCTCTATGAGGCTGTGGAGTGATTCTAGTTGTGGATTTAAAAGAAAACATGAATCATCAGCGTACAATGACACCTTTGTTTTTAAGCCCTGGATTTCTAATCCCCTGATATTATTGTTGGATCTGATTTTAATAGCTAATATCTCGATGGCCACAATAAATAGATATGCCGATAGTGGACAACCTTGTTTCACTCCTCTTGACAGTTTAAAACTTTCTGAGAAATAGCCGTTATTTACTATTTTACACATAGGGTTACTATACATGATTTTGACCCATTTTATAAGAGATTTACCAAAATTGAAATGCTCCAGGCATTTATATATAAACCCCAGTCGTACTTTATCAAATGCCTTTTCGAAGTCTGCTATGAAAAGCAGGCCTGGTTTCTCCGATTTTCCATAATGTTATATTGTTTCCAATACTTGCCTTATATTATCTCCAATGTATCTTCCATGTAAAAAACCTGTCTGATTAGAATGAATAATATCCGACAATACCTTTTTAATTCTATGCGCTATACATTTTGCTAGAAGTTTTGCATCACAACACTGAAGTGTAAGGGGCATCCAAGTTTTTTAATGGACTGGATCTTTATATTTTCCACTTGTATCCTGTTTCAGTAATAATTTACATTTACATTTTACATTTTAGTCATTTAGCAGACGCTCTTATCCAGAGCGACTTACAGGAGCAATTAGGGTTAAGTGCCTTGCTCAAGGGCACATTTACGTCATTTAGCAGACGCTCTTATCCAGAGCGACCCACAAATTGGTGCATTCACCCTATAGCCAGTGGGATAACCACTTAACAATTTTTTTTTTTATTTATTTTTATTTTTTTTTAAACAATTTTTTTTGGGGGGGGGGGTAGAAGGATTAATTTATCCTATCCCAGGTATTCCTTAAAGAGGTGGGGTTTCAAATGTCTCCGGAAGGTGGTGAGTGACTCCGCTGTCCTGGCGTCGTGAGGGAGCTTGTTCCACCATTGGGGTGCCAGAGCAGCGAACAGTTTTGACTGGGCTGAGCGGGAACTATGCTTCCGCAGAGGAAGGGAGCCAGCAGGCCAGAGGTGGATGAACGCAATGCCCTCGTTTGGGTGTAGGGACTGATCAGAGCCTGAAGGTACGGAGGTGCCGTTCCCTCACTGCTCCATAGGCAAGCACCATGGTCTTGTAACGGATGCAAGCTTCAACTGGAAGCCAGTGGAGTGTGCGGAGGAGGGGGGTGACGTGAGAGAACTTGGGAAGGTTGAACACCAGACGGGCTGCGGCATTCTGGATGAGTTGTAGGGGTTTAATGGCACAGGCAGGGAGGCCAGCCAACAGCGAGTTGCAGTAATCCAGACGGGAGATGACAAGTGCCTGGATTAGGACCTGTGCCGCTTCCTGTGTAAGGCAGGGTCGTACTCTCCGAATGTTGTAGAGCATGAACCTGCAGGATCGGGTCACCGCCTTGATGTTAGCGGAGAACGACAGGGTGTTGTCCAGGGTCACGCCAAGGCTCTTCGCACTCTGGGAGGAGGACACAACGGAGTTGTCAACCGTGATGGCGAGATCATGGAACGGGCAGTCCTTCCCCGGGAGGAAGAGCAGCTCCGTCTTGCCAGGGTTCAGCTTGAGGTGGTGATCCGTCATCCATACTGATATGTCTGCCAGACATGCAGAGATGTGATTCGCCACCTGGTTATCAGAAGGGGGAAAGATCAGACCTTCTTCTTGAGTGTCAGATAATCTACCATTTACATAGGAGTGGTTGAAACATGCTAATAACGGTCCTCTTAGTATATCAAAAAAGGTATGGTATACTTCAACTGGTATGCCATCCAACCCTGGAGTTTTCCCGGACTTAAAGTCTTTAATTGCATCCAGAAGTTCCTCCTCTGTAATTTCACCTTCACATGAGTCTTTCTGTTTGGCTGTTAATTTTACATTATCAATAGAAAAAAATCTCTACAATTAGCTTCAGTTAGAGGAGATGGAGGTGACTGAAACAAAAACATATGCTTAAAGTACCTTGTTTCCTCCTTCAAAATATAATTTGGTTAATCATGTGTTACTCTGTCAATTGTAACCAGTTTCATTAAATTATTTTGATTTAAAAAGATTTAAAAAGAATTTGGTGCATTTTTCCCCATATTCCATCCAGTTTGCTTTATTTTTATAATATATTACACTTGATCTTTCTTGAATAAGTTTCTCCATTTCTTTTAGTTTTCCTCTAATTTATTCTGAGCCTCTATGTTACAGTTTTTATTGCCACCTATCTGTTCTGTTAGACTTTCTATTTCCTTTGTTAGTATAAACTCTTTTGACCTAAATTGCTTTTGTTTTCGAGAAGAGTACTGAATTGCATGGCCTCTAAAGGCACATTTAAAGGTGTCCCATACAATAAGGGGATTTGCTGTACCTATGTTATGTCGGAAAAAGTCAGTTATAAATTCCTTTGTCCTAGTTAAAAATAAATTATCATCCAATAGGCTTTGATTAAATTTCCAATATCCTCGCCCACGTGGAAATTCAGTAAGAGTAATGTATATGCCAATTATATGATGGTCCGACCGCATTCTGTCCCCTATCAACACTTTTTAAACTTTTGGTGCCAACGAGAATGAGATAAGAAAGAAGTCAAGACAACTAGCTTGATTGAGTCTCCGCCATGTATATCTCACTAGATCAGGATATTTAAGCCTCCATATATCTACTAGTTCTAATGTATCCATGTCATGAACCCTGCGTCCTGAGTCTGTTCCTGCCTGTGTTGCCGTTTTTTCTGCTCTGAATCTCCTGTTTCCTGAAAGTTCCTGAACCACACCCTGTCCGGTTGCCGGGCGGCGTTGCTAGGCGGGTGATTTCTCGATTACCCGCACCTGCTTCTCATCAGCTTCGGCACACCTGGTCCTGATCATCACCCCTTCATAAGCCCTGACCTGACATCCATTCCCTGCCGGATCGTTAGCCATGAACAGTATGTTTGTCAGCGTATCAGCCTCTGAGTTACTAGCGTTAGTTTTGTTGTTTTGCACCTTGTTGGCTTGCCGTGTACTTACCTCCGTTTTTTTCTGTCTACAGTCATTCTCCCGGAACCTTCACCCAACCCCTGCCTGGTTGTCGGCGGCTGCCGAGCCATCATTGGATCTGCCACTTCACCTCCACCAACTCATCTCCGCCGCCCGCTCCGTCTCCTGGATTATTCTGCATCTTTTTTTGAATCTGTTAATAAATACTCACCTTCGTTCAACTCACCTTGTCCTGGTCTGCTTCTGGGTTCTGGCTTAGAAAACCGTGACAATCCATGACATTCACGATTTCCTTAAGAGCATGTGGGTGATTGTTTGTGGTGTGATTTCCTTTACGGTCCATTGAGCTATTTAAAACAGTATTATAATCCCCCACCATAATAATATTGTATTGAATTGCTTGCAGGGTTGATAATTTATTATATATATTGTCAAAGAAGTGTGGATCATCATTATTTGGTCCGTAAATGTTAATGAGCCATATCTGTTTATTGTCCAATAACATATTTCAAATAATCCATCTACCTTGCGTATCTATTTGGACAATTTGCACATTTGGATCGAAATTACTATTCATTAATATCATCACCCCTTTTGAATTTCTTTGCCCATGGGAGAAGTATATTTCGCCCCCCATTCCTTTTTCCACTTAACTTCATCTAGAATTGTTGAATGAGTTTCCTGTAAACAATAGATATTATATTCCTTCTCTTAGAGCCATGTAAATATTGTTATTATTTTGTTATTATCAGCTAAGCCATTACAATTATAACTGGCTATACTTATTTCACCATACACCATAATGAGATACAAGTTTCAAGTCTATTTATCATTATATATGTTTGTAAATTTACCAATAAAAAATACCCTAATGATTGAGTGTCCATATAGCTGTACCATGATATTTGCATTGCTACTAAGTGTCCCTTCAATTGTTCTCCACTAATTCCCCAGCTAAAGCCCCTCTCCATCCCAAATTGAGCCGTCATCCCAGTAATCGGCATCCCACCCACATCCCTCCGGATCCCTAGGGCCCCGAGAGGCCAGGACCCATCCATCGAAAACTGCACACAGTGCCACGCACAAAACAGAAGCAGATTAACCGCCAAAAGCATTTCCAATGCTGTCACCTCTATATATAACTATTATAAAATATATATCTATTCAAATATCTTGCATATCTTATTTTCCATCATTATCAATTAATATGCGTAATAATGTCGGCAGTTCATACGTAGGATTTTAACATATAACCCGGATTGCCATTGTATTACATTTAATTTATTGACAAGCAATGAACTGCATTGTTGGTTAAGGGCTCGTAAGTAAGCATTTCACGGTTGTATTTGGCGCATGTGACAAATAAAAATAGATTTGATTTGATTTGATGACACTTTACCCAATACATTTAGTGTGGTCCCTCAGGCCACTACTCCTCTATCACATATTTACAATACAACATCCATGTGTACATGTGTGTAGAGTGCGTCTTATCATGTGTATGTGTCTGTGCCTGTGTGTGTGCCTCTTGACAGTCCCCGCTGTTCCATAAGGTGTATTTTTATCTGTTTTTAAAAATCTGATTCTACTGCTTGCATCAGTTACCTGATGTGGAATAGAGTTCCATGTAGCGATGGCTCTATGTAGTACTGTGCGCCTCCGATTGTCTGTTCTTGACTTGGGAATTGTGAGTAATGCATGGGTGTCCGAGTTGTGTGCTAGTAGTTTAAACAGATACCTCGGTGCATTCAGCATGTCAACAGTTCTTACAAAAACAAGTAGTGATTAAGTTTTTTTTTCTCTCCTCCACTTTGTGTCATGAGAGATTTACATGCATATTATTAATGTTAGTTCTCCGTGTACATTTAAGGGCCAGCCGTGCTGCCCTGTTTTGAGCCAGTTGTAATTTTCCGAGGTCTCTCTTTGTGGCACCTGACCACACGATGGAACAGTAGTCCAGGTGCGACAAAACTAGAGCCTGTAGGACCTGCCTTGATGATAGTGTTGTTAAAAAGGCAGAGCAGTGCTTTAATATTGACAGACTTCTCCCCATTATAACTACTGTTTTATCAACATGTTTTGACCATGACGGTTTACAGCAGTTTAGTCACGCCCAATACCCACATTATATATTACAAGATTTAGTTGAGGTTGAGGGATTAGTGAATGATTTGCACTGAAGTCTAACAAAACAGCTCCCACAATCTTTTTATTATACATTTCTCTCAGCCAATCATCAGTCATTTACATTACATTTTAGTCATTTAGCAGACGCTCTTATCCAGAGCGACTTACAGTTAGTTAGTGATTACATTATTTTTTTTATACTGGCCCCCCGTGGGAATCGAACCCACAACCCTGGCGTTGCAAACGCCATGCTCTATCAACTGAGCTACATCCCTGCCGGCCATTCCCTCCCCTACCCTGGGCGACGCTGGGCCAATTGTGCGCCGCCCATGAGTCTCCCGGTCGCGGCCGGCTGCGACAGAGCCTGGATTCGAACCAGGATCTCTAGTGACACAGTTAGCACTGCGATGCAGTGCCTTAGACCACTGCGCCACTCAGTCATTTGTGTAAGTGCCGTGCTTGTTGAATGCCCTTCCCTATAAGCGTGCTGAAAGTCTGTTGTCAATTTGTTTACATTATAATAGCATTGTATCTGGTCGAACACCATTTTTTCCAAAAGTTTACTAAGGGTTGGTAACAGGCTGATTGGTCGGATATTTGAGCCAGTAAATGGGGCTTTACTATTCTTGGGTAGCGGAATTACTTTTGCTTCCCTACAGGCCTGATGGCACACACTTTCTAGTAGGCTTAGATTGAAGATATGGCAGATAAAAGTGGCAATATCGTCCGCTATTATCCTCAGTAATTTTCCATCCAAGTTGTCAGACCCCGGTGTATGAGTATGAGCTTCTTTCCCCGTAAAGAGTTATCAACAAAGAGTTTCTGAACCATCTTTGTTATTAATCCACGTTTGTTTGGTTTTCCTTGCTTGGGGACTCAGTGTACTATCACTACACCGACCTTATACAATTTGAGGCAATATGAATGGGATGAGATCACGGCCATGCTGAAATATTAAAACGTACCACACGGTGGAAGCAGACCTGAACAATGACATCACCTACACCTCCATACACAGTGCCTAGAGAAAGTATTCATACCCTTGACTTATTCCACATTTTGTCGTGTTACAGCCTGAATTCAAAATGTATTATATGTTTTTTTTTTATCACCCCCATCTACACACCATACCCCATAATGGCAAAGTGAAAACATGCTTTTAGAAATGTTTGCTAATTTAATGAAAAAGAAATACAGAAATATCTAATTTAGATGAGTATTTACACCCCTGAGTCAATACATGTAGAATCACCTGTGGCAGCAATTACAGCTGTGAGTTTTTATGAGTAAGTCTCTAAGAGCTTTGCACATCTGGATTGTACAATATTTGCCCATTATTATTTTCAAAATTCTTCAAGCTCTGTCAAATTGGTTGTTGATCATTGCTATACAAGCATTTTCAAGTCTTGCCATATATTTTCAAGCAGATTAAAGTCAAAACTGTAACTCGGCCAATCAGGAACATTCACTGTCTTCTGGCCTTGTGTTTTAGGTTATTGTCCTGCTGAAAGGTGAATTCATCTCCCAGTGTCTGGTAGAAAGCAGACTGAACCAGGTTTTCCTCTAGGATTTTGCCGGTGCTTAACTCCATTCCATTTATTTTTTATATTGAAAAACTCCCCAGTCCTTAAAGATTACAAGCATAACATGATGCAGCCACCACTATCCTTGAAAATATGGAGAGTGGTACTCAGTAATGTGTTTTATAGATTTTTTCACCAAACATAACATTTTGTATTCAGGACAAAAAGTAAATTGCTTTGCCACATTTTTTGCAGTATTACATTAGTGCCTTGTAAACAGGATGCATGTTTTGGAATATTTGTATTCTGTACAGGCGTCCTTCTTTGCACTCTGTCAATTATGTTAGTATTGTGGAGTAACTACAATGTTGTTGATCCATCCTCAGTTTTCTCCTATCACAGCCATTAAACTCTGTAACTGTTTTAAAGTCACCATTGGCCTCATGGTGAAATCCCTGAGCGGTTTCCTTCCTCTCCGGCAACTGAGTTAGGAAGGACGCTGTCAGATGAACCGATGTGGATGTGGTGGAGGAGTCAGGCGCAGGACACAGAGGCTTCGTCCAACAGACTTTACTAGTCAAAAGTGCAAAAATACAATACACGGCCTCGAAACAAACAGAGGCGAGTGAATACGTAAACCATGCGTAAACACTAAACAAACAAACAGAGCGTAAACACGCAGCTCCGAAATACAGGCAGACAACAACACACAATCTAACCAATACAAAACAGGGAACTTATAGGACACGTAATCAGAACACAAACAGACACAGGTGTACAAGACAGACCAAAGCAATCACACCACGAAACATTCAATGGTGGCAGCTAGTACTCTGGGGACGGCGAACGCCGAAGCCTGCCCTAACCAGGAGGAGGAGCAGTCTCGGCCGAAACCGTGACAGTACCCCCCCCTTGACGCGCGGCTCCAGCCGTGCGCCGACCCCGGCCTCGGGGACGGCCAGGAGGACGCGGACCCGGGCGCGTGGGATGCCCACGGTGGAACTCAGTCAGGAGGGATGGATCTAGGATGTCCCTCCTAGGCACCCAGCACCGTTCCTCCGGACCGTACTCCCTCCCACTCCACGAGATACTGGAGACCACTCATCCGGCGCCGAGTCCAAGATGGTCCGGACCCTGTACGCCGGGGCCCCCTCGATGTCCAAAGGGGGCGGAGGGGTCTCTCCTATCTCATCTTCTTGGAGTGGGCCAGCTACCACCGGCCTGAGAAGAGACACATGGAACGAGGGGTTAATATTCTTGTACTCAATAGGCAGTTGTAACCTGTAACACACCTCGTTCAATCTTCTCAGGACTTTAAAGGGCCCCACAAACCGCCGACCCAGCTTCCGGCAGGGCAGGCGGAGGGGCAGGTTTCGAGTCGAGAGCCAGACTCGATCTCCCGGTGCGTACACCGGTCCCTCACTGCGGTGGCGATCGGCGCCGCCTTTTGTTGACGGATGGCCCGCTGCAGATGGACATGGGCAGCGCCCCACGTCTCCTCCGAGCGCCGAATCCACTCGTCCACCGCAGGGGCCTCGATCTGGCTCTCGTGCCACGGTGCCAGGACCGGCTGATACCCTAAAACACACTGGAAAGGTGTTAAATTGGTGGAGGAGTGGCGGAGAGAGTTCTGGGCCATCTCTGCCCAGGGGATATACCTAGACCACTCCTCCGGCCGGTCCCGGCAATAGGACCTCAGAAACCTACCCACATCCTGGTTGACTCGTTCAACCTGCCCATTGCTCTCTGGGTGGTACCCCGAGGTAAGGCTCACCGAGACCCCCAAGCGGTCCATGAACGCCCCCCAGACTCTGGAGGTGAACTGGGGACCTCGGTCAGACACAATATCCTCGGGGACCCCATAGTGCCGGAACACGTGGGTAAATAGGGCCTCGGCGGTCTGTAGGGCAGTAGGGAGACCCGGCATTGGGAGGAGACGACAGGCCTTGGAGAACCGATCCACAACGACCAAAATGGTGGTATTCCCCTGGGAAGGGGGTAGGTCGGTTACAAAATCCACCGAGAGGTGGGACCATGGTTGTTGTGGAACGGGCAGGGGATGTAACTTACCCCTGGGCAAATGTCTAGGCGCCTTACACTGGGCGCACACCGAGCAGGAGGAGACATAAACCCTCACATCCTTAGCTAACGTTGGCCACCAGTATTTCACGCTAAGGCAGTGCACTGTCCGGCCAATACCTGGATGTCCAGAGGAGGGTGATGTATGAGCCCAATAAATAAGACGATCACGAACGTCGAGCGGAACGTACGTCCGCCCCACAGGACACTCGGGGGGAGTAGGGTCGGTACGCAGTGCCCGCTCGATTTCGCGATCGACCTCCCATACCACCGGAGCCACCAGACAAGACTCCGGCAGTATGGAAGTAGGCTCAATGGCCCTCTCCTCTGTGTCATACCACCGGGACAGGGCGTCTGCCTTATCGTTCTGGGACCCTGGGATGTATGTGATCTTAAAAACAAACCAGGTCAGGAACATGTTCCACCTAGCCTGACGAGGGTTCAATCTCCTAGCTGCCCGGATGTACTCCAGGTTACGGTGATCAGTCAGAATGAGGAAAGGGTGTTGAGCCCCCTCAAGCCAATGCCTCCACACCTTTAGGGCCTGGACTACAGCTAACAGCTCCCTGTCCCCAACGTCATAATTGCGCTCCGCCGAGCTGAGCTTCTTGGAGTAGAACGCACAGGGGCGGAGCTTAGGTGGCGTGCCGGACCGTTGTGACAGGACTGCCCCAATACCGGTCTCGGACGCGTCTACCTCTACTTGGAATGGTAAAGAGGGATCCGGATGCGCCAGCACCGGGGCCGAGGTGAACAGGTTCTTTAGTTTGACAAATGCCCTGTCCGCCTCAGCTGACCACTGCAAACGAACCGGACCCCCTTTAGCAGGGACGTAATGGGAGCTGCAACCTGTCCAAAGCCCCGGATAAACCACCGGTAGTAATTAGCAAAACCCAAGAACTGCTGCACCTCTTTTACAGTGGTTGGAGTTTGCCAATTACGCACGGCCGACACACGGTCTACCTCTATCTCCACACCAGACGCGGCCAACCGGTAACCCAAAAGGAGACGGACTCCTGGAAGAACAGGCATTTCTCTGCCTTGACATACAAGTCATGCTCCAACAGTCTTCTCAACACTCGGCGCACCAGGGCTACATGCTCGGCCTCGCGTAGAAGAGTACACTAGGATGTCGTCGATGTACACTACCACACCCTGCCCATGCATGTCCCGGAAAATCTCGTCAACAAAGGATTGGAAGACTGAAGGAGCATTCATTAACCCGTATGGCATGACGAGATACTCGTAATGACCCGAGGTGGTGCTAAATGCCGCTTTCCATTCATCCCCCTCCCTAATGCGCACCAGATTGTACGCGCTCCTGAGATCCAACTTTGTGAAGAACTGCGCTCCGCGTAATGATTCTGTCATAGTCGCAATCAGTGGAAGAGGGTAACTGTACTTAACCGTGATCTGATTGAGACTACGGTAATCAATACACGGGCGCAAACCCCGTCCTTCTTCTTCACAAAGAAGAAACTCGAGGAAACCGGGGAAATGGAGGACCGTATGTATCCCTGTGCCAAGGACTCGGCTATGTAAGTCTCCATAGCCGCAGTCTCCTCTTGAGACAGGGGATACACACGGCTCCGCGGAAGTGCCGCTCCTGTTTGGAGATTTATCGCACAGTCCCCCTGTCTATGAGGTGGTAGCCGTGTTGCCCTCGTTTTGCTGAACACAAGTGCTAAGTCCTAATACTCAGGGGGAATGCGCATTGCGGGCACTTGGTTCGGACTCTCTACCGAGGTCGCCCCTAAGGAAACACCTAGACATTTCCCTACACACTGGGCAGACCACTCCATAAGAGCCCTCTGTTGCCACGCAATGGTAGGATCAAGGGCGCTTAACCAGGGAAGCCCCAGCACCACGGGGTACGCAGGAGAGTCAATCAGATAAAACTGAATGATCTCCTCATGACCCCCCTGCGTCGTCATCTTAAGTGGTGCTGTGACTTCTCTGATCAGCCCCGACCCCAACGGCCGGCTGTCTAGGGCGTGGACAGGAAAGGGGGCTTCTACCGGCCGAAGGGGAATTCCTAACCTATCACAAAATGCACGATCAATAAAATTCCCAGCTGCGCCTGAATCTACTAGCGCCTTATGCTGGGAATGAGGTGCCACCTGTGGAAATCTCACAGGAATACTCATGTGACCAACAGAGAGCTCTGGGTAAGTGGGGCGCCTACTCACCTGAAATGACTCCCCAGTGCGTGACCTGTTGTCCCCTCTCCCAGGAGACCCTCCCCAGCACCTGGCCGCGGTGTGTCCTCCACGGCCACAGTTGGTGCAGGGGATGGCCCCCCTCGGGTTCTCTCTCCTCCTCTCTCTAGCGCCAGCACCCCCGAGCTCCATGGGAATCGGCTCGGAGGTGCTGGAGGGTGGAATGGACGACCCCCACTCGGGACGTCCGCGGGTAGCCAGCAGGGTGTCGAGACGGATGGAGATGTCCCCCAACTGGTCGAAGGATAGGTTGGTGTCCCTGCAGGCCAGCTCACGACGAACGTCCTCTCGTAGGCTACACCGGTAATGGTCGATGAGGGCCCTCTCATTCCACCCCGCATCCGCCGCTAGAGTCCGGAACTCCAGGGCGAACTCCTGTGCGCTCCTCTTCCCCTGTCGGAGGTGGAACAGATGCTCCCCCGCCGCCTTTCCCTCAGGTGGGTGATCGAAGACAGCCCTGAAGCGGCGGGAGAACTCCGCGTAGGTGATGGTAGCGGCGTCTATTCCCCTCCATTCGGCGTTGGCCCACTCCAACGCCTTGCCGGATAGACAGGAGATGAGGGCGGAGACGCTCTCGTATCCCGAGGGCGCTGGGTGTAGGGTAGCCAGGTAAAGTTCCACCTGCAGGAGGAACCCCTGACACCCGGCTGCAGAACCGTCATATGCCCTCGGGAGCGAGAGCCGAATGCCCCTGGGTTCCGGTAATGAGAGAGGAGGACTGGCCGTTGGTGATGGGATGGTGTAAGAAGACGTGGGCACCTCCCCAGTAACCAACCGGCGCAGAGTGTTGGACACCTCGTCCATGGCGGACCCAAGTTGCCGGATCATGGTGTCCTGATAGCTGATCCGTTCCTCCAGCGACTTGGGTGTCGCAGCTGCTCCTGCTGACTCCATAGTTGGTGTGTTGTTCTGTCAGATGAACCGATGTGGATGTGGTGGAGGAGTCAGGCGCAGGACACAGAGGCTTCGTCCAACAGACTTTACTAGTCAAAAGTGCAAAAAATACAATACACGGCCTCGAAACAAACAGAGGCGAGTGAATACGTAAACCATGCGTAAACACTAAACAAACAAACAGAGCGTAAACACGCAGCTCCGAAATACAGGCAGACAACAACACACAATCTAACCAATACAAAACAGGGAACTTATAGGACACGTAATCAGAACACAAACAGACACAGGTGTACAAGACAGACCAAAGCAATCACACCACGAAACATTCAACGGTGGCAGCTAGTACTCCGGGGACGGCGAACGCCGAAGCCTGCCCGAACCAGGAGGAGGAGCAGTCTCGGCCGAAATCGTGACAGACGCCTGTAAATTTTTACTCCTGAACTTATTTAGGCTTGCCATAACAAAGGGGATTCATTTTTAATTAATTTGTACACATTTCGAAAAACATTATAATAATATAATATAATATGCCATTTAGCAGACGCTTTTATCCAAAGCGACTTACAGTCATGTGTGCATACATTTTTACGTATGGGTGGCCCTGGGTATCGAACCCACTACCCTGGCGTTACAAGCGCCATGCTCTACCAATTAAGCTACAGAGGACCACATGGGGTATTGTGTGTAGGCCAGTGACAAAAAAAAGCTAAATGTAATCCATTTTAAATTCAGGCTGTAACATAAAACATTTAGGAAAAAGTCAAGGGGTGTGAATACTTTCCGAAGCACTGTATATTTGGACATAGCTGCTTTTGGGTCATTCACTATGCGGTGCCTTTTGGACCTCATAACTTTTTTGTGGAAAAGTATATACAGTACCAGTCAAAAGTTTGGACACACCTACTCATTCCAGGGTTTTTCTTTATTTTTACTATTTTCTACATTGTAGAATAATAGTGAAGACATCAAAACTATGAAATAACACATATGGAATAATTTAGTAACCAAAAAAGTGTTAAACAAATCAAAATATATTTTATATTTGAGATTCTTCAAATAGTCCCTCTTTGCCTTGATGACAGCTTTGCACACTCTTGGCATTCTCTCAACCAGCTTCATGAGGTAGTCACCTGGAATGCATTTCAATTAACAGGTGTGCCATCTTAAAAGTTAATTTGTGGAATTTCTTTCCTTCTTAATGCGTTTGAGCCAATCAGGCTGATTGGCTCAAACGCATTAAGAAGGAAAGAAATTCCACAAATCACTTAAATCCTAATAATTATCGGTGGATACACATGGACCATGAAATATTTCCACCCTGTTAGGGACATACACATAATTATCTGAAAGCGTTAACAATGCATTCGGAACGTATTCAGACCCCTTGATTTTTTCAACATTTTGTTACGTTACAGCCTTATTTTTCCTCATCAATATGCACACAATACCCCATAATGACAAAGTGAAAACAGGTTTTTAGAAATGTTTGCTTATTTATTAAAAATAAAAACAGAAATACCTTATTAACATAAGTATTCAGACATTTTGCTATGAGACTAGAAATTGAGCTCAGGTGCATCTTGTTCCCATTGATCATCCTTGAAATGTTTCTACAACTTGATTGGAATCCACCTGTGGTAAATTCCATTGATTGGACATGATTTGGAAAGGCACACACCTGTCTATATAAGGTCCCACAGTTGACAGTGCATGTCAGAGCAAAAACAAAGCCATGAAATCGAATGAATTGCCCGTAGAGCTCCGAGACAGGATTGTGTCGAGAAAAAGATCTGGGGAAGGGTACCAAAACATTTCTGCAGCATTGAAGGTCCCCAAGAACACAGTGGCCTCCATCATTCTTAAATGGAAGAAGTTTGGAACCACCAAGACTCTTCCTAGAGCTGGCTGCCCGGCCAAACTGAGCAGAAGGGGGGAGAAGGGCCTTGGTCAGGGAGGTGACCAAGAACCCAATGGTAACTCTGACAGAGCTCCAGAGTTCCTCTGTGGAGATGGGAGAACCTTCCAGAAGGACAACCATCTCTGCAGCACTCCACCAATCAGGCCTTTATGGTAGAGCGGCCAGATGGAAGCCACTCCTCAGTAAAAGGCACATGACAGCCCGCTTGGAGTTTGCCAAAAGGCACCTAAAGACTCTCAGACCATGAGAAACAAGATTATATGGTCTGATGAAACCAAGATTTAACTCTTTGGCCTGAATGCCAAACATCACATCTGGAAGAAACCTGGCACCATCCCTACGGTGAAGCATGGTGGTGGCAACATCATGCTGTGGGGATGTTTTTCAGTGGCAGGGACTGGGAGACTAGTCAGGATCGAGGGAAAGATGAACGGAGTAAAGTACAGAGAGATCCTTGATGAAAACATGCTCCAGAGCACTCAGGACCTCAGACTGGGGTGAAGGTTCATCTTCCAACAGGACAATGACCCTAAGCACACAGCCAAGACAATGCAGGAGTGGCTTCGGAACAAGTCTCCTAATGTCCTTGAGTGGCCCAGCCAGAGCCCGGACTTGAACCCGATCGAACATCTCCGGAGAGACCTGAAAATAGCTGTGCAGCGACACTCCCCATCCAACCTGACAGAGGTTGAGAGGGTCTGCAGAGAAGAATGGGAGAAACTCCCCAAATACAGGTGTGCCAAGCTTGTAGCATCATACCCAAGAAGACTTGAGGCTGTAATCGCTGCCGAAGGTGCTTCAACAAAGTACTGCGGAAAGGGACTGAATACTTATGTTTTTTATTTGTAATGAATGTGCACACATTTCAAATTTGTCATTATGGGTTATTGTGTGTAGATTGATGAGGGGAAAAAACTATTTAATCAATTTCAGTATAATGCTGTAACGTAACAAAATGTGGAAAAAGTCAAGGGGTCTGAATACTTCCGAATGCACTGTATAACACATCAATCTAACACGTATTCAGGTCTCAGGCAAGGTTCTCATCACATAAGCATGGATCACCAAACGTAACGTTATGACTATAACTACTGTCCCCTGAAGGAGAGAAACGAGGTACAACATACTATGGGGAATCGCGCTCTCGCAACTTCGGTTGAAGGATCTACAATCATGACGGTCAAAGGCTAATGAAACCCAAGCCTCACTGGAAGCCCCGCCTTCCACAGGTGGATACTAAATTAAACGGCCCAAGGCAAACCTCCCACTCCTGACCCCACCCACATGGCATGCTGCCTAGTGACTTTCCCATGTCCCAGCAGTAAGCACACTGTGGGCTACACTGGGAGCAGTGACATCCAAGCGATAAAACCTCACAAAAGTGTGTGGTGATGCCCAACTCACTGCATCACAAATATCTCCTATAGTCAACTCCTTAAACAATGCCCATATGCTGCTATATGACAGGGAGATAGCCTCCACAATTGAGTGGGAGAGACACTGCTTAGAGAGCGCCCTGCCACGAGACGGATTAACAAAACGGACAAAGCTGGTCACATGTGACTCACATACTTGCTATTAGCCACCGTTAGCGGTTTTCACCCAGAACATCAGATTTTCTGCCGGAATAACTGAATCACTGGACATTAACACCGGATCGTAACTAGCTAGCCGCAACCGAATGGATGTTGCTGTTGGCTAATCACCACTGCCCCCGAAGCAAGCACCAGTTAGCCTTGAGCTAGCCTCGAGCCAGGCCCATATCCTGGCTATCTACCTCTCTGTCTACCAGACTGGAGTAGCCAGCTAACTAGCTACTTGCTATTAGCCACCGTTAGCGGTTTTTCACCATTGTCCGTGGCCTGCACTACCTACCAGCCAGCTATCTAGCCAGCCCCGGCCCGCTAGCACACGCAAACAACAGCCGTGCTTCCTGCTAGCCTGTGCTGTAGCACCAATTCGAACTGCTCTCGGACTCACATATTGCTGTTCTCTGGACCTTATGATCACTCAGCTGCACAGCTGATGCCTGCTGGACTGTTCCTTTACACAGTACCCTGTCCTGTTTATCTGTTTAGCCTCAGCCCAAACTTTCATCGCCATTACCAGTTGTTGTCTTAGCTCTCTCGAATAACACCTGTGATTGCTTTATGCCTCTCTCCCATGTCAATATGCCTTGCCTATTGCTGTTCCAGTTAGTTCTTATTATACAATTTCACTGTAAAGCCCCAAGTCCTTCTCAAACTGCCTCTAATAGGTCCTTTGTTCCACCCCCCATACACGCGGAGACCGGCTCAATCGGTGCCTCCAGTGATGCTATCTCTTTCATTGTTACCCAACGCTTAGGTTTACATCCACTGTACTCATATCCTTGTCTGTACATAATGCCCTGAATCTATTCTACAACGCCCGGAAATCTGCCCCCTTTACTCTCTGTACCCAACGCACTAGAAGACCAGTTCTTAAAGCCTTTAGCCGTATCCTTATTCTAGTCCTCCTCTGTTCCTCTGGTGATGTAGAGGTTAACCCAGGCCCTGCAGTCCCCAGAATCACTCCTACTCCCCAGGAGCTATCATTTGTTGACTTCTTTAACCGTAAAAGCATTGTTTTTTTGCATGTTAACATCAGAAGCCTCCTCCCTAAGTTTGAGTTATTCACTGTGTTAGCACACTCCGCCAACCCTGATGTTCTAGCAGTGTCTGAATCCTGGCTTAGGAAGGCCACCAAAAATTCAAAAATGTCCATCCCCAACTACAACATTTTCCGTCTAGATAGAACTGCCAAAGGGGGTGGAGTTGCAATCTACTGTAGAGATAGCCTGCAGATATCTATCATACTATCCAGGTCTGTGCCCAAACAGTTTGAGCTCCTACTTCTAAAAATCCACCTTTCCAGAAATAAGTCTCTCACTGTTGACGCTTGCTACAGACCCCCCTCAGCCGCCAGCTGTGCCCTGGACACCATATGTGAATTGATTGCCCCCCATCTATCCTCAGAGTTTGTACTGCTTGGTGACCTAAACTGGGATATGCTTAACACCCCGGCCATCCTACAATCCAAACTAGATGCCCTCAATCTCACACAAATTATCAAGGAACCTACCAGGTACAACCCTAAATCCATAAACATGGGCACCCTTATAGATATCATCCTGACTAACTTACCCTCTAAATACACCTCCGCTGTCTTCAACCAGGATCTCAGCGATCACTGCCTTATTGCCTGCGTCCGTAACGGGTCCGCGGTCAAACGACCACCCCTCATCACTGTCAAACGCTCCCTAAAACACTTTAGTGAGCAGGCCTTCCTAATTGACCTGGCCCAGGTATCCTGGATGGATATCGATCTCATTCCGTCAGTAGAGGATGCCTGGTTGTTCTTTAAAAGTGCTTTCCTCTCAATCTTAAATAAGCATGCCCCATTCAAAAAATTCAGAACTAAGAACAGATATAGCCCCTGGTTCTCCTCAGACTTGACTGCCCTTGACCAGCACAAAAACATCCTGTGGCGTACTGCATTAGCATCGAATAGCCCACGCGATATGCAACTTTTCATAGAAGTTAGGAACCAATATACACAAGCAGTTAGGAAAGCAAAGGCCAGCTTTTTCAAACAGAAATTTGCATCCTGTAGCACTAACTCCAAAAAGTTTAGGGACACTGTAAAGTCCATGGAGAATAAGAGCACCTCCTCCTAGCTGCCCACTGCACTGAGGCTAGGAAACACTATCACCACCGATAAATTTACAATAATCAAGAATTTCAACAAGCATTTTGCTACAGCTGGCCATGCTTTCCACCTGGCTACCACTACCCTGGTCACCAGCTCTGCACCCTCCGCTGCAACTTGCACATGCCCCCCCGCTTCTCCTTCACACAAATTCAGACAGCTGATGTTCTGAAAGAGCTGCAAAATCTGGACCCCTACAAATCATCTGGGCTAGACAATCTGGACCCTTTCTTTCTAAAATTAGCCGCCGAAATTGTCGCAACCCCTATTACTAGCCTGTTCAACCTCTCTTTCGTAACGTCTGAGATCCCCAGAGATTGGAAAGCTGCCGCGGTCATCCCCCTCTTCAAAGGGGGTGACACTCTAGATCCAAACTGTTACAGACCTATATCCATCCTGCCCTGCCTTTTGAAAGTTTTTGAAAGCCAAGTTAACAAACAGATCACCGACCATTTCGAATCCCACCGTACCTTCTCCGCTATGCAATCCAGTTTCCGAGCTGGTCATGGGTGCACCTCAGCCACGCTCAAGGTCCTAAACGATATTATAACCGCGATCGTTAATAGACAGTACTGTGCAGCCGTCTTCATCGACCTGGCCAAGGCTTTCGACTCTGTCAACCACCGCATTCTTATTGGCAGACTAAATAGCCTCAGTTTCTCAAATGACTGCCTCGCCTGGTTCACCAACTACTTCTCAGATAGAGTTCAATGTGTCAAATCGGAGGGCCTGTTGTCTGGACCTATGGCAGTCTCTATGGGGGTGCCACAGGGTTAAATTCTTTTGCCGACTCTTTTCTCTGTGTATATCAATGATGTTGCTCTTGCTGCTGGTGATTCTCAGATCCACCTCTACGCAGACGACACCATTTTGTATACATCTGGCCCTTCATTGGACACTGTGTTAACAAACCTCCAAACGAGCTTCATTGCCACACAACACTCCTTCCGTAGCCTCCAACTGCTCTTAAACACAAGTAAAACTAAATGCATGCTCTTCAATCGAACGCTGCTGGCACCCGCCCACCCGACTAGAATCACTACTCTCGACGGGTCTGACCTAGAGTATGTGGACAACTACAAATACCTAGGTGTCTGGTTAGACTGTAAACTCTCCTTCCAGACTCACATTAAGCATCTCCAATCCAAAGTTAAATCCAGAATCGGCTTCCTATTTCGCAACAAAGCCTCCTTCACTCATGCTGCCAAACATGCCCTCGTAAAACTGACTATTCTACCGATCCTTGACTTCGGCGATGTCATTTACAAAATAGCCTCCGACACTCTACTCAGCAAATTGGATGTAGTCTATCACAGTGCCATCCGTTTTGTCACCAAAGCCCCATATACTACCCACCACTGTGACCTGTACGCTCTTGTTGGCTGGTACTCACTACATATTCGTCACCAAACCCACTGGCTCCAGGCCATCTATAAATCACTGCTAGGCAAATCCCAGCCTTATCTTAGCTCATTGGTCACCATAGCAACACCCACCCGTAGTATGCGCTCCAGCAGGTATATCTCACTGGTCATCCCCAAAGCCAACACCTCCTTTGGCCACCATTCCTTCCAGTTCTCTACTGCCAATGACTGGAACAAACTGCAAAAATCTCTGAAGCTGGAGACTCTTATCTCCCTCACTAACTTTAAGCATCAGTTGTCAGAGCACCTTACCGATCACTGCACCTGTACACAGCCCATCTGAAATTAGCCCACCCAACTACCTCATCCCCATATTGTTATTTATTTTGCTCATTTGCACCCAAGTATCTCTATTTGCACATAATCTCTTGCACATCTATCATTCCAGTGTTAATACTAATTGTAAACTAATTGTAATCAGGAGGGTGGTTACGTGTATTTTAGAGGCAGAGGTCCGGAGTTCAAGTCTCGGTATGATCTGAATCAGGGGGAAGCGGTACTCGCTAAGCATCAGCGTGACGTCCTTTACATTAACTTCCTGAACTTATCCCTATAGGCTTGAGCTAAGTGGGCTAACACAGTCTTGTGACAAGAGCCAGGTCAGTCAAACCCAGTCAGTCACAAGAGCAAGATTAAATAGGGAGTGGAAAGGCTATCCTTAGAAGAGCTACTGTATGACAGGGCTATTCAACTATATTCTTATGGGGGCCAAGTCCCTTTTAACATGTCTTGCGCATCACATGATCATCATAGAGGGGAACAGAAGGCACGTACCTGTTCCAGAGTGTCTTAGCTTTCAAGAATAGGGTCATAATGGGGTCATAATGGGGTCATAATAGCTTATAGCCCAAACGGTTCCAATGCCAGAGCCAAATCCATAGGAAGAAAATAAATTCAACATGCTACATTGGTTTCAGAAACTGTCAGAAACCACTCCATTGGTACCACTAGCTTCTGTTTACTACAGAGAGCGTTTGATTTTGTATTTTTGGGGTATTTTATTAGGATCCCCATTAGCTGTTGCAAAAGCAGCAGCTACTCTTTCTGGGGTCCACACAAAACATGAAACATGACATAATACAGAACATTAATAGACAACAGCTCAAGGATATAACTACATACATTTTTTTTAAATCACTAAAGGCACACATAGCCTACATATCAATACAAACACACAAACTATCTAGGTCAAATAGGGGAGAGGCGTTGTGCCGTGAAGTGTTGCTTTATCTGTTTTTTTATACCAGGTTTGCTATTCACTTGATTAATATGAGATGGAACGGAGTTCCATGCAATAACGGCTCTATATAATATTGTACGCTTTCTTGAATTTTTCTGGATTTGGGGACTGTGAAAAGATCCTTGGTGGCATGTCTGGTGGGGTAAGTGTGTGTGTCAGAGCTGTGTGTAAAATGACTATGCAAACAATTTGGGATTTTCAACACGTTAATGTTTCTTATAAAAAGAAGAAGTGATGCAGTCAGTCTCTCCTCAACTCTTAACCAAGAGAGACTAGCATGCATAGTATTTATATCAGTCCTCTGATTACAATGAAGAGCAAGATGTGCCACTCTGTTCTGGGCCAGCTGCAGCTTAACTAGGTCTTTCCTTGCAGCACTCAACCACATGACTGGACAATAATCAAGATAAGACAAAAGTAGAGCCCGCAGGACTTGGTTTTTGGAGTGTGGTGTCAAAAAAGCAGAGCATCTCTTTATTACGGACAGACCTCTCCCCATCTTTACAACCATTGAATCTATATGTTTTGACCATGACAGTTCACAATCTAAGGTAACGGTAAAAGTAATTTAGTCTCCTCAACTTGTTCAACAGCCACACCATCCATTACCAGATTCAGCTGAGGTCTAGAACTTAGGGAATGATTTGTACCAAATACAATGCTCTTAGTTTTAGAGATGTTCAGGACCAGTTAATTACTGGCCACCCATTCCAAAACAGACTGCAACTCTTTGTTAAGGGTTTCAGTGACTTCATTAGCTGTGGTTGCTGATGTGTATATGATTGAATCATCAACATACATGGACACACATGCTGTGTTTAATGCCAGTGGCAGGTCATTAGTCAAAATAGAAAAGACTAGAGGGCCTAGAGAGCTGCCCTGTGGTACACCACACTTGACATGTTTGACATTAGAGAAGCTTCCATTAAAGAAAACCCTTTGAGTTCTATTACATAGATAGCTCTGAATCCACGGTATGGCAGAGGTTGAAAAGCCATAACACATATGTTTTTTCAACAACAGGTTATGGTCAATAATATCAAAGGCTGCACTGAAATCTAAAAGTACAGCTCCCACAATCTTCTTATTATCAATTTATTTCAACCAATCATCAGTCATTTGTGTCAGTGCAGTCATGTTGAGTGCCCTTCTCTATAAGCATGCTGAAAGTCTGTTGTTAATTTGTTTACAGAGAAATAGCATTGTATTTGGTCAAACACTATTTTTTCCAACAGTTTGCTAAGAGCTGGCAGCAAGCTTATAGGTCTGCTGTTAGAACCAGTAAAGGCCGCTTTACCACTCCTGGTTAGAGGAATTACTTTGGCTTCCCTCCAGGCCTGAGGACAAAGACTTTCCTCTAGGCTCAGATTAAATATGACAGATAGGAGTGGCTATAGAGTCAGCTACCATCCTCAGTAGCTTTCCATCTAAGTTGTCAATGCCAGAAGGTTTGCCATTATTGATCAATAACAAAAAATGTCACCTCTCCTACACTAACTTTACAAAATTCAAACGTGCAATACTTTTATTTCATTATTTGTTTTTTTATGCATGAATACAATGGCTCACTGTTCATTGTTGCCACTTTGCCAATTAAGTAATCATTAAAATAAATGGCAACATCAAATGGTTTTTGTGATGAATAAGCCATCTGTTGAATTTGAATTTGTTGAATTTGTCTTTCTGCCCATAATTTAATTTAAAGTACTCCAACGTTTTTCTATCATTCTTTATATCATTGATCTTGGCTTCATAATACAGTTTCTTCTTCTTTTTGTTGAGTTTAGTCACATAATTTCTCAATTTGCAGTAAGTCAGCCAGTATCGGTTCTCTTCTACCTTTCCTGGCTGGCAAAGTACCAGGATGTTGATCGTGTTCTCCTGCTCAGACATTGCATGCATGCATCAACCAATGGTTGCGTGCCACGCCATAGACTGTGCCGTCGGGCACCAGATTGCTATAACATATGATGTGGTTAGCTGATACGTAAAATACCTATCCAGGCATTGTAAGATCTGGCATGCATCAGCAACGTCTGAGCAGTACTCCAAACAACCACTGTTGTTTCTGGTTTTGAATCTGAATTTTGAGACCTGAATTGAAAAACTGAATCTGAATGCATCTGAGAGGTTGAATATATGAAACTTTGGTCAACTTGAAATTACAGTTTGTAAACTTAATACGCAGATAATAAATGCAATAAACATTGAAAATGAATATATAAATATTGAATGTGAATATTACATTTAATGTAATTTTTTAATTGAATGCAATATTCATTCAATTCAATTCCAAATCCTGAAAATGAATTCAATTTATGAATTCAATGATTCAATTTGTGCATTTCAAATTCAAAAATATTAAATTAAAATTCAACAACCTAATACAAATTCATAATTATGGAATTCAAATACAATTTCTCTTTGCTCTGAAATCACTCCATACCAGTGTTTTGGAACTAACTTGCTTACCACTTCTTCCATGGGGTTTCTTCCTTCACAGACTCCATGAAATGGTGACCTCTTTCTAAATATTTGGTCAAATGATTCATTTTGTGTATGGTTTCCTAGAAACAAGGGATGGCTCAACTTACCCTTTGGCTCAACTTACCTCACTCTCCTCTATGTATGAAAATACCCTCAAATAAAAGCTGACATTCTGTACAGTCGCTTAATATGAAACATTCTATCTCAAATCTAAAATGCTGAAGTATAGAGCCAAATGAAATTGTCTTGCTTCATTTTCAAAATACATATGGAGGGGAGTGTATGTGCTTTTCCTTTTGAGAGAGAGGGGGAGGGGGTGACAAGGGAGAGACCCCTACTCCTAGGCACTTCACTTCATGTAGAGCCTAAAGAATTGCATAGGCATAAGCAATTAGTGGTCTAATAGGCTGGTGGAGTTTTTTTGCCAGACATGGTGGCGTAGCAGGAAGATCGGAATGCCATGAACCAAGAGGTTGTGAGTTAAAATCCAAGGTGAGGACATGCTGAATAATAATTACTGTATAAATTAACATGCAATGTAATCATGTACGTCAAAGTGTGTCAAATATGTAAGTTAAAAACATTGTATGTTAAATGCGCTGTTTGTGTGTGTCCCTAACCTTGCCAACAGACAAAGAGCTGTGAATGGATAAGTGGTTCACCAATCAGGGTCTTGAATATATTTGACATTTTAGCCATTTAGCAGATGTTCTTATCCAGAACGACTTACAGGAGCAAGAAGGGATAAGTGTCTTGCTCAAGGGCACATCAGCAGATTTTTCACCTAATCGGCTCAGGGATATGAACCAGCGACCTTTCGGTTACTGACGCAACACTCTTAGTCGCTAGGCTACCTGCAGCCCTATAGGCTTGGCAACAGCAACAAACGTCCTATGTTTTAAACATCATTGGACACAGGAATGTTCTTGCAACATTCCCATGAAACGTCTAGAACATTAATATCTTATATTCTGAGAACATGGCAACCATGTCCTGTGTATGTTTGGTGTGATGTTGATGACATATTCTCCTAACCCTCAGAAAACTGGACACGTGAATGTTCTTGCAACATTCTAATGACACGTGTCTAGATTATTCATATTGAATATTCTGAGAACATGGTAACCACATTCTTGGTAAATTCTGGAAAATCACCTGAACATTCCTATGAAAATGTTAGGTAATGACCTAATGACACTCTTAAAGATGCAGACTGGGATCTTAAGCACTTACAAATTCATAACATATTGTACGAATTGGAATTCGTAACATATCGTACGAATTGCATACACATTTTATTTATTTATTAGCAGGACATAACATATAATACGTAATGGATGACGTAGTACACAATTGTGTACAATTTTCGGGGACCCATTTTGGCTCGTGAGCACTACTTTCAAAACTCATGGCTGAAATTACGTTCTCTAAAGTTGTGGAAACGTTTGATGTTAGCTGGGGAGAGACATCAGGTGCACTTTAAAGGATGAGTAAGTTATTTCAGAAGCTAGCAGATTCATTACTTACCAAAAAAGTTGCAAATCCCAATAACAATACATCACGTTTTGAAGTTCACTTACCTTGGTTTGTCTAACAACACTATCATGAATCTAGCAACAAGGTTTTGTGGGTCAGAGTGCAGTATTTATTTAGTTTCATAGCATAAGCGTTTGCTAGAAAATCTCTCAAACTGGCTTAAGTGCAGGGGGGTTGCCTAGTAATATGCGCCTCGGAGGGAGGCAACATCTGCATAGAGCAACAAATTCCCTTGATTTGTGAATCTGTTTGGATCAAACAGCTAGCGTGACTGCTAAAATAGCTTTGTAATAATAGGGAGAAGGATCTATCAAAATAACTACATTATGGCATTCACTAATCATAAACTATGTACATAGAAATTTGGGTACATTTCTGGACAAAATTCTAACTTACTCAACACTTAAAACCCTCTGCTGTTTTCATAGATCTAGTAAAAACCCAAATAGTGTGAGGAAGAGAGAGATGTCATTCCAAAACATGACTCAGTTTGATAAGGTGGTGTTGAAGGAGTCAGGCGCAGGAGGGTAAATCACAGAATAACAGGCTTTAATCCGCAAAATACAGGTTTATGCAGAACTGCGTCAAACACACTCCAGGGCACAAAACAGGTGCACTGGAAAATACAAGGTACACAGGGAAAAAAAAATACTCCCGTCGAACAAAAAATACACGCGCTTCACAATAAACAATCACCCACAAGGACAAGGGGGCAGAGGGAACACTTGTACATGGACTAATTAGGGGATTAGAACCAGATGTGTGTGATAACGAGACAAAACAATTGTGATGATGATTGGGGCGGCAGTGGTTAGTACTCCGGTGACGACGAACGCCGAAGCCTGCCCGAACAAGGAGGGGAGGCAGCCCTTTTTTCTTCACTTTTATTGATTATTTATATTACATCTCTTCTGTCTCAGTTACAGAAAAAAAATAAAGTGCTGTAAACAGCGTTCAAACGTTTCCAGTAATGCACTGCTAATCTGAAAAAGTGAAGTTTGTTTTATATGAGCGGTAACATACATCAACAAATAAACACAGTGAAAATATGCAAACTATACCACTTCTAAATAATTCTGTTCAAGTGCACACTCGGGAAAGGAATCCAGTTGAATACCACTCCCTCCTTCTAATGCAACGTTCAAGTATAGGGCTCAAAATCCATTAGAACGAATGGAGAGTATAGAGAAAACACAGCATAGTTAAATCCTGACAGTGGATTACTCTAACAGAGATTGTTTATTTCTCAGGCCCTAAATTGTTCGTGAGTGTATGTTGGATAGAAAAATGACACTGAGTGAGTGGGTTACAATGGATACAGTGATGACTCACTAGGAAGAGTCAGTAACTCCCTTTTGACCCTCACACACACTCTCCATCCACACACCCATCAGTGGTCTTAAGGGTGTGTGTTAATTGTCTGAAGTGTCCTCCTCTCCTCATCCTCTCCTCATCCTCTCCTCTCCTCTCCTGCGCTGATCTAAAAACATATGGAAGACATCTATGCAGATGGAGATAGATACGAATATAAGGAGACAAGGAGAGGAAGATGTCAGACTATTGAGAAGCACCATAGGGGTCAAATGATCCAGACTAAGAAAAATATTTATAATTTGAAAAATGTAATAATACAAATATATATCTTGTACACAATAAAGAAAACAAATTACGGGGTCAACATCTAAATATTGCTCCCAGCACTGATCAAAGCTCAGAACGCTTATATTCTTGCTCTGACTGAGTTATAATTTTCCTGCCAGATTTGCCTAGCCCTAGCAGCTAGAGGTCTTCTCAGGTCCAAAAAGCTGGACCTGGACCTGAACGGACCAGAGGACAATCAGACCCGGACCCGAACGGACCCAATATATATTTTTTAAAGGGGACCCGGACCCGAGAACAATCAGACCCGAACCCAAATGGACCCGACGTCAATCAGACCTAGACCCGACCCATACCCTAATGGGTCCGGGTCTAGACCAAACCCGATTGTACCTGAGAGAAAAAAATATAATTTGCTCTTCTGAATAGGTATTTTATATGTTGGCTAGACCTTCTATAATTCAATAAATTCACCGTAAAATAAATATGCTACAGGCTATGCAGGGCCGTGGTTGGGTCCATTCGGGTCTGCTTGGGTCTCTCAGCTGTAGTTACACAGACCAGAGACCCAATGACAATCAAACAGGACCCGACCTGGACCCAAGGAAAAAGTTTGAATTTTGGACCCGCTCGGGTCGCGGGTCAGGCCTCGGGTATTTGGGTTCGGGTGGACCTGTGAAGAATTCTACTAGCAGCACATTCACCACTCTCTCAAATGGCTAACTCCACCCTCTCGCAGCACAGGCCGAGGGATGCCGGCCACCTGTCCCACGACCACCTGCAGTGTCTACAGACATCCCCCAAACAAACAAAAAACGACTCTGAGAGTGCACAACTGGTAAATAGTTGCTTATGTCAGATATGTCAGTCAGTCAGGTGGCTAGCTGCCGACAGAGACTTCTATTGCAGTAACGTTGAAGGGCTCTGGCTAGTATTATTTAGCCAGCAAGAAGGATGAAGTAAGAAGTTAACATTAAACGGAGCCTACCTCAGCAGGAGCAGAAAATACACTACAAAGTTCTCATTATAACTTTGCGGCAGGTAGCCTGGCGGGTAGGAGCATTAGACCAGTAACCGAAAGGTTGCTGGATCAAATCCCTGAGCTGACAAGCTACCCCTGAGCAAGGCAGTTAACCCCCGGCCGCTGATGATGTGGATGTCGATTGAGGCAGCCCCTCGCACCTCTCTGATTCAGAGGGGTTGGGTTAAATGCTGAAGACACATTTCAGTTGAATGCATTCCCTTTGCAGAGAGTAGGCAACTGAGACAGCCAATGATGTAGCACTCAGGGGTGAGGCTGAGGCAGGCTGCAATGCATGCAGGAGGAAGCAAAGGAGATACACAGAGAGAGATGAAGCTAGCAGAGAGAGAGGCACAGTGGGGTCCCCCAAGAAAATATGTACTAATCTTATCAAACAAGTTGGAACTTTAAAATGTTTCAATATGAACATCACCACATGGCCTATCTTCCCTATAGGCCTACATTAAAATGCAAACAATACAGTTCTAAAAATATAATGTGTTTTAGTTTCAAGGGTATAACATTACAATTGTATAGCTAATAGGCTATGTGTTTGTAGAGCGACTGAGGTGAATGAGGTGATAATGGCTGGCGTAATTTTTGCTTGTTTTTGTTGTTCTCCATATAGCATTGTAACGTTTTTTTATTGTATAGAAATGCAATAAATGAGCTTCAACTTTCAAGAAATGTCCCTTCCGGACCTCACTAAAACTCAAATCCCGGTTACGGCCCTGCATGCACTATGGAACTAAATGGAGAAATGCACAGTTAAACAATAACAGTTATACAATATAGTGGTCCCTCAGGACACAATATGAGGATTATAAATATAGAATGTCCCATTGTAAATTTGCTGGGAAACATAAAGGTACAAACACAATGTTTTCCAGTACACCACAACTTCTCCTTCAGGTGAAAAATATCAGGGTTAGGGTCAATTCCATTTAAATTCAAGTCAATTCAGAAAGTAAACCAGATTCCAATTTAAATTCCAAATTTTCCTCATTGAAAAGCATTGAAGATTATTGGAATTGAAATTTCAGAATACTTCCTGAATTGACTGATATTGAAATGGAATTGACCCAATGCTGAAAAATATAAACTTTGTTTTATAAAGATTGTGTGGATGGTTGAGAGTCAGTCCAGTCCAGTCCTACCTTGAAGCTCCCCAGAATCCCCTGGGTGAGAGGTGTTAGAACCAAACAACCCACTCCCCTTTTAAAGCACGTTTTCGAAACCCCGCATCGACTCAGGGAATCTTAGAAAGAATTTTCAAACAACGTCTTAATGAGGTCCAGGCTCTTGAAACGGAAACAAAAATGACCTGACGTTATCTGTTTTTGACGCTGTGTAGGAAATCCAGCCCAGATGTGTGGGACTCTAGGTCCTCTCTTTCTCATTGGAAAAAAAAATCTGGCGACTGACCAATGAATAAGTGGAAAACTTTCACATTGAGGAGCAGGAATCTATCAGTTACAATATGTACAGAGGGTTGACCGTGACAGAGGCTGGGGAAGATATTAATTCATTAATTAGTGATTGTGTGTGTGTGGTTTGTGGATACTGTTATAGTAATTAGTTGACAGCTCCTGTCAGAGCACATAACCTCACCTTGTCCTATCTAGCCATAACTCAGCTGATCAGCCTCAACTACAGTTTCTAGACTGAACATAACCTCATGGCAATGACATGCCTAATGCTTCATTATATTACTGTGTTTATGCTATCAGATCCACAGGTCAAGTGCTGCATTACAGGGGACTGGCATGGCGTCACAGACATTTACATTTTTAGTCATTTAGCAGACGCTCTTATCCAGAGCGACTTACAGTTAGTGAGTGCATACATTATTTTTTATACTGGCCCCCCGTGGGAATCGAACCCACAACCCTGGCGTTGCAAACGCCATGCTCTACCAACTGAGCTACATCCCTGCCAGACAGATGAGACTGGTTGGTTTGCTAAGGAAACTTGAGCATAGAGCCGACATAACTACCACTTCTCTCTATAGAGTTGGAGTGGCCTACCAGGAGGTATGGCATTACAGGGAAGTGGCATGGCGTCACAGACAGATATGTGACTTCAGCTCAGTCAGGAATAGGGCACTTACACACATACAGACATACAGGCCAGACGACAGTCACTTCTCTGTCCAGAGTGGATAGAGATGGGGAGGCCTGCCAGGAGGCCTGATCTATTAGTCTAGTCTAGGCAGTGAAGCCTCACTGATGGTCAGATGTTTATTTTAGCCGGTTTATGGAAAGACTACAGTGCTGTGTAGTGCTTACACAACCCAGGACAGAGAGTGGGCCAAGCCAGCTTACCAGGGGAATTCAAAACACTGTGTTCAGAGAGAGGGCACCCTGAAGAGAAAAAAACCCTCCTGACCATACATGGCTACAGCCACAGCAGAGGGTATTAATGGCCTGGGTATAAAAAAAAAAGATAAAGGAAATTGGCTGTGCAGTGTAGTGCCATCGCTCTTGGTAGAAATCGTCCTTAGGCACAGATCTAGAAGATCAGCTTTCACTTACCCAAATCCTAACCTGAGCCATTGGGTGGGAGTCTAGTCTATTGTCTTGGGGACAACTTCATTCTTCAACTACGTAGGCATTGTGGGTTTATACCAGGTTGTGCTATAAATGGCCTGTTCTTGGTTGTTAAATGAATACCCATCAGTCAAGGGATTAGGGTTAGTACATAGGGCTTTGTTTATTTGTTTATTAATTTGACCATTTAAAAAAACAAGCACACATCAAACTTGAAAAAGCCATACATGCACATTAGTAAAATCATCGAGGATAACACACAATAAAGTCTGGGACTTATTTCCATTGTGGTCCTCTTGAGACAAGATGGCTAGAGTGTAAACAGTTCTCTCACACCAATCTTGAGAGACGGGTGGATTTGCTTTTAGCTTTTCAGCTAAGTGGTGGCAGGATAACTGGTCCTGGTTTGTGTCCTTGTCATAGCCACTTTGAAAGAGAGAATGCGGCCAAATCTAAAACCAACAGCAAGCAGTAACATTGTAGCATCCCTGTACTCTATAAGTGTGTATTTGAAATGTACTACAGCCTCAGTGAAGATGACTAAACCTTTATTTGACAGGAAGGCAGTGGTGGGAAAAAGTACCCGATTGTTAAAAAAGTAAAGACACCTTAATAGAAAATGACTCAAGTAAAGGTGAAAGTCACCCAGTAAAACACTACTAAAAGTGTTACTTACAGTTCCAGTCAAAAGTTTGGACACACCTACTCATTCCAGGGTTTTTCTTTATTTTAAATATTTTCTACATTGTAATAGTGAAGACATCAAAACTATGAAATAACACATATGGAATCATTTAGTAACCAAAAAAGTGTTAAACAAATCAAAATATATTTGAGATTCTTCAAAGTAGCCACCCTTTGCCTTGATGACAGCTTTGCACACGCTTGGCATTCTCTCAACCAGCTTCATGAGGTAGTCACCTGGAATGCATTTCAATTAACAGGTGTGCCTTGTTAAAAGTTAATTTGTGGAATTTCTTTCCTTCTTAATGCATTTTAGCCAATCAGGTCCA
Organism: Coregonus clupeaformis; assembly: GCF_020615455.1. Taxonomy (NCBI): domain Eukaryota; kingdom Metazoa; phylum Chordata; class Actinopteri; order Salmoniformes; family Salmonidae; genus Coregonus; species Coregonus clupeaformis. The sequence goes on along the minus strand of NC_059210.1, from coordinate 47,163,052 downwards.
TATTATGGCAAGAACAGCTCAAATAAGGAAAGAGAAATGACAGTCCATCATTACTTCAAGACATGAAGGTCAGTCAATCCGCAAATGTCAAGAACTTTGAAAGATTCTTCAAGTGCCGTCGCAAAAACCATCAAGCGCTATGATGAAACTGGCTCTCATGAGGACCGCCACAAGAAAGGAAGACCCAGAGTTACCTCTGCTGCAGAGGATAAGTTCATTAGAGTTACCAGCCTCAGAAATTGCAGCCCAAATAAATGCTTCACAGAGTTCAAGTAACAGACACATCTCAACATCAACTGTTCAGAGGACACTGCGTGAATCAGGCCTTCATGGTCGAATTGCTGCAAAGAAACCACTACTAAAGGACACCAATAAGAAGAAGAGACTTGCTTCGGCCAAGAAACACGAGCAATGGACATTAGACTGGTGGAAATCTGTCCTTTGGTCTGATGAGTCCAAATTTTAGATTTTTGGTTTCAACCGCCGGGTCTTTGTGAGACGCAGAGTAGGTGAATGGATGATGTCTGAATGTGTGGTTCCCATCGTGAAGCATGGAGGAGGAGGTGTGATGGTGTGGGGGTGCTTTGCTGGTGACACTGTCTGTGATTTATTTAGAATTCAAGGCACACTTAACCAGCATGGATACCACAGCATTCTGCAACGATACACCATCCCATCTGGTTTGCACTTAGTGGGACTATCATTTGTTTTTCAACAGGACAATGACCCAACACACCTCCAGGCTGTGTAAGGGCTATTTGACCAAGAAGGAGAGTGATGGAGTACTGCATCAGATGACCTGGCCTCCACAATCACCCGACCTCAACCCAATTGAGATGGTTTGGGATGAGTTGGACCGCAGAGTGAAGGAAAAGCAGCCAACAAGTGCTTAGCATATGTGGGAACTCCTTCAAGACTGTTGGAAAAGCATTCCAAGTGAAGCTAGTTGAGAGAATGCCAAGAGTGTGCAAAGCTGTCATCAAGGCAAAGGGTGGCTATTTGAAGAATCTAAAATATAACATATATTTTGATTTGTTTAACACTTTCTGGTTACTACATGATTACATATGTGTTATTTCATAGTTTTGATGTCTTCACTATTATTCTACAATGTAGAAAATAGTAAAAATAAAGCAAAACCCTTGAATGAGTATGTGTGTCCAAACTTTTGACTGGTAATGTAAGTATCGAAAGTAAATGTTATTGCTAAAATATACTTAAGTATCAAAAGTAAAAGTATAAATAATTTCACATTCCTTACATTAAGCAAACCAGACGGCACCATGTTCTTGCTTTTGTTTTATTTACGTATAGCTAAGGGCACACTCCAACACTCAGACATAATTTACAAACGAAGCATATGTGTTTAGTGAGTCTGCCAGATCAGAGGCAGTAGGAATGACCAGGGATGTTCTCCTAGTGCGTGAATTGGATCATTTTCCTGTCCTGCTAAGCATTCGAAATGTAACAAGTACTTTTGGGTGTCAGGGAAAATGTATGGAGTAAAAAGTACATTATTTTCTTTAGGAATGTAGTGTAGTAAAAGTAAAAGTTGTCAAAAATATAAATAGTAAAGTAAAGTACAGATACCCCAAAAAACTACTTAAGTAGTACTTTAAAATATTTTGACTTAAGTATTTTACACCACTGCAGGGAGGAGTGTGCTGTAGTGCAATGGTTCAAATCCTTTTGTTGCATTCAATCACTATAATAAGTGATAAATAGGATTGGAAGTTGATTACATGGCAAGACACAGTGACACCACCAAAAAATGATGTTTTTTAAGACATTAATGCATCACTATTATTTGACCCATGAGCCTGTGATATCCTTAGATGCTCCTGCTCTTTTCCCTCCATCCCTCACTTTCTCTCTCCACACCCTGTCAAACAAAAGGAAAATACAACTTCTGGTTGTCTTTGCTGAAACACATCTGAGAAGCATACTCTCCAGCATCAAATAGCATAGCAGAGGTCAGTGAGAGCAGAGAGGGAGATACAAAGTAATTGTTGTGTTGTCACCAGGGGACTTTAAATATGGTGAAACTCTACCGAACGGGCCGGTCTCTCAGATCCAGGTGAAACCTACTCCTGGACTAAAAAGCTCAATGTTGAATCTTCCAAAATAGGCTTAATCTGGGATGAGGAAACCGGCCCAAATTGTATTGTTTTTCAATGATAATTTTTAAACAGTACAGTATTCTGTTTCACATTCCAAAGGCAGTAAAAATATTTTATTTCCATGAATAGAATGTGTATAAATGGCCTACAACCCACATCTCTAACTAAGACAATTCATTACCCATACACTGTATTTAGCAACCACAAACCCTCTGAGATAAATATGTGAAGATAAATTATTGCCTGTTATGCCTTTTAAGCCAGAGAGAACCGAAGCCAGAAAGAACCCAAGCCAGAAAGATATGAGATACAGTGTGTATGAACAGTAATGCAACAAACATTTGTCTACAGCCCAGGGTCTGACGAAGTTGTGCTTCAAATGCATATTTGGACCTGTCTCATCTGTCATTCACATGTGTGTCGGCCCTATTGTCAGGAAGCATGGGTAAATGCCTGCTAAAGCAGCTGTCACACACATGCATATTCACGGTAGTGATATACAAGGAGAGAAAACAATGTGTGCTTATCATTACAGCATGGAGTGAGAATGCATTGCGAATGGCCCTCATTAGATGTTTTGATTAGGTTAAAGACAATGTGGAAAAGAATAATAGGATTACAATATGCTGTAATAATGCCTTTCACTTTTGAAGCTTTTCCGTGCCTTGTTCTATTTAGGACCGATTTAGCTCTGTACCTGTTAACTCTTTTAGTGACATGCTGAAGCAACCAAAGACTACTTTAATCCCCCAATTCTCTCTCTTTCCCTTCTCTTTTCCTGTCTCTCTCACAGACATGGATACCCCCTTGAAGTGGACGCCCAATTATTTATCCCTGATGTCCATTCCTTTTTTCTCTCTCTCTCTTTCTCCATCCCTCTCACACATGCAGACACCACTCTTAAGAAGTCCCTCAGCCCCCTCCTCCTTCTTCCCCTCCTTTCCTCCCTCCCTCTCTCTGTCACAGCTTCCCACACACCGAGGTGGGTCTTTCACCCTCTCACCCTCTCTTCTCTCATCATTCTTCTAACTCAGGATAGCGATGAGGTTAGCTGTGCTTTGCATGTGCGGAACCCTGCTGGCCATCTCCATGACCCCTGGGAACTATGCAAACCCCAGCGAGGGAACCTTCCAGTGGGGTACAGAATCTGGGAGCTGCCTGGTAACTCTAAAGCCTGCAGGGAAGTGTGGGGGAGAGGGGATAGAAGAGGACGCATGCCCCTACCGATTTATCCTGCCACCGCTGGACATCATGCTGCCCTGGCAGCTCAGGGAGTTGGAGAGGACGGTGAAGGAGGTGCAAAGGCTAAAGGAGACTGTGGAGCAGCTGAAGAGAGCCTGCATGGAGTGCAAGATGAGCCAGAGGGAGAGGGAGCGAGAGAGATTGGGGGACAGAAAGAGGGAGAAGGAGAAAGAAGAGAATGAGAAGGTGAGATTGGGAGACAGAGAGAGGGAGAATGAGAAAGAGGGGGAGAAGGAGGGGGAGAAGAAGACGGAGAGACAAGGGGACAGAGAAAGGAAGATGGAGATGGAGAAGGAGGAGGAGGGAGAGGGGGCAAGGGAGAGAAAAATTGTGGAAGAGAGAGACGGAGTGGAAGAAAGGGCCATGGAAAATGAGATAAATATTGTAGAGGAGAGAAAGAGAGAACGGGAGAAAGGGTGTGAGAGCGAGTGGGAAAGGGAAAAGGAGAGCGATAGGGAGGGAAACAGGCAATGGGAGATAGTGAGGGAGAGAAAAATAAAGGACGAGACCAAGAGAGAGGAAGAGGAGGGAAGGGAGACAGAGATGGAGAAAGAGAGAATTTTAGAAGGGGAGAGGGGGAGAGGAGGTGAGATAGAGAAAGACAGGGGGAGTGAAAATGAAAGAGAGAGGTTATGGGAAACAAAGATGCAAACTGAGAAGGAGAGTCAGGGGGATAAGGTAAGGAAGAAGGAGCTGGAGACTGAGAAAATGTGTGAGGGGGGTAGAAAGAAGGAGGAGGAGAGAGGGAGGGGAAATAGAGAAGAGATCCAGGAGAAGGAAGAACATCCGGTGGTGACAGAGAGGGAGAGGGAGGGGAAGATAGAGAAGGAGACGAAGAGTCAACATCCTTGGCAAGGGAAGGAGAAAAATAAGGAGAAAAAGACCCAAGGAGAGAAAGAATGGCAGAAGGAGAAAAAGAGAGAGAAGCAAACCCAGAGCAATGGACAAATAGAAGAAAAGAAAGAGAGTGATCGAGAAGAGACAAGGAAGAAGATAGAGAAAGAGGTAGAAAAAACAGTCCAAAGTGTGCAGAGCGAAAGCATAGGGGCGGTGATGACAGATGGGTCAAGTGATGATCAGGACACGACCTCACCTAGCCCAAGCACTGGTTTTAAACATGACTCAATCCCCAGACCTGACTCCTCAGGACCAGACCAAACATCCAACTCCATCTCAGGACCTGGCACCAATCCCAGCCCAGGATCTAGCTCAGACACCAGCCGTGGATATATTCCATGTCCTTCCTCCAGCTCAACCTCTAGCCCCAGATCTTCTTCCATCTCCAGCACAATAACAAGCTCAAGCCTTAACACAAGCTCCAGTCAAAGGACCATCTCCTCTTTACCTCGCCAGGGAGCCACCAGGTCTGACCCCATCACAACCCCAAGTTCAGGCACCAGCTACAGGACTGCCAGAACCAGCCCAAGTATCACAACAAGCGCAAACCAAACAACCATCAGCTCATCAAAAATGACTACTAGCCCAAGAAACAGACCTGTCCAGAAGCACAAGCCCAACCAAGCTAACCAGGCCATCAGACCCAGACTTAAGCCCAGACCACCCAGCTCGACTAGCTCCTCCAGTTCAACGACCAGCTTCACTAGCCTCAGCTCATGGACCACCACCATCAGCTCCAGCCCTGCATGGACAAGGACTAAACCAGGCCAAAAGCCTATTCCAGCCCTAAGACCTAAACCTGGACCAAAACAAAAGCCTGTCCTAAAGACAAGCCCACCCAACCCAACCAGCTCCTCCAGCTTCAACTCTAAGATCACTCTCAGAACTGGCTCAACTTCAACCACCACCTGTAGTCTTAGCCCTGGGATCAGCTTTACAAGACCCAGTCTACAGTCCACTAAGACAAATACCAGCCAAATCAGCACCATGCCGGGACACTCTTCAGCCACCACCACAAGTCCTAGCTCAAAGATTACCAGCTCAAGCTACAGGACCACTAGTTCCAGCCCTGGGGCCAGCACTAGCAGTAGCCCAACTCCAGGAACTACAACCACCGCTAGACCTAGCCAAAGGACCACCAGTCCAAGCTCCAGAATTGGGTCCTGGTGGACCCCCAGACCTGGCCTAAAGCCAAAACCAGGCACAATGCCTATTCCAGGCCCCAGACCCAAACCTGGACCAAAACCAAAGCCTGTCCTGAAGCTCAGACCATCAAGACCAACTGGCTCCTCCAGCTCCATTCCAGAGACCAATCCCAGAACTGGTTCAACTCCAGCCACCACCTCTAACCTTAGCCCAAAGACCACCAGTCCAAGCTCCAGGACTACCAGCTCCAGCCCTGGGATTAGCTTTACCCCCAGTCCAGGCAGTCTCAGCAGAACCACACCAAGTCAATCTCCAGCAATCACAACCACCACTAGCTCTAGCTCAAAGATCACCAGTTCAAGGATCCGGTCAGGCTCTTTCAGCTCAAGTATCATCACACTAAGCCATACTCCAGCAACCAAAACCACCACTAGCCCCAGCTCAATGACCAGCTTCACTAGCCTCAGCTCAAGGACCACCAGTACCAGCATAAGTCCTGAGACAAAGTCTGCACAACATCCTGAACCCAGCTCAACAATCCCCAGACTTAGCATTAAGCCCAAACCCAGGCTAAAACCCAAACCAGACCAAAAGCCCAAACCAGGCCCAAGGCCTATTCCAGGTCCAAGACCTGGACCAAAGCTTAAACCTGTCCTGAAGCCCAGAACTGCTCCAAAGCTCTGGCCCAAAACCACCACCCAAGGTCGAAGGACCACTTCCCCCACACCTAGCACCAAGACATCTACTAGCTCAAGCCAAAGGACCATGACTGACCCCAGCCCACAAATGACCACAAGCCCTGGCTCAAGAACTACAAGACCTAACCAACAAACTACCCTCAGCTCTAGCTCAAAAAACATATTTAACACTAGCTGGAAAACAACCATTAGCCCTGGCACAATGACCACCACGTTCGCCAGTCTAAAATGTAAGACCAGCTCAAGCCAACAGACTAGCATAAGCCGTAGCCCCAAAACTACCACTACTAAACCCATTCCATTGGCCAACTCTACCCATAGTCCTACTACCACCAACCCTGAGTCCACTACCCCCAGCCCCATACCTGGGTCTTCCACCCCCAGTGTGAGAGAACTTCGTGTGAAGACCAGCCGGGTATCTGCTAGTCTGAATGACACAAAGGACACAAGTGGGGGGCCAAAGGTTTTACAAAGAGGGCACCCAAAGGTCCGTCCTGGGCTAAACCTGCTCATGGAGAAGGACCAGGTAGGCAGCAAGACTGACAGAACAGGGAACCAGCCTCAAAGCCTTGCACAGATTTCATCAGGAGGTAAGATAAATCAATTTTACTTTACCTGCTATTGTCTGCTATTTAAATGGAATTATGATAATTACATTGTAATTGATAATTACATACAGTTTAGATTGAACTTAACTTTGATTAATGTGCACTGTCCCTGTAAAAATAAAAATAAACTCAAACTCAAACTTTCTTAAGGGTTCACTGAATCAAGCCATATTATGTACCATTTGTTACCAGGTAGGCTATAGTAGATACCAAATGTGTTGACTTATTCATAGTTTGATTACATTTTTTTGTAAACTTTATAGAATCGTGCTATACAGATATGACGATTACAAATTCAGAATACTGTATACAAAAACCCTATTCCTATTCTCAGCAGTTAAGAGAAATTATAAACTTTTATTGACAATCATTGCAAAGGTATTCAATACCTTTTGAACAACAAGGGCTGTTAAATATTAATGGTGTTTTCCTTGTTTACCATTTTGTTCTTCCTGGTTGACCCTTCAAAGCCCAGTGAAAATGAGGTTGGAGAAAGAGAAAAAGAGTGTAGGCTAAGTTATGGCAGATAACAATGGAAATTGTGACTGTAAAATATATTGAACAATGTTGTTCTTGAAAAAATAAAATGTTTAACTTTAAAGTCCAAGCGACCTAAGGTGATGTTTAATGAGCCAATTACAATGTGGCGAAGGTTTGAGATCATCATCTTTATATGTATGAGCATGTGCGTGTCTGTGAGTGTGTGTGGCTTAAGTAGGGATCAAGGGACAGCTGTGCAGAGCGTCCTTTGAGGTCATAGTCAGCTTAAACACACATTGTTAGTGCTGAGTGGCACATCTATCAAATAATGCATGAAGTGTCACACAAAGCTAATGCTAGCTTCTGTTAATGTACGAGGCCACTTTAAGCCAATCACCTGATTTCTTACAGACTTAACAACTATAATTGACATTTAACTTAAATCTGTAGGTTTGTTCTCTTAACAAGTCCAAGGGACATGCCTGATTCCTAGACTTGTAATTTATGGTGACAGAGAAATCCTAACTATTTCAGCATGATACAATCCTATTCTAGTCTTGTGTGTATAGTTTCAAATGTGCGAAATATTAAATGTTTTCATTTATTCAACATTTTACTGCAGTGGGCTAAATCAGGGTCATACAGAGTGATTATTTGTAGTCTTAAACAAATCTACTTTTAAACGAAAGTATACACCTCACACACAAGGTTATGGGCTTAAAAAAAAGAAGATGCCTGTACCATGTCAGATATAGAGTTGAAATGTATTCCATTTTGAGTTTTCATCCCAATATTACACTTTATATACATCACAGAAGACTGAAATACAACAAAACTGTTTGACATAGAAACACAGCATTTTCATCTAGTTTTTTAAATATTAATAACGTTCCACCCATGAGGCCAAAGAGGGCGCTTTTGGTCATTGACTGGAGGAAATGAACCAGGTTAGTCTCTGTAGGCCTACAGTAAGAACATTTCTGTTTGTATTACACGCCAAGGCACCTTTTTGTCAGAAAGGATGACAGACTACTCTAATCTTATTTTCTCATTCCACTTTCCTTCCACTCAACAGTTACCATGGCACCCAGAGACTGCTCTGACCACATGGCCAAGGGGGAGAGGAACAGCGGGGTCTACCAAGTGACCCCTGACCCTAAGAACGGAACCATCGCAGTGTTCTGTGACATGGAGTCTCATGGCGGAGGGTGGACCGTCATTCAGCTCCGTCAGGACGGCAGTGTGAACTTCAATCGGACCTGGGCTGAATACCGGACGGGCTTCGGTAACCTGAGGGCTGGGGAGTTCTGGCTGGGCAACGACCACATCCACCTCCTGACTCGACACAGGGAGATGGTCCTCAGGGTGGAGCTGGAGGACTTTAACAGAGCGAGGGAGTACGCAGAGTACAGGCTCTTCCGTGTGGCTGGCGAGCGGCTGCGGTACCGCCTGTCTGTGGGTGGGTACTCGGGCACGGCGGGAGATGCACTTCAATTCAGCAAGAGTTACGACCACAACAACAGGTTCTTTACGACTCCTGACAGGGACTATGACCGCTACCCTTCAGGGAACTGTGGGGCCTACTATGGCTCAGGCTGGTGGTTTGATGCCTGCATGGCTGCCAATCTCAATGGGAGATATTATGTGGGAAAGTACAAAGGGGTGCGGAACGGGATCTACTGGGGGACGTGGCATAACATATCTACAGAGTACTACCCGACAAATGACAGACAATCTTTCATGACTGTCAGAATGATGATCAGGCCAAGAGGCTATGCAAAGTGAGCTAGACGGCTGGCTCTTCATTTGGCGTACTCAGCTGTTGTAATTCTCAAACAGGGGGGCCGGGAAACCCTATAAGGCCTCAGCAATTTCAATTCAATTCAATGGGTCCGCGACAAAAACAGGAAAAAAGTGAATAAATGCTCAATATTAAAAATGTATTTTTTTGGAGGAGCACTGTTTGATATGAAAATGGAGACATTCAGATTGTACTGCTGTTTCATATTTTGGGTGTTTATAATGGCTGTTGTTTAACAAGCAGTTTGAATATATTGTCTCTTATTTACTCTTTGAAATATTATATCTCTGATTCAGGTGGGTCAACCCCTACATCTTGATTTCTTGATACAGTATTTTTCAATCGCTTTGGTGCTATTTTCACAAGTATGTGGTGAATTTTCTAAAATCTTAGTACAAAACTCCAAAGTGGTAACACATACATTGAGGGAAAAAAGTATTTGATCCCCTGCTGATTTTGTACGTTTGCCCACTGACAAAGAAATTATCAGTCTATAATTTTAATGGTAGGTTTATTTGAACAGTGAGAGTCAGAATAACAACAAAAAAATCCAGAAAAACGCATGTCAAAAATGTTATAAATTGATTAGCATTTTAATGAGGGAAATAAGTATTTGACCCCTCTGCAAAACACGACTTAGTACTTGGTGGCAAAACCCTTGTTGGCAATCACAGAGGTCAGACGTTTCTTGTAGTTGGCCACCAGGTTTGCACACATCTCAGGAGGGATTTTGTCCCACTCCTCTTTGCAGATCTTCTCCAAGTCATTAAGGTTTCGAGGCTGACGTTTGGCAACTCGAACCTTCAGCTCCCTCCACAGATTTTCTATGGGATTAAGGTCTGGAGACTGGCTAGGCCACTCCAGGACCTTAATGTGCTTCTTCTTGAGCCACTCCTTTGTTGCCTTGGCCGTGTGTTTTGGGTCATTGTCATGCTGGAATACCCATTTTCAATGCCCTGGCTGAGGGAAGGAGGTTCTCAACCAAGATAAGACAGTACATGGCCCCGTCCATCGTCCCTTTGATGCGGTGAAGTTGTCCTGTCCCCTTAGCAGAAAAACACCCCCAAAGCATAATGTTTCCACCTCCATGTTTGAAGGTGGGGATGGTGTTCTTGGGGTCATAGGCAGCATTCCTCCTCCTCCAAACATGGCGAGTTGAGTTGATGCTAAAGAGCTCGATTTTGGTCTCATCTGACCAAAACACTTTCACCCAGTTCTCCTCTGAATCATTCAGATGTTCATTGGCAAACTTCAGACGGGCATGTATATGTGCTTTCTTGAGCAGGGGGACCTTGCGGGCGCTGCAGGATTTCAGTCCATCACGGCGTAGTGTGTTACCAATTGTTTTCTTGGTGACTATGGTCCCAGCTGCCTTGAGATCATTGACAAGATCCTCCCGTGTAGTTCTGGGCTGATTCCTCACCGTTCTCATGATCATTGCAACTCCACGAGGTGAGATCTTGCAAGGAGCCCCAGGCCGAGGGAGATTGACAGTTCTTTTGTGTTTCTTCCATTTGCAAATAATCGCACCAACTGTTGTCACCTTCTCACCAAGCTGCTTGGCGATGGTCTTGTAGCCCATTCCAGCCTTGAGTAGGTCTACAATCCTGTCCCTGACATCCTTGGAGAGCTCTTTGGTCTTGGCCATGGTGGAAAGTTTGGAATCTGGTTGATTGATTGCTTCTGTGGACAGGTGTCTTTTCTACAGGTAACAAGATGAGATTAGGAGCATTCCCTTTAAGAGTGTGCTCCTAATCTCAGGTCATTACCTGTATAAATGACACCTGGGAGCCAGAAATCTTTCTGATTGAGAGGGGGTCAAATACTTATTTCCCTCATTGAAATGCAAATAAATGTATAACATTTTTGACATGCATTTTTTCTGGATTTTTGTTGTTGTTATTCTGTCTCTCACTGTTCAAATAAACCTACCATTAAAATTATAGACTGATCATTTCTTTGTCAGTGGGCAAACGTACAAAATCAGCAGGGGATCAAATACTTTTTTCCCTCACTGTATAACGCTGTAAGTCTAATATTCAAAACCTTTTACTGTGCATTCATTTTCTTTCGAGACATCTTTCACCACACAACCAATGATCCAAAATCTAAGCTTACTGTGAAATACTATGATAACATTGATTTAATCACCAAAACACAACATAATGATATCTTCTCAATTTAGTTGTTTTAACAACCAGTTAATTCAATAGCAAAATATGCAAGATACATGGCACAACATTTCCCTTCGAATGTAATATGCTACGGTACTGTAAATTACAGTATGTTACACTGTTTTAACATTAGGTAATACACTTGCACTACCCATCACAATTGACTGAAAATCTAATTTCCATAATTTCTATCCAACGTGTGATCAAAGGTGTGATCACTGAAGACATCTTTCAAAATCATTGATGCAAAAAATAAATATATTGTTCAGATACAATTACAACATAGGTGTACTGTAATCAAATTAAACAAATGAAATTAATGAAATGAACATAACATTTAACAGGGACTAGTTTGCATCAAGCCTGTCTTGAGCATTTGGCCATAGGTTCTCCTTGACATCCCAGTAAATGTCCTCATTGTTCATCCACGTGGGGAAAAACCTTTTGGCATGGTGAATCCAAGCCTAACATAGGTCTGGATTGATGTCATTGCATGCCTCATCCATGGCATGGAGTAGGGTGGCACACTCATAGGGATGGTGATCATACACCTTCCACCTGTTTTGTAATCATGTATTGTATTTTACTGTATTGTAGTCGCTTTGGATAAAAACGTCTGCTACGTAAATGTCATATATTATGGAATAACAGTACTGTATTGGCCAATGCAATTTTAGTAAGGCAGTGTGAAACCTCCCCACAAAAAGACACCAGTGACTTCATTTTAGGTACATGTATAGGGGAATTTATTACATACAGCAGATCTCTGAACTTGTCAATATCCAATTTTTTTATCATAATAGTCATCATCATAATAGTACATTACAGTATTTCATATCATTACAGTATATATCACAAACATACATTTCCATGATGTAGTTCTCAAAATCTGTTGTAGACAAACCAGTATAAAATCTATCAGTTTACCAAACGGTTAAGTTATTTTCAATTAAGAGCAGTCAGATTAAGTAATAGTAAAATGTATTTTATCAAATGAGAAGGCAATCATATCAAAAGTAATGTGTGCATTGCATTGTGAAAAGGAATTACTTTATATGAACATGTATTGCAATAGGTAACGTATTCCTAAGATGAAACACTGATTTAGTTTGGTGAAAAAGTGACTAAATGATTTTGTGTGTTTTACTTAGTCAATTGAAAATGTGCTTAGAGTTTTGAAACAACTGCCTTTTTGATAATCTGTTTTGAGTTTGTACTGTTTTGAGTTTGTACTAAGCGTTGTGAAAATGTCCCACATACTTGTGAAAATTGCACCAAAGTGATTGAAAAAAACGAATATCAGTTGGCCTCGGAAAAGCCTGCTCTGTTGGTACAATACTGCCACTTAGTGTTCTGAAACGAAACACCACTTTTTTATGGATTAAAATTGAACTATTTGAAACTGTGGAAAAGAGTTCCTGAAGTAATTTATTATACGATTTTATCTACGGTATGTAAGGTTACTGTGTGAAAGTATTGTCGGAAAACGGTTTCGTATAAGTTTTTTGCCTGTGACGAGAAATAAAAATACTCGGAGGATGGTACTGTATGGCTCAGTTGGTAAAGCATGGCGCTTGCACTGTCAGGATTGTGGGTTTGATTCCCGGGACCACGTAAAATGTATGCACGCATCACTGTAAGTCGCTTTGGATAAAAGTGTCTGCTAAATGGCATATATTATAGAATATTACATTGTACTGGAATGATGATGGTGGTAATGTTTTTTATTCTCAGTAATTTTTACGGGGGAAGATGTAATGAGGTCAATAAAACGTAACTTTATTTCCTTTTCTGATGTGTTCAGTCTCTTGACTTTCTATACAGACATTTTTCAACTAAGCCCAGGAAAATGAAGCAGGCCAACCACTTTTTTGTTTTTTGTTATGTGGGGGAGGGGGAGGGGAGGGGGGTGGGGGGTAGAAGGATTACTGTTATACTATTCCAGGTATTCCTTAAAGAGGTAGGGTTTCAAGTGTCTCCGGAAGGTGGTCAGTTGTAAATTGAAAATAAACATTTTTGCTAAAAGTATTATTATATTATTGATCGATTGACTATGACTTTTCAGATCACCCAGTAGTGCTATCTGCAGGGTTAGCTCCAGGTAAATATTGTAATCCTTTAGCCATTCTTGGACCTGTGACCAAAAACAAGCTACAAATGGACAGTACCAAAACAAATGATCTAATGATTCTGTCTCTTCGCAGCAAAATCTGCAGAGCTGGGAAGATTGTATCCCCCATATAAATAACATTCTATTGGTAGCAAGAATTTTGTATAATAATTTAAATGGAGAAATTCTAAGTTTTGAATCCGGCGTCGTTTTGCGTATCAGTTCATAAACACTATGCCATGGAATCGGTACATCAAAAATCTCTTCCCAACTATTTTGCAATCTATTTGGGACGGCTGTCAATCATTTGGTCCTTAAATGAAACGGATATACTTTTTTATTTATCACAATATTCTTTAACCAATTATGTTCTTTAATGCAGGGCCGACAGACAAATTCCTTACTTTTCCCCCCTTCCACTTTCCTCTTCCATTTTTGCGGTAATGCTGCAATTATTTGGTTGTAATTTTGGGTAGAGCAGACATTTCCATATGTTTTTGTTAGCTGCATGTGCGACATAACTCAACCAGTCCTACCTATGATATCATTTACGAAGATTATACCTTTTTTAAACATTATTTCAAAAAATAATGTTTTTTTATCAATTAGTATATTTGAGTTTAACCACAATATCTGTTGCATTATTTGTTCTGTCGTTTCTGGAGGATTAAATTGAAATTGCAACCAACTTTCTATGGCTTGTTTTAGAAATAGTGATATTTGGGAGATGATTTCCTTTTCAAATTACTGAAAGTGAGAGGTTGTAATCTGAATAAAGGGAAAAGTGCCATTCTTGAACATGGGGTGAGACAATCTTACTAATTTGCTAGAGAACCAGTTTGGATTTAAGTATAACTTTTGTATGACTGAAGCTTTTAGTGTAGGTCTAATGCTTTAATATTTAATAATTTCTGTCCTCCGAATTCATATTCATTATATAAATAGGCCCGTTTAATTTAGTCTGGCTTGCCGTTCCAAATAAAATGGAATCTTTTTTTCTCATATAATTTAAAAAAACTGTTTGCTAGGCGTAGGCAAGGCCATAAGCAAATAGGTAAACTGGGATAATACTAAAGAGTTAATCAGGGTGATTCTTCCACAAATAGACAGGTATTTACCTTTCCATGGTAGCAAGATCTTATCTATTTTTGCTAACTTTCTATTAAAATGTATTGGAGTGAGCTCATTTATTTTTATTGGTAAACTACATGGTAATGTAAAAACTGTATTTTTTAGTGATCCAATACGTAATATAGTACATTTATCATAATTTGGTTGTAATCCAGAGAGGTTAGAAAATGTATCTAGATCCTCTATGAGGCTGTGGAGGGATTCAAGTTGTGGATTTAAAAGAAAACATGAATCATCAGCGTACAATGACACTTCTGTTTTTAAGCCCTGGATTTCTAATCCCTTGATTTATTGTTAGATCTGATTTTAATAGCTAAGATTTCGATTGCCATAATAAATAGATATGCCGATAGTGGACAACCTTGTTTTACTCCTCTTGACAGTTTAAAACTTTCTGAGAAATAGCCATTATTTACTATTTTACACTTAGGGTTACTATACATGATTTTAACCCATTTTATAAGAGATTCTCCAAAATTGAAATGCTCCAGGCATTTTCAAAGTCTTCTATGAATAGCAGGCCTGGTTTCCCAGATTTTTCACAGTGTTGTATTGTTTTCAGTACTTGCCTTATATTATCTCCAATGTATCGTCGATGTAAAAAACCTGTCTGATTAGAATGAATAATGTCCGACAATACCTTTTCAATTCCATGCGCTATACATTTTGCTATAATTTTTGCATCACAACACTGAAGTGTAAGGGGCCTCCAATTTTTTTAATGGACTGGATCTTTATATTTCACACTTGTATCCTGTTTCAGTAATAATGAAATCAGACCTTGTGTGTCTGATAATCTACAATTTACATAGGAGTGATTAAAACATGATAATAACAGTCCTCTGAGTATATCAAAAAAGGTTTGGTATACAGTGGCTTGCGAAAGTATTCACTCCCCTTGGCATTTTTCCTATTTTGTTGCCTTACAACCTGGAATCAAAATTGATTTTGGGGGGGTTTGTATCATTTGATTTACACAACATGCCTACCACTTTGAAGATGCAAAATATTTTTTATTGTGAAACAAACAAGAAAAAAAAAAAAAAAAAAAGAAAACTTCAGCATGCATAACTATTCACCCCCCCAAAGTCAATACTTTGTAGAGCCACCTTTTGCAGCAAAGCTTGGCACATCTAGCCACTGGGATATTTGCCCATTCTTCAAGGCAAAACTGCTCCAGCTCCTTCAAATTGGATGGGTTCTGCTGGTGTACATCAATCTTTAAGTCATACCACAGATTGAGGTCTGGGCTTTGACTAGGCCATTCCAAGACATTTAAATGTTTCCCCTTAAACATTTACATTTACATTTTACATTTACGTCATTTAGCAGACGCTCTTATCCAGAGCGACTTACAAATTGGTGCATTCACCTTATAGCCAGTGGAATAACCACTTTACAATGTGTTTTTTTAAATTATTTTTTAATTTGGGGGGGGGGGGTTGGGGTAATGGAGGGGTAGAAGGATTACTTTATCCTATCCCAGGTATTCCTTAAAGAGGTGGGGTTTCAAATGTCTCCGGAAGGTGGTGAGTGACTCCGCTGTCCTGGCGTCGTGAGGGAGCTTGTTCCACCATTGGGGTGCCAGAGCAGCGAACAGTTTTGACTGGGCTGAGCGGGAACTATGCTTCCGCAGAGGAAGGAGAGCCAGCAGGCCAGAGGTGGATGAACGCAATGCCCTCGTTTGGGTGTAGGGACTGATCAGAGCCTGAAGGTACGGAGGTGCCGTTCCCCTCACAGCTCCATAGGCAAGCACCATGGTCTTGTAACAGATGCGAGCTTCAATTGGAAGCCAGTGGAGTGTGCGGAGGAGGGGGGTGACGTGAGAGAACTTGGGAAGGTTGAACACCAGACGGGCTGCGGCATTCTGGATGAGTTGTAGGGGTTTAATGGCAAAGGCAGGGAGCCCAGCCAACAGCGAGTTGCAGTAATCCAGACGGGAGATGACAAGTGCCTGGATTAGGACCTGTGCCGCTTCCTGTGTAAGGCAGGGTCGTACTCTCCGAATGTTGTAGAGCATGAACCTACAGGATCGGGTCACCGCCTTGATGTTAGCGGAGAACGACAGGGTGTTGTCCAGGGTCACGCCAAGGCTCTTCGCACTCTGGGAGGAGGACACAACGGAGTTGTCAACCGTGATGGCGAGATCATGGAACAGGCAGTCCTTTCCCCGGGAGGAAGAACAGCTCCGTCTTGCCAAGGTTCAGCTTGAGGTGGTGATCCGTCATCCATACTGATATGTCTGCCAGACATGCAGAGATGCGATTCGCCACCTGGTTATCAGAAGGGGGAAAGGAGAAGATTAGTTGTGTGTCGTCAGCGTAGCAATGATAGGAGAGGCCATGTGAGGATATGACAGAGCCAAGTGACTTGGTGTATAGCGAGAATAGGAGAGGGCCTAGAACTGAGCCCTGGGGGACACCAGTGGTGAGAGCACGTGGTGCGGAGACAGCTTCTCGCCACGCCACTTGGTAGGAGCGACCGGTCAGGTAGGACGCAATCCAAGAGTGAGCCGCGCCGGAGATGCCCAGCTCGGAGAGGGTGGAGAGGAGGATCTGATGGTTCACAGTATCAAAGGCAGCAGACAGGTCTAGAAGGACAAGAGCAGAGGAGAGAGAGTTAGCTTTAGCAGTGCGGAGAGCCTCCGTGACACAGAGAAGAGCAGTCTCAGTTGAATGACCAGTCTTGAAACCTGACTGGTTTGGATCAAGAAGGTCATTCTGAGAGAGATAGCAAGAGAGTTGGCTAAAGACGGCACGCTCAATAGTTTTGGAGAGAAAAGAAAGAAGGGATACTGGTCTGTAGTTGTTGACATCAGAGGGATCGAGTGTTGTTTTTTTGAGAAGGGGTGCAACTCTCGCTCTCTTGAAGACGGAAGGGACATAGCCAGCGGTCAAGGATGAGTTGATCAGCGAGGTGAGGTAGGGGAGAAGGTCACCGGAGATGGTCTGGAGAAGAGAGGAGGGGATAGGGTCAAGCGGGCAGGTTGTTGGGCGGCCTGCAGTCACAAGTCGCAAGATTTTATCTGGAGAGAGAGGGGAGAAAGAAATCAAAGCATAGGGTAGGGCAGTGTGAGCAGGACCAGCAGTGTCATTTGACTTAACAAACGAGGATCGGATGTCGTCAACCTTCTTTTCAAAGTGGTTGACGAAGTCATCCACAGAGAGGGAGGAGGAGGGGCGGGGGGGATTCAGCAGGGAGGAGAATGTGGCAAAGAGCTTCCTAGGGTTAGAGGCAGATGCTTGGAATTTAGCGTGGTAGAAAGTGGCCTTAGCAGCAGAAACAGATGAAGAAAATGTAGAGAGGAGGGAGTGAAAAGATGCCAGGTCCGCAGGGGGTCTAGTTTTCTTCCATTTCCGCTCAGCTGCCCGGAGCTCTGTTCTGTGAGCTCGCAATGAGTCATCAAGCCACGGAGCTGGAGGGGAGGACCGAGCCGGCCGGGAGGATAGGGGACATAGAGAGTCAAAGGATGCAGAAAGGGAGGAGAGGAGGGTTGAGGAGGCAGAATCAGGAGATTGGAGGGAGAATGATTGAGCAGAGGGAAGAGATGATAGGATGGAAGAGGAGAGAGTAGCGGGAGGCAGAGAGCGAAGGTTGCGACGGCGCATTACCATCTGTGTAGGGGCAGAGTGAGTAGTGTTGGAGGAGAGCGAGAGAGAAAAGGATACAAAGTAGTGGTCGGAGACATGGAGGGGCGTTGCAGTGAGATTAGTAGAAGAACAGCATCTAGTAAAGATGAGGTCAAGCGTATTGCCTGCCTTGTGAGTAGGGGGGGACGGTGAGAGGGTGAGGTCAAAAGAGGAGAGGAGTGGAAAGAAGGAGGCAGAGAGAAATGAGTCAAATGTAGACGTAGGGAGGTTGAAATCCCCCAGAACTGTGAGGGGTGAGCCATCCTCAGGAAAGGAACTTATCAAGGCGTCAAGCTCATTGATGAACTCTCCAAGGGAACCTGGAGGGCGATAGATGACAAGGATATTAAGCTTAAATGGGCTAGTGACTGTGACAGCATGGACTTCAAATGAGGAGATAGACAGATGGGTTAGGGGAAAAATTGAGAATGTCCACTTGGGAGAGATGAGGATTCCTGTGCCACCACCCCGCTGACCAGATGCTCTCAGGGTATGCGAGAACACATGGTCAGACGAGGAGAGAGCAGTAGGAGTAGCAGTGTTTTCAGTGGTAATCCATGTTTCCGTCAGCGCCAAGAAGTCGAGGGACTGGAGGGTAGCATAGGCTGGGATGAAGTTTGCCTTGTTGGCAGCAGAACGGCAGTTCCAGAGGCTGCCTGAGACCTGGAACTCCAGGTGGGTGGTGCGTGCAGGGACCACCAGGTTAGAGAGGCAGCAGCCACGCGGTGTGAGGCGTTTGTGTAGCCTGTGCGGAGAGGAGAGAACAGGGATAGGCAGAGGCATAGTTGACAGGCTGCAGCAAATGGCTACAATAATGCAGAGGAGATCGGAATGAAATGAACTAAACATCTGGGAAAGGAGAGAGCGGGGCCTCCCTCAGCACAACTCCCAAATATAACTCTCCCAACTTCCACCTCAGAAACTATAATTGTTGTAAACTACAGCGGTTCAATGTTTCTAGGAATAGACTAACTCAGTTTATTCAGCTAGCTAACTAGGTGCAGTATTATTCCGTGAAAATCGTCCGGGCATCAAGTCATATGACGCCACAGACAGCTAGCATGCCGGACTCCAGCAACACGGTTTAGCGCCAATACTCTGCCACAACAAACCACCAGTGTATCAACACGCAAGCAGATCGTTCGTGTCCATGTCTAACGTTGTGGGTTAGTCCCGACAGCTTGAGCGAGTCCGTCGTCAACTTATTCAGCCAGTTAGTTAGCTAGAATAGTTAGCAAACTAGCTAGCCATTGCTTTCAGACAAAGAAGAACCCCTCCTTTCACGGCACGAACACACAGAGAGAGCCAAACTAACGTTAACTAGTCACCCATGTCCCAAATTCCTTGAACAATTCGGGCTATCAATATGTAAAAAAAACTAAACACAAATGTAGGTTATGACTTACCCCTAGCAGCTACTGTTAGCTAGCCAAGTGCAAAGCTAGCCACTGAATTGACTCAGCCAGTTCACGTCTGTTCGCACGGTCGTTCCAGCTATTGTTTACTGGTAGCTATCCAGGTAGCAACAAGCTAGCTAATATTTCAAGCACAGTAGCCACTTGCTACCTAACGTTAACGGTTCAGACAATGAGGTTAGGAAACAGCTGAATGGTAGGCAATTATTGTATGTAATTATTGTAGGCAGCCAGCTGGCGTAATTACAGGCACTCTCAGGCGTGAAATAACTATACCGTTGCTAATAGCTACTCGCCAGCTAGTCCCGGTGGTGGGTTAGCTAGCTAGCTTCGTGCTACGCTAGGCTACGCTGGGCACAGCCGAATACAATACTAACCTACAATAATTACATACAACAACCCACAATAACTACCTACAATACCTAACTACAATCTAAATACATAGTTTAAGCCTTACTCGACATAGCCCAAGCTATGTGTAAAGCCAAGCTTACCCGACGACCTCCCCGTGACAAGGAGGTAAGCAATGTACCTCTTGTTCCAACCTCTGAACAGCTAAACCACTTGAGTGTTGCTTTAGCAGTATGCTTAGGGTCATTGTCCTGCTGGAAGGTGAACCTCCGTCCCAGTCTCTAATCTCTGGAAGACTGAAACAGGTTTCCCTCAAGAATTTCCCTGTATTTAGCGCCATTCATCATTCCTTCAATTTTGACCTAAATTGCTTTTGTTTTTGAGATGAGTACTAAATTGCATGGCCTCTAAAGGCACATTTAAAAGTGTCTCTAGTTGTTAACCCCTTTCGCAAAGTGTGGGTTCAGCTCCAATGTAACATCTCCATACGACCTCTAGACCCGCACGCTTTGCCCGAGGCTAACCGGGCCTTCATCACCATTCACGGTACCAGTGCAGATCAGGGTGTCAAACTAGACAACTTCCAGGTGCACTATGATGACAAAACAAGGAACTGTTTATCTCCCATTAAAAGTGGTGTGTTTTGGTTTGTGATGTTCAAGCATGAGTTTAGGGCCACTGTCTGCATCATGAATCAAAGTAGGCCAATCAGAGAATAGCTCTTAGGTGTACTAACTGTACTAGGATCAGACTGTCAGCTGATGCTCATAATTACATCATTGATCTGATGACCCCTAACCAAGCACATCCCCACCATTTTATAAAACTAGTGATCAGTTAGATATCACGTCCTAATCTCTCTGTGTGTGTGTGTCAGACCTATAATCACCACTCAAGGAGAGGGCAATGTGCGTGTCCAGAAGATGGAGTGTGATACCTGCAGGGTGAAGACAGAGAGGGGAAACTGTGTGCTGCACGCAGTCAAAGTAAATATGAACAGGATTAAAGGCTGTACTGTCAAGATAAATATGAATAAAGTTATAATGTGACTAAAACTACAGCCACGTCGTCTGTTATAATGCGGCAGCCCCTTCTCCCTCTGTGAATGCAAGTATAAGGAGGAGACAGCTGAGCATAAGAAATAATGATGGCCCCACCAAAGTCAAATGGTTCTGGCTTCACGTAGCTTTCTGTGATGACATGCATTGTGAGCTTTAACCCCTTACCTACAGTGGGGAAATAAAGTATTTAGTCAGCCACCAATTGTGCAAGTTCTCCCACTTAAAAAGATGAGAGAGGCCTGTAATTTTCATCATAGGTACACGTCAACTATGACAGACAAATTGAGAAAAAAAAATCCAGAAAATCACATTGTAGGATTTTTAATGAATTTATTTGCAAATTATGGTGGAAAATAAGTATTTGGTCACCTACAAACAAGCAAGATTTCTGGCTCTCACAGACCTGTAACTTCTTGTTTAAGAGGCTCCTCTGTCCCCCACATGTTACCTGTATTAATGGCACCTGTTTGAACTTGTTATCAGTATAAAAGACACCTGTCCACAACCTCAAACAGTCACACTCCAAACTCCACTATGGCCAAGACCAAAGAACTGTCAAAGGACACCAGAAACAAAATTGTAGACCTGCACCAGGCTGGGAAGACTGAATCTGCAATAGGTAAGCAGCTTGGTTTGAAGAAATCAACTGTGGGAGCAATTATTAGGAAATGGAAGACATACAAGACCACTGATAATCTCCCTCGATCTGGGGCTCCACGCAAGATCTCACCCTGTGGGGGTCAAAATGATCACAAGAACGGTGAGCAAAAATCCCAGAACAACACGGGGGGACCTAGTGAATGTCCTGCAGAGAGCTGGGACCAAAGTAACAAAGCCTACCATCAGTAACACACTATGCCGCCAGGGACTCAAATCCTGCAGTGCTAGACGTGTCCCCCTGCTTAAGCCAGTACATGTCCAGGCCCTTCTGAAGTTTGCTAGAGTGCATTTGGATCATCCAGAAGAGGATTGGGAGAATGTCATATGGTCAGATGAAACCAAAATAGAACTTTTTGGTAAAAACTCAACTTGTCGTGTTTGGAGGACAAAGAATGCTGAGTTGCATCCAAAGAACACCATACCTACTGTGGAGCATGGGGGTGGAAACATCATGCTTTGGGGCTGTTTTTCTGCAAAGGGACCAGGACGACTGATCCGTGTAAAGGAAAGAATGAATGGGGCCATGTATCGTGAGATTTTGAGTGAAAACCTCCTTCCATCAGCAAGGGCATTGAAGATGAAACGTGGCTGGGTCTTTCAGCATGACAATGATCTCAAACACACCGCCCGGGAAACGAAGGAGTGGCTTCGTAAGAAGCATTTCAAAGTCCTGGAGTGGCCTAGCCAGTCTCCAGATCTCAACCCCATAGAAAATCTTTGGAGGGAGTTGAAAGTCTGTGTTGCCCAGCGACAGCCCCAAAACATCACTGCTCTAGAGGAGATCTGCATGGAGGAATGGGCCAAAATACCAGCAACAGTGTGTGAAAACCTTGTGAAGACTTACAGAAAACGTTTGACCTGTGTCATTGCCAACAAAGGGTATATAACAAAGTATTGAGAAACTTTTGTTATTGACCAAATACTTATTTCCCACCATCATTTGCAAATAAATTCATTAAAAATCCTACAATGTGATTTTCTGGATTTTTTTTCCTCATTTTGTCTGTCATAGTTGACGTGTACCTATGATGAAAATTACAGGCCTCTCTCATCTTTTTAAGTGGGAGAACTTGCACAATTGGTGGCTGACTAAATACTTTTTTTCCCCACTGTATATCCCAAGGCACTTATAGATGTGAAAGGATTAGATACCAATAAGTTCAAAGTTAGAAACTCGTAGCCTATCCATGGGCAACATACACTACATGATCAAAAGTATCTGGACACCTGCTCGTCGAACATCTCATTCCAAAATCATGGGCATTAATATGGAGTTGTTCCCCCCCTTTGCTGCTATAACAGCCTCCACTCTTCTGGGAAGGCTTTCCACTAAATGTTGGAACATTGCTGCGGGGACTTGCTTCCATTCAGCCACAAGAGCATTAGTGAGGTTGGGCACTGATGTTGGGCGATTAGGCCTGGCTCGCAGTCAGCGTTCCAATTCATCCCAAAGGTGTACGATGGGGTTGAGGTCAGGGCTCTGTGCAGGCCAGTCAAGTTCTTCCACACCGATCTCCACAAACCATTTCTGTATGGACCTTGCATGTGCACAGGGGCATTGTCATGCTGAAACAGGAAAGGGCCTTCCCCAAACGGTTGCCACAAAGTTGGAAGCACAGAATCGTCTAGAATGTATGCTGTAGCATTAAGATTTCCCTTCATTGGAACTAAGGGGCCAAGCCTGAACCATGAAAAACAGCCCCAGACCATTATTCCTCCTCCACCAAACTTTACAGTTGACACTATGCATCCGGGCAGGTAGCGTTATCCTGACATCCGCCAAACCCAGATTCGTCCGTCGGGACTGCCAGATGGTGAAGAGTGATTAATCACTCCAGAGAACGTGTTTCCACTGCTCCAGAGTCCAATGGCGGCGAGCTTTACACCACTCCAGCCGACGCTTGGTTTTGCGCATGTTGATCTTAGGCTTGTGTGCGGCAGCTTGGCCATGGAAACCCATTTAATGAAGCTCCCATCGAACAGTTCTTGTGCTGACGTTGCTTCCAGAGGCAGTTTGGAACTCGGTAGTGAGTGTTGTAACCGAGGACAGACGATTTTTACGTGCTTCAACACTCGTTCCACATCACAATAACAGCACTTACAGTTGACCGGGGCAGCTCTAGCAGGGCAGACATTTGACGAACTGACTTGTTGGACAGGTGGCATCCTATGACGGTGCCACGTTGAAAGTCATTGAGCTCCTCAGTAAAGTTCATTCTATTGCCAACGTTTGTCTATGGAAATTGCATGTCTGTGTGCTCGATTTTATACACCTGTCAGCAACGGGTGTGGCTGATATAGCCGAATCCACACATTTGAAGGGGTGTCCACATAATTTTGTATATATAGTGTATATCTTCGACCTAATCAGTCCTTCTCGATCTACAATAAGTGCCTAGAGGGCTAGGGGGATTAGGGATTGCTTGGGCATGCATCTTTCACCGCGGGTTAGTATAGTCTGTTACTTACAGATGGAGTAATATTCTATTATATTCTATAGGGTCACCAGGTACAGGTCCAGTCCCAGGGAGGCAATGTCACCGGGGTGGGAACCATCCATGGCAATGTGGACATCAGCTCCTCTTATACTCACCTATATGAGACCGTGTACACCCACAGTTATTCTCTAACTATATGAGACCTACCCAATTACAGTGCCTTCAGAAAGTATTCACACCCCTGGATTTTTCCACATTTTGTTGTTACAGCCTGAATTTAAAATGGATTACATTGAGATTGTGTCACTGATCTACACACAATACCCCATAATGTCAAAGTGGAATTATGTTTTTAGAACTGTTTACAAATTAATTAAAAATGAAATGCTGAAATGGCTTGAGTCAATAAGTATAACCATTTTGTTATGGCAAGCCTAAATAAGTTTAGGCATAAAAATGTGATTAACAAGTCACATAATAAGTTGCATGGACTAACTCTGTGTGCAATAATGGTGTTTAATGTGATACCCCACACATACAATTATCTGTAAGGTCCCGCAGTCGAGCAGTGAATTTCAAGCACAGATTCAACCACAAAGACCAGGGAGGTTCCACCCCCCACCCCCACCGAAAAAAAAAGTAGACATTGATAATCCCTTTGAGCATGGTGCAGTTATTAATTACACTTTGGATGGTGCATCAATACACCCAGTCACTACAAGGATACAGGCGCCCTTCCTATCACAGTTGCCGGAGAGGAAGGAAACCGCTCAGGGATTACACCATGAGGCCAATGTTGATTCTAAAACAGAGTTTAATGGCTGTGATAGGAGATAACTGAGGATGGATCAACAATATTGTAGTTGCTCTACAATACTAACATACATTTCAGAGTGAAAAGAAGGAAGCCTGTACAGAATATAAATATTCAAAAAACATGCACCTGTTTGCAATAAGGCAATAAGACAAAAACTGTGGCAAAGAAATGAACTGTTTGTCCTTATACAAAGTGTTATGTTTGGGGCAAATTCAACACATCACTGAGTACCACTCATTAATATTTTCAAGCATGGTGGTGGCTGCTTCATGTTATGGGTATGCTTGTCATCGGCAAGGACTAAGGAGTTTTTAGGATAAAAAGAAATGGAAGAGTGAAACACAGGCAACATCCTAGAGGAAAACTTGGTTCAGTCTGCTTCCCAACAGACACTGGGAGATGAACTCCCCTTTCAGCAGGACAATTACCTAAAACACAAGGCCAAATATACACTGGATTTGCTTACCAAGACGACATTGAATGTTCCTGAGTGGCCTAGTTAGTTTTAACTTAAATCGGCTTAAATCTATGACTTGAAAATGGCTGTCTAGCAATGATCAACAACCAACTTGGCAGAGCTTGAAGAATTTCTAAAAGAATAATGGGCAAATATTGTACAATCCAGGTGTGCAAAGCTCTTAGACTTACCCAGAAAGACTCACAGCTGTAAGGTGATTCTAACATGTTTTGACTCAGGGGATTGAATACTTATCTAATCAAGATATTAGTGTTTTATGTTCCATACATTTTTTAATAATGTTAGAATTTTTCTTCCACTTTGACATTGCAGAGTTTTGTGTAGATCGTTGACAAAAAATGACAATTAAATCTATTTTAATCCCACTCTGTAACACAACAAAAAGTGGAAAATGTCAAGGGGGTGTGAATACTTTCTGAAGGCACTGTATGTGTTTATATACAGTTGAAGTCGGAAGTTTACATACACCTTAGCCAAATACATTTAAACTCAGTTTTTCACAATTCCTGACATTTAATTCTAGTAAATATTCCCTGTCTTAGGTCAGTTAGGATCACCACTTTATTTTAAGAATGTGGAATGTCAGAATAATAGTAGAGAGATTCCGGAGCCAGAGCAGTCCGCTCCACCGGTTTCAAGTCCAGCTCCGGTCAGCGGTTCAACTCCGGAGCCAGAGCAGTCCGCTCCACTGGGGTCCAGTTCAGCTCCGGTCAGCGGCTCCAGTCCAGACCCAGACGTCAGCCCCTCTCTAGGTTCGGGGTCTCCCACACCAGGGTCCAGATAGGGCTTGGTGCATCGTGGGAGGAAGGAGAGGGGAAGCATCGCGCCGAGGTCCAGACCAGACCAGGGGCGCAACGGGGAGGCTGAGAGGAAGAGGTCGTCATGCCCGGAGTCGGATCCGCCTCTGAGGCGGAATGCCCACCCGGACCCTACCCTGTTATGTCAGGTTTGTGCGGTCGGAGTCCGCACCTTTGGGGGGGGGTACTGTCACGCCCTGACGTATGGAACTCTTGTTTGTTTAGTCAGGGTGTGGAAATCTATGTGATGTTTTCTATGTTTAGGATCTAGATTCGTATTTCTATGTTTGGCCGGGTGTGATTCCCAATCAGAGGCAGCTGTCGCTCGTTGTCTCTGATTGGGGATCATACAAGTAGCCTGTTTGCCTACTATGTTTGTGGGATCTTGTTCCTGTGTTTTGGCTTGTATTGTGTATAGCCTTGGACTTCACGTTACGTTGTTGTGTTTATTATTTAATAAACATGTTCACATCGCACGCTGCACCTTGATCTTACCCGTCTCTCAACGATCGTGACAAGTACACATCTACTACTGTTAGTACTAAACTCACCCAATTCTCTTATTCTGCTCCCCCTCCTCTCTCCCTCTTTCTAGGCCATATGAATGGGCAGCCCCAGGGGGACCAGTGGATCAGGGCCCAGGCAGACAGAGGCGCCATAAGCCTAAAGACACAGAGCTGGTTTGAGTCTCTAAAGGCAGACTAAATAGCCTTGCTTTCTCAAATGACTGCCTCGCCTGGTTCACCAACTACTTCTCAGATAGAGTTCAATGTGTCAAATCGGAGGGCCTGTTGTCTGGACCTATGGCAGTCTCTATGGGAGTGCCACAGGGTTCAATTCTTGGGCCGACTCTTTTCTCTGTGTATATCAATGATGTCACTCTTGCTGCTGGTGACTCTCAGATCCACCTCTACGCAGACAACACCATTTTGTATACATCTGGCCCTTCATTGGACACTGTGTTAACAAACCTCCAAACGAGCTTCAATGCCATACAACACT
Organism: Coregonus clupeaformis; assembly: GCF_020615455.1. Lineage (NCBI taxonomy): Eukaryota > Metazoa > Chordata > Actinopteri > Salmoniformes > Salmonidae > Coregonus > Coregonus clupeaformis. The sequence goes on along the minus strand of NC_059210.1, from coordinate 47,135,997 downwards.
CCTTCCGTAGCCTCCAACTGCTCTTAAACACTAGTAAAACTAAATGCATGCTCTTCAATCGAACGCTGCTGGCACCCGCCCACCCGACTAGAATCACTACTCGACGGGTCTGACCTAGAGTATGTGGACAACTACAAATACCTAGGTGTCTGGTTAGACTGTAAACTCTCCTTCCAGACTCACATTAAGCATCTCCAATCCAAAGTTACTTATCCAATACTTATTTTCCACCATCATTTGCAAATAAATTCATTAAAAATCCTACAATGTGATTTTCTGGAATTTTTTTTCTCATTTTGTCTGTCATAGTTGACGTGTACCTATGATGAAAATTACAGGCCTCTCTCATCTTTTTAAGTGGGAGAACTTGCACAATTGGTGGCTGACTAAATACTTTTTTCCCCACTGTATACTGCATAAATGTATATACTGTATTGATGCTCAGATATAAAATATTTCCTCCCCTAAAATAATCTGTTTTGTGGTTATTCATCTTTGGCCATTCCCTTCCAGCGCTTGATATCTGAGCTAGAGTTAATGTAAGGTGCAGTGTATGTGTTAGGGATTTGATTTACCTTAGATTGTGAGGTGGTGTGTGTACTGTATAAACTCAGTCCTTGTGCATGTGTTTGTTTGTCTGCATGGACTGTGTGTATTCATGCTGTGTAATCGTAGTCCTCTCCACAGGCCTTTATCGAATTCCTCTTTTTGTTGTTGTTTCTTGGTGCAGGCTCCTCTTCCTCCCAGGTGTCCTGGATCTTGTCGGGTCGTCCGATTGGCTGCAGCAGCTGGCCAAGACTGTCATAGCCGAACCAGTAGGGGGCGTCATCGTTACTGTGCTCCCACTTCTCAACACAGGGCTGGAGCCTCAGAGCCGCCTGCCTACACACACACACACACACACACGTCGTTACTGTGCTCCCAGTGTTACATCTTTAGCTTCTGGACATGTTGTTCAGTTGAAGTGTGTGCATGTGTGTCTTACTTGGATATTCCCCTGCAGTAGACCATGTTGATGGTGTTGAGCTGTGGGCAGCCTGTCTGTAGGAAGCGTGGTGTGCGATCAGTCAGGAGAACACAGCCACTCACGTCCAGCTCTCTCAGGAAGTGACGCCCTACTGTCAGGTACTGTACCGCCAGGTCTGTCATCTGATAGGAGGAGTGCATAGACAATAGGCACGATATTTTGGTAAGTGTGTGTATGTGTGTGTGTGTGTGTGTGTGTGTATATACCTTTGGGCAGCCAGGCATGCGTAACGTGACTATAGTCCTGCAGTAGAAGGACAGGGCCTTGATGGCCTGGTCAGACAGAGCTACACAGTGAGACACGTCCATATACTCCAGACCTCTTGCCTGCCTGCAGAACTTCTGCTTTCACAGGGAGAGCAGGAGAAGAGGAAGAGGAGAAGGAACGTTACTTTAAGAAGTGAATTCCTTTAACATTCTTTCAATGAGGGGTCACAGACAGTCAAAAGGTACTGTGCAGACTGCAGAACACAAAGTAAACATAGTACCTCTATGCCAATGTCAGTGATCCAGACACACTCAGAGGCAACCAGCTTCTTCAGGCCAGGGTTCCCACCCAGAGCAATCAGCCCCTGAAAACACGAGTTATGTTGTTGGAGTGTTTTAGATAGCTAACTGTAATACGACACACATACACGGCAAGGTAAGGGAGCATTACCTGGTCCATGATGTTGCAGCCACTGATGTCCAGAGAGAGGAGAGAGGAACAGCTACTGAGCCACTCCAGACCAGAATTAGACAGGTTATCACAGTAAGCCACACTCAGGTGGTTCAGCTTACTGCACCTGTACACACACACCATGCCAGTCTGTCAGTGTGTAATATATGCATGTGTGTGTGTGTGTGCGTGCATGTCTGTGTGTATGTGCGTGTGAGTTTACAGTGCATTCGGAAAGTATTCAAACCCCTTGACTTTTTCCACATTTTGTTACGTTATAGCCTTATTCTAAAATGGATTAAATAAAATATTTTCCTCATCAATCTACACACAATACCCCATAATGACAGAGCAAAAACAGGTGTTTAGAAATGTTTGCAAATTAAAAAAAATAAACAACACAAATACCTTATTTACATAAGTATTCAGACCCTTTGCTATGAGACTTGAGCTCAGGTGCATCCTGTTTCCATTTATCATCCTTGAGATGTTTCTACAACTTGATTGGAGTCCACCTGTGGTAAATTGAATTGATTGGACATGATTTGGAAAGGCACACATCTGTCTATATAAGGTCCCACAGTTGACAGTGCATGTCAGAGCAAAAACCAAGCCATGAGGTCGAAGGAATTGTCCGTAGAGCTCCAAGACAGGACTGTTTCGAGGCACAGATCTGGGGAAGGGTACCAAAACATGTCTGCAGCATTGAAGGTCCCCAAGAACACAGTGGCCTCCATCATTCTTAAATGGAAGAAGTTTGGAACCACCAAGACTCATCCTAGAGCTGGCCACCCGGCCAAACTGAGCAATCGGGGGAGAAGGGCCTTAGTCAGGGAGGTAACCAAGAACCCGATGGTCACTCTGACAGAGCTCCAGAGTTCCCCTGTGGAGATGGGAGAACCTTCCAGAACGACAACCATCTCTGCAGCACTTCACCAATCAGGCCTTTATGGTAGAGTAGCCAGACGGAACCACTCGTCAGTAAAAGGCACATGACAGCCCGCTTGGAGTTTGCCAAAAGGCACCTAAAGGACTCTCAGACCATGAGAAACTAGATTCTCTGGTCTGATGAAACCAAGATTGAACTCTTTAGCCTGAATGCCAAGCATCACGTCTGGAGAAAACCTGGCACCATCCTGTGCTGTGGGGATGTTTTTCAGCAGTAGGGACTGGGAAACTAGTCAGGATCGAAGGAAAGATGAATGGATCAAAGTACAGAGAGATCCTTGATGAAAACCTGCTCCAGAGCGCTCAGGACCTCAGACTGGGGCGAAGGTTCACCTTCCAACAGGACAACGACCCTAAGCACACAGCCAAGACAACACAGGAGTGGCTTTGGGACAAGTCTCTGAATGTCCTTGAGTGGCCCAGCCAGAGCCCTGACTTGAACCCGACTGAACATCTCTGGAGAGACCTGAAAATAGCTATGCAGCGACGCTCCCCTTCCAACCTGACAAATCTTGAGAGGATCTGCAGAGAAGAATGGGAGAAACTCCCCAAATACAGGTATGCCAAGCTTGTAGCTTCATACCCAAGAAGACTTGAGGCTGTAATCGCTGCCAAAGGTGCTCCAACAAAGGGTCTGAATACTTATGTAAATGTGATATTTCCGTTTTTTATTTGTAATAATTTTGTAAAAGAATCTGAAAAAATATTTTTGATTTGTCATTATGGAGTATTGTGTGTAGATCGATGAGGGAAAAAAACAATTTAATCAATTTTAGAATAAGGCTGTAACGTAACAAAATGTGGAAAAAGTCAAGGGGTCTGAGTACTTTCCGAAGGCTCTGTATATGACCTTACTTCTGAGCCACCCTCATGATAGCTAAGTCGTTGATGCGGCTGCAGTTGCTCAGATTCAGCTCCCTCAGTTTAGAGGCAGAAGGCCCTTCAGTCAGGTACCGCAGCCCCATGTCACTCACCCTGCAACAAACGAACACACACGGGCACACACACACAAGCAGTCAGGTACCGCAGCCCGATATCATCTAACGTAGAGACAGAACACACGCGTGCACACACACCTGCTGCAGTGTGAGATGTTGAGGTAGACCAGGTTTTTGAGGGCGCCCATAGACTTGAGGCTGGAGTCAGTCATTCTAGGGCAGTCAGCAGCATGGAGTCTAGTAAGGCCTGGAGAGCTACGACACAGAGCCCTCCAACTGATGTCTGACATACGACTATTACCTACAAAAACACACAGATAATACTGTCATAACACGCACCATAACAAACAAAGTGCGTGTGTTGACATTTGTCTTACATTAATCATTTGTCTTACATGTCTAATCACATCTTCAGAAACAAACTGATCATCTCCTTTGGCTGAAGAGCTATAATCATTGGCTAATCACTTAACAGTGACCTGTGCCAGATACAGCACTGTATAAGGCCAAGAGTTAGAGGATAGCAAAAGTTTTAGGGTTGACCAACAACATGACCTGCTGGCTGCTGCATCATGGTTTGATGTCACAGACCAATCAGAGCCCCTGTAGACTTCACCCTGGCAACGAGACTCACCACAATGATCGTTGCCAAGACAACTAAATAACACTAGTAGACAGACATGGGACATGACACACACTCACCATCAACGCTGAACTTGATGAGGTTGGCCACCTCAGCGATGGCTTTGAAGGCGGAGTCTGAGAGATGGGGCGTGTCCCATAGGGAGATGGCAGACAGAGACTGACACTTAGAGGCCAGCTCCTATTGGACGAAACCAGACTGAGTGACAGGCAGAGGTCCATTCATTCATTAAAGACACAGGTAGCCAATGGTAAAAAAAATATGATCTTACTCCCTAAATGAGTTGTCTGGTAGCTCCATACGTACCAGCACACAGCTGTCTGACAGAGTAGGCATGTCATTGAAGACTATCTGCTGGAGCAGTGGGCAGCCCGCTGCTATGTACCTGAAACCATCCACTGAGATCTGCAGGGACAAAACACCACACACAGAGTACATTAGAGAGTAGGGGGGTGAGAGAGAGACCGAGAGGGTGTACATTTTGTAATTTAAAACGAATTCTCTCTCTCTCTCTCTCTCTCTCTCTCTCTCTCTCTCTCTCTCTCTCTCTCTCTCTCTCTCTCTCTCTCTCTCTCTCTCTCTCTCTCTCTCTCTCTCTCTCTCTCTCTCTCTCTCTCTCTCTCTCTCTCTCTCTCTCTCTCTCTCTCTCTCTCTCTCTCTCTCTCTCTCTCTCTCTCTCTCTCTCTCTCTCTCTCTCTCTCTCTCTCTCTCTCTCTCTCTCTCTCTCTCTCTCTCTCTCTCTCTCTCTCTCTCTCTCTCTCTCTCTCTCTCTCTCTCTCTCTCTCTCTCTCTCTCTCTCTCTCTCTCTCTCTCTCTCTCGAACTCTCTCGAACTCTCTCGAACTCTCTCGAACTGACCTGAGTGCAGCCAGAGAGGTCGAGGTGGATGAGCTTGTGGCAGCCCTTCCCTGAGGCCAGGTACTGTAAGCCTTTATCAGTGAATTTACGGCAGCATGCTAGACTCAGGTACTGTAGGTTCAGACAGCTCCTGGACAGACAGAGAGGGTTGTGTATTAGCCTCATATCCATACTGGATGTGCTAAAGGCACCTCTAAAGCTCTATGATTTGTATTGGAAAAGTAATACTCCAGAGTATTTCTAAAGCCAATGTGCACCCGCAGCCTGTTATCAGCCTGATTTCACTAGTTCAAGTCTTCTCACAATCTTCAGTTTGTGAAGGTGTGGGGGTTGGGTAGCGAGGATATTAATGATTATTTGACTTCTGGCTGGGATGCACCAGTTGAACGACCAAGGTAGGATGGCAGGAAAGGGGTTGAGCGGGTTGGTGAGACGTGAGGTAGGCAGAGTTGTAAATTGACTGTGGCATCTGATTGGGAGAAGCTTTTCCTTCTAAACGTGAGTTTAGACATTGTTAATCAAGAGAGAAATCCCACAAGAACAGCAGAGATGAAGGATGGACAGAGAGACAGAGAGGAGGAGAGAAGGGACTGCCATAGAGAGAGAGCGGAGTGTAGGCATGTGTTGACAGCAGCAGCTGAGGGTTGAACGTCTTTGGAGTTTAAATGAAATAAGACTATTTCTCCAGGTTAATTCTCAGCGAGGTCTGTGAAGCATTTTCACACTGCTAGGTTCCAATGATTTCTAGTCTATAAGCTCATAAGGTTTTTTTTAAAAATGGAGCCTATGGAATTGCTTTCAGGTGTAACATTCTTTGGATACAAAGGATACAAAGAAACATGGTCAAGGTCCTGCATGTGCGCACACACACACAAACGTTTGGCTTCTCTATTTCTCAATCTGTTTCTCTCTGTTCCTCTCAGTATTTCTGTTTCGGCGTGCCACATCATCCCACTACATCACTGGGATAACAGTATTGGGTAATCCTAACTGATTATGACATGAGTAATAGCGATGGCCTGGGATTTAAGTGACTATTTTCCATTCAGAAGAGAGAGAGAGAGAGAGAGAGGAGAGACCCATCTCCTAGATTAGGAGATGAGAGAGAGAAAGAGTGTGCAGGCTCTGTCTGCTTGGGCCAATGGGTACTTCAGCACAGAGGGAACAATAACAGGCCCTTATAAAGGCTTTGCGGACAAGAGGTGGTAAAAGCAGTCCTCAATGTCAACTGACATTAACCCATGGACCTGAAACAATAACTGCTTTACTGTGCATACACTGTGTTCTAATGAAATGGGAAACCTTTTCCATCACTGGAGTAGCTGTGGTCTATGGGTGTTTACCTGGAGAGCTCTCTGAGAGTCCCGTTGGTCACATATGAGAAGGACAGGTTCAGGTAGAGCAGAGTGGGGCAGCCTTCTAGAATCATACGCACCATCTCATCCTGGTGAAGGACAACACAAGGTTACCACTAAACTGCCACCAACAATATATTTTTCATGGTATTCCACTGTGGCCAAAGGCATGTAAAGAAAATCACCAACAGCTGCAACCACCTAGATGAGCCTGGTACAGTGAGCCTGGTACTTCAGAAAGTATTCATACCCCTTGACTTATTCCACATTTTGTTGTGTTACAGCCTGATTTTTTCTCTCACCCATATACAAACAATACCCCATAATGACAAAGTGAAAACATGTTTCAGAAATGTTTGCACATTTATTGAAAATGAAATACATAAATATCTAATTTACAGAAGTATTCACACCCCTGAGTCAACACTTTGTAGAAGCACGTTTGGCAGCGATTACAGCTATGAGTCTTTCTGGGTAAGTCTATAAGATTTTTTCCACACCTGGATTGTGCACCATTTTCCCATTATTCTTTTCAAAATTCTTCAAGCTCTGTCAAATTGGTTGTTAATCATTGCTAGAGAACCATTTTCAGGTCTTGCCATAGATTTTCAAGTAGATGTACAGTGATAGAAAAAAGTATTTGATCCCCTGCTGATTTTGTACGTTTGCCCACTGACAAAGACATGATCAGTCTATAATTTTAATGGTAGGTTTATTTGAACAGTGAGAGACTGAATAACAACACAAAAATCCAGAAGAACACGTCAAAAATGTTATAAATTGATTTGCATTTTAATGAGGGAAATAAGTATTTGACCCCTCTGCAAAACATGACTTAGTACTTGGTGGCAAAACCCTTGTTGGCAATCACAGAGGTCAGACGTTTCTTGTAGTTGGCCACCAGGTTTGCACACATCTCAGGAGGGATTTTGTCCCACTCCTCTTTGCAGATCTTCTCCAAGTCATTGAGGTTTCGAGGCTGACGTTTGGCAACTCGAACCTTCAGCTCCCTCCACAGATTTGCTATGGGATTAAGGTCTGGAGACTGGCTAGGCCACTCCAGGACCTTAATGTGCTTCTTCTTGAGCCACTCCTTTGTTGCCTTGGCCGTGTGTTTTGTCATTGTCATGCTGGAATACCCATCCACGACCCATTTTCAATGCCCTGGCTGAGGGAAGGAGGTTCTCACCCAAGATTTGACGGTACATGGCCCCGTCCATCGTCCCTTTGATGCGGTGAAGTTGTCCTGTCCCCGTAGCAGAAAAACACCCCCAAAGCATAATGTTTCCACCTCCATGTTTGACGGTGGGGATGGTGTTCTTGGGGTCATAGGCAGCATTCCTCCTCCTCCAAACACGGCGAGTTGAGTTGATGCCAAAGAGCTCCATTTTGGTCTTATCTGAACACTTTCACCCAGTTCTCCACTGAATCATTCAGATGTTCATTGGCAAACTTCAGACGGGCCTGTATATGTGCTTTCTTGAGCAGGGGGACCTTGCGGGCGCTGCAGGATTGCAGTCCTTCACGGCGTAGTGTGTTACCAATTGTTTTCTTGGTGACTATGGTCCCAGCTGCCTTGAGATCATTGACAAGATCCTCCCGTGTAGTTCTGGGCTGATTCCTCACCGTTCTCATGATCATTGCAACTCCACGAGGTGAGATCTTGCATGGAGCCCCAGGCCGAAGGAGATTGACAGTTCTTTTGTGTTACTTCCATTTGCGAATAATCGCACCAACTGTTGTCACCTTCTCACCAAGCTGCTTGGCGATGGTCTTGTAGCCCATTCCAGCCTTGTGTAGGTCTACAATCTTGTCCCTGACATCCTTGGAGAGCTCTTTGGTCTTGGCCATGGTGGAGAGTTTGGAATCTGATTGATTGATTGCTTCTGTGGACAGGTGTCGTTTATACAGGTAACAAACTGAGATTAGGAGCACTCCCTTTAAGAGTGTGCTCCTAATCTCAGCTCGTTACCTGTATAAAAGACACCTGGGAGCCAGAAATCTTTCTGATTGAGAGGGGGTCAAATACTTATTTCCCTCATTAAAATGCAAATCAATTTATAACATTTTTGACATGCGTTTTTCTGGATTTTGTTGTTGTTATTCTGTCTCTCACTGTTCAAATAAACCTACCATTAAATTTATAGACTGATCATTTCTTTGTCAGCGGACAAACGTACAAAATCAGCAGGGGATCAAATACCTTTTTCCCTCACTGTAAGTCAAAACTGTAACTCGGAATAGGAACATTCACTGTCCTCTTGGTAAGCAACTCCAGTGTAGATTTAGCCTTGTGTTTTAGGTCATTGTCCTGCTGAAAGGTGAATTCATTTCTCAGTGTCTGTTGGAAAGCAGACTGAACCAGTCTCCCCAGTCCTTAACGATTACCAGCATACCCATAACATGAAGCAGCCACCACTATGCTTGAAAACATGGAGATGGGTACTCAGTAATGTTTTCTATTGGATTTTCCCCAAACATAATACTTTGTATTCAAGGCAAAAAGTTAATTGCTTTGCCACATTATTTGTCGTATTACTTTAGTGCCTTGTTGCAAACAGGATGCATGTTTTGGAATATTTGTTATTCCGTACAGGCTTGCTTCTTTTCACTCTGTCATTTAGGTTAGTATTGTGGAGTAACTACAATGTTGTTGATCCATCCTCAGTTTCCTCCTATCACAGCCATTAAACTCTGTAACTGTTTTAATGTCGCCATTGGCCTCATGGTGAAAACCCTGAGCAGTTTCCTTACTCTCCGGCAACTGAGTTAGGAAGGACACCTGTATCTTTGTAGTGACTGGGTGCATTGATACACCATCCAAAGTGTAACTAATAACTTCACCATGCTCAAAGGGATATTCAATGTCTGCTTTTTTTTTTACCCTTCTTTGCGAGGCATTGGAAAATCTCTCTGGTCTTTGTGGTTGAATCTGTGTTTGAAATTCACTGCTCGACTGAGGGACCTTACAGATTTGTATTTGTATTTCTTAGGGATACCCATTAGCAGCTACTCTTCCTGGGGTCCAAACACATTAAGGCACATCACACATAAAACAAAAGATAAAACAGTACATCATATGACATTATTACACCACTACATATCTACAATACAAAATGTATAATACCACCATACAACAATATTACAATGTACGTGTGCGTGTTCTAGCGTGTGTGTGCGTATGCGTGTCTGTTCCTGTGTGTGTATCTCTTCACAGTCCCCACTGTTCCATAAGGTGTATTATGTTTTTTTTTTTTTTTATCTGATTCTACTACTTGCATCAGTTATCTGATGTGGAACAGAGTTCCATGTAGTCATGGCTCTATGTAGTACTGTGCGCCTCCCATAGTCTGTTCTTGACTTGGGGATTGTGAAGAGACCTCTGGTGACGTCTTGTGGGATATGCATGGGTGTCCGAGCTGTGTGCCAGTAGTTTAAAACAGACACCTCGGTGCATTCAGCATGTCAACACTTCTTACAAAAACAAGTAGTGATGAAGTCAATCTCTCCTTCACTTTGAGCCATGAGAGATTTACATGCATATTATTAACGTTAGCTCTCCGTGTACATTTAAGAGCCAGCCGTGCTGCCCTGTTCTGAGCCAATTGCCATTTTCCGAGGTCCCTCTTTGTGGCACCTGACCACACAACTGAACAGTAGTCCAGGTGCGACAAAACTAGGGCCTGTAGGACCTGCCTTGTTGATAGTGTTGTTAAGAAGGCAGAGCAGCACTTTATTATGGACAGACTTATCCCCATCTTAGCTACTGCTATATCAACATGTTTTGACCATAACAATTTAAAATCCAGGGTTACTCCAAGTAGTTTAGTCACCTCAACTTGCTCAATTTTCATATTATTTATTACAAGATTTAGTTGAGGTTTAGTGAATGATTTTTCCCAAAGATAATGCTTTTAGTTTTTGAAATATTTAGGACTAAGTTATTCCTTGCCACTCATTCTGAAACTAACTGCAGCTCTTTTTTAAGTGTTGCAGTGATTTCACTCCCTGTAGTAGCTGACGTGTATAGTGTTGAGTCATCCACATACATAGACACACTGGCTTTACTCAAAGCCAGTGGCATGTCATTAGTAAAGATTTTAAAATGTAAGGGGCCTAGACAGCTGCCCTGTGGAATTCCTGATTCTACCTGGATTATGTTGGTCCAGGCTTCCATTAAAGAACACCCTCTGTGTTCTGTTAGACAGGTAACTCTTTATCCACCATATAGCAGGGGGAGTAAAGCCATAACACATACGTTTTTCCAGCAGCAGACTATGATCGATAATGTCAAAAGCCGCACTGAAGTCTAACAAAACAGCTCCCACAATCTTTTTATTATCAATTTCTCTCAGCCAATCATCAGTCATTTGTGTAAGTGCCGTGCTTGAAGAATGTCCTTCCCTATAAGCGTGCTGAAAGTCTGTTGTCAATTTGTTTACAGTAAAATAGCATTGTATCTGGTTAAACACCATTTTTTCCAAGTTTACTAAGGGTTGGTAACAGGCTGATTGGTTGGCTATTTGAGCCAGTAAAGCGGCCTTTGTTACAGGAGGGGGTCGCAGTTACAGGAGGGGGTCGCAGTTCCGGAGCGACCCACTAGGTGTCATCCTCCGACAACCTTAGGCACCTCCTTACTCACAGTCTGGACTAATCATCATCCTATTGGTGTCACCTGTGTCTACCTGTTCACCTGTGTATTTATGCCCTCACTTCCCTGTGTTCCCTTGCTCAGTTTTCTCTGCTAGTTTCTCTATGCTCAGCAGTACTAATCAGTGTCTGATTGGAGAAGTATGTACAGGTACTCGAGAAGTGTTCTCCCCGTTTCTTTATTATTTCAGTCGTAGTTACTATTCCGTATTTTGGCTGTCAGACGGTTTTTGTAGACTTATTTGCTCCACCTTTCTTTTATCGTGTTAAGTCTATTGTTTTGTATCCTGGCTTCGGGACCACAAGTAAAGATCCTTGTTTCACCATCTCTGCCTACTGTCTATCCTGCACTGCACCTGGGTCACACCTCACACCAACCCTTACAGGCCTTTACTATTCTTGGATAATGGAATGACTTTTGCTTCCCTCCGGGCCTGAGGGCACACACTTTCTAGTAGGCTCTGACTGAAGATATAGCAAGTAGGAGTGGCAATATCATCCGCTATTATCCTCAGTAATTTTCCATCCAAGTTGTCAGACCCCGGTGGCTTGTCATTGTTGATAGACAACAATACTTTTTTTACCTCTTCCACACTCACTTTACGGAATTCAAAATGATAATGCTTGTCTTTCATAATTTGATGAGTTATACTTGGATGTGTAGTGTCAGCGTTTGTTTCTGGCATGTCATGCCTAAGCTTGCTAATCTTGCCAATGAAAAAAATATATCAGTGGGTTTTGTGATGAATGAGCCATCTGATTCAATGAATGATGGAGCTGAGTTTGCCTTTTTGCTCGAAATTTCATTTAAGGTGCTCCAAAGCTTTTTACTATAATTCTTTATATAATTTATCCTTGTTTCATAGTATAGTTTCTTCTTCTTTTTATTCAGTTTAGTCATATGATTTCTCAATTTGCAGTACGTTTGCCAATCGGTTGTGCAGCCAGACTTATTTACCATTCCTTTTGCCTCATCCCTCTCAACCATACAATTTTTAATTTGTCATTAACCACAGGGATTTTACAGTTTTTACAGTAATTTTAATGAGTGCATGCGTATTAGTAACTGGAATAAGCAATTTTATAAATGTGTCAAGTGCAGCGTCTGGTTGCACCTCATTACACACCACAGACCATCAAATATTCTTTACATCATCAACATAGGAATCACTACAAAACGTATTGTATGACCTCTTATACACTATATTAGGCCCAGCCTTTGGAACTTTGGTTTTCCTAGATATGGCTACTATATTGTGATCACTACATCTGATAGATTTGGATATTGCTTTAAAGCCAATTTCTGCAGCATTAACAAAGATGTGATCAATACATGTTGATGATTTCATTCCTGCTCTGTTTGTAACTACCCTGGTAGGTTGACTGATAACCTGAACCAGGTTGCAGGCACTGGTTACAGTTTGAAGCTTTTTCTTGAGTGGGCAGCTTGATGAAAGTCAGTCATTATTTAAATCACCCAGAAAATATACCTCTCTGTTGATATCACATACATTATCAAGCATTTCACACATATTATCCAGATACTGACTGTTAGCACTTGGTGGTCTATAGCAGCTAATTGTATGTGTGGGGTACAGAGATGAGGTAGTCATTCAAAAATCATGTTAAACACTATTATTGCACACAGAGTCCATGCAACGTATTATGTGACTAGCTAAGCAAATGTTTACTCCTGAACTTATTTAGGCTTGCCACAACACAGTAGTGGTGCGTGGGTAAAATCACTGAGGAAGCCAAGCCAGTAAAAACATCCATATTACAACCTATGTTGTGATAACTGCGTTGTTTGTTCTATAACCCATTCGTTTATAGGCCTGCGTGATATACAATAAGGCTGTGACAACAAAAAAACAACAGTCACACAGTGGCGGAATAAATTCAACTACACATACATTTGTTTCATCACAAAACCAGAGAGCAACATCCACAAAGCAAATACTGCATGTAACAAACAGTTATACGACCTGCAACATGGTCAAGCAAGTTGTTTTCGACAGCACTGCTTCTGCTATTTCAGCACCATTTTAACTTAAACATCATCAAATCAACAAGGCTTAGTTTAATACACTGAAAACCAACTTAAAGATACCAAAAACAATTTAGTCCAATCAATGTTGCTAAATATCATGTGGCTGTCCATGGTACTGATTTATGTGTGTGTGTGTGTGTGTGTGTGTGTGTGCACAAGTATTCTTCTTTTTTGACTCCTCCTCTCTGTCATGTTGGCAAAACGGTCTATGGCTCTGTCATACAGTACGCTTTTAGTTTTTGTTGTCATAGGCTACATAGCTAAAATGCTTGATAGCCTAACTTCCTCGCATAGGCAACAATGAACCAGCTAAGTTAGCTAGCTAATTAACGTGAGCCTAAAAGGGCCAGGCTACATATTGAACTTCAACTGTCTCAGGCCAGTGCCACAACATATTCATTTATGGTTAGATCAGAATCGCCGTTATAATCATTGGCCTGTACAGAGAATGAAGTCAAAACCACAAGTCCAAATCCCCATCTCCATCCATGGCTTAGGAAAGGGACAATTTAGCAAGCTAGCTGCTGCAGGAGATCAACACAAGCAGACCAGAAGTTTGAAGTTTTGCTTAGGATGTGATTTGATTGGTGTGAAGCCAAATCCAAACTGGCCTCCCTTGGGGGGCGTTTTGCAGCACCAGGACAACTCACAGTTGAGCTTAGCTCAACGCTGATTGGCTAATACTTTTATATATTTTTTATCAAGGGAGGTCAAATGCTTGCTGGCATCAGTCAATCAAACCGCAATATGTCATACTCTTTTGATCCAGATGGCATCAGATACATGGGCTACACATACTGAGAGAGAGAGACACTGTTTATCTCGCTCTGATGATTTCTCCAGTGAGATTCAGCCACTTGTGAATTGACGGAAAAATATGAAAACACAGAAAGATAAATTATTTTATAATTTTAATGTTTTTATTGGTCAAATATTTGGGGAAGCCTGGCTTCCCTTGGTATCCATGAATACACACCACTGCCATAACAAAGGTGTTGAATACTTATTAACGCAAGACGTTTCAGCTTTTCATTTCTTATTAATTTGTAAACATTTCTACAAACATAATTGCACTTTGATATTATGGGGTATAGTGTGTAGGCCAGTGACACAACAACTCCATTTAATCAATTTTAAATTCAGGCTGTAACACAACAAAATGTGGAAAAAGTCAAGGGGTGTGAATACTTTCTGAAGGCACTGTATGTTTAAAAAACATTTAATGTAGAATTGTTTTTCCTATTATCCATAGTCATTTTATGTTATTTAAAGAATGTTGTGTAATCAGTAGAGATGAATCGTAACTGTAAATCACATTTACAACCAAATCGGCCAAAACAGCCACACCTTGGTCATCACCTGTGGTCCTCTGTAGCTCAGCTGGTAGAGCACGGCGCTTGTAACGCCAAGGTAGTGGGTTCGATCCCCGGGACCACCCATACACAAAAAAAATGTATGCACGCATGACTGTAAGTCGCTTTGGATAAAAGCGTCTGCTAAATGGCATATTATTATTCTTATTATTATTATACGAGAAGCAACTCCACCCTAGTCCACATGTGGTCCTGATTTCATAATCTGACTACAACTCTCTCTGCATGAGTGGTGATGAGCTTCAGAACAGTGCCATTCCATCACTGCTATGGAGAGAATGAATGAAAAGCATATAAACTAAAGATGAAAGGGATATTTTATTTATTCTTTCCTTCTGTTCTACAGTTGGGTTTTATTCCACTCCTGGAAGATAAGATAAGAGGGTAGTTTGTACCCGTGAGTAGACCTGGCCATTACTCACTTTAATGTTGAAACACTCTGACAGGTTCAGCTCCTGTAGGTTTCTGCATTCACCTGGGAAAGAGAGGGATACAAAGAGAGAGATAGAGGAGAGAAAAGCAGCAGCAGAAACATTAGGATGTTTCCAGATGTGTGCTTTATTTTAAATAATATACTCAAGTGCAAATGCACATAAACACACACCAACAAACAAATCACAGACTGTGAGGAATGTTTATGGACGTTTATTTGAAAAACATCTTTGAACTTGGTTCAAAGTCAACAAGACCATAGATGACATACTACTACACTGTATTTATGAGGGGTCTGTGGTGTATCTAAGTCACCAGGTCAATGTGAGAGTTATTTATGAGTTATTTATCTCCCACACACATTGACTTAATGCTGTCAACTGAATTTACTGTCACACATTGTAAGCTAAATAAGCTAAATGCTAAAGGCAGGAATGTAAATCAAACAATATTTCAGATATTGCAATTTAAATCACTGTGATGCTTCAAAGTAACTCTCCAGTGGTTCTAGATTTCTATGAAATATGACCTATATTAATTACAATATGAGTGTAGCTCAGCTGGTAGAGCACGGCGCTTGTAACGCCAAGGTAGTGGGTTCGATCCCCGGGACCACCCATACACAAAAATGTATGCACGCACGACTGTAAGTCGCTTTGGATAAAAGCGTCTGCTAAATGGCATATTATATTATTATATTTATTATAAATAGTTATTTCCAAATAATAGTAATTAAGTATGTTAAAATGCAGCCAGCTCATTCTCCTCAGGAGGATGACATAATCCTCTATGAGGAAATAGCAATCCTTTTTTTAACTGTCTTGTTTCAGGTGTTTTTTAAGTGTTTTTTCTCCAATTTATGCTTTGGCCACAAATACGAGTATAGGATGAGTCAACAACATTATTTGGGTATGAGTTAACAGAACATTAACTTTTAAAAGTGAGATTTTCACTGGACAGTTACTTTAATGCCATGCCATCCTTTGTTTAGATTATCTGTCTACTTTCTCTCTTTCCCAGTCACTCACTCTCTGTATTTTTTCCCTCCTCCTCATCTCACTCCTCTCCCTACTCCATCTTTTCCCCCTCTCTCTCCTGCCCTCTCTCCCTCTTTGCAGGGACAGCAGCTGAATCCCATCATATCAGACACTGTCAACATGCAACCCTCCCCTCCCGTTTTCCAGTAAAACTTCACCCCACCCCCTGCTTCAGCTCCAGCTCTCCCCAGTGATAGACAGCCCCAGCTGGGCTCAGGATGCGTGTGACCTCCCCTCTCCTCCTGGCTCTCCTAGTCCTCCCAGACCACCTCCTGCTGGCCCGTAACCGTATCCGGGCCCTCCATGATGGGGCCTTCTCTGGCTTCGAGGGCCTGAGAAGTCTGGACCTGCAGCAGAACCGGATCTAAGTGTTGGAGGGGGGTGCGTTCCTGGGCCTGACCCGCCTCACCACCCTCCTGCTGCAGCACAACCATCTGGGCACACTCAGCGAGGAGGCGCTCATCCTCATGCCAGCCCTTCGCTACCTGCGTCTCCATTACAACACCTGGAGTTGCCGCTGCACACTCGAAAGTCTGGTTCGCACCCTGCAGGTGCCCAGCCACCGTAACCTGGGGAACCACGCCAGGTGGGTAGGACTGGAACGTGTCACAGGGTTCAACAGATGTGTCCCAAGTGACATCTGGGGTATTGGTAGAAATTAGTGCACTATACTTCATATAACAGACAACATAAATCTGTGTTCTCATTTTTGAAGTTTCTATAGCACCTTCCTGTTTCACTCTGTTTCAAAATCTTTTCTCTACTACCTACTGAACATCACCCAGGTGTGTAGAGCCGGTTGGGCTGAGGGGCAGGAAGCTGAGACAGGTGGACCCAGAGCTGCTGTGTCTGGAGTCGGAGCCCCCCAGCGCACCCCCGGACCCCCAAGGGGAGGACCAGAGGGACTCCACAGACCCTCTTCAGCCCAGCCCCATTAGATGCAAGCCTGACGCCACCACCTCCTGCCATAACTACCTGTTCCCCACACCCCGACTGGACTGCAAGAGCAAAGGTCAGGTCACAAACTAACATCACTAACGCCATGTAGGCAGTGTACCACTGTAGGCAGTCTAAGTTTACTACTTCCTTCTCTCCTTTATCCTCATCTTTTATTTATCAGACCCACCTGGGTCAAATACATTGTCAAATACTTGAGGTGCGTTTCATTTAGCTTGACCGACATGCAGGGTGGGTGTTGTTTGCACTTTTGGGACTATTCCATTGGTTCCATTGTACCAGGCAAGGTAAATAAAGTGTACTTCAAAGTATTTGAAAGTATCAGGGCTCTAAGCTGACCTTTTTCACAAAGGCGCACGTGTGCTCCTAAATTGACAAATGTATGTGCACAAAAAGACATTTAGGAGCAAAATAAAAAATATTTGAGGTATTAAAGCTAGAATCCTTAATTTTTCTAGGCACACTGGTGCTCCTCAATTAAAATTCCAGGTCGCACAGCAAAATATTTAGGCGCATGTGCGAGTAAAATGGTTGCACTGTAGTAGTCTGATCTTTACCTAACTATCTAAGTGTAAGCATCCCTCTATAAAGTTCCCACACCGATAGGATTGTGAAACGTTTGCCTGCTGACAGTACGATAGAACCTCTGAACAGAGTGCCGGCAGTCAATCTCAGAAGTCGTCAGAATCTATTGGTAGGGAGGCGCATACGCATACTGATAGGACGCATTGGGTGTGAGTAGCTCCGTTTTGTACCGACAAAACTAAAGTGATATGTAGAAACCAGACAACAAAGTTTAAATCAATAATATAATATAATAAATCAAGCCTCAAAATCGATCAAGCAAGTGGGAGAATGTGAGTGATCGGTTACACTACCAGTCAAAAGTTTGGACAAACCTACTCATTCAAGGGTTTTTCTTTATTTTTACAATTTTGTACATTGTAGAATAATAGTGAAGACATCAAAACTATGAAATAACACATATGGAATCATGTAGTAACCAAAAAAGTGTTAAACAAATCAAAATATATTTTATATTTGAGATTCTTCAAATAGCCACCCTTTGTCTTGATGACAGCTTTGCACACTCTTTGCATTCTCTCAACCAGCTTCATGAGGTAGTCACCTGGAATGCATTTCAATTAACAGGTGTGCCTTGTTAAAAGTTAATTTATGGAATTTATTTCCTTCTTAATGCGTTTGAGCCAATCAGTTGTGTTTTGACAAGGTAGTGGGGTATACAGAAAATAGTCCTATTTGGTAAAAGACCAAGTCCATATTATGGCAAGAACAGCTCAAATAGGCAAAGAGAAACGACAGTCCATCATTACTTTAAGACTTGAAGGTCAGTCAATACGGAACGTTTCAAGAACTTTGAAAGTTTCTTCAAGTGCAGCAGCAAAAACCATCAAGCGCTATGATGAAACTGGCTCTCATGAGGACCGCCACTGGAATGGAAGACCCAGAGTTACCTCTGCTGCAGAGGATAAGTTCTTTAGAGTTACCAGCCTCAGAAATTGCAGCCCAAATAAATGCTTCACAGAGTTCAAGTAACAGACACATCTCAACATCAACTGTTCAGAAGGGACTGTGTGAATCAGGCCTTCATGGTCGAAATGCTGTAAAGAAACAACTACTAAAGGACACCAATAATAAGAAGAGACCTGCTTGGGCCTAGAAACACGAGCAATGGACATTAGACAGGTGGAAATTTGTCCTTTTGTCTGGAGTCCAAATATGAGATTTTTGGTTCAAACCGCTGTATCTTTGTTAGATGCGGTGTGGGTGTACGGATTATCTCCGCATGTGTAGTTCTCACCGTAAAACATGGAGGAGGAGGTGTTATGGTGTGGGGGTGCTTTGCTGGTGACACTGTTTGTGATTTATTTAGAATTCAAGGCACACTTTACCAGCATGGCTACCACAGCATTCTGCAGCGATACGCCATCCCATCTGGTTTGGGATTAGTGGTACTATCATTAGTTTTTCAACAGGACAATGACCCAACACACCTCCAGGCTGTGTAACGGCTATTTGACCAAGAAGGAGAGTGATGGACTGCTGCATCAGATGACCTGGCCTCCACAATCCCCCGACCTCAACCAAATTGAGATGGATTGGGATGAGTCAGACTGCAGAGTGAAGGAAAAGCAGCCAAAAAGTGCTCAGCATATGTGGGAACTCCTTCAAGACTGTTGGAAAAGCATTCCAGGTGAAGCTGGTTGAGAGAATGCCAAGAGTGTGCAAAGCTGTCATCAAGGCAATGGGTGGCTATTTGAAGAATCTCAAATATAAAATATATTTTGATTTGTTTAACACTTTATTTGGTTACTACATGATTCCATATGTGTTATTTCATAGTTGTGATGTCTTCACTATTATTCTACAATGTAGAAAATAGTAAAAATAAAGAAAAACCCTGGAATGAGTAGGTGTTCTAAAACTATTGACCGGTAGTATATATATACAGTGAGGGAAAAAAGTATTTGATCCCCAGCTGATTTTGTACGTTTTCCCACTGACAAAGACATGATCAGTCTATAATTTTAATGGTAGGTTTATTTGAACAGTGAGAGACAGAATAACAACAACAAAAATCCAGATAAACGCATGTCAAACATTTTATGAATTGATTTGCATTTTAATGAGGGAAATAAGTATTTGACCCCTCTGCAAAACATGACTTAGTACTTGGTGGCAAAACCCTTGTTGGTAATCACAGAGGTCAGACGTTTCTTGTAGTTGGCCACCAGGTTTGCACACATCTCAGGAGGGATTTTGTTCCACTCCTCTTTGCAGATCTTCTCCAAATCATTAAGGTTTCGAGTCTGACGTTTGGCAACTCGAACGTTCAGCTCCCTCCACAGATTTTCTATGGGATTAAGGTCTGGAGACTGGCTAGGCCTCTCCAGGACCTTAATGTGCTTCTTCTTGAGCCACTCCTTTGTTGCCTTGGCCGTGTGTTTTGGGTCATTGTCATGCTGGAATACCCATCCACGACCCATTTTCAATGCCCTGGCTGAGGGAAGGAGGTTCTCACCCAAGATTTGATGGTACATGGCCCCGTCCATCGTCCCTTTGATGCAGTGAAGTTGTCCTGTCCCCTTAGTAGAAAAACACCCCCAAAGCATAATGTTTCTACCTCCATGTCTGACGGTGGGGATGGTGTTCTTGGGGTCATAGGCAGCATTCCTCCTCCTCCAAACACGGCGAGTTGAGTTGATGCCAAATAGCTCGATTTTGGTCACATCTGACCACAACACTTTCACCCAGTTCTCCTCTGAATCATTCAGATGTTCATTGGCAAACTTCAGACGGGCCTGTATATGTGCTTTATTGAGTAGGGGGACCTTGCGGGCGCTGCAGGATTTCAGTCCTTCACGGCGTAGTGTGTTACCAATTGTTTTCTTGGTGACTATGGTCCCAGCTGCCTTGAGATCATTGACAAGATCCTCCCGTGTAGTTCTGGGCTGATTCCTCACCGTTCTCATGATCATTGCAACTCCACGAGGTGAGATCTTGCATGGAGCCCCAGGCCGAGGGAGATTGACAGTTCTTTTGTGTTTCTTCCATTTGCGAATAATCGCACCAACTGTTGTCACCTTCTCACCAAGCTGCTTGGCGATGGTCTTGTATTCCATTCCAGCCTTGTGTAGGTCTACAATATTGTCCCTGACATCCTTGGAGAGCTCTTTGGTCTTGGCCATGGTGGAGAGTTTGGAATCTGATTGATTGATTGCTTCTGTGGACAGGTGTCTTTTATACAGGTAACAAGCTGAGATTAGGCGCACTCCCTTTAAGAGTGTGCTCCTAATCTCAGCTCGTTACCTGTATAAAAGACACCTGGGAGCCAGAAATCTTTCTGATTGAGAGGGGGTCAAATACTTATTTCCCTCA
The DNA here is from genome assembly GCF_020615455.1 of Coregonus clupeaformis. Taxonomy (NCBI): domain Eukaryota; kingdom Metazoa; phylum Chordata; class Actinopteri; order Salmoniformes; family Salmonidae; genus Coregonus; species Coregonus clupeaformis. Next base: position 47,115,173 of record NC_059210.1, on the reverse strand, counting down.
TTAAAATGCAAATCAATTTATAAAACATTTTACATGCGTTTTTCTGGATTTTGTTGTTGTTATTCTGTCTCTCACTGTTCAAATAAACCTACCATTAAAATGATAGACTGATCATTTATTTGTCAGTGGGCAAAAGTACAAAATCAGCAGGGGATCAAATACTTTTTTCCCTCACTGATATATATATATATATATATATATATATATATATATATATATATATATATATATATATATATATATATATACACACACACTACCAGTCAAAAGTTTGGACACATTATGCAAATATCACATTTACGTATGTAATCAGACCCTTTACTCAGTACTTTGTTGAAGCACCTTTGGCAGCGATTACCGCGTAGAGTCTTCTTGGGTCTGACGCTACAAGCTTGGCACACCTGTATTTGGGGAGTTTCTCCCATTCTTCTCTGCAGATCCTCTCGAGCTCTGTCAGGTTGGATGAGGAGCGTTGCTGCACAGCTATTTTCAGGTCTCTCCAGAGATGTTCGATCGGGTTCAAGTTCGGGCTATGGCTGGGCCACTCAAGGACATTCAGAGACTTGTCCCGAAGCCACTCCTGCGTTGCCTTGACTGTGTGCTTAGGGTTGTTGTTCTGTTGGAAGGTGAACCTTCACCCTAGTCTGAGGTCCTGAGCGCTCTGGAGCAGGTTTTCATCAAGGATCTCTCTGTACTTTGTTCCGTTCATCTTTGCTTCGATCCTGACTAGTCTCCTAGTCCCTGCCGGTGAAAAACATCCCCAGGTTTCCTCCAGATGTGACGCTTGGCATTCAGGCCAAAGAGTTTAATCTTGGTTTCATCAAACCAGAGAATCTAGTTTCTCATGGTCTGAGAGTCTTTAGGTGCCTTTTGGAAAACTCCAAGCGGGCTGTCATGTGCCTTTTAAGATGTGGCTTCCATCTGGCCGCTCTACCATAAAGGCCTGATTGGTGGAGTGCTGCAGAGATGGTTGTCCTTCTGGAAGGTACTCCTCTGTCAGAGTGACCATCGGGTTCTTGGTCACCTCCCTGACCAAGGCCCTTCTCCTCCGATTGCTCAGTTTGGCTTGGCGGCCAGCTCTAGGAAGAGTCTTGGTGGTTCCAAACTTCCAGAGATCTGTGCCTCGACACAATCCTGTCTCGGAGCTCTACGGACAATTCCTTCGGCCTCATGGCTTGGTTTTTGCTCTGACATGCACTGTCAACTGTGGAACCTTATATAGACAGGTGTGTGCCTTTCCAAATCATGTCCAATTAATTGAATTTACCACAGGTGGACTCCAATCAAGTAGTAGAAACATCTCAAGGATGATCCATGAAAACAGGATGCAACTGAGCTCAATTTCGAATCTCATAGCAAAGGCTCTGCATACTTATGTAAATAAGGTATATATATTTTTTATTTTGTATAAATTTGCTATTTGTCTCATGCAGCGCGACACATCTCCTTCGCATAGAGTTGATCAGGCTGTTGATTGTGGCCTGTGGAATGTTGTCCCACTCCTCTTCAACGGCTGCGCAAAGTTGCTGGATATTGGTGGGAACTGGAGCACGCTGTCGTACACATCGATCCAGAACATCCCAAATATGCTCAGTGGGTGGTGACATGTCTGGTGAGTATACAGGCCATGGATGAACTGGGACATTTTGAGCTTCCAGGAATAGTGTACAGAGCCTTAGAACATGGGGCCGTGCATTATCATGCTGAAACATGAGGTGATGGCGGTGGATGAATGGCACTACAATGGGCCTCAGGATCTCGTCACGGTATCTCTGTGCATTCAACTTGCCATTGATAAAATGCAATTGTGTTCGTTGTCTTTAGCTTATGCCTGCCCATACCATAACCCCACCGCCACCATGGGGCACTCTGTTCACAACGTTGACATCAGCAAACCGCTTGCCCACATGATGCCATACACACTTTCTGCCATCTGCCCGTTACAGTTGGAACCGGGATTCATCCGTGAAGAGCACACTTCTCCAGCATGCCAGTGGAGGTGAGCATTTGCCCACTGAAGTTTGTTATGACGCCAAACTGCATTCAGGTCAAGACCCTGGTGAGGACGACGAGCACGCAGATGAACTTCCCTGAGACGGTTTCTGACAGTTTGTGTAGACATTTTTAGTTTATGCAAACCCACAGTTTCATCAGCTGGCCGGGTGGCTGGTTTCAGATGATCCCGCAGGTGAAGAAGCTGGACATTCCTGCTCTGGTGGGCATTCCTGTAGTCAGCATGCCAATTGCACGCTCCCTCAAAACTTGAGACATTTGTGGCATTGTGTTGTGTGACATAACTGCAGATTTTAGAATGGCCTTTTATTGTCCCCAGCACAAGGTGCACCTGTGTAATGATCATGCTATTTAATCAGCTTCTTGATATGACATACCCTTCAGGTGGATGGATTCTCTTGGCAATGGAGAAATGCTCACTAACAGAGATGTAAACAAATTTGTGCACAACATTTGAGATAAATAAGCTTTTTGTGCGTATAAGAACATTTCTGGGATCTTTTCTTTCAGCTCATGAAACATGGGACCAACACTTTACATTTTTGTTCAGTATAAATATCCTAAAGCAAAAATATACATAAATAATACATTATCTGATTAAATTGCTTTAGAAAGTGGCACAAGACAGGGATGTCCTCTCTCCCCCCTCCTGTTTGCACTGGCAATTGAACTGAATTAGACAGAATATGTTGTTACAGGAGTGGGTTGCAGTTCCGGAGTGACCCACTAGGTGTCATCCTCCGACAACCTTAGGCACCTCCTCACTCACAGTCTGGACTAATCATCTTCCTATTGGTGTCACCTGTGTCTATCTGATTCCTGGGTGTGTTAAACGCCGTCTTCCACTCGTCCCCCTCCCAAATCCTCACCAGGTTGTAGGCCTTACGTCAGTCCAGCTCGGTGAAGACCCGGGCTCCCTGCAACGACTCGAATGCTGTCGTCATCAGGGGGAGTGGGTAGCGGTTCTTAACCGTGATGTGGTTGAGCGCCCGGTAATCAATGCACGGCCGCTGCCCACCGTCCTTTTTCCCCACGAAGAAGAAGCCCGCGCCCGCGGGTGAGGTAGAGGGATGGATATGACCCTCGACGAGTGCCTCGTTGATATACTCCCTCATGGCCAGCGTCTCCGGCTGAGACAAGGAAAACAATCGCCCTCGTGTGGGCATGGCGTCCGGAAGGAGATCGATAGCACAGTCGTATGGCCTATGAGGGGGTAGGCCCTTGGCACGCCTCTTACTAAACACCTCCCCCAGATCCAAATATTCCCGGGGAACGCCTGCCAGGTCTGGGCCGGTGACTGAGTATGTAGCCGCCGTCCTCCCGGTGGCAACCGCCGCTAGGGCGGTAGGCGGTTCGGAGTGCGGGACCTGGGGAAGAGGTGAGGACTGGTAGGTGGTCTGGGACGGTGGTTTGGGCTGATGAGTGGTCGGTGGAGACGGGAACAGGACGGGGGCGGCACCTCCCTCCAGGATGAGACACCCCGTGGACCAGTCTATCCATGTAACGATCCCGGCAGTCTGAGTCGGGTCCTGTCTGTGGACTAGTTTTTCTGCTCGTGATCTCCAGTTTCCCGAGGGTTCTGGAACGCTCCGGGGAGCTCTCTTGATTTCCGCACCTGCATCCCATCAGCAATCTGCACACCTGGTCCTGATCATCACCCTTCTTAGGCTCTGGCCTAACATCCATTCCCTGCCGGATCGTTAGCCATGAACAGTAGGTTTACCAGAGTATCAGTCTTAGAGCTTCTAGCGTTAGTTTTGTTGTTTTGCACCTTGTTGGGTTGTTGTTTACTTACCTCCGTTTTGTTCCATCTGCAGTCACTCGTCCGGAACCTTCATCCAACCTCTGCCTGGTGGTCGGCGGCTGCCGAGCCACGATTGGATCAACCACTGCACCCCCAACAACTAATCAACGCCGCCCGCTCTGTTCCCTGGATTATTCAGCATCACACTTGACTTTGTAAATAAACACTCACCTTCGTTTCAACTTACCTTGTCCTGGTCTGCTTCTGGGTTCTGGCTTTGTAACTCGTGACAGAACGATCCGGCCTGGATCTAAGAACGGCAAGGCGGACGCCTTGTCTCGGATGTTCTCCAAGACGGAGGAGAGTGGGTCCAAGACCGAGACAATTCTCCCCCGGAACTGCGTCGTGGGAGCTGTTAGGTGGAAGATTGAGGAGGAGGTGATGGCGGCCCTTCGGACGCAGCCCGGTCCCGGTAACGGTCCACCCGGTCGGTTGTTTGTGCCTGAGTCGGTTCGTCCTGCGGTCCTCAAATGGTCCCACGCCAGCAAGATGGCTTGTCACCCTGGCGTGGCTCGGACGATGGCGCTTCTTCGCAGACGCTTTTGGTGGCCTGCCATGGCCGAGGATACTCGGGGTTATGTTGCTGCCTGTCCAGTGTGTGCGCAGAATAAGAGTACCAATCGGCCCAGCTCTGGACTACTTCACCCCCTTCCTATTCCCCGGCGACCATGGTCGCATCTGGCCCTGGACTTTGTCACTGGGTTGCCCGCTTCTGAGGGGAACACGGTCGTTCTGACTATCGTGGACAGATTCAGCAAGTTCGCCCACTTTGTGCCAATTGCCAAGCTTCCCTCTGCCTCGGAGACGTCCGAGATCCTGGTTAGGGAGGTTTTCAGGGTCCACGGTTTGCCCAGTGATATCGTTTCCGACCGTGGCCCTCAGTTTACCTCTGCTGTCTGGAAGTCCTTCTGTTTGGCCATTGGAGCTACAGTCAGTCTCACATCTGGTTTTCACCCCCAATCTAATGGTCAGGCGGAGAGAGCCAACCAGAAGATGGAGTCCACGCTACGCTGCCTGGCCTCTTCCAACCCCACCTCCTGGGTCTCTCAGTTGCCTTGGGTTGAGTATGCCCACAATACTCTCCCTACATCTGCCACTGGGATGTCTCCCTTCCAGTGCCTGTATGGCTACCAACCTCCCTTGTTCCCTTCTCAGGAGAAGGAGCTCTCAGTGCCTTCTGTTCAGGCCCATATTCGTCGTTGCCACCGGACCTGGCATCGGGCCAGAAAGGCACTCCTTAGAGTTTCGGACCGGTATCAGCTCCAGGCGAATCGTCGCCGGATCCCCGCTCCCACCTATACCATCGGAGATAGGGTCTGGTTGGCCACACGGGATCTTCCTTTACGGACTGAGTCTAGGAAGTTGTTACCGAAGTTCATTGGTCCGTTTGTGGTGGAGAAGGTGATCAATCCGGTGGCAGTTCGACTCAAACTCCCGAGGACGCTCAGAGTCCATCCCACCTTTCATGTCTCCTGCCTCAAGCCTGTTTTCCTCAGTCCTCTGTTGCCTCCTCCGCCTCCTCCTCCTCCTCCTCGGATGATCGGAGGTGGTCCTGCCTACACGGTGCGACGCATCATGGATTCCAGACGGCGGGGCCGGGGTTTCCAGTATCTCGTGGACTGGGAGGGGTATGGTCCTGAAGAGAGGAGTTGGATTCCGCGGCGACAGATCCTAGATGCTGACCTCATCCGTGACTTCTACCGCCTCCATCCTGGCGCTCCGGGAGTCCGCCCGGTGGCGTTCGTCGGAGGGGGGGTACTGTAACGATCCCGGCAGTCTGAGTCGGGTCCTGTCTGTGGACTAGTTTTTCTGCTCGTGATCTCCAGTTTCCCGAGGGTTCTGGAACGCTCCGGGGAGCTCTCTTGATTTCCGCACCTGCATCCCATCAGCAATCTGCACACCTGGTCCTGATCATCACCCTTCTTAGGCTCTGGCCTAACATCCATTCCCTGCCGGATCGTTAGCCATGAACAGTAGGTTTACCAGAGTATCAGTCTTAGAGCTTCTAGCGTTAGTTTTGTTGTTTTGCACCTTGTTGGGTTGTTGTTTACTTACCTCCGTTTTGTTCCATCTGCAGTCACTCGTCCGGAACCTTCATCCAACCTCTGCCTGGTGGTCGGCGGCTGCCGAGCCACGATTGGATCAACCACTGCACCCCCAACAACTAATCAACGCCGCCCGCTCTGTTCCCTGGATTATTCAGCATCACACTTGACTTTGTAAATAAACACTCACCTTCGTTTCAACTTACCTTGTCCTGGTCTGCTTCTGGGTTCTGGCTTTGTAACTCGTGACAATCCAGGGTTTGTGGGCGACCATCCAGGGGTGCCTGAGGACGAGGGGCCACTCAGGAGAGTCCACAATGAAAAACCCAGTATGGAGACAAAGTGGTGTCGCAATTCAAAGCCTCTGACACGAGACATATGTGGCAGGGTCTACAGACAGTCACGGACTACAAAAGGAAAACCAGCCACGTCTCCGACACCGACGTCTCGCTTCCAGACAAGCTAAACACCTTCTTCGCCCACTTTGAGGATAACACAGTGACACTGACGAGGCCCATTACCAAGGACTGTGGCCTCTCCTTCTTCGTGGCCAATGTGAGTAACACATTTAAGCATGTTAACCCCCGCAAGGCTGCCGGCCCAGATGGCATCCCTAGCCGCGTCCTCAGAGCAGGCGCAGACCAGCTGGCTGTTGTGTTTATGGACATATTCAATCTCTCCCTTTCCCAGTCTGCTGTCCCCACATTCTTCAAGATGGCCACCATTAATCCTGTACCTAAGAAAGCAAAGGTAACTGAACTAAATGACTATCGCCCTGTAACACTCACCTCTGTCATCATGAAGTGCTTTGAGAGACTAGTCAAGGATCATATCACCTCTACCTTACCTGTCACCCTAGACCCACTTCAATTTGCAATCGCCATCACACTGCACACTGCCCTATCCCATCTGGACAAGAGGAATACCTATGTAAGAATGCTGTTCATTGACTGTAGCTCAGCATTCAACACCATAGTACCCTCCAAGCTCATCATTAAGCTTGAGGCCCTGGGTCTGAACCCCGCCCTGTGCAACTGGGTCATGGACTTCCTGACGGGCCGCCCCCAAGTGGTGAAGGTAGGAAACAACATCTCCACTTCGCTGATCCTCAACACTGGGGCCCCACAAGGGTGCGTGCTCAGCCCCCTCCTGTACTCCCTGTTCACCCATGACTGCGTGGCCAAGAACGCCACCAACTCGATCATCAAGTTTGCAGATGACACAACAGTAGTAGGCTTGATTACCAACAATGACGAGACAGCCTACAGGGAGGAGGTGAGGGCTCTGGGAGTGTGGTGCCAGGAAAATAACCTCTCGCTCAACGTCATCAAAACAAAGGAGATGATCGTGGACTTCAGGTACACCCCACTATCCACAGGACCGCAGTGGAGAAGGTGGAAAGCTTCAAGTTCCTTGGCGTACACATCACTGACAAACTGAAATGGTCCACCTACGCAGACAGTGTGGTGAAGAAGGCGCAACCAAGCCTCTTCAACTTCAGGAGGCTGAAGAAATTTGGCTTGGCACCTAAAACCCTCACAAACTTTTACAGATGCACAATTGAGAGCATCCTGTCGGGCTGTATCACCGCCTGGTATGGCAACTGCACCGCCCACAACCGCAGGGCTCTCCAGAGAGTGGTAAGGTCTGCAGAACGCATTACCGGGGGAAAACTACTCGCCCTCCAGGACACCTACAGCACCCGATGTCACAGGAAGGCCAAAAAGATCATCAAGGACATCAACCACCCGAGCCACTGCCTGTTCACCCCGCTATCCTCCAGAAGGCGAGGTCAGTACAGGTGCATCAAAGCTGGGACCGAGAAAATGAAATACAGCTTCTATCTCAAGGCCATCAGACTGTTAAATAGCCATCACTAGCACATTAGAGGCTGCTGCTGCCTATTGAAATCACTGGCAACTTTAAGAAATGGAACACTAGTCACTTTAATAATGTTTACATATCTTGCACTACTCATCTCATATGTGTATATACTGTATTCTATAATATTCTACTGTTTCTTAGTCCATGCCGCTCTGTCATTGCTTGTCCATATATGTATATATATATTCTTAAATTCCATTCCTTACTTAGATTTGTGTGTATTGGGTATATGTTATGAAATTGTTAGATATTACTTGTTAGATATTACTGCACTGTAATAGCTAGAAGAACAAGCATTTCGCTATACCCGCAATAACATCTGCTAAACATGTGTATGTGACAAATAAAATTTGATTTGATTTGATACCCGATGGGTTGGATAATACTCTTCTCGTCAATTATCTTGAAAAAACGTATACTTAACTGGAAATCAACCAATCTTCCATCATTAAGACAATGGAAAAATCATATGCTTCATTATTTAAATATTGTAAGAGCATGGGCGACGGAGAAGAACAAAATGGTGCAATTTGAGGACGTGGTGGAGAGTAGTGCAGGCACTGAAGAATGGGGTGAGAACAGGTGGGTCTGGGCAGGTGTAATGTCGTTGATGTTTGTGTGTGTCTGTGTGTTGTCTTTTGTATGTGTATGTTTTGTATTGTTAAAAAAAAGTTGTCAGCCACTCAGCCTATCTGCGCTAATGTTGTTATTTTGTAGGAAGCCCTTGTTGATACTAGCCAGATGGGCACAGCTAGATAACTACCTAGCAAGATGACGAAAAAACTAATTTGATTCACTCTCCATAATCCCATACTGCCAGTGCCAGCCCATAGCCAAATGTTTAGCTAGCTAGCTAGCGAAGGAAACTGCACTTACTCGGCAGCGAACACAGGCAGCTGTTTCATGGAAACTAGCTAATCCATTGTGATTTTATTATAATGTCAATACTAGCTACAGTGGTTGGTGCACTTAGCTAGCTACCATCCCATAGCCTACATTGCATAAGTGTGACTAAGCTCATCCGTGGATGTACGGAGAAAATTACCTATTTTTTCCCTTTTTTTGTTGGCTCCCCCATGTGGGGGTTCGTGCTCTCTGATTGGCTCAAAGTCAAGTGGTTGGCCACTGACGAACATTGCGATTCTACAAGTAGAATCGGTAAGTTTGTCGCTGCCGGGTCAGCATGTAGCAGGTACCGCTTTTGTTCTAGCAAGAGAAGGAAGTCTATCGGCAGTGAGATTCTCGGTATGTTTCATGCTTTTACGTTAGGAAGCTAAGCAGCAGAATCATTAACAGTTGGAAGCTGTCTTATCTGTAGGTTATGACGTAGGTTTCACTTAAACCCCCTAAAGCCGATTTCCGCGGCACCGTGGAAATCTAATTAGCATTTTTTAAAATCCCCATAACAATGTGTCAGTTTAAGCTAGAGATATGTTTTTTTGCATCAATCCAGCGCATCCGCCGATGTCGCACTTCCACATCTGCGATGAAAGGTGACAGAGCTAGAGCGGTGTTTGTCAGACCATGAGACATCCCGAAAATCGGTCTTCTCACAAAATTGTCCATAGCGTCCAAACGGTTTGGCCTACAAACTATTACCTTATGAAAAGATGAGAGTCTACGTTTTGCTCTACGACCCACACAAGTGTCTTGGGACTCATCTGAAGTCCTGAAGTCCTGCCAACTTCTGTCTGTAGTGTTCGAACAGTTTGGCTACAGACTAATGTGACCCATCTGTGGAAAGGTGAGACTCTCACGAACACGTACATGTCAGTATTTTTGCTCTCGCCTGGTACCAGTTGAAAAAATGTATGGAAGTACACTACATGACCAGAAGTATGTGGACACCATTTCAAAATAGTGGATTTGGCTATTTCAGCCACACCCGTTGCTGACAGGTGTATAAAATCGAGCACACAGCCACGCAATCTCCAGAGACAAACATTGGCAGTAGAATGGCCCGTACAGAAGAGCTCAGTGACTTTCAACATGGCACAATCATAGGATGCCACCTTTCCAACAAGTCAGTTAGTCATATTTCTGCCCTGCTAGAGCTGCCCCGGGCAAACTGTAAGTGCTGTTATTGTGAAGTGGAAACGTCTAGGAGCAACAACGGCTCAGCTGTGAAGTGGTAGGCCACACAAGCTCACAGAACGGGACCGCCATGTGCTGAAGTGCGTAGCGTGTAAAAATAGTCTGTCCTCGGTTGCAACACTCACTACCGAGTTCCAAACTGCCTCTGGAAGCAACGTCAGCACAATAACTGTTCGTCGGGAGCTTCATTAAATGGGTTTCCATGGCCGAGCAGCCTAAGATCACCATGCGCAATGCCAAGAGTCGGCTGGAGTGGTGGAAAGCTTGCCGCCATTGGACTCTGGAGCAGTGGAAATGCGTTCTCTGGAGTGATGAATCACGCTTCACCATTTGGCAGTCCGACGGACAAATCTGTGTTTCGCAAATGCCAAGAGAACGTTACCTGTTCCAATGCATTGTGCCAACTGTAAAGTTTGGTGGAGGAGGAATAATGGTCTGGGGCTGTTTTTCATGGTTCGGGCTAGGCCCCTTAGTTCCAGTGAAGGGAAATCTTAACGCTACAGCATACAATGGCATTCTAGACGATTCTGTGCTCCCAACTTTGTGTTAACAGTTTGGGGAAGGCCCTTTCCTGTTTCAGCATGACAATGCCCCCGTGCACAAGGCTAGGTCCATACAGAAATGGTTTGTGGAGATCGGTGTGGAAGAACTTAAACTGGCTTGCACCTAGTGGAAAGCCTTCCCAGAAGAGTGGAGGCTGTTATAGATACTTCAAGGGGTATTAAAATTCAAAACAAAATAACTAAATGATCCTTGGTACGACCTTCTTAAAAAACAATTTCATATAGCTTAGTAGAACCCCCCACCCCTCCCCCAGATTACACTGTACATGGTTATTAAAGGTTCATGTCTCTGAGCATGTTTTTGTCCAACCTCATGTTTGTGTTTCTCTGAAAATTCACTACAGATGTGGATTACCAAAATTACATCAATTTACTTCGTCGGCGGGCAGGTTAGAACGAAAACAAGAGTAAGTGTGTGTACATGTGAGTTTGTGTGAGATGTTTTTTTTTATCTCATAGGCCAAGTCACGCCACAGGAATGACAAACCCTCATTCCTCAGAGGATTCATAGAATTAGAGACAGAGCTGGAGACATCATCTCTCTTCCCTCACTCTCAATCTGTATACACTCAGTGGCCAGTTTATTAGATACACCACCACGTTCATGAAAATGGTGTGCTCCTACAGACAGTGAGTCACGTGGCCGTGGCTTGCGAAAGTATTCACCCCCCTTGGCATTTTTCCTATTTTGTTGCCTTACAACCTGGAAATAAAATGGATTTTTGGGGGATTGTATCATTTGATTTACACAACATGCCTACCACTTTGAAGATGCAAAATATGTTTTATGTGAAACAAACAAGAAATAAGACAAAAAAACAGAAAACTTGGACGTGCATAACTATTCACCCCCCCCAAAGTCAATACTTTGTAGAGCCACCTTTTCAGCAATTACAGCTGCAAGTCTCTTGGGGTATGTCTCTATAAGCTTGGCACATCTAGGCACTGGGATTTCTGCCCATTCTTTAAGGCAAAACTGCTCCAGCTCCTTCAAGTTGGATGGGTTCCGCTGGTGTAAGCAATCTTTAAGTCATACCACAGATTCTCAATTGGATTGAGGTCTGGGCTTTGACTAGGCCATTCCAAGACATTTAAATGTTTCCCTTAAACCACTTGAGTGTTGCTTTAGCAGTATGCTTAGGGTCATTGTCCTGCTGGAAGGTGAACCTCCGTCCCAGTCTCAAATCTCTGGAAGACTGAAACAGGTTTCCCTCAACAATTTCCCTGTATTTAGCGCCATCCATCATTCCTTCAATTCTGAACAGTTTCCCAGTCCCTGCCGATGAAAAACATCCCCACAGCATGATGCTGCCACCACCATGCTTCACTATGGGGATGGTGTTCTCGGGGTGATGAGGTGTTGGGTTTGCGCCAGACATAGCGTTTTCCTTGAAGGCCTAAAAGCTCAATTTTAGTCTCATCTGACCAGAATACCTTCTTCCATATGTTTGGGGAGTCTCCCACATGCCTTTTGGCGAACACCAAACATGTTTGCTTATTTGTTTCTTTAAGCAATTGCTTTTTTCTGGCCACTCTTACGTAAAGCCCAGCTCTGTGGAGTGTACGGTTTAAAGTGGTCCTATGGACAGATACTCCAATCTCTGCTGTGGAGCTTTGCAACTTCTTCAGGATTATCTTTGGTCTCTTTGTCGCCTCTCTGATTAATGCCCTCCTTGCCTGGTCCGCAAGTTTTGGTGGGCGGCCCTCTCTTGGCAGGTTTGTTGTGGTGCCATATTCTTTAAAAATTTTAATAATTGATTTAATGGTGCTCCGAGGGATGTTCAAAGTTTCAGATATTTTTTTAGAACCCAACCCTGATCTGTACTTCTCCAAAACCTTGTCCCTGATCTGTTTGGAGAGCTCCTTGGTCTTCATGGTGCCGCTTGCTTGGATGTGTTGCAGACTCTGGGGCCTTTCAGAACAGGTGTATATATACTGAGATCATGTGACACTTAAATAAAGTCCACCTGTGTGCAATCTAACTAATTATGTGACTTCTGAAGGTAATTGGTTTCACCAGATCTTATTTAGGGGCTTCATAGCAAAGGGGGTGAATACATATGCACGCACCACTTTTCCGTAATTAATTTTTTAGAATTTTTTGAAACAAGTTATTTTTTTCATTTCACTCCACCAATTTGGACTATTTTGTGTATGTCCATTACATGAAATCCAAATAAAAATCCATTTAAATTACAGGTTGTAATGGAACAAAATAGGAAGAACGCCAAGGGGGATGAATACTTTTGCAAGGCACTGTAAAGAAGGCAGGCAGGCATCGAGGCATTCAGTTACTGTTCAATTGAATGTTAGAACTGGCAAAACGAGTGACCTAAGCGACATTGAGCGTGGTATGATCGTTGGTGCCAGGTGCGCCGGTTCCAATATCTTAGAAACAACTGGCCTCCTGGGCTTTTTCACGCACGACAGTGTCTAGGGTTTAACGAGAATGGTGCAACAAACAAAAAAACATCCAGTCAGCGGCAGTCCTGTGGGCTAAAACAGCTTGTTGACGAGAGGTTGAAGGAGAATGGCTAGAATCCTGCAAGCTAACAGGCGGGCCACAAACAGGCAAATAACGACGCAGTACAACAGTGGTGTGCAGAACAGCATCTCGGAATGCACAACTCGTCAGTCCTTGTCACGGATGGGCTATTGCAGCAGATGACCACACCGGGTGATGCTGCCACCTCCCGAGTGGCGCAGTGGTCTAAGGCACTGCATCGCAGTGCTAGCTGTGCCACTAGAGATCCTGGTTCGAATCCAGGCTCTGTCGTAGCCGGCCGCGACCGGGAGACCCATGGGGCGGCGCACAATTGGCCCAGCGTCGTCCAGGATAGATGGAGGGAATGGCCGGCAGGGATGTAGCTCAGTTGGTAGAGCATGGCGTTTGCAACGCCAGGGTTGTGGGTTCGTTTCCCACGGGGGGCCAGTATGAAAAATATAAAAAATAACGTATGCACTCACTAACTGTAAGTCGCTCTGGATAAGAGCGTCTGCTAAATGACAAAAATGTAAATGTAAATGTTCCACTCCTATCAGCTAAAAACAAGAAGAAGCGGCTCCAGTGGGCACGCGATCACCAACAATGGACAATTGAGGAGTGGAAAATGAAAACCTGGTCCGACAAATCCCTGTTCCTGTTGCGTCATGCTGATGACAGTTAGGATTTGGCGTAAGCAGCATGAGTCCATGGCCCCATCCTGCCTGGTGTCAACGGTATAGAATGGTGTGGGGAATGTTTTCCTGGCACAAGTTAGGTCCCTTGATACCAACTGAAGAATTCAGGCTGTTCTGGAGGCAAAGGGGGGTCCAACCCGGTACTAGATGGGTGTACCTAATAAACTGGCCACTGAGTGTATATCTTCCTCTCTCTCTTTGTAAGGGACCAGCAATCTATAGGCCAAATCAGACGCATTAACAGAATACAGTCTCTCTGAAACAATAACAAAACAATGGCTTCATTTAATTTGGTAATAAACTGAACCAGTACAAGTTTAAACCCAGGACTGAGCCATTGTCATGGTGCCAGCAGACGCATCACGCAGACAAGCAGAGGACAGAGTTTCAAACTGTTCCTCTGCCAGTTTTCTATCTGTCCCTCTTCCAGGGTTTACCTGTGGGAGTCCCAGTCCTGCCTCTATAATCATTAATAACTTGAAAACCATTCCTTCAGGGACTCCTTGGATATTATCAATACCAAGCTGTAAAAATGTAATTTCCCCCAAAAACCTAAAGTGAGTCTTTAACTACAGCCAGCTTGTTCCATGCCGATCTGAGGAAAAACAATTGACAGAGACTGACTATCACCCATAAACTCTTTCTGTTATCGCACCCCCTCCTCTCTGTCTTTAGATCTGACTGAGGTTCCTGCAGACATCCCAGGGGACATGGTTCACATGGACCTGTCCCAAAATTCCCTCCGGCGCCTGAAGGCCAGAGACTTTGTGGAGGCCAACACCCTGAGGTCACTCAATCTCAGCCACAACAACCTGGAAGATATGGACACAGATGTGTGTGTTTGAGTGAGTGCGAGATAGTGAGAGAGATGGCGAGAGAGAGACACGGAGAGACAGAAAGCCTGATTATCAACCTCTAATGTGTGAGAGTCAGAGAGGCCAGATCTCAAGGCCCTGAGGGGTAGAATATTCCAGATCCAGATCATAGATCAATTTCAACCACTATTCACTGTGATAGCCATGAGAAACATATGGGAGGTTTGAAGCATTCGCATTGCCAGATAACTATTTCTGTTTTGAATTGATTGTATAATGCTCGTCCACAGGACTGTTTTGGAAGTACTTAAAAAAGGAAGAAATTATTACATTTACGTTTTTACATTTTTAGTCATTTAGCAGATGCTCTTATCCAGAGCGACTTACATGAGCAATTAGGGTTAAGTGCCTTGCTTAAGGGCACATCAACAGATTTTTCACCTAGTCGGATCGGGGATTAGATTATTATTATTATTATTATTATCAGTTTGACCTTAATATTGATGATAATAATGATTTCCTCTCCCTCTCTCTCTCAGCCTCACTGTCTGGCCTCCTCCACCTACATGAGTTTGACCTGTCCATCAACAGCCTGCGCTTCTTCCACTATGGCGTTCTAGAAGACCTCTATTTAATGTCACTGCTAAGGCTGGGGGGAAACCCCTGGGTCTGTAACTACAGGTGGGTAGTACTACTATTAACATTAGCTAAAAACTAACGCATTATGTGTACAATGCATTTGACCATGGATCATTCAATGCGTGAATGTTTCAAAATGTCCCTGTCCCTTGTAAATAAACATTCCAGCATCCACTACCTGGTGTACTGGCTACGTCTGCACCCAGGGGTGACCCATTCTGGCCTGCTGTGCCACTCCCCTCCCGAGCTCAGAGGAAAGAGTGTGGAGGACTACGTCCACTCCTACAACAGAGCCTGCGGCCAGACAGAACACAATCAGACGGAATACGGCCAGACGGACCCAGAGTTGTGGAACACAGCAATGGCGCTGAAGGGAGAGCTAGAGGAGGAGGAGGTGGAGCCGGCACATCTGAAAGGACCGCTGAAATACCGCATCACCAGATTGAATTAAACAACCACCGAAGGATGGAATCTTAAACATCTTTAAAGAGCGACTGCCTTTAAAAAGCAACACATCCCTTTGAAAACAGCCTATGTGGCATTGATATGAATCAGAAACAGTTATTCTATTGTCGAAATTGACTATAAAGTGTAAATAGGATAATTTTGGTCATAAAGTCAGTCTCGTCTAAAACGGAGTTTGGAACATCCATGCATAACAACAGGTAAATGAAGGTTGGGTTTTGAGTTGACGATGTCCATTTTCCCACTAACATGGGGTGAACAGCTGCAGTGATTGCGCTCTATCCAATAGCATAGACAGTGCGACAGACCTGCTCAGCAGCGCTGACTGTTTACATAAGACAAAACCTCGTGCATTTACACCTTAGTTAGATGTAAAATTGCGCAACTAAAACATCCTCTGCAAAAATGTCAAAATTAATTACGCATTTCTTGAGTTATCTTACATTAATTCTGGGGATTTTGAGGAAGTGAAATAGGGTTGGGGAAAAACATCATTAACCAAACACGGAATCAGTCTGAAAACACACCTCCAAGACTGAAATCTTGTTTTTCTAATGAGCAACAGAAAAACACATCGGGGTGTTCAGTGGCTCTTTAAATACTTATTTGTCTTATTTTATAGATTATTTAAATGTAGCCTGTATCAGATGGTAAAACTAACTTTGTTCAATATTGTTGTTCCTGCTTTGTCAGTGCAGTTTTTTTCCAGATTATTTATTTATGACAGCAATTTGAATGTACATGTAGCTGTGAAATTAAACACAATCGCATTTACATAATTGTGTGTTTTTTGTTGTGTGTGTTAGTGTGTGTGCATGCTTGCGTGCAGGTGTGCATGTATGTAATCTTTACACCCGTGTGTGTGTGTGTGTGTGTGTGTGTGTGTGTGTGTGTGTATACTAGTACTCACTGATACATTTGAAGCTGGGCCACTGTAGAGAGGTGCATCCACGCATGTTAAGGTGGACTACAAACGGCCGGTACTTCTGTAGGATCTGTTCCACGATGCTGTCTGTGATCCAGTCCCTCTCCACAGAGAAACTGATCTGTCATTCAGAGACAAACATCGGAGGAAACATTACAGGACATCCCAACTCAACAGGTAACAATACAATACAAGGGATATATTAGGCCTGAAAGCACCGTGGAAAATGCTGCAGACATAAGAGTTAAATCACTGACAACAATTAGTTAATGTTATGAAAAATGTTATGTTGGTGCTTTTCTATTTACCAATTTCTCTGTTCTGTTTGTGCTTTTCTAATAACCGTTTTCTGTGTTCATGAAAGTGACTGACTGAGCGAATCCTCACTATCAGTATCTGCAATTTGGCATTACGCCCAGACCCTTGTTTTGAGAACGAAAGATATCTCAGTTTCAAGGTCTCAGCTTATGTTATGTTGGTCCTCTGTAGCTCAATTGGTAGAGCATGGCGTTTGCAACGCCAGGGTAGTGGGTTCGATCCCCGGGACCACCCATACGTAAAAAATGTATGCGCACATGACTGTAAGTCGCTTTGGATAAAAGCGTCTGCTAAATGGCATATTATTATAAGCCTCGTGAGGTATTGGTCTGTCACATGCATGACCCAGTATTGGTCGGTCACATGAATGACGCAAAGCGTTAATGATAAATTATTATGAATAATGAATAAGCTAAATCATGCAAATATTACTTTCTGTGTAAGTATATAAGATAACTAACGAGACTGCCCCGTAAGAGCTCCTGACAGACGTTCACTATAGTGCATCAAGTTTGTTGGAACCTCTCCAGTTAACTGACAATAAACAATTATTCATTTAAGATTGACTTAGAGTGTCCCTGTGTAAGAATTTCCACGACAGTTACATTAAATGTTTATGGTAATTTCAGTAACTGTGATTGTGGTGTGTGTGTGTGTGTGTGTGTGTGTGTGTGTGTGTGTGTGTGTGTGCCATACTGACCCTACTCCACAGCGAGCAGGTCTGAGTGATGGCCTTCCAGGTCCGACACACTTCTGCACATTTCAGTAGGTCTCCTACGTCTAGACTCTGGAAGACCTGACCAAACAGAATACTATGATGGAACAGTTGTCACCAACCCAGCACTGGAACCTACACACCCTGTAGCCTAGGTTGAAGATAGAGATATTTTTTCGACCTAGCCTGTAGCTCTCCAGGACCTGGGTTAGTGACCACTGCCATAGCTACTGTTCAGTCAATCTGGTGTTGAAAGATGTCATGCATGGCTGCATCCGAAAGTATACCCTATTTCCTATCAAGTTAACTACAAAAAAATCAGACGACACATCTACCACTTTTCATTCGCAACACAACACTGCAGCATAGGCCTTGATTTACTGCAAGTCAATTCAAACTTTTCACCCATACCGTTTATGCCATTTGCACTGTGATTGTGAGTTAATCTGAATCCATTTCATATTGAGAGAACACAGCAGAACAATCTCTCCGCCTCCATTCCTCTTGCTATTTTCCCACAATTACTTAGATTTTGCCTCTAAAAACAGACAAAAAATACTGACGGTCAACAAAGCATTTAGGAGCTCTTCTCCTTTCCGAAACATAGTCATGGCCCAGTAATATTTATTGGCCGAGATGTTTGATAAAAACAGCATAGTAATCACTGCCAAGAAATAAGCCTTGGTGCCAGAGCTACTCTGTAACTGCTAGATGCCTACAGGAGTGGTCACAGACAAAACAGTCCTGTATAGTATTTAATAGGTACGCTTTTTCTATTTAGGAACCATTTCCTAGCATTTCCCCTCACACTAAACATGAACCTCTGCTGATTAGCTTCCCTGCGATTTCAAAACCCCCGCCGCCACTCCAAATTGAAAACAAGTCCCTCGCAATTTGCTTGGCCAGAAGACAAAACATACAGGGTAACATGTAATTATTGGGTAACTGCTCTCAGAAATGGGTCCAATAACACTATCATCCAGAGGGAGGGAGAGAGTCATTCGATACACACACACACACACACACACACACACACAACTGCCATGGCAACCGATAATAGAACATAATAGGCCATGACAGGCTGTGATTGACTAATCATGGGTCGTTCCATATGAATTCAATCACTTTCTGACTGCACCCCTTTAGATTTTAAAGTTCTAATGCAGCTGTTTCTAGCTCGATATCAAACCATTTCTGGGTAACAATTAAGTACCTTACTGTGATTGTTTTACATTACAATGGTCAAAAGTAGCTTCTTAGCAACGAGCAATTTCTCAAGCAAGAATTTTGCTAGGACTGTCTGGGAGTGGTCTGAGTAGGGAGGGGAAAACTGAAAACTAGCTGTTAGTGGAAGAGAGCTTTGGGAACTCTCTTTCTTATTGGTCTATTAACTAATTTACCGCCTGGTGATGTCATCAGGCAGGCCAAAACTCCATCCCACCAAAACAGGCAGAAATTTCAGGCGGTCTTTTCAAACAGCTCTTACACTAAAAGGGCATTATCATAATTTTCACAATATAACAGTATTATTCCAACCTCAGTGTGGAAACATATAAAACACAGTAAAATCCAGTTTGACTGCACTGGGCCTTTAACGAAACCTTCCAAACATGTGGTCAGAAAGTGACGTTTTGGACCTGAATGCCAAAACATTCAGGAGATAGAGGTGCTCAAAGTTGACCCATTTTGCATACCCCACCCTACCATGAGACATCCATGTCTTCATCACTGAAAAATATAAAGGGTTGAGTTTGATATCATTTGAAAGCTTACAAACAGTGTTGTCAAACTATTTTATAATTTCTTGAAAAAACACTTTTTTTATAGAGATGATGTAATTTCTTAACCTTTAACGTAAATTCTCTCAAAACGCGTAAACTCATACCCTATTTTACATTGTCTGAAGTGTTTTTGTTGTGCCCGTCATTGGTTGAAACATAGCATTCTCTTGAATACAGGGTGGGTGTCATTTCAATCATAGAAACTTAATTCATAGAATGGCCCTATCCCTTCAGACCACTGCAATTTAGCTGGCACACCATTGGAGAAACAACGGTGTGTACATGTTTTGTTATAGTAGAAATACATGTACAGTATAACATGTTCAGTTATATCCTGTATTTCTATATGATATTATGACATCTAGTGGCCCTTTTGGGTACTTTAGATTACCACAGGTGTCTGCAATTACCTCTGACTCGCTGTGTGGCCTTATCTGTCCCACTATTGTTTGTGGAGATATGCTCTGATGACCGAAAGCTCAGCTATAATAAACATTTATTTGGTAGTATGCGGAGACTTTTTCCTGTTTCTCCAGTTTTGCCTTTTGCCTCCAGCACCTTCACAAATCAGCTTTGGGTGTGCGGTAGATTCTGCCTATCAGTTTGTACACCACTGAAATTAAAATTTAAGTTTCAATTACTACCAGAAAGATGGCCGCCAGTCCACCCACCGTTGAATGTCAACTTGAATGGGAATGTCTATTCTATTATCTATATTTCTATGATTTCAATAGGTTTCCTATGGAAGATTGACAGTTTAATTCAAAACAATGTGCATTCCCACTAAAGTCAACATTCTCTGATGTGTGGACCATTAACCATCTTTGTGGTACCATTTGAAAGTTGAAATGTACATTTTATTCACATTTTAGTTAATTTATCAGCCAAAACATGACACCTGCTCTGTCTCAACCGATGGTGGGCACAATACAAACACCTCTGATTATGTAAAATAGGGTCTAAGTTACAACATATATGAACATGAAAAAAATTGGAGTTTACGAGTTTCTAGATAATTGATGTTTAAAGTTAAGAAATTCCAATTTAGAAAAAAAAACGTTTTTCAAGAAATTATAAAATAGTTTGACAACCCTGTTTGTAAGCCTTTAAATTATATAAAGTCAATTTTATTTTTCAGTGATGAAGACATGGATGTCTCATGGTAACGTAGGGTATGCAAAATGGGTCAACTTTGAGCACCTCTATCTCCTGAATGTTTTGGCATTCAGGTCTAAAAAGTAACTTTCTGACCACTTATACCATGGGCAAACATGTATGGAAGGTTTCGTTCAAATCAAAAGGGGTGCATTCAGAAAGTGACTGAAATCATATGGAACGACCCTCATGTGGCCTTAGAGGGGACAAGGACAGGGGACATCATAACTCATGATGCATGCAATAGAGGTGACCTCAGGATTAACTGCCCATGAAGGCTAGGAATCTTCACAAACTATTACAGTTTTTCTCAATTGCTTAAACACTAAAACCCATTGGCTGAACAAAGTTCTCAGTTGCCTGGACTCATTTAGCTAATTATGCAGTCTGTTGTCAATACCTTAAACCATTTCACATGGTAAAACACAATTTGCAGATCTCACTTAGACTTTTCAGCAAAACTCTAAACATATTCTCATTCTCAAAACACATTCTGCACTCTAATGCACATGTCATCCATACTGGTAAACACAAGTGGCAACAGTCAAATACAAATAGAGAACACATGTCATTGATTGAACACAACCACTCAAAATTGATTTAACCTGTTTCAAATGATGCGACACAACCAATATAAGCCAGTTCAGAGAGCAAACAGGTTGTTGAAGGTGGGAAGGAGAAAGTCTGAGAATGGAAAGAAGAAACAATGTGAGAGGACGAATGCGTATGCGAGGTGGGCGACGAGGAGGAAGAGGAGGAGGAGGGCAAGAAAGAGGAAGAGGAGGACGAAGAGGAAGAGGACAAAGAGTGGAAATATCTGATGAAATTCGAGCAACAGTCATAGACCATGTTCTTGTCCATGGACTGACAATGAGGGAAGCAGGACTTAATGTGCAACCCAATTTGAGCCGATTTTCTGTGTCCACCATAGTAAGGACATTCAGAGAAGAGAACAGGTACAGTATACTACTGTATTTTTGTAATTGCAAATTTACTGTACTACACTATATGCAGCTGTTTCAATAGACATTTGTAAAGTTAATCACTGTATGTATTGTACTGCATGAATATGTTTTGTAACTGCACAACTACTTTTTGTAGAATTGCAAGGCTGTCACATACAGGTGGAAGGACAGCTATATTCACTCTGGAGCAAGAGGCCGTTATAGTTGGCATGGTCCTTCAAGATAATGCAATACGACTTCAAGGGAATCAACAGTGTGAGCATTTCCACAATTGACCATGTCCTCCATCGTAACAGGATGCGAATGAAACAAGTATACAGAGTACCTTTTGAGCGCAACTCACCAAGGGTGAAAGAACTGCGAGCTCAGTATGTGCAAGTAAGTGTACATTCAGAAACATTTACTGTAATCCAGATTGTCTACAGTACTAACACATACTATGTGAATGACATTACTCTTCAGTACATACAATGTATGTGAATCAGAAGTGCATACAGTTGGCCTAATTGTACTCTACAGTATAGCACTGTCTCTGTACGACTTACAAAATCCTACATACAGTATATTGTATTTCTACACAGACAATATTTGACTTGGAATCCTTGGACAGACCCCATGAGTTCATCTTTGTCGATGAAGCAGGCTTCAATCTAACAAAGAGGAGAAGGAGAGGCCGAAACATGATTGGACAGAGGGCCATTGTTGAAGTCCCTGGTCAACGAGGTGGCAATGTCACAATCTGTGCTGCTATCAGCAACCATGGTGTTCTACATCACCATGTTACACTCGGGCCATATAACACCCAACACCTTCTAAGATGTATTGCCAATCTAAGAGATATTTTATTTGAGCAGCAGGTTCAAGAGCAGCAGGGTCAAGAGCTAAATGAGAATCCCATTCCCACCTATGTGATAGTGTGGGACAATGTCAGTTTCCACCGAGCTGGGAATGGTTTAACATCAATGGGCAGTTTATGAACTTGTACCTCCCTCCATACTCGCCTTTCCTGAATCCGATTGAGGAGATGGAAAGTATATGATAGACAACCCTACACTAGAGTAGGTCTGCTGCAAGCCATGGATTTAGCCTGTGGTGATATAGGTGAGGAATCATGTCAGGGCTGGATACGGCACACTAGAGGCTTATTTCCCCATTGCCTCAGGAGGGACAATATTGCTTGTGATGTCGACAAAGTGCTCTGGCCTGACCCAGCCCAAAGACAAGAAGAAGCACATTGATCACATGTTTACTCCTTTGATTTTTGTCCCTTTTAGTATTGTATACTGTAGTACAGTGCATTGTAGGCTGTATACTGTACAATGGACAAATTGTATGGCCCTGAACATTGTGCTTTCCATTTGTTAACAGTACTGACTACTCAATAGATTTTGACTGGTTGCAGGTTCATATCAACAAAGAACAAGAATTACAGTATCACAGAGACAAAGGACAAGTTTGTGAGATGCAGGGTACAGTACTGTAAAAATAGGGGTACAAGGAGGAGGAAGAACAAAAAACAAAATTGCAAAGAGCAAAGCAGAGTAGTGATTTCTGATCAATTTTGAGCTACTATGATAGAACATGTTTTCGTTCATCAAAAGAAAATTCTCCCTGAGAACTGTATGTTTTGAACAATGTGTTTTCTATTTTTCAGTGTATTGTTTACTGACTGCTTGAGAGTGTATATCATTTTGATCACTTTGTTTATGATTTGAGAGCAGTGTTTGATTTTGAACACAGGTAAAACTGTTTTGAGGCGAATGTTTCATTTTGCGAGAGGAGTCAGAGGTTTTGTAAATAGTGCTTGAAGATGAGGTTTTGTGTTGAATGTTTTCAGAAAATGGAGCAAGGTTTCAGAAATTGTGTATTAGCAATTGAGAAAAACTGTAATCTGACAGTTATATAAGGAAACTCAGGATCCCTGGGGTGGACATGTGACTCATAAGAATGTAGGGTGAGAAGAGTGAAATTGGGTGGAGATAGAAGAGGAGGCAGGTTTGGCGAGTGAGCATGAGGGAGACAGTAAGAGAGAGAGAGAGAGAGAGAGAGACATTGAGAGAGAGAGAGAGAGAGAGAGAGACATTGAGAGAGAGTGAGAGAGAGACATTGAGAGACAATGAGAGAGAGAGACAGTGAGATAGAAAGAGGGAGACAGTGAGAGAGATAGACAGTGAGAGAGAGAGAGAGAGAGAGAGAGAGAGAGAAGTACCTTTATTGAGAGCTTGCAAGGTAGCAGTGAGAGTCCGTCATGTCCCTCTCCAATGGCAACGTCAGAGTCCTGACTGCTCATCTCCAACAGACCGTTCTCCAGGCTCTGATAACACACACATTACATTGTCTATATGAACGGAGCTGCCACTGTATTGAAGCCATTGGACCCAGTTTAACATAGCGCACTACGCCTTATTACGGGCAATATGTTCAGTACACATCATTGCATTCTGTATCAGAAAGTAGGCTGGCCCTCTCTGAAGTCTCGTAGACCAATGCATTGCACTCTTTTTGTTTATCAAGCCCTCCTGCATAAACTTCCGCCGTACCTTACCTTACCTTACCCAGTCTCAGGGATGGCTAACTCTGGTAGATGTGCTTTTAGTTATTTTTCACCTTATGTGTGGAAAGATCTCCAATGCACTTTAAAATTGGAGGAATTGGTTCCTCTAAGGCTGCTAGGATACCTTTTTACTGTATTGTGTATAATAATGTGTATTTTAATGTTTATATTGACGTTTAATTTAATGGGTATATTGTATTTTGATATGTATTGTTGTTGTGCTAAACAGGGCTCATCTGGAAAAGAGACCTTGGTCTCAGCATTGACTCCCAGTCAAAATAAAGGTTTAATAAATAAATAAAAAATACTTAATTGGTATACAGTAAATACTAGTCAGGTTAATCTTGTCCAGTCATACCTCAAAGTACTCCTTTGTCCGTTTTGAGTCCTGCACCACATAGCGCCAAGCAGCTATGACAATCTTACAGTGGATAGCATTCCACACTCGCTGGATCTTCTTCATGGCATCTGAGAGCAAAACACACACAAGCATTATACATGTTCTGCATGAAAAAGTGAACATATGTCACGACTGCCTCCTCTCCTTGTTCAGGCAGGCTTCGGCGTTCGTCGTCACCGGCCTTCTAGCAACTGACGCTCCATATCTCATCATTCCATTTGTTTTTTCTTGTCTATTACACACACACCTGGTTCTTATCCCCTCATTAGTACATGTATAAGTGTTCCCTCTGCCCCCTTGTCCTTGTGGGTGATTGTTTAATGTGAGGAGAGAGTAGCTTGGTTGAGCTACGTGTATTTTGTATTGCCGGGGTATATTTTCCCTGTGTGCCTGTTTTGTTCCAGTGCACCTGTTTTGCTCACTGGACTGTTTGACGCTATCCAGCGTAACTCTGTGCTACAGAATAAACTCTGTATTCTGTGATTTACCCTCCTGTGCCTGACTCCTTCAAATCACCTATCACAATATACTGTCGAAAAATGATCTATTTGTGGAAGAAAATAAAATCGTAGAAACATGGATGTTGCAACTGTATTTTGTACCAACACTTTAACTCAATAAGCATAACTGAGTTAGGGACACCCAAAATAAAAATTATCTGTATACTGTCATTCATAATGCAAAACATCCTGACAGATTTTTTAAAGCAAAATCAGTCAGACTAACAGCAGTCTGGATAACTAACTGTATTAGCTAATAACTTTCAGCTGACCCACTTAACATAACTGACCAAAAACAAGCCATGCTGTTTTTTGGAACTATGGTCTCATACTGTACTCTGCAGCTTTGCAAAAGACAGGCGATTCACGCATACAGGTTACTCACATGGATACTAAAGCATAACTTTTTTTATGTACTGAAGCACATGAATGAACGGAGGTCAGTCAAGTAATGCTCTAACAGTAATGCATAAATATACATTAGTCATAGATAGGCCTACTTAGTAGAGTTTGGCAAACTACCCTCCACATTGATGTTGGGACCAAATGTTCCATAAGAGTCTAATTTACATTTTAACCTGTAGCTCAGTTGGTAGAGCATGGCACTTGCAACGCCAGGGTTGTGGGTTCGTTTCCCACAGGGGGCCAGTATGAAAATGTATGCACTCACTAACTGTAAATCGCTCTGGATAAGAGCGTCTGCTAAATGACGTAAATGTAATATAAATATCTTCTAAGGTGCCAAAATGGCACCCATTAAAATTCCAGAGGCTTAAACTTTAGTTTCCCTACAGTAACTCTGTAGACTATATCAATGACTCTGCAACACATGCCGACAGTAGTTGCCTACCGTTCTGCCTTCTCTTGCGGACCTGTACCCACTCCACCCACTTGCAGAGTGCGACCCTCCGGCCCCTCTGTATGTAGTGCCTCTCAGCTGTCTCCATCTTCAGTGTTAGCTCCCTGGCCTCCTTCCGCTTATTCCAGATGAACCTTTTCCACGCCCTGCCAGCGCCCACAAAACACAGCCATCATTAATTCAGTGAGCTGGCAGGTAGGACTGATCCTGTACACCTTCATTCATTCAGCGGGGTAGAACATGAACCAGGGGCATTTTCATTCAATAGGGGTAAGTCGTGTATAGAATAGACCTACAGTATATGTGCCTCAGTTATCTTGTTGAATTGAAGTCTTTGATTGTTCTATACAGCATATTTATATCTGCAACACCTTAAAGGTTTCACTCTCCTCAATGAGCTATTCCCCCCAGATACTCAGTTATTCAGATAGCAGCATATGTTAGCTAGACAAAGGCTGTCAGTGATACTAGATACTGATATCATCCTCCCAGGGCCTGTACTACCTGCATCAGTAGGAGGTGAAAGGAAATACAGAGTACAGTGTCTCAGCTAACCCCCCAGCTTGTTTACCAGTGACCCACGGAGAAGGACTTTCAATCACACGTCTCGTTATTGGCCACCACTCTTCATAGACAAAAGTGTGTGTTTATTAAATTTGAATTATTAACTGTCAACTGCACTGTAGGCCAATGTTTTTTAACAGTATCTAAGCTTCATATTGATGTCTAAGCTGATGATTTACTTTGGAACTGACTAATCAATTGGAAGAGTGGTATTCTATGGTGCTTTCAAGACAACTGGGAACTTGAAAAAAATGAGGTCAAATCATGACGTCAGTGATCTTTAGGAAGATGCCAGAGTTTTTCCCAGTCGGGGCTTGTTTTTTTTCCAAGTTCCCAGTTGAATTTTGTATAGAGGTCAACGAGAGAATGTTGAATTTGGTCAACAAAAAATTGAATTGCTAATTTGCTACTTGAGGCTTATTTGATCGAATAGAAGCTTCGTAATGGTTAAGTTTTTACGAATGCACTGAAATAAGTAGACCCACGTGGCAAAACGACTTTATATCGGACTTGTGCCTGTTGTTCACACAGGCACAAGGACTGAAAAAAATCGTGGACTGATTTTTGTTGTTCACACAACAGGCCCTCTCATTGGCTAGAATGGTCCCACCTGATCTCGCCTCCTCCAGCCTGCCTTCCATCTTTGAGAACATGTATTTCCATTGTTAGTGGTCACTCGACTATATTGTCAATATAATAGAAAATCTTTGACTGTATTGAACGACCAGTTGAAGAACGGTGTGATTATGATGGCCCAGAGGGAGATTGTATGGTGTGTGCTGCACCAGTTTAGCGATTTCAAATGGTCACACCACAGAGATAGATAGAGGACTTTAGTGCCCAAAAGCCTGTTTTAGCATGGGCAGCACGATTGAGGACTTTCAGGAGAATTCTGCAGACTCTGTCCCGTTTGGTAATAAGCATGTCTTGCATATTGACCTGAATAGCATAACAACCTTGATAATATTAGGCTAAACCTTACACATGTCCTTAGGAAACCCTGTTCTGCATGTATATCCATCCAGTACACTTCTACAGAGGTGTGCCTGCTCCTTATTGAGATGCCTCAGGTCTTTTGAAATCTAGAGGCTTCTCAGGGCCTGGTCCGGACTCTGGCTCTGCAGACACCAGCTACCAGTCCAGTGGAGGGAAACCAGCCCCCAGCTTTGTCTGTGCAAAGAGAACCAGTCCCCCAATCCCAGGAGCCTGGGCAGTTCACACAACTTGTCTCCACTCCAACTAAACCAAGGCCAATGCCCAAGGGTGGAACTGTCCGAAGCGAGTATGAGCCAAGAGAAACCGTGGAGCAGGCCAACTACCCCAGTCACTCCAGTGTTTATGGTGATCATGTTTCTAGCCATTCTGGCTCTGCCCAGATCGGAACCTCCGCAGGACATGAGCCCAATGAGTTCATCCCAGCTCCCTCTGACACCTTTGTTCAAGAGCCTGAACATGCTAGCACTGGTAATGATGTCCAAACTCCCTACAACCCTTTACTTGAGAGGCCAGCACTTAGTAACATTGTCAAGGAAATCAGTTTCGCAAACCATTCATGATTTAAAACAATTTGTGAAGTCTATGAGGAACACCTTCCTTAAGCCAGGTAGACCTTTCCAAGAAACCTTGGACACTGTGCAGAATTAACATGTCCCCCATATTCAGCTGCCAAGCCAAATATCCCAAACTATCCATGTCTCTATTGAGAAAAGGCTTGCCCAAAATGGCTGCAGTTCGACCCAGAGCTTGAGAGAGCCAGCCTCTCCAAAGCCCCATTGAAAGTACACTGTCCCTAATCCTCTCATCTCTACCCAAGGTCCAGCCTCTCCCAGTGGTTATAGCAGTAAAGGCCCTGATTCTGTTCCCTTGTATCATTCTAACGAAGTCCCTGCAGGGGAATATGTTTCAAAGAGCTATGGAAGTCTTTCTTATGCTGGCTCAACCTTTGGAAATGATGGTGGTGCTTATAACAGTTTTGATGTCCAGAGTGAACAAATCCCTAATGTCAAGCAGCCGTTCAAAGTGTCTCAAACTGGCTATGTCCCTACTGTACAAAGGCCTTTCCCTTCCAGTTCTTCCTCCAGACAGGATGGACAAGCTTTGTCTTCCAACAGTGGTGGCTACCAGAGTGCCCCAAGACTCAGCCCCCCTCGCCCATCCATCCTCTCAGTATGCCAACTAAACATGGTTCTCAAAATGGGACACATTTTTTGTATTCAATAGGTGAGCTTTAGATAACAGGGGTTACTTACTTGAAGCACATATTTGTTAAACTTATTCTGTAACAGGAGTAGGCCTTCTCAAACAAATGTGAGAGAAACTGTGGAGGGAAGGAAAGATGTAAAGGTGAGATTATTTTCAAAATGTAGGAAACCACTAAACCTTACCAACCAAAACAAACTGCAAATACATCCAACAAGTTTGTAAAGCCACAAGCTTGATGTAGTCATTGAGTGCAAGGAATATGGGACCAAATTCTAAACTTCTGACTACTTTAATACACTATAAGTGAATTTGCCCAAATACTTATGACTTGTTCAACAAAATGTGCTTTTATTTCTAAACGTTAAAACAGATATATGAAAATACATTCAAATAAAAGGTGACATACTGTACTGTCACCTCATATGAAACGTTTGATCTCAAATCCAAAATGCTGGATGGAGTATAGAGCCAAATGTAAAATGTTTGCTTCACTGTCAAAATACATGGAGAGTGTATGTAGGAAACCACTCAACCTTACCAGTGTATCATCTCGTTTCCCAAAGATGTCACGCACCATGCTTCCTGCCAGTGAGGTTATGGCGACTTGTTCCGGATCATCAACACATGTATGCCTAGAGACAGAGCTTTGATAACATTTTCTGCAATTCACTGCAGCTTTTATCAACCTGGTTTCATAAAGTTTTGGGCTTGGCTATGATACTAAATGCTAATCCCTCTTGCATTTCAAACGTGGGAATGAAACTATCACTGCCATTATACTCAGACCACACTGCATTCATTGTGGTGTGGGCCATGCACTGCAGTGTTGATAAGTAAAGCAAGTGGGTCCCCAACTTGAACCTTTATCAATCCGTCAATCAATCAATTGTATTTATAAAGCCGTTTTTACATCCGCAGATGTCACAAAATGCTTATACAGAAACCCAGCCTAAAACCCCAAACAGCAAAATAAAGATGTAGAAGCAAGTGCCTAGGAAAAACTCCCTAGAAAGGCAGGAACCTAGGAAGAAACCTAGAGAGGAATCAGGCTCTGAGGGGTGGCAAGTCCTCTTCTGGCTGTGCATGAATATTTCATTCTTGAAAATAAGAAAATGCACGTGTGCTGTGACTTACTCCCTACACAGCTTTTCAGAAAGTGGAAGTTTTGAGACGTTTTTATTTATAGGTCACAACCGTTTTATATTATTGACCAATCAGAAGTAGGATAATGTAACAGGCTACCCACCAATCAATCTCAACAGTGTCCCGGTTTTCCTGAATAGACACAATCTTCCTTTCCAGAAAATGTAATGGCCTTTCAGGACACGACACACATAAACCTGTTAATAATGCCTGTTGAAACACCAAACGAGTATTGTAAATATTAAGGGACAAATTTAGCTATATAGCTAACTAAGTTAGCTACCAACTGCTATTTAGCTCTGTTGTTAACTATCTAGCTACTGTAGCTAGCTAGCTATCTTACGTTTGGTTCACGAGAGTTGGCATGGCAAAATTAGAGACATTGTAAAAGTCTCACCTGAAATATCTGGGGCAAGGAATGCTTCAGTATATATTCCCTCAACGCCGGGTCAGCATTTTGTAAATAAGCCATATCAAAACTCCATCCCAAAGTAGGTAATATAGATAGCTAAGTGCAAAATTATCAAAATATTTGTCAACACAGAAGGCCCCGTTCTGTTCTCTGATTGGACACTTCCCTGTACAGTTTACCGTTACCTAGTAACCAAGATTCCATGTTGGGGGGGGATATTGCTATCAGGTTGTAAATCACAGCTGGCCTGGTAAAAAAAATTCTGCCGCCACCCATTAGGGATGCAGTTTCAGTTTCAATGACTCAATATTGACGACTGTAACTAAGGTTGGGAATGTCAATGCAATCAAACTAGCAAGGGCAATCATCACAACTCAGTCATAGCGTGGCTAAAATGCTAGCGTACGTGTCAAACAGAAGTCCTGCGGGCGGAATAGGACACACAAGCGAGTCAACAGTTGAGTCATCTACTTTATGAAATTACAGCCTGAAGCGCTCACATCTGTGAATTCAACTTCAATTGTGCTGCTTTACTTTATGTATATATATATATATATATATATATATATATATATATATATATATATATATTTATATTTATATGTGTGTATATATAATAATAATAATATAATATGCCATTTAGCAGACGCTTTTATCCAAAGCGACTTACAGTCATGCGTGCATACATTTTTTTGTGTACGGGTGGTCCCGGGGATCAAACCCACTACCTTGGCGTTACAAGCGCCGTGCTCTACCAGCTGAGCTACAGAGGACCACGTATGTGTGTATGTGTGTGTGTGTGTGTGTGTGTGTGTGTATATGTATGTGTGTGTATATGTATATGTGTGTACATGTGTATGTGTGTATATGTGTATATATGTATATGTGTGTATATATATATGTATATGTGTGTGTGTATATATGTGTATATATATCTATATGTGTATATAGATATGTGTATATATATGTGTGTGTGTATATGTATATGTGTGTATATGCGTATATATATATATATATATGTTGTGATGTCACGAGAGGCTACACAGCTTTCAGCGGGATTGCTCAAGTAGTGCAAGGAGACCAGGTTCAATCAAAACAAGGATTTTATTAAAGGTCTTGGGAAACTAACGAAAGTATAACACAATTCTGTTCTCTGGTGGCTCTTTAAGGGTTAACAGTTCAGGGATGTCTCTTCCACATCCACAATCACAACTCTCACTCGCTCAAATAACTTTTCCCCAGTCTTACTGTATTCCACGTTGCAGCTAGTGGCCAACCCAGCAAAACGTCCTTCCAAATGTCCCACACGTATTTCCACAGGTGCAGATATCCAAAAGTGAGTATTTCCCAAAGGTAAGTATCTCCAAATCCTTATATTCCTCATGGAAGTGGACGTGCAGCACTCTTGTCCTCCAGAGAGCCCAGGTTGGAGACTGTGTCTCTTCCCTTCCCAAACCTTCAGCTCATCAGCTCCTGATTGGTTTCAGCTGCGTGGGAAGATTGGCCATAGAGGGTTGGAGTTCCCGACCATACCAGCAGATGGAGCCATAGCTGTCTGGGTTTGCAGCCATCTCAGGGGGATGTAACGTCCCTCCAGGACACAGCCTCTCGTGACATCACACATCCCCCCTCCTCGGGACCGACGTCCTCGTCGGGGTAAAGGCAGCGAAGAAGGCATCACGCCGGGAGAGGGCGTCCGCATTGCCGTGGTGCTTGCCAGACTGCTCTCTCTTCAACTCCTCCAACTCTAGGACCAGGGACTCAGCCTCCTGTTGTCTCTCCTTGAGTTTCTTACTGAACGCATCAGCCTTGGTTTTAGCAGAGTTTAGCTTCTGTTGAGCAGCTTTCAGTTCCTTCTCTCTCTCTGCCTCCGCATTCTTCATCTTGTTCTCCAACACCTTGTACTTCTCCTCTGCCTTCTTCTGGACCTCCTTACTACTGCGCAGGGTCTCCTCACACTCCTCGATGGTCCTGCGCAGCCTCTCCAGCTCCTCCTGTTGCTTAGGGAAGGAGCTCTGTTGGAGTTTAGCCTGGAGGATATCTAACTCTTCTGTCTTCATGTCTAACTGTTGCTTTAACAAACGATACCTCTCAGCTGTCCCTTTCAGACCAGACAGTTCTTTGTCCAGATTCTGTAGCTCCGTCTCTGTGTCGGTCTGGGCACCTGCCATCCCTATCAGAGCCCGGGCGGGAGTGAGTAACTCGGAGGATTGCACCGGAGCCTTCCCAGGATGAGTCTTGCCTCTCCGTTTCCGAGGTACTCGGGTTATCCTCTCCTGAGACTCTCTCCAGAGTGGGTAAAAGGCTGGGCAGTCTCGTCCAATTAGGACAGGGACGGGGAGGGAATCAACCACCCCCGCCGTCGTGTGTATGGTTCCCCGTGTGCTGGTCATTGTAAGTTCAGTAATGGGGTATTCTCTGGTGTCCCCATGGACACAGGAAACTGGGAGGACTTTCCCCGGGGTCAGACACGTTGGGCCCACCAAATCCTTACGCACCAGGGTGGCCCGGCTACCAGAATCCAGTAAGGCCTCCACATCATGGTGATTCACAGTTACCGGGCAGGTGGGGGGTCGATCTGGGCCGCCATCTACGACTCCCAAGAGCGAGGCAAAACGGTGTGTGGGTGCTGAGCTGGAGGACTCCGCAGTGGGCATAGGTTCATCGGCTGGTTTCCCACACTGCCAGGAGATATGTCCCATCTCCCCACACCGGTAACACTGTCGAGTTTCCCCCTCCTGGTGTACTCTTCTTGGACCCGTCTGGTTTCTGGCTCCCCCTGGAGCCGGGATAAGTCCTGACGTGGCTGGGTTCGAGACCTTGGGGTCCTTTGGACGGGTTCTTCCCATTTGTGGTGGGGCCGCACTCCTGGGGTCTTTTCGGGAAGCATTCAGCATCTCCGCTGTGGCCTGGTACTTTTCCACAGCTTCCACGGTCAGATCAGCCGTGGTCAAGGCCTGTTGACTGATGAACCGTTTTTGCCTCATAAGGCAGGGGCGCGTGAGGTAACGATCCACCACAACGGCCTCCACCACCGCCGCTGCTGTATTCCTCTGCGGATCCAGCCATTTCCTTGCGATTCGGACAAGTTCATGCATCTGTGCCCGAGGAGGTTGGTCTGGTTGGAAGGTCCAGCTGTGAAAGCGCTGGGCCATACCAAACTTTGTGAGTCCATATCTGCTGAGGATCTCAGACTTCAGGGCATCATAGTCAGTAACCTGGTCAGGGCCCAGGTCCCGGACAGCATTCAGCGATTCCCCGGTTAGAAAGGGGGGCTAACAGACCAACCCACTGTTGCTTGGGCCAGGCTTCCCTAGTGGCCGTGGCCTCAAATGCATGCAGGTATGCCTCAATGTCATCGGTAGCTCCCATCTTAGATATAAAGTCACTTGCCTTTATTGGGCGGGTATTTTGGACCACCCTCTGTCTCTGCAACTGCAATTCCTCTGCCTTCAGAAGGTTGGCTTTCTTTTGCTCCTCCAAGAGAGCCACGTTTGCTTGCATCTGGGCTTGCTGGCCAGCAACAAGGGCTTTCAATATGTCCTCCATTTCAGTCGGGCGGGAGCCTACGGCCAACTTGGAAAACTGGGTGATCAAACCTTCGGTATCCTCCTCTGACATGCACTATTAACGCTTGAGCGTGCCCGTATTCTCCACCATCTGTGATGTCACGAGAGGCTACACAGCTTTCAGCGGGATTGCTCAAGTAGTGCAAGGAGACCAGGTTCAATCAAAACAAGGATTTTATTAAAGGTCTTGGGAAACTAACGAAAGTATAACACAATTCTGTTCTCTGGTGGCTCTTTAAGGGTTAACAGTTCAGGGATGTCTCTTCCACATCCACAATCACAACTCTCACTCGCTCAAATAACTTTTCCCCAGTCTTACTGTATTCCACGTTGCAGCTAGTGGCCAACCCAGCAAAACGTCCTTCCAAATGTCCCACACGTATTTCCACAGGTGCAGATATCCAAAAGTGAGTATTTCCCAAAGGTAAGTATCTCCAAATCCTTATATTCCTCATGGAAGTGGACGTGCAGCACTCTTGTCCTCCAGAGAGCCCAGGTTGGAGACTGTGTCTCTTCCCTTCCCAAACCTTCAGCTCATCAGCTCCTGATTGGTTTCAGCTGCGTGGGAAGATTGGCCATAGAGGGTTGGAGTTCCCGACCATACCAGCAGATGGAGCCATAGCTGTCTGGGTTTGCAGCCATCTCAGGGGGATGTAACGTCCCTCCAGGACACAGCCTCTCGTGACATCACAATGTATATATGTTTGTGTATATTGTTGCGGATACAGGTATCCTGTGTTTTTTTGTGTTTTTCCTCTCCTTCTGCCCTAATCACAGGTGTCCTGTATGTTCCTGATTGATGGTCGTTGGGGTGTCTGCTGATTGCTGAGGTGGACCAATCAGTGGACATTCCTCTTCATTGCACCACCTGTTTCTGGTTTTTCAATCACACATCCCATTGTTTAAAAGCCGGTCAGTTGTGTTTGTAGAGAGAGACTGTTTTCTGTATGTGAGTATGGATACTGCGGTGTCCTGTGTTTTGTGTACTCACTCATTTGCTGGTTACTCTGTTTGGTAACTTTGTTGTGTGTTTCTGGGAAAAGGGGAATTTAAGCAAGTTGCCCTTGGGCATACATTACCCATAGGAAGAAAACTGTCTAAAAACACTAGTTAGACCTGAGTGGACCACCCACTGTATTTTTGTATGATTAGCAGTAGCTTAGTGGTTCTTGAGGCAGGCAAGATCAGTTTAGTTTTTTTTTACACTAGTTTCATTTCTTGGGTCCTGCTCAGCCCTTTTTCCCAAACCTTTACCGTGTGTTCAAAAATAAACATTCTATGTTTGACGGTAGTTTATGGTTGTCGTGTAGTTTTTCTCACTGTTCCATGTCACGATTCTAATTTGCATGAATTATGTTACGGGTCTCTTGTCCATCCACCCTAGACGTTTAAAGCCACGGGGTTCGTAACTATATATATATATATATATATATATATGCATGCTACTGCTCGACAAAAAAAAAAGTCGACCAACAGCCTGTCGACTAATTGGGGTCAGCCCTAATCTGAAAATGGTTAGGATTAAATGTCCATACTTAATTTCAATAGTTCATACTTTATTCAATACCTAACCTTCGGTTTGTACCAAATCTGTTTAACAATCAATGTCTCTGTCTGTCAGGTTTATGTGGACCAGGTGATGGAACTGATTGAGATGTCTCCGGTGAACTCTGACCTCCCGGTGGCTGCCCTCCGGCTGTTGACTAACCTGTCCGTCACAGATGACCACCACCACCTACTCAGGGGGTCAATTACCCTCCTCTCTCTGCTTGTTGTTAGCAACCAAGTGTTACAGGTACAGTAGGTGCCATTTATGAAGTGTTGTATAGCTTGTGTATACTGGGACCTCAACCCAAATGTGATTCAGTGTAAATCCTAGTTATGATTGAATAATGTATTCCTACTTTTTCTTTACAGATTCAAGTTTTAAAAGTGCTTGTGAATTTATTCTCCAATCCTGATATGATGGATGGCATAGTGCAAGCTACGGTAAGGCTGACACATACAAATACATTTACAACCAAATCGGCCAAAACAGCCACACCTTGGTCATCACCTGTGGTCCTCTGTAGCTCAGCTGGTAGAGCACGGCGCTTGTAACGCCAAGGTAGTGGGTTCGATCCCCGGGACCACCCATACACAAAAAAAAATGTATGCACGCATGACTGTAAGTCGCTTTGGATAAAAGCGTCTGCTAAATAGCTTTATTATTATTATCAACTTTGATAGGGCCTCATATTACTATGATTGTTAATTTAGCCTACATATAAGTTTCACTATTTAGTCCAGAACCAGAGCTGTTTTCTTTGAACTGTTGGCTCAGTTCAGCACCTGGGTATTTTGGGTGTGTACATATTATACCTAGTCTCATGAGCCAGACTCATAGTCTTCCTTTAGTATTCCTCTGATGGGTGTCCTATGCACCAGCCTCCATGGTCCTGCTGTGACAATTTTCTGAGCTCTAAACTTGACTTGTTTTGAGCTGTGTTGCTCCCTGTGTCCTTCCCAGGCTCCAGCCTCTGTGGTGCTGCTGTTTGACGTGTGGACCAGCCTGGCGGTGCTCTTGCGGCTGTTGATGTTTGCAGGTAACCTGAAGGCCTGGAGGGCTTCTGCCCAGGTGGCGGAGGCCCTGAGGAGGAGACAGGATTGCCTGTACTGGGGTCCTGCTGGATGAGTCCTCCCAGCTCCACAGCAGACTGATCTCCTCTCTCACCCTGATGGGGAGGTTCGAGCTCAGGTGGCCCGGGTCCTCTCGTAGACCCCCATATCGAACCGAACTCGACACCGCCTCTCTTACCTACAATATTATTTTAACCTCCAACCTAATTTTCCCAACATCGACTCCTTAAATGCCCCAAATCCTCCTAATAACAAATCCTCCTTAATCATGCCACCAAACATACATCCTACCTCCACCCTCTTCCCTTGCCACAAACCTCCAACATAACGTACACCGCAACCAGACTTAATCAATGTGCCTAGGCCTGCCCGTGCCTTCAAACACCACCCAGCGCTATATCCCTTCTGCCAATTTCCACCCAACTTCAGTCCTACTTCTCCACCTCTCCAAACCAAACCATCATAAACCTCCACCCACTGGAAATCTATCCAGTTCTCCAGTGATCAAGGAGGTGAGGAGGAGAGGAAGCCATTTAATTGTATTGAGACTCGGGCCACCTCTCCCTCCCACTCCTTCACTCAGGCTGTATTTAAAGAGGCAGTGCTCCTGCAGAACTTCCACACAGTGTCTTTCTCTCTCCCGAGAACATGTTTTCCACTTCCTCTCAAGGCATCATGTTCCAAGTGAAGCCCCGTAATCTAAACCCACTGCCAAAACCTTTCAAGTAAAGAGAATGTGTCGGGAATATGCCCTCTAACACCTCACACAACTGCTAACTGCAGTTGCATGGTGAACTGTGCATATGTAATGGAGGTGGTTCAGTTAACCACATTCGCATGATGAGTACACTTGCCTGATGCATAAAGACTTGCAATAGCTCCTGGACCTAATACCTAGGCTTTAGCTGAGTGGGCTAACACATCTTCTGGATGAGACCCACTGGACAGGCTGGCCAAATCATTACTGTATGTTGAGTTTACTTGATGCACACTTTTTGCATGCCTTGTTGACACCAGTACAGAGATGCACAGCTCCAGTCTTCAAGGGTCATGGTGGGTTGGAAGTCTTGCCCGCTTAAACTGTCAATCAGTAACTGATTTACCCCTGGGAATCAAAGGTCAAGTTAGGCATATCCAAAATATGTGCACTAGCAGCTTAATGCTTTCAAGAAGAAGTAGTACTCATTGCACTGCAGACTGCTTAAATAGATAATAGACAAACATTTCCCGACTTGAGTTGTTTGTTTAAATCACTGAGAGAAGAAAAATGACAACCAGCTCATCTCAGGCTTCATATAAAATCATACAACTGGTGAATGAGACTGAGCCAGGTCAGACACTATAGACCTGGGAGGACTGGTGGTATGGACCCCTGTTGTTAGCATGTCACGCACCGTAGACTGTTTACAGAGGAACGAGGGAGACTACTGCCACTGATCTCCTGTTTGTATGACTCAATAAATGTCAATGGGGTTTTCCCTAATCCAATGGCATTCACATCATCCGAATGGGATTTTTAAGCACTTATCTCATAAGACATGAGGGTGATATGAAGTATAGGCTACACTATCTCTACAAACACAACTGACTGGCTTTTAAACAATGGGATGTGTGATTGAAAAACCAGAAACAGGTGGTGCAATGAAGATTAATGTCCACTGATTGGTCCACCTCAGCAGACACCCCAACGACCATCAATCAGGAACATACAGGACACCTGTGATTAGGGCAGAAGGAGAGGAAAAACACAGGGTACCTGTATCCACAACAATATACACAAACATATATACATATATATATATATATATATATACGCATATACACACATATACATATACACACACACATATATATATACACATATCTAGTTCTCCAACTCCAAACACCTCATTTAGATAATTGTGGCCACATTGAAGACCATGATTGGTTGTGTTTCCCCTACTTATTGTATAGATGGGTTGTATAGATTGCCCCCCCCTTTCCCAGTTAGATAGGTGTGTAAGTGCTTGTCAAGATCGGTTTGGAAGAACTTGACTGGCCTGCACAAAGCTGTAACCTCAACCCCATCGTACACCTTTGGGATGAATTGGAACGCCGACTACGAGCTAGGCCTAATCGCCCAACATCAGTGCCCGATCTCACTAATGCTCTTGTGGCTGAATGGAAGCAAGTCCCCGCAACAATGTTCCAACATCTAGTGGAAAGCCTTCCCAGAAGAGTGGAGGCTGTTATAGCAGCAAAGGGGGGACCAACTCCATATTAATGCCCATGATTTTGGAATGAGATGTTTGACAAGCAGGTGTCCACATACTTTTGGTCATGTAGTGTAGATACCAACAGTAGCATCCCCTTGTGTAAAGCTTATTTACTACAGTTATTCATGAAATATTAATTTTTATTATGAAGTTGACTGTCTCCATGCCTCATTATTTTAGCATGTCATAAAGGAAAAGTTGAGGTTCTCCAGCATTGAGTGTTTCCAGTAAAATACTGTGTGCAATCTCCACAAGCAAAAGCAATGAGATGTCTCTCCTCTTTTATTGTCAAAGTCAGACCATATAAACCAGGCGCATATAAAACATTTGATTTAAGCAAGAGGACTTGGGTCAATCATGATGACTTTGTGACTGGAAACCACAACATCTCCTTTAGTCTTCTTCTGGCCTTGAGAAGAAAGATCTCTCCCTGAATAGAAAAGACAGTCAGAGCACAGACACAGACTCCAAACTAAAGACGGAGGCTGCTAAGAGTAGGACAGCTCATAATAATGTCTGGAACAGAGCAAATGGAATTGCATCAAACGCATAGAAGCAATGTGTTTGATACCATTCCACTAATTCCGCTCCAGCCGTTACCACGAGCCCATCCTCCCCAATTAAGGTGCCACCAACCTCCTGTGCCACTCACACAGCCTGTACCAATAAAAATATACTCCAAACTGTTGCACAGAGTAAACATGACAGCCTGGGCCTAAGCACACCACTCACTTTGCCTGTTGCACCTTTGTTCACAGGAGCCTGCTAGAGCGTGGCACACTGTTGCACTACAGTGGATGTACACCTGGTGAGACAGAACCATGTTAGAAATGAAATCAGCTGCATCTCTGGAGCTGATCAACAGAGCCTTGTCTACATTGATTTGTACCATGGTAATGTCTATATCTATATCCGGTCTTCATCCACCTGATTGTGATGCTTTTATTTATGTTTAAAGCACTCTGGGTGTGTGAGGAAGCACTATACAATATGTATAAAATAGATACATGTGTAAGCAATATGTTAATAGCTACACCTTGCTCTATGGTATGTTAGGTGGAATCTTAACCACCATCTTTACATCTATGCAATGCTCTCAGATCTACACACGTGACTATAGGGGTTCTGATGTGATTTGGAATTGGACTGCACTCATTACATTCTCCTGCAGGGGGACCATAGATGTCGGATCCACAAAGGTGAACATCTTGAAGACGAAGCGCTTGTAGTGGGAGAAGAAGTCTCCCGGAGGGATATAGGAGCTGTCCGAAGGGATGGGCACGGTCAGGTAACGGTCATCATGGTAGGGACACCTGGGGGGAGATGAACACAGAGAGAGAGAGAGTCATGGTGAGGAGCACCAGAGACCAGCTAGGACAGAACCTGGGGGGAAATTGATTAATCAGAGTACTATATTGTTCACAAACTTCAAAAAGAATAGCTGGATTTAGAAATGTATTTAAATTACTTGCTTTCAATTTTGAACATATATATAGTGCAAAGTTAAAAAAGTATAGAGTAGTTAGTTACCCATTAACCAGTAGGTCCCACCGGGGCAGCCTATCACCTGTGGGGTTTGTGGTGGCCCAGCACTGCTCCAGTATCAGGACAACGTTGGGATCTGTCATCCCCAGGATGCGAACCTCAGCATACACGGGATCCCTGAGGACCTTGGTGACTGGGTAGTCTGCCAACGTGTAGTAAGAGGTGTATGCTTCTTGCACTGTGGAGGAAAATCACATTGTTAGTGGATGAGTTCACCTTACAATATACTGTAAATCACTTAAACCACCAAGCACTTGGAAAAGTGATACATTACTCCATCATCATTAGGTTCATATCAGGCTTTTTCCCTTTATACTTTTTAAAATTATTTAATCAGAAAATGTGCAATACAAAAATATTAAGTGATGCAGATAAACCTGAACACCTGGTGAAAAAACTCACATGAACCCAGACCGTATACCTCATATCAGATACACAGGAACAATATCAAAACTAGGTCTTACCTTCATCACATCCTTTGGAGAGACATTTTCCATTGGCCAGTCGGAGCTCCACGTTGAGAACTGCATCAACAGTAACAATTGGGTTGGGGTTTGGATACATTTTCACCTCCATAACCAGTGTCTCAACGGAAGTCCCAGTATACCGACACTGGAAGAGCAGGCTGAGAAGAAAGCAATATAGTCAGAGCTTTCAGAGAGACATCACATACCAAAGAAGGCAGAAGCGGCACATTTTCTGGGAATGGCCAATAAAGCCTGCAGGTATAACACGTTATGAGGCAGTAATGAGGTTATGAGCATGTACCCTCATGCTTTATAATAATCTAAATACAAGCCATTGTAAGTCAGTTGAAATGTTGTTACATAGAGAGACAGAACACATTATTATACATTATGAATGTTCATACATGTTTTTAATAACTTAAAAAACATTATACCTTATCACTGTATATAAATGGCCATGACACCACATTCTAGGCAAATATCACCTACTCATAGTGGCTGTCCCTGGTGATGTCGCCGAAGGGTCCAATCCCCACTACATATGAAGAGGACAACCTGTTCTCATAGAAAATAGTACCTGGTTCCTCCTGCAGACAGATCATGTATCACATTGTGCAAAAGTAGAAATAAGTACTTTCTAACTCATTATATAGCCCAGGGATGGTCAACCCTCTTCCAGAAGAGCTACTGGGTAAGTAAGTCCTGCCCTGCTTTAACAAACTCCATTCTTCTAATCAGCTGCTCATTAGGACCTCGATTAGCTGAATTAGGTGCTAGAGCAACACTGGAGCTCTCTAGTTAAGATACAGTTTCATTGTACTGAATCCAAACCCTGGTCATACGTACCGTCATTACAGTTCCACAATCAGTGACTTTGAACTGGTAGATGGTAAAGGCAGATGTGGTGCCAACAGGGGTGCAGTGATCTCCGTTTGTCCCTAGCAGGCTGATGGAATCTAGCTCAAGGTTGGGCAGAGTGGCATCCTTGGAAACCACCACCACAAACTGGCCATCCTTGGTACACTGGACAGTCACTGGTGACAAAGAGCATAAGAAAAACATGAAGTTAGTAGTCCTGATCGCTGAGTAAACTGGAACATTTTGGTGCTTGTTGATTGTTGGATACAAAATGGCCATATCTAAGTGGGTAAGTGTAAGTGGAATTGTTGAGATTGAAGAGTTCACAATCCAATTACTAGTTTTCTGGTAAAGAGAAAAATACTTGTTTCTCTGAGGGGGCAATACATTAAGTAAAATCACACTGTTACAACTTGGGAGTGAGAGTTCTAGAGTAAAATGAGCATGGTCTGACACCTACCTGCTTTCCCGTAGAAGCACATCCGTCCATCAAAACAGCAGCTGATGGCCTGGCATTGGACAGCAGTGATGCCAGAAAGTCCACACGACACCTTGTTCTTGTCCTCAACCTCACAGGTCTGTTTTGTGTCGCCTTTCGTGTAGGGTATCAGTTGATGTATGGGTTCGGCAGGCTTCTGAGGAAGGGGTTGGGCAGGCTTCTTAGGAAGGGGTTGGGCAGGCTTCTGAGGAAGGGGGTGGAAAGGCCACTTAGGAAGAGGTTGGGCAGGCTTCTGATGAAGGGGTTCAGCAGGCTTCTGAGGAAGGGGGTAGGAAGGCCACTGAGGAAGGGGTTGGGCAGGCTTCTGAGGAAGGGGTTGGGCAGGCTTCTGAGGAAGGGGTTGGGCAGGCTTCTGATGAAGGGGTTCAGCAGGCTTCTGAGGAAGGGGGTAGGAAGGCCACTGAGGACGGGGTTGGGCAGGCTTCTGAGGTGGTTGGTGAGGCGACTTCCATTGAGCGTCACACAGACAGCCCAGCATGGCCACTGCCACGAGACTTACGACACTCCACTGCATGGCCATGGATTCAGAACAAGAGACAAGGATCACTGTGCCACTTTTATACATGGTGAGGTGTGTTGAACTGTTAAAAAAACCCACCTCCTTGGCTGATCAATCATTCACATTCAGTCCTGTGGAATCAAGGCTTTCGACACTCTGAAGTCCCAAACATTTATTGACAAATGCAATGTTCTGGTCACATAGATCTCTGACATGCCTTTGACCAGAGTTGAAGGTCTTTGTGACCGTAACATTGTATTTGTTAACAAATGTTTATTTTGCAGGTACACACGGTCTGCAGGACTACACTCAAGAAGTAAAAAATAAATAAATAAATAATAATAATAATAGACACAAATGTATCAATTAT
This sequence comes from Coregonus clupeaformis, assembly GCF_020615455.1. Taxonomy (NCBI): domain Eukaryota; kingdom Metazoa; phylum Chordata; class Actinopteri; order Salmoniformes; family Salmonidae; genus Coregonus; species Coregonus clupeaformis. Next base: position 47,072,497 of record NC_059210.1, on the reverse strand, counting down.
ATTCTATCTGTTTCTAATATAGCTAAATATATTGGCACCGTTGCACTTTTCTTAAATAATTCCCTATTTCTTCTCAAATAAGTTGACATTTAAAAAAAACATTGTCTCCACACATTGTTATTGGATTGTCAACATTACAGAACCACCAGAAAATGCTTATTGTAGCCATCAATGAGCTTGCTGCACCTTTCTAATGGCAATTTGACCAACTCTTCATCCACTCTTCAAACTGCTCCAATTGTTCAATGTTTGAGTGGTGCCTTCCACCAACTACTGTTTTCAGATCTCATACACAAAAGCTGAAGAACATACGCACATCCAGGTACTTTTTTGGAGGTGCTGGAGTTATAGGTGAAAAATATCTCACCATAGGTTTTTGATGGAATTCTGATCTGGACTCATCGGTGGCCACTCCAGAAATGTCCAGTGTTAATTTTAGAACCATTCCTGGGTGCATATTGATGTGTGTTTGAGTTGTTGTCCTGATGGAAGACCCAGAACCTTCAACAGAGCCCCAATAGGTTGCCAAAAACACCTTGATAATCTTCTGATTTCATTATGTCTTGCACATGTTCAAGGCCCCCAGTACCAGAAGCTGCAAAACAACCCCACAGCATTATCAAACCTCCCCATGTTTGATTGTAGGGAGGGTGTTATTTTCTTCTAAAGCTTAATTTGGTCATCTGTAAACATACCACTGATCTGTATTGCCAAAGAGCTCTAATTTTGTTTCAGTGGTCCACAGAACATTTTCACAGGATTTAGACTTGTTTAGGTGGGCTTTTGCAAAGTTCAATGGGGCTTTCTTGTGTCTCTTTCAGCAGTAGGGTCTTCCTATAATGTTTACCAACTACCAAATGAAGCATTCAAAGAAAATAACACCATTCCTACAATCAAACATGTTTAAATTATTTTTTAATTATGTTATTTAACCTTTATTTTATCAGGGAGTCATACAGGAAATACACAAAAATATAAATACAAAAATATAAATACAAAATGCAAGCAAAAAGAAAAACACAAATAACAACCACATTCAACAGTAATAAGGTCCTCAATCAGCTTTCTGAATTGCCCTAGAGGCACCAAAACATCACATTTAAGATTGTTCCACAAATAAGGTTCAAGAAAACTAAAAGCTGATTTATCTAACTCAGTAGAGACCAAAGGAATTTCCAGAGATAGCCATTCATGAGACAAGGTGTGGTAACTCGTATGTCTAAAGTTTAGTAATGATGTTAGGTACAGTGGGACTTTTTGAAAAAGGGCTTTATAAATGAAAACATAGCAATGTATCAACCTACGTGACATCAGAGAGGGCCAACCAACTTTCTGGTAGAGAATGCAGTGATGAGTACTAAAATTGTCGCCCGTAATAAAGCACAGTGCTCTATGATAAACTGGATCTAACGGCTTTGATGAAGTGTCAGCTGCGTTCATATACAGTTGAAGTCAGAAGTTTACATATACCTTAGCCAAATACATTTAAACTTAGTTTTTCACAATTCCTGACATGTAATCCTAGTAAAAATTCCCTGTCTTAGGTCAGTTAGGATCACCACTTTATTTTAAGAATGTGAAATGTCAGAATAATAGTAGAGAGGATGATTTATTTCAGCTTTTATTTATTTCATCACATTCCCAGTGGGTCAGAAGTTTACATACACTCAATTAGTATTTGGTAGCATTGTCTTTAAATTGTTTAACTTGGGTCAAACGTTACGGCTAGCCTTCCACAAGCTTCCCACAATAAGTTGGGTGAATTTTGGCCCATTCCTCCTGACAGAGCTGGTGTAACTGACTCAGTTTTGTAGGCCTCCTTGCTCGCACACGCTTTTTCAGTTCTACCCACACATTTTCTATAGGATTGAGGTCAGGGCTTTGTGATGGCCACTCCAATACCTTGACTTTGTTGTCCTTAAGCCATTTTGCCACAACTTTGGAAGTATGCTTGGGGTCATTGTAATATTTTAAATTTTTAATTTAATTTGTCCATTTGGAAGACCCATTTGCGACCAAGCTTTAACTTCCTGACTGATGTCTTGAGATGTTGTGTCGTATCGAGTAAATGCTGGCAATTATTGCTGATGAACAAAGGAGTCCGCTCATACTGAACCTGGATCATAAGTTTTATTCATATCGCAAGCTTTCAGCATGAGTTACAGACTTGCAGGGTCTGGAGAGCAGTGTCCTCGAATTCTAATGGCTGCTCTGCTTTCCTGTGCCCCCAGCATATACTTATAAACAATGTGAAAATATGGGTGGCTCCCTCTGCGGTCCAATCACCCGTCTCCCCTGGGGCGTCACCCTACAACTGCTACTTTTGAACTAAGATAAACATATTTTCTTTGTCCCTCTAGAATAGTCATAATCTTTAATACACTACATTTCCCCCCTTCGAGACTAACTAAAAGTCTCGAAAACAAACAGAATAGGATTATGACCAGTAATAATTTATCTTATTGAGTATCTTTAACCTTAAACCAAAAAACATTCTTCTCTAGAGTGTATATACCTTTCTATGAAATATGAATAACTGTTTATGAAGTGTGAATACATTACTATGAAATATGAACAAATCTTTATGAAGTGTGAATACATTACTATGAAATATGAACAAATCTTTATGGAGTGTGAGAGCGAAAAACTGTCTGTCAACCTTCATTCCAAATCCATCCATCAATCAAGACAGTAAAATTCTCTCACGGTCCCTCTGCCCCAGGCAACCACCTAGGTACTCCCGATAAACTCATAAATCCCTATCAATGCATTTGAAACTATGATGCAATTAAATACACATGAAAGCCCCTGCAAACAAAATACTATCCAAAAAATGTCCACTCTAAGGCTGGTCAACCCATTGGACCCTACACTGGACCTCTCCCTGCCTAGACTCCCTGTCCCTAAGCATTCACGAAATAAACAAAAACATCTAAGATCCCCACGTATCCAATAACATCAAATATCATTCTACAAAAATTAATACCTAAGACTATGACACAAATTATGTATTACACATGCAAATATGTCTATATTTCATTGCAGACACTGGAATGTAGTCCACTACACTTCATCTCCTCCGTAGTCTCCTCTTCCAATGCATTGTTGATGATGGAATCGGAATCTTTCCACACCTTCTTTGTTCCATCTCCTCCAGTCATTGTCCTTTCATATTGTCCCTTCATATTGTCATTGTTTGAGTATTTCAATCTCCACATATTCCCCCAAATGCTTCTGGAAGAAAAGAAAAGACCAAACAGTATCTTTTGCAAAACAACACTTTCAAAATTAAACATCAATATCAACTAAGAATATAAAAATTATATATAAATGATGTATGAATCAATATAAATGATAGAATAATGAAATAGGATAATATGAAATAGGATAATACGATTCATTCATACACTTCCCCCCTTTGATTCATACAATCATACTAAAATCACCCTAATATTGAAACAAAATTGAAAAATGATCAAATAATCAAAAAGGATATTTATCATCCAGTCCCACTTGTCCATCTTCATCCAGATCAGGAACAGTCAACAACGGCATCTGAGTGTTGTCTCCAGGCATCACTACTCCAACCTATCTCAATATCATAGCTTTCTCAAAGGTCAGTAACATATTACAAACATCACACACAGTGCTACCAAAGCTGCTACTAAAATGTAATCCATCACTGCTCCTACTGGCCTAACTGATCTTGCAACCAAGTCTTCGCTGACCATCCAGCTCCTTCAGATCTACCAAATGCATCCCTTATATTCTTCAATGCATATATAACCCTAGTGATAATATCTGAACTATCTGGACTCAAAGTATAACTAATATTATCAATATGATCTTCCCAAATGTTACACCATACCATGGAAAAAGTCCCCCCTTCTCCCTTAGATTTATCCTTCAATGATAGGCTTGAAGACTATGACATGTCGCCATGTCTCTTTTCACCCTATTTTCAACCCTAGATTTATCTGTGTCCGGTGCTACCCCTCTTTTAATGGTAGAAACCTCATATGGAAGCTTCAACGTTGACATGTAACAACATCCTATCCATCCATAGGGTAAGAATATATATGCTTCATCACCACAAACCCTCCAAATATCTCTAAAATTCCCAATAGTCACATTGTCAGGCAAAAGCTAATCTTTTAACCCTCAAAGTCCTGCTCTTCTTACTAACTGGAACATGAAAAGTTACATTATATTTCTCATTACTACCCTTAAGGTCATGCATACCCAAAGTTATCATATAATGATCACAATCTGATATTCCCATAAACATACCCCTTACATCATATGTTTTATTAGAACAAAAACAACTTTTAGCCCTCAAGGGTTTCACCTCCAATGCTTCAGGGTTCGCTGTTAACTGATTTTTCTCCCCATCTAACAAATTCCCATAGGGTAATTCATTTAACCCAAGAACACTTAAACCTAGGCTTAAACAAATGTTTTGACAACGACATTATTTTATCTGTTACTGATTGTTGTTGCTGATACAACAGTCATGACAAAGCATAAGATTGACACATACTTGATAGAGGTCGAGCGACCGTCTCTAAAATGTTTGGCTGAAATTCTCAACAGACATGGACCCTCAAGATTCCTCCCTGATCTTACAGAATGAGTTAACTGCTGGAACCAAAGATTTCTCCCTGCCCATCCATTTTTAAATTTCACAACAGAAGAATCAAACCCATCCATTTAGTTTCTCTCTTCCCTAACGAGCGGTACTGATCAGATACCTCTCCTTGTCTGTCATTAAAATCAAAGACCTCATCCTGTACCTCCATGATAGTATCCTTCACTATTTCAGATGAATCTATATTGTTCTCTACTACTATCTGCTCTCCTATTTTAACCCTATCCTTACTACCATTGACAGCACTCTCTATCCGTATCATAAACCCCTGAGTCTCTCTTGCTACCTCCTTTTATTTCAGAAAAGTTGTTGTCGGTGTCGGTGTCATACTTCCTACATTTGCTATTGCCATCATATCATTAATCCCTTTCCAAAGTTACCATTAAAGTAGTTGATTTAGTTGATGTATTAACCCCCTTAACTACTTCTAGTGGGAAAGCTACCGATATCCTATGTGTATTATTTACTGTTGGAGTGGCTACTGTAATAATATACTTCTCCTGACCTCCTTTGGTGACTGCGGAAGCTTCGACAGACTTCAAATCTTCCATTATAAGCGTCACTTTATGAATTACATAGCCTTTTAACCAATAATTCTTAACCAGAACAAATTTTAATGCTTGCACTAGATAAGTACACATATATTCTCCCTGATCTTTCTCTGTAACATTACGCAAAATAAATGAACAATCACTCATAACCCTCTTCCACTTCATATTGTTTTACAAAATATACTTCCTTTGACTTAGGTGCAACAGCTTCTACATCTGGTCCTGATAACAATACTTCTTCTCCATAATTATCTCTCCATGTGGGAGGAACGTCCCCTCTCCACTCCATCTCTCACATCTACAATGAAGATGAGCTGGATCACTCATCCTAACCCTAATAACAGTCTTTTCCTCTAAAATTGGTGCTGGAGCTATTGGTTCCCTTATAATCAAATGCGATATATTTATGGCTTTAATAACTATCAATGTTGAAAGAGTTAAATTGCTTCTCACTGTTGTTTTAATAGACTGAAGTGTTGATGTCCTTATTGTTACTTCATCTAGTTTCCCCAAAGCTTTGAACTCTTTGCTTGTACTTCCATCTATTACCACTAGTGTCAAATGACGTAAATGTAACTTACATTCACTCTCTCTTCCTACTCTAAACCCTAACTTTCAACCTTTTGATTATAAAAATACACCTACAATTACCTTGATCTTCCTACTCTAAAATGTCCTTCACCACTGTTCTCTCTCTTACTACTAACTTTGAAACTTAGCTTACTGTCTTAGAGTTCCTTCAACCCTAGTTCTCTTAACTTTTTTAATCTAATCTTTTCTCCTAACCTTTAAAAACCTTTTTCCACTGATTTATTCACAAAATCCTTTACCACCACTTTTTAGAATATGTGATGACTTCTTTACACACAGACTTGGCAAACGACTAAACACCTTTTAGCCTAGCCTGAAATCTCTTGGTGTAAGAATGTAACCCAGAATAACAGTCACCCCTTTTAACTTTATTTTCCAGACAGATTGTCTAATAGGCAGTCTAATAGATTATCATCCTTCCTATGATATTATCTTTTTAAGCCAATATGATTCCCAAAAACCCTACTTTTTTAAAATCCTCTACCAGACAGTCGTCTAGTGTACATCTTATTGTACAATTCAATTTAAACAATGCATCTCTTCCCAACAATGCAATAGGTATATGTTCTAATATTAGTATGTCTATTTTAATTCCTCTTTGATTTTTTATAGAAGAGCTCAATTGGTTCCTTAAGAGTAATTAGCTGTTGTACTACCTCAAATCCCTATCCTAATTAGTTAATTTTACATAGTGAGATGTTTAACCTCTTTAGGCTGAACACAGATAAAAGCTTTTCCACTATTCACCATCACTTCTCATAGTCCTTTGTTTTCACTTCAATTGTTAGATATTTTCTTCCTAATTGGTGCTACCAGCTGACACCCCCCCTTTCGGATCTTCTAGGCACCTCTAGAATCCTTGCTCCGGACCCCTGTAGGGGTTCATTTGGAGAACAGGTGATTTTGACTTGCCCCTGTATCTTCCTCTGAAATTCCCTCTGATGTTTCCTCCTGACTTATTGCACTCACAGGTAAAGTGACCAACCTGTCCACAATTATAACATTCTTCTGAAAGTTGCTGGAAGTGTAGCTGAAATCTTCCTCCTCCTTCTAAGCCTTCTCGTCCTCTTCCTCTCCAATTCTGTGTCTGTCCAGGAACTGGCTGTGGATATGAAACACCTGGTACCCCCCTTGGCTGGTACAATTGCATTTGATCTTGTTCAGTTGAAGCTGTAACAGTGATTGTTGATTTGGTTCACTCTGATTCTTCATAACCAAAGCTTCTCATCTCCACCAGTTGTATGATTGAGTTCTCTGAGAGTTTCTTGATCCTGTTCTTTCTTGCTGTTGACATATCAGGATTCTTCAAAAGCTTATATTCTAAGTTCTGTCCTCGAAATATCATCTTCCATCATCTTCTTACTATTGGCCTTTCCTTGACCTCAATGTATTCTTCTCCTCCAATTCTTGGGATTCTTTTCTCAGCAGTTTCTCCTTCTGTATCTTCTCTTCTTGAGTTGTTCATTCAGTTGTGTTACTTCTTCTAAACTATTCGCTTTATCCAGGCATGATAAGCATCGGTCTATATCTCCTTCTATTTCTTCTGTGCCAATCATTGCTGAATAAAATCCTCTTGAACATAAAGCACCTTTAATCTCTAAGTCTTCATCTTCCCGAACCTCATTCTTCTCTTAGTTTCCAGACATCTCGGTTTTTTCTTACTTCTGGAGTTTTGGATTCATCTTTCTGGTCGTTTCTGCTTGTCCTCTATCTATTATTCGTTCATCTTCATCTCTGATGCATCAATCACCCTGCTAGAGGATCACTGGAAGCTGAGGATAAACATCCCTAAGCTCTACTTCCTTCTCATAAGGTGGGTGTATTTTTGCTGAATCCGTATGTGAGAAAGGTGTACTAACTTCTGCCATTAGTTTTTCTGTCGCCTTCTCTTCCTTTAGCATTTTCCTCTATACCTTTGCTTATCTTATCGCTGGAATCTTTTATCAGTTTTTGTTTGAGAATGAAGGGCAACTTTTGTTTCATTTGCCGGATAACCTAACAATACTTTAGTTAAAGGATTACTATTTTGTACTATATCAACCGGCGTAATCACCTTCATAGCCTTGCTGTCCTTTCCCCATTGTAACAACCCTTTTATATTCCTTTATTGTGACTTATTTTATTTTAGACTATATAGCCTATGGCTTCCCCCCTTTAATTATTAATATAAACTAAACAACCCAAAAAAAAAATCAATTAAATTTTTTATTCAAAAACCATTTCTAATTAAAATAATAAATCAATTTTAAAAAATCAATTAAAAATTATGAATAATTAAAACAAATTTTTTATTTCTATATCCTATCTTACCAATTTATCAATTAGTGGTGGCTATCTTACCACAACCCATCAAATGCAAGTAGTCAACTTCAGACTACAATCCTAAAAACAAAGCCTCTAACCCTTCAACACTACAATTCCCATAAACCCCCTTGCTCTATAAGCACCTAATTATCTTAATTTTACAGAATAATGTCAGTACTCGATTTCCAACACAACTGCAATCAAACCCAAGTGATGCCCGAGACTCTAAAATGCAAATTTTATTCAAATGATCAGTCTGTTGCCAAGCCTCTGTGAAATTGTCATAACATCAAATATCCTGTAGGGGAAGATTTTGTAACCATACCAGTACCAAAACCTTTTTGACTTGATCCTCTGTCGCGTCACGTGACGTGTACGTCAGCACCCCCTCTCTTTCTCTCTCTCTCTCCTGTCGTATCATCCTATTGCTCCTCTCATATGACAAAAGAACAGAGACAGAAAAAGATTTTAGTAGTTAATGCAATACTGAGTTATCTCAACCATATTCAATATTCCCCCACTCACATTCGCTTTAAGACTTAACTCAGGACTAAATAGATCGCTCAAAAACATTTTTATTTTATTTTAATCCGTCATTTAATTTAATTCATTATAATCCGTCAACATATATCTAATTTATAAATTCACTACATCTCAACAAATAGTTTCATTTTCAAACAACAGCCGCTTTAACGACTAAAAGATTCGTGTCCAAATCTCTCTTGTCTGTGGCTATTTCTCTGTCTCCCCCTGCAGCACAGCCCCACAGAAATATGACATTTTACCCACAATCCCCCTGTTGTAGGTTTAGTACCCACCGTGTTGTAGTTTAGTACCGTAAACCAACGTCTCATAATCTCGTGCAATAAACTCCAACTCCCACGTTTTGTAGTGTAGTGTCGTAAAATTAAACGCATGCGCAAATACATCCAATTTCCAGACAATAGACCGCTAGCATTCCGCTACAGCTTCACCATTTTATACCTTATAATCAAACAATTACACGTAACAGAGCTCACAATTGCATAGAACTCTGAATTCTACACACACAGACATATTTTAAGAGGCTTATCCCATCGCAATGGACCCCCAAGGACAACCGTTAGCATGTAGCACGCAACACAATTAGCATTTAGCATCAGCATTAGCATTAGCCTTTAGCTACCCTGTGGCTTGCACCACGCCCTAAGTAACCTGCATTGTGCCTAAATCATTGTCCATTTATCCCCTTCTAACTTTATGCTGCCGTGAGATATGGATATTATATGAGCGGTTACCCCAAGCAGATACCCCGTCGGCTACAAGATGAGAATAACTTACAATATAACCGTCCACCTCATAGTTCCCAGAACTAACCTGAAACACCGAATGCATAATCAGGATTTATGGCCCATCCTATATGATGGCCCCCCTGGGGTCTTTATCAGATTCACAATGCCCTAATGTATACGTATTCCTGCCTTTATTCTGCCAATATCTGCCTTAATCCCTACCATCGATTGCTCTAAAATTCCAAGCCTACTCTCCCCCCTTTTGCCCTGTCTACCAGTGCAACAATTGATAATGATTAGCCAGACCCCCGTTCTCAGCAATAACGCCACACGAGGCACATTTCGGTCGTAATGGTACATTCCTCCAGTGTACACAAGTAGTATCCAAACTAACAACCTCCAAAGCTTGTGAGAAAAAACTCACCCTTTTCTGGCCATGACTTCAGAACGAGTTAGCTTGGCGGCAACGAATGAAACAGAGGAGAGATGCAGACCAGCCCCACGTTGGGCGCCATTTGTCGTATCGAGTAAATGCTGGCAATTATTGCTGATAAACAAAGGAGTCCGCTCATACTGAACCTGGATCATAAGTTTTATTCATATCGCAAGCTTTCAGCATGAGTTACAGACTTGCAGGGTCTGGAGAGCAGTGTCCTCGAATTCTAATGGCTGCTCTGCTTTCCTGTGCCCCCAGCATATACTTATAAACAATGTGAAAATATGGGTGGCTCCCTCTGCGGTCCAATCACCCGTCTCCCCTGGGGCGTCACCCTACAACTGCTACTTTTGAACTAAGATAAACATATTTTCTTTGTCCCTCTAGAATAGTCATAATCTTTAATACACTACAGTTGCTTCAATATATCCACATAATTTTCCTTCCTCATGATGCCATCTATTTTGTGAAGTGCACCAGTCCCTCCTGCAGCAAAGCACCCCCACAGCATGATGCTGCCACCCCCGTGCTTCACGGTTGGGATGGTGTTCTTCGGCTTGCAAGCAGCCCCCTTTTTCCTCCAAACAGAACGATGGTCATTATGGCCAAACAGTTCTATTTTTGTTTCATCAGACCAGAGGACATTTCTCCAAAAAGTACGATCTTTGTCCCCATGTGCAGTTGCAAACCGTAGTCTGGCTTTTTTTATGGCAGTTTTGGAGCAGTGGCTTCTTCCTTGCTGAGCGGCCTTTCAGGTTATGTCGATATAGGACTCGTTTTACTGTGGATATAGATACTTTTGTACCTGTTTCCTCCAGCATCTTCACAAGGTCCTTTGCTGTTGGTCTGGGATTGATTTGCACTTTTTGCACCAAAGTACGTTAATCTCTAGGAGACAGAACGCGTCTCCTTCCTGAGCAGTATGACGGCTGCGTGGTCCCGTGGTGTTTATACTTGCGTACTATTGTTTATACAGATGAACGTGGTACCTTCAGTCGTTTGGAAATTGCTCCCAAGGATGAACCAGACTTGTGGAGGTCAACACATTTTTTTCTGAGGTCTTGGCTGAATTCTTTTGATTTGCCCATGATGTCAAGCAAAGAGGCACTGAGTTTGAAGGTAGGCCTTGAAATACATCCACAGGTACACCTCCAATTGACTCAAATTATGTCAATTAGCCTATCAGAAGCTTCTAAAGCCATGACATCATGTAATATTATTATTATTATTATTATTATTATTATATTATTATTATTTACATCATTTTCTGGAATTTTCCAAGCTGTTTAAAGGCACAGTCAAATTAGTGTATGTCAACTTCTGCCCACTGGAATTGTGATACAGTGAATTCTAAGTGAAATAATCTGTCTGTAAACAATTGTTGGAAAAATTACTTGTGTCATGCGACTTGCCAAAACTATAGTTTGTTAACAAGAAATTTGTGGAGTGGTTGAAAAACAAGTTTTAATGACTCCAACCTAAGTGTATGTAAACTTCCGACTTCAACTGTATCTGATGTCGCCATAGTCTAGGAACAATAGGAATGTAGACTGAATAATCTGCTTTCTACTATTTATCGAGAGGCAGGACCTACTGTATTTCTATAGATTTTCTTAACTAACTCATCAATATGCTTTTTTAAAGACGGTTTTTCATCTATCCAGATGCCCAGATATGTGTAAGCAGGGGCACGATCAATATGGACACCATCCAAAGTAAATACAGTGCCTTCAGAAAGTATTCATACGCCTTGACTAATTCCACATTTTGTTGTGTTACAGCCTGAATTCAAAATTGATTAAAAATATATATATATCTCATTAATCTACGCACAATACCCCATAATGACAAAGTGAAAACATGTTTTTAGACATTTTTGCAAATGTATTGAAAATAAGATACAGAAATATCTCATTTACATAAGTATTCACACACCTGAGTCAATACTTTGTAGAAGCAGCTTTGGCAGCGATTACATATTGCCAACTACTTTAATGATTTTTTCATTGGCAAGATTAGAAAACTTAGGCATGACATGCCAGCAACAATTTCTGACGCTACACATCCAAGTATATCTGACCAAATTATGAAAGACAAGCATTGTAATTTTGAATTCCGTAAAGTGAGTGTGGAAGAGGTGAAAATGATTGTTGTCCATCAACAATGACAAGCCACCGGGGTCTGACAACTCCGATGGAAAATTACTGAGGATAATAGCGGACGATATTGCCACTCCTATTTGCCATATTTTCAATTTAAGCCTACTAGAATGTGTGAGGCTTGGAGGGAAGCAAAAGTCATTCCGCTACCTAAAAAATAGTAAAGCCCCCCTTTACTGGCTCAAATAGCTGACCAATTAGCCTGTTACCAACCCTTAGTAAACTATTGGAAAAAATTGTGTTTGACCAGATACGATGCTATTTTACAGTAAACAAATTGACAACAAACTTTCAGCATGCTTATAGAGAAGGACATTCAACAAGCACAGCACTTACACAAATGACTGAATGAATGACTGAGAGAAATTGATTATAAAAAGATTGTGGGGTCTGTTTTGTTAGACTTCAGTGCGGCTTTTGACATTATCGATCATCGTCTGCTGCTGGAAAACGTATTTGTTATGGCTTTACTCCACCTGCTATATTGTGGATGGAATTACCTGTCTAACAGAACACAGAGGGTGTTCATTAATGGAAGCCTCTCCAACATAATCCAGGTAGAATCAGGAATTCCCCATGGCAGCTGTCTAGGCCCCTTACTTTTTTCAATCTTTACTAATGACATGCCACTGGCTTTGAGTAAAGCCAGAGTGTCTACAGTGGGGAGAACAAGTATTTGATACACTGCCGATTTTGCAGGTTTTCCTACTTACAAAGCATGTAGAGGTCTGTAATTTTTATCATAGGTACACTTCAACTGTGAGAGACGGAATCTAAAACAAAAATCCAGAAAATCACATTGTATGATTTTTAAGTAATTAATTTGCATTTTATTGCATGACATAAGTATTTGATATATCAGAAAAGCAGAACTTTATATTTGGTACAGAAACCTTTGTTTGCAATTACAGAGATCATACATTTCCTGTAGGTCTTGACCAGGTTTGCACACACTGCAGCAGGGATTTTGGCCCACTCCTCCATACAGACCTTCTCCAGATCCGTCAGGTTTCGGGGCTGTCGCTGGGCAATACGGACTTTCAGCTCCCTCCAAATATTTTCTATTGGGTTCAGGTCTGGAGACTGGCTAGGCCACTCCAGGACCTTGAGATGCTTCTTAAAGAGCCACTCCTTAGTTTCCCTGGCTGTGTGTTTCGGGTCGTTGTCATGCTGGAAGACCCAGCCGCGACCCATCTTCAATGCTCTTACTAAGGAAAGGAGGTTGTTGGCCAAGATCTCGTGATACATGGCCCCATCCATCCTCCCCTCAATACGGTGCAGTCGTCCTGTCCACTTTGCAGAAAAGCATCCCCAAAGAATGATGTTTCCACCTCCATGCGTCACGGTTGGGATGGTGTTCTTGGGATTGTACTCATCCTTCTTCTTCCTCCAAACACGGTGAGTGGAGTTTAGACCAAAAAGCTCTATTTTTGTCTCATCAGACCACATGACCTTCTCCCATTCCTCCTCTGGCTCATCCAGATGGTCATTGGCAAACTTCAGACGGGCCTGGAAATGCGCTGGCTTGAGCAGGGGGACCTTGCGTGCGCTGCAGGATTTTAATCCATGACGGCGTAGTGTGTTACTAATGGTTTTCTTTGAGACTGTGGTCCCAGCTCTCGTCATGTCGTTGACCAGGTCCTGCCGTGTAGTTCTGGGCTGATCCCTCACCTTCCTCATGATCATTGATTCCCCACGAGGTGGGATCTTGCATGGAGCCCCAGACCGAGGGTGATTGACCGTCATCTTGAACTTCTTCCATTTTCTAATAATTGCGCCAACAGTTGTTGCCTTCTCACCAAGCTGCTTGCCTATTGTCCTGTAGCCCATCCCAGCCTTGTGCAGGTCTACAATTTTATCCCTGATGTCCTTACACAGCTCTCTGGTCTTGGCCATTGTGGAGAGGTTGGAGTCTGTTTGATTGAGTGTGTGGACAGGTGTCTTTTATACAGGTAACGAGTTCAAACAAGTGCAGTTAATACAGGTAATAAGTGGAGAACAGGAGGGCTTCTTAAAGAAAACTAACAGGTCTGTGAGAGCCGGAATACTTACTGGTTGGTAGGTGATCAAATACTTATGTCATGCAATAAAATGCAAATTATTACTTAAAAATCATACAATGTGATTTTCTGGATTTTTGTTTTAGATTCCGTCTCTCACAGTTGAAGTGTACCTATGATAAAAATAACAGACCTCTACATGCTTTGTAAGTAGGAAAACCTGCAAAATCGGCAGTGTATCAAATACTTGTTCTCCCCACTGTATGTATGTGGATGACTCAACACAATACATGTCAGCTACTACAGCGACTGGAATGACTGCAACACTTAACAAAGAGTTGCAGTTAGTTTCAGAGTGGGGGGCAAGGAATAAGTTAGTCCTAAATATTTCTAAAACTAAAAGCATTGTATTTGGGATAAATCATTAATTAAACCCTAAACCTCAACTAAATCTTGTAATAAATAATATGGAAATTGAGCAAGTTGAGGTGACTAAACTGCTTGGAGTAACCCTGGATTGTAAACTGTCATTGTCAAAACATACTGGTACAACAGTAGCTAAGATGGGGAGAAGTATGTCCATAATAAAGCACTATCAACAAGGCAGGTCCTACTCTTTGGTTCTATTATTGCTCACACATTTTAAAGCACATTTATTTTGTCACACATTTTTTTACATTTTACATTTTTAGTCATTTAGCAGACGCTCTTATCCAGAGCAACTTACAGGAGCAATTAGGGTTAAGTGCCTTGCTCAAGGGCACATCGACAGATTTTTCACCTAGTCGGCTCGGGGATTAGAACCAGCGACTTTTCGGTTACTGGCACAACGCTCTTAACCACTAAGCTACCTGCCGCCCGGACTACTGTTCAGTCGTGTGGTCAGGTGCCTCAAAAAAGGACGTAGGAAAATTGCAATTGGCTCAGAACAGGGCAGCACGGCTGGCCCTTCGATGTACACAGAGAGCTAATATTAATAATATGCATGTCGATCTATCCTGGTTCAAAGTGGAGGAGAGATTGACTTCATCACTACATGTGTTTATGAGAGGTGTTGACATGTTGGGTGCACCGAGCTGTCTGTTTGAGCTACTGGCGCACAGCTCAGTCACCCATGCATACCCCACAAGACATGCCACCAGAGGTCTCTTCACAGTCCCCAAGTCCAGAACAGACTATGGGAGGCGCACAGTACTACATAGAGCCATGACTACATGGAACTCTATTCCACATCAAGTAACTGATGCAAGTAGTACAATTAGATTTAAAAAACAGGGGACTGTGAAGCAACACAAACATAGGCGCAGACACATGCATACACACACACAATAACACAACACTTTGTTTTGAGGACAAAAAGTGAATTGCTTGGCACTTTAGTGCCTTGTTGCAAACAGGATACATGTTTTGGAATATTTTTATTCTGTACCGGCTTCCTTCTTTTCCCCTCTGTCAATTAGGTTAGTATTGGGCAGCAGGTAGCTTAGTGGTTAAGAGCGTTGTGCCAGTAACTGAAAGGTTGCTGGTTCTAATCCCCGAGCCGACTAGGTGAAAAATCTGCCGATGTGCCCTTGATAAAATAAAAACATTCTTCATCAGCCAATAGGTGTCCTTCTTTGGGAGGCATTGGAAAACCTCCCTGGTCTTTGTGGTTGAATCTGTGTTTGAAATTGACTGCTCGACTGAGGAACCTTACAGATAATTGTATGTGTGGGGTACAGAGATTAGGTAGTTATTCAAAAATCAAGTTGAACACTATTATTTCACGGAGAGTGAGTCCATGCAACTTATGTGACTTGTTAAGCACATTTTTACTCCTGAACTTATTTAGACCTGCCATAAAAAAACGGGTTCATTACTTTTTGACTCAAGACATTTCAGCTTTTCATATTTAATTAATTTGTAAAAGTTTAAAAAAACATAATTTCACTTTGACATTATGGGGTACTGTGTGTAGGCCAGTGACACATCTCAATGTAATCTATTTTCAATTCAGGCTGTAACTGTCACGTACGTTAAGAAACGGGTCGGACCAAGGTGCAGCGTGAACGGTGAACATGTTTATTAACTAATAAACACACAACACAGTAACCAAAACAATAAACTTAACCGTGACGGTCCAAAGGCTAACACACAAGCCTAAACAGGAACATAACAAAATCCCACAACGCAGGCAGGAAAACTGGCTGCCTAAGTATGATCCCCAATCAGAGACAACGAGCGACAGCTGCCTCTGATTGGGAACCACACCCGGCCAAACATAGAAATACAAACCTAAAATATTCACACCCTGACCAAACTAACTAGAGTTCTATAGGCCAGGGCGTGACAGTAACACAACAAAATGTGGAAAAAGTCAAGGGGTGTGAATACTTTCTGAAGGCACTGTATGCTTAAATCATCAGACATATTTTTATGCGCTCTAGAGAACAACATATACTTAGTTTGACCTGCATTCAGTACTAACTTCAGGTCAATAAAGTTTTTCTGTAATACAATGAAGGCAGACTGTAGTTCAGATAGAGCCTGGTCATGTAACGTAGACGCAGGGAGTCAGGAAACAAGTACAGTGTGAGTTTAATGATAACGAACATGGAACGAGAGAAGCGTCTAACAAGGAAACATAAACAATACTACCTGATGTCTGACAGAACAGAGTGCTAGATAAATGGTAAGTCATCAACGTAGTAATGAAGTCCAGGTGTGACTGATGATGGGGCGCAGGTGTAGGTAATGATGGGTTGCCAGGACCGGTGGTTAGTAAACCGAAGACGTTGAGCGCCGGAGTGGGGGAGCGGGTGTAGATGTGACAGGTCAACCGTTGGGGCAATAGCATACACAACTGTATCATTGGCATACAAGTGCAGGTTACAATTGTTATATTGTTAATGTAAACAGTAAAAACTACAGGACCCAGAATCGACTCCTGCGGGACACCTTTCATAATATCCAGGAAACCTGATTTAACACCATCAGTAGATACACATTGAGTTCTATCTGTCAAGTAATTTTTAAACCAGTTACATGCAGCCTGGTCTAGGCCAATTGAGGAAAGCCTCTGAATTAGTAGTGAGTGATCAACAGTATCAAAAGCCTTTGACAGGTCAATGAAGAGGGCAGCACAATGTTGCCTTTTATCCATACAGTTGACCACATAACTTATATCTAGGGATGCAGCAGAGATAGTGCTATGATCTGGTCTGATGCACATTTAGAATACATTTGAAAGATAAGAAATATCTTAGCTGAGAATGAATCAAGAATTCTAATATTTTAGCTAGGCAAGAAAGTTTAGAAATATGCTGATAATTAATTAGGTCACAAGGGTCATTACCTTTGTGATGGGGGAGTACATGGGCCGTCTTCCAAACCTTGGGGATAGTACCAGATATAATCGTTAATGATTCAGCAATCAGGGGGTCAGAGAGCTGCAGCGAAAATTGATGAAGCATATCAGCTCCAATTTAAGCAAAGCATCAAAGATACTAAATTGTTGAAATGAAAACAAAGATACACTAGAAGTTGACGGGTCAACTGTCGAGTCAGCTAGAGGCTGGCAGAGGGAAGAACAGTTGATTGACTGACCAGGGTCAACTACACCACCATTTCTCTCAAATAAAAAGCCTGCCGAGATAAAATGATTAAAAGCTTCTAAATGATTAAACATTTAAAAGGATCACCAGCCGAGTAGGAGATAGAGCTTAAAAAGTAGCTTGATTTAGCTTTCTTAATAGAGATAGTACATCTGTTTCTCAATTGTCTGAAAGATTGCCAGTCCACTACAGTCAGTTTTCTTTGCTTTGGCCCAGGCCTGATTTCTCATCTGAATGAGCTCAGATAACACAGAAGAAAACCAAGGGTTCGATATATCTTAGACTCTGAATTATTTAAAAGGGGCGTGTCTATCTGCCGGAGGAGTAAATATGGAGGATACATTTTCTAGAGCCAACTCCGGGTCAGGAAAACAGGAGACAGTGGCTAAATTGGAGTAGAACATGTCATGTAAAAACCCTTGGGCAGAAAACTTTTTAAAATGTATCTTCTTAATTTATCGAAGATTAGCATTTTGCTGTTTCGTATCTCTAATACATTCTACGGGACAATGTGTCTTTCAAATCTTGGAATGTTCTCAAACCATTACTATCCATTATATTGGCAAGGGGGGGTGGGGGGGTGCAAAAGGCCACCCTCCAGATTGCAAGACATTATTACACGGACATGAATTATCTGTTTAGTGTGTTAACACACTCTTGGTAGTTTGTTGTAACCAAGTATTGGTGCTAAACTGTGTGTTATTGGATGCTAGCATGCTAGTTAGCTATGGCGTCATAGCTAGGTATTGTGGGCTGTTGTGGGTAGTTACTGTAGGTTGGCATTGTTTTTCGGTGGTGCCGGGGGTTGCACGAAGCTAGTTAGCTAGCTAGCCGTTCTTCAAACAAGGTCAACACAGTGGCCATTGCTAGCTAGCCAACATGACCAGCTAACTGTACTGTAGTAGCTAAATACAATATAGTTGTGCTACATAGCCGAATTATCTGCTTAGTGTGTTAACACACTATTGGTGGTTTGTTGTGACCAAGTGTTGGTGCTAAACTGTGTGTTATTGGATGCTAGCATGCTAGTTAGCTATGGTGTCATAGTTAGCTAGCTGAATAAAGTGGGTTGAGTCTATTCCTTTAAACATTGAACCGCTGTGGTTCACAACAATTCTGATTTCTAAAGGTGGAAGTTGGTAGAGTTTTTGTTCGGGTGGTTCAGTGAAACAATGATAGTTTCTGAGGTAGAAGTTTTTGGTGAGGGAGGCCCTGCTCTCTACTCTCCCAGATGTTTAGTTCATTTCATTCCGATCTCCTCTGCATTATTGTAGCCATTTGCTACAACCTGTCAACTATGCCTCTGCCTATCCCTGTTCGCTCCTCTCTGCACAGGCTACACAAACGCCCCACACCGCGTGGCTGCTGCCTCTCTAACCTGGTGGTCCCTGCACGCACCCCACACCTGGAGTTCCAGGTCTCAGGCAGCCTCTGGAACTGCCGTTCTGCTGCCAACAAAGCTGACTTCATCCCAGCCTATGCTAATCTCCAGTCCCTCGACTTCCTGGCGCTGACGGAAACATGGATTACCACTGAAAACACTGCTACTCCTACTGCTCTCTCCTCATCTGACCATGTGTTCTCGCATACCCCGAGAGCATCTGGTCAGAGGGGTGGTGGCACAGGAATCCTCATCTCTCCCAAGTGGACATTCTCAATTTTTCCCCTAACCCATCTGTCTATCTCCTCATTTGAATTCCATGCTGTCACAGTCACTAGCCCATTTAAGCTTAATATCCTTGTCATCTATCGCCCTCCAGGTTCCCTTGGAGAGTTCATCAATGAGCTTGACGCCTTGATAAGTTCCTTTCCTGAGGATGGCTCACCCCTCACAGTTTTTGGGGGATTTCAACCTCCCTATGTCCACATTTGACTCATTTCTCTCTGCCTCCTTCTTTCCACTCCTCTCCTCTTTTGACCTCACCCTCTCACCGTCCCCCTACTCACAAGGCAGGCAATACGCTTGACCTCATCTTTACTAGATGCTGCTCTTCTACTAATCTCACTGCAACTCCCCTCCATGTCTCCGACCACTACTTTGTTTCCTTTTCTCTCTCGCTCTCCTCCCACACTACTCACTCTGCCCCTACACAGATGGTAATGCGCCGCCGCAACCTTCGCTCTCTCTCTCCCACTACTCTCTCCTCTTCCATCCTATCATCTCTTCCCTCTGCTCAATCCTTCTCCCTCCAATCTCCTGATTCTGCCTCCTCAACTCTCCTCTCCTCCCTTTCTGCATCCTTTGACTCTCTGTGTCCCCTATCCTCCCGGCCGGCTCGGTCCTCCCCTCCAGCTCCGTGGCTTGATGACTCATTGCGTGCTCACAGAACAGAGCTCCGGGCAGCGGAGCGGAAATGGAAGAAAACTAAACTCCCTGCCGACCTGGCATCTTTTCACTCCCTCCTCTCTACATTTTCTTCATCTGTTTCTGCTGCTAAGGCCACTTTCTACCACTCTAAATTCCAAGCATCTGCCTCTAACCCTAGGAAGCTATTTGCCACATTTTCCTCACTGCTGAATCCTCCCCCCTCTCTCTGTGGATGACTTCGTCAACCACTTTGAAAAGAAGGTTGACGACATCCGATCCTCGTTTGTTAAGTCTAATGACACTGCTGGTCCTACTCACACTGCCCTACCCTATGCTTTGACTTCTTTCTCCCTCTCTCTCCAGATAAAATCCTGCGACTTGTGACTGCAGGCCGCCCAACAACCTGCCCGCTTGACCCCATCCCCTCCTCTCTTCTCCAGACCATCTCCGGTGACCTTCTCCCCTACCTCACCTCGCTGATCAACTCATCCTTGACCGCTGGCCATGTCCCTTCCGTCTTCAAGAGAGCGAGAGTTGCTCCCCTTCTCAAAAAACCAACACTCGATCCCACTGATGTCAACAACTACAGACCAGTATCCCTTCTTTCTTTTCTTTCCAAAACTATTGAGCGTACCGTCTTTAGCCAACTCTCTTGCTATCTCTCTCAGAATGACCTTCTTGATCCAAACCAGTCAGGTTTCAGGACTGGTCATTCAACTGAGACTGCTCTTCTCTGTGTCACGGAGGCTCTCCGCACTGCTAAAGCTAACTCTCTCTCCTCTGCTCTTGTCCTTCTAGACCTGTCTGCTGCCTTTGATACTGTGAACCATCAGATCCTCCTCTCCACCCTCTCCGAGCTGGGCATCTCCGGAGCTGCTCACTCCTGGATTGCGTCCTACCTGACCGGTCGCTCCTACCAAGTGGCGTGGCGAGAAGCTGTCTCCGCACCACGTGCTCTCACCACTGGTGTCCCCCAGGGCTCAGTTCTAGGCCCTCTCCTTTTCTCCCTATACACCAAGTCACTTGGCTCTGTCATATCCTCACATGGCCTCTCCTATCATTGCTACGCTGACGATACACAACTAATCTTCTCCTTTCCCCCTTCTGATAACCAGGTGGCGAATCGCATCTCTGCATGTCTGGCAGACATATCAGTATGGATGACGGATCACCACCTAAAGCTGAACCCTGGCAAGACGGAGCTGCTCTTCCTCCCGGGGAAGGACTGCCCGTTCCATGATCTCGCCATCACGGTTGACAACTCCGTTGTGTCCTCCTCCCAGAGTGCGAAGAGCCTTGGCGTGACCCTGGACAACACCCTGTCGTTCTCCGCTAACATCAAGGCGGTGACCCGCTCCTGCAGGTTCATGCTCTACAACATTCGGAGAGTACGACCCTGCCTTACACAGGAAGCGGCACAGGTCCTAATCCAGGCACTTGTCATCTCCCGTCTGGACTACTGCAACTCGCTGTTGGCTGGCCTCCCTGCCTGTGCCATTAAACCCCTACAACTCATCCAGAATGCCGCAGCCCGTCTGGTGTTCAACCTTCCCAAGTTTTCTCATGTCACCCCCCTCCTCCACACACTCCACTGGCTTCCAGTTGAAGCTCGCATCCGCTACAAGACCATGGTGCTTGCCTATGGAGCAGTGAGGGGAACGGCACCTCTGTACCTTCGGGCTTTGATCAGTCCCTACACCCAAACGAGGGCATTGCGTTCATCCACCTCTGGCCTGCTGGCTCCCCTTCCTCTGCGGAAGCATAGTTCCCCCCCCAAAAAAAATTGTAAAGTGGTTATCCCACTGCCTATAGGGTGAATGACGTAAATGTGCCCTTGAGCAAGGCACTTAACCCTAATTGCTCCTGTAAGTCGCTCTGGATAAGAGCGTCTGCTAAATGACTAAAATGTAAATGTAATTATTGTGAAATATTGGAGTATGGGCATTACATTTTGATTCCCAATTACATTGTTTTTCAATTTTGCACCAAAGAGAGATTGTGTGAGCAATAATAGAACCAAAGAGTAGTTTACATTATTTAAGGGATATATCAGTGAAGACCACCTCTTCCAGGGCAATAGGAAACACCATTTTTCTCTGTATACTCAGCCAGGGGGTGGAAAACGTATGTCTAAACCAATTTAGGATGGGGCGAAATGCTAACAATTTAAGTTTGGTTCGAATAGTCCTCCTACGTCTTTTCCTCTTTGTAAGTTTGTTAATTTTAGCTGAGATTGCTTACCTTGCCATATACATTTTGAAACCACACTATGGATTTTATCCCAATAACCAGATGGGGTAGACATGAGAAACATTGAACTACAGAAATTCAGCCGTGGCAATATATTCATTTTGACAATAGATATTCTGCCGGTTAAAGCAACTGGGATGTTAGTCCATCTACTAAGGTCGGATTGAATTAATTTGAGCGTTCTGTTAAAGTTTCTGGCAATGGTTTTATCTAAGGAAGGAAAAAGATCAACTCCCAAATATTTAAAATGGGAAACAATTGGGATTCCATAAGAAGATATTAAGTCCTCCTTCTGGCTCTTGAGAAGCAGTAGGGCTGATTTGGTTGATCAGTAGATTTTATGGATATTGGTGTTATTTCCTTTGATTGTAGATTTGCTTGAGCCAGGGGTTCTATGGATAATAAAAATAGCAAAGGAGAAATTGGATCGCCTTGTTTGCTGCTTCTAGTGAATCTGAATGGAGCAGAGCAGATATTTCCTCATGACTATGGCTTAGGGATTGGCATATAGTATTTTAATCATATTAATGAAATTGGAGCCAATTGTCATATGTTCCAAGACAAACCAGAGATACAGTATGACCATTCTAGTCTATCAAGGAGCTGTTGTTTCTGATGCATTTAAGATATGGAATAGTCGAGGGAGGTTATCCAGGATGAAAGTTTTTAACAAACCCGCTTTGGTCCGTGTGGACCAATTTGGGTAAGTTTCAAGACGGGATGACATATTGGAAAACAGTTTAATATAAAATCAAATCAAATTTGATTGGTCACATACACGTATTTAGCAGATGTTATTGTGGGTGTAGCGAAATGCTTGTGTGCTTATCTGTGCTTATCAAAGATAGGGGCGAGAGTGAGAACACTGGTTGGCATCCTTCAATTATTTTAATAAAAGTTAGTGCTGTATCCACATCTCTCCCAAATGAACCTTTGTGAAAGGCTGTGTTAATCATTTTGAGCAATAGTGGACCTAGTTGATTCCAACATTTTTAATAGACCTCAGGGGGAATACCATCCCATCCATGTGATTTGCCTTTATTCATTCTATCCAATGCTCTTTTGAGTTCATTGAGAGAGATTTGGGCTCCCAGCGAGGCGGCTTCCCTTGTTGAGAGAAGAGGGATTCTTAATTATTTTAGAAAGGACTTAGTCTGTTTCAGACACAATAGTTGCTATATCAGCTAATTGATCATTACTGCATAGCTTGTTGGCCAGTAAATGACTGGGACGATTACCATGGAAGTAATGGTTGAGTCTAACTCGATGGATGGCAAATTCTGCACTCTGTCTTACCAATAAATTAAGTTCTGTCTTGACTTTGGAAAGCGTAAATAGCTACCTGGTCTGAAAAAAAGTGTTTGTTGAGAACGCTCTAACGCAGTTAACAATATTTCCAATTCTGATATCTGATTTAATTGTGATTTATTCAACCCAGATGCAAATGCAGTTGCATTATTTTTAATAAAACCTTTGGTGGGATCCCATAGAATCCGGGGGCCATTGACTGATTTTTGTTATTTATTATCATTAATTAATTTAGTTTAATTTCAAATTGATCACAGAATGAAGGGTTTTGTAGTAATTAAACATTGAAACGCCATCTTGTGGCTCTTTTAGGAGATTCTGAAATGTGTAATAGGCAGTAGTAGGCGTGGTGATCTGACAAGATCATGTTGAATTTCTATTTTCTTAATTGTAGAAAATAGAGGTGTAGATAATAATATAAAATGGATTCTGGATAATGTTTTATGCCTGTGTAGAAATTGTACTCGTTTGCTTTTGGATTATGTGCTCGGCAGGCATCAATGAAGTGTAATCAGAGAGTACAGTATATGTTGGAGAGGCTTGGTTGCGTGTGGATTGTAATTGGTCTTATTAGATTTGTCCCGCATGTTCAAAATAGTGTTCATGTCTGTCCTAATAACCAGATGGAATTGAGTTAATTCTAACAATATGCTGTTCAGAGAATAAAAAAATGTAGGATCATATGAATTTGAAGCATACACATTAATTAAAGCAATATTCTTTCCATTATGGATACATTTAAGGAAAGTGATTCTGCCTTCTTGGTCTTCACCTTTACCCAAGATCGTGATTTTGTGTTTCATTATGATTACCCCTTTAGTTTTGTTTGGGGATGATGAAAAAGCAGCCAGTTTGTACAAATGGTTTCTGTATTCTATGTGCATCCTTATGTTTCTTGGAGTATTGGAGTATTGCTATATCAATATGGTTTCTTGCTAGGATATCAAGACAGCTGGAACGTTTGATAGGACAATTTAAGGTAAGAGAGAATAGCTAGTGTTGTCATTGTTTTTCAGAAAATAATGTTATATTAATGATATAATTGTTATCTTTAGTGTTGATAAACACATAGATGTGTAAAAAAAACAGGACCCACAGGGAAACTCACCCGTTGGTCATTCCCCACCAAGAAAACCCTCCCTGCATTAGCTAGCTAAGTTAGTTTAAGTGAAAAAAATTATAAAAAAATAAAGCTATCTCTCTCTCTCTCCTGCTTCTCCTTAGTTTTTGAAGAAATTAATCTGTCCAAAACCATTCAACTATTGTCTTTCTCTCTCTTTGAGTCAACTGCTCACCACATTTTATGCACTGCAGTGCTAGCTAGCTGTAGCTTATGCTTTCAGTAATAGATTAATTCTCTGATCCTTTGATTGGGTGGACAACATGTCAGTTCATGCTGCAAGAGCTCCCATACGTTGGAGGACATCCTCCTGATGTCATCATAATTACTGTGTAAGTCTATGGAAGGGGGTGAGAACCATGAGCCTCCTAGGTTTTGTATTGAAGTCAATGTACTCAGAGGAGGACGGAAAATACCTGTCCTCCAGCTACACCATGGTGCTACTCCAGAGAGTGCTGTTGAGGCTACTGTAGACCTTAATTGCAAAACAGTGTGTTTTAATGAGTAATTTGATGAGATGTGAATATATTTAGTATAGTTCTATCTAAAAAAGGATAACTTTTTTATGTTTCAAATTGTACTGTACAACACTGCCCCATGTAAAAAGAGAGCTTATATTGCTAGCTAGCTACCAACAGACAAAATAACTTACTCGTTTGTCATTTACCCTCCTGAGTCCTGGTCCAGCTGGTCTAGGATGCCGCGGTTGCTTGCTGGTCTCGCAATAATTTTTTTCCCGCTGTCTCAACTCAAATAAATAGGGCTGTACGTTCCTATGTAAAAGAACATCAAACAATGTTTTGTCGTCCAGCTCTTCTTGGAAAGAGGAATCATCAGAAGTAGCCATTGTAGCTAATTATTTAGCAATCTCGGCTCCTGTGAACCTATAAACTAGTACTGCCCTAATTTGGAAAAGCCTGCCATCGAGGGAGGGAACAAGGAAGTATGACTCCTGTCAGGCTGTAGTCTTTACAAAGCCAGGGTAAATGTGTCAACCTAGACATCCTGCAATGTCCTGGCAGATAAGAACATTGTTGAGACAAGTCCAATGGCTCTATCGAACAAGGACAACCATATCTACTCGCTGCTAGCGAAACACAAAGGCCACAATAATTGCTACAAAACATGACAGCAGGCTCAATCAACCAATGACGTCATTGGTTGAACTCTCCCGGCGCAAAAATGAAAAAATACGCTATAGTGCATAATTGTCTGAAACACCCTCTCATCACTCATAATTATGTAGGAAGAATGGAAAAACACCCTAAATAGTGTCTAGTGGTGAAGTTTCCCTTTAAGGTATACAAAAATAAGTAAAAGTAAAACATAAAATAAGTCACCATTTACAGACCTTTACAGTTTAGTTAGCAGACTTGATGAGTTATGGTGGGTAATGAAGAAGAAAAAAGTTAATATAACAATATATGCAAGCCAAAACAGTCAAATAGGATACTGTAGCTGTAGGCATTTAAGTGCTCCATACTATGTACAAAAAAAGACAAGTCAGAAGTCAGAAGTTTACATACACTTAGGTTGGAGTCATTAAAACTTGTTTTTCAACCACTCCACAAATTTCTTGCTAACAAACTATAGTTTTGGCAAGTCGGTTAGGACATCTACTTTGTACATGACACAAGTAATTTTTCCAACAATTGTTTACAGTGGGTCAGAAGTTTACATACACTAAGTTGACTGAGCCTTTAAACAGCTTGGAAAATTCCAGAAAATGATGTCATGGCTTTAGAAGCTTCTGATAGGCTAATTGACATCATTTGAGTCAATTGGAGGTGTACCGGTGGATGTATTTCAAGGCCTACCTTGAAACTCAGTGCCTCTTTGCTTGACATCATGGGAAAAGCACAGCCTTATTGCTTAAGTATCGCTCCCGCCTGCTGTGTACCGGACTAGCTGGTTAAGCTAGGACCCAGCGTCCTTCGCTCCCACCTGCCAAACACTTGCCCTCGCCGTCGTTAACAGAACTGCGGGACAACAGTGCTCGACAGTCGGGGACGCAGGACACTGTCTACCGGTGTACAGCTAGCTAGCTACCGTTTGTCGCCCCCGCCTCTTCTTCTGTCGGTTTTATCGGCGGCTGGTATCCAACGTTATTGTGCATTAACACCCCCCTACTGTACTGGAGTGCCCCCGCCTCCCCTAGCTTAATAATTGACCAATAGATGTGTAAAGACGGGTTCCTGCAAATGCAGGAATACCCACATGCAGGAACGCCCCAAATTGCAGGCTGCAATTGCATCCTTCTCAGTAGGCTTTTTCTACTTTTGCTAGTAATCCCACGACTCTGGATCAGAAGGTTGTGTGTTCGATCCCAGTGTTGGACAATGTTTTTTTATTTTAACCCTATCCCAAACCTTAACCCTTACCTTAAGTTTAGGCACTCATTCCGAATGGTTTTCATTTATTAAATTGAATATGGTGTGCAGACTGCTCGACTTGACATTTTGAAACTTCTCTGGACTGCCGGTCCAAAAACATTTCAAACAGTTGGTGAAGCATTTCAGTCTTGAATGCTATAGTGTCGCAGTAATGTCTGGCACAACCTCACCTTTTGAACTTTTTAATAACTCCTGCTAACAAGATAAACTGAACAAAAATATAAAAACGCAACATTCAACAATTTCAAAGATTTTACTGAGTTACATATAAGGAAATCAGTCAATTAAAATAAATAAATTAGGCCCTAAATCTATGGATTTCACATGACTGGGAATACAGATATGCATCTGTTGGTCAAAGATACCTTTAAAAAAAGGTAGGGGCGTGGATCAGAAAACCTGTCAGTATCTGGTGTGACCACCATTTGCCTCACGCAGCACGACACATCTCCTTCGCATACAGTTGATCAGGCTGTTGTTTGTGGAATGTTGTCCGTCTCCTCTTCAATGGCTGTGCGAAGTTGCTGGAGACTGGAGGGAGCTGGAACACGCTGTCATACACGTCGATCCAGAGCATCCCAAACACACTCAATGGGTGACATGTCTGGTGAGTATGCAGGCCAGGGATGAACTGGATCCTTGCGACATGGGGCCGTGCATTATTTACATTTACATTTTAGTCATTTAGCAGATGCTCTTATCCAGAGCGACTTACAGTTAGTGAGTGCATACATTTTTCATACTGGCCCCCCATTATCATGCTGAAACATGAAGTGATGGCGGCGGATAAATGGCACGGCAATGGGCCTCAGGATCTCGTCACGGTATCTCTGTGCATTAAAATTGGGATTGATCAAATGCAATTGTGTTCATTGTCCGTAGCTTATTCCTGCCCATTCCTGCCCATTCCATAACGCCACTATGGGGAGCAAGCAGATGAGCTTCCCTGAGACGATATCTGACAGTTTGTGAAGAAATTATTTGGTTGTGCAAACCCACAGTTTCATCAGCTGTCCGGGGGGCTGGTTTCAGACGATCCCGCAGGTGAAGAAGCCAGATGTGGAAGTCCTGGGCTGGCATGGTTACACGTGGTCTGCGGTTGTGAGGCCGGTTGGACAAAATGATCTAAAATGACAGAGCCGGCTTATGGTAGAGAAATGAACATTCAATTCTCTGGAAACAGCTCTGGTGGACATTCCTGCAGTCAGCATGCCAATTGCACGCTCCCTCAAAACTTGAGACGTCTGTGCCATTGTGTTGGGTAACAAAACTGCACATTTTAGTGGCCTTTTATTTTCCCAAGCACAAATTGCACTTGTGTAATGATCATGCTGTTTAATCAGCTTCTTGATATGCTACACCTGTCAGGTGGATGGATTATCTTGGCAAATGATAAATGCTCACTAACAGGGATGTAAACAAATTTGTGAATATGGACAATTTCTGGGATCTTTTATTTCAGCTCATGAAACATGGGACCAACACTTTACATGTTGCGTTTATATTTTTGTTCAGTGTATGTACTGTAATCCTCCTGTTGCACTCTACACATTTTACTTTAGTCACTCACATCTGTTTCTGTAAAGTCTGAATCTACATATTTTCTGAGTTCTGTACACCACAAGTACGTCGTTTGCAGGTTAATACAATTGTTTCGTTTAAAAACCATCACTGAGAATCATGTTCAATAGAAGCTATGCAAACTGGAGGACAACATCCAAAGAGCTTTGATTATTTGGTGTAAGGTTTGGTAAACTTTACACTGGACCTCCTTCCCTGACTGTGTTTTTATCTTTGCACTCGTTTCTGAAAACCACTGGGGTGTCTGCACCAGCGTCTGTCTGTAAAGAAGGTATTTATGGACATTAGCATTTTTTAAATAGAAATCGAGCTCACTTTGTCAATGGAGTTGTGAATACTAAAAGTATTTTAATTCAGTCAAAGGAATAAATATAGGCAAATGTGTGTGTGTTCACCGATCCATTGTTGGTTTGACGACAAATCATTAAGATGCAGAATTTTTCAAAGAATACAGACCTTAAGTTATTTTAAGGATTTGAAATGTCACTGAAGTGCTATATCCCTATGGATAAGGGAACCTTTTTGAAATGTCAGCCACTTCACTTGTCAACCTGTTACCCACCCAACCCAAATCATGATATTAAGTTGGACTTTTTCTTGCGTTACAGTAGACAGAAGGGTTTTCTTTGCAATCAATTAGATTCTAAACATTCTGAAAATAACCAACACTACAATGCCAACAGAAGTTCAGTTCAATCACAGGTACATAGTACCTGGATTTCCTGGCCAAATAATACATCAGTCAAACAAGGTCTTAACTGCTTACAGTACATTTAGTGATCCAAACAATGAAATTACAAAACCTTTAATTGTGCAGAGTCAGTTTTTCCATCCACATTCAGTACAACAATGTGTAAAGTGACTTCATGCACAGACTGAAATGCAAAGAGTTCTAAAATCCATTATATCCATAGATTTCCAAAAAAACTAAACGATACAGACTGGTGGATGCATAGTTTCTCATACAGAAGCCCAGTTTCCCAAAAAGTATAGTTCTAGTAAAGTCACATTTCCCAGTGCAAAAATCAACCATTAGCCAGTACCCCTTGACACTTCTTGTGATCCTAAGAGTTAGGTAGGGGGAAGCAACATAGTGGAAGAAGGTAAACCTAATCTTCCAGATCTACTATAAGAGGTTTGGGCTAGATTTCAGACTGAACACCCGTGTTCTGTGCAGAAACTAAAGGAGAATCCACATAGAATTGACAGGTGAGTTACATTCTACCAGTCTAACTGACAGGGAACATGAGTGTGGGATATTAAATAAACAGAGATTAAACCCAACATTGTTGAAAAGTGAAAGGCAGTCATGTTGTCATTGTTTTTTGCAACAGATACATCTCCGGTTTGGTTTAATGTTAAAATGACCCTTGACACTTTTTTTTGTCAGTCTAAATAAAAAGTATATCCAACCAAATTCACAAGTTAAGGCTTCACTGTGTGTGATAGACATTCGGACACCCAAACAATGAAACCTGTGGTGGACAGAAGGGTTTGACCAAATGTCAGTAAACAGAATATGTGGAAGGAGGATAACCTTAAAAAGACAAGTTAGTCAATGACTCATATTAGTAGAGCATGGGGCACAGAGACTGGTGGAGGGCTATTTGGACATTTCCTTATTTTCAGTGACTAGGAGTAAAGTTAAAAACCATACTTCAGGGGCACAAATTAAAAGCTTGGTAAAAGGAGAGAATTCACTACAACCAATACAGTTTGTGACATTTGATAAGTCATTTAAAAAGGCACAATGAAATAAAATGGCATGCGCTTAGTTTCACTTTGGAGATAGAGTACAGTTTCACACAGCACCCTGTGTGTGTGTGTGTGTGAGATCATTGCTTCTGTAAGACTAGGAGTTGTAAGACTACAGAGGCACTAGAGAATCACAGTGATGTCAGAGGGTTCACTTCATCAAACTGGCTCAAGAGGTGAGCAATACAGAACAAGATCTGTCCTAAAATCAGTCCCTTGCCCCGCCAGCCTGCTAAATGAGACCTATTAAGACATTCCTATTGGTATTAGACCTGTCAGTGTGTCACAGTGGACATAGCAGCAGCTGTCTGTACATGTTATAGATGTTTCTGTACCAGTGGGCAGAAAACAATTGAAAACAACAAGACACCATGTCTGTCTGTGAGCATCATGTCCTATGTCTGGTTCCCACTGGGCAAAGTGGACATAATGAGTAGTTTTAGAGTGCCTTGACACACTACTGAATAGAATGGGTAAGAGTGTCGTCAGCTGCATGCAAACATATAAATAAATAAATCAACAGCATTCAGTGATCTCCAATATCTACTAAATCTCCACTGTCTCCTAGTCGACCAATGGCTTCTGAAAGATTAAGGCAAATCCATCCTGAAATAAACCAGGTCAAAAGGGACTCAGCAAAACATTCCACCTGGCATTTCAAACCCATTAAAACATCATAAAAAAAGGCATCCAATGTTTTGGTTTTTGATGATGACCTGACGTTACATCCATTGTACATCAGTTCTCTTCCTTGAGTCCATTCTCACATGCCAATACACCTGTTCATTGGTCTGTTGGCCATTCAGTCTCTCTGCTCATTGGTGGCAGCAAAGGGGGTCAACTCAGTTCCATCCTAAATCCAGCACCCTTCACCCCTGTCCTTGCTTTGACCTTTGACCTGTTCCCCAGTGAGCCCCTGGTGGTCTACTTGAGGCGCTGGATGAGGGTGTGTGTGAGGCCCAGGCCGAGTAGCTGTTGGGGGGAGAGCTGGGCCAGATGACGGAAGGCCTTGAGCAGTTTCTCCCAGGTTATCTCCAGCAGGCTGGGCACCACCAGCCACACAGACAGAGACCCAGTTCTCCTGTTCTCCACCCCACCATGCACATACATACAGCCAGCCTGGGAGAGGGAGATGTGATTGGAAATCATACATCCAAGTGCATGTTTGGGTTTGTGTGTGTGTGTGTTTGTGTGTGTGTGTGTGTGTGGTACTGACCGGTGTGACTGCAGCACAGTGGAAGTAAGCAGGCTCAGGCATGACACTGAGCAGCTTGGTCCACTGGAAGGTCTGCAGGTTGACCTTCCAGTGGTCAACCTGCAGACCTTCCATTGTAACCCCCACATAGAAACACCTCTGTGGGGGGAGGAAGAGCAGATTGAACACTGACTCCCAGTCCATAGCCTGGACACACAGCTGATTCCTATTAAACTGAGATGTAAAGTTATTACCCTGCCTGACCTGGACAGAGCTGTGACATCGCCGTGCGGCAGGATACCCTGACAACAAGAACAGGACACCCATCTGTTTACTGATCTGTGTACACACACACACACACACACACACACACACACACACACACACTTATGCAACCAACCA
This sequence comes from Coregonus clupeaformis, assembly GCF_020615455.1. Lineage (NCBI taxonomy): Eukaryota > Metazoa > Chordata > Actinopteri > Salmoniformes > Salmonidae > Coregonus > Coregonus clupeaformis. The sequence continues at coordinate 47,040,632 of NC_059210.1, read as the reverse complement.
ATGTTTTCATGAGGTTTGGTGACAATCTCCTCTCAGGAGTTATTCTCTAGGTTGTAGGCATATATCTGAGGTGGGGGGGGGGAACAGAATGTAAACCCCATGTTAAACAATGTCAGTAAAAACAACCATCAGCATTCACTCCTCCTGTACTGTACCTTGTCTAGGGGATATGATGTCCAGGAAGTCCCGCCTCCTAGGATGTATATTCTCTGTCCATCATGAGCCAACTAATGTCTGTACCTGAAATAGGGAGAAAGAGAGAGATTAACAGAATTTCCTGGATGCAATGTATCCTGTTTAAGGGGGTGGGGGGTGTAACTACCAGAAGATTAGGAGGTATAGAGGGTGACTGACCGCTCCTCGGGCAGGTCTGTAGTGGGGGGTGTTGGGCTTGAGGTGGGTCCACTCCCTTGTGGTCAGGTCCAGCCTGTGCAGGTCTGTGCTGTAAACGTAGCCTGTCGTCCCTCCAAACACATACAGGTAGCCATTAATGATGGCCATCGCCTGCAGGACGGAGGTAGGAGAGAGGACATGGTTGTTAGGAAACCCCCCTAAATGTCAAGCCAAGGGTTTAGAATTAGGCGATTTGTTACAGTCGTAGGGTGACCACGTCCTGGATTGTGTAGGACAGTCACGCATTTTGGGCCTTTGTCCCGCAGATCTGAGACAAGACGTTAGGGATGTTGCGGTGACCATATTATCGGCAATTATGAGTCATGACTGAAGTAAAATTCCACATGACCGTTCACAGTAATCTCCTTTTATGCACTCTGGACATGCTTTGGTAATACCCAACTCACTAACGACCATCAGGTCTTCAATGACCTGGTACTCAGTGCTCTATTGTCCCTCTAACCACTCTGACATCAATGCAAATGCAATTGAAAATCCCATCAAACACTCATCATCAAAACAGTAGGCCTGTCTTACTTTTAAAACTCACTGTGATGATCAATTTGAAGAAAGTAGTTCAACAGCAGGTTGAAACAGTGTAAAACATGGTTTTTGTTTCAAAGACTAACACAACGAAATGGACAGCGCTTTCTAAGGCGATTATTAATTCAAAACTCCCATAAGCATAATTAGAGCTTATGCATAGGCTTATGAGCCCAAGCCTGAAGATGAAAAAAACGGAATTAAAATTATGATTGTGCCGTTATACAATACAAAGCCTACCGCATATCATGCATGGTAAAAAAAACATAAAACAAAACTGATTTACGAGGTCTTTGGTACATAATTGGTCTAGCCTATATACAAATTTGAGTAATGGCCTTTGAGTGTACACTACCGGTCAAAAGTTTTAGAACACCTACTCATTCAAGGGTTTTTCTTTATTTTTACTATTTTCTACATTGCAGAGTTCAGTTCAAGCTTGCTGAGTGTCTAACCAACTAGGCTAGACAAGTGGCTTGTCCATTGGGTATTGTTGAATGACAAACACACACTGATAGCTACCCTGAGAGAGAATTATATTATATTATATTATATTTATATTATAAACTCAGCATGACCAGCTTGTGCAACTATTGTAGCTACCTCATAAGTGGCTGTCACACACCAGCCCCTCAGAACCTGGAGGGGAAACCCCATCTATCACTCTTGAGTCACAGATACTTTTCCCATCTTTAATCTGAGTTTGAAAACTGTGGTTACCACTGATTGGTAAACACTGCAGTATTTCTTATGGATATATATTAAGATCTACTCAACAAATTCAGTAGTACAAATAAAAATGACTGGCAACGCATTGTACTGAGGAAAAATGTTTGCTGCCCAACATTAGCCATCTAATTTCCATGACAGTTGACAACTGGCTTCCGTAGCAAGCTGAACTAAAGTTAGTTACCTGCATAAACTACTTGGTCACAGTCAAAGCTAAAGTTAATCGTCTGTCTCGAACATTGTAATTCGAAGAGCTGCCTTCCCTAACCAATAAAGCTAGCTATTTAGATTGCTCGGCAGCTAACTAATTATAGCTAGGTAACGTTACTTCTACATGGCTAACAGCTAACGTTAGAATACAGTGCAGTGTTTGTTTACAAATTTAAGTCTCTGATGGGAGGACTCCCGGACAGTTTCTCGAATTTGTTGAGCTGATTCAAGCCGCAACTACATTCACCGTCTTCAGCAGAGGACAGAGGACAATTAAAAGTATCTAAGAACAGTAAATAAAAAAACGTTAATGAATTTAAATAATGTGGCAACAGACTGCGATACGACGGACCAAAACATCATCCATTCACGTCAATTTGCAGCGTCGTTCACGCCAGCTGAAACGCTCCAGCCAAATAGATAATCGGGAATGCATTCAAGCGTCACAGCATTCTGAAACGTTGGTAAATGTGTTAAACTGTTTGCAAACAAACGTCTACGCAGATAGGTGGTACATTTAGTCAGGGATATTTAACAGAGCAGACCTTTTGAGAGAAGTGAATGTATTACGGATGGCTTGAAGTACTGAAAAAAATTGAATAGCTTGTAGTAATGAAAAAAAATGAATTTTATTGTCAGATAGAAGTACTCTGGCAGGGAAAACCATGGGTTTCAAAACATGGTCATTCAGCCCATCAGAGAGAGCCAAAGAGGTATAGGGAATCCACCACCATTGCTGTGACTGGTTAACAAGCAATCTGTACTGTAGCGCCTTCTATCTGCTCACTGGTTTGGAAACAAATCATTCGATTTACCCTTTTGAGTCAACATTATCAAAGGCCAACCTTTCCCCTACATCCTGAGTGGCTAAGTAGAGCCCCACAGTGGAGGTGTCATAATACACCGGAGGGAGCAATGAAGAGGTCATTGTGGACTGTGAGGCCAAGGATAGAATAGACGCCGGAAGGGACAGGAGGGGGAAAATGTAGTCCTTTGAGAAGGCAAGAAATAGATATTGGTCAGGAGAAATGCAGTATTATCATAAGGAGACGTATACTTGGATGAATGAGGAGGAATGGAGGGAAAAAGAGGCAGAGGAGGTCTAAGAGAGAGAGGGAGGAAGACTGTGAGTTTGAGTCTGTAAAAAATGGCGGGAAAAAGGGAGAAGGTTTGTTAAAGAAGAGTGGTAGGAAATGTAAGCAAAGTGAGCTGAAGACAGGAGTAGAAATGGAAGAGGGTGAAGTATCGGAGGTGGTAGGTGTGGTGAAGTGCTCAGAGCCAGAGGCTTGCACAGAGGGTCAGGATAAAGATGAGTCTGTGACAGTAGGAGTGAAGTTTGTGGAAAACGTGGATCCTTGCCTTTTGGCTGATCCATTTGTGGTTTCAAGATGGGTGAAAAAAGCGTTGGGTATAGTGGGATCGGTGAGGGTAATCAGAAGTGGTCTAGTGATAACTGTTTGTGTTTCTGTTGGGCAGAGGGAGAAGGCGCTCAGAGTTAAACAAATGGGGGAAAGAATTGTGAATTGTTTCGCTCTTAAGAAAAGGGTGCCATTGAGAGGAGTGATTACTGGGGTAGCAGTAAATGTAAAAGTGGATCAACTGAAGGAGATGATTCCCGGTGTGTGTGATGCTCGTCGTTTGGTGCGACGTAAACAGGGTGGCGAGAGTGGGGAAACAGAAGAGTCATTGTCTGTTCTTTTGAGTTTTGAAGTTGAGTCTTTGCCTGGATAAAGTGAAGTTAGGATATATAAGTTATCCTGTGCGAGCTTATGTGCCGAGTACATTACAATTTTACAGGTGTCAAACTTATGGGCATGTGGTAGCAGTATGTAGGAGGGAGATTCCAAGGTGTGAGAAGTGTGCAGAAGGGCATGAGACTAAGGAGTGTGAATCAGTGGGGAAAGTGGTGGTATGTGCTAATTGTAGGGGTGGCCATGGGGCTGGGGATCAGACATGCCCAGTGCGAGAGAAGCAGGTTGAGGTTTCCAGGGTAAGAGTAGAGAAGAAGTTGTCATATGCGGAGGCAGTGAAGAAAGTAGAGGAAGAGAGGACAAGGGGGGGGAGTGGTGAGAGTAGGAGATATATATCAGTACAGAGGGATAGGCAAGCAAGTGATATGTTTCAGTAAGATTGGGTTTTTAGCATTTATAGCAATGGTTATTAATTGTACTGCAGGGATGGAACGCAAATCGAAGAAAATTGAGGTTGTGGTGGCAGCTGCAGAGAGATATTTGGGTGTGCGAGACTTGACAGCCGAAGAGTTACAGGGAGTGTTAAGTGGTGATGTCCCATCATTTCAGGTTGAGGGCATGAGGTAGGAGTGAGTATATTTAAATAGTGGAGAAGGGTGGGGTTTATTATTATTAGTAGTTTTGAAGTTGTGTGTGTAGTGTTAGATGGTAGGATATTTCTTTGCTTTGTTTTATTTTATTTTTCAAGAAAAAATAGGAGAGATGTACTCCAGTCTAGTAGGTGGCGGTAATGCAACAAATTGGATGCCAACCGCCGTTAAACCTCATTGAAGAAGAAGAAGAAGAAGGTGTCATAATACCCATAAAACCTAGTGGTCAAACAGGGAAATGGTTCCAATTGTTTTTTTCACCATACATTTTTCACATTGGGATATTAGAAACTCTTAAAATAAGGGCTGTGTTTCGTGTAGGCTTACCCTGGCGTGACGTTTTGATAACCATGTAAATCTCTCTCGGACAAGGTGACTTATCAATATATTCAGTTCTATTTACTCTCAGATTCGAAAATGCTAATTAGCATTAACGTAGACATCATGCAAGACTACAATTCCCTGCACATCATCTCTAGCTGACGCGTTTGTTAACAGGTATTGTGTAAATGTAAAACTTGCCCAAGACAGTTCACAGAATTGTCAATTTAAAGAGATTTAGCCAATTTATTCATTACTACATTTAGCTAACATTATATAGTTAATCCAGAGATTCTTACCTTTGCCTCGATTCGGCAGTCTTCCAGATCATCATGGCATTTGTAGTTCTTTATGATAGCCACATTAGCAGCTAATTAGCATTTCATTTTTGGGGTGGTAAATACAGACAAATATATTGATAAAAGTCACCTTGTCCTAGAGAGATTTACACAGCCAAATAAAGTGTATCTATCTACAGTACTCTGCTTTAACTGATTAGGCTAAAAAATAAATCACCTGGGACTGGACTGGAATGTTGGACATTAGAAGGAACTGGTTTTGATGTCTGTTCATAGGTCTCTTGATAGCAAAGTTCACAAAAGAAGCATGCATTTGAAAGAGAGGATAGGGGTCCAAATGGGCCACATCCCAAAAACCTTGATGGTATCTCATTGCTGTTAGCAAAGGTCTGTCATTTGTTAGGCCAATACTTCTCTGTTGGTACCCTTATTTGTCAACGAAAGGCTTGTGGAAGAGAAGCTTAAGCCGCCATGCGCATTGAACATGAAGAGGCATATTTCCCCTAACGTTTTGGTAAAAAAGTATACAATCTTTTACCATCAGTATACCTGCCATCCTTATACCATCTTTTATACTATTTGCCTTTCATGAATGTTATATTGTGCACCACGTACTCGCACTACTGGTGTCCCCCAGGGTTCAGTTCTAGGCCCTCTCCTCTGCTCTCTATACACCAAGTCACTCGGCTCCGTCATATCCTCACATGGTCTCTGAACCAGCACTTGCACTTGAACATGTAAATGTAGAAGGAGAGAGAAAGACAGACAGTGTCAGTTGCACACGGACGCACATATGCACACAGGGGTATGTTAATGAGATAAGGGATGGGTTTGATTGTCAAACTGACCAAATCAACCATTTTGAAACGTTTATATGAGAGAAAGATGTTGATGAGAGTAATATATAATCATATTACTTTAGCTTATAATTTAGATAGGCCTATAATTGCTCTAAGATATAGAATCTATTTGTTTTTTGTATCATCATTTTTTATTTAAATGTTATGCTGAAAATATAGGCTTATGTTGCCTATTACATTTGCGTCATTTATCAAACACTCTTATCCAGAGCGACTTACAGTTAGTGAATGCATACATTTTCATACTGGCCCCCCGTGGGAAACAAACCCACAACCCTGGCATTGCAAGGGCCATGCTCTACCAACTGAGCTACAGGGGACTACAACTATTTATATGAAGTGAACAGATGTTTGAGCAGATAGTGCCAGTGTGACACACACAAATATGTATGGTCATATTTTTGATGTTTTATTTAGTTTGTTATTTTATGGGGCCATCCCTTGTATCATTTTCTAGGCCTCCTAGGTATTTGCATTTAAATTAATGTGCATGAGTACTGCCACTAGGGAGAGCTGTGACGTCAAATGGGAGCGTTAGTGAAATTGTGAGGTCTTGGATGTTTCATGGTACACCCGATACAGAACAATAATCAGAAATCACGCGATATGAATCAGACAGTTGGGCGCTGCCTGACCAACTAGTTGGTCAGAAGGTTCAAATCAACGTTTCATATTGTGGTGTACATGTACTTTATTGACAATGACACAATAACGCGAGATCACATTTCCAGCATGACCGACAACCAGACCTCCCTTGCCCGCCATAGGAATCAAAATGGTAATTAATAAATAATAAGTGAACATTGATTTGCAGCACCTTAATTAATAAAAAAAATTCAAAAGTAAAACGTCAACTCTGAACCAGCTCCAGCAACTCTTGGCCGAGCTGGCTGCTGGCTCACCCGATTAGACAACAATCACCACATTGCTAGCCCGCGGGCGCGTTGCAGGTCGACACGGGTGCGTTCATTGCTACGCTGCGGTTGCAGGTCGACACGGGTGCGTTCCAGGTGGACTTCATTGCTTCTTAATTTATGGGTGTATTACAACGCTTGGATAGTTAACATAACATATTAGCATAATTAGTTCAGATTATTTGATGATTTATTGGCCTCTACTTGTTTTTGTTTTTTTACAAATCCCAAATCACTATTGGAGGGCTTACCACCTCTGTTCCTGTAGAGCTACCATCCTGTAGGTTTTCGCTCCAAACCCAGTAGAAACTAACGTGATTCAGCTTATCAACCAGTTAGTTAGGTGCGCTAGATAAGGGTTTGAAGAAAAACCTACAATCCCATTCAAACCCAGAATCCTATACTGGATTTCTCAAGATTTCCAATACAATTAAACGAGACACGATTTGGAAGGATGGCCAGACGAGGCTAGTGTTGAACATATTAGCTAACCACATATTGGTGGTGTTCCTGCCTGATTACGTTGAAGACGTTGCATTGCATCAACCAATGGTTGTGTGCCACGTCATCGACTGTCGGGCATTACACTGCTACAGTGGGGAAAAAAGGATTTAGTCAGCCACCAATTGTGCAAGTTCTCCCACTTAAAAAGATGAGAGAGGCCTGTAATTTCCATCATAGGTACACGTCAACTATGACAGACAAAATGAGGAAAAAAAATCCAGAAAACCATATTGTAGGAATTTTTATGAATTTATTTGCAAATTATGGTGGAAAATAAGTATTTGGTCAATAACAAAAGTTTCTCAATACTTTGTTATATACCCTTTGTTGGCAATGACACAGGTCAAACGTTTTCTGTAAGTCTTCACAAGGTTTTCACACACTGTTGCTGGTATTTTGGCCCATTCCTCCATGCAGATCTCCTCTAGAGCAGTGATGTTTTGGGGCTGTCGCTGGGCAACACAGACTTTCAACTCCCTCCAAAGATTTTCTATGGGGTTGAGATCTGGAGACTGGCTAGGCCACTCCAGGACCTTGAAATGCTTATTACGAAGCCACTTCTTCGTTGCCCGGGCGGTGTGTTTGGGATCATTGTCATGCTGAAAGACCCAGCCACGTTTCATCTTCAATGCCCTTGCTGATGGAAGGAGGTTTTCACTCAAAATCTCACGATACATGGCCCCATTCATTCTTTCCTTTACACGGATCAGTCGTCCTGGTCCCTTTGCAGAAAAACAGCCCCAAAGCATGATGTTTCCACCCCCCATGCTTCACAGTAGGTATGGTGTTCTTTGGATGCAACTCAACATTCTTTGTCCTCCAAACACGACGAGTTGAGTTTTTTTTTCTATTTTGGTTTCATCTGACCATATGACATTCTCCCAATCCTCTTCTGGATCATCCAAATGCACTCTAGCAAACTTCAGACGGGCCTGGACATGTACTGGCTTAAGCAGGGGGGACACGTCTGGCACTGCAGGATTTGAGTCCCTGGCGGCGTAGTGTGTTACTGATGGTAGGCTTTGTTACTTTGGTCCCAGCTCTCTGCAGGTCATTCACTAGGTCCCCCCGTGTGGTTCTGGGAGTTTTGCTCACCGTTCTTGTGATCATTTTGACCCAACGGGGTGAGATCTTGCGTGGAGCCCCAGATCGAGGGAGATTATCAGTGGTCTTGTATGTCTTCCATTTCCTAATAATTGCTCCCACAGTTGATTTATTCAAACCAAGCTGCTTACCTATTGCAGATTCAGTCTTCCCAGCCTGGTGCAGGTCTACAATTTTGTTTCTGGTGTCCTTTGACAGCTCTTTGGTCTTGGCCATAGTGGAGTTTGGAGTGTGACTGTTTGAGGTTGTGGACAGGTGTCTTTTATACTGATAAAAAGTTCAAACAGGTGCCATTAATACAGGTAACGAGTGGAGGACAGAGGAGCCTCTTAAAGAAGAAGTTACAGGTCTGTGAGAGCCAGAAATCTTGCTTGTTTGTAGGTGACCAAATACTTATTTTCCACCATAATTTGCAAATAAATTCATAAAGAATCCTACAATGTGATTTTCTGGATTTCTTTTTCTCCATTTGTCTGTCATAGTTGACGTGTACCTATGATGAAAATTACAGGCCTCTCTCATCTTTTTAAGTGGGAGAACTTGCACAATTGGTGGCTGACTAAATACTTTTTTCCCCCACTGTATATCATATGATGTGGTTAGCTGATATGTTAAACACCTATCCAAGCTTTGCGAGATCTGGCAGCCGTTTGCAATGTAGTCAAGCAGGATTGCGACCCATATGATATAGCGGTATAGCAATCTAATGCCTGACTGCGCAGTCGATGACCTGGCATAACTAGTCACCCATGTCCCGAATTCCCTTGAACGACTCTGGCTACCATTGCAATGGGGTTTTGCTACGGTCTGCATCAATAAATACGACCTAGTACTTACATAGGTTACAACAAAGCTACCTAACACTCTTCCTTAAGATCTACCCTCCTGTGGGTATTCAGTCCAACCTGAACCTAACATACCTGATTCAGAGGGTCATGTTCCAGGCCCTCCATGTGCTATGCAACTATTGGTTGATTCAATGCATTATCTGCAATTTGGTCAGGGCCTGGAACATGACCCTCTGAATCAGGTATGTTAGGTTCAGGTTGGACTGAATACCCACAGGAGGGTAGATCTTAAGGAAGAGTGTTAAGTAGCTTTGTTGTAAAATATAGGCTTATGTTGCCTATTACATTTGCGTCATTTAGCAAACACTCTTATCCAGAGCGACTTACAGTTAGTGAATGCATACATTTTCATACTGGCCCCCCGTGGGAAACGAACCCACAACTCTGGCATTGCAAGGGCCATGCTCTACCAACTGAGCTACAGGGGACTACAACTATTTATATGAAGTGAACAGATGTTTGAGCAGATAGTGCCAGTGTGACACACACACAAATATGTATTGTCATATTTTTGATGTTTTATTTAGTTTGTTATTTTATGGGGCCATCCCTTGTATCATTTTCTAGGCCTCCTAGGTATTTGCATTTAAATTAATGTGCATGAGTACTGCCACTAGGGAGAGCTGTGACGTCAAATGGGAGCGTTAGTGAAATTGTGAGGTCTTGGATGTTTCATGGTACACCCGATACAGAACAATAATCAGAAATCACGCGATATGAATCCGACAGTTGGGCGCTGCCTGACCAACTAGTTGGTCAGAAGGTTCAAATCAACGTTTCATATTGTGGTGTACATGTACTGTATTGACAATTACACAATAACGCGAGATCACATTTCCAGCATGACCGACAACCAGACGTTGCATTGCATCAACCAATGGTTGTGTGCCACGTCATCGACTGTCGGGCATTACACTGCTATATCATATGATGTGGTTAGCTGATATGTTAAACACCTATCCAAGGCAGCCGTTTGCAATGTAGTCAAGCAGGATTGCGACCCATATGATATAGCGGTATAGCAATCTAATGCCTGACTGCGCAGTCGATGACCTGGCATAACTAGTCACCCATGTCCCGAATTCCCTTGAACGACTCTGGCTACCATTGCAATGGGGTTTTGCTACGGTCTGCATCAATAAATACGACCTAGTACTTACATAGGTTACAACAAAGCTACTTAACACTCTTCCTTAAGATCTACCCTCCTGTGGGTATTCAGTCCAACCTGAACCTAACATACCTGATTCAGAGGGTCATGTTCCAGGCCCTGACCAAATTGCAGATAATGCATTGAATCAACCAATAGTTGCATAGCACATGGAGGGCCTGGAACATGACCCTCTGAATCAGGTATGTTAGGTTCAGGTTGGACTGAATACCCACAGGAGGGTAGATCTTAAGGAAGAGTGTTAGGTAGCTTTGTTGTAACCTATGTAAGTACTAGGTCGTATTTATTGATGCAGACCGTAGCAAAACCCCATTGCAATGGTAGCCAGAGTCGTTCAAGGGAATTCGGGACATGGGTGACTAGTTAACGTTAGCTTGGCTCTCTTTGTGTGTTCGTGCCGTGGGAGGACGGATTTCTTCGTTGGCAGAAAGCAATGGCTAACTAGTATGCTAACTATTCTAGCTAACTAACTGGCTGAATAAGTTGACGACGGACTCGCTCAAGTTGTCGGGACTAACCCACAACGTTAGATACGGACACGAATGATCTGCTTGGCGTGTTGACACACTGGTGGTTTGTTGTGGCCGAGTATTGGTGCTAAACCGTGTTGTTGGAGTCCGGCATGCTAGTTGGCTGTAGCGTCATATGACTAGGTGCCCTGGACGGTTTTCACGGAAAAATACTGTACCAAGTTAGCTAGCTGAATAAACTAAGTTAGTCTATCTAAGTTAGTCTATTCCTAGAAAACATTGAACCGCTGTAGCTTACAACAATTATAGTTTCTGAGGTGGAAGTTGGGAGAGTTATATTTGGGTGTTTCAGTGAAATGTAAGTGAGGGAGGCCCCGCTCTCTCGTTTTCCCAGATGTTTACTTCATTTCATTCCGATCTCCTTTGCATTATTGTAGCCATTTTCTGTAGCCTGTCAACTATGCCTCTGTCTATCCCTGTTCTCTCCTCTCCGCACAGGCTATACAAACGGCTCACACCGCGTGGCTGCTGCCTCTCTAACCTGGTGGTCCCTGCACGCACGACCCAGGTGGAGTTCCAGGTCTCTGGCAGCCTCTGGAACTGCCATTCTGCCGCCAACAAGGCAGAGTTCATCTCAGCCTATACTACCCTCCAGTCCCTCGACTTCTTGGCGCTGACGGAAACATGGATTACCACTGAAAACACTGCTACTTCTACTGCTCTCTCCTCGTCTGACCATGTGTTCTCGCATACCCGAGAGCATCTGGTCAGCGGGGTGGTGGCACAGGAATCCTCATCTCTCCCAAGTGGACATTCTCTCTTCTTCCCCTGACCCATCTGTCTATCTCCTCATTTGAATTCCATGCTGTCACAGTCACTAGCCCATTCAAGCTTAACATCCTTGTCATTTATCGCCCTCCAGGTTCCATTGGAGAGTTCATCAATGAGCTTGACGCCTTGATAAGTTCCTTTCCTGAGGATGGCTCACCCTTCACAGTTCTGGGTGACTTCAACCTCCCTACGTCTACCTTTGACTCATTTCTCTCTGCCTCCTTCTTTCCACTCCTCTCCTCTTTTGACCTCACCCTCTCACCGTCCCCCCCTACTCACAAGGCAGGCAATACGCTTGACCTCATCTTTACTAGATGCTGTTCTTCTACTAATCTCACTGCAACTCCCCTCCATGTCTCCGACCACTACTTTGTATCCTTTTCTCTCTCGCTCTCCTCCAACACTACTCACTCTGCCCCTACTCAGATGGTAATGCGCCGTCGCAACCTTCGCTCTCTCTCTCCCGCTACTCTCTCCTCTTCCATCCTATCATCTCTTCCCTCTGCTAAATCCTTCTCCCTTCAATCTCCTGATTCTGCCTCCTCAACCCTCCTCTCCTCCCTTTCTGCATCCTTTGACTCTCTATGTCCCCTATCCTCCCGGCCGGCTCGGTCCTCCCCTCCTGCTCCGTGGCTTGACGACTCATTGCGAGCTCACAGAACAGGACTCTGGGCAGCCGAGCGGAAATGGAGGAAAACCAGACTCCCTGCGGACCTGGCATCTTTTTGCTCCCTCCTCTCTACATTTTCTTCATCTGTTTCTGCTGCTAAAGCCACTTTCTACCACTCTAAATTCCAAGCATTTGCCTCTAACCCTAGGAAGCTCTTTGCCACCTTCTCCACCCTGCTGAATCCTCCTCCCCCTCCCCCCTCCATCTCTGTGGATGACTTTGTCAACCATTTTGAAAAGAAGGTTGACGACATCCGATCCTCGTTTGTTAAGTCAAATGACACTGCTGGTCCTGCTCACACTGCCCTACCCTATGCTTTGACTTCTTTCTCCCCTCTCTCTCCAGATGAAATCTTGCGACTTGTGACGGCCGGCCGCCCAACATCCTGCCCGCTTGACCCTATCCCCTCCTCTCTTCTCCAGACCATCTCCGGTGACCTTCTCCCTTACCTCACCTCGCTCATCAACTCATCCTTGACCGCTGGCTATGTCCCTTCCGTCTTCAAGAGAGCGAGAGTTGCACCCCTTCTCAAAAAACCAACACTCGATCCCTCTGATGTCAACAACTACAGACCAGTATCCCTTCTTTCTTTTCTCTCCAAAACTCTTGAGCGTGCCGTCTCTAGCCAACTCTCTTGCTATGTCTCTCAGAATGACCTTCTTGATCCAAATCAGTCAGGTTTCAAGACTGGTCATTCAACTGAGACTGCTCTTCTCTGTGTCACGGAGGCTCTCCGCACTGCTGAAGCTAACTTTCTCTCCTCTGCTCTTGTCCTTCTAGACCTGTCTGCTGCCTTTGATACTGTGAACCATCAGATCCTCCTCTCAACCCTCTCCGAGTTGGGCATCTCCGGCACGGCTCACTCTTGGATTGCGTCCTACCTGACCGGTCGCTCCTACCAAGTAGCGTGGCGAGAATCTGTCTCCGCACTACGTGCTCTCACCACTGGTGTCCCCCAGGGCTCAGTTCTAGGCCCTCTCCTATTCTCGCTATACACCAAGTCACTTGGCTCTGTCATATCCTCACATGGCCTCTTCTATCATTGCTACGCAGACGACACACAACTAATCTTCTCCTTTCCCCCTTCTGATAACCAGGTGGCGAATCGCATCTCTGCATGTCTGGCAGACATATCAGTGTGGATGACGGATCACCACCTCAAGCTGAACCTCGGCAAGACGGAGCTGCTCTTCATCCCGGGGAAGGACTGCCCGTTCCATGATCTTGCCATCACGGTTGACAACTCTGTTGTGTCCTCCTCCCAGAGTGCGAAGAGCCTTGGCGTGACCCTGGACAACCCCCTGTCGTTCTCCGCTAACATCAAGGCGGTGACCCGATCCTGTAGGTTCATGCTCTACAACATTCGGAGAGTACGACCCTGCCTTACACAGGATGCGGCACAGGTCCTAATTCAGGCACTTGTCATCTCCCGTCTGGATTACTGCAACTCGCTGTTGGCTGGGCTCCCTGCCTGTGCCATTAAACCCCTACAACTCATCCAGAATGCCGCAGCCCGTCTGGTGTTCAACCTTCCCAAGTTCTCTCACGTCACCCCGATCCTCCGCACACTCCACTGGCTTCCAATTGAAGTCTGCATCTGCTACAAGAGCATGGTGCTTGCCTACGGAGCTGTGAGGGGAACGGTACCTCCGTACCTTCAGGCTCTGATCAGTCCCTACACCCAAACGAGGGCATTGCGTTCATCCACCTCTGGCCTGCTGGCCCCCCTACCTCTGCGGAAGCACAGTTCCCGCTCAGCCCAGTCAAAACTGTTCGCTGCTCTGGCACCCCAATGGTGGAACAAGCTCCCTCACGACGCCAGGACAGCGGAGTCACTCACCACCTTCCGGAGACACTTGAAACCCCACCTCTTTAAGGAATACCTGGGATAGGATAAAGTAATCCTTCTACCCCCCCTTACCCCACCCCAAAGAGAAAAAATAAATAAAACATTGTAAAGTGGTTATCCCACTGGCTATAAGGTGAATGCACCAATTTGTAAGTCGCTCTGGATAAGAGCGTCTGCTAAATGACGTAAATGTAAAATGTAATGAAAAACTAAAAATAAGTGTTTCTTATAGGACAAGTTCAGGGAGTCCCTTGCAGTTTCAGTCCGTTTTTATTCTGTTTGGTGCCTAGTGAATACGACCCTGTACTGCCTCCAACCAAGTCCCAGGCTTTTGTGGGCACACTGCCCCACGACGGCTCATTTGCAGTTCTATAGTTTGTTTTGTTTTTGTGTAGAAAGCAGTCTCGTGCATTGGTCGTTGACCAATGGCCGACCCAGATTGTACTTTACCAATTCAGAAAGACTACCACTGCTCACAGGAAAGATCAAAAGGAATGATGTGACGGACTGGTCGTTGTCTCCCATCTCATGTAGTGTCTTTAGATTGTTCTGTTACACTGGTCGCAGCAACACTCTTTATTGCCACACAATCAGAGTTGGTGGTCATTGCTTTTGGTACAGCATGATAGGCAAAAACTCTCACACGGTTTTCGTTTGAATTTATTAGTAGACAAGTAGAACATGTTACGTCACAGTGTGAATTCCATTGACAGGAGATGGCAGAGGGAGCACGCCGCCATCCACATCGACGGGACCACAGCATAGAAGGTGAAAAGCTTCAATTTCCTTGGTGTACACATCACTGACAATCTGAAATGGTCCACCCACACATACAATGTGGTGAAGAAGGCACAACAGTGCCTCTTCACCTCAGGAGGCTGAAGAAATTTGGCTTGGCCCCTAAGACCCTCAAAAACTTTTACAGATGCAACATTGAGAGCATCCTGTCAGGCTGTATCACCGCCTGGTACGGCAACTGCATGGCATGCACCCGCAGGGCTCTCCAGAAGGTGGTGTGGTCTGCCCAACGCATCACCGGTGGCACACTGCCTGCCCTCCCGGACACCTACAGTGGCTTGCGAAATTATTCACCCCTCTTGCCATTTTTCCTATTTTGTTGCCTTACAACCTGGAATTAAAATGGCTTTTTGGGGGGTTTGTATCATTTGATTTACACAACATGCCTACCACTTTGAAGATGCAAAATATTTGTTATTGTGAAACAAACAAGAAATAAGACAAAAAAACAGAAAACTTGAGAAAACTTTTGCAGCAATTACAGCTGCAAGTCTCTTGGGGTATGTCTCTATAAGATTGGCACATCTAGCCACTGGGATTGTTGCCCATTCAAGGCAAAACTGCTCCAGCTCCTTCAAGTTGGATGGGTTCTGCTGGTGTACAGCAATATTTAAGTCATACCACAGATTCTCAATTGGATTGAGGTCTGGGCTTTTACTAGGCCATTCTAAGACATTTACATGTTTCCCCTTAAATCAATCAATCAATCAATCAATTTTATTTTATATAGCCCTTCTTACATCAGCTAATATCTCGAAGTGCTGTACAGAAACCCAGCCTAAAACCCCAAACAGCTAATAATGCAGGTGTAGAAGCACGGTGGCTAGGAAAAACTCCCTAGAAAGGCAAAACCTAGGAAGAAACCTAGAGAGGAACCAGGCTATGAGGGGTGGCCAGTCCTCTTCTGGCTGTGCCGGGTGGAGATTATAACAGAACCATGCCAAGATGTTCAAAAATGTTCATAAGTGACAAGCATGGTCAAATAATAATCAGGAATAAATCTCAGTTGGCTTTTCATAGCCGATCATTAGAGTTTAAAACAGCAGGTCTGGGACAGGTAGGGGTTCCATAACCGCAGGCAGAACAGTTTAAACTGGAATAGCAGCAAGGCCAGGCGGACTGGGGACAGCAAGGAGTCACCACGGCCGGTAGTCCCGACGTATGGTCCTAGGGCTCAGGTCTCTCAGTTGGCTTTTCATAGCCGATCATTTAGAGTTGAAAACAGCAGGTCTGGGACAGGTAGGGGGTTTCGTAGCCGCAGGCAGAACAGTTGAAACTGGAATAGCAGCAAGGCCAGGCGGACTGGGGACAGCAAGGTGTCATCATGCCCGGTAGTCCTGACGTATGGTCCTAGGGCTCAGGTTCTCAGAGAGAAAGAGAGAACGAGAGAATTAGAGAGAGCATACTTAAATTCACACAGGACACTGGATAAGACAGGAGAAGTACTCCAGGTATAACCAACTAACCCCAGCCCCCGACACATAAACTACTGCAGCATAAATACTGGAGGCTGAGACAGGAGCGGTCCGGAGACACTGTGGCCCCATCCGAAGAAACCCCGGACAGGGCCAAACAGGAAGGATATAACCCCACCCACTCCGCCAAAGCACAGCCCCCGCACCACTAGAGGGATATCCCCAACCACCAACTTACAATCCTGAGACAAGGCCGAGTATAGCCCACAGAGGTCTCCACCACAGCACAAACCAAGGGGGGGGCGCCAACCCAGACAGGAAGATCACGTCAGTAACTCAACCCACTCAAGTGACGCACCCCTCCCAGGGACGGCATGAAAGAGCACCAGCAAGCCAGTGACTCAGCCCCTGCAACAGGGTTAGAGGCAGAGAACCCCAGTGGAGAGGGGAACCGGCCCGGCAGAGACAGCAAGGGCTGTTCGTTGCTCCAGCCTTTCCGTTCACCTTCACACTCCTGGGCCAGACTACACTCAATCATATGACCTACTGAAGAGATAAGTCTTCAGTAAAGACTTAAAGGTTGAGACCGAGTCTGCGTCTCTCACATGGGTAGGCAGACTGTTCCATAAAAATGGAGATCTATAGGAGAAAGCCCTGCCTCCCGCTGTTTGCTTAGAAATTCTAGGGACAATTAGGAGGCCTGCGTCTTGTGACCGTAGCGTACGTATTGGTATGTACGGCAGGACCAACTCGGAAAGATAGGTAGGAGCAAGCCCATGTAACGCTTTATAGGTTAACAGTAAAACCTTGAAATCAGCCCTTGCCTTAACAGGAAGCCAGTGTAGGGAAGCTAGCACTGGAGTAATATGATCAAATTTCTTGGTTCTAGTCAGGATTCTAGCAGCCGTATTTAGCACTAACTGAAGTTTATTTAGTGCTTTATCCGGGTAGCCGGAAAATAGAGCATTGCAGTAGTCTAATCTAGAAGTAACAAATGCATGGATTAATTTTTCTGCATCATTTTTGGACAGAAAATTTCTGATTTTTGCAATGTTACGTAGATGGAAAAAAGCTGTCCTTGAAACAGTCTTGATATGTTCGTCAAAAAGAGAGATCAGGGTCAAGAGTAACGCCTAGGTCCTTCACAGTTTTATTTGAGACGACTTTACAACCATCAAGATGAATTGTCAGATTTAACAGAAGATCTCTTTGTTTCTTGGGACCTAGAACAAGCATCTCTGTTTTGTCCGAGTTTAAAAGTAAAAAGTTTTCAGCCATCCACTTCCTTATGTCTGAAACACAGGCTTCTAGCGAAGGCAATTTTGGGGCTTCACCATGCTTCATTGAAATGTACAGCTGTGTGTCATCCGCATAGCAGTGAAAGTTAACATTATGTTTTCGAATAACATCCCCAAGAGGTAAAATATATAGTGAAAACAATAGTGGTCCTAAAACGGAACCTTGAGGAACACCGAAATGTACAGTTGATTTGTCGGAGGACAGACCATTCACAGAGACAAACTGATATCTTTCCGACAGGTAGGATCTAAACCAGGCCAGAACTTGTCCGAGTGTTGCTTTAGCAGTATGCTTAGGGTCATTGTCCTGCTGGAAGGTGAACCTCCATCCCAGTCTCAAATCTCTGGAAGACTGAAACAGGATTCCCTCAAGAATTTTCCTGTATTTAGCGCCATCCATCATTCCTTCAATTCTGCCTAGTTTCCAAGTCCCTGCCGATGAAAAACATCCCCACAGCATGATGCTGCCACCACCATGCTTCACTGTGGGAATGGTGTTCTCGGGGTGATGAGAAGTGTTGGGTTTGTGCCAGACATAGCGTTTTCCTTGATGGCCAAAAAGCTCAATTTTAGTCTCATCTGATCAGAGTACCATCTTCAATATGTTTGGGGAGTCTCCCACATGCCTTTTGGCGAACACCAAACGTGTTTGTATATTTTTTTCTTTAAGCAATGGCTTTTTTCTGGCCACTCTTCCATAAAGCCCAGCTCTGTGGAGTGTACGGCTTAAAGTGGTCCAATGGACAGATACGGCAATCTCTGCTGTGAAGCTTTGCAGCTCCTTCAGGGTTATCTTTGGTCTCTTTGTTGCCTCTGATTAATGCCCTCCTTGCCTGGTCCGTGAGTTTTGGTGGGCGGCCCTCTCTTGGCAGGTTTGTTGTGGTCCCATATTCTTTCAATTTTTTAATAATGGATTTAATGGTGCTCCGTGGGATGTTCAAGGTTTCTGATATTTTTTTATAACCCAACCCTGATCAGTACTTCTCCACAACTTTGTTCCTGACCTGTTTGGAGATGTCCTTGGTCTTCGTGGTGCCGCTTGCTTGGTGGTGCCCCTTGCTTAGTGGTGTTGCAGACTCTGGGGCCTTTCAGAACAGGTGTGTATATATACTGAGATCATGTGACAGATCATGTGACATTTAGATTGCACATAGGTGGACTTTATTTAACTAATTATGTGACTTCTGAAGTTAATTGGTTGCACCAGATCTTATTTAGGGGCTTCATAGCAAAGGGGGTGAATACATACAGTGGGGAGAACAAGTATTTGATACACTGCCGATTTTGCAGGTTTTCCTACTTACAAAGCATGTAGAGGTCTGTAATTTTTATCATAGGTACACTTCAACTGTGAGAGACGGAATCTAAAACAAAAATCCAGATAATCACATTGTATGATTTTTAAGTAATTAATTTGCATTTTATTGCATGACATAAGTATTTGATACATCAGAAAAGCAGAACTTAATATTTTGTACAGAAACCTTTGTTTGCAATTACAGAGATCATACGTTTCCTGTAGGTCTTGACCAGGTTTGCACACACTGCAGCACCTTCTCCAGATCCTTCAGGTTTCGGGGCTGTCGCTGGGCAATACGGACTTTCAGCTCCCTCCAAAGATGTTCTATTGGGTTCAGGTCTGGAGACTGGCTAGGCCACTCCAGGACCTTGAGATTCTTCTTACGGAGACACTCCTTAGTTTCCCTGGCTGTGTGTTTCGGGTCGTTGTCATGCTGGAAGACCCATCCATGACCCATCTTCAATGCTCTTACTGAGGGAAGGAGGTTGTTGGCCAAGATCTCGCGGTACATGACCCCATCCATCCTCCCCTCAATACGGTGCAGTCGTCCTGTCCCCTTTGCAGAAAAGCATCCCCAAAGAATGATGTTTCCACCTCCATGCTTCACGGTTGGGATGGTGTTATTGGGGTTGTACTCATCCTTCTTCTTCCTCCAAACACAGCGAGTGGAGTTTAGACCAAAAAGCTATATTTTTGTCTCATCAGACCACATGACCTTCTCCCATTCCTCCTCTGGATCATCCAGATGGTCATTGGCAAACTTCAGACAGGCCTGGACATGCGCTGGCTTGAGCAGGGGGACCTTGTGTGCGCTGTAGGATTTTAATCCATGACGGCGTAGTGTGTTACTAATGGTTTTCTTTGAGACTGTGGTCCCAGCTCTCTTCAGGTCATTGACCAGGTCCTGCCGTGTAGTTCTGGACTGATCCCTCACCTTCCTCATGATCATTGATGCCCCACAAGGTGAAATCTTGAATGGAGCCCCAGACCGAGGGTGATTGACCGTCATCTTGAACTTCTTTAATTTTTTTATAATTGCGCCAACAGTTGTTGCCTTCTCACCAAGCTGCTTGCCTATTGTCCTGTAGCCCATCCCAGCCTTGTGCAGGTCTACAATTTTATCCCTGATGTCCTTACACAGCTCTCTGGTCTTATCCCTGATGTCCTTACACAGCTCTCTGGTCTTGGCCATTGTGGAGAGGTTGGAGTCTGTTTGATTGAGTGTGTGGACAGGTGTCTTTTATACAGGTAACGAGTTCAAACAGGTGCAGTTAATACAGGTAATGAGTGGAGAACAGGAGGGCTTCTTAAAGAAAAACTAACAGGTCTGTGAGAGCCGGAATTCTTACTGGTTGGTAGGTGATCAAATGCTTATGTCATGCAATAAAATGCAAACTAATTACTTAAAAATCATACAATGAGATTTTACCGAAAAATTACAGACCTCTACATGCTTTGTAAGTAGGAAAACCTGCAAAATCGGCAGTGTATCAAATACTTTTTCTCCCCACTGTATGCACGCACCACTTTTCAGTTATTTATTTTGTAGAATTTTTTGAAACAAGTTATTTTTTTCATTTCACTCCACCAATTGGACTATTGTGTATGTCCATTACATGAAATCCCCCCAAAAATCTATTTAAATTACAGGTTGTAATGCAACAAAATAGGAAAAACGCCAAGGGGAATGAATACTTTTGCAAGGCACTGTACAGCACCTGATGTCACAGGAAGGCCAACAAGATCATCAAGGACATCAACCACCCGAGCCACAGCCTGTTTACCCCACTATCATCCAGAAGGCGAGGTCAGTACAGGTGCGTCAAAGCTGGGACCGAGAGACTGAAAAAGGCCATCAGTCTGTCCTGAACTTAGTCACTGTCACTAGCCGGCTACCACCCGGTTACTCAACCCTGCACCTTAGAGGCTGCTGCCCTATGTACATAGACATGGAATCACTGGTCACTTTAATAATGGAACACTGGTCACTTTAATAATGTTTAAATGCTGTTTTACTCTTTTCATATGTACATACTGTGTTCTACTGTATTCTAGTCAATGCCACTCCGATATTGCTCGTCCTAATATTAATATATTTCTTAATTCCATTCTTTTAATATTAGATTTGTGTGTATTGTTGTGAATTGTTAGATACTACTGCACTGTTGGAGCTAGGAACACAACCCCGAGGACCCCATACCAGTTAGTACAGCCTCATCTGGGAGGGGAAAGGAATGTGTTGAGGGCCAGGATCTGATCGGCAAGTTTTCTGTACACTTTTCTGGTACACATATTTTAAAAATAACTTTGGTAACACTTAACCTCAAGTATACAGATGTAGGATATTAATTTGATCACCCTGTTGCAGGAAAACTGTTCTGCAATGCAGGATATTTTTAACTTGTAGTGTATTTGAGGTTTGAAAAGGCTTGACATGATTTTCCCTTGCGATAAATGTATCAACCCCTGACAAAATGTCAATTTATTATAATCCACATATCACATTTTCTGTTACTGCAGGATTATTTTCTCCTGCTGTAGCAAACTGACTCAAATTAAGATCCTACATCTGTACATCTATGGGCCTGGAGATGGGAGTGGAGCTGGAGCTGGGCTTGGAGCTGGGCCTGGAGATGAGAGTGGAGCTGGATCTGGAGATTGGCCTGGAGATGGGAGTGGAGATGGAGATGGGAGTGGAGCTGGAGCTGGAGATTGGCCTGGAGATGGGAGTGGAGATGGGAGTGGAGCTGGAGATGGAGATTGGCCTGGAGATGGGAGTGGAGATGGAGATGGGAGTGGAGCTGGAGATGGGAGTGGAGCTGGAGCTGGAACAGGGCCTGTAGTTGGTGCTGGGCCTTTAACTGGAGGTTGGGCTGAGGCTGGAGCTGGAGGTTGGGCTGAGGCAGGAGGTTGGGCTGAGGCTGGAGCTGGAGGTTTGGCTGCACCAGGACCTGTGTCTAATTGCCCAGAGGTTGGTAATAATATATGCAGTATACAAAACATTAAGGACACCTGCTCTTTCCATGACATAGACTGACCAGGTGAATAAAATAAAATAATATACAATTGTATTTGCCACATACACTTGTTTAGCAGATGTTATTGAGGGTGTAGCGAAATGCTTGTGCTTCTAGCTCTGACAGTGCAGTAATATCTAACAAGTAATATCTAACAATTTCACAACATATACCCAATACACACAAATCTAAGTAAGGAATGGAATTTAAGAATATATACATGGACAAGCAATGACAGAGCGACATGGACTAAGATACAGTAGAATATTATAGAATACAGTATATACAAATGAGATGAGTAGTGAAAGATATGTGAACATTATTAAAGTGACTAGTGATTTCAATAGGCAGCAGCAGCCTCTAATGTGCTAGTGATGGCTATTTAACAGTCTGATGGCCTTGAGATAGAAGCTGTTTTTCATTCTCTCGGTCCCAACTTTGATGCACCTGTACTGACCTCGCCTTCTGGATGATAGCGGGGTGAACAGGCAATGGCTCGGGTAGTTGATGTCCTTGATGATCTTTTTGTCCTTCCTGTGACATCGGGTGCTGTAGGTGTCCTGGAGGGCGGGTAGTTTGCCCCCGGTAATGCGTTCGGCAGACCTTACCACCCTCTGGAGAGCCCTGTGGTTGTGAGCAGTGCAGTTGCCGTACCATGCGGTGATACAGCCCGACAGGATGCTCTCAATTGTGCATCTGTAAAAGTTTGTGAGGGTTTTAGGTGAAAGCTATGATCCCTCATTGATGTCAAATCAGTGTAGATGGGGAGGAGACAGGTTAAAGAAGGATTTCTAAGCCTTGAGACAATTGAGACATGGATTGTGTATGGGTGCCATTCAGAGGGTGAATGGGCAAGACAAATTATTTAAGTGCATTTGAATGGGGTATGGTAGTAGGTACCAGGCTCACTGGTTTGTGTCAAGAACTGCAACGCTGCTGGGTTTTTCACGCACAACAGTTCCCGTGTGTATCTTGAATGGTCCACCACTCATAGGACATCCAGCCAACTTGACATAACTGTGGGAAGCATTGGAGTAAACATGGGCCAGCATCCCTATGGAATGCTTTCGACACCTTGTAGAGTCCATGCCCTGAAGAATTGAGGCTGTTCTGCAACTCAATACTAGGAAGGTGTTCCTAATTTTTTGTAAACTCAGTGTAATTGTATGTTATGTAGTGTGAGAGAAAGATCACGCATTTACCTGATTTGTTTAATATTAATAGTTAACAATTAAATGCTTAACAATGGTAGAGACATTTCCTACCAATGCTGTGCTTTTCATAAGGATGGTTCCCTCTAGCTCCCTGCAGCTGGTCTGGGCGTGTAGTCAAGGACATGGGATAGAGATAAACTTAAGGAACAGATGGACCTGTATTGTTTCAATTTCTCGTTGCTTCTGAGTAACCTGGTCACACGGTCAAGACAAAGAGCCACAGAGTGACCACAGTTTTTCAGTTCATCCTGTCTTTTACTATCTTCCAAGGGCACAGCTGTGTAGAGATATGAGGTGAAACGGAACTAACGTTATCACTTGTTTGTGCGCTATGACCCGATACACATAGCCACAAGAAGAAAACAAGGTAGCTCCTGATCTGCCGGGGAGGGGTGGAACCAGCCATGACTAAGCATTTTTAGGTCCACTATATAAGACGTCAGCATTTCCTGTTCGTTGAGCTCTCACTCTATTCACTTTGGTGTGGGTATTGTGACCAGCTCCCTTATCGGTAAGTTATTTTAATAAAGTTAACATCCTGATTGGTGACCTTGTCTCTCCTCATTATTGATTAAAATATCCACCACAGTAGCTACAGTATGTGTCTAATGAATGATGCTTGGCTTAGATCTATACTAAATTCCAGATAAACAACAGCACTGCACCTGACTTTGCACAGCAAATGTGTACTGCATGATAAAAGAGTAAAAGATAAAACAGTAATTGTAGTCAATGACCAGAATCTTCGCTGGCATAGAAAGAGTCAATTCAGAATTAGAAATTGGGTAAATGTGTGGAAACTCATTTACCACACTACATAATGAATGAAGTGTTTCAGTACTGTGAATGTAGCCAACAACTCAACCTGTATTTTGTCTTTGATTATGAAGAACATACTTTATTACCTTACAATTTATCACTTTGTAATTGTGTCTGTGTATTTATTTTCTTCCAGTCATACAAAGACATCCTTGCAGTTGCAATTAACTCCATTATTACTTAGCCACAATTAATTGTTTTTTAATAAAAAATGTTATTCAACATTGTGTTGGGTGTAATTACATTAATAGATCTAGTGAACATTGGATAAGCAACACTGAACTGCACTGGTTGGGCGTGACGGAGAGAAGTTGTCACTACAAGCCTTACATCAAAGTTGCCTGAAGCTGAATGGAACTATGCCCTGACCAGTTATTCAAAATAAAATCCTTGTGTCTAATTTGCATAAGGTTGGTTAACTTGCCGGCATCGACCCAAAACAAACACGTTCTTCACATTTATAAACTACCTTTTAAAAGGTTTCATTGCAACCATGGTGTTCGTTTTTACTGAAGCATGTACAGTATATCAAATTACATGACAATGATCCACATCAGATAGGTCAGATGGTCCTATACCACTTTGCCCAACACGTTAAAAAATCCCAGAGGGTGTAAATAAAACCTTTAAATGTCGGTATGGCTTGTATTATTATGGTAAAGCTCTGAAACCCATAGCCAAATGGCTTCAGACTGAGTATTTCACACCGGAAATGGCTACCGACAGTGAACTCAAGTTAGGGTTCAGGGTTATATTTAATGTCAGACTGTTCTATACCATCTTGCCCAACACATTATACCCCAGAGGTTGTAAATGAAACCTTTAAAGGTTGGTATGACTTGTATTATTATGATAGGGTACTAAAAGCTATTAGCCGAATGGCTTAAACCATGCTTGAAACGGAGCAAGCCATTCGGCTATATGGTAAAATCATGTGGCACAATGGAACGAGCCACAATTGAAAGTTATGGTGCATTTTTACAATGCCCTGCTGGAATGGGTTATGTGTATATTAAATTCATTAAATGATTGTCATCGATACACTGGGTCACATGTATTTGGATAGTCCGGATTTTCCATCTGTAAATGCTCTACAGATAATCATACTATTAATATACTATGTGTTGATAAGCAACTGCTTGCTACGGTTAGAGTTAGGTTTAGAATAAGGGTTAGTAGATAATTAGTTGAAATGTTAATGATAGTCCATCTGTAGATGCTCTACAGACTATCAAAATATAGTGTTACACTGTAAACCTACTCATTTTGGCAAACAGAGAGACAAGTTATACTGTAGTAGGATGTAAATGGGATTGAGTAACATACAAAAGCATGCTCCTGGTCTCCCGGAGTGTTTTATTACTGTTTTTCTCAATCACTGGTGCAATTGTTTTACAAGTATGTGGTACATTTTCACAACTATTAGCACATAAATCAACAGATCATCAAATGGGACATGTTTCAAAACAAGTACATTTTCAAGTACATTTTCAATTGACTGAGTACAACAAACATATTCAAAGTCACTTGTTCACTGTACCAAAGAGAGAAGTCTTCAGTCTAGACTTTAAGTTATGGCGGCAGGTAGCTTAGTGGTTAAGAGCGTTGTGCCAGTAACCGAAAGGTCGCTGGTTCTAATCCCCGAGCCGACTAGGTGAAAAATCTGTCGATGTGCCCTTGAGCAAGGCACTTAACCCTAATTGCTCTGGATAAGAGATCCTGAACAATTGGTTGTGTCAATACTTAACTGATTTCCAGTTCTACATTTTACCTTGCTTCTCCCTGACCGTGGCTGCGTAGTAGAGGAGGGCATCGGTGAGGGTATCAACATGATAAGATGGTGTCATCTCTTTTGTGATCTTCCCCAATTTTCTAAGGTAGGACCACAACCTCTCCATCTGTTCTCTGTCAGCAAGCCCACTACTTACCAGTCACATACGTGGTACCATCAGTGACCTGAAATGTAAAGTACAATCAGAAACCATAATGAGCATTACAATGGGTGATGATGATTTCATTAAGGGACTAGGACAAATTACAACTAGCAAATAATTGGTGTTTAACAGAATAAATGATAAAGAATTTGTTTTATTCATTACCTGACAGTCAGCATCATGAGCATACGCATGAAAGGCTGGCACTGCAAATGTGGTGTCCACCATCAGATCGGGACGGTTTTTCTAAAAGCAAAATAATTTAGTGTAGGAGCAGTTCTTTTGTGCATTTTTGTGTAAAATATTACTTATGATTACAAAGCAGGTATGGAGCAAATTGTTTCAAGCCATTCATAAAACCGTATCAAGTGATTCATGAATCTCTTACTACAGGGTGGTGGTTAAATATGAAATACATTATCTCATGTATTATAATAGCTAACATAGATTGATCTATCAATTTTACCTGTAAATGAGGCTTCAGCTGGCAGGCAATGTCATAGTGAAGAAACGTTGTGATGTTTGGTCCCTGCATTGCTTTCAGGTCCTCCAGCAGGAACACAGTATTTGCAAGCCTGACAGTTCAACATCAGTCATCGTAGCCAATGTTATATATAACTAAAATACATCAGCTATACATCAGCTACACATCTGAAGCATCCATCCATCCACATGCATCGATCAACATACTTCTCTCCTCTCTTCAGGTTCAGGAACTTCAGCGGATGCTCGTGCCTGCACGCCATCCCAAACACACCAGTTATGTCCAGTTTCTGGGTTTTGGGTTTGGATCGCAGCGCATCCCCGGCTTGAAATCCCGGGCACCCCTGTGAAATGAAGTGAAAAAAGTCACATTCACTAAGCAGTCGTGTTTCAGTATGAAAAATGTATGCACTCAAGTCCAGTGGCGGCTCCTGAAAAAATTCTCAGGGGGGGCAATTTTTCTGATGATTTAGGTGACCTACACACATTTTAAAAAAGATATGTCCAGCAACAACATGAAGACAGGGGCAGCATATAAGTCAATACCAGAAGCATTTATTGACTGATCTCAAAAGTGTTGGCTTACCAGGGTTGGTGGAGCCCTCAGTTTCATCTTTGCCTCGCAAAGCTAACTCAAACACTCCGCAAAACTTCACACACTGGATTAGCCGGCTGAGGATGTGGCGGTTCTTGCTAATGTCGTAGTAAATATATTTGTTATAGTGAATATGGAATATGATATGTTGAGTAAAATGTTGTGCTAAGATCTATTTAGGTCAGGAGCTGGTTATAAGTTCTGTTCCTATCCAATAACAATGGACAAAAGGGTCCTATCTTGTCAGCCTTGTCAGCAGGTGGCCAAGGACAACACCCACGCCATAGGCCTCTCAGTTCTTCCAACTCATGAGTTCTTGCTCTGAGGACACACACACACACACACACAAACACACACACACATCATCACTGTTAAACACACACACACACACACACACACATCATCACTGTTAAACACACACACACACACACACACAAAAAAATCCCCTCTCTTAGGCTGAACATTTGAAGACAGAGAACCCGACTCAGAGCCAATGCAACAGTGACAGTAGCCTGGAGGGGACCTCGCCCAACTCATCAGGACCAATCAGAAGATCAGAACTACTAGATTCAACCTACTTCATTTATTGCATAAAATGTCAGCACACAATGTTTCGGGGCTCTCTTCAGATAATAATAATAATAATAATAATAATATGCCATTTAGCAGACGCTTTTATCCAAAGCGACTTACAGTCATGCGTGCATACATTTTTGTGTATGGGTGGTCCCGGGGATCGAACCCACTACCTTGGCGTTACAAGCGCCGTGCTCTACCAGCTGAGCTACAGAAAGTGGATACTCATGGATGCGCATCGCAATTGTAAAATGTCAACACAATTGGAGACACCACGTCATTTTTGGAGACATGTTATTGACAGTAAACTATTGTAGATGCGACTGCTAACTAAATAAAACATTTTAGCTGGCTAGCTAATCATCTTAGCTAAATGTGGGGCAAACAATTCAGTTATTTACCGTTAATTTGAGGGATTGGGGTGAAAGAAATCGAGTTACATAGTGATACTTTACGATATACTGTATTGACAATATCGCAATATTTTAGCGCTAGTTGGCTGTACCTGCACCAAAACACCATTATTGTTCCTTCATAGCTTGTTCTCAATCTTTTCACATTGGGAGCCAATTTGTTTTCAGCACTTTTATTTCCATGACTGATCAAAACTCGTTCTCATGGCTTTCTGATCCCTCTGCAACAGACATATGGTGCGCAATAAAATCACAGTATCGAATCGCAATACGTATAGAATCATGAGACTCGCAATGCTGATGCATATATCTTATCGTGAGGTTCCTGGCAATTCCCAGCCCAAGTTCATTTGCCACAACAAATCTCTTCGCTAGCAAACGCGATGTCTTCTCCAAAACGGCAATGTGTCTCCAGCAATGTTTACTTTTTTGACGTTCTATGGCATCTCCACTTTCCAAGCATATATGACCACATGTAATATTTTGGTAAGTGATGCAAATAGTGAACTATGTAGGGCCAGGATGTAAAATATATGTAGCTGCAGCAATTTCTCTTATCTGATATGGTAAGTAATGGGGCTTAATTTATAGCTCCCTAAGAGTTTGACGAACGGGTCCGTGCACGCGATTCCAGATATCTTTACCTCTGAATAAACTGCCTTTATTATACCATATCCACCCTGTCCAAAGTCTCTACTTGGTCTCAGTTCTCCAGTAAACTTGTGATTATCAACACTAACCTCATCGTTGTGGCGGCGGACAGCTAGCCTGTATCCCTCATCAAGTTGAGTGGCAATGTTATTTTTCCGTTTCAGTACCAATTTTTGGAAAATCCTCGGGTGTAGGACTTTCCGCCTTTAGTAGAAACCTGTTGAATTATTAAATTTGGTCTGGGAGGTCCTAATTGTTTCATTGCCAATTTATCTTCATTTGTTCGCCGACAAAAAGGAACTTCTTTCAAAGACACAATCCGCTCTTTTCTCAGTTACGTTCATGGTTACGTTACGTTACGTATGACGACAGCGCGTAAGTGCAAGCCCTCAGACACCCATAGAGATTGTATTGAAGGCTCTGAAATTTGAAAAAATAGATTTTACATTAGAGGCTATGAGAGACTTCTGGGCGATTTTCAACCTGACTGAAATCGCCCCAAAAGGGGGGAGCCATTTGAAGCACGACTTTAGCCTGATTCGACATTTAGTGGCAGTGTGGCACTGTGGCAGATCAGACGTATAGATTACAACACTGATAACTACTGTTGCCGTGATATAATTGATTAGAAAAAAAATCCCTTCCTTTTCCCGTTTGGCAGTGCGTCGCCCATATCGCCCTATTGAACAGGTCGCCCCTGCTCAAGTCGCTCTGGATAAGAGCGTCTGCTAAATGACTAAAATGTCAAACGTAATGTTTCATCCAATCTGTTCAACAAAAAAAAAAGAAACAAAAAAAAGAAAGATGGACAGAAAAGTCCAATGGTAGAGTCGCATCACCAAGGATAAATGGCTCTCCTGATTTCAATCAAACCTTTAAACTTCTCCAACATTAGCCCAGCTGTTGGTAATACACACAAACATACATCAAATCAAATTGTATTTGTCACATACACGTGTTTAGCAGATGTTATTGTGTGTGTAGCGAAATGCTTGTGCTTCTAGCTCCAACAGTGCAGTAATATCTAACAAGTAATATCTAACAATTTCAAAACATATACCCAATACACACAAATCTAGTAAGGAATACAACAGGTGTAGACCTTACAGTAAAATGTTTATTTACAAGCCCTTAACCAACAATGCAGTTTTAAGAAAGAATACCCCCAAAAATCACACTAAAAATACAATATAAAATTATACGAAATAAAAGTAACAAATAATTAAAGAGCAGCAGTAAAATAACAATAGCGAGGCTATATACAGTGGTACCGGTACCGAGTCAATGTGCGGGGGCACCGGTTAGTCGAGGTAATTGAGGTAATATGTACATGTAGGTAGAGTTATTAAAGTGACTATGCATGGTTAATAAACAGAGAGTATCAGCAGCGGGGGGGGCAATGCAAATAGTCTGGATAGCCATTTGATTAGATGTTCAGGAGTCTTATGGCTTGGGGGTAGAAGCTGTTTAGAAGCCTCTTGGACCTAGACTTGGCGCTCCGGTACTGCTTGCCGTGCGGTAGCTGAGAGAACAGTCTATGACTAGGGTGGCTGGAGTCCTTGACAGTGTTTAGGGCCTTCCTCTGACACCGCCTGGTATAGAGGTCCTGGATGGCAGGAAGCTTGGCCCCAGTGATGTACTGGGCCGTACGCACTACCCTCTGTAGTGCCTTGCGGTCAGAGGCCGAGCAGTTGTCATACCAGGCAGTGATGCAACCAGTCAGGATGCTCTCGATGGTGCAGCTGTAGAACCTTTTGAGGATCTGAGGACCCATGCCAAGTCTCCTTAGGGGGAATAGGTTTTGTCGTGCCCTCTTCATGACTGTCTTGGTGTCCTTGGACCATGATAGTTTGTTGGTGATGTGGACACCAAGGAACTTGAAGCGCTCAACCTGCTCCACTACAGCCCCGTCGATGAGAATGGGGGCATGCTCAGTCCTCTTCTTTTTCCTGTAGTCCACAATCATCTCCTTTGTCTTGATCATGTTGAGGGAGAGGTTGTTGTCCTGGCACCACACGGCCAGGTCTCTGACCTCCTCCCTATAGGCTGTCTCGTCGTTGTCGGTGATCAGGCCTACCACTGTTGTGTCGTTGGCAAACTTAATGATGGTGTTGGAGTCATGCCTGGCTATGCAGTCATGAGTGTACAGGGAGTACAGGAGGGGAGTGAGCACGCACCCCTGAAGGGCCTCCGTGTTGATGATCAGCGTGGCGGATGTGTTATTACCTACCCTTACCACCTGGGGGCGGCCTATCAGGAAGTCCAGGATCCAGTTGCAGAGGGAGGTGTTTAGGCCCAGGGTCCTTAGCATAGTGATGAGATTTGAGGGCACTATGGTGTTGAACGCTGAGCTGTAGTCAATGAATAGCATTCTCACATAGGTGTTCCTTTTGTCCAGGTGTGAGCAGTGTGGAGCGCAATAGAGATTTCATCATCTGTGGATCTGTTGGGGCGGTATGCAAATTGGAGTGGGTCTAGGGTTTCGGGGATAATGGTGTTGATGTGAGCCATGACCAGCCTTTCAAAGCACTTCATGGCTACAGACGTGAGTGCTACGGGTCAGTAGTCATTTAGGCAGGTTCCCTTAGTGTTCTTGGGCACAGGGACTATGGTGGTCTGCTTGAAACATGTTGGTATTACAGACTCAGACAGGGAGAGGTTGAAAATGTCAGTGAAGACACTTGCCAGTTGGTCAGCGCATGCTCGGAGTACACGTCCGGGTAATCCGTCTGGCCCTGCGGCCTTGTGAATGTTGACCTGTTTATAGGTCTTGCTCACATCGGCTACGGAGAGCGTGATCACACAGTCGTCCGAAACAGCTGATGCTCTCATGCATGTTTCAGTGTTACTTGCCTCGAAGTGAGCATAGAAGTAATTTAGCTCATCTGGTAGGCTCGCTTCCCTTGGCAGCTCGCAGCTGTGCTTCCCTTTGTAGTCTGTAATAGCTTGCAAGCCCTGCCACATCCGACGAGCGTCGGAGCCGGTGTACTACGATTTGATCTTAGTCCTGTATTGACGCTTTGTCTGTTTGATGGTTCGTCGTAGGGCATAGCAGGATTTCTTATAAGCTTCCGGGTTAGTGTCCCGCTCCTTGAAAGCGGCAGCTCTACCCTTTAGCTCAGTGCGGATGTTGCCTGTAATCCATGGTTTCTGGTTGGGGTATGTACGTACAGTCATTATGGGGACGACGTCATCGATGCACTTATTGATGAAGCCAGTGACTGATGTGGTGTACTCCTCAATGCCATCTGAAGAATCCCGGAACATATTCCAGTCTGTGCTAGCAAAACAGTCCCGTAGCTTAGCATCTGCTTCCTCTGACCACTTTTTATTGACTGAGTCACTGGTGCTTCCTGCTTTAGTTTTTGCTTGTAAGCAGGAATCAGGAGGATATAATTATGGTCAGATTTGCCAAATGGTGGGCGAGGGAGAGCTTTGTACGCGTCTCTGTCTGTGGAGTAAAGGTGGTCTAGAGTTTCTTTCCCTACCACAGTTAACATGCTGGTAGAAATTAGGTAAAACGGATTTAAGTTTCCCTGCATTAAAGTCCCGGGCCACTAGGAGCGCCGCCTCTGGATGAGCGTTTGCTTATGGCCGTATACAGTTCATTGAGTGCGGTCTTAGTGCCAGGATCAGTTTGTGGTGGTAAATAGACAGCTTGTCAGAAGACAGTTGTACTGGCCGTGACAGTCATGGTCATCTTGTCTCCTCCACTCCTATCGTAGGCTCACCGGGACACATTGGATGAACTGCCCTGACTCAGACATACAGACAGACACAAAGTTGTTGTAGGAGAGACTACAGTAGCTGCAGATTTGAAACTACACTATCAGGGGGATATTTCATTGCACAAGTTGTTAGAAAACTCCAAATCAATTTTGTGCTTGGCATGAATGATTTTGCCACATTTACCTTACTGCTGCAGGGAACTGTAACTTTTAGAGAAACTGAACTGTATGTACATGATCAACATTTTTGACTGGGAAGCATTTATTTTTTTGCCAGATGTTGACAGGTGTGTTGACATAACATAAAATACATTACCTTCCATAACTCCAACTGGTGGACAATGTTGGGAGTGCTGTGTGTTCTCACAGCACAGATGGCACAGAAATATTTATCTGAGCCACTATCTCCACAGCGCCATAGCTCAGCCTCCTCCAAAACTCTACACACACTGCAGATGGCGTTGGGTGGAGGACATTCCAACTCCACTGCAGGCATGTGGAGTAGCTCCCTCAACCCCTTCCATCCACTGCCTTCCTTTTTTTTTATGCTGGTGGAGGAGGTGCATCACTGCAGCTGGGCACAACTTCTGCTGCACAGGGAACCGGCTCTGTTCTCCCAGTCCTCTCTACAGAGTAGTGACAATTGTTACTGAGTGGACTATCCTGGTTAAATTAAGTTAAACAGAACTGAACAGAGCAACTTTCTCACCAATCCAGGTTGATGGCAGGGGTGTACGTGCTATCACGCCTCTCGTCAGGTCTCTGTAAACCAGCGTGGCTCTTTTTCTTCTAAAAGATGGCATCTGTAAAGAAAAACAAGACAATGACATCTAAGTTTGATTTATTATAAATTAAGATATAATATTAATTACATTTAAATGATCTGATACAGAGGACACATAATTATCTACTGTATCATAATGTATGACTAGTGGAGTTACTTTGCTTTGACTAAATTATTTTCTTATAGGGAACCTACCAGTTATGGGTAGGATGTTGTGCTTCGCATGGACATTAAGTAGTCTGAAATGCCTCTAGGTGATGACACATCTTTGGGCTTCAACAAGCATGGGACAGGAATATTTTGGGCATCTTGGCTAATGGATGATTATTGTTGGAATTGTTATAATGTACCAACTAATACTTGCCTGGTCCAGTGGTTCTCAACCTTTTTTGGTCATTGTAGGTCCAATCACATCTTTCTCTACCCATAGTGCCCCCAAAGTACCCCCTCATATGCATTTTAAATGTGGGCATATCATATGAAAGGAGTCTTTCTAAGTACCCACTTTAGATATTGGTTCCTGGTTATATGAATGGTGTAAGCATTGGCTAGAGAGAGTTTACATCCATGCGAGAAAGTGTACTATTCCATACTTCAGGAAAAATATGGATATTTAAGACAGAGACAGGACACGCAGCCTAGCACCGAAAACAGGAAATGACAGCATGCCATGGTTCCCAGGACATTTAAGCCGAAAAGACTGCTAATGCAAAATTGCAAATCCTTTTAAATGGATTATATTCTAATCGAATTGCACTCAAGACATGCTCTTCCCTACTATGGGTGATATTAGCGGGCTATCCCTGGGTAAAAACACTTTTTAAAATCCATTACATTAGCTTTTTAAATCACAGTTTAAAAAATAATACGATGATGTACCTTTGACGAAAGTCAATTTGAAGGCATTACATTCCAGGCCAGAGAGATCAAGATATCCCAACTGGCGGATGACACCTCACTTCTTTTGAAAAATGTGTCACAAACTAGATTAGCATTGGATATTGTGAAGCAGTTCTCCAAAATCCCAGGTTTGGTATTAAATCTTTCCAAATGTGAGATGTTTGTTCTGAAAGGAGCTGTCAATCCATCAGATTGTAACATCTCTGAAAAAGATACTGTAACATACCTCGGTGTAAAGATCACCAAGAATCTTAAGGCTGTGAATGATCTTAATTTGAATCCTGTAACTGAATCTATCAAAAATAAATTATCATCATGGTTAGGGCGGGATTTAAGTCTTCAAGGGAGGGTGCTTTCATCCAAAGTTGAGGGGCTATCTCGTGCATCCTATCTTTTTTCATCTATTGACATACCCAAATCCACTTGCTGTACCTTAGATAGGCTATTGTACAACTTCATATGTACAACTTTCATTCCCACAGGGGGTATGAAAAAAATAAAAATAATGTGAAGAAAAATCCCCTTTTTTATTTTTTAAAATCAGATTTGGAAAACTATTTTGCATCATTAAAATGTATACAAAACAAAATGTCAAAAAAGCGAACAAGAGTTATCATTAGCAGTCACTTCTTCTAAACCTGAAAAGGGACAACTTCTACATGTTATGCAGCGAAAATAGCCAAATATATCCAAATCTGACTTTAAATCAATAAGGAATTTGACGAATATCCACTTTGTCAGATCAGATTTGTTGAATGTGCGCCAATCTGGTCAATGAAACGTCTGCGTTTAATTGACTCCTTTACAGCATCTATTGCGATAGTACCCATGCGTTTACCAGTGAAATTGCCAGGGTTTGAGGTTCCAAGCACATTCTATTCATTCTATTTCTGTGGGCTGCGCCCCCCTCCTGAAGTTGGAGAATTTTGCCTTTTTCAAACACCTGAAACAGCCCTTTCCTGCAATTTAGAGCCATAATCATGTGTCTAATTTTATGTAAAAAATATTTATTTTTTTACCTGCATAGGTTATCTAAGCATTCAGTGCCTTCAGAAAGTATTTACGCCCCTTGACTTTTCCCACAGTTGTTGTGTTACAGCCTGAATTTAAAATGGATTACATTTAGATTTTGTGTCACTAGCCTACAACACCCCATAATTTCAAAGTGCAATTATGTTTAAAAATTAATTAAAAATTAAAAGCTGAAATGTTTTGAGTCAATAAGTATTCAACGTCTTTGTAATGCCAAGCCTTAATAAGTTCAGGAGTAAAAATGTGTTTAACAAGTCACATAATAAGTTGCATGGACTCACTTTGTGTGCAATAATAGTGTTTAACATGATTTTTGAATGACTACCTCATCTCTATACCCCACCACACATACAAATACAGTGGGGAAAAAAAGTATTTAGTCAGCCACCAATTGTGCAAGTTCTCCCACTTAAAAAGATGAGAGAGGCCTGTAATTTTCATCATAGGTACATGTCAACTATGACAGACAAAATGAGAAAAAAAATCCAGAAAATCACATTGTAGGATTCTTTATGAATTTATTTGCAAATTGTGGTGGAAAATAAGTATTTGGTCAATAACAAAAGTTTCTCAATACTTTGTTATATACCCTTTGTTGGCAATGACACAGGTCAAACGTTTTCTGTAAGTCTTCACAAGGTTTTCACACACTGTTGCTGGTATTTTGGCCCATTCCTCCATGCAGATCTCCTCTAGAGCAGTGATGTTTTGGGGCTGTCGCTGGGCAACACGGCCTTTCAACTCCCTCCAGAGATTTTCTATGGGGTTGAGATCTGGAGACTGGCTAGGCCACTCCAGGACCTTGAAATGCTTCTTACGAAGCCACTCCTTCGTTGCCCAGGCGGTGTGTTTGGGATCATTGTCATGCTGAAAGACCCAGCCACGTTTCATCTTCAATGCCCTTGCTGATGGAAGGAGGTTTTCACTCAAAATCTCAAGATACATGGCCCCATTCATTCTTTCCTTTACACGGATCAGTCGTCCTGGTCCCTTTGCAGAAAAACAGCCCCAAAGCATGATGTTTCCACCCCCATGCTTCACAGTAGGTATGGTGTTCTTTGGATGCA
Source organism: Coregonus clupeaformis (assembly GCF_020615455.1). Taxonomy (NCBI): domain Eukaryota; kingdom Metazoa; phylum Chordata; class Actinopteri; order Salmoniformes; family Salmonidae; genus Coregonus; species Coregonus clupeaformis. The sequence goes on along the minus strand of NC_059210.1, from coordinate 47,004,551 downwards.
ACTCAGCATTCTTTGTCCTCCAAACACGACGAGTTGAGTTTTTACCAAAAAGTTCTATTTTGGTTTCATCTGACCATATGACATTCTCCCAATCCTCTTCTGGATCATCCAAATGCACTCTAGCAAACTTCAGACGGGCCTGGACATGTACTGGCTTAAGCAGGGGGACACGTCTGGCACTGCAGGATTTGAGTCCCTGGCAGCGTAGTGTGTTACTGATGGTAGGCTTTGTTACTTTGGTCCCAGCTCTCTGCAGGTCATTCACTAGGTCCCCCTGTGTGGTTCTGGGATTTTTGCTCACCGTTCTTGTGATCATTTTGACCCCACGGGGTGAGATCTTGCATGGAGCCCCAGATCGAGGGAGATTATCAGTGGTCTTGTATGTCTTCCATTTCCTAATAATTGCTCCCACAGTTGATTTCTTCAAACCAAGCTGCTTACCTATTGCAGATTCAGTCTTCCCAGCCTGGTGCAGGTCTACAATTTTGTTTCTGGTGTCCTTTGACAGCTCTTTGGTCTTGGCCATAGTGGAGTTTGGAGTGTGACTGTTTGAGGTTGTGGACAGGTGTCTTTTATACTGATAACAAGTTCAAACAGGTGCCATTAATACAGGTAACGAGTGGAGGACAGAGGAGCCTCTTAAAGAAGAAGTTACAGGTCTGTGAGAGCCAGAAATCTTGCTTGTTTGTAGGTGACCAAATACTTATTTTCCACCATAATTTGCAAATAAATTCATTAAAAATCCTACAATGTGATTTTCTGGAGAAAAAAATTCTCAATTTGTCTGTCATAGTTGACGTGTACCTATGATGAAAATTACAGGCCTCTCTCATCTTTTTAAGTGGGAGAACTTGCACAATTGGTGGCTGACTAAATACTTTTTTCCCCCACTGTATATGTAAGGTCCCTCAATCGAGCAGTGAATTTCAAACACAGATTCAACCACAAAGACCAGAGAAGTTTTCCAATGCCTCTCAAAAAAAGGGCACCTATTGGTAGATGGGTAAAAAAAGCAGACATTTAATATCCCTTTGAGCATGGTGAAGTTATTAATTACACTTTGGATGGTGTACACCCAATCACCACAAAGATACAGGCATCCTTCCTAACTCCGTTGCCAGAGAGGAAGGAAACCGCTCAGGGATTTCATCATGAGGCCAATGGCGACTTACAGTTACAGAGTTTAATGACTGTGATAGGAGAAAACTTAGGATGGATCAACAACATTGTAGTCACTCCACAATACTAACCTAAATGACAGAGTGAAAATAAGGAATTTGAACAGGATAAAAATATTCCAAAACAGGCACTAAAGTAAAACTGCAAAAAATGTGGCAAATAAATGAACTTTATGTCCTGAATACAAAGTGTTATGTTTGGAGCAAATCCAACACAACATATCACTGAGTACCACTCTTTATATGTTCAAGCATGGTGGTGGCTGCATCATGTTATGTAGTTGGAGGAGGTGTAGGACCACCACCTCTCTCCCATTGTTCCATGGTGTTCAACACGCGCTCCATAGCGGTACCGAGAGTCTGGATCATGGTCGCCTGCTGTTGGACACATTCCTCCATTGATCCGGACGAAATGAATGTACCTGCTGACTCCATATTTAGGTGCATGTTTCTGTCAGGATGTCAGTGTGATGCGGTAGGACAAAGTCAGGCGCAGTACACAGAGCTAATCGAAAACGTACTTTACTCGTAGGTAACGTAAAATAACATAACCTCCACGCAGGAAGGAAACAAACCCGCTCACCAGACGGCAACCAAACATGAACAAACATGCACAACATACAGTGGGAGCCAGAGGGTCAAATAGGGAAGTGATCAATACTAATGGGAACCAGGTGTGAACAATCAAGACAAGACAAGTAGAACACAGAACCATAGATCGGTAGTAGCTAGTACTCCGGTGACGACGAACACCGAAGCCTGCCCGAAACAAGGAGGAGGAGCAGCCTCGGCTGAATCCGTGACAGTACCCCCCCCCCCCCTTGATGCGCGGCTCCAGCCGTGCGCCGACACCGGCCTCGGGGACGTCCAGGAGGACGCGGCGCAGGGCGAGTCGGATGACGACGGTGGAAATCCCTCAACATGGAGGGATTGAGGATGTCCCTCCTAGGGACCCAGCACCGTTCCTCCGGACCGTACCCCTCCCACTCCACGAGATACTGCAGGCCCCCCACCCGACGCCTCGAATCCAGGATGGAACGGACCGAGTACGCCGGTGCCCCCTCGATGTCCAGTGGGGGCGGAGGAACCTCCCGTACCTCAGACTCCTGGAGTGGACAAGCTACCACCGGCCTGAGGAGAGACACATGGAACGAGGGGTTAATACGGTAATTCAGAGGAAGCTGTAACCTATAACAAACCTTGTTCAATCTCCTCAGGACTTTAAATGGCCCCACAAACCACCGACCCAGCTTCCGGCAGGGTAGGCGAAGGGGCAGGTTACGGGTCGAGAGCCAGACCCGGTCCATACACCGGAGCCTCACTGCGGTGGCAGTCGGCACTCGCCTTTTGTCGCCTGGTGGCCCGCTGCAGGCGTACATGGGCAGCGTTCCAGGTCTCTTCCGAGCGCCGAAACCACTCATCCACCGCAGGAGCCTCGATCTGGCTCTGATGCCAAGGTGCCAGGACCGGCTGATAACCTAACACACACTGAAAGGGAGAAAGGTTAGTGGAAGAGTGGCGGAGTGAGTTTTGGGCCATTTCTGCCCAGGGGATAAAACCTGACCACTCCCCCGACTGGTCCTGGCAATAGGACCGCAGAAACCTACCCACATCCTGGTTAACTCTCCAACTGCCCATTACTCCCGGGGTGAAAACCTGAGGTCAGGCTGATTGAGACCCCCAGACGTTCCTTGAACGCCCTCCAGACCCTTGAGGTGAACTGGGGACCTCGATCCGATACAATATCCTCAGGCACCCCGTAGTGCCGGAAGACGTGTGTAAATAGGGCCTCAGCAGTTTGTAGGGCCGTAGGGAGACCTGGCATAGAAATGAGACGGCAGGACTTAGAAAACCGATCCACAACGACCAGGATCGTGGTGTTCCCTTGTGAGGGGGGAAGGTCTGTAACAAAATCAACCGAAAGATGGGACCACGGCCGTTGTGGAACGGGTAGGGGTTGTAATTTCCCTCTGGGCAGGTGTCTAGGTGCCTTACACTGGGCGCACACCGAGCAGGAGGAAACGTAAACCCTCACGTCCTTGGCTAAAGTGGGCCACCAGTACTTCCCACTAAGACAGTGCACTGTCCGACCGATGCCAGGATGACCAGAGGAGAGTGACGTGTGAGCCCAATAGATTAATTGATTGCGAACCTCGAGCGGCACGTACACACGACCCTCTGGACACTGGGGGGGAGTGGGCTCGGTACGTAACGCCCGCTCGATGTCCGCGTCAACCTCCCATACCACCGGTGCCACCAGACACGACGCCAGAAGTATGGGAGTGGGCTCAATGGACCTCTCCTCTGTGTCATACAGTCGGGACAGGGCGTCTGCCTTAGCATTCTGGGAACCTGGTAAGCGTAAACACAAAACGAGTAAAGAACATGGCCCACCTTGCCTGGCGAGGGTTCAATCTCCTCGCCGCCCGGATGTACTCCAGATTGCGATGGTCAGTCAAAATGAGAAAAGGGTGTTTAGCACCCTCAAGCCAATGCCTCCACACTTTCAGGGCCTTAACCACAGCTAACAGCTCCCGGTCCCCCACATCATAGTTGCGCTCCGCAAATACGGCCCTACAAACTGCTGAGGCCCTATTTACACACGTCATCAACAAAGGATTGGAAGACTGATGGAGCATCCATCAACCCGTATGGCATGACGAGGTACTCATAGTGCCCAGAGGTGGTACTGAATGCTGTCTTCCACTCATCTCCCTCCCGGATACGCACCAGGTTGTACGCGCTCCTGAGATCCAATTTTATGAAGAAACTGTTAAGAGAATTGATTAACTAACTATTTCAGTGTCTCTGTGCGTCTCCCAAAAGGTTGTAATGCTTTTGGATCAAGAAACGGACAGAGCTCCCAGTTGCAATAGTCAGAGATCTTTATTCATTGAGAATTCTGCCACAAAATGGTCGTACAATATTTTTATACGCACACGTCAGAGGAAAAATCCCACCCCTCTGTAGGCGGGCTGTATATTTCCACTATACATGGGTTTCGCTCATGTTTTCCTTTGCACTCCTAACCATCAGGTCACACACACACACACTCACACACACACACACTGTTCTTATCATAGGCTGCATTCCTTAGTTATCGCCTCCTCACAATATCCTGCAAGCCTTTCACTCCCCTTTCCCTGTGTGTTTTGGGAACCAGTCTATACTCTGTTGCTGGGATATAAACATATTTGATTAATTCTCTAAGCTCTAGTCTACTAATTATTCATACATTATTAGTTTAACTGAGGGTGTGACATTTTAGTCATATTTCTTTATCAGAAGCGCGCCCCGTGCAATGACTCTGTCATACTAGCAATGAGCGGTAGTGGATAACTGTACTTGATAGTAATCTGATTGAGACCCCGGTAGTCAATGCACGGGCGTAAACCTCCATCCTTCTTCTTCACAAAAAAGAAACTCAAGGAGACAGGTGAAGTGGATGGCCGAATGTATCCCTGCCCCAGAGATTCGGAGACATATGTCTCCATAGCCGCCGTCTCTTCCTGTGACGGGTATACATGTGACTCCTGGGAAGTGCAGCGCCTACCTGGAGATTTATCGCACAATCCCCCTGTCGATGGGGTGGTAATTGAGTCGCCTTCTTTTTACAGAAGGCGAGAGACAGATCGGCATATTCGGGGGAATGTGCATGGTGGAGACCTGGTTTGGACTTTCCACCGTAGTTGTCCCTATGGAAACACCTACACATCTCCCCGAGCACTGACTTGACCATCCCTCTGTTGCCATGAAATAGTGGGGTCATGAGAAGCCCCAACACCACTGGAAACGCAGGAGAGTCAATCAGATAGAGACTAATTTTCTCCTCATGACCCCCCTGCGTCTTTTTTTATTTATTTAGCAGACGCTCTTATCCAGAGCGACATACAGTTAGTGAGTGCATACAGTACATCCAGCCTGATCGACCTGAAACAGAAAACCCTGGCACCCAGGCAGCTGTACCATCGTACGCCCTCGGGAGCGAAAGCCGAATCCCACTGGACCCAGGTGACGAAGGGGTGGACAGCGGTGTGGGTGGTTGTGTAGTTGGAGGAGGTGTAGGACCACCACCTCTCTCCCATCGTTCCATAGTGTTCAACACGCGCTCCATAGCGGTACCGAGAGTCTGGATCATGGTCGCCTGCTGTTGGACACGTTCCTCCATTGATCCGGACGAAATTAATGTACCTGCTGACTCCATATTTAGGTGCGTGTTTCTGTCAGGATGTCAGTGTGATGCGGTAGGACGAAGTCAGGCGCAGGGTTAAATAGGGAAGTGATCAATACTAATGGGAACCAGGTGTGAACAATCAAGACAAGACAAGTAGAACACAGAAACATAGATCGGTAGCAGCTAGTACTCTTGTGACGACGAACGCCGAAGCCTGCCCGAACAAGGAGGAGCAGCCTCGGCTGAATCCGTGACAGGCAAGGACTAGGGAGCTTTTTTGGGGATAAAAATAAACTGAATAGAGCTAAGCACAGGCAGAATCCTAGAGGAAAACCTGGTTAAGTTAGCTTTCTAACAGATACTGGGAGACAAATTCACCTTTCAGCAGGACAATAACCTAAAACACAAGGCCAAATATACATTGGAGTTGCTTACCAAGATGACATTGAATGTTCCTGAGTGGCCTAGTTACAGTTTTGACTGAAATCAGCTTGAAGATCTATGGCAAGACTTGAAAATGGCTGTTTAGCAATGATCAACAACCAACTTGACAGAGCATGAATAATTTAAAAAAGAATAATGTGCAAATACTGTACAATCCAGGTGTGCAAAGCTGTTAGAGATGTACCCTGAAAGACTCACAGCTGTAATCGCTCACAAAGGTGATTCTAACATGTATTGACTCAGGGGTGTGAATACTGATGTCAATGAGATATTTCAGTATTTCATTTTAAAACAAAATCTAAAATGTCTAAAAACATGTTTTCACTTTGTCATTATTGGGTAGGTATTGTGTGTAGATGGTTGAGAAAAAAATCAATTTCATCCATTTTGAATTCCGGCAACAAAATGTGGAATAAGTCTTTGGTATTAATACTTTCTGAAGGCACTGTACATCTTTACCTGTTCAATTGTCATTTTAATTCATGATGCACATTGATTATTTAAAGGCTAAGTGCAGTCATAAATGTGATGTCCCTGTGTTTTATATGTATTTCCACACTATGAGGTTGGAATAATATAGTGAAATTATGAAAATTATGATAATGACCTTTTAGTATAAGAGCTGTTTGAAAAGATCGCCTGAAATTGAAGCCTGTTTTGGTGGGATGGAGTTTTGGTCTGCCTGGTGATATCACCAGGCGATATATTTGTTAATAGACCAATAAGAAAGAGAGTTCCAAACCTCTCTGCTAATAATAATAATAAATAATATGCCATTTAGCAGACGCTTTTATCCAAAGCATGCATGCATGCATAATTTTTTTTTTTTTTGTGTATGGGTGATCCCGGGGATTGAACCCACTACCTTAAAGTGGTTATCCCACTGGCTATAGGGTGAATGCACCAATTTGTGAGTCGCTCTGGATAAGAGCGTCTGCTAAATGACGTAAATGTGCCCTTGAGCAAGGCACTTAACCCTAATTGCTCCTGTAAGTCGCTCTGGATAAGAGCGTCTGCTAAATGACTAAAATGTAAATGTAAATGTACCTTGGCGTTACAAGCACCATGCTCTACCAGCTGAGCTACAGCTAATTTTCAGTTGTTCATTCCCCACTCAGACCACTACCAGACAGTCCTAGCAAAATTCTTGCTTGAGAAATTGCTCTTTGCTAAGAAGCTATTTTTGCTTATTTTTGATAATTTCAATTAAAAACAATCACTCTATGGTACTTAATTGTTACCCAGAGATGATTTGATATTGAGACAAAAACAGATGCATTGGACCTTTAAGAACTTTTATGACTTAGGAGAGTTAAGCACAACTGCCACACTGGTATATATACTAAGCAAAAATGTAAATGCACATGTAAAGTGTTGGTCCCATTTTTCATGAGCTGAAATAAAAGATCGCAGAAATTTCCCATACGCACAAATCTGTTTACATCCCTGTTAGTGAGCATTTCTCATTTGCCAAGATAATCCATCCACCTGAAAAGTGTGGCATATCAAAAAGCTGATTAAACAGCAAGATCATTACATAGGTGCACCTTGTGCTGGGGACAATACAAGATCACTCTAAAATGTGCAGGTTTGTCACACAACACAATGGCACAGATATCTCAAGTTTTGAGGCCGCGTGCAATTGGCATGCTGGCTGCAGGAATGTCCACCAGAGCTGTTGCCAGATAATTTAATGTTCATTTCTCTACCATAAGCTGCCTCCAACGTCATTTTAGAGAATTTGGCATTACATCCAACAGGCCTCACAACCGCAGAACACGTGTATGGCTAGGTGTGGGCGAGCGGTTTGCTGATTTCAACGTTGTGAACAGAGTGCCCCATGGTGGCGGTGGGGTTATGGTATTGGCAGGCTTAAGCTACGGACAACGAACACAATTGCATTTTATCTATGGCAATTTGAATGCACAGAGATACCGTGACGAGATCCTGAGGCCCATTATCGTGCCATTCATCCGCCGCCATCACCTCATGTTTCAGTATGATAATGCACGGCCCCATGTCGCAAGGATTTGTACACAATTACTGGAAGCTGAAAATGTTCCAGTTCTTCCATGGCCTGAATACTCACCAGACATGTCACCCATTGAGCATGTTTGGGATGCTCTGAATCAATGTGTACGACAGTGTGTTCCAGTTCCTGCCAATATCCAGCAACTTCACACAGCCATTGAAGAGGAGTGGGACAACATTCCACAATCAACAGCCTGATCAACTCTAAGCAAATAAGATGTGTCACCCTGCATGAGGCAAATTGTGGTCACACCAGATATTGACTGGTTTTCTGATCCACACCCCTACCTTTTTTTGAAAGGAATCTGTATTCCCAGTCATGTGAAATCCATAGATTAGGGCCTAATTCATTTATTTAAATTGACTGATTTCCTTACATGAACTGTAGCTCCATAAAATCTTTGAAATTGTTGCAGGTTGTGTTAATATTTTTGTTCAGTGTAGTATCATAACCCAAGAATTAAAACAATTTTAGTACAAATGTGCTGTTAACATCTATTGTTATTGTCTGAAATCTTTTTTTTTTTTACATGGTAAAATAACAACTCAAGCATATATTGGTAACTTTTTTTCTAATTTGGCACACAGAAACTGGAGGCCATGAGTAACTTGGTCAAAAAGAATCGCAGTGATTGGCCTATAGGGGGTGCTGTTATAAATCTAACTTAAACCCACATATCTGTCGCCTCGTTTGACCTAGAGACTTGAAGTGTTGTTTGCAGGTGTCTTTCCTCATGTTGAACACATTTGCCTCAAGAACCCATAAGGTCTGTCAGGATAGATTTAAATAAGATAGGTATGTCAGGATAGATCCAAATAATACCAATTTGGTATGTAGGCCAATGGTAAATCTCTTAACTTAGTTTGAGAAAATCTAATGGATTGATTAAGAGACGACTGAGTTATTGATGAATCAGGATATCAGATTTTACGTGACCATTTAAATCCTTTGTAACTTCACTCCACAACAGCTTATCAACTTGAACGTTTTTAGGGTCATCGAACACACTACCATGATGAACCATGTTAAGTATGGCATTGATACAGTGCATTCGGAAAGTATTCAGACCCCTTGACTTTTTTCCACATTTTGTTACGTTACAGCCTTACTCTAAAATGTATTTAATTATTTTCCCCCCTCATCAATCTACACACAATACCCGATAATGACAAAGGGAAAACAGGTTTTTAGGATTTTTTGCACATTTATTAAAAATAAAAAACAGAAATACCTTATTTACATACGTTTTCAGACCCTTTGCTATGAGACTCGAAATTGAGCTCAGGTGCTTCCTGTTTCCATTGATCATCCTTGACATGTTTGATTGGAGTCCACCTGTGGTAAATTCAATTTATTGGACATGATTTGGAAAGGCACACACCTGTCTATATAAGGTCCCACAATTGATAGTGCATGTCAGAGCAAAAACCAAGACATGAGTTCGAAGGAATTGTCCGTAGAGCTCAGAGACAGGATTGTGTCAAGGCACAGATCTGGGGAAGGGTACCAAACATTTCTGCAGCATTGAAGGTCCCCAAGAACACAGTGGCCTCCATCATTCTTAAATGGAAGAAGTTTGGATCCACCAAGACTCTTCCTAGAGCTGGCCGCCAAGCCAAACTGAGCAATCGGAGGAGAAGGGCCTTGGTCAGGGAGGTGACCAAGAACCCAATGGTCACTCTGACAGAGCTCTAGAGTTCCACTGTGGAGATGGGAGAACCTTCCAGAAGGACAACCATCTCTGCAGCACTCCACCAATCATGCCTTTATGGTAGATTGGCCAAACGGAAGCCACTCCTCAGTAAAAGGCACATGACAGCCCGCTTGGAGTTGCCAAAAGGCACCTAAAGGACTCTCAGACCATGAGAAACAAAATTCTCTGGTTTGATGAAACCAAGATTGAACTCTTTGGCCTTCATGCCAAGTGTCACGTCTGGGGGAAACCTGGCACCATCCCTACGGTGAAGCATGGTGGTGGCAGCATCATCCTGTGGGGATGTTTTTCAGCAGCAGGGACTGGGAGACTAGTCAGGATCGAGGGAAAGATGAACGGAGCAAAGTACAGAGAGATCCTTGATGAAAACCTGCTCCAGAGCACTCAGGACCTCAGACTGGGGGCGAAGGTTCACCTTCCAACAGGACAACGACCCTAAGCACACAGCCAAGACAACACAGGAGTGGCTTCAGGACAAGTCTCTGAATGTCCTTGAGTGGCCCAGCCAGAGCCCGGACTTGAACCCAATCGAACATCTCTGGAGAGACCTGAAAATAGCTGTGCAGTGACGCTCCCCATCCAACCTGACAGAGGTTGAGTGGATCTGCAGAGAAGAATGAGAGAAACTCCCCAAATACAGGTGTGCCAAGCTTGTAGCGTCATACCCAAGAAGACTCGAGCCTGTAATCGCTGCCAAAGGTGCTTCACCTAAGTACTGAGAAAGGGTCTGAATACTTATGTAAATGTGATATTTGCTTTTTTAATTTTGATTACATTTGCAAACATTTCTAGAAATCTGTTTTTGCTTTGTCATTATGGGGTATTGTGTGTAGACTGATGAGGAAAAAAAGCAATTTAATCCACTTTAGAATAAGGCTGTCACATAACAAAATGTGGAAGGAGTCTGAATACTTTCCGAATGCACAGTATCTTACAAAATGAGGACATTATTAACAATTGACGATTTTAATTATTACGCTAATGCTTAAAAGAATCATAAAAAAATCTTCTTCTCATGGACTAAAAGCAGGGCCTAAAATTAACACCTGCCACCCACCAAATGTGGGTAGATTTTGGCATTGGCGGGCAAGATGTCTATTTCACCCGCACGTTGGTGGGAGGTCAGGACTCCACAGTGCGAGTATTTTATTTGCATTTGTGAATAGAAATAGTAAAGTATGATCACATTTAGGGCAAAACAAAAGCTGCAGTGGCTGTTTTCAGTGGCCATTTTGTTTCAAAGCCGGTAAATTAATTGCACAAAGTCAAAGAACTATGAATCCTATAGCCTATCCCACCTCACGCAGCAACACTGTCTGTCTGGGGGCTGTGCACGTGAAGTGCTGAGTGAAATTTTCATTTTTAGAAGCGCTGCGCAAAGGCATAAAAGTTGGTCTAATTTACTTGAAACTAAAGTCTACTGAAGTGAGACTTCGTCCTTGCATTTCTTGGCTATTTACATTGTTTTGTTCACAAGCTAGGTTGTTTTTCAATGTATGAGTTTCAACTGCTAGGGAAGAGAAGACGAAGTGGCTACTTGTCAGACTATCTCAATCTCACAGGCACAAACATGCACAAACATGACCTGTGAGGGGAATGTGAATATTTTTGCCTTATCTGTGATATTTTGATAAAATTAAACAATATACCACATGGCTTCTTACTAGTAATACATGTATTGTTTTAGAAACATTACAAAGCATGCTCATCTGTTTTTGTGTGTTTTGTTAGTGTAATCTTAGTGGCAAAAAATATTCACTCCAAATTTGGACTTTGGACTCATCACAATAGTCCCTAAAGAAGTTGAGAAAATAACGTTGATGCATTCAAAGATGGCCACACTATACCAGTAGATTCATATTAGCACATATGATAATATGCTACAATATACAAAATAATACTTAAAAAATCGTATTCTCATTAACCGTAGGACCAAATTACACCAAATGTGGAATGTAGTTCCATGGTACATGTCTTAACTTAGTTTGAGAAAAGCTAAGGGATTGGTAAAAAATGATTGATTTACATGTCTGTTTAAACCACTGTTTAGTGGCCTATCAAATTGAAACTGGTAGGCTATATAAACTCAATACAAGTGATGACTTTAAAGAATGATTACCTGATGATTACCTGCTGCACAGTGGCGAACAGCTAACTTCCTGCAATTCTACACATTTTACCATGTGCAGTTTTATAGCTAATCTCATCCCACTGGGCAATAACTGGTTGAATCAAAATTGATTCCATGCAATTACAACAACAACAAATAAATGTGATGAAATTGAATCAATGCGTGAACCTGGCGCCGACGAAGATGGCGGCCTCACGACTAGCTCTTAGGAAACTTTGCAGTATTTTGTTTTTTTATGTATTATTTTTTACATTATTAGCTCAGAAAGTGTTTTGCATCATTACATACAGCCAGGAAAAACTATTGGATATCAGAGTAACTCACCAGCATTACGACCAGGAATACGACTTTCCCGAAGCAGATCCTTTGTTTGCTCTCCCCAGGGCAACTGAACTGATTCCAGCGGCTGACCCAAAACATCGCCGGCGGAGGAGAGGCACTCGGAGCGGCCTGCTGGTCCGACTTAGGAGGCGCGCACACCACCCACCGCTTCCAAGTATTCTACTCGCTAATGTTCAATCTTTAGTTAACAAAGTCGACGAACTACGGGCAAGGATTTCTTCCCAGAGAGACATCAAGGCCTGTAACATACTCTGTTTCACGGAAACATGGCTCTCTTGGGATATTCTGTCGGAATCGGTCCAGCCAGATGGGTTCTCAGTTCATCACGCAGACAGGAATAAATATCTCTCCGGGAAGTAGAAGGGCGGAGGTGTGTGTTTCATGATTAACGACTCGTGGTGTAATTGTAGTAACATAGAGGAACTCTAGTCCTTCTGTTCACCCGACCTAGAATATCTCACAATCAAATGCCGACCGTATTATCTCCCAAGATAATTTTCTTCGGTTATAGTCACGGCCCTCAAAGAACTTCACTGGACCTTATGCAAACTGGAAACCACATATCCTGAGGCTGCATTTATTGTAGCCGGGGATTTTAACAAAGCAAATTTGAGGACTAGGCTGCCGAAGTTCTATCAACATATCAACTGTTGTACTCACGCTGCTAAAATCCTCGACCATTGCTATTCAAACTTCCGGGATGGTTATAAGGCCCTCCCCCACCCTCCTTTCGGCAAATCTGACCACGACTCCATTTTGCTTCTCCCTTCCTATAGGCAGAAACTCAAACAGGAAGTACCCGTGCTAAGGACTATTCAACGCTGGTCTGACCAATCGGAATCCACGCTTCAAGATTGTTTTGATCACGCGGACTGGGATATGTTCTGGGTAGCTTCCGAAAATAATTTAGACATATACACTGAAACAGTGACTGAGTTTATCAGGAAGTGTATAGGTGATGTTGTGCCCACTGTACCTATTATAACCTACCCTAACCAGAAACCGTGGATAGACGGCAGCATTCGCACAAATCTGAAAGCGCGAACCACCGCATTCAACCATGGCAAGGTGACTGAGAATATGGCAGAATACAAACAGTGTAGCTACTCACTCCACAAGGCAATTAAACTGGCAAAACATCAGTATAGAGACAAAGTGGAGTCGCAATTCAACGGCTCAGACACGAGACGTATGTGGCAGGGTCTACAGACAACCATGGACTACAAGAAGAAAACCAGCCACGTCGCCGACGTCTCGCTTACAGACAAGCTAAACACCTTCTTCGCCCGCTTTGAGGATAACACAGTGCCACTGACGAGACCCACTACCAAGGACTGTGGCCTCTCCTTCTCCATGGCCGACGTGATTAAGACATTTAAGCATGTTAACCCCCGCAAGGCTGCCGGCCCAGACGGCATCCCTAGCAGCGTGCTCAGAGCATGCGCAGACCAGCTGGCTGGTGTGTTCGTTACATTTTTACATTTTAGTCATTTAGCAGACACTCTTATCCAGAGCAACTTACAGTTAGTGAGTGCATACATTTCTTCATACTGGCCCCCCATGGGAAATGAACCCACAACCCTGGCGTTGCAAGCGCCATGCTCTACCAACTGAGCTACACGGGGCCACATGGACATATTCAATCTCTCCCTTTCCCAGTCTGCTGTTCCCACATGCTTCAAGAGGGCCACCATTGTTCCTGTACCCAAGAAAGCAAAGGTAACTGAACTAAATGACTATCGCCCTGTAACACTCACCTCTGTCATCATGAAGTGCTTTGAGAGACTAGTCAAGGATCATATCACCTCTACCTTACCTGTCACCCTAGACCCACTTCAATTTGCTTACCGCCCCAATAGATCCACAGACGATGCAATTGCCATCACACTGCACACTGCCCTATCCCATCTGGACAAGAGGAATACCTATGTAAGAATGCTGTTCATTGACTGTAGCTCAGCATTCAACACCATAGTACCCTCCAAGATCATCATTAAGCTCGAGGCCCTGGGTCTGAACCACGCCCTGTGCAACTGGGTCCTGGACTTCCTGACGGGCCGCCCCCAGGTGGTGAAGGTTGGAAACAACATCTCCACTTCGCTGATCCTCAACACTGGGGCCCCACAAGGGTGCGTGCTCAGCCCCCTCCTGTACTCCCTGTTCACCCATGACTGCGTGGCCAAGCACACCTCCAACTCAATCATCAAGTTTGCAGACGACACAACAGTAGTAGGCTTGATTACCAACAATGACGAGACCACCTACAGGGAGGAGGTGAGGGCTCTGGGAGTGTGGTGCCAGGAAAATAACCTCTCACTCAACATCAACAAAACAAAGGAGATGATCGTGGACTTCAGGAAACAGCAGAGGGTGCACCCCCCTATCCACATCGACGGGACCGCAGCGGAGAAGGTGGAAAGTTTAAATTCCTTGGCGTACACATCAACGACAAACTGAAATGGTCCACCCACGCAGACAGTGTGGTGAAGAAGGCGCAACAGAGCCTCTTCAACCTCAGGAGGCTGAAGAAATGTGGCTTATCACCTAAAACCCTCACAAACTTTTACAGATGCACAATTGAGAGCATCCTGTCGGGCTGTATCACCGCCTGGTACGGCAACTGCACCGCCCACAACCGCAGGGCTCTCCAGAGGGTGGTGCGGTCTGCCGGGGGGAAAACTACCCGCCCTCCAAGACACATACAGCACCCGATGTCACAGGAAGGCCAAAAAGATCATCAAGGACATCAACCACCCGAGCCACTGCCTGTTCACCCCGCTATCATCTAGAAGGCGAGGTCAGTACAGGTGCATCAAAGCTGGGACCGAGAGAATGAAAAACAGCTTCTATCTCAAGGCCATCAGACTGTGAAATAGCCATCACTAGCACATTAGAGGCTGCTGCTGCCTATTGAAATCACTGGCCACTTTAAGAAATGGAACACTAGTCACTTTAATAATGTTTACATATCTTGCACTACTCATCTCATATGTATATACTGCATTCTATTCTATAATATTATTCTGTATCTTAGTCCATGCTGCTCTGTCATTGCTTGTCCATATATGCATATATTCTTAAATCCCATTCCTTACTTTTTTGTGTGTATTGGGTATATGTTGTGAAATTGTTAGATATTACTGCACTGTCGGAGCTAGAAGCACAAGCATTTTGCTACACCCGCTATAACATCTGCTAAACACGTGTATGTGACAAATAAAATTTTATTTTATTTTATTTGAATACTGATTGGATTAACAAAAAGTCATCAACGTAAGGGAATTTAGTCTTTTTTTCATCCAACTTTTAACCTAAATTCAAAGACATGGTGCCCTTTTTGTGTTGATTTGATGTTGAATTCACGTTAGTTGACAACTCATTTTGTCATGAGGCTGAGAGAAAATGTTGCTGTTACACATTTTAGTAAAAGGCATAAGCTGATGCACACTCCCCCCAACATTTTTTAGATGCTGACTAACGAAAAGTAAACTATAAAAAGAAAGAAAGAAAGTCGCACTCTAATTATGCTCCCAAACATTTAATTGGTATAGCAACCAATGTTTCGGCATGCAGTGCCTTCTTCAGGGTTATATGGTAAATGCTTGAACCAGGTTATGTAGACAAACATTATTTGTAATTGTATTTTTTATTTATTAGGGATCCCCATTAGCTGCCAAGGCAGCAGCTTTTCTTCCTGTGGTCCAAATACATTAAGGCACTTACATTACATATCAAACAAAAGATAAAACAGTACATCATATAACAATATTACACCACTACATATCTACAATACAAAATGTATAATACCACCATGCAACAATATTACAATGCACGTGTGTGTAGAGTGCGTGTGCTAGCGCTTGTATGCGTGTGTCTGTACCTGTGTGTGTGTCTCTTCACAGTCCCTGTTGTTCCATAACATGTATTTTTACCTGTTTTTAAATCTGATTCTACTGCTTGCATCAGTTACCTGATGTGGAATAGAGTTCCATGTAGCCATGGCTCTATGCAGTACTGTGCGCCTCCCTTAGTCTGATCTGGACTTGGGGATTGTGAAGATAACTCTGGTGGCATGCCTTGTTAGGAATGCATGGGTGTCTGAACTGTGTGCTAGTAGTTTAAACAAACAGCTCGGTATATTCAGCTTGTCAACACTTCTTACGAAAACAAGTAGTGATGAAGTCAATCTCTTTCCACTTGGAGCCATGAGAGATTGACATATCATTCATGTTAGCTGCCTGTGTACTTTTAAGGGCCAGCTGTGCTGCCCTGTTCTGAGCCAATTGTAATGTTCCTAAGTCCCTCTTTGTGGCACCTGACCACACCACTGAACAGTAGCCCAGGTGTGACAAAACTAGGGCCTGTAGGACCTGCCTTGTTGATAGTGTTGTTAAGAAGGCAGAGGAGCACTTTATTATGGACAGACTTCTCCCCATTTTAGCTACTGTTGTATCAATATGTTATGACCATGACAGTTTACAATCCAGGGTTACTCCAAGCTGTTTAATCACCTCAACTTGCTAAATTTCCACATGATTCATTACAAGATTTAGTTGAGGTTTAGGGTTTAGTGAATGATTTGTCCCAAATACAATGCTTTTAGTTTTTCAAATATTTAGGACTAACTTATTCCTTGCCACCCATTCTGAAACTAACTGCAGCTTTTTGTTAAGTGTTGCAGTCATTTCAGTCGCTGTAGTAACTGAAGTGTATAGTGTTGAGTCATCCACATACATAGACACACTGGCTTTACTCAAAGCCAGTGGCATGTCGTTAGTAAAGTTTGAAAAAAGTAGGGGCCTAAACAGCTGCCTTGGAGAATTCCTGATTCTACCTGGATTATGTTGGAGAGGATTCCATTAAAGAACACCCTCTGTGTTCTGTTAGACAGGTAACTCTTTATCCACAATATAGCAGGGGGTGTAAAGCCATAACACATACGTTTTTCCAACAGCAAACTATGATCGATAATGTCAAAAGCCGCACTGAAGTCTAACAAAACAGACCCCACAATATCATCAATTTCTGTCAGCCAATCATCCGTCATTTGTGTAAGTGCTGTGCTTGTTGAATGTCCTTCCCTATAAGCCTGCTGAAAGTCTGTTGTCAATTTGTTTACTGTAAAATAGCATTGGATCTGGTCAAAGACAATTTTTCCAAAAGTTTACTAAGGGCTGGTAACAGGCTGATTGGTCAGCTATTTGAGCCAGTAAAGGGGGCTTTACTATTCTTGGGTAGCGGAATGACTTTTGCTTCCCTCCCGGCCTGAGGGCACACACTTTCTAGTAGGTTTAGAAATGAAAATATGGCAAATAGGAGTGGCAATATCGTCCGCTATTATCCTCTGTAATTTTCCATCCAGGTTGTCAGACCCTGGTGGCTTGTCATTGTTGATAGACAATACTTTTTCACCTCTTCCACACTCACTTTACGGAATTCAAAATGACAATTCTTGTCTTTCATAATTTGGTCAGATATACTTGGATGTATAGTAGTGTCAGCGTTTGTTGCTGGCATGTCATGCCTAAGTTTGCTAATCTTGCCAATGAAAAATTATTAACGTAGTTGGCAATATCAGTGGGTTTTGTGATGAATGTGCCATCTGATTCAATGAATGATGGAGCCTTTTTTCCGAAAATGCCATTTAAGGTGCTCCAAAACTTTTTACTATAACTCTTTGTCATTTATCTTTGTTTCATAGCGTAGTTTCTTCTTCTTTCTATTCAGTTTAGTCACATTATTTCTCAATTTGCAATACTTTTGCCAATCGGTTGTGCAGCCAGACTTATTTGCCATTCCTTTAGCCTCATCCCTCTCAACCATACAATGTTTCAATTCCTCATCAATCCACAGGGATTTAACAGTTTTTACAGTCATTTTCTTAATGGGTGCATGCTTATTAGTAACTGGAATAAGCAATTTCATAAATGTGTCAAGTGCATTGTCTGGTTGCTCCTGATTACATACGACAGACCAGAAATATTCTTTACATCCTCAACATAGGAATCACTACAAAACGTATTGTATGACCTCTTATACACTATATTAGGCCCAGCCTTTGGAACTTTGGTTTTCCTAGATATGGCTACTATGTTGTTATCACTACATCCTATGGATTTGGATACTGCTTTGAAGCTAATTTCAGCAGCATTAATAAAGACGTGATCAATACATGTTGATGATTTCATTCCTGTGCTGTTTGTAACTAACCTGGTAGGTTGACTGATAGCCTGAACCAGGTTGCAGGCACTGGTTACAGTGTGAAGTTTTTTCTTGAGTGGGCAGCTTGATGAAAGCCAGTCAATATTTAAATCACCCAGAAAATATACCTCTCTGTTGATATCACATACATTATCAAGCATTTCACACATATTATCCAGATACTGACTGTTAGCACTTGGTGGTCTATAGCAGCTTCCCACAAGAATGGGCTTTAGGTGAGGCAGATGAACCTGTATTACTTCAACAGTATTTAACATGAGATCCTCTCTAAGCTTTACAGGAATGTGGTTCTGAATATAGACCGCAACACCACCCCGATTGGCATTTCTGTCATTTTCACCTGCCCCTTTAAGGGCGAAAGGTTACTTACCGTGGTAACGCGACTCCAGTCATGTTTGTGCTTGTGAGATTGAGTCTGACAGCCAAGATCCTTTCTGCTGAGATCCTTTTAATGTGTACATTTGGATAGCCATGCTTGCTTCGCTCTCATGTTGGTGCTAGTAAGTAGCCTAGGTATTGCTAGATATCAACAGCCAATCCAGTAGGGGCTGGAAACTATAGTGAGCTTCGATTGGTCAATCACGATGCGATGTCGCAGCGTATTTGAATAAAAAAGTTAAGTTTATTCAAAGATTATGGATATACTGACAAGATACTTGTAATGATGTCATGTCATAGTATTGTGTGGACCAGGGGAGAGTTAGTAGATACGTGGTTTGCTGCCACAGAGTCTACATTCCGTTATGTCAAAGGAGATTACTGATGTTGATCTTAGAAATGATTGATGGACAGGATATATGAATGGGAGTGCCCATGGAGGTTTACCAGATGTTCGTGGAGAGACTTGTAACAGAGTGTATATATAGAGAGAGTGGATCTTTGTTCTGGAGTTAGGAAGTTGGAAGAAGCAGGGATATGTCTGTTATAACTAACCATGGTACCATAGTAAATATCTTATATGAACTCACCATCAAAAGTGTCTAAGTATATCATTACATTCTTGATCACTTGATACCCTAGAAACTCATTATAACACAGTCCTTCTAAAAATGAACTCAGCACTTCACGTGCACACAGCCCCCAGCCAGACAGTGTTGCTGCGCCAGGTGGGATAGGCTAGTATTCGTAGTTCTTTGACTTTGTGCGATTAATTTACCAGCTATGAAACAAAACAGCAGAAACGTTGGAAACAGCTACTGCTGCATTTATTTTGGTATAAATGTGATCATACTAGACCATTTTGTATTCACAAATGAAAGTGAAATGCAGTGGGTGTATTCATGGATGCCAAAAAAAATTATCTTTCGTCAGAGGCTGAAAATATCTCAAGTATCTGGAGAAAGCATCCAAGCGAGCGAAACAGCACCCCTCTGTCTGTGTATGTTTAGGCCATCTATCTGATGATGTCTGGTCAAAAAGAGTATGACATTGTTGCCGCCCGTAGCATTGAATGCTGGCGTAACATTGAAAGCAATGGAAGCCAGCGAGCATGTGGACTCCCTTGATAGAAAAAGTAGAAAATAATAGTAAATCAGTGTTGAACTAAACTGAGCGAGCTCAACTGTGAATGGTCCTGGCACACCCCAAAAAAGTGTCAGGGGAAGCCTCACTTCAATCACATCGAGAGCTATACATCATAGAGCCCCACAGTGGAGGTGTCATAATACCCATAAAACCTAGCTGTCAAAAAGGGAAATGGTTCCAAACACTTAAAATAAGGGCTGTGTTCACTAGCGGTGCGTGGATAAAATCACTGGGGAAGTGCATGGGTAAAATAACTGGGGAACATGACCTACAGCATGGTCAAGCAAGTTAATGTTTCCAACACTATCGGACCACTAAACAACTATTGATTTAGAACCATAGTTACCGCAAGTCGCAAAGAAAACAGGAGCTGCCTCCACTATTCCAGCACCGTTTCAACTTCAACATTTCAACATCATCAAATCACCTCTGCTTAGTCTAATACAGTGACAACTAAAAGATACCAAAAACAATTTAGTCCAATCAACGTAAGCTAAATATGATGGGGCTGTCCATGGTTCTGATTTCTGTATGCTTTGTGTGTGTGTGTGTGTGTGTGTGTGTGTGTGTGTGTGTGTGTGTGTGTGTGCATGTGCGTTCATAACAAGTAGAAAAACATGTTGACTCACCCTACTTGTAGAGAAACGCCAATGCTGTCCTCCTCTCTTTCATGTTGACGAAACGGTCTATCACTCTGTCATGCAGTACACACTTGCATTTTTTGTTGTCCTAGGCTACCTGGCTAAAATGCTTGCTCGCGAGCCTAACTTCCATTCATGGGCAACGTTAGCTAGTTAACATTAGACTGCTACATCTAGCTACATATTGAACTTCCATCCTCTCAGGCCAGGCATACAACAATGTATGATGTAATGTTTGGATCAGAATCGCCGTTTTAATCATTGGCCAGTACGGAGAATTAAGTAAAACCATAAGTCCAAATCCCTGTCTCCATCTATGGATAATTTAGGAAAGGGACAATTTTAGCTAGCTAGCTAGCCACCGGAGGACAACAACACAATGAGATGCAACAATTCAAGTTTTTCTGTCAATGACATACAGTGGCTTGCGAAAGTATTCACCCCCCTTGGCATTTTTCCTATTTTATTGCCTTACAACCTGGAATCAAAATGGATTTTTGGGGGGGTTGTATAATTTGATTTACACAACACTTTGAAGATGCAAAATATTTTTTATTGTGAAACAAACCAGAAATAAGACAAAAAAACTGAAAACTTGAGCGTGCATAACTATTCACCCCCCCCAAAGTCAATACTTTGTAGAGCCACCTTTTGCAGCAATTACAGCTGCAAGTATCTTGGGGTATGTCTCTATAAGCTTGGCACATCTAGCCACTGGGTTTTTTGCCAATTCTTCAAGGCAAAAATGCTCCAGCTCCTTCAAGTTGGATGGGTTCCGCTGGTGTACAGCAATCTTTAAGTCATACCACAGATTCTCAATTGGATTGAGGTCTGGGCTTTGACTAGGCCATTCCAAGACATTTAAATGTTTCCCCTTAAACCACTCAAGTGTTGCTTTAGCAGTATGCTTAGGGTTATTGTCCTGCTGGAAGGTGAACCTCCATCCCAGTCTCAAATCTCTGGAAGACTGAAACAGGTTTCCCTCAAGAATTTCCCTGTATTTAGCGCCATCCATCATTCCTTCAATTCTGACCAGTTTCCCAGTCCCTGCTGATGAAAAACATCCCCACAGCATGATGCTGCCACCACCATGCTTTACTGTGGGGATGGTGTTCTCGGGGTGATGAGAAGTGTTGGGTTTGTGCCAGACATAGCGTTTTCCAAAATTGGCCAAAAAGCTAAATTTTAGTCTCTGACCAGAGTACCTTCTTCCATATGTTTGGGGAGTCTCCCACATGCCTTTTGGCAAACACCAAACGTGTTTGCTTATTTTTTTCTTTAAGCAATGGCTTTTTTCTGGGCACTCTTCCATAAAGCCCAGCTCTGTGGAGTGTACGGCTTAAAGTGGTCCTATGGACAGATACTCCAATCTCCGCTGTGGAGCTTTGCAGCTCCTTCATGGTTATCTTTGGTCTCTTTGTTGCCTCTCTGATTAATGCCCTCCTTGCCTGGTCCGTGAGTTTTGGTGGGCGGCCCTCTCTTGGCAGGTTTGTTGTGGTGCCATATTCTTTCCATTTTTTAATAATGGATTTAATGGTGCTCCGTGGGATGTTCAAAGTTTCTGACATTTTTATATAACCCAACCCTGATCTGTACTTCAATCAATTTTCAATTTTATTTTATATAGCCCTTCTTACATCAGCTAATATCTCGAAGTGCTGTACAGAAACCCAGCCTAAAACCCCAAACAGCTAGTAATGCAGGTGTAGAAGCACGGTGGCTAGGAAAAACTCCCTAGAAAGGCAAAACCTAGGAAGAAACCTAGAGAGGAACCAGGCTATGAGGGGTGGCCAGTCCTCTTCTGGCTGTGCCGGGTGGAGATTATAACAGAACCATGCCAAGATGTTCAAAAATGTTCATAAGTGACAAGCATGGTCAAATAATAATCAGGAATAAATCTCAGTTGGCTTTTCATAGCCGATCATTTAGAGTTGAAAACAGCAGGTCTGGGACAGGTAGGGGTTTCGTAGCCGCAGGCAGAACAGTTGAAACTGGAATAGCAGCAAGGCCAGGCGGACTGGGGACAGCAAGGTGTCATCATGCCCGGTAGTCCTGACGTATGGTCCTAGGGCTCAGGTTCTCAGAGAGAAAGAGAGAACGAGAGAATTAGAGAGAGCATACTGAAATTCACACAGGACACTGGATAAGACAGGAGAAGTACTCAAGGTATAACCAACTAACCCCAGCCCCCGACACATAAACTACTGCAGCATAAATACTGGAGGCTGAGACAGGAGCGGTCCGGAGACACTGTGGCCCCATCCGAAGAAACCCCGGACAGGGCCAAACAGGAAGGATATAACCCCACCCACTCCGCCAAAGCACAGCCCCCGCACCACTAGAGGGATATCCCCAACCACCAACTTACAATCCTGAGACAAGGCCGAGTATAGCCCACAGAGGTCTCCACCACAGCACAAACCAAGGGGGCGCCAACCCAGACAGGAAGATCACGTCAGTAACTCAACCCACTCAAGTGAGCCCCCCAGGGACGGCATGAAAGAGCACCAGCAAGCCAGTGACTCAGCCTCTGCAACAGGGTTAGAGGCAGAGAACCCCAGTGGAGAGGGGAACCGGCGAAGAGACAGCAAGGGCTTTTCGTTTGCTCCAGCCTTTCCTTACCTTCACACTCCTGGGCCAGACTAATAATGACCTTGACCATTCTCCACAACTTTGTCCCTGACCTGTTTGGAGAGCTCCTTGGTCTTCATGGTGCCGCTTGCTTGGTGGTGCCCCTTGCTTAGTGGTGTTGCAGACTCTGGGGCCTTTCAGAACAGGGGTATATATACTTAGATCATGTGACAGATCATGTGACACTTAGATTGGACACAGGTGGACTTTATTTAACTAATTATGTGACTTCTGAAGGTAATTGGTTGCACCAGTTCTTATTTAGGGGCTTCATAGCAAAGGGGGGGAATACATATGCACGCACCACTTTTCCATGATTTATTTTTTTGAATTTTTTGAAACAAGTTATTTTTTTCATTTCACTTCACCAATTGGGACTATTTTGTGTATGTCCATTACTTGAAATCCAAATAAAAATCAATTTAAATTATAGGTTGTAATGCAACAAAATAGGAAAAACGCCAAGGGGGATGAATACTTTTGCAAGGCACTGTATGCTCTCAATGGGATTTGATAGGAGTGACGCCAAAATCCAAGCTGGCTTCCCTTGACATTTTTTTTAGTGCGCCAGGACAATTCACAGTTGAGCTCTCTCAGTTTAACACAACGCTGATAGGCTAATTTTCTATACTTTTTTTAATCAAGGGAGGCCAAATGCTCGCTGGCTTCCCTTGCCTTCAATGCTATGGGCGGCAACAATGTCATACTTATTTGGACAAGACAGCATCAGATAGATGGCCTACATGTAGAGAGACAGAGGAGCGCTGTTTCACTCGCTCGGATGCTTTTCATGTGAGATACATTCAGCCTCTTGCGAATTGAAGGAAAATTATGAAATACAGAGAGACGAAATATAAATAATCGTATGTTTTATTTATTCCTTAATTAATTTTGTCCATTTTTGGGGGGAAGCCTGGCTTCCCTTGGCATCCATGAATACACACCACTGGCTGTGTTTCGTGTAGGCTTACCCTGGCATGACGTTTTGATAACCATGTAAATCTCTCTCGGACAAGGTGACGTCAATATATTCGGCTCTATTTATTCTCAGATTCGACAATTCTAATTAGCATAAAAATAGACATTGTGCAAGACTACAAATTCCTGCAAGCTCCTGCATGTCATCTCTAGCTGGCACCTTTGCTAACAGGTACATTTAAAGAAATGTAACCAACTCACTCATCACTAGGGCTGTGGCAGTCACGAAATGTCTGCCGGTGATTGTCAAGCAAATAACTGCCGGTCTCACAGTAATTGACCGTTAATTAACATAAACACATGTAGCATCTCCTGGCTTCCACACATAGCCTACAAGCCACTGATGCAGACCTTTGGAACATCTACATTTTAAAAAGTCTAATAAATCCATGTAATATAGCCTACACCTTCACAATGAATCCATTATTTATTTTAGTCTAAAGAAACATGATATGAAGAAAATGTAGTCTATTTCAGAAGAACAGAATAGCATACTCTGAGTTGTCCTTATGTTAGGCCCTGATCTGGCTATGCCAAATGGCTGTGGGCTACACTAGTTCATTTAGCAGACGAGATTTTCTTAGAATTCCGTGGCATTATTTTATATTATTTTATAGTATGAAGAATACAATTGAACAAAGCTGAATAAAATAGAAAGGATATTTTCTCCAAACGATTTGAGGGAGTGCGCACATGCGGCTATTCTACAGTGGGGAAAAAAAGTATTTAGTCAGCCACCAATTGTGCAAGTTCTCCCACTTAAAAAGATCAGAGAGGCCTGTAATTTTCATCATAGGTACACGTCAACTATGACAGACAAAATTTGAGAGAAAAAAATCCAGAAAATCACATTGTAGGATTTTTTATGAATTTATTTGCAAATTATGGTGGAAAATAAGTATTTGGTCAATAACAAAAGTTTCTCAATACTTTGTTATATACCCTTTGTTGGCAATGACACAGGTCAAACGTTTTCTGTAAGTCTTCACAAGGTTTTCACACACTGTTGCTGGTATTTTGGCCCATTCCTCCATGCAGATCTCCTCTAGAGCAGTGATGTTTTGGGGCTGTCGCTGGGCAACACGGACTTTCAACTCCCTCCAAAGATTTTCTATGGGGTTGAGATCTGGAGACTGGCTAGGCCACTCCAGGACCTTGAAATGCTTCTTACGAAGCCACTCCTTCGTTGCCCGGGCGGTGTGTTTGGGATCATTGTCATGCTGAAAGACCCAGCCACGTTTCATCTTCAATGCCCTTGCTGATGGAAGGAGGTTTTCACTCAAAATCTCACGATACATGGCCCCATTCATTCTTTCCTTTACACGGATCAGTCGTCCTGGTCCCTTTGCAGAAAAACAGCCCCAAAGCATGATGTTTCCACCCCCATGCTTCACAGTAGGTATGGTGTTCTTTGGATGCAACTCAGCATTCTTTGTCCTCCAAACACGACGAGTTTAGTTTTTACCAAAAAGTTATATTTTGGTTTCATCTGACCATATGACATTCTCCCAATCCTCTTCTGGATCATCCAAATGCACTCTAGCAAACTTCAGATGGGCCTGGACATGTACTGGCTTAAGCAGGGGGACACGTCTGGCACTGCAGGATTTGAGTCCCTGGCGGCGTAGTGTGTTACTGATGGTAGGCTTTGTTACTTTGGTCCCAGCTCTCTGCAGGTCATTCACTAGGTCCCCCGTGTGGTTCTGGGATTTTTGCTCACCGTTCTTGTGATCATTTTGACCCCACGGGGTGAGATCTTGCGTGGAGCCCCAGATCGAGGGAGATTATCAGTGGTCTTGTATGTCTTCCATTTCCTAATAATTGCTCCCACAGTTGATTTCTTCAAACCAAGCTGCTTACCTATTGCAGATTCAGTCTTCCCAGCCTGGTGCAGGTCTACAATTTTGTTTCTGGTGTCCTTTGACAGCTCTTTGGTCTTGGCCATAGTGGAGTTTGGAGTGTGACTGTTTGAGGTTGTGGACAGGTGTCTTTTATATTGATAACAAGTTCAAACAGGTGCCATTAATACAGGTAACGAGTGGAGGACAGAGTAGCCTCTTAAAGAAGAAGTTACAGGTTCTGTGAGAGCCAGAAATCTTGCTTGTTTGTAGGTGACCAAATACTTATTTTCCACCATAATTTGCAAATAAATTCATTAAAAATCCTACAATGTGATTTTCTGGATTTTTTCTCCTCAATTTGTCTGTCATAGTTGACGTGTACCTATGATGAAAATTACAGGCCTCTCTCATCTTTTTAAGTGGGAGAACTTGCACAATTGGTGGCTGACTAAATACTTTTTTCCCCATTGTATGTTGAGCGGTTAACAAAGAAATAGGTACTCCTATATGCTTAATTTAGAGTTATTAAATTAACTTTAATTGTTTTACAATTTTTGGGCTATATGTTTTGATTTTCAATACATTTTAAGGTTGCATGACTCTAATGATGATTTGAAAAAAGTTGCTTGAAAGGCATGTGCTCTGCTTTGTTTTTTTTACAGGCTGTACACACTTCATCAGTATCTCATTCACAATTTGACAAGCACTTGATAATGCCTTGAATTTCCCGGCGGCATCCGCTTTGTGTGGCCGCAATGCCCCCTAAAGAAATCCATGCCTTTTGCGGCCAGTGGCCGTTGTGACCTTGGGCTAAATATAATAATTATAATTCCCTTTTCCATGAGTGCTGCATTCTCCGAAGCACCTCTCACTCACATGGCTCTCCATCACGTGATCGGGTCTTTCTCACAGGCTACAAGTGAAGACAGACACATCAGGGACGCAATTGCGCGCGTCCTTATCCAATTCCGAGGTGCATATTGAAGATATTGGAAGAACTGTCCACATTTACTTTTCGTCGGCCAACAAGATGAGTAGGCCTAACGAACAGCAAAAGCACTAGCCTGTGTCAATCTACTATCCCCCATAGTACAAAAGTTGACCTATTCTATTCTCTGCAATAAATAAATATCGCAAACATTGTCTGGGACAGTTGTGGGATGCGATAGATCCCAAATTAATACAACCACTTTTTTACGCAATGAGGCTGACGCAACAGATCAGAACGTTTAGCTTAAAATTTTGATAAACTATTAGGCTATTTCTTCACATTATAAGCACAGCAATGCGCACACGGCAGTAGGCTATAAGCGCGAGTGTTCCATTAGCGGAAAACATCATTATCAAATGTGACCGCAAATGCGATTATGCATGTAATGCTTTTATTATGAAGGTGCATTTTTATGGTGAAAATTATCTTCCCCAAACTTGAAACTCGCGCGCTGCTTATGTATTCCAGTTAGGCTCTACACCTAATTTTAGGAAAGTTGAGAAATAAATATAGTAGGCCTAGCCTATAGAAAACTGATGGGATCATCTTCTTTTTAAGAGGCCATCACTCTGTTTTCTCATGCAATTGCATGGCCTATAGAAATGTTGCGCAACATGAGCTCATGGGCTATCATGAAGTGTTTGATTAGATTTCCGATTACGTTTGCATTGATATCAGAGTGATTAGAGGGACAATATAGTGCTGAGTACTAGGCAGTTATCATGTTTTGTAGGCTACTAATGACCATCAGCAGCATCAGAGCTTGGAGAAGCCTAATTACCGTGACTAAACGGTCACGTGGAATTTGACTGCCTTCATGACTCGTGACCGCCGGTGTGGCAGTAATGTGGTCACTGTAACAGCCCTACTCATCACACATTTAGCTAACATTAGATAGTTAATCCAGAGATTCTTACCTTTGCCTCAATTCGGCAGTCTCGTCCAGATCATCATGGCATTTGTTTTTCTTTATGATATCATGAACAGCTAATTAGCATTTCATTTGTTGGGGGTAAATACAGACGAATATAATAATTTATTTATCTTTGTTTTATTATCTTCTTGTGGTTCAGACATAATGCATAATGAACATCATCAACATGGGAAACATGATATGCAGTTTAATCTAATAAACTGTGGGCAAAATATGTCCATTGGGTTGAAATGTTTATAGAAACATTTTCTAGGTAGGAGCTCCAGCTGTTACACATTTTGCCATGGGGCAGAGAGAAAAATGTGCAGTTTTACAGCTAATCTCATGCTATTCTATACATTTTGCCACAAAACTAAGAGAAAATGTTGCATTTTTAAAGCAAATTTCCTGCTATTCTACACATTTTGCCATAAGGGTGAGAGAAAATGTTGCAGTTTTAAAGCTAATTTCCTGTAATTCTAAACATTTTTGACATGGCTTCTGACGTGTTCATATGCTATCTGAGGCTGAGGGAGTGTTTGGTATGCCAGTGCTGCTGCATTCAAATATAACCAACCTACAGCACTAGACTACATTTCACTTGCGTCATCCTTGTGGTATTGAGCGATAAACATGATAATGTTTTCACTGATTGCACATAAACTTTGAAACACTTTGAAAGGCTGTGACCAATGATGGTTTAGACTTGACAAGAGTGATCTGCTTGAACATGCCCAGGAAGTTGGTGAAGAGCAACCACAGAAACTTGCAGTGGATTGCAGCAAACATTGGGCATGTTCGAGTGGATCAATTTTGTCAAGTCGAGACCATCCATGGTCACCGCTTTTCAAAGTGTGTTGCATTATGGCGATAAAAAATGTCCGACTTGCGCCTACATGTTCACTGCATGAACTTTACAAAAGTAATTTGATCAAAGGTCATGAAGTTTTTGCTGCTGTCGACTGCAAGTTTCTGCAGTTGCTCTTCACTAACTTCATCCTGCAGCCATAACCTGCATTGTGGGAGGCTCTATTGTCAACTAATCATTAGGGTGTTTTTGTTTGACCCATGTGAACGTGACCAAGGATATGACTGAAACAGGAAACAACTTTGCCGCAATTCATTTATAAAGTGGATATGTACAGTGCATTCGGAAAGTATTCAGACCCCTTCACTTTTTCCACATTTTGTTACAGCCTTATTCTAAAATTTATTAAATTATTTTTTCCCCCCTCATCAATCTACACACAATACCCATAACGAAATAGCAAAAACCGGTTTTTAGAAAATTTTGCAAATGTATTACAAATAAAACACTGAAATATCACATTTACATAAGTACTCAGAGCCTTTACTCAGTACTTTGTAGAAGCACCTTTGGCAGCGATTAGAGCCTTGAGTCTTCTTGGATATGACGCTACAGGTTTGGCACACCTGTATTTGGGGAGTTTCTCCAATTCTTCTCTGCAGATCCTCTCAAGCTCTGTCAGGTTGGATGGGGAGTGTCGCTGCACAGCTATTTTCAGGTCTCTCCAGAGATGTTTGATCGGGTTCAAGTCCGGGCTCTGGCTGGGCCACTCAAGAGACTTGTCCCGATGCCACTCCTGCGTTGTCTTGGCTGTGTGTTTAGGGTCGTTGTCCTGTTGGAAGGTGAATCTTCACCCCAGTCTGAGGTCCTGAGTGCTCTGGAGCAGGTTTTCATCAAGGATCTCTCAGTACTTTGCTCCGTTCATCTTTCCCTCGATCCTGACTAGTCTCCCAGTCCCTGCCGCTGAAAAACATCCCCACAGCATGATGCTGCCACCGCTCTACCATAAAGGCATGATTGGTCGAGTGCTGCAGAGATGGTTGTCCTTCTGTAAGGGTCTCCCATCTCCACAGAGGAACTCTGAAGCTCTGTCAGAGTGACCATCAGGTTCTTGGTCACCTCCCTGACCAAGGCCCTTCTCCCCCGATTGCTCAGTTTGGCTGGGAAGCCAGCTCTAGGAAGATTATTGTTGGTTCCAAACTTCTTCCATTTAAAAATGATGGAGGCCACTGTGTTCTTGGGGACCTTCAATGCTGCAGACATTTTTTGGTACCCTTCCCCAGATCTGTGCCTTGACAGAATCCTATGGACAATTCCTTCGACCTCATGGCTTGGTTTTTGCTCTGACATGTACTGTCAACTGTGGGACCTTATATAGACAGGTGTGTGCCTTTCCAAATCATGTCCAATCAATTGAATTTAGCACAGGTGGACTCCAATCAAGTTGTAGAAACATCAAGCATAATCAATGGGAACAGGATGCTTGTATGAAAAAAAATGTATGCACTCACTAACTGTGAGTCGCTCTGGATAAGAGCGTCTGCTAAATGACTAAAATGTAAATGTAAAATGATGCAACTGAGCTCAATTTCGAGTCTCATAGCAAAGGGTCTGAATACTTATGTAAAATGTGATATTTACATTTTTTATTATTAATCAATTTGGAAAAATGTCTAAAAATCTGTTTTTACGTTGTCATTATGGGTTATTTTGTGTAGATTGATGGGGGGGGGGGGGCAATTTAATCCATTGTTGAATAAGGCTGTAACGTAACAAAATGTTAAAAAGGGGAAGGGGTCTGAATACTTTCCGAATGCACTGTACAAATGAATGTGTTATTTGAGTCTCTCTCTCTCTCTCGCTCACCAATTGATTGTACAATGTACACACATATTTTAATAATAATAATATGCCATTTAGCAGACGCTTTTATCCAAAGCGACTTACAGTCATGTGTGCATACATTTTTACGTATGGGTGGTCCCGGGGATCGAACCCACTACCCTGGCATTACAAGCGCCATGCTCTACCAATTGAGCTACAGAGGACCACATTTTCAGTTTGAGTGTGTGATATGGGGGTTGGAGACATGTTTATTTCATTATAAAGAACAACTTTTATAAACAATGGCAACACTGCCATGTTGCACTGATCCTTGCTGTTGGAAAACCACATCAGTGTTTGACTTTCGGCTTTTCTCAGATCACTTCCCAGACTTCACTCCTTGACTTTTGTCTACAGTCGGTTGCTTTCGCCTTACCACTCAAACGAGCCCATTACGTATTATATTGACAAGATGGTCAAGTGACCACTCCAAGAATGTAAATACATGTCCTCAAATGTGGAAGGCATGCGAGAGGAGGCGAGATCAGGTGGGACCATTCTAGCCAATGAGAGGGCAGATACACTCGTGACCAACAGGCACAGCTCTGATATAAATTAGTTTTTTTCAAGGTTGCCGAAATACCAGGTATGTCCACGTTTATCAGTGCATTTGAAACAACCTAACCATTATGAAACTATGATTGAATCAAATCATTCTCACATAGCAATTCAGTTTATTTATTTTTATTCAACTATCTCTTATTGACCTCCATACAAAAATTCCTCACTTCCTGGTTTTATTTTCATGGACACATTTTGGGCAGAGTAAACACTATTTTTGCCTCTTCCTCTTTGACTGCATTCAAAACTTAGTGTCCAGACCTGTGATCACATGATTTCTGTAAAGTTCACGCAGTCCACATATAGACAAAAATCGGATAATTTGTAACCGCGTAATGGAACACATTTTTGCAACACATTTTGAATGGCTTGACAAAAGTCTTCCGCTCGAACGCGCCCAAAGCTTCAGGACAGGACAGACCGAACTAGGCAGAAGGAGAGAGAGAGACATACATTTGCTACTGTTGAGAGAAAGTGCAGATTTCGTTCGATGGACAAACTTGAAAGGCATACGATATATTTGAAGTATTGAGCTAGTTAGCATCAGATTTAACGTTATTACGTTGACACTTCTCAAAGGAATACAAAAATGTCGTCGCCAAGTCCAGGCAAGAGGCGAATGGATACCGACGTGGTGAAACTGTATCCTTTTCTGAACATAAACAACAGACAGGCGAAAAATCTTTGTCGTATTTTAGTTAACGTTAGCTAGTGACAGGTCTTTAGCTACAGCTATTGTAATGACATTGATTGTTTATTGTTGAAAGACAACTGACATAAGACAACTGACATGTTGTGTAAACGAACAATAACTGCTGATGGTTGTTAGATTTTTTGACAAAAGCAGATATATATTTTTTGGGGATCAGGCATCACACGATTCGTTTCAGTTAAGTAAGGTTAACGTTAAGCTGTTGCCAGATATAGGCTGAATATTTTACCCAACTGTAATATTTGCTAGATTTGTGTGAGAATTTTATTTTTTTTGCATGTTTGCTCAGATCAAAAAACTACAGGTGCCAGTAGGCCTATTGGATGACATTTGGGCAGTTATCAAGCAATGTTATTTTGGCTTTCTTAATAGTGATGCTCTCATGAAAACAGCCCTTGATTGTTTTCTACAATCCCAGATTTATTTTATGCAAAATGAACAGCTTGATCCTTCAAACGACGATGACTAGAAAAGCTAAACAATGACACTGGCCTTGTTGAGCACCATTTTCTGCGAGCTGTGATCCGTCATCCGTCCAACTACCTACTGGCCTTTCTTTACAATCTAAGCATATTTCCTTGGCTTTAGGTCCGGGTATTTAGCTAAGATATCTCTATTTTGTAAAGTCATTTTGGTTGACAGTCCCGTTATTGTAAAGTTAGCTGATCGGTATTGACATTGCACGCTTAGCTATGTCTTGTTTACATGTCCCCTGTCAAGTTTGCCAGTTAGCTACAGACAGGCCTACTTCTGTTTTCCACCCGTGAGTCATTGGGAAATTATATTATATAATGGGAAAATGTTTGTGGTAAAAAAAAGTATCCCATCCTAAAGTAGTAAATATTGTAGTTCCTAGCTAGTTATTAGTCCTATTTTTGCGTTTGTGTTTTCCTCCCTAACAAAACTATGCTGTAGTGGTAATTGATTTCCTAATATAATCAAAGCTCTCATTGACACTAGTTCTTAAAAACATGTATTGTAACCTTTTACACCGAGGTATCAGAATGTAGATGGACATTATATTTTATCTCACGTCTAGTTATTTAAGTTTGCCTGAAAGGTTCAGACGGCGTGAATTGAATTGTTTTGTTTTTGTGCTCCTGCAGCGTGAGCTAGCTCCCCGATTGGTCAACCTGTTACCATCCGGAAACTGGTAGGGGGCGGAATTAGATAAGCAGCTGATCGAGTGACAACAAACCCTGCTTGCACAGGATGGGGGGCTGGGAATAGACCGAATGTACTAGTTAGTAGCTAGGTCTATTGGGCCTTAAGCTGCGGCCCACCTGCCATATGAAATCAATCCATTGGAGATGATTGATTGTGCATGTCAAGTGTTTATCTGTCTTTGTATAGAATCTGCAGAATGTCCCTATCTAATTGTAAAATATGTTTTAATATGGCGTAAAATGAATACTGTTGAATATTTGATTAATATTTGACACTATAGGCCATTTTTGAAGAAACCATTAGATTTTGTTGTTGCAGACTGTAATTGTCTTGTGGATAATAGGACTGTAGGGTTTAAAAATATATAGTATTCTAATCTCTCATAACGGTGTGTGTGTGTGTGTGTTAGTTTTCTGATTCATACTCACTCTATAGGTTAGAATTGGGGCATTTCCATGTAAAAGGATTCATGAGCACAAACATGTGAAGTTCATAGAAGCATGTCAAATCAAAGCTAAGAGTCTATATTTTCCATCCCAAACATTAGGAATAAGCAAAGGCTTTGATTTCTGGTCAAACAGATGGAAAAGGGGTCTAAGAAAACATATATCAGAAAAAGTCTTAGAAGGTATTAAGAATACATCAAAACACAATAATGTTGAAGTAAAACATGTATATTTAGTTTAGTAAAAGTGATTTGCCTTCTGTAAGTTTAAGAAATATTGCCTAGTGTCTTGTCATTCTGTTACCAAAACCCCACATATATTTAAGATATTTTCAAATGTCTCTCCCTTATGAGGAGGGAAGATAAGGAAAGTTCAGAGGTAACAAGTAAAGGTAGACCTACCAATTAGTTGTGTTTTTAGTGATAACAATTTTGTTTATTAATTATTAAGTGATTAAAACTCATAATTCTGTTACCAAATTGGTAACAGAATGACAGAAAAATCAGTAACAGAATGGCTGCAATTGAATTGGCTACAATGGGAAATCATAGTAGTCACAAACCACAGCTACCTGCTACTGTCCTCCCTTCCACTTAGGTGGTTGGCCAAAGCCGAAAAGAGTGAAGTTGATGAACCCCCGTCGAGGTAGGAGCAGATTGTTTTGTATATGACAGTAAAACATTCTTATGATGACTATAGAATTTGTTGGCACCTTCAATTCTTGCACATTTTCTCATAAAAAGTATATTTCAACACTGTCTGCTCAGGCAAATTTGCAAAACTTGGAACCAATCAGAACTCCCGTACATACCCCTTGTGATGAAGGCAGCCAATGGCCTGCTTCTACCTACGATGTAAACACAGCCTCTTTGGAAAACGCAAGCTTCTGTCTGATGAAGAGGAACAGATATAGCTAGCTCCCAAAGACTGAAATAAGATACATTTCTGTTTGAGTGCACTTGAAATATGCAGCATGCAATATGAACTGTCTTGATTGCATGAAGAGGTAACTCCATTGACCATTTAGCCCATTTATTGAAAGCTAGTCAATGTTTGATTAGCCGAGCCAGCTACTGTAAATGTCAATTTGTGTTTCATTAGCTAGCTATCTCTCTGTCAGTAAATTACATTTTTGAATCATGTTTTGGCATTATTATATGTCTCATTTCAAGTAACTAGCTGCAGGCTTAATGGCACATTCAATCATATAATTAGCATATAAACCCAAATAAAAGCATGTAGATAGAAATATGTGTGTCATATGCTATAATGGAGGTTTAAAACGACAGCTGCACATATGGCATAGCCTACACATGTAGCATACCTTACAATACAATCTTCTCTAAAAACAGTTGTGCAGTGTGCTCTGCAATAAGATAACCAGAGTTTGATTTCTAAACCCGATGAGTTCTCAAATAGCAGCTGCCCAATACCATGGTGGGCATGCATAATGTTGGATGCATTGGAATATAAGATATGGAGAATGATAAAGAGCCTGTAGAATTAGAGAAAAAGCAGTTGGGAAATGAATGTTTGAGTTTCAAATACTAAATGTTCAGTAAATGTGAGTATATTTAGGTGGTTTACATGATTACATTTCCTACTAACCTTCTAAAAGTTTTTGATAAAGTATGACTGGAATTTATATATAAATGCCTGGACTATTTTAATTTTGGAGAATCTATTATACAATGGGTTAAAGTTATGTACAGTGCATTCGGAAAGTATTCAGACCCATTCACTTTTCCACATTGTTACAGTACAGCCTTACTCTAAAATTGATTAAGTATGTTTTTTTTCTCATGAATCTACAAACAATGTCCCATAATGGCAAAGCGAAAACAGGTTTTTTGAAATGTTTGCAGATGTATTAAAATAAAATACAAAAAGTACCTTATTTACATAAGTATTCAGACCCTTTGCTATGAAACTCAAAATTTAGCTCAGGTGCATCCTGTTTCCATTGATCATCCTTGAGATGTTTCTACAATTTGATTGGAGTCCACCTGTGGTAACTTCAATTGATTGGACATGATTTGGAAAGGCACACACATTTCTATATAAGGTCCCACAGTTGACAGTGCATTTCAGAGCAAAAACTAAGCCATGAGGTCGAAGGAATTTCCATAGAGCTCCAAGACAGGATTGTGTCGAAGCACAGATCTGGGGAAGGGTACCAAAAAATGTCTGCAGCATTGAAGGTCCCCAAGAACACAGTGGCCTCCATCATTCTGAAATGGAAGAAGTTTGGAACCACCAAGACTCTTCCTAGAGCTGGCCGCCTGGCCAAACTGAGCAATAGGGGGAGAAGGGCATTGGTCAGGGAGGTGACCAAGAACCTGATGATCACACTGACAGAGCTCCAGAGTTCCTCTGTGGAGATGGGAGAACCTTCCAGAAGGACAACCATCTCTGCAGCACTCCACCAATCAGGCCTTTATGGTAGAGTGGCCAGACGGAAGCCACTCCTCAGTAAAAGGCACATGACAGCCCGCTTGGAGTTTGCCAAAAGGCACCTAAAGGACTCTCAGACCATGAGAAACAAGATTCTCTGGCCTGATGAAACCAAGATTGAACTCTTTGGCCTGAATGCCAAGCGTCACATCTGGAGGAAACCAGACACCGCTCATCACCTGGTCAATACCATCCCTACGGTGAAGCATGGTGGTGGCAGCATCATGCTGTGGGGATGTTTTTTCAGGGGCAGGGACTGGGAGACTAGTCAGGATCGAGGGAAAGATGAACGGATGAAAAACTGCTCCAACGCGCTGAGAACCTCAGACTGTGGCGAAGGTTCACCTTTCAACAGGACAACGACCCTAAGCACACAGCCAAGACAGCGCAGGAGTGGCTTCGGGACAACATTTAACATTTAAGTCATTTAGCAGACGCTTTTATCCAGAGCGACTTACAAATTGGTGCATTCAGTGGACAACCACCACTGGGGGAGGGGGGGTGTAGAAGGATTACTGTTAGACTATTCCAGGTATTCCTTAAAGAGGTAGGTTTTCAAGTGTCTCCGGAAGGTAGTCAGTGACTCCGCTGTCCTGGCGTCGTGGGGGAGCTTGTTCCACCATTGGCGTGCCAGAGCAGCGAATAGCTTTGACTGGGCTGAGCGGGAACTGTGCTACCGTAGAGGTAGGGGGGCTAGCAGGCCAGAGGTGGATGAACGTAGTGCCCTCGTTTGGGTGCAGGGTCTGATCAGAGCCTGAAGGTAAGGAGGTGTCGTTCCCCTCACAGCTCCGTAGGCAAGCACCATGATTTTGTAGTAGATGCGAGCTTCAACTGGAAGCCAGTGGAGTGTGCGGAGGAGCGTGGTGACATGAGAGAACTTGGGAAGGTTGAACACCAGACTGGCTGCAGCGCTCTGGATAAGTTGTATGGATTTAATGGCACAGGCAGGGAGCCCAGCCAACAGCAAGTTGCAGTAATCCAGACGGGAGATGACAAGTGCCTGGATTAGGACCTGTGCCGCTTTCTGTGTAAGGTAGGGTCGTACCCTGCGAATGTTGTAGAGCATGAACCTGCAGGATCGGGTCACCGCTTTGATGTTAGCGGAGAACGACAGGGTGTTGTCCAGGGTCACGCCAAGGTTCTTTGCACTCTGGGAGGAGGACACAATGGAGTTGTCAACCGTGATGGCGAGATCATGGAGCGGGCAGTCTTTCCCCGGAAGGAAGAGCAGCTCCGTCTTGCCGAGGTTCAGCTTGAGGTGGTGAACCGACATCCACACTGATATGTCTGCCAGACATGCAGAGATGCGATTTGCCACCTGGTTATCAGAAGGGGGAAAGGAGAAAATTAATTGTGTGTCGTCTGCGTAGCAATGATAGGAGAGACCATGTGAGGATATGACAGAGCCAAGTGACTTGGTGTATAGAGATAATAGGAGAGGGCCTAGAACTGAGCCCTGGGGGACACCAGTGGTGAGAGCACGTGGTGCGGAGACAGATACTCGCCACGCCACCTGGTAGGTGCGACCTGTCAGGTAGGACGCAATCCAAGAGTGAGCAGTGCCGGAGATGCCCAACTCGGAGAATGTGGAGAGGAGGATCTGATGGTTCACAGTATCAAATGCAGCATATACAGTGAGGGAAAAAAAGTATTTGATCCCCTGCTGATTTTGTACGTTTGCCCACTGACGAAGACATGATCAGTCTATAATTTTAATGGTAGGTTTATTTGAACAGTGAGAGACAGAATAACAACAAAAAAATCCAGAAAAACGCATGTCAAAAATGTTATAAATATATTTGCATTTTAATGAGGGAAATACGTATTTGACCCCTCTGCAAAACATGATTTATTACTTGGTGGCAAAACCCTTGTTGGCAATCACAGAGGTCAGACGTTTCTTGTAGTTGGCCACCAGGTTTGCACACATCTCAGGAGGGATTTTGTCCCACTCCTCTTTGCAGATCTTCTCCAAGTCATTAAGGTTTCGAGGCTGACGTTTGGCAACTCAAACCTTCAGCTCCCTCCACAGATTTTCTATGGGATTAAGGTCTGGAGACTGGCTAGGCCTCTCCAGGACCTTAATGTGCTTCTTCTTGAGCCACTCCTTTGTTGCCTTGGCCGTGTGTTTTGGGTCATTGTCATGCTGGAATACCCATCCACGAGCCATTTTGAATGCCCTGGCTGAGGGAAGGAGGTTCTCACCCAAGATTTGACGGTACATGGCCCCGTCCATCGTCCCTTTGATGCGGTGAAGTTGTCCTGTCCCCTTAGCAGAAAAACACCCCCAAAGCATAATGTTTCCACCTCCATGTTTGACGGTGGGGATGGTGTTCTTGGGGTCATAGGCAGCATTCCTCCTCCTCCAAACACGTTGAGTTGATGCCAAAGAGCTCGATTTTGGTCTCATCTGACCACAACACTTTCACCCAGTTCTCCTCTGAATCATTCAGATGTTCATTGGCAAACTTCAGACGGGCATTTATATGTGCTTTCTTGAGCAGGGGGACCTTGTGGGCGCTGCAGGATTTCAGTCCTTCACGGCGTAGTGTGTTACCAATTGTTTTATTGGTGACTATGGTCCCAGCTGCCTTCAGATCATTGACAAGATCATCCCGTGTAGTTCTGGGCTGATTCCTCACCGTTCTCATGATCATTGCAACTCCACGAGGTGAGATCTTGCATGGAGCCCCAGTCCGAGGGAGATTGACAGTTTTTTTGTGTTTCTTCCATTTGCGAATAATCGCACCAACTGTTGTCACCTTCTCACCAAGCTGCTTGGCGATGGTCTTGTAGCCCATTCCAGCCTTGTGTAGGTCTACAAACTTGTCCCTGACATCCTTGGAGAGCTCTTTGGTCTTGGCCATGGTGGAGAGTTTGGAATCTGATTGATTGATTGCTTCTGTGGACAGGTGTCTTTTTACAGGTAACAAGCTGAGATTAGGAGCACTCCCTTTAAGAGTGTGCTCCTAATCTAAGCTCGTTACCTGTATAAAAGACACCTGGGAGCCAGAAATCTTTCTGATTGAGAGGGGGTCAAATACTTATTTCCCTCATTAAAATGCAAATCAATTTATAACATTTTTGACATGCGTTTTTCTGGATTTTTTTGTTGTTATTCTGTCTCTCACTGTTCAAATAAACCTACCATTAAAATTATAGACTGATCATTTCTTTGTCAGTGGGCAAACGTACAAAATC
This sequence comes from Coregonus clupeaformis, assembly GCF_020615455.1. Lineage (NCBI taxonomy): Eukaryota > Metazoa > Chordata > Actinopteri > Salmoniformes > Salmonidae > Coregonus > Coregonus clupeaformis. The sequence goes on along the minus strand of NC_059210.1, from coordinate 46,965,562 downwards.
AGCAGGGGATCAAATATTTTTTTCCCTCACTATATATATATATATATATACACTGCTCAAAAAAATAAAGCGAACACTTAAACAACACATCCTAGATTTGAATGAATGAAATAATCTTATTAAATACTTTTTTCTTTACATAGTTGAATGTGCTGACAACAAAATCACACAAAAATTATCAATGGAAATCAAATGTATCAACCCATGGAGGTCTGGATTTGCAGTCACCCTCAAAATTGATCCAACTTTGATGTAATGTCCTTAAAACAAGTCAAAATGAGGCTCAGTAGTGTGTGTGGCCTCCACGTGCCTGTATGACCTCCCTACAACGCCTGGGCATGCTCCTGATGAGATGGCGGATGGTCTCCTGAGGAATCTCCTCCCAGACCTGGACTAAAGCATCCGCCAACTCCTGGACAGTCTGTGGTGCAACGTGGCGTTGGTGGATGGAGCGAGGCATGTTGTCCCAGATGTGCTAAATTGGATTCAGGTCTGGGGAACGGGCGGGCCAGTCCATAGCATCAATGCCTTCCTCTTGCAGGAACAGCTGACACACTCCAGCCACATGAGGTCTAGCATTGTCTTGCATTAGGAGGAACCCAGGGCCAACCGCACCAGCATATGGTCTCACAAGGGGTCTGAGGATCTCATCTCGGTACCTAATGGCAGTCAGGCTACCTCTGGCGAGCACATCGAGGGCTGTGTGGCCCCCCAAAGAAATGCCACCCCACACCATGACTGACCCACCGCCAAACCGGTCATGCTGGAGGATGTTGCAGGCAGCAGAACGTTCTCCACGGCGTCTCCAGACTCTGTCACATCTGTCACGTGCTCAGTGTGAACCTGCTTTCATCTGTGAAGAGCACAGGGCGCCAGTGGCGAATTTGCCAATCTTGGTGTTCTCTGGCAAATGCCAAACGTCCTGCACGGTGTTGGGCTGTAAGCACAACCCCCACCTGTGGACGTCGGGCCCTCATACCACCCTCATGGAGTCTGTTTCTGACCGTTTGAGCAGACACATGCACATTTGTGGCCTGCTGGAGGTCATTTTGCAGGGCTCTGGCAGTGCTCCTCCTGCTCCTCCTTGCACAAAGGCGGAGGTAGCAGTCCTGCTGCTGGGTTGTTGCCCTCCTACGGCCTCCTCCACGTCTCCTGATGTACTGGCCTGTCTCCTGGTAGCGCCTCCATGCTCTGGACACTACGCTGACAGACACAGCAAACCTTCTTGCCACAGCTCGCATTGATGTGCCATCCTGGATGAGCTGCACTACCTGAGCCACATGTGTGGGTTGTAGACTCCGTCTCATGCTACCACTAGAGTGAAAGCACCGCCAGCATTCAAAAGTGACCAAAACATCAGCCAGGAAGCATAGGAACTGAGAAGTGGTCTGTGGTCACCACCTGCAAAACCAGTCCTTTATTGGGGGTGTCTTGCTAATTGCCTATAATTTCCACCTGTTGTCTATTCCATTTGCGCAACAGCATGTGAAATGTATTGTCAATCAGTGTTGCTTCCTAAGTGGACAGTTTGATTTCACAGAAGTGTGATTGACTTGGAGTTACATTGTGTTGTTTAAGTGTTCCCTTAATTTTTTTGAGCAGTGTATATATAACTGAGAAACTTGAAATAAGTTGAAACTTGATACACAGACAATGAATGCAATATTTACCATATTGAAACTGAATGGATAAATATTGAATTTAAATATTAAATTGAATTTGTAAACTGAAAGCAATATTCATTCAATTCAGTTTCGAGTCATGAAATACAAGTTCAATTTATGAATTCAATGATTCAATTTGTGCATTACAGATGAAAACATATTACATTCAAATTCAGTTTCTGTTGGCACTGAAATAGCTCTATATGTTAATCCACTTCACTTACTGTATTTCAATAACCAAAATCATTTTTTTTTAAACAGAAGCTGACACCCTATTCTTTTTGCAGACATCTTTGAATCTTAATTTGTAGTAGATAGTCTTTGAAAAGATTTTACCCTCATTTGCATCTGTGTTTTTGTAACATTTTCAGTGGAGATTGTTAAAAGTAGTCCTGGTGCATAGAGTTGTATGGTTTGTTTAATGTTGCAATCAATGTTTTTTGGTTGGCATAGGCCTACAAAGGAGAAGCGTCCAACTGCAAACTTCAAAGCGCATGCGCGTGAGTCTCAGATGGTATTTTTGGGTCTCAAATGGTATGTGCGGGCGCGCAACCTGTAGATGTTTGTTGGTCTTGTGTATTGAGTGAGTCCAGTAGCTTTGTTCCAGTGCGTCACTGTGCTACCCACATACCAGTCTGTGCACTAGCTCTGGTCCAGGTCATTATGTTGACCAGTGTTGCTTGTGCAGCGAGCAAGTACACACTAGCTAGCTAGTACACACACACACTAGCTAGCTAGTACACACTAGCTACACTAGCTAGCTAGTACACACACACACACACACACACACACACACACACACACACACATACACACTAGCTAGCTAGTACACACTAGCTACACTAGTTAGCTAGTACACACTAGCTACACTAGCTAGCTAGTACACAATAATTATAAACTGGGTGGTTCGAGCCCTGAATGCTGATTGGCTGAAACATTTTGTTGTTACAGCCTGTAATTAAAATGGATTAACTTGAGATTTTTTGTCAGTGTAATTATGTGTTTAGACATTTTTTCAAATTAATTTCAAATTAAAAGCTGAAATGTCCTGAGTCAAATATTCAATAATAATATAATATAATATGCCATTTAGCAGACGCTTTTATCCAAAGCGACTTACAGTCATGCGTGCATACATTTTTGTGTATGGGTGGTCCCGGGGATCGAACCCACTACCTTGGCGTTACAAGCGCCGTGCTCTACCAGCTGAGCTACAGAGGACCATTCAACCCCTTTGTTATGACAAGCCTAAATAAGGTCAGGAGTAAAAATGTGCTTCACAAGTTGCATGTATTTACAATAATAATGTTTAACATGATTTTTGAATGACTACCTCATCTATGTACCCCACACATACAATTATCTGTAAGGTCCCTCAGTCGAGCAATTAAACACAGATTTAACCACAAAGACCAGGGATGTTTTCCAATGCCTCGCAGAGAAGGGCACCTGTTGGTAGATAATAAAAAAAATCAGCAGACATTGAATATCCCTTTGAGAATGGTGAAGTTATTAATTACACTTTAAATGGTGTATCAATACACCCAGTCACTACAAAGATTCAGGCGTCCTTCTTCACTCAGTTGCCAGAGTGGAAGGAAACTGCTCAGGGATTTCATCATGAGGCCAATGGTGACTTACAGTTACAGAGTTTAATGACTGTAATAGGAAAAAACTGAGGATGGATCAACAACATTGTAGTTACTCCACAATACTAACCTAATTGACAGAGTGAAAAGAAGGAAGCCTGTACAGAATAAAAACATGCATCCTGTTTGCAACAAGACACTAAAGTAATATTGCAAAAAAAATTGGGCAATACATTTCTGTCCTGACTGGGGAGTTTTTCAGGATAAAAAAGAAACAGAATGCTATTGGAAAAGCTGGTTCAGTCTGCTTTCCACCAGACACTGGGAGATGAATTCACCTTTCACACAAGGCCAAATATACACTGGAGTTGCTTGCCAAGAAGACTGTGAATGTTCCTGAGTGGCTAATTTACAGTTGTCACTTAAATCTACTTTAAAATATATGGCAAGACCTGAAAATGGTTGTCTAACAATGATCAACCACCAATTTGACAGAGCTTGAAGAATTTAGAAAAGACAAATGGGCAAAAGTTGCACAATCCAGGTGTGGAAAGCTCTCAGAGATTCACAGAGAAAGACTCACAGCAGTATTTGCTGCCAAAGGTGCTTCTACAAAGTATTGACTCAGGGGTGTGAATACTTATGTAAATGAGATATTTCTGTATTTAACTTTCAATAAATTAGCAAACTTTTCTAAAAACATGTTTTCACTTTGTTATTATGGGGTATTGGTTGTAGATGGGTGAGGCCAAAAAATATTTAATGCATTTTTTATTTGGTCTGTTACACAACAAAATGTGGAATAAGTCAAGGGGTATGAATACTTTCTGAAGACACTGTACATATACTTTCTGGTTTTAAATCAATGCATGGATATCATGAGTAATTAGCCGCCTTCCCGGGCAGTTCTTTCAAGACATTAATCTCAGTTGGATCACCTGGATAAATAAAGGATGAACAAAACAGTAGGCTATAACATTTGGGCTGTATCAAATAAATGAGCAGTGGCCTAGTGAGTGTGCCAGGGGTCTGTCTGAGGGGTCTATCTGTAGATTCAGGATGCTGGTTGATCTAACAGGCAGCTGGGGTTCCCTGAGCTGAGCTGCTGCCATCGCTGTGATGCCTGGGAGCAGGTTCACACGCACAGCACTTTTGAGTGTTGGAAAGGGAGAGATACTCTCATCTTGATATTTGAGCATGTTTGTTTTTTGTCTTTGGATATTTCTTGTTTTTTGTGTTTTTGCGTGTGTGTGTGCATGCGTGTTTATGCACTTGTGGGTGTTCCTGAAGCTTAGCAGCAGGTGGGGTCTGGGTATTGCGGTAAATCTTTCCTTTCTTTTTGCCAAACCAGCATTGTCTGTTGCCTTGTCTCAGTCTGGTTGGCTGGTGTGTACTCCAGGCAGCAGAGGACCTGTGAATGTAGAGCATGCTCAATGTAGAACACAACACATGACTGTTTGTCAGGCCCTAGTCCCTTCCCTTTGCACCTTCTGGTTCTTTCAGTGTTTGGTCGTGTCTGTGTGTGCACCACTGGTGGCTGGTGGCACCTTAATTGGGGAGGATGGGCTCATGGTAATGGCTGGAGCGGAAGTAGTGGAATGGTATCAAACACATTGTTTCCGGGTGTTTGATGCCATTCCATTTGCTCCGTTCCGGCTATTATTATGAGCCATCCTCTCAGCAGCCTCCTGTGGTGTGTGCGTCTCTTAGGGCAACCCCCTGGGGAAAGACAAGAACGAAATGCACCATTCCAAACTGCATCATTGTAACCAGGTTTATTTATAGGTCCTGTCTGTTGTAGGTCAGTCACCGCTGCCTGCCCTGCCCCCGGCCTTTATTCTAGGCCATTGTTCTTCAATCCGGCTTCTAGGGACCCACAGGGTGTGCAGGCTTTTGTTTCAACACAACACACCACCTGATTCAACTAATCAGTGGCATCTGCCCTGTCCTCTATGTTAGTAGTTCCTAAACCCAATAAAATACACATTTTCTTGAGACAGACACACAACCACAACCCAAGCTTTAGCCTTGCTGCAACTCAAGACAGACAACCCAACTGTGGGTCCTCCTGACTGACACATGAAAAGACACCATTTTGGTAAACCTATTTCACCAGGCCCTCTGGGTGTTGGTGGACTCTGTGTTTAACAGATATGTTATTCCAGGTCTGAGTGTGGCTCAGGGTTCATGTTTGCATCTGATTACCATAACAGTGAGGTCAATAGAAGGTCTGTGGCAGTTAGCTAGCAGGTTTATATATGGAAGTACAGGTGTGAGCGGCAGGTTTCAGATCCTAGGGGCAAGCCGGCAGCCGAGGTGAATGTTGGATGAATCCTTTCCTGCTTCAACTTGCTTTTCAGCCTGTTTGAGCTGTCAGAACGAAGAGGGTAAGACTTGAGGTCACCTCTGGGAGTGTAAGACGCATGAGGTAAAACGCATCAACCCATATACACAACAAGCTAGCATTGTTGCCTTCTAGTGAGCTGGGATAGGCTCTATGACTGCCTTATTGAGAAGGGAAGTTTAGGAGATCATGTGTCATGTTTTTAATTGGGAAGGAAGTGACAGGATGATGAAACACGGAGTAACTGTTGCTACTGGTGTGTGTGTGTGTGTGTGTGTCAGGTGAGAGTAACAGACACACTAACGTCTGGGTTCATGTCACACACTCAACATGTCCCTGGATTGTCCTGCTGGTCACCACCACACCCTGTAATCATGACACATCCTCCCTTCCACCCACCACCTGTGGCCAATGGAAGATCCCTCTCATGTTGTTTCCAGTCCCCTTGGTTTGAATGACAGATTTCTGCACATGGAATATCTGGATCATACTGTAGTCACACTGGACAACAGTGGATGCTACACAACTGCCCAACACGCACACACACACACACACGCAGCCATGTCTCTGATGCCTCAGATAAACCTTTCTACCCTGATCTTCTCTCTCTCTCTCTCTGAGGCTCAGCTCCTGCTGTATGTCACAAACTCTATTCCCCCTCTCCTCCTCCTCTTTCAAATTCTCTGTTTTCCTGTTTCTCTCTGTCTTTCTTTTCTTCTTTCCCATTTTTTCCCCTCCCTGAGCCTTCTCATTACCCTAGTGAACTAGAACATTGGCCAACTGAACTGTAAAAATGCATTGGTCAAAACAATACCAGGACACAGGTGTCAGAATGTGGAAGGTCATTCCATCCATAAGGCTGGAGAGGCTAACTCAAGCCCAGCATGTAGCACCAGGGCGGGGCTCCTCATCAGTCCAGAGCCTGGTCTCCCAGAGGCCTAGTTGATGGGACACTGGTCCTTTCCTATTGTTTTGTTCTGATACCCACAGTTAGTTCTGAGTAGAGTCTGAGGTTGTCGTGGGTGTTTGTTAGTTCTGGTTAGGTTATATTTACATGGGTGTTTCATGTGGCAGCAGGTCACACATTTTGCTGCTGGGATTGCACACTGCAGTATTTCGCCTAACAGATACAGGAGTTTGTCAAAATGTGATTTGTGTTTGAATTCTTTGGGGTTTGTGTAATTTGAGGGATATGTCTCTTAAATGGTCGTAGGTTAAAGGAGGTTAAAAAGTGCAGCTCTGTTTCCACCTCATTTTGTGGGCAGTGGCCACATATCTTGTCTACTCTTGAGAGCCAGGTCTGCCTATGGCAACCTCTCTCAATAGCAAGGCTATGCTTCAGGTATTCTGCCACTGTGTACTCTCTGTTTAGGACCAGATAGCATTCCAGTTTGCTCTGTTTTTTGGCTGATTCTTTCCAATGTGTCAAGTAGTTATTTATTTATTTATTATAATTTGGTTGGGTCTAATTGTGTTGCTGTCCTGGGGCATGTTTGTATTTGTGAAAAGAGCCCCAGAACCAGCTGGCTGAGGGGACTTTTCTCTAGGTTCATCTTGCAGGTTAGGGCTTTTTAATGGAAGGTTTGGGCATCGCTTTCCTTTAGGTGGTTGTGGAATTTAACGTCTCTTTTCTGGATTTTGATCATTAGTGGATATAGTCCTAATTCTGCTCTGCATGCATTATTTTGGGTTTTGCATTGTACTCTGAGAATATTTTTGAATAATTCTACATGTAGAGTCTCAATTGGGTGTTTGTCCCATTTTGTCACTTCTTGGTTGGTGAGTGAACCCCAGACCTCACAGCCCTAGAGGGCAATGGGTTCTATAACTGATTGGAGTATATTTTTAGCCAGATCTTAATTGGGATGTCAAATGTTATATTCCTTTTGATGGTGTAGAAGGCCCTTCTCTCTCTCTCTTTCTCACTCAGTCACTCACTCACTCAATCACACAGACCACTGGTAATACTGACCTCAGACTGAGTCCCCAATGTCACTCTATTTAGTGCAATACTTTGGACCAGTACCATTTCACCCAACTATTTGTATCTTATTTGTAGCTCATTTAAATTAGCTTGTTTACAGACATTTACAAATGTGTTTGGACTGTTGCCCTCTCCTCGTTAGTTCATTTTCAGTCGTGTCTTTTCCTTAACGAGTGCTCAGCATCGAGAGCAAGCATGAGGTCACCATCCTCAGTGGACTCAACGAATTTGTGGTCAAGTTCTACGGCCCACAAGGAAGTAAGTAGCCTTGAGCCAGAACGGCTCATAGGGCAGGAGCCTATCTCCTGTTTTTGTAGCGGGAGGCAGCTTGATGTACATGTACACCCCCTGGACAGGACGCTAGTCTATCGCAGGGCCATGCCCCCTTAATGCTGAGTGCCAAGCAGAGATGCATCAGGTCCCATTTTTTGTGTTTGGTATGACTCGGCCAAGGATTGAACTCTAACCACAAGGCCACTGAGTTAGTAAGGAAGTAAGTGTTTTCATAAACATCCTCACTGGCTAATTGTGTCTATGCAAAGATCTGTATGGCATTGTCTGCTATGGTGTGGAGGCAATCTTCCTCCCAGTGTGTGAACATGCGGTTGTGTGTGCAGGTGTGTGTGTTTCAAATCAAATGTTGTTTTTTAGCACCGTATGAAGGAGGTGTATGGAAGGTACGAGTAGACCTACCGGACAAATACCCCTTCAAGTCTCCATCGATAGGTACAGTATGACAATGCATCTGTCACAACACTCTCTATGTAATATACAAGTATAACAATTTGGTGAAAGCATTGTGGAAATGACAGTAACACCTTTTCAAGCCACAGGTTTTCTATGAAGACTAACTGTGTTATTGTTCTCCTCACAGGATTCATGAATAAAATCTTTCATCCCAACATTGATGAAGCGTAAGTTCATTATGATGATTATCGTTTTAGTAGTTAGCAACTAATGTATGTTGATGTATAGGCCTGGACAAGCTTATCAATTATCCGTGATGTTTGTTTGATGTTAGCCTATATCACAAAATGATGCTCACAATTTGTTTATTTTATTCTTTCTCTCTCTCTCTCTCATTTCCCCTCCTTCAGGTCAGGGACGGTGTGTCTAGATGTCATCAACCAGACGTGGACAGCCCTGTACGGTGAGTAACAGTTCCAAAATGTCTAATTGGATACATAATGGACATGGTACCACCTCAGTTTAACAATGTTTGAAACCTACTGAATGGTTCGTTCCATGCCATGGTTACATACCTTTTCTCTGGTCAAATCTGGGCTGTTGGCTGTAAGGAGCAGCTGCGAGAAGCTGATATAAGAGGGACAGACTGGAAAAACAGGTCTAGAATATCTGTATAAACTTAAGTAGCTCCCAACCGAGCATGATTGCCATTAGGTCTGTCCCCAACTAAAAACAATCTTGGTTGACCGAAAGCCATCTGTTCTTTCGACCAATTGAAGGGTCTACATTTTTAAACGTGTATCTTGCCATGTATAGACACGCCCTATGTGTTTGAATAAAATCAACTATATGCATTTAGCTTGTCTGATGCTTTAAGTGCACGGTTTGACGAAATAAGACACAAATGACTCAAGGGAGCCAGAGTTCAAGATAACCAGAAAATAAAAAACACCTGACCCGACCATCCTCTGCTGGCTTTCGCACATTCTGCCGTTACTCTCCTGAAGTTGCTGGTAATAGGCTACACGAGGAGTCTGCAACCTTTCTCATGTAGAAATCCAATTTATCTCACAATTTCTACCGATCTGCGTGCCAGTTATGGTTTTCATATGCACATGTTCGTTTCATTTAATTTATAATAACGTCTTCGTATTTCAAAAGTATTGTAATGTGGTTCATCAAAATTCTATCCAAATCTAAATGAAAATGATACAACCCTAAAAAGTAACTTATATTGCCATTGCCAACTATGTAGAAATAGCCTACATAAAGCCAACAAATAAAAACATTGTAGCCTGCAGGTAGAAAATATCCTGATAAAAATAGATATCCTATAAATCACATTGGCTACTCATGCCTGTCTGCAATTAATTTGAAAACATTGAATCAACTATTAACTTGGGTCCAGCCTGAAGCTTGTGCTAGCAAACTTGTAACATTGTATAAACAATTCTGGGCCCTAATAGTTTTCTGCACCAGTGCGCTCGGGACAGACACAGCTGTAGGCTATTTGCCCAAGGGATAAGAAGTAATCAGGTAGGCCTATTTTATGACGTTTCCACTGGATCAGAGCATGACATTTTCCCTTTCACACTGAGTGGTTATCGAAAGGGAGAGGGCTGGAAAGATTTTTCAAATACATTGAGGAACTACTGTCATTCTCAATAGATGTAAAAACAGTCTTTGTTTGCTTGCTGTTTGAGGTGAAGAAAACATTACTTTGAGAAGCTCACAGCTCATTAGTGGTGGTGCGTTAAGCCAATCAGAAATACTATCAGATCCCCAAATGGGCACATTTATATGCCTACATTTGTGTGCAGGCCGGATAGCCTATAGGCCTACTTCAATGCATAATCAGGTGCACGTCCTTACTCAACATTGACAGGAGCGCTCCAAACAAAAGACAATGACTAAATTGACAAAACTCGTAAATGGAATGAAATAAACCTAAACATGTTTCTCACACGTGTAGCATAGGTTGTGCGCTCTGAAAACAACAGGTCCACTCCGACAATCAGAACGGTAAAAGACTGGAATAGTAATATATTGGATGCATTAAGAGAAATTACCATAACCAAACAAACATTGTAGATGATAAATTATAGGAATTAACAGTACATTACTGGTGATGTACACTATATGACCAAAAGTAAGTGGACACCTGCTCGTCGAACATCTCATTCAAAAATCATGGGGAACATCTCATTCCAAAATCATGGGCATTAATATGGAGTTGGTCCCCCCTTTGCTGCTATAACAGCCTCCACTCTTCTGGGAAGGCTTTCCACTAGATGTTGGAACATTGCTGCGGGGACTTGCTCCCATTTAGCCACGAGCATTAGTGAGGTCGGGCACTGATATACGCTACCGTTCAAAAGTTTGGGGTCACTTAGAAATGTCCTTGTTTTCGAAAGAAAAGCAAATTTTTTGTCTTTAAAATAACATCAAATTGATTAGAAATACAGTGTAGACATTGTTAATGTTGTAAATGGCTATTGTAGCTGGAAACAACTGATTTTTAATGGAATATCTACATAGTCGTACAGAGGCCCATTATCAGCAACCATCAGTCCTGTGTTCCAATGGCACGTTGTGTTTGCTAATCCAAGTTTATCATTTTAAAAGGCTAATTGATCATTAGAAAACCCTTTTGCAATTATGTTAGCACAGCTGAAAACTGTTGTGCTGATTAAAGAAGCAATAAAACTGCCCTTCTTGAGACTAGTTGAGTATCTGGAGCATCAGCAATTGTGGGTTCGATTACAGGATCAAAATGTCCAGAAACAAATAACTTTCTTCTGAAACTCGTCAGTCTATTCTTGTTCTGAGAAATGAAGGCTATTCCATGCGAGAAATTGCCAAGAAACTGAAGATCTCGTACAACGCTGTGTACCCCCCTACCTTGTCACAACACAACTGATTGGCTCAAACGCATTAAGGAAAGAAATTCCACAAATTAACTTACAGTGGGGAGAACAAGTATTTGATACACTGCCGATTTTGCAGGTTTTCCTACTTACAAAGCATGTAGAGGTCTGTAATTTTTATCATAGGTACACTTCAACTGTGAGAGACGGAATCTAAAACAAAAATCCAGAAAATCACATTGTATGATTTTTAAGTAATTAATTTGCATTTTATTGCATGACGTAAGTATTTGATACATCAGAAAAGCAGAACTTAATATTTGGTACAGAAACCTTTGTTTGCAATTACAGAGATCATACGTTTCCTGTAGGTCTTGACCAGGTTTGCACACACTGCAGCAGGGATTTTGGCCCACTCCTCCATACAGACCTTCTCCAGATCCTTCAGGTTTCGGGGCTGTCGCTGGGCAATACGGACTTTCATCTCCCTCCAAAGATTTTCTATTGGGTTCAGGTCTTGAGACTGGCTAGGCCACTCCAGGACCTTGAGATGCTTCTTACGGAGCCACTCCTTAGTTGCCCTGGCTGTGTGTTTCAGGTCGTTGTCATGCTGGAAGACCCAGCCACGACCCATCTTCAATGCTCTTACTGAGGGAAGGAGGTTGTTGGCCAAGATCTCGTGATACATGGCCCCATCCATCCTCCCCTCAATACGGTGCAGTCGTCCTGTCCCCTTTGCAGAAAAGCATCCCCAAAGAATGATGTTTCCACCTCCATGCTTCACGGTTGGGATGGTGTTCTTGGGGTTGTACTCATCCTTCTTCTTCCTCCAAACACGGCGAGTGGAGTGTAGACCAAAATGCTCTATTTTTGTCTCATCAGACCACATGACCTTCTCCCATTCCTCCTCTGGATCATCCAGATGGTCATTGGCAAACTTCAGACGGGCCTGGACATGCGCTGGCTTGAGCAGGGTGACCTTGCGTGCGCTGCAGGATTTTAATCCATGACGGCGTAGTGTGTTACTAATGGTTTTCTTTGAGACTTTGGTCCCAGCTCTCTTCAGGTCATTGACCAGGTCCTGCTGTGTAGTTCTGGGCTGATCCCTCACCTTCCTCATGATCATTGATACCCCACGAGGTGAGATCTTGCATGGAGCCCCAGACCGAGGGTGATTGACCGTCATCTTGAACTTCTTCCATTTTCTAATAATTGCGGCAACAGTTGTTGCCTTCTCACCAAGCTGCTTGCCTATTGTCCTGTAGCCCATCCCAGCCTTGTGCAGGTCTACAATTTTATCCCTGATGTCCTTACACAGCTATCTGGTCTTGGCCATTGTGGAGAGGTTGGAGTCTGTTTGATTGAGTGTGTGGACAGGTGTCTTTTATACAGGTAACGAGTTCAAACAGGTGCAGTTAATACAGGTAATGAGTGGAGAACAGGAGGGCTTCTTAAAGAAAAACTAACAGGTCTGTGAGAGCCGGAATTCTTACTGGTTGGTAGGTGATCAAATACTTATGTCATGCAATAAAATGCAAATTAATAACTTTAAAATCATACAATGTGATTTTCTGGATTTTTGTTTTAGATTCCGTCTATCACAGTTGAAGTGTACCTATGATAAAAATTACAGACCTCTACATGCTTTGTAAGTAGGAAAACCTGCAAAATCGGCAGTGTATCAAATACTTGTTCTCCCCACTGTTAATTGAAATGCATTCCAGGTGACTACCTCATGAAGCTGGTTGAGAGAATGCAAAGCTGTCATCAAGGCAAAGGGTGGCTATTTGAAGAATCTCAAATATATAATATATTTTGATTTAACACTTTTGTGATTACTACATGATTCCATATTTGTTATTTCATAGTTTTGATGTCTTTACTATTATTCTACAATGTAGAAAACAGTAAAAATAAAGACAAACCCTGGAATGAGTAGGTGTGTCCAAACTTTTGACTGGTACTGTGTGTGTATGTATGTGTATAATATATATATATATATATATATATATATATATACAGTTGAAGTCGGAAGTTTACAAACACCTTAGCCAAATACATTTAAAAACTCTGTTTTTCACAATTCCTGACATTTAATCCAAGTAGAAATTCCCTGTCTTAGGTCAGTTAGGATCACCACTTTATTTTAAGAATGTGAAATGTCAGAATAATAGTAGAGAGAATGATTTATTTCAGCTTTTATTTCTTTCGTCACATTCCCAGTGGGTCAGAAGTTTACATACACTCAATTAGTATTTGGTAGCATTGCCTTTAAATTGTTTAAATTGGGTCAAATGTTTTGGGTAGCCTTCCACAAGCTTCCCACAATAAATTGTGTGAATTTTGGCCCATTCCTCCTGACAGAGCTGGTGTAACTGAGTCAGGTTTGTAGGCCTCCTTGCTCGCACACGCTTTTTTCAGTTCTACCCACAAATGTTCTATAGGATTGAGGTCAGGTCTTTGTGATGGCCACTCCAATACCTTGACTTGGTTGTCCTTAAGCCATTTTGCCACAACTTTGGAAGTATGCTTGGGGTCATTGTCATTTTGGAAGACCCATTTGCGACCAAGCTTTAACTTCCTGACTGATTTCTTGATTTTCCTTCCTCATGATGCCATCTATTTTGTGAAGTGCACCAGTCCCTCCTGCAGAAAAGCACCCCCACAGCATAATGCTGCCACCCCCGTTCTTCACAGTTGGGATGGTGTTCTTCGGCTTGCAAGGCACCCCCTTTTTCCTCCAAACATAACGATGGTCATTATGGCCGAACAGTTCTATTTTTGTTTCATCAGACCAGAGGACATTTCTCCAAAAAGTACGATCTTTGTCCCCATGTGCAGTTGCAAAGCGTAGTCTGGCCTTTTTATTGTGGTTTTGGAGCAGTGGCTTCTTCCTTGCTGAGCGGCCTTTCAGGTTATGTCGATATAGGACTCGTTTTACTGTGGATATAGATACTTTTGTACCTGTTTCCTCCAGCATCTTCACAAGGTCCTTTACTGTTGTTCTGGGATTGATTTGCACTTTTCGCGCCAAAGTACGTTCATCTCTAGGAGACAGAACGCGTCTCCTTCCTGAGCGGTATGAATGGCTGCGTGGTCCCATGGTGTTTATACTTGCGTACTATTGTTTGTACAAATGAACATGGTACCTTCAGGCGTTTGGAAATTGCTGATTTATTTTGATTTTCCCATGATGTCAAGCAAAGAGGCACTGAGTTTGAAGGTAGGCCTTGAAATACATCCACAGGTACATCTCCAATTGACTCAAATGATGTCAATTAGCCTATCAGAAGCTTCTAAAGCCATGACATTATTTTCTGGAATTTCCCAAGCTGTTTAAAGGCACAGTCAACTTAGTGTATGTAAACTTCTGACCCACTGGAATTGTGATACAGTGAATTATAAGTGAAATACTGTGTCCGTAAACAATTGTTGGAAAAATTACTTGTGTCATGCACAAAGTACAGTGGGGAAAAAAAGTATTTAGTCAGGCACCAATTGTGCAAGTTCTCCCACTTAAAAGATGAGAGAGGCCTGTAATTTTCATCATAGGTACACGTCAACTATGACAGACAAATTGAGAAATACTTATTTCCCTCATTAAAATGCAAATCAATTTATAACATTTTTGACATGCGTTTTTCTGGATTTTTTTGTTGTTATTCTGTCTGTCACTGTTCAAATAAACCTACCATTAAAATTATAGACTGATCATTTCTTTGTCAGTGGGCAAACTTATAAAATCAGCAGGGGATCAAATACTTTTTTCCCTCACTGTATATGATATATATATATATATATATATATATATATATATATATATATATATATATATATATTTTGTGTGTATATCTATATATTTTTTTACATTATGCTACTGCTCAACTAAAACAAATCTTGATCGACCAAACAATCAACTAATTGGGGTCAGCCCTAATTGCCATAGAGAAGTTCCTATCATTAAAACCTGTACTAGAAATTGACCTTTCTGCTGTGATTTGTACTCTGTTTTGACAATTATGAACACTGTCAGTGGGACATACCAGACATGGCATAATATGGGTTTTTTAAGCAGGGTCAATGGGTTTCAACGTGATGGGAACAGGGCACCCTTTCTGGTTTGAGTTGTTGGCCAATTCACTGCTTCAGATAGATAGGCTGTTGTATTGAAGGTGATAGCAGAACAGAGACCTCTAGTGGTCGTTTATCATCATGGCAGAACTGGATATGAAATGCAAACCTGCAAGACCTACTAACCTCCAATGAAATACTTGTGATGTGGCGTTTTTTTATTGTAGTTCCTGTGTGACCACTGGTGTGGCGGTCATGAGTCATGACCGCAGTCAAATTCCATGTGACCTTTAGTCACAGTAACGAGGCTTCTCCAAAACTGTGCTCTGATGCCGCTGATGGTCTTTAGTAGCCTACCAGACTTGCTAATGGCCTAGTACTCAGCCTAGTACTCAGCACTCTATTGTCCCTATAATCACTCTGACATCAATGCAAATGCAATCCAAAATCTAATTATACACGTCATGAGAGCCCATGGGCTCACGTTGCACAATATTTCTATAGGCTATGCAATTGCATGAGAAAATTGAGTTTTGATGGCCTTTTAAAAAGGAGGATTGCATCAGCTTTATATACACTGCCGGTCAAAAGTTTTAGAACACCAACTCATTCAAGGGTTTTTCTTTATTTTTTACTAGTTTCTACATTGTAGGATAATAGTGAAGACATCAAAACTATGAAATAACATATATGGAATCATGTAGTAACCAAAAAAGTGTTAAACAAATCAAAATATATTTTATAGTTGAGATTCTTCAAATAGCCACCCTTTGCCTTGATGACAACTTTGCACACTCTTGGCATTCTCTCAACCAGCTTCACCTGGAATGCTTTTCCAACAGTCTTGAAGGAGTTCCCACATATGCTGAGCACTTGTTGGCTGCTTTTCCTTCACTCTGCAGTCCGACTCATCCCAAACCATCTCAATTTGGTTGAGGTCGGGGGATTGTGGAGGCCAGGTCATCTGATGCAGCACACAATCACTCTCCTTCTTGGTATAATAGTCCTTACACAGCCTGGAGGTGTGTTGGGTCATTGTCCTGTTGAAAAATAAATGATAGTCCCACTAAGTCCAAACCAGATGGGATGGCGTATCGCTGCAGAATGCTGTGGTAGCCATGCTGGTTAAGTGTGCCTTGAATTCTAAATAAATCACAGACAGTCTCACCAGCAAAGCACCCCCCCACCATAACACCTCCTCCTCCATGCTTTACGGTGGGAAATAGACATGCGGAGATCATCCGTTCACCCACACCGCATCTCACAAAGAC
This sequence comes from Coregonus clupeaformis, assembly GCF_020615455.1. Lineage (NCBI taxonomy): Eukaryota > Metazoa > Chordata > Actinopteri > Salmoniformes > Salmonidae > Coregonus > Coregonus clupeaformis. Next base: position 46,949,085 of record NC_059210.1, on the reverse strand, counting down.
ACGGCAGTTGGAATCAAAAATCTCCAATTTGTACTCCAGACCAAAGGACACATTTCCACCGGTCTAATGTCCATTGCTCGTGTTTGTTGGACCAAGCAAGTCTCTTCTTCTTATTGGTGTCCTTAAGTAGTGGTTTCTTTGCAGCAATTCGACCATGAAGGCCTGATTCACACAGTCTCGTCTGAACAGTTGATGTTGAGATTTGTCTGTTACTTGAACTTTGTGAAGCATTTATTTTGGCTGCAATTTCTGAGGCTGGTAACTCTAATGAACTTATCCTCTGCAGCAGAGGTAACTCTGGGTCTTCCTTTCCTGTGTTGGTCCTCATGAGAGCCAGTTTCATCATAGCTCTTGATGGTTTTTGCAACTGCACTTGAAGAAGCTTTCAAAGTTCTTGACATTTTCCATATTTACTGACCTTCATGTCTTAAAGTAATGATGGACTGTCATTTCTCTTTGCTTATTTGAGCTGTTCTTGCCATAATATGGACTTGGTCTTTTACCAAATAGGGCTACCTTGTCACAACACAACTGATTGGCTCAAACGCATTAAGAAGGAAAGAAATTACACAAATTAACTTTTAAGAATGTACACCTGTTAATTGAAATGCATTCCAGGTGACTACCTCATGAAGCTGGTTGAGAGAATGCCAAGAGTGTGCAAAGCTGTCATCAAGGCAAAGAGTGGCTATTTGAAGGATCTGAAATATAAAATATTTTTTGATTTGTTTAACAGTTTTTTGGTTACTACATGTGTTATTTCATAGTTTTGATGTCTTCACTATTATTCTACAATGTAGAAAATAGTAAAAATCTAGAAAAACCCTTGAATGTGTAGGTATTCTAAAACTTTTCACCGGTAGTGTAGGCTAGGCATACTATATTTATTTCTTAACTTTCCTAATATTAAGCACATTGCTTAGCTTTACAACAGGAGTAGCCTACCTGGCTGGCAAGAAAAAGAACTGCAGGAAAAGCGTCCTCCATTCGCTATTTAAGTGCATACAGATGACACGTATTTTTTCCCCCTTCCCCTGTTCCAACAGGTGCATGATAATGGTCCATTTTAAATCAAAACTAATTTCACACATATTATTTAGTATATGTAAAGATGAGATTAAATTGAGAATAGTCTGATGGGTGACAATATTATCACTTGTGAATGATGCCCAGCATGTGCAGTCTTAAGGCAATAAACAGCGCATGCCTTTTTTTGATGTTGCAACTTTTCAAATCATAGTCGCACACATCATGAATAGCCTGTAGGCCTTTATGTTTTGTTAAGGTTTGTGTCACAACTAAATTGGCCAAAAAACTCAAAACGTAGCCTATAGCCTAGGACCCCTGGAACAGGGTTGGATAGCCTACAGACAGCCTAGTGAAACATGTTCTTATAAGCCCAGTCATTGCACAATCGTGTGTGAAAACAGAGTTTTGACTGGCCACTATTTAAAAGAGGATCCCAGCTTTCTCGTGCTGCTATATTTATTGCTCAATTCTTAAAATTAAGCACATTACAACCAATGTAGCCTACCTGGCATACATAGGCTGCGCGTGAGTTTCAAGTTTGGGGAAGCAAATATTTACCATAAAAATGCACCTTTATAATAAAGCATTCCATGCATCATTGCATTTGCAGACTAAGATAAGATAGCCTACTCTTTAATGTGATGAGCAGATTGGATAGTCATCATTTAGGCTAGTAATATAAATTAATCAGTTTGCAAAGAAATACTGTTCAATGCATGGCTGAACGTATATAGCGTAGAGCATGCCTAGGCTATAGACTATATCAGAAGTTTTTTATTTTTATTTCTTTGCATGGGAAAAATGTGGCCTTTTATAAAAACACATTTCATGCAATTCTACTACACTTTATATGACTGTAGACATGAGCAGAATCACAGGGTAGCCTACTCTGCTGACACTGACAAACAGATCAATAAAAACGACCTTGTCCATATAATAGACCTACAAGAAGTGGACACAAATAGAATATGATGTTCATCTAAACTGGAGGAGGAAATGATTGTCCAAAAACAAACTTTTAAGTAGCACTCAATGATAACTAGTGAATATGCGCAGTGCGCACTCACGGGGGATATTGGAGATATTGCTGATGCTGTCCGCTGGCGCCAATAAGATAGACTATACTGTTGTTCGCTTAATTAAGTTGAGAATTTCGATAACTAAAAGACAGATTTGTCTTTTCATTGTCTTCTCTTTACAGCAATAATAATTTCCTTTCCAAACTATGTTTTCCCGTGATTGTATTTTGACATATTGCAATATGCCTGGCTTGGCCTCTACTTTTCACAGACAGTCACAACTCAACAATAATCTGTCCAAATTGTGCATGCTGCCTTTCCTTCCGACTGTAGGCAAAGTGATTTAAAACAATCCACAAATAAAAAACAATTCCACACATACAGTATATTAGTAGGCTCTATGTAAAGACCAGATTAAATTAAGAATAGTCTGATGGGTGAGAATATTATCAAGTGCTTGTTAAATTGTGAATGTAGTGTGTGCAGCCTGTACAAGCAACAAATCAGAGCTCATGCCTTTCATGCGACCTTTTTCAAATGATCATTAGTCGCATCATGCAGCCTTAGAATGTATAAAAATCTAAACATATAGCCTAACATTTGTATCACAACTAAAGTTGCATAAATAACTCTAAATTAAGCATATAGGAGGACCTGTTTCTTTGTTAACCGCTCAACACAGAATAGCCGCATGTGCGCACTCCCTCAGAAAATGATTGGGGAAAATATCCTTTCTATTTTATTCAGCAGTTGTATTCTTCATACTAGAAAATAATGCCATGGAATTCTAAGCAAATCTTGTTAAATGAACTAGTGTAGCCCACAGCCATATGGCATAGCCAGATTAGGACCTAACATAAGGACAACTCAGAATATGCTATTCTGTTCTGCTGAAATAGTATACATTTTCTTTAGACCTGTCTAAAATAAATAATGTATTTATTGTGATGGTGTAGGCTATATTAAATGGATTTATTAGACTTTTTTAAATGTAGATGTTCCAAAGGTCTGCATCAGTGGCTTGTAGGCTATGCATGGAAGCCAGGAGATGCTAAACGTGTTTGTTAATTAACGGTAAATTACAGTGAGACCGGTAGTTATTTGCATGAACCGGCTGACAAAATCTCATGACTGCCACAGCCCTAGTACAGCTCATTGAGTGTTTGCCTTGAGTAGGTTGCACATTATCATCTCTCTACCCCCCATAATGTAAAACACTGGTCGTCCCTCCTCCCCTTGCAGACCTGACCAACATCTTTGAGGCGTTCCTGCCCCAGCTGCTGGCCTACCCCAACCCCATCGATCCTCTCAACGGAGACGCTGCCGCCATGTACCTGCACCGGCCAGAGGACTACAAACACAAGATCAAAGGTGAGACACACACACACACACACACACCAGATTGCCTGTCTGACTCCCTCTCTTTTCCTTCTCTCTGTTCCAGAGTATCTCCAGAAGTATGCGACAGAGGAGGCTCTAAAGGAGCAGGAGGAGGGAGGCGACTCCTCGTCTGAGAGTTCAATGTCAGACTTCTCTGAGGATGAGGCTCAGGACATGGAGTTGTAGTGAAGGGGAGACAACCCCCCTCCCCTCACCCACATAGACTATCATGTCCTAAAGAGCAGAAACAGACTATTATATACATATTTAAACAAGGCCATTTTTTTTATTACTAAACAAACGTGGATTTGTATGGATTATATGAATGAGAAGCGGCGGTGTGAAATGTCAAAATGTCACCCTCGTCTAGATATTATTTATTACTCAGTCATAGCCCCCTCCACCAACACCTCCACACCCACATTATTCTCCCCTCTTACCCAGAAAGGAGTGCAGCATTCTCAGGATCCTAGATTCCCTCTCCTGTGGTCTGGGTCGTATTCTGATTGACCGTTGACCCACTATCTGCAGGGTAGGCAGAATGTGGATGTTTCCGGTTTTCAGCGATACAGTAGTTTCAACCTAACTTCCGTTTCCCCTTAAAAACAGATGTGGGGACTCAGCTCAGGCATCTTTTTACGCCTGCTACATTAGGTTACCTTTGAGAGCAGTACACCATTGGAAGACAAGACTGTCAGACAGTCATTGTCATGACAGAGACAGGGATGGAATGTTTACACTCAGTAACCCCAGCCACTCCCCGCACTAGTTTTGATTTTTAATTCTCAGAATTGTTCTATATTTGATTTCGTGTGTGAAACACTTTTTACAGGCACATCTTTTTCCACTCCCCTTGCTCTCAGAGAAGCTCTCTGGCTCTAGTGCACGGCCCACTGTTTCTAGAGTCATTACCACAGTAAGGAATCGCACTTTGAGATCCAATTTCACTTGTTGACTTTCTCAATTTTGGGGGTTGGAAGCTGCCATCAGGACCACCACATGATCACTCCTTCCCAAGGATCAGTTAGTGGGTTTCATCCAGACCTATCCAATATGGCTGCCGTTGACCTCTCTGTCAGGCCTCACCCCAGAGGCCAGTATATCCTATCCACCCACCACACCCTGGTTGTCATAGAACCTGTTTTGTAAACAAGACTTTTACCCTGTAGTCAGGAGCACCAGCGCACCAACCAAGAGACAACTTACCACACCACTTAACACCAGAGGTGAAGCGGGTGTTGAAGGTGGACTGAACATCCTTTATTTTCTGTATTTTTTCTCCTCTCTGCTCAGTGACTCATTGAGGCTTGCTACTTGTTGTTTTCACAAAGGGAGAGAGTGGGGGGGGGGGGCTCTGATCAGTGTGCATGTGTGAGAGAGAACCCATCTTATGTTTTCAGACCCCACTGACCCAAATGGAAGCGAACCAGACTACTAGAGCTATAGTAGTTTGTCGTCCTCAGTGACAACCCTAACGCAACATGAAACAACATACTGTTGTTGCTCTAGAGGAGAGAACCACAGAGATTAACTACTGTCATACCAGGAGCTGTCTGTCACTAAACAAACTCACATCATCATGCACCAGAGTGCACCAAGACACTCCTTTAGCCCTCCTCCTCTTCCTCTTCGTCCTCTTTCTCCTCCTCTTCCTCCTCTCCGTTTTAGGAAAGTGTTTGTGATTCTCCAAGCATCCTTTGGTACCTTGTGGCATGATACAGAAGTGAAGTTGTGTAGGGCTTTGTTGAGCTTATATGCTGTAGAAATAGAGAAAAGACACCTCTTGTTTGATGGATGGTTTTCTATCTAGATGTCAGCAGTGTCCAGTCGTATCCACACTGAGGGTCAGTGTGTGGCCAGGCTTCATTCCTTCCAAGCACTGTTTGGACTTCTCTCAGTCTTGATGGAAGACTATTATTAGTTGAATCAGGTGTGTTACTGCTTGGTTGAAACAGAAGCCTGGAGCCACACGACTCGACAGCCCTGATCTAGGGGTTGGGTTGGATTGGGTAGTTGTGAGGGGCTGGGTTGGGAGGTTTGAAGGCTACCTGGGGACTTGTTGGATGGAATGGGGAATGGCGGGTGGGGTGGTAACTAACCAGGTCGTTGTTGACCTTAACTTTGCCTATTGCTTATGTTCAACTATAATACGTGTTTTATAAATGGCCCCGTCTCTATTCTCAGTTCAGTGTGCAGGTGGACTCATCTAGCCTGGGTGTCTGGCTGTTTCTGCTATAGCCAACTCCTTTGTCGTTGTTCTTAGGTAATATTGGTCTAAAGCAGAAACGCACTGTCTGATACACATGCTCGAGGAGTACGCTGGCACCCAGGCTAGATGAGTACACCTACATACTCAGACTGGCTAGCAGAAAGTGTTTTTGGTTTTCAACCTTTGTGATCACTAACTCAGGAGCACCACATTGGGAGTGCTCCAGGATTCTTCTCTCTTACTATTGTGATCATTGAGAGGTTGGCCAAGGCTCAACCTACACAGGGTGTCCCATTCCTGCCACAGCAAACAATATGTGCACAATCCTATCCCCATGTGCCCAATCCTATATACTATCCTCATCTGTGTGCTTAATTCTATAATATCCTATAGGTCACATTATATCTGATTGTTTCAGATAGAAATGTAATGATTGAAAGTGGTCATTGGTGTCTATTCCACACAGTAGAGGATCTTGTCCATTATGTACATGACAGATCTACCTATGATATTCTAAACATTGTGCATCGTTTCAATAAGGTACTAGTGAAGTGTAACTGAAAGGTCTAGGTCCTAGACTCAAGGAGCTGGTTGCATATTACTGGTATAATAATGGGGACTCTTTGCTCAAAGCAGATGTCATAACATGTCGTAAGACTGACAAGCCTGTTACAGAAGTGTACTGGCCACTTGTCCTGGGTCAGATGAGAAGAGATGTATCATCCGTATTTTTTAAAGAAAACTCATCTTTCATAGGGGACATCCTAGTCGTAAACATTAGAATTGAATCATAATTGAATTAATCCATTTGTTTTTCTTTTCACAGAATGCAACAACTGTATAATGTATAAAGTTGACAATAACAGTTAACGTATTAGGGTTCAGGATTAACGTTAGAGATGTACAGATAACATACCGGACCCCCCACCTCATCCCCACATTATGATGCTATTGTTGATATGTCTGTAATTTGTCTTTTGCCTCCATTACACTGAGTCAATGAGACAGGAGAAGGACATTGCTTTGAAATAATATTGCATTGAAAAACATACTGTCTGTACTGACGGGGGAACTGCCTCAGTGTTGAGATGGTTGGAGTTAGCATTAGAATTCTCATACATTATGATTGTAGGTTTATCATTATGTTAACTGTCTCAATAACATGGGCACCAGACCTACACTGTGGTGTATTGTAATGGTTACCACAAGACTAGAGAACAGCCATAGTGTGTAACTACACTACATGATCAAAAGTATGTGGACACCTGCTCGTCGAACATCTCATTCCAAATTCATGGGCATTAATATGGAGTTGGTCCCCCCTTTGCTGCTATAACAGCCTCTACACTTCTGGGAAGGCTTTCCACTAGATGTTGGAACATTGCTGGGGGACTTGCTTCCATTCAGCCACAAGCATTAGTGAGGTCGGGCACTGATGTTTGGTGATTAGGCCTGGCTCGCAATCAGCGTTCCAATTCATCCCAAAGGTGTTCGATGGGGTTGAGGTCAGGACTCTGTGCAGGCCAGTCAAGTTCTTCCACACAGCTCTCGACAAACCATTTCTGTATGGACCTCGCTTTGTGCACGGGGGCATTGTCATGCTGAAACAGGAAAGGCCCTTCCCCAAACTGTTGCCACAAAGTTGGAAGCACAGAATTGTCTAGAATGTCATTGTATGCTGTAGCATTAAGATTTCCCTTCACTTGAACTAAGGGGCCTAGCCCAAACCATGAAAAACAGCCCCAGACCATTATTCCTCCTCCACCAAAATGTACAGTTGGCACTATGCATTCGGGCAGGTAGCGTTCTCCTGGCATCCGCCAAACTCAGATCTGTCCGTCGGACTGCCAGATGGTGAAGCGTGATTCATCACTCCAAAGAACAAGTTTCCACTGCTCCAGAGTCCAATGGCGGTGAGCTTTACACCACTCCAGCCGACGCTTGGCATTGCACATGGTAAACTTAGGCTTGTGTGCGGCTGCTCGGCCATGGAAACCCATTTCATGAAGCTTTCGACAAACAGTTATTCGTTGCTTCCAGGGGCAGTTTGGAATGTTGCAACCGAGGACAGGATTTTTACGTGCTATGCGCTTCAGCAGTCCCGTTCTGTGAGCTTGTGTGGCCTACCACTTCGCGGCTGAGCTGTTGTAACTCCTAAATGTTTCCACTTCACAATAACAGCACTTACAGTTGACCGGGGCAGCTCTAGCAATGCAGAAATTGACGAACTGACTTGTTGGAAAGGTGGCATCCTATGACAGTGCCACATTGAAAGTCACTGAGCTCTTCAGTAAGGCCATTCTACTGCCAATGTGCTCGATTTTATACACCTGTCAGCAACAGGGGTGTGCCTGAAATAGCCAAATCCACTAATTTGAAGGGGTGTCCACATACTTTTGTATATATAGTGTATGTTGTCTATTAGCAAATGTAGCATCATTTGAACCAGTATTGCCAACTTAGCGACTTTGTCGCTATATTTAGCGAGTTTTCAGACCCCTCTAGTGACACATTTTCAAAAAAGCGACTAGCGACAAATCTAGCGACTTTTTCTGGTGTTATTGGAGACTTTTGGAGACTCTGACGTGAAAGCACGTATCGTTCTTACTCTTCTCAATGAGCAGCGGGTGCTGCCTTGGGCCCCACCCCGTCCCAAACCACTCACAGGCGGCCCAGTCCTCATGCTGCAGTCAGAGCAGGAGATGTTCACCCCTCTGCGTCCAGACTGCAAATGAATCGCGCATGCGGGAAGCCGCCGCTGGCTGATCCCGCCCTGGCTTACATTCAGGGCGGGATGTAAATGTAGGGTGTTTTTTACTCACTTTTTGTCTCTCCCAATACGTTATTCCTCTCTCCTACAGCATCCATCACAATTACATGCACATGGCCAATTATGCAAATTAGGTGAGCCAATAGCTACTTTCCTTACTGAGGAGTTGGCAACACTGATTTGAACACACACATTCAACTTCGCACAGAAGCAGACCAAAGCAACATCTGTAGAAAAAAGGTAATGTCTACTCTTACTGTTTACTGAGTTGCAAGCTTGTTGAAAGCAGCACTCAGTGACGAGAAACACGGATAAGATGCTGGGATATGCTGATTTTAGACGGAATACTGTGGCATGTAAACATGTTGTTTTTCGCAGTATGCGCAGGCTTAGTTAAGCATATCATTGGTACTGTGATGTTTTCATCTGATTGTCAAACAAATCACTCCAAAAAGTAGGCTACCTGCGCAGTTCGATCCACCATAATTATTTATTTTGCTTATACTCGGTAATGGACCACATAGCCTACTGGCTACTCACCCCTAATTTTGACAACATTCTGCTTATAATTTCCGAGATTTGGTAGGCCATATAATTTCCGTCATTTGGTAGACCATTTGTTTGTCTTAGATAGCCTCCAACTTGTTACACCAGATGACTAAAGTAGTACTGACCAGAATAATATCTTACATTGATGGAATGAATGCATTAGTAATCTAGCTAACACCAGTAAAGTGTTAGCTAGATGCTGAAATAAATAAATCATATTTCTCCACTCCTGTTTCCGGGACAAAATTAACATTTCTTGTATCGTTTTACTGCAAGAAATGCATAATTCTGCATGAGTTCATATTATATTCTGATACATGTGAGAGGTTATAGGCCTACAGTCAGTGTCCATATTTCAGTTATTATTCCATTTAACCCACATGAACGTCATTGAGGAATATTCTGTTTATTAATTGATGCAGGGATACTCGTGAGCGAGATATCAAAAGTGCATGTAAACCGCTTATCCCGAGTAAGACCATAATTAAGCAGAATATGAGCTACTATCAGGAATACTGTGCACATGTAAATGTGGTCAGTGAGCAGACATTACCCTTTTCCTATGACTATTTAGCATCAGGACACAGTCATTACAGTATGATTGAATTATGAGATATTTGAAACCTATGTTATTTGTTTGACTGTTTTAACCCTTACTTCAAGGATGTACAAGACCAGAAATACCCACAATTGTAAAGGCAAATAAGTGAATAATTAAATGTGCTTCCCTTGTAACGTTAGTAAAGAAATAAACAAAAATAGGAAAACAAACTCCTTCAAAATTGTTTGTTTCACTACTGTTCTGCGGTCCGATTTTCCCCATTCTCCCTGAAGTTTGCATCTGCTCACGCCCCCTTGTGAGTTTTAAAGCATTTTGATTAGTGTAACCACACTAGAGGAATTTTCTACCATATTTCTTAAAACACTGCCCTGACAGACGGCAACACCAGAATAAGATAATTCCATGTCATACCGGGTCTGCCCAGCAGAGGGCATAAACTACATGTAAGTACTATAAGCCTCTTTCCTGGCTTTGGTTAGACCTATCCTCAGATCAGCGTGTACATACAGGTAACTGCCAAAATAAAGGAAACACTTGATTAAATGAGTGATACAAAGTATATTGAAAGCAGGTGCCTCCAACACAGTTGTGGTTCCCGAGTTAATTAAGCAATTAACATCCTATCAAGCATGCTGACTAGAATGGGCACGCATGTTGATTTTGTCCATCCACACCAGACTCAATCAGGTCAAGCAGGTTGAAATATAAAAACGAACTCTGAACCAACTATATTTATTATTTATTTACTTAATTTGGGGACAGTTTGAAACGCATGAAACATTCATGGCCTAGCTTGCTGTTGCTAGCTAATTTGTCCTGGGTTGTTATTTTACCTGAAATGCACAAAATCCTCTAATCCGACAATTAATCCACAGATAAAAGGGTAAACCTAGTTAGTTTCTAGCAATCTCTACTCCTTCAGTCTTCTTCTTCTTTTGATTTATTATGGCGGTTGGCAACCAATTTTAAGGTGCATTACCACCACCAACAAGACTGGAATGTGGACCTCAGTTCATCTTTCATCACCCACGTGGGAATATGCGCCTAAAAACCAATGAGGAGAGAGGCGGGACTTGCAGCGCGTCATACATCAAAAATAGAACCAAGTTATATTTGACTCCCGAGTGGCGCAGTGGTCTAAGGCACTGCATCGCAGTGCTAGCTGTGCCACTAGAGATCCTGGTTCGAATCCAGGCTCGGTCGTAGCCGGCCGCGACCGGGAGACCCATGGGGCGGCGCACAATTGGCCCAGCGTCGTCCAGGGTAGGGGAGGGAATGGCCGGCAGGGTAACTATTGTTCTCACTGTCTGAGACAGAGTCAAGACCGAGTACAAAGTTATCCGACACCGAGACAAGACCGAGACACTCAATATGTGGTCGTCTGGAGTACTACAACACTGGTGTCTAGGATATAGGGTTGGCACCGTTCCATCATGATAGGACAAAATTAAACAAACTACATATTTTAATTTTAAAATGTATATCCCACATCTGCGCAAAAGTGATGATGACACTCGCTCTGTCACAACTACTCGAGGGTCTTATTCTGGTGACACGATGATCGAATCTTGGCTGCTGTTTGACAAATACAAATAATCTGCTCTTTTGCCCATAATAATCTCATGTAGGCTATAGCCAACCTGCACTGTAGCTGTGAGTTGTTGCCCAGCTAACAATGACCTGTCGGTCCGCCAGCGTTTTTTGGTGGCACGCCGTCAGCGGCAAGCCGATAGTCTGCAATCGCTCATCGGTCCACTAGGGTTTCTTGGGCGGCAAGCCGCTATGCTAGGTGGAGGTCTGACCTTCAGTTGAGGTATGCGGACCCGTGCGTGCGACCTGCTGTAACACCTTCTCATAAATTGAATAAGTACTGCTACTATTGCTGAAAACAATAAATATAGACCACACGGATTTGACAAGAATTGGCCTCCCGAGTGGCGCAGTGGTCTAAGGCACTGCATCGCAGTGCTAGCTGTGCCACTAGAGATCCTGGTTCGAATCCAGGCTCTGTCGTAGCCGGCCGCGACTGGGAGACACATGGGGCAGCGCACAATTGGCCCAGGGTAGGGGAGGGAATGACCGGCAGGGATGTAGCTCAGTTGGTAGAGCATGGCGTTTGCAACGCCAGGGTTGTGGGTTCGATTCCCACGGGGGGCCAGTATGAAAAATTGTATGCACTAACTGTAAGTCGCTCTGGATAAGAGCGTCTGCTAAATGACTAAAATGTAAATGTAAATATTTTAGCAGACGGGCGCGAGCAGTTTGGATGAAATGCTTGAATAACGTGTACATTTATTTTTGCAACGCTCGCGCATGTAATGTAATGTATAAAAATGCCCAGTTGCCCATTCTTTTGGCTACCAAGGCTAGAAAAAAAGACCTCGGTGACTTTGAAAGAGGTGACTCAAAGTAGCAAGAGGGGTTTAAAGGTTGTGTGTCTCAGTCACCAGATCTCAACCCAATTGAACACTTATTATGGGAAATTCTGTAGCGGCGCCTGAGAGCGTTTTCCAACGTTTACCCAAACAAAACACAAAATTATGGAATTTCTCGTGGAAGAATTGTATCGCATCCCGCCAATAGAGTTCCAGACACTTAGAATCTATGCCAAGGCACATTGAAGATGTTCTAGCGGCACATGGTGCCCCAACACCCTAATAAGATACTATGTTGGTGTTGCCTTTATTTTGGCAGTTTCCTTGTCTCCTCTCCCTCATCTGCACTTATCTGAAAATACATGCAAATTCAGTGCAGATGGAGGAAAGGAGACGTAGTATAGCTGAGGTGTAAAATGTTGTCAACCAACTTGAACATGATCCATTTTATCGATTACAATTATTCTTTATTTCTCCAGGTGAGTCCCATTGAAATTGATCCAGACATGTTCTACATTTTACAAAGTTTTCTTTAGAAAATTACAGCAGTATTTCCAAAATAGCTCATTGTTAATGTTCAATAAAAATAATATAGTGCCTTCAGAAAGTATTCACACCCCTTGACTTTTTGTGTCAATGGCTTACACACAATGCCCCATAATGTCAAAGTGGAATTATGTTTTTAGATTTTTTTTAAACAAATTAATTGAAAATGAAAAACTTAAATGTCTTGAGTCAATAAGTATTCAACCCCTTTGTTGTGGCAAGCCTAAATACGTTCAGGAGTAAACATGTGCTTAACAAGTCACATAATAAGTTGAATGGACTCACTCTCTGAGCAATAATAGTGTTTAACATGATTTTTGAATGACTACCTCATCTATGTAATCCACACATACAAATTATATGTAAGGTCCCTCAGTCGAGCAGTGAATTTCAAACACAGATTCAACCACAAAGACCAGTGTGGCTTTCCATGCCTCACAAAGAATGGCACCTAATTGGTAGATGGGTAAAAAATTAATAAAAAAGCAGATATTGAATATCCCTTTGAGCATGGTGAAGTTATTAATTATACTTTAGATGGTGTATCAATACACCCAGTCACTACAAAGATACAGGCGTCCTTCCTAACTCAGTTGCTGAAGAGAAAGGAAACTGCTCAGGGATTTCACCATGAGGCCAATGGTGACTTTAAAACAGTTACAGAGTTTAATGGCTGTGATAGGAGAAAACGGAATATGGATCAACAACATTGTAGTTACTCCACAATATTAACCTAATTGACAGAGTGAAAAGAAGGAAACCTGTACAGAATAAAAAATATTCCAAAACATGCATCCTGTTTGCAACAAGGCACTAAAGTAATCTTGAAAAAAGGTGGCAAAGCAATTAAAGCCTGAATACAAAGTCTTATGTTTGGGGCAAATCCAATACAACACATTACTGAGTACCACTCTCCATATTTTCAAGCATAGTGGTGGCTGCATCATGCAATGGGTATGCTTGTAATTGTTAAGGACTTGGGAGTTTTTCATATAAAAAATAAATGGAATGGAACTAAGCACAGGCAAAATCCTAGAGGAAAACCTGGTTCAGTCTGCTTTCCACCAGACACTAGGAGATGAATTCACCTTTCAGCAGGACAATAACTTAAAACACAAGGCCAAATATACACTGGAGATGCTTACCAAGACGACATTGAATGTTCCTGAGTGGCCTAGTTACAGTTTTGACTTAAATTGGCTTGAAAATCTATGGCAAGACATGACAGAGCTTGAAGAATTTTTTAAATAATAAATGTGCAAATATTGGTGTTCAAAGCTCTTAGAGACTTACCCAGAAAGACTCAAAGCTGTAATCGCTACCAAAGGTGATTCTAACGTGTATTGACCCAGGGGTGTGAATACTTATGCAAATGAGATCATTATGTATTTCATTTTCAATACATTTGCTAACATTTCTAAAAACATGTTTTCACTTTGCCATTATGGGGTATTGTGTGTAGATGGGTGAGATAACAAATCTATTTAATCCATTTTTAATTCAGGCTCTAACAACAAAATGTGGAATAAGTCAAGGGTATGAATACTTTCTGAAGGCACTGTATATTACATGATAGGCCTACTGTAAGCAAAATATAAAAAACTAGAGCATGTAGAAACATGATTTCACAGCATATGTGTGTATTTGTTTGTCAGTTGTGGGGGTGGGGGGGGCAGATAGTGGTTATGTAGGTAGGCTAGGGTAGGCGTGAGGTAGAGCGGGCATACTTTGGCCTTAGACTGGGTATCTGCAATGGACAGGGCTGAGTTCCTCTAGAGTCAATAGGATGTAGAGAGATGACCTGTCATTACAGCAGGGCTCTACGTGACACATCTGCTCCTAATATGAACAATTTAGGAGCACAATTACAAATATGAGTTATTAAAGCGGCAATCCGCAGTTGAAACAATAAAGCATTTTCTTCACCACTGTTTCGGTAAAAGGTTAAGGGCCTGGAGAAATGTAACCACACTCAAATTCATTGACAGAGCTATGGATAGATGCAAGGACAATTCATCCATGATTATAGTTTTAACCATGTTTGGAGGCTATACAGTGTTTGTTTACATTCACTTTGTTTACAAACATTGGAAAAACAAGCTCATGGGCTATATTCAATCCATATCACGGAAGTTCAGCGTTACAGCGTGATTGAAATTTAAAGGCAATGTTCCCGCATTAGCGGAGACTGCATTCACTGTAAACACTGCATATGTCGGCTCAATCAGAAATTACCTTTATATTTCTATCGCGCAATCTGTAACGCTTCAGCGATACAGATTGAATAGAGACCTATATTTTGCCTTCTGATGGCGTACGAGTTGAACTAAGCTCATGGGGCATTTATAACTTAAACTCTTCAATAATCAAAGGATTTACAGTATATCATTCATTTATAAGTCAGAATGTATGTAGTAACTGCAGCGTGTCCCTTTAATGATAAGAATTGCCAGCAATTACAAAATACAGGGTTTAGAAGCACCAGAAAGTTAGATTTTTAAAATTTTGATTGGGCCTATGAATCCTAGCTTCTTTTGAAGCTCATCTCCTGAAGCTCATCTCCATGTTTGCATACTACTGAGGCTATGGGACAGCAAAGATATCATTACAACAATTATTACCTGGCCAATTTTTTTTTCTAGGGGCACTGGTGCTCCCAAATTAACATTCCAGGTAGCATAGCAAAATATGTTGGAAAATATGTCCCAAAATGGCAGCACTGTAGAGCCCTGACTAGATGTATAGGCTTCTGTGGGAAAACCTGTGGCATATTGGGGACAATCTGTTTACAATTTGCTGTGTGACTTTGGCACTTCTGTCCTGTGGCAGAAGATGTCTCAATGACAGACAGGTTATGAGGGGTTTGTGGCTGGGACTCAGCTTTAAATAATATAAAATAGCTATCATTATCAAAATATGACCCTTTCTGTCCCCCACCTGCAGTGTATTTCTTCCTCACCTCCCCAAAATGATTTCCTTAAGTTGGGGACACTCCACATACAGCTCTTCTAACATTTGTATTTATCTTTAAATCAGTGGAGGCTGCTGAGGGGAGAACGGCTCATAATAATGGCCAGAACGGCGCAATGGAATGGCATCAAACACCTGGAAACCTTGTGTTTGATGTATTTGATACCATTCCACTGATTCCGCTCCAGTCATTACCACGAGCCCATTCTCCCCAATTAAGGTGACACCAACTTCCTGTTCTTTAAATACTGACCAGCAGCAGTACAAATATCCCAAGTATCTTGTTTTACCGCTAATTTGTATTCTAACGCAGGCTTTTAAATAACTATAATTAAAATAATAAAAACACACAATTCTGGCTTAATTAGCATTTACATTATCAAAACGATAAAAATTATTGTGACTTTTAAATCCTATAAAGATTTAACAGTATATAACCTTATACATATAAGCATATATATATATATATATATACACACACAGTTGAAGTCGGAAGTTTACATACACTTAGGTTGGAGTCATTAAAACTCATTTTTCAACCACTCCACAAATTTCTTGTTAACAAACTATCGTTTGTACATGACAAAATTAATTTTTCCAACAATTGTTTACAGACAGATTATTTCACTTCAAGTTCACTGTATCACAATTCCAGTGGGTCAGAAGTTTACATACACTAAGTTGACAGTGCCTTTAAACGGCTTGGAAAATTCCAGAAAATGATGTCATGGCTTTAGAAGCTTCTGATAGGCTAATTGACATCATTTGATTCAATTGGAGGTGTACCTGTGGATGTATTTCAAGGTATACCTTCAAACTCAGTGCCTCTTTGCTTGACATCATGGGAAAATGAAAAGAAATCAGCCAAGACCTCAGAAAAAAATTGTAGACCTCCACAAGTCTGGTTCATCCTTGGGAGCAATTTCCAAACGCCTGAAGGAACCACGTTCATCTGTACAAACAATAGTACGCAAGTATAAACACCATGGAACCACGCAGCCGTCATACCGCTCAGGAAGGAGACTAGTTCTGTCTCCTAGAGATGAACGTACTTTGGTGCGAAAAGTGCAAATCAAATCCAGAACAACAGCAAATGACCTTGTGAAGATGCTGGAGGAAACAGGTACAAAAGTATCTATATCCACAGTAAAACAAGTCCTATATCGACATAACCTGAAAGGCCGCTCAGCAAGGAAGAAGCCACTGCTCCAAAACCGCCATTAAAAAACCAGACTACCGTTTGCAACTGCACATGGGGACAAAGATCGTACTTTTTGGCGAAATGTCCTCTGGTCTGATGAAACAAAAAATATCACTGTTTGGCCATAATGACCATCGTTATATTTGGAGAAAAAGGGAGAAGCTTATAAGCCGAAGAACACCATCCCAACCGTGAAGCACGGGGGTGGCAGCATCATGCTGTGTGGTTGCTTTGTTGCAGGAGGAACTGGTGCACTTCACAAAATAGATGGCATCATGAGGAAGGGAAATTATGTGGATATATTAAAAGCAACATCTCAAGACATCAGTCAGGTTAAAGCTTGGTCGCAAATGTTCTTCCAAATGGACAATGACCCCAAGCATACTTCCAAAGTTGTGGCAAAATGGCTTAAGGACAACAAAGTCAAGGTATTGGAGTGGCCATCACAAAGCCCTGACCTCAATCCTATACAGAGCATATGAGCGGAGTGGAGCGGGAGCGAGCGTGGAGCGTGAGCGGACGGATTTTGAACAGAGCGCAGAGCGGCATTTTTAAAAGGACGGAGCGTCGCCCTATGTCCCGCTCCAATTTCGCTCGCTCACACCAAGAGTCTGAAGCATGCTCAAGCCTGACCCAGAATCCATCTGTTTAATTTAATTTGTGTCGTCCAAGAATTTGTATTTTATAGAGCGAGGAGCAGCAGCAGCAACAAGAGAAAAGCGTTGAGGAATTCAAAAGCTTATTCACTGCAGGCAAAGGCCCAACCATAACAAGGGAGAGAAAAAGAGAGCTGGATGTAGCATTTTTAAAAATGATTTTCATGGACTATGAACCGCTGAGTAAAGGAGAACGCGAAGGGATGCAACACTTCGCCAGCGCAGCTCAACCGGGCTACACCCCCCCAAGAAACTATGATAAATCAGTACTTTACTTTGTCAAATTTACATCTGAGATGCCCCATTCACATGCTTCAGCTGGCGATCAAAAACGCCGTTAACGAGCACGACAACATTAATAGGCTGTTAGTGAAAGTCGGGCACCTGGTGAAAAGTGTACGCAAGAGCACAGAGGAAACCGACCAATTAGGTGTCCGCCCCACAAATGCCTGCGCCATTCGATGGAGCAGCCAGCTGTGGATGATTCAGTCGTTCATCCGGTTGTTCCAAAAAGACCCGTTATGGCAAAACAAACTCAAGTCTAATGTTGTTAACATCACCCTGAATCAAGTACCGCAGCTGACGCACCTTGTCCGTGTGCTGACACCACTAGCAGACCTCACAGACAAAATGCAGAAGGAGCTGGGGAACCTGGGGATGATCCTCCCTGCTGTCACAGAAATCAAATCCCTGCTCACCGATTACACTCACGCTGCACTTCCAATGGGCATCGCTGCTTTTGCAGAAACATTGGCAAACAACGTGTCAATTCGCTATGGAATATACTATACTGATTAACATCTCATTTTAGCGTCAGTGTTAGATCCCCGTTTCAAGACAGAATGGATAATCCGAGATGAGTCTGTATGCAACAAATTCGGGGAGATAAAGTAAGGCTGTGGTTTAAGCTAAAAGTGAAATACATGCAGATTTTGTTCCTTTTTTGGAGTGAGCGGGGGCGATTTGAGTGGAGCGCGATGCAAACTGCGTTGAGCGCTGAGCGATAATGAGCGGACTGGCCTGATGTGGCTTTGAGCGGGGGGAGCGGAGGGGTGAACAACTCCGTGAGCGAGGAGCTGAGATTCTCACCGCTCCACTCCGCTCATATGCTCTGATCCTATAGAACATTTGTGGGCAGAACTGAAAAAGCGTGTGCGAGCAAGGAGGCCCACAAACCTGACTCAGTTACACCAGCTCTGTCAGGAGGAATGGGCCAAAATTCACCCAACTTATTGTGGGAAGCTTGTGGAAGGCTACCTGAAACGTTTGACCCAAGTTAAACAATTTAAAGGCAATGCTACCAAATACTAATTGAGTGTATGTAAACTTCTGACCCACTGGGAATGTGATGAAAGAAATAAAAGCTAAAATAAATCATTCTTTCTACTATTATTCTGACATTTCACATTCTTAAAATAAAGTGGTGATCCTAACTGACCTAAGACAGGGACTTTTTACCAGGATTAAATGTAAGGAATTGTGGAAAAACTGAGTTTAAATGTATTTGGCTAAGGTGTATGTAAACGTCCGACTTCAACTGTGTATATATATATATATATATATATATATATATATATATATATATATATATATATATATATATATATATATATATATATACACACACACACACACACAGTACCAGTCAAAAGTTTGGACACACCTACTCATTCAAGGGTTTTTCTTTATTTTAAAAATGTTTTACATTGTAGAATAATAGTGAAGACATCAAAACTATGAAATAACACATATGGAATCATGTAGTAACCAAAGAAGTGTTAAACAAATCAAAATATATTTTATATTCGAGATTCTTCAAATAGCAACCCTTTGCCTTGATGACAGCTTTGCACACTCTTGGCATTCTCTTAACCAGCTTCACCTGGAATGATTTTCCAACAGTCTTGAAGGGGTTCCCACATATGCTGAGCACTTGTTGGCTGCTTGTCCTTCACTCTGCCGTCCGACTCATCCCAAACCATCTCAATTGGGTTGAGGTCGGGGGATTGTGGAGGGCAGGTCATCTGATGCAGCACTCCATCATTCTCCTTCTTGGTAAAATAGCCCTTACACAGCCTGGTGGTGTGTTGGGTCATTGTCCTGTTGAAAAACAAATGATAGTCCCACTAAGCCCAAACCAGATGGGATGGTGTATCGCTGCAGAATGCTGTGGTAGCCATGCTGGTTAAGTGTGCCTTGAATTCTAAATAAATCACTGACAGTGTCACCAGCAAAGCACCATCACTACTCCTCCATTGTTCTCGGTGGGAACCACACATGCGGAGATCATCCGTTCACCTACACTGTGTCTCACAAAGACACGGCGGTTGGAACCAAAAATCTCACATTTGGACTCATCTGCCCAAAGGACAGATTTCCACTGGTCTAATGTCCATTGCTCGTGTTTCTTGGCCCAAGCAAGTCTCTTCTTCTTATTGGTGTCCTTTAGTAGTGGTTTATTTGCAGCAATTCGACCATGAAGGCCTGATTCACCCAGTCTCCTCTGAACAGTTGATGTTGAGATGTGTCTGTGACTTGAACTCTGTGAAGCATTTATTTGGGCTGCAATTTCTGAGGCTGGTAACTCTAATGAACTTATCCTCTGAAGCAGAGGTAATTCTGGGTCTTCCTTTCCTGTGGCGGTCCTCATGAGAGCAGGTTTCACCATAGCGCTTGGTAGTTTTTGCGACTGCACTTGAAGAAACTTTAAAAGTTCTTGAAATGTTCCGTATTGACTGACCTTCATGTATTAAAGTAATGATGGACTGTCATTTCGCTTTGCTTATTTGAGCTGTTCTTGTCATAATATGGTCTTTTACCAAATAGGGATATTTTCTGTATACCCCCCCCCCTACCTTGTCACAACACAACTGATTGGCGCAAACACATTAAGGAAAGAAATTACACAAATTAACTTTTAACAAGGCACACCTGTTAATTGAAATGCATTCCAGGTGACTACCTCATGAAGCTGGTTGAGAGAAGGCCAATAGTGTGCAAAGCTGTCATCAAGGCAAAGGGTGGCTACTTTGAAGAATCTGAAATATAAAATATATTTTGATTTGTTTAACACTTTTTTGGTTACTATATGATTCCATCTGTGTTATTTGATAGTTTTGATGTCTTCACTATTATTCTACAATGTAGAAAATAGTAAAAATAAAGAAAAACCCTGGAATGTAGGTGTGTCCAAAGTTTTGACTGGTACTATATACATATACATATATATATATATATATATATATATATATATATATATATATAGTTGAAGTCGGACATCTACATACACCTTAGCCAAATACATTTAAACTCTGTTTTTCACAATTCCATATTTTTTGTGAAGTGCACCAGTCCCTCCTGCAGCAAAGCACCCCCACAGCATGATGCTGCTACCCACGTGCTTCACGGTTGGGATGGTGTTCTTCGGCTTGCAAGCTACCCCCTTTTTCCTCCAAACATAACGATGGTCATTATGGCCAAACAGTTCTATTTTTGTTTAATCAGACCAGAGGACATTTCTCAAAAAAGTAAGATCTTTGTCCCCATGTCCAGTTGCAAACCATAGTCTGGCTTTTTTATGGCGGTTTTAGAGCAGTGGCTTCTTCCTTGCTGAGTGGCCTTTCAGGTTATGTCGATATAGGACTCGTTTTACTGTGGATATAGATACTTTTGTACCTGTTTCCTCCAGCATCTTCACATGGTCCTTTGCTGTTGTTCTGGGATTGATTTGCACTTTTCGCACCAAAGTAGTTTCATCTCTAGGAGACAGAACGCGTCTCCTTCCTGAGCAGTATGACGGCTGCGTGTTCCCATGGTGTTTATACTTGCGTACTATTGTTTGTACAGATGAACGTGGTACCTTCAGGCGTTTGGAAATTGCTCCCAAGGATGAACCAGTCTTGTGGAGGTCTACAATTGTTTTTCTGAGGTCTTGGCTGATTTCTTTAGATTTTCCCATGATGTCAAGCAAAGAGGCATTGAGTTTGAAGGTAGGCCTTGAAATACATCCACAGGTACACCTGCAATTGACTCAAATGATGTCAATTAGCCTATCAGAAGCTTCTAAAGCCATGACATCTTTTTCTGGAATTTTCCAAGCTGTTTAAAGGCACAGTCAACTTAGTGTATGTAAACTTCTGACCCATTGGAATTGTGATACAGTGAATTATAAGTGAAATAATCTGTCTTTAAACAATTGTTGGAAAAATTACTTGTGTCATGCACAAAGTAGATGTCCTAACCGACTTGCCAAAATGATAGTTTGTTAACAAGAAATTTGTGGAGTGGTTGAAAAACAAGATTTAATGACTCCAACCTAAGTGTATGTAAACTTTCGACTTCAACTGTATATATATATTTTTAAACATTTTCACAACCTCCAGTTATTTCCTTATAGAAACACTGTCTTAAATATTCTACAACTAATGTTTTTGCAAGTCCATGAACCCAAGTGAAAAAAGTTCCAGAATAGTAATATCTCTATAACACAGTGTTTACTGTTCTAGATAGTTCTAACAGTACTGTCACTAGTATGATCACTAGTAGCTCTTCTAGGTCTTTAAGTGCATCTTGGCTGATTCAAGTCCTTCCAGTTCTGTGGTTGGTTGGCTTGCTATTGGTTGTGCATTCCCTTTTGGGCTGGCTATTGGTTGATTCCAAACCCTTCCAAATCATGGAGAGAGAAAAGGAGGACATAGTGGTCATTGTATTTGTCCCAAATTCTAGAATTGGTTAAAGTGGGTCCCAATATTATGCCATACTCTTATGTAGCTAAGACCTCTAGCTTTTAGACTTCTAGTCTTTCACCAGTGGTGAGTCTGACCACACTACAGAGTCTAGGAGCGTGGCACTCCTCCCTTTCTACCATCCTCTCTTCCTTCCCCGTCCAGAGCTCTCTTCCATCTCTGCCTCTGACTGGTAACCAATCCAGTGCCCTCTCTCTCTCTAGAGGTCAGTCAGTCTGACTGTCTGTCTCTGTCAACCTGTCAGGAGCAGGGCAGGGAGTCACCGGGGGAGGCGACCTTTGACCTGCCCCTTGCCCCAGTGCACGTTGGGAAGGGTCAGACACTTCCTGAAGTGCTCTAGCTGAGCCTGCAGCCTCTCTCTCTCATCTCTCACCCTCTGTCTCTGACTCACCAGCTCCTAGAGAGAGAGAGAAAGAGAGGGAATGGAGCAAGAGCGAGATAAAGAGCGAGAGAGTTACTAAAAGAGTGAGTGGGGGTGAACAAAGCACATCAGTGTAAACAAACAGTCACAAACAGACAGACAGACTGCTGATCAAGCTTTAGTTTTTTACTTTTAGATCATAATAAATAAAATTGTATGGACAGATCCTAGATCCTCAAAAAGTTGATAACTGCTTGGAATCCGACCACAAGGCACTACAGAAGGTAGTGCGTACGGCCCAGTACATCACTGGGGCCCAGCTCCCAGCCATCCAGGACCTCTATACCAGGCAGTGTCAGAGGAAGGCCCTAAAAATTGTCAAAAGACTCCAGCTACCCAAGTCATAGACAGTTCTCTCTGCTATCGCATGGGAAGCAGTACCGATGCACCAAATCTGGAACCAACAGGACCCTGAACAGCATCTTCCCCCAAGCCATACAGTGAGGGAAAAAAGTATTTGATCCCCTGCTGATTTTGTACGTTTGCCCACTGACAAAGAAATTATCAGTCTCTAATTTTAATGGTAGGTTTATTTGAACAGTGAGAGACAGAATAACAACAAAAAAATCCAGAAAAACGCATGTCAGAAATGTTATAAATTGATTTGCATTTTAATGAGGGAAATAAGTATTTGACCCCCTCTCAATCAGAAATATTTCTGGCTCCCAGGTGTCTTTTATACAGGTAACGAGCTGAGATTAGGAGCACACTAATCTCAGCTTGTTACCTGTATAAAAGACACCTGTCCACAGAAGCAATCAATCAGTCAGATTCCAAACTCTCCACCATGGCCAAGACCAAAGAGCTCTCCAAGGATGTCAGGGACAAGATTGTAGACCTACACGAGGCTGAAATGGGCTACAAGACCATCGCCAAGCAGCTTGGTGAGAAGGTGACAACAGTTGGTGTGATTATTCGCAAATGGAAGAAACACAAAATAAATGTAAATTTCCCTTGGCCTGGGGCTCCATGCAAGATCTCACCTCGTGGAGTTGCAATGATCATGAGAACGGTGAGGAATCAGCCCAGAACTACACGGGAGGATCTTGTCAATGATCTCAAGGCAGCTGGGACCATAGTCACCAAGAAAACAATTGGTAACACACTACGCCGTGAAGGACTGAAATCCTGCAGCGCCCGCAAGGTCCCCCTGCTCAAGAAAGCACATATACAGGCCCGTCTGAAGTTTGCCAATGAACATCTGAATGATTCAGTGGAGAACTGGGTGAAAGTGTTGTGGTCAGATGAGACCAAAATCGAGCTCTTTGGCATCAACTCAACTCGCCGTGTTTGGAGGAGGAGGAATGCTGCCTATGACCCCAAGAACACCATCCCCACCGTCAAACATGGAGGTGGAAACATTATGCTTTGGGGGTGTTTTTCTGCTAAGGGGATAGGACAACTTCACCGCATCAAAGGGACGATGGACGGGGCCATGTACCGTCAAATCTTGGGTGAGAACCTCCTTCCCTCAGCCAGGGCATTGAAAATGGGTCGTGGATGGGTATTCCAGCACGACAATGACCAAAAACACACGGCCAAGGCAACAAAGGAGTGGCTCAAGAAGAAGCACATTAAGGTCCTGGAGTGGCCTAGCCAGTCTCCAGACCTTAATCCCATATAAAATCTGTGGAGGGAGCTGAAGGTTCGAGTTGCCAAACGTCAGCCTCGAAACCTTAATGATTTGGAGAAGATCTGCAAAGAGGAGTGGAACAAAATCCCTCCTGAGATGTGTGCAAACCTGGTGGCCAACTACAAGAAACGTCTGACCTCTGTGATTGCCAACAAGGGTTTTGCCACCAAGTACTAAGTCATGTTTTGCAGAGGGGTCAAATACTTATTTCCCTAATTAAAATGCAAATCAATTTATAAAATTTTTGACATGCGTTTTTCTGGATTTTTTTGTCGCTATTCTGTCTCTCACTGTTAAAATAAACCTACCATTAAAATTATAGACTGATCATGTCTTTGTCAGTGGGCAAACGTACAAAATCAGCAGGGGATCAAATACTTTTTTCCCTCACTGTAAGACTGCTAAATAGTTAGTCTGGGTAGCTATTGGCTAACTATTTAACTATCTGCATTGACCCTTTTCTTATCCTGTTGCCTAGTCACTTTATCCCTACCTATATGTTCATATATACCTCAATTACCTCGTACCCCTGCACATCGACTCAGTAGTGGTACCCTGTGTATATAGCCAAGTTATCGTTACTCATTGTGTATTTATTATATTTTTTATTTCTGCATTGTTGGGAAGGGTCCGTAAGTAAACATTTCACTGTTAGTCTACACCTGTTGTTTACGAAGCATGTGACAAATACAATTTGATTTGATTAGATCAGCACTCCTACTCTGAGACACTTTGTGGATATGTGAGCTTTGTGGACACTTTGTGGATATGTGAGCTTTGTGGACACTTTGTGGATATGGGCCCTGAGGTTCTTACCGCCATGCTGTGTGAGAGTTGTTCAGCTGTCAGACTGAGAGTGTAGTTCTGAGTCTCCAGCCTCCGGCACTGACTGTGGAGAACCTGTCTCTCCATACCCCGCTCTGAGAGAGAGGGGGGAGGGGGGAAGAGAGATATAGCGAGAGCAACAGGAGGGTAAAGGGGAGACATGGGGTCATAGAGGGAGAGGGGCATAGAGGATGAGAAATTGTGTGTGGGGGGAAGATAAAGAATATTTGACAAAAACTAAAAACTATTTGTAGATGAAAGGTTAACTCACCATCCACATACTCCTGATACGCCTCAAAGACTGACTCTATGCCCCTCCACTTCTTAGGGGTTTCGTCCTCCTCCTCTTCGTCCTCCTCTTCCTCTGACAGCTCATCCCGTACACCATCAGGGTCATGGTGGGGTGGAGAAGGGTACGGAAGATGCCCGTTGGTGGGGTGTGGGGGTGTGTGAAGGGGGTCTGGTCTCTTCAGAGGGGGGATGTTGTAGGGCGCTGAGGGCTCAGACTTTATACTGGATTCTGGAACACAAGGGGAGCCACCCAGTGTCTTGTGGGTAGACTGCAACACAGCCTGGTGGAAGTGTTGGGCGAAGTCCTCCCGGATGAATCTTTCCCAGGGCTTGTTCTGCCCATCCAGGGGCACCTTCGGTTGGGGAGGATGGCCAAGGTGGCCTGCTCCGTTCTGGAGATCCTGGAGCCTCTTAGATGGGTGACGTTCGCCCAATCCTGCCCTGTCGGGGTGGAGAGCCAGGGGATAGGGGTGGCGGGGTGGAGGGGGTTGGGGGTTTAGTGGGTTTGTGTGAAGGTTGTCGGGATGGTGGGGGTAGGGGGACGAGGGGCTTGGGGAATCTGGGTAGTGGAGTCCGTTTGACTTGCAGGCTGGGAGGACAGGTGAGTCGTCGCCTGAAAACATAAACATAAGGATCTCATGGGTGTTACCCTTTCTGTGTATATATTTGTGTGTGTGTGTGTGTGTGTGTGTGTGTGTGTGCGCGTCTTACCAGTTGAGAGAACAGGGGTGCTGCTACAGAGGGGTAATGGGTTGTATCTGATGGTGTCCAACGTCACACTCTTTAGCTTTATAGCCTTCAGCAACCCCTCCATCTTCTCCTTATCTATATATATATATATATATATATAGAGAGAGAGAGAGAGAGAGAGAGAGAGAGAGAGAGAGAGAGAGAGAGAGAGAGAGAGAGAGAGAGAGAGAGAGAGAGAGAGAGAGAGAGAGAGAGAGAGAGAGAGAGAGAGAGAGAGAGAGAGAGAGAGAGAGAGAGAGAGAGAGAGAGAGAGAGAGAGAGAGAGAGAGAGAGAGAGAGAGAGAGAGAGAGAGAGAGAGAGAGAGAGAGAGAGAGAGAGAGAGAGAGAGAGAGAGAGAGAGAGAGAGAGAGAGAGAGAGAGAGAGAGAGAGAGATCTGGACCTCAAATTCAAATCTGGACCTCAAAGCCAGTTCCACTGCTTTTTTTATTCTTCCCCTCTAATCAGGGACTGATTTAGACCTGAGACACCCGGTGGGTGCAATTAACTATCAGGTAGAACAGAAACACAGCAGTACTCCGGAACTCCTAGGGTAAGATTTTAATACCCCTTGGATAGGGCATTAGAGTATACTAGGTTGTAGTGGATAGGGGTTAGAGAATAAGAGCTAGGGTGTACTGTGTTGGGGTTAGTGTACTGTACGTTACCTCTCCTCTGCTGGATGGTCACATGGGACAGGCTAAGCATGTTGAGGAAGTGTTTCTTGTCCTCCAGTTGGGGGAAGCAGTTCAGCTCCTCAGGGGTGAGAGTGGTGCTGAGGGGGGGGAGGGGTGCCACAGTAGGACGAGGGGTCTTCCTCTTGCCTTGTACAGATGGAGGGGAGACGCTGCGCTCTCTCAGCATCCTCCTCCTCTTCCTCCTCTTCTGATGAAGCAGCTGGTCACGATGGGCCAGCGTAGTCAGGCCACACACATGCAGAAAACACACCTTCTACAGAGAGACAGATTAAAGAGAATGAAATCATACAACAATATTATAGAAGCACAAGTGACAATTGTTTATGTGTGTGGCAAGTTACCTCTGAGGATGTGTCCAGTTTTAGGGGGGGCTGCTCTGCTACCCTTCTGAGGTGGGCCCTCACTTCCTCCTCATCACTCTCATCATACGACTCATCTAGATCATAGTAATAACCTGGGGGGGGGGGAAAGAGAGAGAACCAGATTTCGTCTCATCCTCTCTTGAATGCCCACTCTCCTCACCTCCCTTCCTCCCTCTTACGTCCCCTTTCTTCTTACCTCCCTCCCTGGCCTCTCTCCTCCTGTTCTCCTCCAGGTCCAGCTTGCTGACCAGCCTGTGCTGCTGCAGAAGGATCTCATCGTACACCACTGGGTTTTGAGGCTCCTGGCCTGGCCGCTCAGACTTCTGGAGGTCCCTGGAGGAAGAGGGGGAGCTGGACGGGCGCTGGACCCCCAGGTCAGAGCTGGGGCTGGGGGAGGACAGGAGCAGTGAGCCCCTCTGGTGGAGGTGGTTATGGTTATGTTGGTGGTGGAGACTGTGAGTGGATCTTTCGAGCTCAGCCATGCTCCAGAGGCCAGAAACCTGCAGAATGGGTCCCCTGACGGAGGAGAACCTCTCTGGGCCCTCCCCCATCCTCCTGCATCCCTCCTCCCCCCGCTCCGAGCTGGGGGGCCACTCAGCTCTGGTCAGGCCAGGAGGGGGGCGGGAGGGGGGAACAGGGGAGTCAAACCTGCGACGGGGGTCTGGGGGGGTCTCTGTGAGAGAGGCAGGGTTCCAGAGGGTGGTGGGAGGGTCAGGGGGGTGGTGGAGGAGGTGAGGGTGAGGTTTGGGGGAGATGAGTGGAGGTGGGGCTCCTAGGTAGGGTTGAGACTCTCTGTTGCCTGGGTCATGCTGGCTGGCGTTGGACCTGTGAAAACAAGAAAAAAAGCGTAGTCACAAACAAACACACACACACGAACACACTGGGTTTTATGTTGACCTTGATGATGCAGCCAAGCTAAAAGCAGATGTCAGCAGAGTAGAGAGAGTACTGACTCTGAGGATACTGCAGTGTTATCTTAATCCATGTATATACGCATTAACGCACGCACATCAGTGTTTAATTTGTAAAAGTGAGCCCAAGATGCATTATCATTGCTTTTGCGTACTGGCATAGAGCAGTAGAGTAGAGGTGCTTGCAGAAGTTGCATACATGGGGGAATTGTAGCCGGGGGGAATTGTAGCCTAGGATCGGGGAAAATGTTTGCCTTTTAGAAACGAATTTCACGTAATTCTACATAATTTTTGATGACTGGAGACTTCAGCAGAATCTTTTTTTAATACCTCACAAATTATCGAAATGACAGGCTACTTTGACACCGACAAACTGAGAATCTGAGATCAATAAAAACAACCTTGTCTTGAATCCATCAATAGTTTAGGCCTAGGTGTGTGGAGACACACATATTGTACAATATGACGAGGAAATTATAGTCCTAAAAAAGCTTTCCAGTTTCACTGACTCAGCCAATGATGCACACCTCACTAACCGGCGATGGCCGATGCGCTCGTGCCAAAAGCTTATCTCTCTCTTGTATTTTACTTTGTAAAACAATGCTGTTCACTCAATAGGCCTATTTGGAAGTTGATAACATATTTTGGTAGCCTACAGACAGATTAGTCTTCTCTTTTCAGCAGGAGCCATATGCTTTCCAACCTGTATTTTCCAGCGATTGTATTTGAAATATTGCGAAAGGCCTGTTTTCGCTAGATGCTGTTCACTGACAGATTTGCCACGCTATTTATCCTCTGTGGCTAAATTATAGGCATAGGCCTACTCCTGGTGTAGAATTCTGAATGATTTCATTTATTTCTGAACAGACAGCAGTAATTATCCAATTTGTAAGTCGCTCTGGATAAGAGCGTCTGCTAAATGACGAAAATGTAAATATAACTTTGGCAAATGTATTTCAATTTATCAGGGGTGCTGTGGCACCTCCAGCACCCTATGATTATATAAGGAAATAAATGACGAAGTGCAATGCTGGAGAGATGAGAGTTGCAGGCTCATGTCTATCAGAGCAGAGAGAAGGAGAGAGATCATAGAAAGTGAATCTCATTCTAGTTCTGTGAGAGATACAGACGCACTTCTCTCTGTCACCACAGCAATGACCACGCGTTGGTCTATAGCAGGGGTACTTAACTCTTACCTTACGAGGTCCGGCACCTGCTGGTTTTCTGTTCTACCTGATAATTAATTGCACATACCTGGTGTCACAGGTCTAAATCAGTCCCTGACTAGAGGGGAACAATGACAAAATGCAGTGGAACCGGCTTCGAGTTCCAGAGTTAAGTTTGAGGGGTCTATAGGCTGCAACAGGGGTGTCAAACACATTCCACGGAGGGCCGAGTGTCTGCAGGGTTTAGTTTTTTCCTTTCAATCAAGACCTAAACAACCAGGTGAAAAGGAGTTGCTTACTAATTAGTGACCTTAATTCATCAATAAAGTACAAGGGTGGTGCGAAAACCCACAGATACTCGGCCCTCCGTGGAATGAGTTTGACACACGCTACAATGTTGCGCAAACCATAAACCCCGGCCGGCCCAACATGAATCAATTCTTAGAATATCAGGCACTATTCACATTACGTTTTTAGGGGGCAGGAGAATTACAGACGAGGCAACTTTAATGAACTCTGATCATTTTTATTATATTTTTTACATTGCAAACAGTGATAAGCAGTGGTGGAACAAGTACCCAATTGTCATATTTGAGTAAAAGTATAGATACTTTAATAGAAAATGACTCAAGTAAAAGTGAAAGTCACCCAGTAAAATCCTACTTGAGTAAAAGTCCAAAAGTATTTGGTTTTAAATATACTTAAGTATCAAAAGTAAATTGAATTGCTAAAATATACTTAAGTATCAAAAGTAAAAGTAAAAGTATAAATCATTTCAAATTCCTTATATTAAGCAAACCAGACGGCACCATTTTCTTGTTTTTTAAATGTATGGATAGCCAGGGGCACGCTCCAACACTCAGACATCATTTACAAACAAAGCATGTGTTTAGTGAGTTTACCAGATCAGAGGCAGTAGGGATGACCAGGGATATTCTCTTGATAAGTGTGTGAATTAGACCATTGTCCTGTACTGCTAAGCATTCAAAATGTAACAAGTACTTTTGGGTGTCAGGGAAAATGTATGGAGTAAAAAGTACTTAATTTTCTTTAGGAATGTAGTGAACTAGAAGTAAAAGTTGTCAAAAATATAAATAGTAAAGTAAAGTACTGATACCCCAAAAAAACACTTAAGGATAACTTTCAAGTATTTTTTAATTAAGTACTTCACACCACTGGTGATAAGAGGTACCGGATCCTGGCAAATGGGTTCTGGAACTAAACATTCTAAAACTGAAAGGTGCCGGATCCTGTTCCGGCAGGATCTGGCTCAAATTAAGTACTGACGCACATACAAACAGACTGCTGGGGAAACTGATAAACATATGCATTTCTCAATTGCTTGTTCCTTGCCTGATTAGACACTCACCTGTAGCTGTGTCTCCTAGGCTCCACCCCTTCCCCATGTGGCCACGCCTCCCTCTCCTGCCCTTGCCGGCGTTGCTTTGACAACCAGCGCTTCTCCCCATTGGCCTGTTGGAGCTTCATGGCAGAGGCCAGTGTTCCATGGAGCCCCCTGGTAGAGGCTGAGACAGTGTGTGCGTTGTTCACCGTCTGAGAGGGCACCAGGGTGGGAATGGGGTGAGAGGCTGACCCCCTGGAGGACTGGAGGTCTGGCTGTAGAGGTTTAGGGACTGGGAGGGCAGGGAGGGTGGGCTTACCTGGGGAAAAGTATTATAATTAAATTAAACACTACATTATGCGTCGGGTGAGGTTGTGTCTCTCTCTGGCGGGAGGTAAGCTAGGCTTATATGGTGTATATGGTGTCGAGTAAAGCTTAAACCATGTATTTAGATTGTAGGTAGATAGGTATTGTAGTTAGGTATTGTAGGTAGTTTATCTAGGTAGTTATTGTAGGTTATTGTAGGTAATTATTGTAGGTAAGTATTGTATTCGGCTGAGCCCGGTGAAGCACGAGGCTAGCTAACTCACTACCTGGACCAATAAAGCTAGCTAGCTAGCGGGTAGCTACTGGTAACTATTAGCAACTGTGGATAGTTGTTTCCAATGTTATTTCACGCTTAAGAGTACCTGTAATTAAGCCAGCTAGCTACCTACCATTCAGCTGTTTTTCTAACCTCATTATCTGAAGCGTTAACGTTATGTAGTTAGTAGCTACTGTACTCGAAATGTAGCTAGCTTGTTGCTACCTGGATAGCTAACTAAACAATAGCTGGAACGACCTAGCTTTAATATTTGGAGACGCTTTCTCTCCGTTGGGACAGACGTTAACTGGCTGAATCGATTCAGTGGCTAGCTTTGCACTTAACTGGCTAACAGTAGCTACTAAGGGTAAGTTATAACCTACATTTATTTTTGTTTTGTTTTTACATACTGGTAACCAGAGTCGTTCAAGGGAATTCGGGACATGGGTGACTAGTTAACGTTAGCTTGGCTCTCTGTGGGAGGAGGGGTTGGTTCGTTGGCAGAGAGCAATGGCTAGCTAGTATGCTAACTATTCTAGCTAACTAACTGGCTGAATAAGTTGACGACGTACTCACTCAAACTGTCAAAACTAACCCAAAACTTTACACAACGTTAGACACGGACACGAATGATCTGCTTGGCGTGTTAACACACTGGTGGTTTGTTGTAACCGAGTATTGGTGCTAAACCATGTTATTGGAGGCTGGCATGCTAGCTGGCTTTGGCGTCATAGGATTCGGTGCCCTGGACGGTTTTCACGGAAGAATACTGTACCAAGTTAGCTAGCTGAATAAACTAAGTTAGAGTCTATTCCTAGAAAACATTGAACCGCTGTAGTTTACAACAATTATAATTTCTAAAGTGGAAGTTGGGAGAGTTATATTTGAGTGTTTCAGTGAAACGTAAGTGAGGGAGGCCCCGCTCTCTCGCTTTCCCAGATGTTTAGTTCATTTCATTCCGATCTCCTCTGCATTATTGTAGCCTTTTTCTGTAGCCTGTCAACTATGTGTCTGTCTATCCCTGTTCTCTCCTCTCTGCACAGGCCATACAAACGCTTCACACCACGTGGCTGTTGCCACTCTAATCTGGTGGTCCCTGCGCGCACGACCCACGTGGAGTTCCAGGTCTCTGGCAGCCTCTGGAACTGCTGTTCTGCGGCCAACAAGGCAGAGTTCATCTCAGCCTATGCTACCCTCCAGTCCCTCGACTTCTTGGCGCTGACGGAAACATGGATTACCACAGAAAACACTACTACTCCTACTGCTCTTTCCTCGTCTAACCATGTGTTCTCGCATACCCCGAGAGCATCTGGTCAGCCCGGCGGTGGCACAGGAATCCTCATCTCTCCCAAGTGGACATTCTCTCTTTTTCCCCTGACCCATCTGTCTATCTCCTCATTTGAATTCCATGCTGTCACAGTCACTAGCCCATTCAAGCTTAACATCCTTGTCATTTATCGCCCTCCAGGTTCCCTTGGAGAGTTCATCAATGAGCTTGACGCCTTGATAAGTTCCTTTCCTGAGGATGGCTCACCCCTCACAGTTCTGGGTGACCTTAACCTCCCTACGTCTGCCTTTGACTCATTTCTCTCTGCCTCCTTCTTTCCACTCCTTTCCTCTTTTGACCTCACCCTCTCACCGTCCCCCCCTACTCACAAGGCAGGCAATATGCTTGACCTCATCTTTACTAGATGCTGTTCTTCTACTAATCTCACTGCAACTCCCCTCCAAGTCTCCGACCACTACTTTGTATCCTTTTCTCTCTCGCTCTCCTCCAACACTTCTCACTCTGTCCCTACTCAGATGGTAATGTGCCGTCGCAACCTTCGCTCTCTCTCTCCCGCTACTCTCTCCTCTTCCATCCTATCATCTCTTCCCTCTGCTAAATCCTTCTCCCTCCGACCTCCTGATTCTGCCTCCTCAACCCTCCTCTCCTCCCTTTCTGCATCTTTTGACGCTCTATGTCCCCTATCCTCCCGGCCGGCCCGGTCCTCCCCTCCTGCTCCGTGGCTTGACGACTCATTGCGAGCTCACAGAAGAGGGCTCCGGGCAGCCGAGCGGAAATGGAGGAAAACTAGACTCCCTGCGGACCTGGCATCTTTTCACTCCCTCCTCTCTACATTCTCTTCCTCTGTTTCCGCTGCTAAAGCCACTTTCTACCACTCTAAATTTCAAGCCTCTGCCTCTAACCCTAGGAAGCTCTTTGCCACCTTCTTCTCCCTGCTGAATCCTCCTCCTCCCCCTCCCTCCTCCCTCTCTGTGGATGACTTCGTCAACCATTTTGAAAAGAAGGTTGACGACATCCGATCCTCATTTATTAAGTCAAATGACACCGCTGGTCCTGCTCACACTGCCCTACCCTATGCTTTGAATTCTTTCTCCCTTCTCTCTCCAGATGAAATCTTGCGACTTGTACGGCCGGCCGCCCAACAACCTGCCCGCTTGACCCTATCCCCTCCTCTCTTCTCTAGACCATTTCCAGAGACCTTCTCCCTTACCTCACCTCACTCATCAACTCATCCTTGACCGCTGGCCATGTCCCTTCCGTCTTCAAGAGAGCGAGAGTTGCACCCCTCCTCAAAAAACCTACACTCGATCCCTCCGATGTCAACAACTACAGACCAGTATCCCTTCTTTCTTTTCTCTCCAAAACTCTTGAGCGTGCCGTCTCTAGCCAACTCTCCTGCTATCTCTCTCAGAATGACCTTCTTGATCGAAACCAGTCAGGTTTCAAGACTGGTCATTCAACTGAAACTGCTCTTCTCTGTGTAACGGAGGCTCTCCGCACTGCTAAAGCTAACTCTCTCTCCTCTGCTCTTATCCTTCTAGACCTATCCGCTGCCTTTGATACTGTGAACCATCAGATCCTCCTCTCCACCCTCTCCGAGTTGGGCATCTCCAGCGCTGCTCACTCTTGGATTGCGTCCTACCTGACAGGTCGCTCCTACCAGGTGGCGTGGCGAGAATCTGTCTCCGCACCACGTGCTCTCACCACTGGTGTCCCCCAGGGCTCAGTTCTAGGCCCTCTCCTATTCTCTCTATACAACAAGTCACTTGGCTCTGTCATATCCTCACATGGTCTCTCCTATCATTGCTACGCAGACGACACACA
The DNA here is from genome assembly GCF_020615455.1 of Coregonus clupeaformis. Taxonomy (NCBI): domain Eukaryota; kingdom Metazoa; phylum Chordata; class Actinopteri; order Salmoniformes; family Salmonidae; genus Coregonus; species Coregonus clupeaformis. The sequence goes on along the minus strand of NC_059210.1, from coordinate 46,915,002 downwards.
ATTCATTTTCTCCTTTCCCCCTTCTGATAACCAGGTGGCGAATCGCATCTCTGCATGTCTGGCAGACATATCAGTGTGGATGTCGGATCACCACCTCAAGCTGAACCTCGGCAAGACGGAGCTGCTCTTCCTCCCGGGGAAGGACTGCCCGCTCCATGATCTCGCCATCACGGTTAACAACTCCATTGTGTCCTCCTCCCAGAGTGCAAAGAACCTTGGCGTGACCCTGGACAACACCCTGTCGTTCTCCGCTAACATGAAAGCGGTGACCCGATCCTGCAGGTTCATGCTCTACAACATTTGCAGAGTACGATCCTACCTTACACAGAAAGCGGCACAGGTCCTAATCCAGGCACTTGTCATCTCCCGTCTGGATTACTGCAACTCGCTGTTGGCTGGGCTCCCTGCCTGTGCCATTAAACCCCTACAACTTATCCAGAACGCTGCAGCCCGTCTGGTGTTCGACCTTCCCAAGTTCTCTCATGTCACCCCGCTCCTCCGCACACTCCACTGGCTTCCAGTTGAGGCTCGCATCTACTACAAGACCATGGTGCTTGCCTACGGAGCTGTGAGGGGAACGGCACCTCCTTACCTTCAGGCTCTGATCAGACCCTACACCCAAACGAGGGCACTAAGTTCATCCACCTCTGGCCTGCTAGCTCCCCTACCTCTACGGAAGCACAGTTCCCGCTCAGCCCAGTCAAAGCTATTCGCTGCTCTGGCACCCCAATGGTGGAACAAGCTGCCCCACGACGCCAGGACAGCGGAGTCACTGACCACCTTTTATTTATTTATTTTTTTTATTTTATTTCACCTTTATTTAACCAGGTAAGCCAGTTGAGAACAAGTTCTCATTTACAACTGCGACCTGGCCAAGATAAAGCAAAGCAGTGCGATAAAAACAACACAGAGTTACATATGGGGTAAAAAACATAATGTCAAGAATACAACAGAAAATATATATACAGTGTGTGCAAATGTAGCAAGTTATGGAGGTAAGGCAATAAATAGGCTATAGTGCAAAATAATTACAATAGTATTAACACTGGAATGCTAGATGTGCAAGAGATTATGTGCAAATAGAGATACTGGGGTGCAAAAGAGCAAAATAAATAACAATATAGGGATGAGGTAGTTGGGTGGGCTAATTTTAGATGGGCTGTGTACAGGTGCAGTGATCGGTAAGGTGCTCTGACAACTGATGCTTAAAGTTAGTGAGGGAGATAAGAGTCTCCAGCTTCAGAGATTTTTTGCAATTCGTTCCAGTCATTGGCAGCAGAGAACTGGAAGGAATGGCGGCCAAAGGAGGTGTTGGCTTTGGGAATGACCAGTGAGATATACCTGCTGGAGCGCAGACTACGGGTGGGTGCTGCTATGGTGACCAATGAGCTAAGATAAGGCGGGGATTTGCCTAGCAGTGATTTATAGATGGCCTGGAGCCAGTGGGTTTGACGACGAACATGTAGTGAGGACCAGCCAACAAGAGCGTACAGGTCACAGTGGTGGGTAGCGTATGGGGCTTTGGAGACAAAACGGATGGCACTGTGATAGACTACATCCAATTTGCTGAGTAGAGTGTTGGAGGCTATTTTGTAAATGACATCGCCGAAGTCAAGGATCGGTAGGATAGTCAGTTTTACGAGGGCATGTTTGGCAGCATGAGTGAAGGAGGCTTTGTTGCGAAATAGGAAGCCGATTCTAGATTTAACTTTGGATTGGAGATTCTTTATGTGAGTCTGGAAGGAGAGTTTACAGTCTAACCAGACACCTAGGTATTTGTAGTTGTCCACATACTCTAGGTCAGACCCGTCAAGAGTGGTGATTCTAGTCGGGTGGGCGGGTGCCAGCAGCGTTCGATTGAAAAGCATGCATTTAGTTTTACTAGTGTTTAAGAGCAGTTGGAGGCTACTGAAGGAGTGTTGTATGGCATTGAAGCTCGTTTGGAGGTTTGTTAACAGTGTCCAATGAAGGGCCAGATGTATACAAAATGGTGTCGTCTGCGTAGAGGTGGATCTGAGAGTCACCAGCAGCAAGAGCGACATCATTGATATACACGGAGAAAAGTGTCGGCCCAAGAATTGAACCCTGTGGCACCCCCATAGAGACTGCCATAGGTCCAGACAACAGGCCCTCCGATTTGACACACTGAACTCTATCTGAGAAGTAGTTCAAGTGTCTCCTTCCGGAGACACTTGAAACCCTACCTCTTTAAGGAATACCTGGAATAGTATAAAGTAATCCTTCTACCCCCTCCCCCCTCCCCCCATTAAAAAATTAAAAGTGGTTGTCCCACTGGCTATCATAAGTTGAATGCACCAATTTGTAAGTCGCTCTGGATAAGAGCGTCTGCTAAATGATGTAAATGATATGGATGGTGGTCAGGCTCTACTTTCAAGATAAATCTCTGGTGCTTAATTAACGGGAAATCAACCAATCAGTGTGTGTATTGCGTCTATACTGTATATGTGTGTGTGCGTGTATATGTGTGTGTGTGTATGTGTGTACACCGTACCCAGTCTGTTGGGTGTCAGCCTCTCCCCAGGTCTGACCCTGTCCTGCGGCGGAGTCTTGAGAGCCTTCAGTCCAGCAAGGTACTCAGTCTCCACCGCTCTCACCATCTCCCTCTGCCTCGCTCTGTCCCGCTCCCTCTCTCTCTCCCGTTCCAGCTCAAGCTCCCTCTGTTTCTCTCGTTGGCGAAGCTCTTCCTCCATCTGTAGTCTGTGGGGAGGTTAAAAGATACACACACATACCACAGACACATGGGAGAGATGGTGAGAGATGCAACACCCAACATTGGGCAGATTAACCACACACTGTTAAACACACACACCTATGCACACACACACACACACAGAGCATGTAAGACAGCATGAGTGAGCAAGAGCAGATGAACAATTAATAGGTAACCACAGGATATAAGCACACACAGACACCTATGTGTGTATTGGTGTGTGTGCGTGATGTGTATATGGTAGCACCGTGAGGAGTGGTCTAAAAATATAACACAGTCAGCAACCTGTGCATTTCCTGCAGAGAGATTACAAAGTGTGTGTACATGTATGAGTGTAACACCTCTCAGCCAGAGTGATTGTTCAGCTTCCGAAGGTAGCAGCCCTAAGGGCAGGTGCAGGTGTGTGTGTGTGTATCATAAGCGTGTGTGTTACCTCTCAGCCAATGCGCTGTGTGTGTGGCTGAGCTCCCCAGGGTAGCGTGCCCCAGGCAGGTGCATGTGGAGGGCAGAGGGGTGGAGGGGAGAGAAGGCTCCCCCTGCTGGTACAGAGTAGAACTGAGAACGCAGTGCAGACAGACACAGAGACTCCTCCATCCTGGAACACACAGACAAGGGGGAAAGGAATGGAGGGTAAGAGGCAAAGAGAGAGGGAGCAATGAATTTCAACCTTTAGGCACATTTTGGGGTTCAGTAGCCATCTATACATCCCAACCCGGACACACAAACACACAGGCTGCTTCAAACCTCTGTCTCTCTGTGTCCCTGTCTGTCTCTTTGTCTTCCTGTCTGTCTGCCTGTCTCTCTGTGTCTCTGTCTCATCTGTAGAACACTGATTCTACAGAGTCAGACTGAGGTAGGTAGGGTGGTCTATAGACTGACCTGTGTATGTGGTGGAGGGTAGTCTATAGACTGACCTGTATAGACTGACCTGTGTAGGTGGTGGAGGGTAGTCTATAGACTGACCTGTGTATGTGGTGGAGGTAGGAAGGGTGGTCTATAGACTGACCTGTGTATGTGGTGGAGGTAGGAAGGGCGGTCTATAGACTGACCTGTGTATGTGGTGGAGGTAGGAAGGGTGGTCTATAGACTGACCTGTGTATGTGGTGGAGGTAGGCAGGGCGGTCTATAGACTGACCTGTGTAGGTGGTGGAGGTAGGAAATGTGGTCTATAGACTGAACTGTGTATGTGGTGTAGGTAGGTAGGTAGGGTGGTCTATAGACTCACCTGTGTAGGTGGTGGAGGTAGGCAGGGTGGTAGTAGGCAGCAGCAGCAGTAACGTGGGCAGCGGTGACGGGGTCGAGCCCCAGGGGCAGCGAGGGCAGGCGGAGGTCGTCTGAGGTAGCGAAGGGGCGGAGTCCTCTCAGGTACTCCTCTGGGACCGCCCCCAAGGGAACCGCAGGGTGTACCTGACCAGGTAGACTACAGGAGGGGGAGGAGTTGGGGATCAGATTGCAAATTTGAGTCTGCTGTTTTGGCGTGAACGGAGGTAGTGCATATGTGGTTTATGCTAGAAAGACTTATCTGTTGCACTGTAGATGGGTTTGTGTGTGTGTTTGTGGTATATGTTTGTGACTCTGCGTGTATCTGTGTACGTGTGTGTGGGAGTATAGACATCCAGGAGTGATTCACCTAAGGCCCTGTAGTCTCCGGTCCTGCATGACAGAGCTGGGGGTGAGGCTGAAGGGGTAGGAGGGGTGAGCCAGGACGTGAAGAGAGGGGACAGGATAACCCCCTTTCTCCTGGGGAGGGCTGAGCTCAGACCCCACACGCTCCCTACTCACTCCCCAAACACCTGACTCAGCCTGACAGAGATAGGGAGAGGGAGGGAGAGAGAGACGGAAATAGATAATGTTTGTTAAGCAAAATTAAAATCTCCCACTCACAACATGTGAAACTATTTTCATGTCAGGATTTGTCCCTTAATGTTGAGCTAGCCATAGCATGTTAACACTGTCATAGGCTAGCAATGTAGCTTCTCCAACCCCCCACTCTGTTTTGAACACACATCACTGAATCCCCTGCCAGCAATGCTCTCATTACTACTCTGACACCCCTGTCATGTCTCTCTCCTACACACACACACGCTCGCCTGCGCACACACACACACATCACCTTCTTCTAGGTCACAGCAAGAGACTCTCATGTTAATAGCTCTAAGAGCTTGAGGCAGGGAGGGCGAGGGGAACGGAGGGAGAGGAGGACGGAGGGAGAAGGGAACGGAGGGAGAGGGGAACGGAGGGAGAGGGGAGCAAAGGAAGAGGGAGACAGAGGTAGAGGGGAACAGAGAGGGAGGGGAACGGAGGGAGAGGGGAGCAAAGGAAGAGGGAGACGGAGGGAGAGGGGGACAGGGGAGAAGGAGAATGTAGGGGAAAGTGGAGGAGGGGGAAAGGAAGGAGACGGGGAGGGTAGGGGAGAATGGGAAAAGAAGGGAGAGTGGGAGAGTAGAGGAGGATGAAATAGATGAGCGGGGAAAGGGAGGGTAGATGACCTCTCAGCTGCGAGCTAAAAGCCCACCCGGGTGGAGAAGTGCTTCTGATATGTCAGAGCAAGTCAAGATCAGGGCAGGAGGGAACATCTTAAAACTCATCCTCCTCTACTACCCCCTTAATCTTTCTCTGCTGTCTAACTCTTTCTCCATCAAGTATAAACACCCACCCACTCACTCTACCAAACTACTCCCACACATGAGTAACCTTGCTGAGGACATATTAGCTCCCAGTGCTAATGACTAGGCTTAAGCCGAGTTGAATAATACAGTCTAGAGCAGTGTTCACCAACTGGTCGATCGCAATCCAAGGCATTCCTAGTCGATCACCAAACATTGCTGTAAAAACAACAACGATAAAGCCTTGCATTCCAACCCAAAAAGTGTTAAACAAATCCAAATATATTTTATATTTCAGATTCTTCAAAGTAGCCACCATTTGCCTTGATGACAGCTTTGCACTCTTGGCATTCTCTCAACCAGCTTCATGGGGTAGTCACCTGGAATGCATTTCAATTAACAGGTGTACCTTCTTAAAAGTTAATTTGTGGAATTTATTTCCTTCTTAATGCGTTTGAGCCAATCAGTTGTGTTGTGACAAGGTAGGGGTGGTATACAGAAGATAGCCCTATTTTGTAAAATATCAAGTCCATATTATGGCAAGAACAGCTCAACTAAGCAAAGAGAAATGACAGCAGTGGTGGAAAAAGTACTCAATTGTCATACTTGAGTAAAAGTAAAGATACCTTAATAGAACATTACTCAAGTAAAAGTGAAAGTCACCAAGTAAAATACTACTTGAGTAAAAGTCTAAAAGTATCTGTTTTTAAATGTACTTAAGTACAGTGGTGAAAAAAGTACTCAATAATCATACTTGAGTAAAGATACCTTACTGGAAAATGACTCAAATAAAAGTGAAAGTCACCCATTAGAATACTACTTGAGATACAAGAGCTCAGATAAAAAAAATAAAGTGGATTCTCAAATGGGCAACACTTCAAAATAAATCTCTTACAGACAAAATAGAATTATGCCTTAATAATTTAAATTTTTGTCATTTACCAGACGCTCTTATCCAGAGCGACTTACAGTTAGTGAGTGCATACATTTTTCATACTGGCCCCCCGTGGGAATCGAACCCACAACCCTGGCATCGCAAACGCCATGCTCTACCAACTGAGCTACACGGGGCCTCAAAGAATCAAATCATTAACAGATTATTTGATGAGTCAGATAAGCAGAAGGAATATTGCCAGTAAACGTAAGCACTTACAATCACAGTCACTTTGCTTTAGAAAAAACATCCTATAAGAGAACCCCCCCCCAACATTTTTTTAATGAGCTTATCAAAAGTACATGTACAGAACTGCACACAACCACACTGTAGGAATATGAGGACATCACCACTGATAGAACTGTATTAGAAATCAGTGTGTCAGGTCATGCCTTTGTAACAAGGCATATTCATAAAAGCTGGTTTTCAATGTTTCTGGAATCCAGCCTTGCTCTCCTGGGACTGAAAACAAGTCATGCGATGCTGAACAGCCTTTCACATGCAGCTGATGCAGGTAAGGGTGTGTTTAGCCTCAGAGACAGCTTACAGACTGCCGGGAAGGACTTGAGCAACTCCATATGATTAGCTGAACAGGCCAGGTATCCGTCCAGCTGTTTGGCGCTTTCTTGTGCTTGAGACGTCTTCATGGCAGAGAAGAAGTCCTCCTCATCTGATGAACTGGTGCCATCACCTAGCTGCAGCAAGGGTTCTTCCAGGTGGTCCTTGATGTAGTCCATTCCTGAAGTACAAGGAAGATGACAATAGAAATCATGCCATTGTGAGCCTACATTAATCCATCCCCATCCCTCATCTATATAAACCAAGTAGGCTACCCATTGGACTGAACCACAAAGTCAAGATTGTAGTTTAAATGGGTGGTTCTTAAATCTATGAAGTGTCAAAATGTACACTATAAAGTTGTTTATGAATAATAAAATACTGTTAATTAACCACGTTGTCTTACCCATTCTGATGGTGCCATCATCTTTTGTCCACGTTGTTTTGAATTTGGGGAGAAGGATTGCAGCTGCGATCAGCTCAGGGTCATTACATTTTACATTTTAGTCATTTAGCAGACGCTCTTATCCAGAGCGACTTACAGTTAGTGAGTGCATACATTTTTCATACTGGCCCCCCGTGGGAATCGAACCCACAACTCTGGCGTTGCAAGCGCCATGCTCTACCAACTGAGCTACACGGGACTACATGAAATGTGGCTGAAGCGCATCTTCAGTCCCAGTTGTAGCGCATCCACCAGAGGCTTACAGTACTTCAGGGACAACTTGATTCGGTCAAGTTTTGTGATCAGCAGGTTGACAGTTGGAAGTAGCCACCCCATCTGGACATTGGTTTCAGCCTGCAGGATGTTGATGTCCTTTGCAACTGGGCTCATGGTGGCAGCATACTCTGTGAGGAAGGCGAGTTCAGCTGGATTTAACCTATTCAAAGGGAACCACTAACCATTTCACCTGATTTAACTACAGTAATCAATGGCTGGATGAGTAGTTGACTAAATGGATCAATGATAGTGTATGGCTACAACATGTGAAACAGTTAATAGTCCCCAAGCAAAGGGGCAGGATACACTGCAACAGATTTAGACAACATTCAAGACCTTCAATTATGACAAAATAATACATAATCCTTACTTACATTGGAACCTCGAAGTCTGTGCAGAGAACTCTGACGGCCGCCCCTCCTTTGTCTTTGACGATCCTCAGGATTCTTTCTACTGCCATGAACCAGGAGTTCCACCTTGTAGCATTCGGGCGTAGCAGCTGGAGGTCGCAAGCATCTTCAACCGTTTTGGCTGCAAGTGTGGATCTTCCGCATTTGTTTCAAAGTGCTTGGCACTTGCCAAATGTTGAACGGGACACTTTTTTGTAAGCCTCAATGGATGTTGCTTTCAGGGCATCGACTGTAGATACTAAGTTGAGTAGGTGGCAAGCACAGCGCTGGTGCTTCGGCAGCTGGTACTCAAAACCATCATCTTCATTCAGGATCGTTGCCACATCAACAAACTCCACTTCTTCACTCTCCTCTTGATCATCTTCCTGTCCAGGCTGAGCTGTTTCACCACCCACTGCTTCCACTGCCTCGTTGTTTTCATCTTCTCCAAAAACTTGGAAAGCTTTCAAGAAGTTAGAGCCGTTGTCTGTTGTTGTTCTCACAATCCTACCCCGGATTTCAAACTCAGAATGGATGTCATTTAGGGCGCCTGCCAACACATCAAAGGTGTGCGATCCTCTCAACCGTTTACAGGCCAGGACTGCAGAGCATCTGTTGAGACTATCAGGGTCTATCCAGTGGGCTGTAACATCAATGAAGCTCCATCTTCTTGCAGACCAGCAGTCGGTGGTGGTGGCGATGTGGTCAACTCCTCTCATTGCCTCAGTCACCTTCTTCTTAATTTCCGTGGAGGCTTCATCAATCCTGGAGCGCAGTGTGGGCCTTGATAAGATCTTTGAGTTAGGCTGCAGATCCTGGATAAACTCTCTGAACGGTTCTTGTTCTACAACAGTGAATGGTTGGAGCCCTTGGACCACATACTTCACCACAGCTTTGTCAATGGATTTGAGAGACACTGTCTTCAGTAATGTGCTCTGCTTGATGGTGTCTCAGGGGCATGTTTTCTCTTCAGTGTGTTTGCCGTCAGTTCTTCATACTTCTTAAGATGGTGTACATGCTTTCTCTGAAATAAGAAGAAAAGGAAACGAGAAAGACAGTTACTTAGCTACATAACCACCATCACCAAATACTTAAGGTATAGGATCCTAATTCTAAAGCTATAAACATGAGTTAAGTGAGAGTTTGTGACCACCATTTAATATTACAATGACAAAAAAAATATGTTAATTGATCTAGCTAGTAGGTTACGTCAATAACTTAAGTCTACAGTAATTAGCTAGGTAAGAACAACTTTATCAACTAACACAAGGAATAACACCCGAATCTAACATTAGTTAGTTAGCTAGCTTGACCAGGTGTTTAGAGAAAAGGTATTTGGCTAGACTAACGTTAGCTGACTAGAATGTGTCCAGATTCGGAAACTACTAGTTAGCTAGCTTGTTAACAAGCTAGCAAGTTAGCTTGTGTCAGTTTAGTTAGATTGCGTTAGCTAACAAAGCTTCCGAATCTGGGAACATTCTAGCCAGCTAAAGTTGGTAGCTACTAGCTTGTGAACTATTTAGGTATATAGGATTAGCTAGCATCAACTAACACTGCTTGTTGCATTAGCAAATGTGGGCTAGCTAGGTTAGCTAATGTTAGCTAGCATGCTAATTAGCAACGTTATTCTAGCTAGCAAGCTAACAGTAGGCTTACCTCAATGTGTTTTTTTAGGTTCGAAGGCGAGTTCTTGAACGCTAGTATTTCCTGAACTTTTGGTAAACATAACAAACAAAGTCTCTGAAGCGACCCGGAGGTCTCCTTTGCCTGCGTGGCTGTGATGGCCGCAGAGTGCCCCTCTGGGAACCAGGGGATGAAGGCAAGGACATGGGGGACAAGGAAGCGGGAATGGGTAATACAGTCCGTGGCTCTGGGGAACCACGCGGTGACACAGGGGGAGTGGGCTGTCTGGAGCCTTGTCTGCGGCACCTGGGGGTGTCATTGCCAGAGAGGGGAATTGTGGGGGTTCCTGGGGTTTGGGGAGAAGAGGCCCCTCTATATGGGGCTAACCTGTCCCGGTGCAGTGTCACCTTTCTCCCCCTGGGAGGAAGCTGCACCCGGTAAACAACCTCCCCTACCCTCTCCAGGACACTGCAGGGTCCCACCCAGTGACTGTCCAACTTGGGGCATCTGCCTTTTTTCCTTAGCGGGCTGTAGACCCAGACCAGCTCCCCAGCCACAAAGTGCCTTCCCCGGGTGTGCACGTCATAGTTCCTCTTCTGCCTCACACCTGCATTCAGCAGCTGCTCTCTGGCGAAGGTGTGAGCTGTCTCCAGGCGGTCCTGGAGTCTCCGGGCATACTCCGGCCCCGGGGAAACATGAGGGCTATCCAGGGGCCGACCAAACGCCATCTCCGCAGGGGTACGGATCTCTCTCCCCAGCATGAGGAGGGCAGGCGTGCAGGAGGTGGAGTCTTGGACAGCGGAGCGGCATGCCATGAGGACCATAGGCAGGTGCTTGTCCCAGTCACGCTGGTGTTTGGAAGAGACGATGGCCAGCTGCTGTCCAAGCGTTTTGTTGAAGCGCTCCACAAGGCCATCACTTTGAGGATGGAGAGGAGTAGTGCGGGTCTTGTGCATACCCAGCCTCTCACACATGGTGGCGAACACACGGGACTCAAAGTTTCTGCCTTGGTCGCTGTGGATGGACTCTGCAGCTCCAAACCTGCTGAACATCCCCGCTGTCAGGGCGTCGACGATGGTCTCTGCCTCCTGGTCAGGCAGAGCATAGGCCTCGGGCCATTTAGTGAAATAGTCCATGGCCGTGAGCACCCAGCGGTTTCCACTGTCTGTGGTGGGGAACGGCCCAACTACATCCACTCCCACCCTCTCCATGGGAGCCCCCACTGGGAACTGTTGGAGCTGAGCATGAGAGCGGCCTGGGGGCCCTTTCTCGCTGTGCAGTTGTCACAGCGGCGGCAAAAGTCTTCCACATCCCTCTTGTGCTGCCCCCAGTAAAAGCCCTGACGGAGGCGGCGCAGTGTTTTTGTGACCCCAAAGTGTCCAGTCCCCACCCCCCATGAGTACTCTGGAGCACAGCCTCCCGCAATGCTTTTGGGACCACCACCTGCCACCTCTCCTCCCCCGTAGCTGACTCCTTCCATGCCCGCTGTAACACGCCATCAGCCAGCCGCAGTCGCTCAAACTTTGACCACAACCCTTTGGTCGCGAGTGAGAGCGCTGTCACCTCTTCCCATGGTGGCCTCACCTGCGCCTCTACCCACTGTAGCACTGGCTGTAGGTCTGTGTCCCGTCCCTGCTGCTGCCCCCATTCAGCCACGTCGACAGTCTGCAGCTCACAGCAGACAGGCCCGCTCGCCCGACACACTGTGGCACAGACCCCCTCCTCTGCACACAGCTCTCTCCCGTCCCTCTCTCCGTTCACAGTGGCGGCAGCCGTCTGCAGTACAGGGCCGACGGGACATGGCGTCGGCGTTGGAGTGGCGTGCCCCTGCCCTGTGCACCACCGTGAAGTCATACGGCTGAAGCTCCTCCAACCAGCGTGCCACCTGCCCCTCTGGCTCTCTGAAAGACATGAGCCACTGGAGAGCAGAGTGGTCAGTCCTTACAGTAAAGGGCAGACCACCCAGGTAGTACTTGAAGTGTTTGACGGAAGCCACAACAGCCAAGAGCTCCCGCCGGGTGACACAGTAGCGGCGTTCATGTTTGTCAAATGTTTTGCTGAAGTACGCCACCGCTCTCTCCCCCTCTGGCCCCACCTGGGCCAGCACCCCACCCATGCCCACATTGCTCGTGTCTGTGTCCAGGATAAAGGGCAATGTGAGGTCAGGGGGGGCGAGCACGGGGGCCTCGATCAGTGCACGTTTGAGGGTGTTGAACGCCTCCTCGCACTCCACTGTCCAAGTGAAAGCCTTGTCCTTCGGCAGCAGGCGGTTCAGTGGAGCAGCAACGCTTGAGAAGCCCCGTACAAACCTCCTGTAGTACGAGGCCAGGCCCAGGAAGCTCTTCAGCTGACGCTGGTCGGTGGGGGTGGGCCAGTCTCTGACAGCCGCTACCTTGTCCTCCATGGTGCTGATCCCCTCCTTCCCCACTCGGTGGCCCAAGAAGGACACCTCTCTCCTCATGAAGTGGCACTTCTCGGGGTGAAGCTTCAGACCTGCGGCAGCCACCCTCTCCAGCACACACCGTAGCGCCCCCAGGGCTGACTGGAAGGAGCTGCCATGGGCCAGGATGTCATCGAGGTATACCAGACACTGCTGTCGGGGGATGCCATCCAGCACCCTGTCCATCAAACGCTCAAAAGTAGCTGGAGCGTTGCACAGGCCAAAGCACAGGACCTTGAACTGCCAGTGTCCTCTGTTAGTGGAGAACGCAGTTTTGGCTCTGGCCTCTGGGGAGAGGGGCACCTGCCAGTAGCCACTGCGGAGGTCTAGTGAGGAGAACCAGGAGGATCCCCTAACCAGGTCCAGCGACTCATCGATACGTGGTATGGGGTATGAGTCCTTCCTGGTTACCTCATTCAGCCGCCTGTAGTCCGCACAGAACATCAGCTTGCCCCCCTTCTTCGGAACCATGACGACTGGCGCCGCCCAGGGGCTGTCTGAGGGCTCAATGAAGTCTGCCCGCTGCATCTCCAACACAGCCTTGTCTGCCGCCTCCTGGCGTGCCAGCGGGATACGGCGGGGACGCATCTTGATAGGTCGAGCATCACCTGTGTCGATCTCATGCTGCACCAGATTAGTCTGACCCACCTCTTCCTCACTCAGCGCAAAGCTGTCTCTGAATTCAAACAGCAACTGCCTCAACCGTTCCTGCTGCTCGGGGTCAAGATCAACACAGTTCCTCCCCCATATCTCCCTCACTGCAGACAGTGTCCTCTCCCCTCGCATCTGGGGTAGCTGGGCTGGGGGGGCGCGGCCCGGGCTCACAGAGGGCTGTGTCGTGGAGGTAGATGGGGGAATGTAACACAACGCCGTAGGTGACAGGGGGGCTGGGGAAAAGTCACACCCAGATGTGGGGGAGGGGGGGCAGCCATGAGTCTCTGCTGCTTTAACTGTTGGAGTAAAGGGTTTGTTGGGTTGAGTGAATGTGACATTAGGGGCCATGGTGACCTCCGGCCCTCCCTGGAAGCTCAGTGTGCCCCTATTTAGGTCTAACTGGCAGCCTGTGCTCCTAAGAAAGTCCAACCCCAGGATACAAGGGTCCTGCACAGCCGCCACCCACACAGGATGACGCACAGTCCTGCCCCCTACTGTCAGAGTCATTATTCCCTTCCCTTTCATGGGTGCCAGCTCACCTGTGACTGTGCGGAGCTGCACAGTTGTAGGCTCACACTGAGTCCAACCTGGCACAATATCTGGCCTCACCAGGGTTACTGTGGACCCAGTGTCCACCAGGGCGGAGCAGGGCACCCCCTCCACAGTGACAGGGACATGACAAAAGTCCCCAACACAGGTCCGGCCCACCACAACAACAGGCTCCATCCGCTTGCCCTCGTCTGCTTCTGGGGGAAGTGGAGCCTTGCTTCCCCGTCTGTGCCGGTGGGCTCCTCCTGAAGAAGATGGTGGTTGGGATAGAAAGCCAGGGGTCCGCACTACCCGGTCTATGCGGACCCCGAGCCGTTTCCCTGAGCTCTGGGGGACATGGGGCAATCTCGGCGCAGATGGTCTGGCTGGCCACAACCCCAGCAGACCCTGGGACCAGGGCGTGTGATTCGTGCCGCCTGTAGCGACACAGCACGAATGAGTTCTGTCATTTCAGCCACCCATGCAGGCTTTTCCGGCTCCGGGTTGCTCTGCCCCCCAGCTCGCACAGAGGGTCTGTCTCCCTGCACCCCCACCAAAGCCCCAGCTGAAGCCCCAGCCCACACCAGCTCCCTCTCCAAAGCCATCTCCAAGGCTACCTGCAATGACTCAGGATGAGCCAGCTGGGTCTGTATGCGCAGCTCCGTAGGAGAGAGCGCCTGTATGAACTGGTCCCGTGCTAGCTCGCTCTGCACAGAGGGGGGCATGTGAGCATATGCCCGCCGAGAGAGGCTCTCAATGTCATTAGCTAGCACCCGTAGAGGCTCTCCAGGCTGCCTGCGTCTATTACTCAGTTCGGAGCGCAGTAGCCCGGGCTGTACACACTGTCCATAGCGCCTCCTCAGTGCTCCCACTAAAGCACCATAATCACGTCTGTCCTCGGGGCTAATCAATATCAAACAGGCCAGAGCTTCATCCGTGAGGCATAAAGCCAACTGCAGTGCCCTATCTTCATCCGACCACCCCCTAAAATGAGCTAACAGTTCAAACTGAGCATGAAAAGCTTCCCAATCCGCCTTACCGGAATACTTCGGGGTCTTAACGGATACGGACGCAGCCGGGAACTGGGCGCCGCCATGTTTGTTTACATCCTGAGGCCCAGATTCCTCGTCCTGCCGCGTCGATGTCACCCCTTCGGTCCGCCCACCAGAATCCGCGCGAAACACAGTCGACGAAGCACTCATGCCCGCTTCAGCCGCCATCACTCTAACGTCCTCCCTCAAGCGGCCTCTGGGCTCCGATGCCCTGGCGATCTCCTCAGCCAGAACCCCCGACGTCCATGCACACGCACCTCCTTGGCCATAATCGTCCCCTACCTCCACCTTCACTTTCGGATTCCCTCGAAGCATCTTCAACCCCCGTTCTCACCTACGGTAGCTAGCCACAGAAGTCAGCTAGCTAGCTGGCTAACTTTTATCAACGTTTTTACTTCTGACACCAATGTAATGACCTGACTAGAACAGAAAAGAACAACTGTCCAGACAGAGGATTGAGTTTACGAATGGACGGTTTATTAAACCAACTTTACACAGGCTACTGTTTGGCCGTAGCCCACGCCAAATAAATGAAAGATAACCCACAAGCCAATCGTGACCTTCTCTTGTGAAGCCCAGACGTAAAGAGAGAGAACAAAGGCTAAACCTGGTCTTAACTTCCAATGCTCCATCCCCCTGCCCAACCCCCCTCCACGCCACTCCGCCAACCGCCAGGATGCCCGGCATCAGAACATTCCAGGCATTCCCGTGATTGGCAGATAGCAGGTTGATTGACATGTCGGACCCCGCGAACACTGGGTACTGGTAGGTACAACACAACCATCTACTAGCCTAACACATAACACACAGCTGTCTGTGCGGGTCGCTACAGTACATATACCCCAAAAAACGACTTTAGTGAGGTAACGAAGTATTTCTACTTCGTTACCTCACTTAAGTCGTTTTTTTGGGTAAGGGTACTTTACTATTTATACTTCGTTACTTTACACAACTGAAAGACAGTCCATCATTACTTTAAGACATGAAGGTCAGTCAATACAGAACATTTCAAGAACTTTGAAAGTTTCTTAAAGTGCAGTCGCAAAAACCATCAAGCGCTATGATGAAACTGGTTCTCATGAGGACCGCCATAGGAAACCGCCCAGAGTTACCTCTACTGCAGAGGATAAGTTCATTAGAGTTAATTGCCATCAGATTGCAGCCCAAATAAATGCTTCAAATAGTTCAAATAACAGACACATCTCAACATCAACTGTTCAGAGGAGACTGCGTGAATCAGGCCTTCATAGTCAAATTGCTGCAAAGAAACCACTATTAAAGGACACCAATAATAAGAAGAGACTTGCTAGGGCCAAGAAACACGAGCAATGGACATTAGACCGGTGGAAATCTGTCCTTTGGTCTGATGAGTCCAAATGTGAGATTTTTGGTTCCAAACACAGAGTGAAGGAAAAGCAGCCAACAAGTGCTCAGCATATGTGGGAACTCCTTCAAGACTTTTGGAAAAGCATTCCTCATGAAGCTGGTTGAGAGAATGCCAAGAGTGTGCAAAGCTGTCATCAAGGCAAAGGGTGGCTACTTTGAAGAATCTAAAATATATTTTGATTTGTTTAACACTTTTTTGGTTCCTACATGATTCCAAATGTGTTATTTCATAGTTGTACTCTGACTGGATGTGTTGTGTTCTGGGAGTCATTCTGAATAGAAACACCTGCTACATCAATGTAGAGGAAGTCAAAACATCACATCCTTTCAAACCTTAAAGTGGAATTGACAGCGTTTTAACTACTTTGCAGATATGAAACAAACAGACAATCATAATATCAGTCAAAAATGTCAAATTCCCAATTTATGCTACAAAACCAACTTTATAAAATAGGTTCGATTTGACTCAACATTCCATGACGTACACTAAGGCATTGTTGGCAGAATAGATGGATGCAGTTCACTGCATGATTAATATAATTTACCAACACATTTCTTGGTAGTCCAAAGAATATTGCTATCGGGTTGTAAATCACAGCTGGCCTGGTACATTGTTTGCTGCCTCCATTCGGGATGCACTGTTTCAGTTTCAATGACTCAATATTTTGGACAAAAACTGACGAATGTAACTAAGGCTGGGAATGTCAATACAATCAAATTAGCAAGCGCAATGATCACAATTCAGTCATAACGTGGCTAAAAGGCTAGCGTATCTATTTAAGTAGCAAGCTAAAAACACGGAGCCTAATGTTAGCTAGATAGCTAGCTGCTAGGAGGATGTCATGTAATGTCACTGGAGGAGTGGGTGAGTGACTGACTTTTTCCCCTCATATCGTTTTTCGGTGGCTATACACAGCTAGAGATGCAGGTGTCATTTGGTTAGCTAGCAAGAACTTGAACGACTGTTATCCAGTTAGCATATCTCTTGCGTTTGCAAATTCACTCTGGCTATCTACTCTGATTTCAGAGCACTCTCGTCTGAGAGCGCAGAATAGCTGATGAATTTATGAATTTGCAACACCCGCTAGATATGCCCGGTGTCAGTAAACCTAGGGGGAAAAAAGTTATATTTAGTCAAGAACACTCTAGATAACATGTAAATAGCCTAACCAGCTCTGCTACGGCGAGTAACATGGTCAGAGTGAGGTGTTCTCTCATTTGTGTCTGGAAGTAGCTCGCTAGCAAGCTAGCCAACTTTAGCCAGTTAGCTTGGGTGAATGGTTGGGACAAGAATGAATGCATTGGCAGGCAAGCTGCTGAAGGACGAGTAAGCTACATTCCCCATCGTTTATCAGTGCAATTTTGACGGGCAACTAGATGAGAAAGTTTGAGAGGGTTTATCTAATGTTCCTTCGTTAGATTTTAGTTCATCTTGCTCTGGCTAGCATTAGTTGTTGATCTTGTTGTTGTTGATGTGCATAACTGAGGGAGAGAGAGCCTACCTTTTCAATAGGACTGTAACGTTCCCAAATGTAAGAGTACTCCCGTGGTATTTACTTTTCAGGTGTATTTTGTAGCTTTTGGCGAATGCGTTCTAATTATCTAATGTTGCACTGTTGCAAATGCCTGTAAACACACAGTCCAGTTCAAAGTGGATGATGGCAGGCCTGTGTGGCAAATGGCTTGTTTGCATAAAGGCCTACTGTATTTCTGATTGGCTGTGGTGCACCGGTCTGCGTAGACTCCGGTCTTGGACGAGACCGATGTTTTTATTAGGTTTTATTTATTGCAGTGTCTATTAATTGTCCAAACGCATGGCCGCTTTCCCACTCTATATTGCTATAGAATTTCACAAATGCCTTAGTATACTTAATTCCCAAACATTCTAAGAATTTTTTTAACGTGGAAATGACCATATCTAAGTGCTTGCTTATCAGAAAATGTTTTAAAACGTGTAATATTCTTCCTGGGGATGTATATGAACAGATTTTAATAATATTTAATGTTGCTAAAATGCTGTCAGTCCAACTCCATCAGATTATATTCCCCCCCCCCCTTCCTTTCCCTCTCTTTAACCCTCTCTCCTTGCTCTCCATTTCTCTCTTCCACTGACACCCCCTCTCTGAATAGGAGCCCCAGGGTAGGAGGCTGAGCCAGACAGACTGCTCTTTGTGAGGGGGAGAAAGGCTGCTCGGGGGGCTAACCCCTGGATTGTTAGAGGGCCTGGTTCCTCACTCCATCTTAAATACAAACACAAATACACACAGGGCTCTTGGGACACAAGGGACACAAGAAAATGCACACAAAGCTCACTCTTCACAGAATACTGCACACATACACACATACATAACACAATAGGAGACCGTGTTTACAGCTACCGCTTTTCTTTCCAGTATGGGTCCACTGGGTGACTCACTCTCTCCCTCTCTCTTTATTTGAAGTGCATCTTATGAAGGCTTCATAAAGCATTCATATAGGCTCCATAAGCACTACATAAATGGGTCACAAATAATCTACAACTGTATTTCATTCTCTATAAAGGATCAATAAATGTGAACAACTAAATGGATGGTTATGTCACACAGTTATGCCACATTATGAATCTTTATAGAGCATGATAATCGGATATAGATTATTTGTGAAGCATCTATGTAGTTAGTGCTTTATAAAGCCTTCATAAGATGCACTTCAAATAAAGCTGGACTGTTTCTTCTTACCTGGTGCCCTTCTCCTCTCCAGAGAATGCTGCTGGTCTTGCTGTGAGTTGGGGCGATGGTGACAACAGGAGGGGTGGAGGGAAGGCTGCCCCCCCCACTTGAGGTCTGGAGCGGCCCTGACAACCCCCTCTTAGGAGTGGTGACTGAAGTACTGAGACAGGTGGCTGGAGAGGAGTCTGAAGACTCACTACTGGGAGAAGAACCTAGGGGATAGATAGATAGATAGAGCGACAGAGAGAGAGAGTGACAGATAAAATTGGATAGATAGAGAGAGCGAGCGAGAGAGAAAGAGAGAGATGGGGGGAGGAGGAATAGCAAGGAAGAAAGGCCATCAGAAAGCCATTACTGTAAAAACGAGACATCACACTAATCAACACACACGCACACACACAAAAGCAGCTAATGGGGGGGGCATGGGAGAGTGATGCCAGAAAAACAAATGGAAGAGATGAGTGAAAGAGAGTGGGATAGTATAAGGGAGAGAGTATAAGAGAGGGAGAGAAGGAGAGTGTAATTGTGGGTAATTACCTCCATTAGGAGCTAACACACAAACACACACCTACACACACACACGCACAATAGCAGCAGGGTTGGACAGGAATCTGATGTCAGGTCGATGTAAAGGAAAGAGGGGAAGTGTGAGGGGGTAGGAGAGAAGAGACTGTGGATGATGAATGTATTTTGGGTGTAAATAGAATAGATGTTATTGCTGTCCTGAGGTAAGAGGAGAGAGGCGGGGTCACAGTGCTTACCTCTGGGTTCTTCAGCCTGTTTGGCCAATTGACGGAGGGCAGCAGCGAATCCAGACTGAGCAGACTGAGCAGCCGCACTCCCATTGGCTAGCGGGGTGAGAGGGCTGACCGTGGCGCGAGTTGGTGTGGAGATCATTCCTAATGACCGCAACTTTGACTCATGGCTCATACCTGGAGCGATACGGAGGGTGGAAGGGTTGACAAAAAAGTGAAATGAGGGAAGGTAGGGTAGTGAAAGAAAGGAAAAATAATATTGAGCCTTTTTGTGTTCTCTCTATCATAATAAAACAATATGTGTGTGGGAAAGAGAAAGCGAGGGAGCTACTGAGAGGCTGTGTGTGTGTGTGTGTGTGTGTGTGACAGCACTGAGAGGGGGAAGGAGGGGACACTGAGGTCAAGTATCAGGTCAGAGGTCGGTTAGTCTGTGAGCCGTGACACACACACACACACACACAGGTGCACACAAAGGCACGCACACACACTTACACACACGCACACAAAGGCACGCACAATCCTAACATAATTTGTGTTCCCCCACTGCCCTCCCAGTGACCCACATACAGCTATCTACTGCCCCACACCCACTTAGACACACACACACACAGCAAAGGCTCAGATCCTTACAGCTGCCTGTTTGTTGAGACATCGTCATATCCTCTCTCTCCTCTCCCTCCTGTACCCTCTTCTATCTCTCCCTCTATCTCCCTCCTATCCCCCACCTTCACCCTCCTCTCTCTCTGTTAATCTGTTTCACTCACATGCTTATTTAGCAAAAAAACATCTGCACTCTCTAACACACATATTTCCCTTCCATGTTCTCTTTGGCTCATTTCTCTCTCACACTCAGTGTCTCTTTCTCTCTCATCCAAACACATACACACTGATACACTTGCTCACCACACCCACACACCATGCACACATACACACTGACATACAACAAACAAACACACTCACCAGCTGGCTCCGTGTTCTTCTTGCTTGCATTATCTTTTCTCTCTCCCTCACACTCTCTTTCCCTTTCACACTCTCGCTCTCTCCGCTTCATCCCCTCTCTCTCTCTCTCTCTCTCTCTCTCTCTCTCTCTCTCTCTCTCTCTCTCTCCCTCCCTCCTCCAGGAACAGCCCTCTCAGTTGTGCAGCTGCTACACTGTCACGTGATTCCCTCATTCTGTCCCCCTCCCTTCTCTTTCTCCCTTTCTATCTTCATACCCCTCCTTCTCTCGCTTTCTCTCCCCCGCTCTCCTACTCCCCCTTCCTGTTTGCTCCCTCCCTCACATACCTCCACTCCCCTCTTCTCCCTCTCTCCTCCCCCCTCATTCTTACACACTCCTAAGGAGGAGGAGGAAGTGGATGGAGGGAGGAGGAGGGGTAAACTTCATCCATCACTCTGTCTCCACCCATCAAACCTGTCTGCTGCAGGGGCCCTGACAGTGACCTCTAACCCCTGAGTCTATGCGTGGCCAGGGGGACAGGGGCTGACGAGGGACGGTGAAGTGTTTAGAGTGGACAACATGACAGCCCAGCACTTTAGACACATACAGTATAAACAAAATCTGACTCAGCCCTCTGTCTCTCGCACATAAACACATTGTGTGGCAGGGGACCTGCTCTGCCCTCTCAGCTCATAAAAGCTGGAGTGTTTGTGTGTGTGTGTGTGAGAGTGTGTACGCGTGTGTGAGTGTGTGTACGCGTGTGAGTGTGTGTCATTAGGATTGGAGAACAAGCAATTACAGTGTATGTGTATGTTATTTCCTGCTCTGTCATTACACCACGGAAGAGAATGGAACACACACACACAAACACACACCGTAAACACATCTCCCTCCTCCGTAAACACATCTTCCTCCTCCGTAAACACATCTGCCTCCTCCGTAAACACATCTGCCACCTCCGTAAACACATCTGCCTCCTCTGTAAACACATCTGCCTCCTCTGTAAACACATCTGCCTCCTCTGTAAACACATCTCCCTCCATGTCAGTGTTATACAGTAGCTGGCATTTTATGTTCCACTGACTCAGAGAGTAGAGTCTGAGCCAAACACGTTTACAACCCTCGTAAACATGTCTATAATATCATTCAGTACAATGTGTGTGTGTGCATGGGGAATTTTAATCTGTTGAGTTAACAGCCTCACAATCACATAACATGATGACGTCAGTTACACTGACATCTTAAGCACACACACGAAGGCACGCAAACGCACACATACACTACCTGCTGACTCAGTACTTGTGCATCATTCATCACACAACCTATGGCCCTAATCATCTGATCTCCAGGGACAACACTGCCAGCTAGCATCTTCAGCCCTGAGCAGCTGGGGAAATGTAGGGTATAGTACATCTACAGTAGGGTAGAGTACATATACAGTAGCATGTTAGCAAACACAATATAGTAGATAACTAAACATACAGTGCATACATAATTTTAAAATATATATATATATATATATATATATATATATATTGTCACATAGACCAGATAGGTGCAATGAAATGTGTTGTTTTACAGGGTCAAATAAAAAGCATGAGCTGGCGCACACCCAGAGAAAATTATTTAGTGTAGAGGTGCTGACTAACGGTGAATACGCTGTAAGCTATAAAAACAAAAATTTATAAACTCCCAGTAATTTCTTGGGTAAACCACCAACGTTTCGGCATCACTGTGCCTTCTTCGTTGTCAGCCATAGTAGTACGGCGCCGCTGGAGAAAATTAGGGTCAAAGGCACATCGACAGATTTTTCACCTTGTCAGCTCAGGTATTCAAACCAGCGACCTTTTGGTCACTGGCCCAATGGGGGTCCCGTGTGGCTCAGTTGGTAGAGCATGGTGCTTGCAACGCCAGGGTTGTGGGTTCAATTCCCACGGGGGACCAGTATGGGAAAAAAGTATGAAAATGTATGCACTCACTACTGTAAGTCACTCTGGATAAGAGTGTCTGCTAAATGACTAAAATGTAAGTGGTAGGCTACCTGCCACCCTCTTTTGCAACACTTTTGAAACATTGAAACCCCCCACCGATATGTACACTGTTAAAATGAAGTGTTTTGTAACACCAAAGCTAGTGGCAACTGAGCTGCTACCAATGCAAAGGAGACTAAACCTTATCTTTGCTGGAGTATTGAAACACATCATGCTGAGATGTTTTGAAACATGACACGGTGTGTTGTAACACCATTTACTCAAGTGTTGGGCAACATGTTGCCAGGGACTGGGAGCACTACCGGAAAAGGTTGAAAACACAATTTTGGTGTTTCAAATCCTGTCTAGTGCAGAATTAGATCACTTCTTCTGGAGTATTTTCATTGATGTATGTATCTAATCATTTGCCAGTTTAACCCATTTTGGCAGGCGGACTAGAGGTTTTACAGCAAGAATTCAAAGTTGGAAATGTGGGAATGGGTCGTCTCATCATTGAACCTGACGGTTTTTATGTCCGTTCATCATGATCCTCATGGCACAACAAGCTGATTAATACTAATATAGAAGTATACTTTTCTTTCTTCAAACATGCATATACAACATTGTGTAAAACAATCGTAGTGTTAAAAAAATTTGAAATACCCACAATCGTTTAAAAACAGAGCCACGTGACAAGATAGGAAGTGTAAGGAGATTAATATACTTCTAATTAGTTAAATCACTCAATTTTCTCTATCTTTGGTTATCCTCATATAAAATATATGTACATTTTGAGAAACATATTAAGTTGGATTTATTCAACAACAACAAAAAATCCAAAGAAATTCCAATGAAATGTACCATTTTACCGCCCCAGAAGTCGGGGGTCCAATTCCCTGTTTCTAATCTGTCTAAATAAAAAATGTAAAAATGAAGGTGCAATTCCACACAAAAAAATTATCCATAGGCCCTTATCATCAATCAATATTTAGGTTAGAAAACATTTGCATTTCCTAACCATTTGATTGTATGAGAGACACAGTCTGCAAAAAATATATTTTATGTGTTTTGATGCTGCCTTTACATGCACTGAAAACTCTCTTAAAAACACCAATATTCAGT
Organism: Coregonus clupeaformis; assembly: GCF_020615455.1. Taxonomy (NCBI): domain Eukaryota; kingdom Metazoa; phylum Chordata; class Actinopteri; order Salmoniformes; family Salmonidae; genus Coregonus; species Coregonus clupeaformis. Next base: position 46,891,888 of record NC_059210.1, on the reverse strand, counting down.
GTTTCAGAGTACTTCAATTCTGTTTTAAAACACTTTCTGTGTATCATAACACTTACATTGGGTTTACATTCAAACACCTTACAAACACCAGACCTTAGGTTAAATGCACTACTTTTCATGGTGTCATTACACAATCATGGTGTTTTGAGTCTTTCTATTTTTTACTGTACAGCCATAACTATTTTACAGGACAAACAAAACATACCACAAAAAAACTAACAATATAGAGCTTGATAATAACAAAGTTATAAATGAAACTACTATAAACCCTGTTATGGCCTGTAGCCATTTAAACAACAATAACACTATTATTACTGCTGTGAGAGAGAGAGAGAGAGAGAGAGAGGGGAGAGGAGAGGAGGCTAGTAAAACATGGCCCACAAGGGACCTGCATGGATATCTGGCCAGTCATCAGAACAGGCGGCTGTGTCCTAATAGTTTTGAATCGCTTCCTTTCCTCATCCTCCCTGACAATGTTCTCTTCTGTTTTGAACACTGATCTGGCAGGACTAGATAGGTTAAATCTATTCTGCTGGACACAGCAGCAGGTAGCCTAACAGTTAAGAGTGTTGGACAAGTAACCAAAAGGTTGCTGGTTTGAATCCACGAATCGACTAGGTGAAAAATCTGTTTATGTGCCCATGAGCAATTAACCCTAAGCCAGGAAAGGAGAGAGCAATGAAGGGTGAGGGGAAGTTGTAGAATTGTGATATAGCTATGGTTCTGTTCCTGGAGTCTCCCATTGAGGAAAGATAACAGAACAAAACCTTTCTATGGGCAGTTTGTCAGCAATCAGACTGCTATCACTGCTTCTCTTATGGTCTCTAGGATTAGGAGAGTTCTCATGAAGCAGTGCTATATTCTCTCTCTCTCATTCTCTGAGTGTGTATGTGTGTTGTGTTTGCTCAGGAGGTTGTGGTCTAACCACAGTGGGTAGCCACCTGGTATAACCCAGCCTTAGGGCCTAGGACTGACTGTCTGTATCTCAGCAGTCTATAGCGGAATCGTCCTCATCTTGTCTCCACACACAATCCGCTGCCCACAGACAGGTGTTTAATACAGAGACTACTAAGAGGTACAGGAAGCTAGTCTGGTACTGTATTCGTTTTGAATAAAGAACTATAAAGCATAACTAGAACAATGTATTAGATGGTATGCTTATAACCTGTTTATAAACCATTATTAGTTCATTTGTTTACCATTTATAAATTGTTTGTAAATCAATCATTATCATACCATATCAAAGTGCAAAGGTAGGGATTCAAATAGAATAGGCCTATACAGTTTTGTAAATTGAAGTGAGAGGTAAAGCACCAGTGTAGTCCAGGCAGACACCAGGGGCCTCATTTATAAACCGTGCGTATGTACAAAATATACCCAAAAATATGCATGTGCCAGTTTTCACACAAAAGTTGCCATTTATAAAAAATGTACTTGATGTGAGAATGTGCTCACCTCCCCGCAAACTTTAGGTCATGGGTACACACATTTGCTAGTGGTTTAAATATTGTATTGCAAGCTGGCAAGTAAGCATTTTGTTCAAATGGGGGATATAAATCATTGTTGAATTCAAACGTTCTGCTGATAGGTCCATGACAATTTGCCATTGTTTTCTCATTCAGAAACGGACACAGTCCTTTTCCAGATACAGCATAAGTTACTGCTAAAGATTAAAACATTCTGCCAACACAGTACATAGACCGGTAGTTTATGTAAAATATTTGACAGTGTGGGTAGGCTACAGTATTGCTGTGCGATAGAGCGCGACATCATTATGTTTCTAAATTAAATATTGTCTACTAGAGAAATTTGACATTACAGTATTAAGATGTAGCCTACAATGTCAATGGAAAAGGTGAACCTCTGTTCTACCGTTAAACTGTGCTTCGGATCGGATGCATAGAGTAAAATACTTGAACTAGTTTATCTATTTACTACTGTGAAGTGGGTCTAATTATTAAGTGAGAGATGGGACGAATGGTAGCCTATCCTCACTTGTAGGCCTATAGGCTATTTCACCCGTATGAAACCATCACAGACAGAAAAGGTGAGGAATTTATTCTGCAATGATCATGGAAATGAACTAAATAATAGGAAACAGATGCTTATTTGTAATTATTTTAGAATGCAAAGATACAATAAATCGATTTTCGCTGTTCTCACTAATGGCAAATGATTGCCTCTTGTTATAATATTTAGCTACCTTTTTTGTTAGGAATAAGAGTGCCATCATATATCCCCCATTTGCACAAGGCTAGGCTACTTTTACGCAACGTTTATAAATGAGGCCCCAGAGCCTACAGGAGAAGACAGAATTGTTGTGGTTTAGTGTAGGCTACTCTACCCCCTGCTGAACAGCTGCTCTAGCAGGTCAGCAGCACATGGCACACGAGAGTGTGTGTTTGTGTGCGTGCATGAGCTCCACCTGCAAACTGTGTAGGCCGACAAACAACGCGACACGATCCGCAACATGAGGCGGGTGGCATTAACTCAGATAAACAAAGTGGTGCTGTTAAGGTCCCGTCTATCTACAGACGAACTCATGTAACATATAACCTAAAGAGTAGCAGCTACTCTTCATGGAGTAATGACTTTCCAACCACACAGTTAAACAAGGCGACTTGCTTGGCCCTCTGGCAAGGACTAGTTTGGCAGCCACTGAACTTCCACAGCAAAAATTGACACACAAGCTATTATAGGCAATAGGTTTACATTCTATAATATAATCATACATGGGTATTAAATTAATCATATAAAACACACAACAAGAACGAGAGAGCGAGAGAGATAGAGATCCATCCCCTCACTTCAGACAAAGCACACAGCGGTAGTCTACATAGAGAAGAGCAGAGATGAAGACGGCGGCGGCATCATCAGCAGTGTGTATTTTTCCCTCTATCTGATGTAATCAACTTCTGGAGCGATAACACACATTTCACACGTAGGATAACAACAGAAATTAACGAGGGGTAACATTAATCGCCCATATACTACTTCAACTACTTTAGGCTACTTACCACGTAAACGCAAATCCCCGTTTTTACATTAATCCCAGTATAGAAAAATATCCATAGGCTACCGCTGTTCCTTGGCGTAGACTCAGATGAAAGTGATGTGTGAAACATACACACGCTCTCTCTCTCTCTCTCTCTCTCTCTCTCTCTCTGGCTGCGCGATCGAAGAGGCGGCTCTTCTTTGCAGGGTGGGAGGGCAAGCACCTGCTCAGATGGACACGCCCCTAGAGACACAGCTGCAGGCTGACATCGAGGACACAGATTGATAGATCAGATAAAATACACAGCAAATTCTCCAGTGTAAAATCAACACAGTGTTACATTTAACACTGTTTCAGTGTCTATAGTGTCCAACATTTTCACTGTTAATTGTTAGTGACAGAGACATAGCTGTTGCATTCATTTATTTTTAGTGCTGTGGCATTCACCAAGTGAGATCCTAAGCCTATATATTATCATAAAAATGTAATTCTTTAGTTTAAGACAATATAATATGTCCTTATTTTGGAGGCCTAGTTTTACCCTAATACAGTGGCTCATGATTTACAGGCCACATCAGGCCTGCAAGTCCTATTATGCTGACTTGCAAAGTGATGTGTAATTCCTATTGGAATCAAGCCAGAGTGGACATATCCAACATTTGGACATTTTAGTCATCCGCAACCTGCATTCAGAATGACTTCAAGGGTTGTGGAGACTAAGATATGAGACTATATAAACCATCTAAACTGGAACAACCATTTCAGTAATGGGTGCAATAAATCCAAGTAACAGATTGGATTAGTTTAGAAAAATGTATGTTATTTATATTTGAGTAGCATAAGGTTAATTAATCAATAAATGTACATGCAAAAAACATATATTGAAACAAAACTATTCTAAAAATCAACCTGCAACATGGTATGCTGGGAAATATGATAATGATGGTTTAACTCTGGTTATTAACACCAACCCCAATGAGTGTTAATTTAACACTTAAATAGTTAATTTAACTCTTGAATAAACACTATAAATGTTACATTGAAAAATCAACACTAGGTAACACTGGCCAATTTGATGTGTAGCAATAAAGCCTATTACTGAGAGTCTATGGGCGAAGCCCAATGTGAGGAAGAAATCATCAGTATTTTATAATCCTGTATTATCATTAGTTATCAGTCACCACTCTCATTTCTACAAAAACAAAAACAAAACACAATGTGTAGGCTAAAGAGGCAGGCCCATTGCTTCAGAGGCTATGCTACAGAATTCCAGTGAAAACAAAGTCGCTTACATGTAAATATAATCATCATAATCTCCATGCAGTCAGTTACTATATAGGCAAAAAATGCAGAGAGCTCGATAGGAGAGACAGGCAAAGAATAATAACGTTTTACAACCCTGTACAGAGCCAAAATGTCTGGCTGTAATGTGTGCCAAGTCTACAAGGCCCATGTGTGTTTTAGGGTTGATATAACTCTGCTGTAATAGCATGGCCAGGCAGTAACTATCTGGTAACACTCACACCCGGTACATGTATAACTTATCTCTATGTGTCCCAGGTAAGCTAATAGTAAAAGAGCTATAAAGGGCTATACATCAGTTACAGTATTAGAGTATAGTGATGGACCCTTGGCAGAGAGATTGATGAGTGTGTTATCAAGAGGCGGAACACAAACTTCAATTTCTGGGGATCAGCTGCATAAGCCATGTAAAATAAATGAATGGCAAATGAATAAATGAAAGGATGCCTTCTTCATGATCCCACCTCGTACACTTCATAATCTGCCTCACCTATCATCTCCTCAATCTCTCCTGAGATGTCTGCCTCCTCTCTCTCTCTCTCTCTCTCTCTCTCTCTCTCTCTCTCTCTCTGTTAGTCTATCTGTCCGTCTGTCCGTTCCCTCTCCTGTACCTTACCTACCCTCCTCTCTCTTTCCCTTCACATGTCCCTCCCCTTCCTCCTTCTCTCCATCCTTCCATCTCTCTCTGTCTCCTGAGCAGCTATATAGCCGCTGTTTTGCATATATTTCCCCTCATAATTCCAGTTCTCTCTCTCTCTCTCTCTCTCTCTCTCTCTCTCTCTCTCTCTCTCTCTCTCTCTCTCTCTCTCTCTCTCTCTCTCTCTCTCTCTCTCTCTCTCTCTCTCTCTCTCTCTCTCTCTCTCTCTCTCTCTCTCTCTCTCTCCTCTCTCTCTCTCTCTCTCTCTCTCTCTCTCTCTCTCTCTCTCTCTCTCTCTCTCTCTCTCTCTCTCTCTCTCTCTCTCTCTCTCTCTCTCTCTCTCTCTCTCTCTCTCTCTCTCTCTCTCTCTCTCTCTCTCTCTCTCTCTCTCTCTCTCTCTCTCTCTCTCTCTCTCTCTCTCTCTCTCTCTCTCTCTCTCTCTCTCTCTTCTCTCTCTCTCTCTCTCTCTCTCTCTCTCTCTCTCTCTCTCTCTCTCTCTCTCTCTCTCCTCTCTCTCTCTCTCTCTCTCTCTCTCTCTCTCTCTCTCTCTCTCTCTCTCCTTCCTACCTCCCTCCCCCTTTTTCCTTCCTGTTGAGTAAGAGCATGAATGCCCTCCTCTTTTCTCTCTCACTCTCTCAAACGCACACACACACACACACACACACACACTAATCAGAGCCCCCCCCCACTCTCCCTTTGTGAAAACAACAAGTAGCAAGAAAGAGAAAAGAAAGGATGTTCAAACATACACACATTCAGAGAGAGAAAGAGAGAGAGATAGAGAGAGAGAGAGAGAGAGAGAGAGAGAGAGAGAGAGAGAGAGAGAGAGAGAGAGAGAGAGAGAGAGAGAGAGAGAGAGAGAGAGAGAGAGAGAGAGAGAGAGAGAGAGAGAGAGAGGTATAGATATAGAGAGAGATAGAGATACTGTATATATAGAGAGAGATAGAGAGAGAGAGAGAGAGAGAGAGAGAGAGACAGAGCGAGAGAGAGAGAGAGAGAGAGAGAGAGAGAGAGAGAGAGAGAGACAGAGAGAGAGAGACAGAGAGAGACAGAGAAAGATAGATTTATTTCAGTGCTGTAGCTTAAGCCCCACCCTCTTCAACATATATATCAACGAACTGACGAGGGCACTATAACAGTCTACAGCACCCGGCCTCACCATACTAAAATCTGAAGTCAAATGTCTACTGTTTGCTGATGATCTGGTGCTTCTGTCCCCAACTAAGGAGGGCCTACAGCAACACCTAGATCTTCTGCACATCTCAGTAAGACAAAAATAATGGTGTTCCAAAAAAGGTCCAGTTGCCCTAGAGCACACAAAAAATGACACATACCTTGGTCTAAACATCAGCGCCACAGGTAACTTCCACAAAGCTGTGAATGATCTGAAAGACAAGGCAAGAAGGTCACCAACCAAGAATTCACAAAATGGGACAAACACCAAATTGAGACTCTGCATACAGAATTCTGCAAAAATATCCTCAGTGTACAACGTAAAACACCAAATAATGTATGCAGAGCAGAATTAGGCCGATACCCGTTAATTATCAAAATCCAGAAAAGAGCCTTTCAATTCTACAACCACCTAAAAGGAAGCGATTCCCAAACCTTCCATAACAAAGCCATCAACTACAGAGAGATGAACCTGGAGAAGAGTCCCCTAAGCAAGCTGGTCCTGGGGCTCTGTTCACAAACACAAACAGAGCCCACAGAGCCCCAGGACAGCAACACAATTAGACTCAACCAAATCCTGAGAAAACAAAAAGATAATTACTTGACACATTGGAAAGAATTAACAAAAAACCAGAGCAAACTATAATGCTATTTGGCCCTAAACAGGGAGTCCACAGTGGCAGAATACCTGACCACTGTGACTGACCCAAAATTAAGGAAATCTTTGACTATGTACAGACTCAGTGAGCATAGCCTTGCTATTAAGAAAGGCTGCCGTAGGCAGACCTGGCTCTCAAGAGAAGACAGGCTATGTGCACACTTCCCACAAAAAGAGGTGGAAACTGAGCTGCACTTCCTAACTTCCTGCCAAATGCATGACCATATTAGAGACACATACTTCCCTCAGATTACACAGACCCACAAAGAATTCGAAAACAAATCCAATTTGGATAAACTCCCATATCTATTGGGTGAAATACCACAGTGTGCAATCACAGCAGCACGATTTGTGACCTGTTGCCACAAGCAAAGTGCAACCAGTGAAGAACAAACACCATTGTAAATACAACCTATATTTATGTTTATTTATTTTCCATTTTGTACTTTAACTGTTTGCACATCATTACGACACTGTATATAGACATAATATGACACTTGAAATGCTATTTTTTTTTACTTTTGTGAGTGTAATGTTTATTGTTAATTGTTTTATTGTTTAATTCACTTTTGTTTATCATCTATTTCACTTGCTTTGGCAATGTAAACATATGTTTCCCATGCCAATAAAGCCCCTTAAATTGAAATTGAATTGAGAGAGAGAGAGAGAGAGAGAGAGAGAGAGAGAGAGAGAGAGAGAGAGAGAGAGAGAGAGAGAGAGAGAGAAGCATATAAGTAGTAGGATCTGCCACAGAATAGGAACAGATGTGTGTGTGTGTTTGTTTGCGTGCATGCGTGTGTGTGCCTGCCTGCAGAGAGTAGCCACAGAGATGATTAATGGTGTAGCTGTGCAGGCAGACACTCTCTATTCCCCTCAGAGAGGTGGGGGTCCAACCTTCTCTACTCCGCTTTGACCTTCTACACACAGGGATCACAGTGTGTGTGTGTGTGTGTGTGTGCCCTCCTTTAAGATGTGTGTAACTGAGGCCATTATACTGTGTAAATCTACAAAGGTAATAATAACATTAATAGTCTTACTGCTGCTGTAGACCCAGTCATTAGCCTACTACACCCATGAACCCCCCAAATAAACCTCTCTCTCACACACACACACACACGCACGCACGCACACACGCACACAGGCACACAGACAAGCACACAAAGAAACACTCACATATGGACACGCACACACACGGACACACACACACACACACACACACACACACACACACACACACACACACACAGTAACTTAGCCTACAGCAGGGGTGGAGGACACACATAATTGATTTGGCAAATGACAGCAAGCACTGCCACAGAAGCTCTCTCTCTCTTCCCCCCCTCTCTCCCCTTTTCCAGTCTCTATTTTTCTCTCCCTCGCTCTCATCTGACTTTCTCTCTGTTCACTCTCTATTCCTCTCCTTTTCTTCATTTCTCTGTTTTCCCCTCATCATTCAACACTGGCAGCTGCAACGTGTTGTGCTAGACACATAGACATAGAGAAAGATAGATGAAGGAACGAGAGAGAGATGGAGGAGAGAGAGAGAGAGAGAGAGAGAGAGAGAGAGAGAGAGATGGGGAAAGAGAGAGAGATGGAGGAGAGAGAGAGAGAGATGGAGGAGAGATAGAGAGGTGGAGAGAGAGAGAGAGAGGTGGAGGAGAGAGAGAGATGGAAGAGAGAGAGAGAGAGAGAGAGAGAGAGAGAGAGAGAGAAATGGAAGAGAGGGAGAGGTGGAGGAGAGAGAGGGAGAGAGAGATGGAGGAGAGAGAGAGAGGTGGAGGAGAGAGAAAGAGAGAGGTGGAGGAGAGAGAGAGAGGTGGAGGAGAGAGAGAGAGAGAGAGAGAGAATAGTGTAACCTTTAGAGAGAGATGGAAGAAAACAAGAAAGGGATGTCATGTTAAACTGTTGAGATGCAGTCTAACTAACCTAGCCAAGAAGAGAGAAATGCCTGAGACATTACTGTAGCCATTACTAAGGAAAACCACGCAGCGAGAATGAGAGAGCATTGCTTCGGCAATGTAAACACGTGTCCCATGCCAGTAAAGCCCCTTTGAGTTGAATTGAATTGAGAGAGAGAGAGAGAGAGAGAGAGAGAGAGAGAGAGAGAGAGAGAGAGAGAGAGAGAGAGAGAGAGAGAGAGAGAGAGAGAGAGAGAGTACAGTAGAATACTTTATCACTGACCTCAACCCAGAGTCTCTCAGAGCGTTCACAGTCAGCCCACTGACACCGCTATCAGATCACAATAAAATCACAGTCTACTTGAACAGAGCAATACTCAATCATGAGGCATCAAAGCCAAAATAACTGAATTGTAAAAATAACTGAAATAACTACACCGGAATGGATATCCAACGCACCCTAATCACTTCCAGCGCACCTGCACCTCATCATCTCATCACCACCCCTATTTAGCCCTGGACTGTTTTGGATGATGTTGTGTGTGATTGTTTACCTTCGCGTCACAGAATCACACACCAAACGACAATGGATGCAGCAGGAGTTTCCCAGTGCCTCGACCAGCACCAGCAGCAGCTTGCACAGTTGAACGCCGCCATGCAGGAAGTGCTCCAGATTCTGCATAATCGGCCCGCGCTCCGGTTCCACCTCAGGGAGTGGCAAGTGCCCCCAATCCACCTGTTCCCTTGCTATCACCCACTCCTGTCACAGTTCCCTCAGCCAGAACCCAAAAGCAGACCAGGACAAGGAGAGTTGAACGAAGGTGAGGGTTTATTAGATACGACAAAAGGTGCAGAATAATCCAGGGACAGAGCGGGCGGCGTGGTTGAGTAGTTGGGGGTGCAGTACTGGGTCCAGTGATGGCTCGGCAGCCGCCGACCATCAGGCAGAGGTGGGGTGAAGGTTCCGGACGTGTGACTGCAGGTGGAACAAAAACGGAGGTAAGAACACAAAAACTCAACAAAGTACAAAATAACAAAACTCACGCTAGAACTCTCTAAACTGATACACAGAACACCTACTGTTCATGGCTAACGATCCGGCAGGAACTGGATGTTTGGCCAGAGCCTAAAAAGGGTGATGATGAGGGCCAGGTGTGCAGATTGCTGACGGGATGCAGGTGCGGAAAACAAGAGAGCTCCCCGGAGCGTTCCCCGAACCCTCGGGAAACTGGAGACTACGAACAGGAAACACTAGTCACCAGACAGGACCCGACTCAGACTGCCGGGATCGTTACAGTACCCCCCCTCCGACGAACGCCACCGGGCGGACCTCCCGGAGCGCCAGGATGGAGGCGGTAGAAATCCCTGATGAGGTCAGCATCTAGGACCTGTCGCCGCGGAATCCAACTCCTCTCTTCAGGACCATACCCCTCCCAGTCCACGAGATACTGGAAACCCCGGCCCCGCCGTCTGGAATCCATGATGCGACGCACCGTGTAGGCAGGACCACCTCCGATCATCCGAGGAGGAGGAGGAGGAGGCGGAGGAGGCAACAGAGGACTGAGGAAGACAGGCTTGAGGCAGGAGACATGAAAGGTGGGATGGACTCTGAGCGTCCTCGGTAGTTTGAGTCGAACTGCCACCGGATTGATCACCTTCTCCACCACAAACGGACCAATGAACTTCGGTAACAACTTCCTAGACTCAGTCCGTAACGGAAGATCCCGTGTGGCCAACCAAACCCTATCTCCGATGGTATAGGTGGGAGCGGGGATCCGGCGACGATTCGCCTGGAGCTGATACCGATCCGAACCTCTAAGGAGTGCCTTTCTGGCCCGATGCCAGGTCCGGTGGCAACGACGAATATGAGCCTGAACAGAAGGCACTGATAGCTCCTTCTCCTGAGAAGGGAACAGGGGAGGTTGGTAGCCATACAGGCACTGGAAGGGAGACATCCCAGTGGCAGATGTAGGGAGAGTATTGTGGGCATACTCAACCCAAGGCAACTGAGAGGCCCAGGAGGTGGGGTTGGAAGAGACCAGACAGCGTAGCGTGGATTCCATCTTCTGGTTGGCTCTCTCCGCCTGACCATTGGATTGGGGGTGAAAACCAGATGTGAGACTGACTGTAGCTCCAATGGCCAAACAGAAGGACTTCCAGACAGCAGAGGTAAACTGAGGGCCACGGTCGGAAACGATATCACTGGGCAAACCGTGGACCCTGAAAACCTCCCTAACCAGGAGCTCGGACGTCTCCGAGGCAGAGGGAAGCTTGGCAATAGGCACAAAGTGGGCGAACTTGCTGAATCTGTCCACGATAGTCAGAACGACCGTGTTCCCCTCAGAGGCGGGCAACCCCGTGACGAAGTCCAGGGCCAGATGCGACCATGGACGCCGGGGAATAGGAAGGGGGTGAAGTAGTCCAGAGCTGGGCCGATTGGTACTCTTATTCTGCGCACACACTGGACAGGCAGCAACAAAACCCCGAGTATCCTCGGCCATGGCAGGCCACCAAAACGTCTGCGAAGAAACGCCATAGTCCGAGCCACGCCGGGTGACAAGCCATCTTGCTGGCGTGGGACCATTTGAGGACAGCAGGACGAACCGACTCAGGCACAAACAACCGACCGGGTGGACCGTTACCGGGACCGGGCTGAGTCCGAAGGGCCGCCAGCACCTCCTCCTCAATCTTCCACATCACTGCTCCCACGACGCAGTTCCGGGGGAGAATAGTCTCGGTCTTGGACCCACTCTCCTCCGTCTTGGAGAACATCCGGGACAAGGCGTCCGCCTTGCCGTTCTTAGATCCAGGTCGGAACGTCAGGGCAAACTTGAATCGTCCGAAAAACAACGCCCACCTGGCCTGACGGGGAGTTGAGACGTTTAGCCGATTGCACGTAAGCAAGATTCTTGTGGTCAGTCCAGACAATAAACGGTTGCTCCGCCCCCTCCAACCAGTGGCGCCACTCCTCCAAGGCAAGTTTCACCGCGAGAAGCTCCCGGTTACCCACATCGTAATTCCTCTCTGCAGGCGAAAGGCGACGAGAGTAGTAGGCGCAGGGATGGAGTTTACTGTCCGTGGAGCATCGCTGCGACAGGATAGCGCCAACTCCCACATCAGACGCGTCCACTTCAACGACGAACTGACGGGCCGTGTCCGGTTGAGAGAGAATCGGTGCGTTGGTGAATCGCCTCTTCAAATCCAGAAACGCTCGATCCGCCTCCGGATTCCACTTGAAGGTCCTGATACTGGAAGTCAAGGCAGTTAATGGAGCGGCCACACGGCTGTAATCCCGGATGAATCTGCGGTAGAAATTCGCAAACCCCAAAAATCTCTGGAGTTGCAATCTCGTGCCGGGCTGGACCCATTCCAGAACCGCTCTAACCTTCTCCTGATCCATCCTAATCTCACCCCTGGAGATGATGTACCCGAGAAAGGATGTAGTGTGGGCATGAAACTCGCACTTCTCGGCCTTCACGAACAGGCGATTCTCCAACAATCGCTGCAGAACCTGCCGGACATGCTGGACGTGGTCGGAAGGTTCCTTCGAGAAGATCAGAATGTCATCCAGGTAAACAAACACGAAGAGACCGATCATATCTCTCAGGACGTCGTTCACCATACTCTGGAATACCGCTGGAGCATTGGTCAGTCCAAACGGCATCACCTGATACTCGAGTGACCCATCGGTGTATTGAAACCCGTCAACCACTCGTCCCCCTCTCTGATCCGGACCAGGTGATACGCATTGCGTAGGTCTAGCTTGGTGAACACTGTAGCACCCTGTAAGGAGTCGAAGGCAGAACTCATCAAGGGCAGGGGATACTTGTTCTTGACCGTGATGTCATTCAACCCCCGATAATCAATACACGGTCGAAGAGAGCCATCCTTCTTTCCCACAAAGAAGAATCCTGCCCCCAGGGGTGATGACGAGGGACGAACGAGACCAGCAGCTAGGGACTCCTTGATGTAGGTCTCCAACGCCTCACGTTCAGGTCGGGAGATACTGTATAACCTTCCCTTGGGGTAGACAGCTCCAGGAACCAGGTTGATGGCACAATCATATGGTCGGTGGGGAGGAAGTGACAGAGCCTTCTGCTTACTGAAAACTTCCCCCAAATCGTGATATGTCTCGGGAACCAGGGACAAATCTGGGGGTTTAGCCTCAATCACCTGACTGGGAACCGAATTGGGGCAGGCAGTCTTGAGACAGTTAGCATGACAATCAAGGCTCCAACTCGTTACCTTGCCCGTCACCCAATCGAACGTGGGATTGTGTTCCTTCAGCCAGGGGTATCCAAGGACCAGAGGAACATGGGAAGACGGCAGAATGAAAAATGAAATCATCTCAGAATGATTCCCCGACAACCGCATCTTAACCGGTTCAGTCCTCATCGTGATACGTGCCAGACTACTGCCGTTCAGAGTGGTCGCTTCAATGGCTTCCGGCAATTGCTCCTTGGAAAGCCCCAGCTGTTCCACCAACTCGGCATCAAGAAAGCTTCCATCGGCACCTGAATCGATAAAAGCGTTAAGCGCTAAGCTCTGATTCCTGTTCACAAGGGTAGCCGGGAAGCGGGGTCTGACAGAGGTACTGAGAGGTTGAAACTGGCTCGCTAAAAGTCCTCCCAACTTTAGCGAGCCGGACAGTTTGACGACCGCCGGGAACAAGTGGAGATGTAATGTCCCGAGCGACCACAGTAGAGGCAGCAGTTGGTCTTACGTCTATGTTGACGCTCCTCCTTGGTTAACCCGTGCCGCCCCACTTGCATGGGTTCAGAATCGGGAGAGAGGTCCTCTCCACTAATCCTTAGTGGTGGAGAATGATCGACGTGTTCTGGTCCACCACCCGACCCGACTGGGAACTGAGAAGCTGATCGATTGGACGGACCCCATTGCTTCTCCCTCCTTCGCTCTCGGACTCGATTATCCACCCGAATAGACAAGGCTACCAAGCTGTCCAGGTCACTAGGCTCGGATAGGAGATCAACTCATCCTTGAGCTGCTCCGACAGGCCCTGGTAAAAGGCCGCTTGCAAAGACTCTCGTTCCACCCACTCTCCACAGCCAACGTCTTGAACTCGATCACGAAGTCGGCCACGCTGCGAGTTCCTTGGTGAAGAGAAAACAGACGCCTAGCTGCGTCCCTCCCTCGGACGGAATGGTCGAAGAGCTTCCTCATCTCGGCCGTGAACCCCTGGTATGAAGCCATGCAGGGATCCTGTCGTTCCCAAACGGCTGAAGCCCACTCCAGCGCTCGACCACGCAGCAACTCAATCAAAAAGGCTATCCTAGCCTTGTCAGTGGCATAAGAGTAGGGCTGTAGATCGAACACTAATCCACACTGCATAAGGAAGGAACGGCATCTTCCCAGCTCCCCTCATATTTCTCCGGCGTCGGAACCTTGGGCTCACGGAGGGACACAACTTCAGAAGCGGCAGGCGAGATGGGTGAAACCGGTAGTGAGTCCTCCACCGGACACTGGCGTTGGTTCTGGACCTCCGTCAGGCCGGTAGAAAGGTTCCGAACTGACAACGCGATCTCCTGTAGTACCATGCTATGATGGCCCAACATCTTCTCCTGCTGGGTAATGGCATGGCGAACAGAGTCCAGGTCCGCTGGGTTCATATTTGGCCGGATCGTTCTGTCACAGTTCCCTCAGCCAGAACCCAAAAGCAGACCAGGACAAGGAGAGTTGAACGAAGGTGAGGGTTTATTAGATACGACAAAAGGTGCAGAATAATCCAGGGACAGAGCGGGCGGCGTGGTTGAGTAGTTGGGGGTGCAGTACTGGGTCCAGTGATGGCTCGGCAGCCGCCGACCATCAGGCAGAGGTGGGGTGAAGGTTCCGGACGTGTGACTGCAGGTGGAACAAAAACGGAGGTAAGAACACAAAAACTCAACAAAGTACAAAATAACAAAACTCACGCTAGAACTCTCTAAACTGATACACAGAACACCTACTGTTCATGGCTAACGATCCGGCAGGAACTGGATGTTTGGCCAGAGCCTAAAAAGGGTGATGATGAGGGCCAGGTGTGCAGATTGCTGACGGGATGCAGGTGCGGAAAACAAGAGAGCTCCCCGGAGCGTTCCCGAACCCTCGGGAAACTGGAGACTACGAACAGGAAACACTAGTCACCAGACAGGACCCGACTCAGACTGCCGGGATCGTTACAACTCCTGCAGGAACCCTCGACCCTACCGGAGCACTATGATGTTAAACTACTTAATGTAGCGGCTTCCTGCTACAGGTTTCCCTTTATCTGGCGCGTCAGCCTGGGGCATATCCATCTGACCAAGCCAGGATAGCGCTGGTGATTTCGCTTCTTAATGGAAAGGCGCTGGATTGGGCCACGGCAGTCTGGGAAGGAGAGGAGGCAGTGGCACTTCCCTACCCCACCTTCCTCGCTAGGTTCAGGACGGTGTTTGATCATCCCACGGAGGGAAAGGACGGGGGTGAGTGTCTCCTCCATCTACAACAGAGAGAGGGGCCCGCGTCTGAGTACGCTCTGAGCTTTCGCAAAGTAGCGGCGTCTTCCGGCTGGAATGAGCGTATTCTGCGCACGGCCTTCAGGAGAGGCTTACGGGAGGACAACAAGACAGAACTCGCATGTCGGGACGACGAGATGGACCTTGATACCCTCATCACCACATCCATCCATCTTGACGACATGTTGAGAGAGAGACGGTGTTCCCAACACCTCCCGGTGCCTCGACGCTCACCCCATCTGAGCTATGGAAGCCGCCCTGCTTCCGAGTCCTCACCCATGGAGGTGGGCAGCACCCCCTACACCACCACGGACCACAGATCTCCTGGCGGCTCCCTATCTAGGCGGTATGACTCCTGTCGCTGCTCCGTGAGTGTTACGTCAGCCCCTATCACAAAACCATAGTTTTTAGTTCCCATAACGGTGACTGGTTATTCCTTCTCTTCCATTTCTACCGCAATGATAGATTCCGGATCAGCGGGGAACCTTATAGATAGGGAGCTGGTCTATGAATGGGGGTTGCCCACCGTGCCACTACCATCTCCGCTATACGTCACATCACTGGACAATAAACCCCTTGGATCAGGCACCATTACGCACGTCACTCTCCCCATCACCATTCCCAACACTACCAGAGCACCACAAGCAGCTGTCATTCCACATCGTCACGTCAACCCTTCACCGGATTGTCTTGGGATTGCCCTGGCTCAGACTACACAACTCCACCATCAATTGGAGCACCAAGAGGATCACAGCCTGGTCCACCTCATGCCGGAAGACCTGCCTGCCGGTGGTTTGTTGTTCCATGTCAGTGGAGAGTCCAGTGTACCCCCTCCAGCCCAACATTCCACGTGAGTACGCAGATCTCTCCGATGTCTTCTCTTCATTAAAGGCTACGTGTTTCCCTCCTCACAGGCCCTGGGACTGCGCCATTGACCTGCTGGAGGGACAACACCCCCCGAAGAGTCACATTTACCCCCTTTCCATGGCGGAGACTGAGGCCATGGAGAAGTATGTGGCGGAGACCCTGAAACAGGGGTTCATCAGACACTCTACCTCTCCTGCCTCCGCCAGCTTCTTCTTCGTAGCCAAAAAAGATGGAGGACTGAGACCATGCATTGACTACAGGGGGCTGAACGCAGTCACCACCAAGTACCCGTACCCCCTCCCTCTGGTTCCGTCGGCCATCAAGCAGCTATGAGGGGCCCGGTACTTTACCAAGTTGGACCTGAGGAGTGCCTACAACCTGATCCGAATCCGTGAAGGAGACGAGTGGAAGACGGCATTCAGCACTACCTCAGGCCACTATGAATACTGCGTCATGCCCTACGGCCTCGCCAACGCACCTTCTGTGTTCCAGTCCTTCGTCAATGACGTGTTCCGGGACATGCTGAGTATTCAGGTGGTGGTGTACATCGACGATATCCTGATCTACTCGGCTACGTTCGAGGAGCACGTCAGGGACTTCTGAGCTGTCCTACTCCGCCTCAGGGAACACAGCCTGTTGGTGAAGGGGGAGAAATGTGAATTCCACCAACAGGCCATCTCCTTCCTGGGATACCGGATCCGTCCTCAGGGGGTGTTCATGGAAGGAGTGAAGACGGACGCCGTCAGGTCATGGCCAGTTCCTACTACCATCAAGGGCCTACAGAGCTTCCTGGGCTTCGCTAATTTCTACCGGCGTTTCATCAGGTCCTTCAGCTCCATAGCCGCCCTGCTCACCTCTCTCCTTAAGGGTGGGCCTCAGAAGCTGGCCTGGAACCCTGAGGCTGACGCTGCCTTCAAGAGGCTGAAGGAGAGGTTCACCACAGCGCCCATCCTAAAACACCCAGATCCATCTCGTCCTTTCATCCTGGAGGTGGACGCATCGGAGGAGGGCGTGGGTGCCTTTCCCTGTGCCTTTTTCTCTAAAAAGCTTACCCCCACAGAGAGGAACTATGGAGTTGGAGACAGGGAGCTGTTGGCAGTGGTCCTCGCTCTGGAGGAATGGAGACACTGGCTGGAGGGCGCAGTCCATCCATTCCGGATTCTTACTGACCACCGGAATTTGGAGCACATACGGGCAGCGAAACGGATGAACTCTTGTCAAGCCATGTGGGCCCAATTTCTCACTCGCTTCCAATTCATTCTGTCCTACTGCCCATGATCCCTGAATGTGAAGGCTGACGCACTCTCCAGGATGCACCATACCGGAGAAAGGAAGGATCTGGGGGGTTCTATCCTGCCCTCGTCTCTCATCGTTGCTCCTGTCGTTTGGGATGTGGACAAACACATCCACCTGGCGGCACAGGAGGACCCAGCACCTGCCAACGCCCCTCCAGGGCATGTGTATGTACCCACCAGTGTCCATGACCGCCTGCTGATCTGGGCGCATACCACCCTTACGGCAGGGCACTCTGGTATTACGCGCACCCTGCATTTTCTAGCCCAAAAATACTGGTGGCCCACCTTGGCTTCTGATGTCTCCCGCTACGTCAACTCCTGTTCCGTATGTGCCCAAACGAAGACACCTCGGAACGCCCCGGCAGGCAAACTAGTTCCTCTCCCAGTGCCTCAGCGACCTTGGTCACACCTGTCCATAGACTTTGTCACCGACCTTCCACGTTCTGACGGCTTCACCACAGTCATGGTGGTCGTAGATCGGTTCTCCAAATCATGCCGTTTTTCTGCCACTAACTGTCTTCCTTCTGCTCTCCGCTGAGGTCCTGTTCCAACAGGTCTTCCGGCATTATGGACTTCCGGAGGACATCGTCTCGGACCGTGGCCCCCAATTCACCTCCCGAGTGTGGAAGGCTTTCCTGGAGAAGATTGGGGCAACGGCCAGCCTCACTTCCGAGACGATGTCGAATGGGAAGGTGGAGCGCATGAACCAGGAGCTGGGGAAGTTTCTTTGTTGCCACTGTCAGGACCGGCAGGGTGAGTGGGCGAGGTTTCTTCCCTGGGCAGAATATGCCCAGAACTCCCTTGTTCACTCCTCCACGGGGCTCACTCCCTTCCAGTGCGTCCTGGGGTACCAGCCGGCTCTGATCCCTTGGACACCCAGCCAGACCGACGCGCCCGCTGTCGATGAGTGGTTCCACTGGGCCGGACAGGCCTAGGACGCCGCCCATGTCCATCTTCAGAGGGCCATTTGTCAGCAGAAGGACCAAGCCGACTGCCACCGCAGTGAGGCCCCTGTATTCCAGCCTGGGGAACGTGTCTGGCTGCCAAAAAAAACCTCCCTCTCCGCCTGCCCTGCAAGAAACTGAGCCCCCGGTTTGTGGGGCCGTTTAAGGTCCTCCGGCGGATAAATGAGGTATCATACCGGCTGCTACTCGCCCCTCACTACTGTGTCTCACCCACTTTTCATGTGTCTCTCCTCAGGCTGGTGGTTCCTGGTCCTCTTGCGGATGCCGTCCCCCGGGGTACGCCTCCTCCGCCCCTGGACATTGACGGGAGTCCAGCAAATGCGGTGAGGGACCTGCTGGACTCCAGGTTCCATGGGGGGACGGCTCCATTACCGGGTGGACTGGGAGGGGTATGGTCCTGAGGAGAGGAGCTGGGTTCCGGCTGGGGACGTTCTGGACCTCAATCTAATTCGGGACTTCCACCGTTGCCGCCCTAACCGGCCCGGTTTATTAAAGACTACAAGAACCCACTGGATTCTCCAATTACAAATTACCATACGACAGACCATGTATTCACCCTGCACACCCTAATTGACAAACAAACAAACAAAAACAAAGGCAAAGTCTTCCCATGCTTTGATTTAAAAAAAGCTTTTGACTCAATTTGGCATGAGGGTCTGCTATACAAATCGATGGAAAGCGGTGTTGGGGGAAAAACATGTGACATTGTAAAATCCATGTACACAAGCAACAAGTGTGCGGTTAAAATTGGCAAAAAACACAAACATTTCTTTACACAGGGCCATGATGTGCGACGGGGATGCAGCTTGAGCCCCACCCTCTTCAACATACATATCAACGAATTGGCAAGGGCACTAGAACAGTCTGCAGCACCTGGCCTCACCCTACTAGAATCTGAAGTCAAATGTCTACTGTTTGCTGATGATCGGGTGCTTCTGTCACCAACCAAGGAGGGCCTACAGCAGCAAAAAAGGTGTTCCAAAAAAGGTCCAGTTGCCAGGACCACAAATATCAATTAAATCTAAATGCTGTTGCCCTATAGCACACAAAAACGATACGTACCTAAGCCTAAACATCAGCAGGGAGCGCGAGAGAGAGAGAGGGATAGTTCTTGATATTTTCAACAGTCTTTGT
Organism: Coregonus clupeaformis; assembly: GCF_020615455.1. NCBI lineage: Eukaryota > Metazoa > Chordata > Actinopteri > Salmoniformes > Salmonidae > Coregonus > Coregonus clupeaformis. The sequence goes on along the minus strand of NC_059210.1, from coordinate 46,872,473 downwards.
TTCAACTAATGGGTTTAGCTGCTTGTGCTGTTTATCTTCAAGCGACACACACACACTGCCACACACACTGCTGTTAGATGAGCTCTAATCCTGTTCATTGCCCTTCCCCACACACCCCTGCCCTCCACACACACACAGCTTACTCCTGGGGCTAAGGGAGAATAAAGGGGAGGAGTGTGTGTGGGTGTGTGTTTGCTCTGCTCTTTTGAAGAGGACTGTCCGTGTCCTATAAAAAGAGAATTACATTCCTTTGTTTGTCTGAGCAGCAGATACAGTGGCAATGTCACACACACACACGCACGCACACGCACACACACACACACACACACACATACACACACACAGAGATAAAGATAGAGGGAACGAAGGAGTGTGTGTGAGATGAAGAAGAGAGAGAGAGTGATTAAGAAAAATATGGATCCCTGTATTATGGTCTTTATGCAGATAGATTTTTCTGCATGACAACAGCAGTACATTAGAGGGATTAATTATATTCTCTTCTCTCCTTTTCCCTCCTCTCTTCCTTCCCATTCTTCTCTCATCTCGTCTCCTTTCTCCATCCATCTTCCTCCCCTTGTCCTTTTCTTCTTCCCGTCCCTCCCTACCTCCCCCTCTCCCTCCCTCTTTCCCTCCACTCCTGTCTCATCCCCCTCAAACATCTCCTCCCCTCTCTCCTCCCTTTCCTTTTCCCTTTCACCCTCACTCTCCCTCCTCCCTCTCCATCCCACCCTCCCCCTCACTCTCCCTGCTCCATCCCACCCTCCCCCTCACTCTTCCTGCTCCATCCTACCCTCCCTCCCTTCTCCCTCCCATCCCACCCTCCCCCTCACTCTCTCCCTGCTCCATCCTACCCTCCTCCCTCTCCATCACACCCTCCCCCTCACTCTACCTGCTCCATCCTACCCTCCCTCCCTCCTCCCTCTCCATCCCACCCTCCCCCTCACTCTCCTTCTGCTCCGTCCTTCCCTCCCTCCCCCCTCTCTATCCCACCCTCCCCCTCACTCTCCCTGCTCCATCCTACCCTCCCTCCCTCCTGCCTCTCCATCCCACCCTCCCCCCTCACTCTCCCTTCTCCATCCTACCCTCCCTCCCTCCCCCTCTCCATCCCACCCTCCCTCTCACTCTCCCTGCTCCATCCTACCCCCCTCCCTCCTCCCTCTCCATCCCAGCCTCCCCCTCACTCTCCCTGCTCTATCCTACCCTCCCTCCCTCCTCCCTCTCCATCCCACCCTCCCCCCTCACTCTCTCTGCTCCATCCTACCCTCCCTCCCTCCTCCCTCTCCCTCTCCCTCTCCATCCCACCCTCCCATTCACTCTCCCTTCTCCATCCTACCCCCCTCCCTCCTCCCTCTCCATCCCACCCTCCCTCTCACTCTCCCTGCTCCATCCTACCCCCCTCCCTCCTCACTCTCCATCCCACCCTCCGCCTCACTCTCCCTGCTCCATCCCACCCTCCCTCCTGCTCTCCCTGCTCCATCCCACAATCCCTCCTCCTCTCCCTGCTCCATCCCACCCTACCTCCTCCATCCCACCCTCTCTCCTCCTCTCCCTGCTCAAACCCACCCTCCCTCCTCCTCTCCAGATGAGAGGTAGATGTAGAGGAGCAGCTTTTTATGGTCTGGCCAATTAGTGACATCATTATCATCTCCTACTAAACCACATGATCTCCTATACCTGGCCATGGCCAATTACATTGGATGGAGCAGGGAGGGAGGGTGGGATGGAGCAGGGAGAGGAGGAGAGAGGGTGGGATGGAGCAGGGAGAGGAGGGGAGAGGGTGGGATGGAGGAGGGAGGGTGGGGTGGAGCAGGGAGAGGGAGGGGGAGGGAAGGGGGGATGGAGCAGGGAGATGAGGAGGAGGGAGGGTGGGATAGAGCAGGGAGAGGAGGAGGAGGGAGGGTGGGATGGAGCAGGGAGAGGAGGAGAGAGGGTGGGATGGAGCAGGGAGAGGAGGAGGGATTGTGGGATGGAGCAGGGAGCAGGGAGAGGAGGAGGGAGGGTGGGATGGAGCAATTACAACCAGGCTCGTTATGCAGATTATGCCAATGAAGTCAGAAGCGGAAAGATGTGGTGAGAGATCACATGAGTGTGCGCACACATGCACATGCTGATAAACTGCGCACTGACACACATTGTGTAATTCTATACTCCTGAGTGTGTTTGTATGTGTGTGTATACAGTGCCTTTGGAAAGTATTCAGACCCCTTGACTTTTTCCACATTTTGTTAGGTTACAGCCTTATTCTAAAATTGATTAAATCGTTTTTTCCCCTCATCAATCTACACAACATACCCCATAATGACAAAGCAAAAGCAGGTTTTTAGAAATGTTTGCATATAATATATATATAAAAAAAAAACATAAGTATTCAGACCCTTTACTCAGTACTTTGTTGAAGCACCTTTGGCAGCGATTACAGCATCGAGTCTTCTTGGGTATGACGCTACAAGCTTGGCACACCTGTATTTGGGGAGTTTCTCCCATTCTTCTCTGCAGATCCTCTCAAGCTCTGTCAGGTTGGATGGGGAGCATTGCTGCACAGCTATTTTCAGGTCTCTCCAGAGATGTTTGATCGGGTTCAAGTCCGGGCTCTGGCTGGGCCACTCAAGGACATTCAGAGACTTGTCCCGAAGCCACTCCTGCGTTGTCTTGGCTGTGTGCTTAGGGTTGGAGTCCTGTTGGAAGGTGAACCTTCGCCCCAGTCTGAGGTCCTGAGCACTCTGGAGTAGGTTTTCAACAAGGATCTCTCTGTACTTTGCTACGTTGATCTTTGCCTCAATCCTGACTAGTCTCCCATTCCCTGCCACTGAAAAACATCCCCACAGCATGATGCTGCTACCACCATGCTTCACCGTAGGGATGGTGCCAGGTTTCCTCCAAACGTGACGCTTGGCATTCAGGCAAAATAGTTCAATCTTGGTTTCATCAGACCAGAGAATCTTGTTTCTCATGGTCTGAGAGTCTTTAGGTGCCTTTTGGCAAACTCCAAGCTGGCTGTCGTGTGTCTTTTACTGAGGAGTGGCTTCCGTCTGGGCACTCTACCATAAAGGCCTGATTGGTGGAGTGCTGCAGAGATGGTTGTCCTTCTGGACGGTTCTCCCATCTCCAGAGAGGAACTCTAGAGCTATGTCAGAGTGACCATCGGGTTCTTGGTCAGCTCCCTGACCAAGGCCTTTCTCCCCCGATTGCTCCGTTTGGCCAGGTGGCCAGCTCTAGGAAGAGTATTGGTGGTTCCAAACTTCTTCCATTTAAGAATGATGGAGGCCACTGTGTTCTTGGGCACCTTCAATGCCGCAGAAATGTTTTGGTACCCTTCCCCAGTTCTGTGCCTTGTCTCTGAGCTCTACGGACAATTCCTTCGACCTCATGGCTTGGTTTTTGCTCTGACATGCACTGTCAACTGTGGGACCTTATATAGACAGGTGTGTGCCTTTCCAAATTATGTCCAATCAATTGAATTTACCACAGGTGGACTCCAATCAAGTTGTAGAAGCATGTTTTGACTTTGTCATTGTGGGGTATTGTGTATAGATTGCTGAGGATTATTATTATTTTAAATCCATTTTAGAATAAGGCTGTAAAGTAACAAAATGTGGAAAAAGTCAAGGGGTCTGAATACTTTCCGAAGGCATTGTGTGTGTGTGTTCAGTGATAACAGTAACCTCCTGCATGCTGTGGCCAGGTGGCAGGCCGAGCCATGCCCGAGGGCACTCAACAGGCTGAATGTTGAAGCAACATGGTATGTGTCTGTGTATGTGTGTGTTTGTTTTTATGTGTATCATTTTGTTTTGTGTGCGACCTCAGTTGGAGTGCACTCCCCCACGAAGAACACACACACAGACACACGCACAACATTAACTGAAAGGGAGGTAGACCCCTGCACACACACACATACGCACACACACACACACACACACACACAAACAGTCAGTTCCACTTTGATATGCTTCATGTGGTCCTCTGTAGCTCAATTGGTAGAGCAATTGGTAGAGCATGGCGCTTGTAACGCCAGGGTAGTGGGTTCGATCCCCGGGACCACCCATACGTAAAAATGTACAGTGGAGAAAAAAAATATTTTGTCAGCCACCAATTGTGCAAGTTCTCCCACTTAAAAAGATGAGAGAGGCCTGTCATTTTCATCATAGGTACACGTCAACTATGACAGACAAATTGAGGGAAAAAAATCCAGAAAATCACATTGTAGGATTTTTAATGAATTTATTTGCAAATTATGGTGGAAAATAAGTATTTGGTCACCTACAAACAAGCAAGATTTCTGGCTCTCACAGACCTGTAACTTCTTCTTTAAGAGGCTCCTCTGTCCTCCACTCGTTACCTGTATTAATGGCACCTGTTTGAACTTGTTATCAGTATAAAAGACACCTGTCCACAACCTCAAACAGTCACACTCCAAACTCCACTATGGCCAAGACCAAAGAGCTGTCAAAGGACACCAGAAACAAAATTGTAGACCTGCACCAGGCTGGGAAGACTGAATCTGCAATAGGTAAGCAGCTTGGTTTGAAGAAATCAACTGTGGGAGCAATTATTAGGAAATGGAAGACATACAAGACCACTGATAATCTCCCTCGATCTTGGGCTCCACGCAAGATCTCACCCCGTGGGGGTCAAAATGATCACAAGAACGGTGAGCAAAAATCCCAGAACCACACGGGGGGACCTAGTGAATGACCTGCAGAGAGCTAGGACCAAAGTAACAAAGCCTACCATCAGTAACACACTACGCCGCCAGGGACTCAAATCCTGCAGTGCAAGACGTGTCCCCCTGCTTAAGCCAGTACATGTCCAGGGCCGTCTGAAGTTTGCTAGAGTGCATTTGGATGATCCAGAAGAGGATTGGGAGAATGTCATATGGTCAGATGAAACCAAAATAGAACTTTTTTGGTAAAAACTCAACTCAGTCGTGTTTGGAGGACAAATAATGCTGAGTTGCATCCAAAGAACACCATACCTACTGTGAAGCATGGGGGTGGAAACATCATGCTTTGGGGCTGTTTTTCTGCAAAGGGACGAGGACGACTGATCCGTGTAAAGGAAAAGAATGAATGGGGCCATGTATCGTGAGATTTTGAGTGAAAACCTCCTTCCATCAGCAAGGGCATTGAAGATGAAACGTGGCTGGGTCTTTCAGCATGACAATGATCCCAAATACACCGCCCGGGCACGAAGGAGTGGCTTCGTAAGAAGCATTTCAAGGTCCTGGAGTGGCCTAGCCAGTCTCCAGATCTCAACCCCATAGAAAATCTTTGGAGGGAGTTGAAAGTCCGTGTTGCCCAGCGACAGCCCCAAAACATCACTGCTCTAGAGGAGATATGCATGGAGGAATGGGCCAAAATACCAGCAACAGTGTGTGAAAACCTTGTGAAGACTTACAGAAAACGTTTGACCTGTGTCATTGCCAACAAAGGGTATATAACAAAGTATTGAGAAACTTTTGTTATTGACCAAATACTTATTTTCCACCATAATTTGTATTTTGCATTTGCAATGTGATTTTCTGGATTTTTTTCCTGATTTTGTCTGTCATAGTTGAAGTGTACCTATGATGAAAATGACAGGCCTCTCTCATCTTTTTAAGTGGGAGAACTTGCACAATTGGTGGCTGACTAAATACTTTTTTCCCCACTGTATGCACACATGACTGTAAGTCAGTTTGGATAAAAGCGTCTGCTAAATGGCTTCTTTTTTTTCTTTTTATTTATGAACATGCAGATGGTGGAAGCAGGACCTGAGGGATCACAGTGTGTGTGTGTGTGTGTGTGTGTGTGTGTGTGTGTGTGTGTGTGTGTGTGTGTGTGTGTGTGTGTGTGTGTGTGTGTGTGTGTGTGTGTGTGTGTGTGTGTGTGTGTGTGTGTGTGTGTGTGTGTGCGCAGGGGCCTATCTCCCTGTCAGATATTAACAGTGTTAATGTTAGCTAGTTTTCAATTGGCTAATCCTGCTACCATCTGCTCCCCGTCACACAATGAGCTGCTGAATTAGAATGTTACTGCCCTGTGTGTATGTTTGTGGTGTGGTGTGGTGTGTGGGGTTTGTTTGTGTGTGTATGTGTGTGTGTGTGGTGTGTGGTATGTGGTGTGGGGTTTGTGTGTGTGTGTGGTGTATAGTTTGTGTGTGTGTGTGTGTGTGTGTGTGTATATGTGTGTGTGTGTGTGTGAGCACTCCAACTAGGAGCTGCCATTATCACCTCAGGCCAAAGATCACACACTCTGTGCCAAATGCGCTCCACAGTTCACTGACTCAGTGTGTGTGTGTGTGTGCGCGCGCATGCTTGCTCATTTTGTAAAGTGTGTGTGTGTATGTGTGTAAAACTCTCTGAGCCTGTGTTATACCACAGTTATATAAATGCAACATATACAACGCAAACAATGTCCCATTCTCTATATGACAGAGGTTCTGGTCATTTCTAGACAATGTATTGCTGTTGTCTAACTCCACCTATCAAAACTCCTGTTATTAGTGTGTGTGTGTATATGTTGTGTGTGGATCCTCTTTAATTAATTAGTAACAGTGGATCCTCTTTAATTAATTATCCAATGCTTCAAAGCATTTTGTTTGTTACAAATTCAAGTAAACACACAGAGCAGCGGATAGAAGCGAGCGTGTGTGCGTGCATTTGTGTGAGTACATACATTTGTGTGTGTGTGTGTGTGTGTGTGTGTGTCTGTGCATTTGTGTGTGTGTGAGTGTGTGTGTGTGTGTTTGTGTTTGTCAAATCAAATTAAAATGTATTTTTCACATGCTTCATAAACAACAGGTGTAGACTAACAGTGACATGCTTACTTACGGACCTTTCCCAACAATGCAGAGAGAAAAATAAAATAAATAAATAATAAAATAACAATAAAAAAACACAAGGAATAAATACACAATGAGTAACTATAACTTGTCTATATACACAGGGGTACCAGTACGAGGTAAATGAGGTAGGGGTAAAGTGACTAGGCAACAGGATAGATAATGAACAGTAGCAGCAGTGTACGTGATGAGTCAAAAGAGTTAGTGCAAAGGGGGATCAAATGCAGATAGTCCGGGTAGCTGTTTGGTTAACCTTGTCAGGGTCACAAAGAGAGATTGTTAGTAGTCTTGAACAAGTCTACATTGAAACAAAAGTATACACCTCACACACATTGTTATGGGCTTAAAAAAAGGAAGACATCTGTACCATGTCAGATATAGAGTTGAAATATATTCAATTTTAAGTTTGCATTCCAATTATGCACTTTATATACATCACAGAAGACTGAAATAAATTATGACAAAACTGTTTGACATAGAAACACCAGATTTCCGTCGTTTATTTAAAAAAATCTTTATTAGTTATGATATTATGAAAAATATTAATAACATTCCACCCATGAGACCAAAGAGGGTGCTTTTGACATTGACTGCAGGAAATAGATACTGTGATGTCACGAGAGGCTGTGTCCTGGAGGGACGTTACATCCCCCTGAGGTGGCTGCAAACCCAGACAGCTATGGCTCCATCTGCTGGTATGGTCGGGAACTCCACCCCTCTATGGCCAATCTTCCCACGCAGCTGAAACAAATGAGGAGCTGATGAGCTGAAGGTTTGTTGAAGGGAAGAGACACAGTCTCCAAGCTGGGCTCTCGGGAGGACAAGAGTGCTGCACGTCCACTTCCATGAGGAATACAAGGATTTGGAGATACTTACCTTTGGGAAATACTCACCTTTGGATATATGCACCTGTGGAAATACGTGTGGGACATTTGGAAGGACGTTTTGCTGGGTTGGCCACTAGCTGCAACGTGGAAGACAGTAAGACTGGGGAAAAGTTATTTGGGCGAGGGAGAGGTATGATTTTGGATGTGGAAGAGACATCCCTGAACTGTTAGCCTTAAGAGCCACCAGAGAACAGTATTGTGTTATACTTTCGTTAGTTTCCCAAGACCTTTAATAAAATCCTTGTTTTGGTTGAACCTGGTCTCCTTGCACTACTTGAGCAATCCCGCTGAAAGCTGTGTAGCCTCTCGTGACGTCACAGATGGTGGAGAATACGGGCACGCTCAAGCGTTAATAGTGCATGTCAGAGGAGGATACCGAAGGTTTGATCACCCAGTTTTCCAAGTTGGCCGTAGGCTCCCCGCCGACTGAAATGGAGGACATATTGAAAGCCCTGGTTGCTGGCCAGCAAGCCCAGATGCAAGCGAACGTGGCTCTCTTGGAGGAGCAAAAGAAAGCCAACCTTCTGAAGGCAGAGGAATTGCAGTTGCAGAGACAGAGGGTGGTCCAAAATACCCGCCCAATAAAGGCAAGTGACTTTATATCTAAGATGGGAGCTACCGATGACATTGAGGCATACCTGCATGCATTTGAGGCCACGGCCACTAGGGAAGCCTGGCCCAAGCAACAGTGGGTTGGTCTGTTAGCCCCCCTTTCTAACCGGGGAATCGCTGAATGCTGTCCGGGACCTGGGCCCTGACCAGGTTACTGACTATGATGCCCTGAAGTCTGAGATCCTCAGCAGATATGGACTCACAAAGTTTGGTATGGCCCAGCGCTTTCACAGCTGGACCTTCCAACCAGACCAACCTCCTCGGGCGCAGATGCATGAACTTGTCCGAATCGCAAGGAAATGGCTGGATCCGCAGAGGAATACAGCAGCGGCGGTGGTGGAGGCCGTTGTGGTGGATCGTTACCTACGCGCCCTGCCTTATGAGGCAAAACGGTTCATCAGTCAACAGGCCTTGACCACGGCTGATCTGACCGTGGAAGCTGTGGAAAAGTACCAGGCCACAGCGGAGATGCTGAATGCTTCCCGAAAAAGACCCCAGGAGGGCGGCCCCACCACAAATGGGAAGAACCCGTCCCAAAGGACCCCAAGGTCTCGAACCCAGCCACGTCAGGACTTATCCCGGCTCCAGGGGGAGCCAGAAACCAGGCGGGTCCAAGAAGAGTACACCAGGAGGGGGAAACTCGACAGTGTTACCGGTGTGGGGAGATGGGACATATCTCCTGGCAGTGTGGGAAACCAGCCGATGAACCTATGCCCACTGCGGAGTCCTCCAGCTCAGCACCCACACACCGTTTTGCCTCGCTCTTGGGAGTCGTAGATGGCGGCCCAGATCGACCCCCCCACCTGCCCGGTAACTGTGAATCACCATGATGTGGAGGCCTTACTGGATTCTGGTAGCCGGGCCACCCTGGTGCGTAAGGGATTTGGTGGGCCCAACGTGTCTGACCCCGGGAAAGTCCTCCCAGTTTCCTGTGTCCATGGGGACACCAGAGAATACCCCATTACTGAACTTACAATGACCAGCACACGGGGAACCATACACACGACGGCGGGGGTGGTTGATTCCCTCCCCGTCCCTGTCCTAATTGGACGAGAATGCCCAGCCTTTTACCCACTCTGGAGAGAGTCTCAGGAGAGGATAACCCGAGTACCTCGGAAACGGAGAGGCAAGACTCATCCTGGGAAGGCTCCGGTGCAATCCTCCGAGTTACTCACTCCCGCCCCGGGCTCTGATAGGGATGGCAGGTGCCCAGACCGACACAGAGACGGAGCTACAGAATCTGGACAAAGAACTGTCTGGTCTGAAGGGGACCGCTGAGAGGTATCGTTTGTTAAAGCAACAGTTAGACATGAAGACAGAAGAGTTAGATATCCTCCAGGCTAAACTCCAACAGAGCTCCTTCCCTAAGCAACAGGAGGAGCTGGAGAGGCTGCGCAGGACCATCGAGGAGTGTGAGGAGACCCTGCGCAGGAGTAAGGAGGTCCAGAAGAAGGCAGAGGAGAAGTACAAGGTGTTGGAGAACAAGATGAAGAATGCGGAGGCAGAGAGAGAGAAGGAACTGAAAGCTGCTCAACAGAAGCTAAACTCTGCTAAAACCAAGGCTGATGCGTTCAGTAAGAAACTCAAGGAGAGACAACAGGAGGCTGAGTCCCTGGTCCTAGAGTTGGAGGAGTTGAAGAGAGAGCAGTCTGGCAAGCACCACGGCAATGCGGACGCCCTCTCCCGGCGTGATGCCTTCTTCGCTGCCTTTACCCCGACGAGGACGTCGGTCCCGAGGAGGGGGATGTGTGATGTCACGAGAGGCTGTGTCCTGGAGGGACGTTACATCCCCCTGAGGTGGCTGCAAACCCAGACAGCTATGGCTCCATCTGCTGGTATGGTCGGGAACTCCACCCCTCTATGGCCAATCTTCCCACGCAGCTGAAACAAATGAGGAGCTGATGAGCTGAAGGTTTGTTGAAGGGAAGAGACACAGTCTCCAAGCTGGGCTCTCGGGAGGACAAGAGTGCTGCACGTCCACTTCCATGAGGAATACAAGGATTTGGAGATACTTACCTTTGGGAAATACTCACCTTTGGATATATGCACCTGTGGAAATACGTGTGGGACATTTGGAAGGACGTTTTGCTGGGTTGGCCACTAGCTGCAACGTGGAAGACAGTAAGACTGGGGAAAAGTTATTTGGGCGAGGGAGAGGTATGATTTTGGATGTGGAAGAGACATCCCTGAACTGTTAGCCTTAAGAGCCACCAGAGAACAGTATTGTGTTATACTTTCGTTAGTTTCCCAAGACCTTTAATAAAATCCTTGTTTTGGTTGAACCTGGTCTCCTTGCACTACTTGAGCAATCCCGCTGAAAGCTGTGTAGCCTCTCGTGACGTCACAATACCTATATACAGTGAGGGAAAAAAGTATTTGATCCCCTGCTGATTTTGTACATTTGCCCACTGACAAAGAAATGATCAGTCTATAATTGTAATGGTAGGTTTAGTTGAACAGTGAGAGACAGAATAACAACAAAAAATTCCAGAAAAAACGCATGTCAAAAATGTTCTAAATTGATTTGCATTTTAATGAGAGAAATAAGTATTTGACCCCCTCTCAATCAGAAAGATTTCTGGCTCCCAAGTGTCCTAAAGGGAGTGCTCCTGTCCACAGAAGCAATCAATCAATCAGATTCCAAACTCTCCACCATGGCCAAGACCAAAGAGCTCTCCAAGGATGTCAGGGACAAGATTGTAGACCTACACAAGGCTGGAATGGGCTACAAGACCATCCCAAGCAGCTTGGTGAGAAGGTGACAACAGTTGGTGCGATTATTCGCAAATGGAAGAAACACAAAATAACTGTCAATCTCCCTCGGCCTGGGGCTCCATGCAAGATCTCACCTCGTGGAGTTGCAATGATCATGAGAACGGTGAGGAATCAGCCCAGAACTACACGGGAGGATCTTGTCAATGATCTCAAGGCAGCTGGGACCATAGTCACCAAGAAAACAATTGGTAACACACTACGCCGTGAAGGACTGAAATCCTGCAGCGCCCGCAAGGTCCCCCTGCTCAAGAAAGCACATATACATGCCCGTCTAAAGTGTGCCAATGAACATCTGAATGATTCAGAGGAGAACTGGGTGAAAGTGTTGTGGTCAGATGAGACCAAAATCAAGCTCTTTGGCATCAACTCAACTCGCCGTGTTTGGAGGAGGAGGAATGCTGCCTATGACCCCAAGAACACCATTCCCACCGTCAAACATGGAGGTGGAAACATTATGCTTTGGGGGTGTTTTTCTGCTAAGGGGACAGGACAACTTCACCGCATCAAAGGGATGATGGACAGAGCCATGTACCATCAAATCTTGGGTGAGAACCTCCTTCCCTCAGCCAGGGCATTGAAAATGGGTCGTGGATGGGTATTCCAGCATGACAATGACCCAAAACACACAGCCAAGGCAACAAAGGAGTGGCTCAAGAAGAAGCACATTAAGGTCCTGGAGTGGCCTAGCCAGTCTCCAGACCTTAATCCCATAAAAAATCTGTGGAGGGAGCTGAAGGTTCGAGTTGCCAAACGTCAGGCTCGAAACCTTAATGACTTGGAGAAGATCTGCAAAGAGGAGTGAGACAAAATCCCTCCTGAGATGTGTGCAAACCTGGTGGCCAACTACAAGAAACGTCTGACCTCTGTGATTGCCAACAAGGGTTTTGCCACCAAGTACTAAGTCATGTTTTGCAGAGGGGTCAAATACTTATTTCCCTCATTAAAATGCAAATCAATTTTTAACATTTTTGACATGCGTTTTTCTGGATTTTGTTGTTGTTATTCTGTCTCTCACTGTTCAAATAAACCTACCATTAAAATTATAGACTGATCATGTGTCACGGTTTCGGCCGAGGCTGCTCCTCCTCCTTGCTCGGGCAGGCTTCGGCGTTCGTCGTCCCCGGAGTACTAGCTGCCACCGTTATATGTTATCGATGTTTGTTTGGTTTTGTCTTCCTTGTACACCTGTTTCCTTTTAGTGTTAATTATGTTCCCTATAAGTGTCTCATTTTGTTTGTAGTGAGTTGTGTGTAATTGTTCCGCCTGTCCGTAGGTGCTGGTATTTTGCTCTATTGTGTTTTAGAGTACAGACGCACTTTTGCGTATTCTTGTGCATTTGGAGTATTTTTGCGCACTGTTGCGTAATCGCTCGCCTCCTTGTTTTGTTGAGGCCCTTTTCTTTGTATTGTCGTGTCTTCTAGTAAAGTATGTTGGAAGTAGCTTCTGTGTCCTGCGCCTGACTCCTACACCACATCCACATCAGCCACTGACAGAATTACACACCTTTATGGAGTCAGCAGGAGCAGCAGCAGCACCCGAGTCGCTGGAGGATCGCGTCCGCGGTCAAGACGACAGGATCCTTCAACTCGGATCCGCCCTGCAGGACGTGATCAACACTCTGCACCGATGGGAGACCAGAGGAGTGCCCACACCTCCTCCTACCTTACCACCACCATCGGTCAGTCCTCCCAGCCCAGCTCCGGAATCCAGTGGGATTCGGCTCTTGCTCCCGAGGGCGTATGATGGTGCCACAGCCGGGTGTCAGGGGTTCCTTCTGCAGGTGGAACTATACCTGGCCACCATACACCCGGTACCCTCGGGATACGAGAGCGTTTCCGCCCTCATCTCCTGTCTCTCCGGCAAGGCGTTGGAGTGGGCCAACGCCGAATGGAGGGGAATAGACGCTGCCACCATCACCTACGCGGAGTTCCCTCGCCGCTTCAGGGCAGTGTTCGACCATCCACCTGAGGGGAAAGCGGCGGGGGAGCGTCTATTCCACCTCCGACAGGGGAAGAGGAGCGCACAGGAGTTCGCCCTGGAATTCCGGCCTCTAGCGGCGGATGCAGGGTGGAATGAGCGGGCCCTCATCGACCACTATCGATGTAGTCTACGGGAGGATGTTCGTCGAGAGCTGGCCTGCAGGGATACCAACCTATCGTTCGACCAGTTGGTGGACATGTCCATCCGTCTCGACACCCTGCTGGCCACCCGCGGACGTCCCGAGTGGGGGCCGTCCATTCCATCCTCCAGCACCTCCGAGCCGAGCCCTATGGAGCTCGGGGGTGCTGGCGCTAGAGAGAGGAGGAGAGGGAGCCCGAGGGGGGCCGTCCCCTGCACCAACTGTGGCCGTGGAGGGCACACTGCGGCTAGGTGCTGGGGAGGGTCTCCAGGGGGACGGGACAACAGGCCACGCACTGGGGATTCCTTCCAGGTGAGTAGGCGCCCCACTTACCCAGAGCTCTCTGTTGTGCACTTATGTATACCTGTAAGATTTCCTCAGGTAGCACCTCATTCCCAGCAAAAGGCGCTAGTAGATTCAGGCGCAGCTGGGAATTTTGTTGATCTGAATTTTTGTGTAAGGTTAGGGATCCCACTCCTTCCTGTTGATGCTCCCTTCCCTGTCCATGCACTAGATAGCCGCCCGTTGGGATCTGGGTTGATTAGAGAGGTCACAGCACCACTTAGGATGAGTACGCAGGGGGGTCATGAGGAAACGATTCAGTTATATCTGATCGACTCTCCTGCGTATCCTGTGGTGCTGGGGCTTCCCTGGTTGATTACCCATAATCCCTCCATTTCGTGGCAACAGAGGGCTCTCAAGGAGTGGTCTGCCCAGTGTGTAGGGCGATGTCTAGGTGTTTCCGTGGGGGCGACCTCGGTGGTCCGAACCAAGTGCCCGCAATGCACATTCCCCCTGAGTATGAGGATGTAGCACTCGTGTTTAGCAAGACGAGGGCGACGCGGTTGCCTCCTCATAGACAGGGGGATTGTGCGATAGACCTCCAGGCAGGAGCAGCGCTTCCGCGGAGCCATGTGTATCCTTTGTCTCAAGAGGAGAAGGTGGCTATGGAGACTTACATAGCCGAGTCTCTGAGACAGGGATACATCCGGCCCTCCACTTCCCCTGCGTCCTCGAGTTTACTTTTTTGTGAAGAAGAAGGATGGAGGGTTGCGCCCGTGTATTGATTACCGTAGTCTCAATCAGATCACTGTGAAATACAGTTATCCACTCCCTCTGATTGCGACTATGACGGAATCATTGCACGGAGCGCGTTTCTTCACAAAACTGGATCTCAGGAGCGCCTACAACTTGGTGCGCATTAGGGAGGGAGATGAATGGAAGACAGCATTTAGTACCACCTCGGGTCATTACGAGTATCTAGTCATGCCATACGGGTTAATGAATGCTCCTTCAGTCTTCCAATCCTTTGTGGACGAGATCTTCCGGGACATGCATGGACAAGGTGTGGTCGTGTACATTGACGACATTCTAGTGTACTCTTCTACCCGAGCCGAGCATGTAGCCCTGGTGCGCCGAGTGTTGGGGAGGCTGTTGGAGCACGACTTGTATGTCAAGGCAGAGAAATGTCTGTTTTTCCAGGAGTCTGTCTCCTTTTTGGGTTATCGGTTGTCCGCGTCAGGTGTGAGGATGGAGGTTGACCGTGTGTTAGCCGTGCGTAATTGGCAAACCCCAACCACGGTTAAAGAGGTGCAGCAGTTCTTGGGTTTTGCCAATTACTACCGCAGGTTTATCCGGGGTTTTGGACAGGTGGCAGCTCCCATAACGTCCCTGCTGAAGGGGGGTCCGGTGCGTTTGCAGTGGTCAGCTGAGGCGGACAGGGCATTTGGGAGACTGAAGGACCTGTTTACTTCGGCTCCGGTGCTGGCGCATCCGGACCCCTCTTTACCATTCCAGGTAGAGGTGGACGCGTCAGAGACCGGTGTAGGGGCCGTACTGTCGCAACGGTCCGGCACGCCACCTAAACTCCGCCCCTGTGCTTTTTATTCCAAGAAGCTCAGCCCAGCGGAGCGAAATTACGACGTAGGGGACAGGGAGCTGTTAGCCGTGGTACAGGCCCTAAAGGTGTGGAGGCATTGGCTTGAGGGGGCTCAACACCCTTTTCTCATTTTGACTGACCACCGTAACCTGGAGTACATCCGGGCAGCTAGGAGATTGAACCCTCGTCAGGCTCGGTGGAACATGTTTCTAACCCGGTTCGTATTTAAAATAACGTACATCCCTGGGTCCCAGAACGGTAAGGCAGACGCCCTGTCCCGGTGTTATGACACAGAGGAGAGGTCCATTGAGCCCACTCCCATACTGCCGGAGTCTTGTCTGGTGGCACCGGTAGTGTGGGAGGTCGATGCGGAGATCGAGCGGGCGTTGCGTACCGACCCTCGTCCCCCAGAGTGTCCTGTGGGTCGGGCGTACGTTCCGCTCGAGGTTCGGGATCGGCTGATTTATTGGGCTCATACGTCCCCCTCCTCTGGACATCCAGGTATTGGCTGGACGGTGCACTGCCTTAGCGCTAAGTACTGGTGGCCAACGTTAGCCAGGGATGTGAGGGTTTATGTCTCCTCCTGCTCGGTGTGCGCCCAGTGTAAGGCGCCTAGACAACCTGCCCAGGGGGAAGTTACAACCCCTGCCCGTTCCACAACGACCCTGGTCTCACCTCTCGGTGGATTTCGTTACAGACCTTCCCCCCTCTCAGGGGAATACCACTATACTGGTCGTTGTGGATCGGTTCTCTAAGGCCTGTCGTCTCCTCCCAATGCCGGGTCTCCCTACTGCCCTACAGACCGCTGAGGCACTGTTCACCCACGTCTTTCGGCACTACGGGGTGCCCGAGGATATGGTGTCTGATCGAGGTCCCCAGTTCACCTCCAGAGTCTGGAGGGCGTTCATGGAGCGCTTGGGGGTCTCGGTGAGCCTTACCTCGGGGTACCACCCAGAGAGCAATGGGCAGGTAGAAAGAGTGAACCAGGATGTGGGTAGGTTTCTGAGATCTTATTGCCAGGGCCGGCCGGAGGAGTGGGCGAGGTATATCCCCTGGGCAGAGATGGCACAGAACTCTCTCCGCCACTCCTCCACCAACCTAACCCCTTTCCAATGTGTGTTAGGGTATCAGCCGGTTCTGGCAGCTTGGCATCAGAGCCAGATCGAGGCTCCTGCGGTGGATGAGTGGGTGCGGCGCTCGGAAGAGACGTGGAACGCTGCACACGTCCATCTGCAGCGGGCCATTCGTCGACAAAAGGCACATTAACCCCTCGTTCCATGTGTCTCTTCTCAGGCCGGTGGTAGCTGGTCCACTCCAGGACTGTGAGATAAGAGAGACTCCTCCTCCCCCATTGGACATCGAGGGGGCTCCGGCGTACACAGTTCGGTCAATCTTGGATTCGAGACGCCGGATGGGGGGTCTCCAATATCTCGTGGAGTGGGAGGGGTACGGCCCGGAGGAACGGTGCTGGGTGCCGAGGAGGGACATCTTAGACCCATCTCTCCTGACTGAGTTCCACCGTGGTCATCCCACGCGCCCTGCTCCGCGTCCTCCTGGTCGTCCCCGAGGCCGGGGTCGGCGCACGGCTGGAGCCGCGCGTCAAGGGGGGGTACTGTCACGGTTTCGGCCGAGGCTGCTCCTCCTCCTTGCTCGGGCAGGCTTCGGCGTTCGTCGTCCCCGGAGTACTAGCTGCCACCGTTGTATGTTATCGATGTTTGTTTGGTTTTGTCTTCCTTGTACACCTGTTTCCTTTTAGTGTTAATTATGTTCCCTATAAGTGTCTCGTTTTGTTTGTAGTGAGTTGTGTGTAATTGTTCCGCCTGTCCGTAGGTGCTGGTATTTTGCTCTATTGTGTTTTAGAGTACAGACGCACTTTTGCGTATTCTTGTGCATTTGGAGTATTTTTGCGCACTGTTGCGTAATCGCTCACCTCCTTGTTTTGTTGAGGCCCTTTTCTTTGTATTGTCGTGTCTTCTAGTAAAGTCTGTTGGAAGTAGCTTCTGTGTCCTGCGCCTGACTCCTACACCACATCCACATCAGCCACTGACATCATGTCTTTGACAGTGGGCAAACGTACAAAATCAGCGGGGGATCAAATACTTTTTTCCCTCACTGTAGCAGTCTTATGGCTTGGGGGTAGATGCTGTTCAGGGTGTTATTGGTTCCAGACTTGGTGCTTCAGTACCGCTTGCCGTGCGGTAGCAGAGAAAACAGTCTATGACATGTGTCCGGAGTCTTTGACAATTTGTAGGACCTTCCTCTGACACCGCCTGGTTTAGAGGTCCTGGATGGCAGGGAGCTCGGCCCCAGTGATGTACTGGGCCGTACGCACTACCCTCTGTAGCGCCTTGTGGTCAGATGCCAAGCAGTTGCCATACCAAGCGGTGATGCAGCCAGTCAAGATGCTCTCAATTGTGCAGCTGTAGAACTGTGTGTGTTTGTGTGTTTGTGTGTGTGTGTGTTTGTGTGTGTGTGTGTGTGTGTGTGTGCGTGTTCTAAGTGAAATGACAGTTAATTAACAGCTCGTTAGAGACAGCAGCTCCTTTGACCAATTAGGGCTGTACGGATGTTTATTTTCCGGCCCCAAGACGTTACCCAAACACACTTGTTTATTCATCCCCCTCTTCTGTGCATCTTTCCATCTGTGAAGTATAGAAAAGGTGAGGATTCTTTATGTTATGTTGTTTTATTTTCATCTTGGTGAGAGACAGTGTCCTGTTCTCACATGATTGGGGAGCTGTGTGTGTTTGTGTGTGTGTGTTTTCTGTACCCTGTGTAATTAAGCTGTTGTCATGGTCTACTATATAAGCACTGGCTAGCTGCTAGTTAGCCCTGGCACACACTAGCCTCACTGTCAGTGAGCAGCTATTGCTAAGTGACATATTGTGTCACTGGCGACATTAACAGCATTATAACCCATTGTGTGTGTGTGTGTGTGTGTGTGTGTTATCAGCCATTAACCACATCTCTTGGTGTCCTTGTAGCTCTCACACATCATGAAAATCCATACACAGCCACCCAGCTCCTAGAAATGCCACAACAGCTAATTAATATGGCTGACTAACACACACATCAACCACGCTGCTTTTTGACCTTATTGACTCATGATAAATTATCTGGTGTGTGTGTGTGTGTGAGAGAGTTTGCACAGGCAAACCACCACCACTGGGGTACAGTCTGTAAAGGTCACATAGAGCTCTATCCTATCGTACCCTCTTCTCTCCTCTCACTCTCTCTCTCCTCCTTTTTATCTCTCCCCCTCTCCCCCTCTTCCCTTCCATCACTCCCCCTCTCTGTTGTTGCCAAATAATCATTGTAGAGCCCTAGTAGATGTGGCTGACACACTGTCTCCACAGCAACCACATTTAGACCAGGAGGGGGGCTGGGAGCCCATTCACTCTGTGGACAAGGAGAGAAACACACACACGCACGCATGCACAGAGACACACACACACACCACACACACACACACACATGCACACTCACATGATGACAAAGCATCACATAATCACTTTGGTTCAATCATTTATGAAAGCAGATGTATAATTCAATAACCAGCATGAAAGATTCAGGAAGTAACGAGCATTGTTTAATCAAACTCTGCCCCCCCTCTTTCCCTCCCTCCCTAGGCTCTAATACCATCTTGGTACAGTCTACATCAGTCTCCCTGTATGTGTGTACAACTGCACCTCTACTCTCCGTAACCTCTCCATCAGACCATGCAATTACTTGGCTGAAGAATAAAACAGGCTTCACCTGCTGAGCCAATGACAGACAGCACAACCTGAAGCAGGAAGCACAGGTATCATCTTACTGTATCTCCACACAGCACTCCAGTTACACAGTTAAACACAGCTCAACACAGTCAAACAGTTAAATTACAGCTGAACTCAGCAAACCACACAGCACTCCGGTTTGGTGCCACACACTTATAGTTAACACAGTCCACCCCCCCCCACCCCTCACCCCTCACCCACAAACTTTTGGTTAACACAGTCCACCCCCTCAACCCTCACCCCTCACCCACACACTTATAGTTAACACAGTCCACCCCCCCACCCCTCACTCCCTGTGTGTGTGTGTGCGTGTGTGTGTGTGTGTGTGAGTAAAGATCCTCCAGGAAAGGGGGGGAGGAGGCGCAGGAGATTTTAGTCAGGCCCTAATCCCTGAGACTCGGAAGAGAAAGAGACGGCGCAAGAGAGGCCGACGTGCGGGCACCCTGACTAAACTATGTTGGCTAGTAGATAAACCGCCTCTTCACTCCGTTCTATTGGCGAACGTACAGAGGCTAGAGCTGCCTCTTTCAAGGAGGGGGACACTAATCCGGACACATAAGAAATTCCACTATAACCTCCGACGAGCCATCAAACAGGCAAAGCTTCAATACAGGACTAAGATCGAATCCTACTACGATGTCCCTGACGCTTGTCGGATGTGGTAGGGCTTGCAAACTATCACAGATTTCAAAGGGAAACCCAGCCAAGAGCTGCCCAGTGAAGCAAGCCAACCAGATGAGCTAAATGACCTCTATGCTCGCTTCGAGGCAAGCAACACTGAACCATGCATGAGAGCACCAGCTGTTCTGGATGATTGTGTGATCATGCTCTCTGTAGCCAATGTGAGCAAGACCTTTAAACAGGTTAACATTCACAAGGACGCATACTCAGAGCATGCGCTGACCAGCTGGCAAATGTCTTCACTGACATTTTCAACCTCTCCCTGACCCAGTCTGTAATACCTACATGTTTCAAGCAGACCACCATAGTCCCTGTGCCCAACAACGCAAAGGTAACCTGTCTAAGTTACTATCGCCCCATAGCACTCACATCTGTAGCCATGAAATGATCATGGCTCACATCAACACCATCATCCTAGGCACCCTGGACCTACTCCAATTTGCATACCGCCCAAACAGATACACAGATGACGCAATCTCTATCGCACTCCACACTGCCCTCTCCCACCTGGAGGAACACCTATGTGAGAATGCTGCTTATTGACTACAACTCAGTGTTCAACACCATAGTGCCCTCCAAGCTCATCACTAAGCTAAGGACCCTGGGACTGAACACCTACCTCTACAACTGCATCCTGGACTTCCGGACAGGCCACCCCCAGGTAGTGAGGGTAGGCAACAACACATCCGCCAAGCTGACCCTAAACACGGGAGCCCCTCAGGGGTGTGTGCTTAGTCCTCTCTTGTACTCCCTGTTCACCCACCACTGCGTGGCCGTGCAGACTCCAACATCATCATTAAGTTTGCTAATGACACAATGGTGGTAGGCCTGATCACCGACGATGATAAGACAGCCTATAGCACGGTACCTTAACTGGCGGCCCGCGGGTGGTTTTCTTTGGCCCCACAAGTTTTCTGAGCATACTTTTGAAAAAGTTCATATTTGGACATAAAAGACTGTAAAAACACCAGGAAATCAGCTCCAAGTGATTTTAATTTAAGAAATCTGTTCCCAAGTATTCCCACACATAATAGAGAGACACGTGATTGTATACAAATGTAAGCAAGGTTTGAAATGATTATGTTTAGTGAAACATATTTGTTTGGGCTTCTATAAATTATTTCTAATTACGTTTCGGCACCCCAACATCCGCTCAACAAAAAATCGGCCCGCGGTTGAATCTAATTGGTGATCCCTGGCCTATACGGAGGAGGTCAGAGACCTTGCAGTGTGGTGCCAGGACAACAACCTCTCCCTCAAAGTCAGCAAGACAAAGGAGCTGATCGTGGACTACAGGAAACAGAGGGCCAAGCACAGCCTCTTTCACATCGACCGGGCTGTAGTGGAGCTGGTCGAGGGCTTCAAGTTCCTCGGTGTCCACATCACTAAGGATCTATCATGGTCCACACACACCAACACAGTCGTGAAGAGGGATTGACAATGCCTCTACCCCCTCAGGAGACTGAAAAGAATTGGCATGGGCCCTCAGATCCTCAAAACGTTCTACAGCTGCACCATTGAGAGCATCTTGATTTGGTGCATTACCACTTGGTATTGCAACTGATTGGTATCCGACCACAATGCACTACAGAAGGTAGTGCGTACAGCCATGTACATCACTGGGGCCGAGCTCCCTGCCATCCAGGACCTCTAAACCAGGCGGTGTCAGAAGAAGGCCCTAAAAATTGTCAAGTACTCCAGCTACCCAAGTCATAGACTGTTGTCTCTGCTACAGCACAGCAAGCGGTACCGATAAACCAAGTCTAGAACCAACAGGACCCTGAACAGCTTCTACCCCAGAGTCATAAGACTGCTAAATATTTAGTTAAATAGTTAACCAAATGGCTACCTGGACTAGGGGTGTTATGGTGACCGTATTTCCGCCACACCGGCAGTCACGAGTCATGAATGCAGTCAAATTCCACGTGACCAATGAGTCATGGTAATTAGGCTTCTCCAAGCTCTGATGCTGCTGATGGTCATTAGTAGCCTACCAAACTTGCTAACTGCCTGGTGCTCCGCACTCTATTGTCCCTATAATCACTCTGACATCAATGCAAATGTAATCAGAAATCTAATCAAACACTTCATGAGAGCATGAGCTCATGTTGCGCAACATTTCCATAGGCTATGCAATTGCATAAGAAAACAGAGTGATGGCCTCTATTAAAAATAGGAGGATCCCATCAGCTAGGCCTTCTATATTTATTTCTCAGCTTTCCTAATATTAAGCATATTGCTTCTCTTTACAACAGGAGCATAGCCTACCTGGCTGGCTGGCTGGCATGAAAATGAACCACTAGAAAAGCGTCCCCCATTCGCTATTTAAGTGCATAGATGACATGTTTTTTTCCGCTGCCCCTGTTTCGAGACAGGTGCGTGATAATAGTTCATTCTCAATCAAAACAAATTTCACACATATATTATTTAGTAGCCTATATGCAAAGACAAGATTAAAGCAAGAATAGTCTGATGGGTGACAATATTATCCTATTACTTGTGAATTATATATTAGCCTATCACTTGTGAATGATGCCCAGCTTAAGGCAAGAAACAGCTTGTGCTTTTTTTGCGACTTTTTCTAATCATAGTCGCCAGTGGCGGCTCCTGAAAAAATTCTCAGGGGGGGCAATTTTTCTGATGATTTAGGTGACCTACACACATTTTAAAAAAGATATGTCCAGCAACAACATGAAGACAGGGGCAGCATATAAGTCAATACCAGAAGCATTTATTGACTGATCTCAAAAGTGTTGGCTTACAAAAGCAAAATAAGTTATCACAGTAAAAATAATCAAGGGTGTTCTTTCACATTCCTCAACACTGCATAAACAATATGCATTTCCATAAAACACCTCATCTAATTGTGCCACAAAGTTGACAAGTCCAAGAAAAATACCAGGGTTGGTGGAGCCCTCAGTTTCATCTTTGCCTCGCAAAGCTAACTCAAACACTCCGCAAAAACTTCACACACTGGATTAGCCGGCTGAGGATGTGGCGGTTCTTGCTAACCTCATCGTTGTGGCGGCGGACAGCTAGCCTGTATCCCTCATCCAGTTGAGTGGCAATGTTCACTCTCCCCAAAGCAGACAATCTCAAACAGCTATCCATGTGGGTCTTTGACAGCTCATGTTTCTTAATCTTTTCTGAAAGATGGTGCATGTCCGTTACACCAGTCGCTGTCCAAGCGGTGCTGTCTGCCGTGCCGCCTTCAGGGTGAAAGAGTAAGCAGGGGTAGCAGAAGACTGCATTAGCTACATCGCAGCCTGCTAGCCAGGTTTTTCGTTCGGACCAATTTTTGGAAAATCCTCGGGTGTAGGACTTTCCCCCTTTAGTAGAAACCTGTTGAATTATTAAATTTGGTCTGGGAGGTCCTAATTGTTTTGTTGCCAATTTATCTTGATTTGTTCGCCGACAAAAAGGAACTTCTTTCAAAGAGACAATCGAGTTGCACTGAACGCTAGCCATCTTGACAGTAGTACGTGAATTGATTGACGCTGCTACCCGCTCTTTTCTTAGTTACGTTCATGGTTATGTTACGTATGACGAAAGCGCGTAAGTGCAAGCCCTCCCGGAACCCATAGAGATTGTATTGAAAGCTCTGATATTTGAAAAAAAAAGATTTTACATGAGAGTCTATGAGAGACTTCTGGGGCGATTTTCAACCTGACTGAAATCGCCCCAAAAGGGGCGGGGCCATTTGAAGCACGACTTTAGCCTGATTGGACATTTAGTGGCAGATCAGACGTCTAGATTAGAACACTGATAACTATTGTTGCCGTGATATAATTGATTAGAAAAAAAATCCCTTCCTTTTCCCGTTTGGCAGTGCGTCGCCCATATCGCCCTAATGAACACACCGCCCCTGATAGTCGCACACCTCATGTAGCCTAGCCAATAGGCCTATATGTTTTAATAAGGTTTGTATCACAACTAAAGTGGCAAAATAACTTCTTAAAATGAAGCACATTCATCCGCTTTACAATGGGTGTAGAGCCTAACTGGCATACTATACACAGTGCGTGAGTTTCAAGTTTGGGGATGATCATTTCCACCATAAAAATGCACCTTTATTATAAAAGCATCATATGCATAATCACATTTGTGGTCACTTTTGAGAATGGTGTTTTCCTGCTAATGGAACATTTGCGTTTATAGCCTTGCATTGCTGCACTTATAATGTGAAGAAATAGCCTAATAGTTTATCAACATTTTAAGCTAAACATTCTCATCTGTTGCGTCAGGCTCATTGCTTAAAACAGATTTTTTTGATTCTAGTGGTTGTATTAATTTGGGATCTATCGCATCCCACAACTGTCCCAGACTATGTTTGGAATATGTATTTCTCGCACAATATAGAATAGGTCAACTTTTGTACTATGGGGGATAGTAGATTGACATAGGCTAGTGCTTTTGCTGTTCGTTAGGCCTACTCTTCTTGTTGGCTGAAGAAAAGTAAATGTGGACATTTCTTCCAATATCTTCCATATGCGCCTCGGAATTGGATAAGGACGCGCGCAGTTGTGTCCCCAATGTGCCTGTCTTCACTTGTAGCCTGTGAGAAAGACCCGATCAGGTGACAAAGAGCCATGTGAGTGAGAGGTGCTTCGGCACGCAGCCGGTGTTGGAAATGTTTGGTTAACTACTCTGTCTCACTTAAGGGCAGACAACATAACAAACCAATTATATGAATTATGCATGTTGTAGAATTAATTGCCTATATGCCCTATATGCCTATGGATTAATAACCAATTTAACAGTGGTAGAGACATTTCTTTAGTGCAAATGCTGTGCTTCTGAGAGAGGACGGTTCCCGCTAGCTCCCTGCAGCTGGTCTGAGTATGTCAAGGGCATGGGATGGAGATAAACTTCAGGAACAGATAGACCTGTATAGATGTCACGATCGTCGAAGGAGGAGGACCAAGGCGCAGCGTGGAATGCAAACATATTTATTTTTATAAAGTATCACACGAACAAAACAACAAACGATAACGTGACGTCCACGGTCTAACACAAACCATCACGGAACACCAAACAGAAGCGCAATCACACACAACACCTGACACACGCAACGAGAACTAAATAGGACACTAATGAACACTAACTGGAAACAGGTGTACAACATCAAGACAAAACCAAACGAACATGAAACATACAACGGTGGCAGGTAGTACTCCGGGGACGACGACCGCCGAAGCCTGCCCGAGCAAGGAGGAGGAGCAGCCTCGGCCGAAACCGTGACAGTACCCCCCCCTTGACGCGCGGCTCCAGCCGTGCGCCGACCCCGGCCTCGGGGAAGACCAGGAGGATGCGGAGCAGGGCGCGCGGGATGCCCCCGGTGGAACTCCGACAGGAGAGACGGGTCTAGGATGTCCCTCCGTGGCACCCAGCACCGTTCCTCCGGGCCGTACCCCTCCCACTCCACGAGATACTGGAGACCCCCCATCCGACGTCTCGAGTCCAAGATGGACCGAACGGTGTACGCCGGAGCCCCCTCGATGTCCAGTGGGGGCGGAGGAGTCTCTCCTATCTCACCTTCCTGGAGTGGACCAGCTACCACCGGCCTGAGAAGAGACACATGGAATGAGGGGTTAATATTCTTATATTCAATAGGCAGATGTAACCTATAACACACCTCGTTCAGTCTTCTCAGGACTTTAAAAGGCCCCACAAACCGCCGACCCAGCTTCCGGCAGGGCAGGCGGAGGGGCAGGTTTCTGGTCGAGAGCCAGACTCGATCTCCAGGTGCGTACACCGGCCCCTCACTGCGGTGGAGATCGGCGCTCGCCTTGTGTCGACGGATGGCCCGCTGCAGATGGACGTGTGCAGCGTTCCATGTTTCCTCCGAGCGCCTCACCCAATCATCCACCGCAGGGGCCTCGATCTGGCTCTGCTGCCAAGGTGCCAGAACCGGCTGGTAACCTAACACACATTGGAAGGGGGTTAGGTTGGTAGAGGAGTGGCGGAGAGAGTTTTGGGCCATCTCCGCCCAGGGAATATACAGAGCCCACTCCTCCGGCCGGTCCTGGCAATACGTCCTCAGAAACCTACCCACATCCTGGTTGACTCGTTCTACCTGCCCATTGCTCTCCGGGTGGTACCCCGAGGTAAGGCTCACCGAGACCCCCAAACGCTCCATGAACGCTCTCCAGACTCGGGAGGTAAACTGGGGGCCTCGATCAGACACTATATCCTTGGGTACCCCGTAATGCCGGAAGACGTGGGTAAATAGTGCCTCTGCGGTCTGTAGGGCAGTAGGAAGACCCGACATAGGGAGAAGACAACAGGCCTTAGAGAACCGGTCCACAACGACCAGGATGGTGGTATTCCCCTGCGAGGGGGAAGGTCTGTCACAAAATCCACTGAGAGGTGGGATCTTCTGTCACGATCGTCGAAGGAGGAGGACCAAGGCGCAGCGTGGAATGCAAACATATTTATTTTTATAAAGTATCACACGAACAAAACAACAAACGATAACGTGACGTCCAAGGTCTAACACAAACCAACACGGAACACCAAACAGAAGCGCAATCACACACAACACCTGACACACACAACGAGAACTAAATAGGACACTAATGAACACTAACTGGAAACAGGTGTACAACATCAAGACAAAACCAAACGAACATGAAACATACAACGGTGGCAGCTAGTACTCCGGGGACGACGACCGCCGAAGCCTGCCCGAGCAAGGAGGAGGAGCAGCCTCGGCCGAAACCGTGACAATAGATCTGTATTGTTTCTCGTTGCTAGAGCATGGCGTTTGCAATGACAGGGTTGTGGGTTCGATTCCCACGGGGGGACAGTATAAAAAAAATAATGTATGCACTAACTGTAAGTCGCTCTGGATAAGAGTGTCTGCTAAATGACTAAAATGTAAATGTAAATGTAAACCTGGTCACACGGTTAGGACAAAGAGCCTGAGAATGACCACAGTTTTTTCCAGTTCATCCTAGACAAAGAGCCTCGGAGTGACTACAGTTTTTCAGTTCATCCTGTCTTTTACTATCTTCCAAGGGTGCAGCTGTGTGGAGATAGGAGTAGCAATGGATCTATCGTTATCATTTGTTTGTGCGCTATGACCTGATACACATAGCCTGACCTGATACACATAGCCACATACACATAGTCACAAAAAGAAACCATAGTGGCTCAAGGTCCAGGGAGGATGTTAAGAATGTCTTAAATGTATATGGTTGAGAATGTGTTATGGACCTGACATGTTTAAACCATATTTAAGTATTGATTGATATGTTTTATAATGTGTTATGGGTTAGATGGGATGTTTTATGTGCAAATGTATTTGTGGCTGGAGACAGTGTGCAGAGGGGGCCTATCTCTGAAACTGGTGAACTGGGACAGGCTGCAGGAGTGTGTGCACTCCCTAACCTCAAGGTTTCTCCTGACTGATAAGAGATGGCTCTGTTATGTTTTGCATGAGAAAGCTTGGTCCTGCCACTATTGGTTCCAAATCTGAATAAATAGGAGGAGGAAAAGTCAGATTTCGCCACTATCATAAATTAAGAGAGTGGGCAGAGCGGTCAAAAGATGTAGATTTGGGGACAATGGTGGCAGAGCTAAACAGGGAGGGATTAGGCAAAAAGTATGTAAAATGTGCAGGAATGGAACTGTATATAAACTGAGGGCCAAGTGTTGGGAGTTTAGATGCTCTGCAGACCAGATCGGCTTTGTTGCGTTGTGTAATAAAGTCTATCTTAATTCTACAAAAACTCTGGAAATACTTTGGTTTTTTATTAAGAATAAGGACAATTTTCTATGACACCGGGAGAAGGTTATTATAATGATTATATTCAGCCCAAGGGCACAATGGCCACTGGCCGCAAAAGGCATGGATTTTTTGGGGGGGCATTACGGCCACACAAAGGGGATGCAGCCGGGAAAAATCGAGGCATTATCAAGTGCTTGTCAAATTGTGAATGAGAGACTGATGGAGTGTGTACAGCCTGCGCAAAAAAACAAAGCAGAGCTCATGCCTTTCATGCAACTTTTTTCAAATCATCATTAGAGTCGCATCACGCATTCTTAGAATGTATTAAAAATCTAAACATATAGCCCAACATTTGTATCACATCTAAAGTAAAACAAATGACTCTTAATTAAGCACATAGGTCAGCTATATTCACCTGTTTCTTTGTTAACCGCTCAACACAGAAAAGCACAATCCCTCAAATCGTTTTGAGAAAATAGCCTTTCTATTTTATTCAGCTTTGTTAAATTGTATTCTTCGTACTATAAAATAATATAAAATAATGCCACGGAATTCTAAGCAAATCTTGTCTGCTAAATGAACAAGTATAGCCCACAGCCATATGTCATAACCAGATCAGGGCCTCACATAAGGACAACTCAGAGTATGCTATTCTGTTCTTCTGAAATAGACTACATTTTCTTCATATCATGTTTCTTCAGACCTGTCTAAAATATAATGGATTTATTGTGATGGCTGTATTACATGGATTTATTAGACTTGTTAAAATGTAGATGTTCCAAAGGTCTGCATCATTGGCTTGTAGGCTATGCCTGGAAGCCAGGAGATGCTAAATGTGTTTATGTTAATTAATGGTCAATTACCGTGAGACTGGCAGTTATTTGTTTGGCAGTCACCGGCAGAAAACAATTTCTGACCGGCAACAGCCCTAACCCGGACTATCTGCATTTACCATTTTTGCACTAACTTTTTTTGACTCATCACATATGCTGCTGCTACTGTTTATTATCTATCCTGTTGCCTAGTCACTTTATTCCTAGTTATATATACAGTACCAGTCAAAGGTTTGGACACACCTACTCATTCAAGGGGTTTTCTTTCTTTTTACTATTTTCTACATTGTAGAATAATAGTGAAGATATCAAAACTATGAAATAACACACATGAAATCATGTAGTAACCAAAAAAGTGTTAAACAAATAAAAATATATTTGAGATTTGAGATTCTTCAAATAGCCACCCTTTGCCTTGATGACAGCTTTCCACACTCTTGGCATTCTCTCAACCAGCTTCACCTGGAATGCTTTTCCAACAGTCTTGAAGGTGTTCCCACATATGCTAAGCACTTGATGGCTGCTTTTCCTTCACTCTGCCGTCCGACTCATCCCAAACCATCTCAATTGTGTTGAGGTCGGGGGATTGTGGAGGCCAGGTCATCTGATGCAGCAGTCCATCACCCTTCTTCTTGGTAAAATAGCACTTACACAGCCTGGATGTGTGTTGGGTCATTGTCCTGTTGAAAAACAAATGATAGTCCCACAAAGCCCAAACCAGATGGGATGGTGTATCGCTGAAGAATGCTGTGGTAGCCATGCTGGTTAAGTGTGCCTTGAATTCTAAATAAACCCTAACCAGCAAAGCACCCTCACACCATAACACCTCCTCCTCCATGCTTTACGGTGGGAACTACACATGCGGAGATCATCCATTCACACACACCACGTCTCACAAAGACATGGCGGTTTGAACCAAAAATCCCAAATTTGGACTCCAGACCAAAGGACACATTTCCACTGGTCTAATGTCCATTGCTCGTGTTTCATGGCCCAAGCAAGTCTCTTTTTCTTATTGGTGTCCTTTAGTAGTGGTTTCTTTGCAGTAATTCGAACATGAATGCCTGATTCACACAGTCCCCTCTGAACAGTTGATGTTGAGATGTGTCTGTTACTTTAACTCTGTGAAGCATTTACAGTGAGGGACAAAACTATTTGATCCCCTGATGATTTTGTACGTTTGCCCACTGACAAAGAAATGATCAGTCTATAATTTTAATGGTAGGTTTATTTGAACAGTGAGAGACAGAATAACAACAACAAAATCCAGAAAAACGCATGTCAAAAATGTTATAAATTTATTTGCATTTTAATGAGGGAAATAAGTATTTGACCCCCTCTCAATCAGAAAGATTTCTGGCTCCCAGGTGTGTTTTATACAGGTAACGAGCTGAGATTAGGAGCACACTCTTAAAGGGAGTGCTCCTAATCTCAGCTTGTTACCTGTATAAAAGACATCTGTCCACAGAAGCAATCAATCAATCAGATTCCAAACTCTCCACCATGGCCAAGACCAAAGAGCTCTCTAAGGATGTCAGACACAAAATTGTAGACCTACACAAGGCTGGAATGGGCTACAAGACCATCGCCAAGCAGCTTGGTGAGAAGGTGACAACAGTTGGTGCGATTATTTGCGATTTGGAAGAAACACAAAATAACAGTCAATCTCCCTCGGCCTGGGGCTCCATGTAAGATCTCACCTCGTGGAGCTGCAATGATCATGAGAACGGTGAGGAATCAGCCCAGAACTACATGGGAGTATCTTGTCAATGATCTCAAGGCAGCTGGGACCATAGTCACCAAGAAAACAATTGGTAACACACTACGCCGTGAAGGACTGAAATCCTGCAGCGCCCGCAAGGTCCCCCTGCTCAAGAAAGCACATATACATGCCCGTCTGAAGTTTGCCAATGAACATCTGAATGATTCAGAGGAGAACTGGGTGAAAGTGTTGTGGTCAGATGAGACCAAAATGGAGCTCTTTGGCATCAACTCAACTCGCCGTGTTTGGAGGAGGAGGAATGCTGCCTATGACCCCAAGAACACCATCCCCACCGTCAAACATGGAGGTGGAAACATTATACTTTGGGGGTGTTTTTCTGCTAAGGGGACAGTACAACTTCACCGCATCAAAGGGACGATGGACAGGGCCATGTACCGTCAAATCTTGGGTGAGAACCTCCTTCCCTCAGCCAGGGCATTGAAAATGGGTCGTGGATTGATATTCCAGCATGACAATGACCCAAAACACACGGCCAAGGCAACAAAGGAGTGGCTCAAGAAGAAGCACATTAAGGTTCTGGAGTGGCCTAGTCAGTCTCCAGACCTTAATCCCATAGAACATCTTTGGAGGGAGCTGAAGGTTCAAGTTGCCAAACGTCAGCCTCGAAACCTTAATGACTTGGAGAATATCTGCAAAGTGGAGTGGGACAAAATCCCTCCTGAGGTGTGTGCAAACCTAAGTCATGTTTTGCAGAGGGGTCAAATACTTATTTCCCTCATTAAAATGCAAATCAATTTATAACATTTTTGACATGCGTTTTTCTGGATTTTTGGGTTGTTATTCTGTCTCTCACTGTTCAAATAAACCTACCATTAAAATTTTAGACTGATCATTTATTTGTCAGTTGGCAAACGTACAATATCAGCAGGGGATCAAACACTTTTTTCCCTCACTGTATTTGGGCTGCAATTTCTGAGGCTGGTAACTCTAATGAACTTATCCTCTGCAGCAGAGGTAACTCTGGGTCTTCCATTCCTGTGGCGGTCCTCATGAGAGCCAGTTTCAGCATAGCGCTTGATGGTTTTTGCAACTGCACTTGAGGAAACTTTCAAAGTTCTTGAAATGTTCCGTTTTGACTGACCTTCATCTCTTAAAGTATTGATGGACTGTCGTTTCTCTTTGCTTATTTGAGCTGTTCTTGACATAATATGGACTTGGTCTTTTACCAAATAGGGCTATCTTCTGTGTACCACCCCTACCTTGTCACAACACAACTGATTGGCTGAAACACATGAAGGAAGATTAAGGAAGTGCCTTTACCGAACTTACAAATAAAACCTTGGATTTGGATATGGCATGTTCACACTCTTCATCCGCAGACCTACTAAAACAACGTTTGACACTTCAGACAGAGTTTGATCTTCTTTCAGCTCGACAAGCTGAAAATCGTATAATTAAATTGCGATACCATAACTATGAACATGGAGAGCAATCAGGGAAAATGTTAGCACACCAGCTGACTTTCTCTTTCTTTGGGTGGAATAATTAACACTGTTAAAATGAAAGTATTACCTACATTTTTATACTTATTTCAATGTATTCCTATCTTTCTGACAAAATACTTTTTTATCTCCATGGATAAACTGATATCTGCTTTTATCTGGAACAACAAGTACCCTCGGATACGTAAAAGCTTATAGCAGAGATCTCACCCCCAGGGTGGTCTAGCACTTCCGAATGGTCAATATTATTACTGGGCAGCTAATATAAGAATCATTCTATATTGGATGACAGAAATCCCTGATGTTGCAGGCCCGAAATGGTTGACCTTAGATATTTCATCCCGTGGCCCCACCTCCTTAGCTGCCTAACTCTGCTCAAAACTCACATTAGCTGAGCCTGTTTCCACATACACTAAAACCCCTATTGTGAAACATTCTCAAAAAATCTGGAAACAGTTCAGACGATCATTTGCTCTCAGTGAATTTTCAACTTCTGCCTCGTTATTAAAAAACCATACATTCTCCCGATCATTACATTTTAGTCATTTAGCAGACACTCTTATCCAGAGCGACTTACAGTTAGTGAGTGCATACATTATTAAATTTTTCATACTGGCCCCCTGTGGGAATCAAACCCACAACCCTGGTGTTGCAAACGCCATACTCTACCAACTGAGCTACATCTCTGCCGGCCATTCCCTCCCCTACCCTGGGCCAATTGTGCGCCACCCCCGGTCACAGCCGGCTACGACACAGCCTGGATTTGAACCAGGATCTCTAGTGGCACAGCTAGCACTGTGATGCGGTGCCTTAGACGGCTGCGCCACTCGGGAGTTTAGACAGGGTGTTTCATATCTGGTCTGGAAAAGGGATCTCCTCACTGAACGACTTGGACCTTGATATGGATTTTGCATCTTTTGAACAGTTAGTGCAAAAGTTCAATATTCCTAGATCCCATTTCTTTAGTACCTACAACTGTGTAGTTTTATGTCTTCATACTCTAGTCACTTCCCATCACGCCCACCTACCTCCCTTCTAGACTCTGTGTTTATATCAAAGGGGGCATAGGCTTGGTCTATACGTTATTAAACTCGCACAATTTGGAATCCAATGGGAAAAGGATTTAGGTGAACAACTTTCAGATGAAATTTGGCAGAGTATGCTTCAGAGAATACATTCTTCATCTATATGTCTAAGACATGCTGTAATTCTATTTAAAATAGTTAATCGGCTGCATTAGTCAAAGGCAAAATGATCCAAGATTAGACCAGAAATAGATCCCACTTGTGACCAATGGAAGCAGGCTCCTGCTACTTTACTGCACATGTTTTGGACATGCCTGAAATTGAAAGATTTCTGGATGTCAATTTTTGAGACGTTTTCTAAGATGCTGGAGAGACCTATAAAACCTTCTGCATTTCTTTCATTATTCAGAGTGGCACCACAGGAGGCCCGTCTAAACAGTTATATGGGAAACATGCTGGCATTTACTACGCTTCTAGCTAGACGTCTTATACAACTTAAGTGGAAGGATTGGTTTCCTCCTACTTTTAGCGATTGGATAAAGGAAGTCATGCAACATCTCAAGCTAGAGAAAAGGTGCTACTCCGTTAGGGGATCTGC
This sequence comes from Coregonus clupeaformis, assembly GCF_020615455.1. NCBI lineage: Eukaryota > Metazoa > Chordata > Actinopteri > Salmoniformes > Salmonidae > Coregonus > Coregonus clupeaformis. Next base: position 46,839,515 of record NC_059210.1, on the reverse strand, counting down.
AATTACATTTTATATTATCTGGCAACCTTTCCTATACTTTACTCCAAAAATCAACCCAAATTAGAATTTCTATCACTATTTTTACTCTTCTTTACTTTTTGATTGATTATATCATATTTTATTTTTACTGTTATTGTATTACTCAAATTCTATATCATGCCTGCTTTAAGTCTGGTATTGGGGTGGAGCTCTGTTGGAGCATGGGGGGTTGGGGTGGGTTTGATTTGGTAAGGGATCCATGTGTGTTTTTCCCTCTACCTGTTCTGTCTGTATTATCTGTATAATCATAAAAAAAGCCAAGTATTTTTTTAAAAGTATTTAAAAAAGTGTACTTCAATTTCATACACTGTAATTGTAATTTGGTATACCATATTCATTCAAAATACACTTTTTGAAACTCTGCTCGTGAATGATCAAGTACACTATAAGTATAGCTTCAACCTATACCATTAAATGTGAATTTCAAATTCCTCTTAAGAAGAGTGCAGACAAAGACAAAATTGACAATGTTAATGATAGTTTATTCCACATCTAAGGAACAAGCTCAATTTAACTTTATGCCACATAATTTTGGTAACATTTAATGTCTTTTCATATATCCATCAAACATCACATTTATTTTTTCTCACCGTACACTACAGCTTTGGGTAATCAGGCCAGCCAGGTAGCTTTACCACTTCCTTGGTCTCTCTCCAAACAATTTGGAAGAGGAATAACAAACTCTTTGTCTCTCAACGAGAACACACTTTCTTTTGAAATGATGTGAATGGACTGCAATTATGTTGTCTGACTGAAATTTCATGCACAAATGTGGAGGATATATTTAATTGAGAGTCTCTGCACAATACCCTTCTTATCTTGACAAGTTCACTAACCAACACACAGTACATTGCAATACATTCAGAAAGTATTCAGACCCCTTGACTTTTTCCACATTGTGTTACGTTACAGCATTATTCTAAAATTGATTTTAAAAAAAATTCCCCATCATCAATATACACACAATACCCCATAATGACAAAGCAAAAACAGGTTTTTAGAATTTTTTGCAAATGTATATAAAATAAAAAAACGGAAATATCACATTTACATAATTATTCAAACCCTTTACTCAGTACTTTGTTGAAGCACCTTTGGCAGTGATTACAGCCTATATTCTTATTGGGTATGACGCTACAAGCTTGGCACACCTGTATTTGGGGAGTTTCTCCCATTCTTTTCTGCAGATCATCTCAAGCTCTGTCAGGTTGGATGGGGAGCGTTGCTGCACAGCTATTTTCACAGTCCCACTCAGCCCAGTCAAAGCTATTTGCTGCTCTGGCACCCCAATGGTGGGGAACAAGCTCCCCCACGACGCCAGGACAGCGGAGTCACCGACCACCTTCACTAATCCTTCTACCCCCCCTCCCCCACCCCTCATAAAAAAAAGAAGAAAAAAAGTGGTTGTCCCACTTGCTATCATAAGTTGAATGCACCAATTTGTAAGTCACTCTGGATAAGAGCGTCTGCTAAATGATGTAAATGTAAATGTAAATGTAAGTCCGGGCTCTGGCTGGGCCACTCAAGGACATTCAGAATCTTGTCCTGAAACCACTCCTGCGTTGTCTTGGCTGTGTGCTTAGGATCGTTGTCCTATTGGAAGGTGAACCTTCTCCCCAGTCTGAGGTCCTGAGCGCTCTGGAGCAGGTTTCCATCAAGGATCTCTCTTTACTTTGTTCTGTTGATCTTTGCCTCGATCCTGACTAGTCTCCCAGTCCCTGCAGCTGAAAAACATCCACACAGCATGATGCTGCCACCACCATGCTTCACTGTAGGGATGGTGCCAGGTTTCCTCCAGACATGACGCTTGACATTCAGGCCAAAGAGTTCAATCTTGGTTTCATCAGACCAGAGAATCTTGTTTCTCATGGTCTGAGTCCTTTAGGTGCCTTTTGGCAAACTCCAAGCGGGCTGTCATTTACTTTTTACTGAGGAGTGGCTTCCGTCTGGCCACTCTACCATAAAGGCCTGATTGGTGGAGTGCTGCAGAGATGGTTGTCCTTCTGGAATGTTCTCCCATCTCCACAGAGGAACTCTGGAGCTCTGTCAGAGTGACCATCGGGTTCTTGGTCACCTCCTTGACCAAGGCCCTTCTCCCCCGATTGCTCAGTTTAGCCGGGCGGCCAGCTCTAGAAAGAATCTTGGCCTCCATCATTTAAGAATGATGGAGGCCACTGTGTTCTTGGGGACCTTCAATGCTGCAGACATTTTTTTGTACCCTTTCCCAGATCTGTGCCTCGACACAATCCTGTCTCAGAGCTCTACGGACAATTCCTTCGACCTCATGGCTTGGTTTCTGCTCTGACATGCACTGTCAACTGTGGGACCTTAAAGTACTTCAGAATGTCGAGGTTGCCCAAAGGGGCCCACAGTTTCGTACACTATCTGTAAGGTGTATTAACAAGTGCACATTGAATGATACATTGGCAGTACCATACAGCCTCTGGAAATCGATCACAAACTTCTTCAGTGCCAGTTCTGCCAAGTTCACATCTCTAAGATTGATGTTTTCTTGGAGGAGAACATTGATACCAAACACTAACAGAAAAATATGATTCCAGTATTTCTTCAGAAGAACACCAACACAGGTAGTGCGTAAAACAAAAGTGTTATGATGAGTTTCTGATATTGAGAAGTTCAGGATGCAAGAGAGTAGCCAACCACTTAGATGGAGAGTTGATTCATTGTTATTTAATGGTTACAATTCTGGATTCATATGACAGGCAGTACGGGCGTAGCCTCTTGTCATCCGAATGACTTGCATAGACAAATCTCTCAGTTTATATAATGCCTTCCGAGCTACTTCTATCCCACAGTTGCCAACCATTATTGAGTGTCACTCATCTCCTACAATAGGATCCCCCTACATGGTATCATGTGGCACCCTAGCCAGGCCCTTCCGTCAAGTACTCCTTCTAAGATTAGCACCAGTGGCCCCCAATCTATCTTGGCACGCCGACCTTCTGTCACTCACCAGTGACATCAATAACACATGGCGTGTCCTTGTCCTCTCTATATGAGATCAACGACATTAACCAATACTGTATCAAAAGACGTTACATCAAAAAGGAAGGCCCTCCACTCTGAGGCTTTCCAGAACTTTCTTTCTTGCACTGATTGTGGTGTTCTCGTGACCTCTACAGGGGGCTGGCTGGTAGTCAGCTCTGGGTCAACAATGTCAGTTTTAGTCCCAATGTACCATTCGTGTTCATGGTTTGATTAATCAAACCACAGAGCGGACATCTGTTTAGTGACACCAAGACAGACTCTGTTCTGGTACTCTGGAACAAATCCCTTTATCATTTGAAACTTTTTATGTTTCATTCATCGCGAAGGCCCTTTGACTCCCATGAATGGCTCTTGAGGAGTTCCTGCCATGGCATGTTTGCAATGATCTTCTTCAGTTCTTGGAGCAGGCTCCGGTCTGGAGTAGGGATATGGCCCCACACCTCTATGACAACAGAAATCATATCCATAAAACCCATTGAACTGTTCCACAGTAGAGGACGTGCAACTGAATCAGAGCTACATACAGTGTACAAAACATAGACTGGTGAATCCAGGTAAAAGCTATGATCCCTTATTGATGTCACTTGTTTAATCCACTTCAATCAGTGTAGATGAAGGGGAGAACTCAATATTAGGAAGGTGTTCATAATGTTTGCTATACTCAGTGTGTCAGTGCATGGACTCTCAATAAATGCTCTCTGTTTTGGCTATCTGTCCATTTGATGCCATCTTTCTCCAGTGATTCACCTCTGCCACAAATGGAGTCAACAGTGTAAACATATTGGGTTTCTTATCTCCAAACCACAGACAGGGTACACAAATGTTAGCCTTTCGATCTTTAGGCTCCAGTTCAATTCCCTGGTACTGAATTGGCCATATCTGGTACTTGGAACTATGAAACACAGGTATCACAATTCCATATCAAACTCAGATCATCATCTCCAAATTCTTCACTCTGTAAAAGCTTTTTATACTCAGTTCCACTTTGTACATCAGTGAGAACCCCTTCTGCTGTTATCTTTCTTGACAAAACCACATTTTGATTTTCAAGCAGTTGCTTAATTTGTGAGGATAAACTCATTACCAGAAAATTTTGTTTTATTTTTTTATTACTGTCTGCATCAAATTCACAATGTGTTGGGCTATTCAGGCTGGTTCCCATGTAGCAGAAAGAACAGTAAAAAGTAGGTTCATAATGGCCAAACTCTCCCTAAGCTTTGTTAAAAAGATACGTTGTCATTGGCACCAGTCCTGGGAAATGTTTGTTGAACAATAGCCTTGATTGTGTCTGAGGATGAAGGACATCATTAGGAGGAGGCTCTGTCCTTTGGTCAGTGGAGCACCATGGTAGAGAGGACCATCATCCATTTTTCTCTGTTGATTCCATCTACAAATGAGAAATAAACACACATATGGCTTAGATATCATATCACACTTCAACACATACTCAAGTTCATGTCACTTTGAATAGGCTTATCCTACTTCAGAAATTTGTCTTTATAGAATTTACACAACTAATCTGTAACGTCAATTTCTGTATTTTCCCTTGAAGGGAGACTCAGCAATGTAACCACACCAACTCATGGCAACTTGCGCCAGAGAAGTTTAACACACAAAAACTGTGGGCGCTCGTTCCACATCCGCGCATGCACTCCATCGCAATAAAACTTCAGAAGTTGATTTTAAACCATCTCTAGTGAGATGTTGCCCCGCTCTTCAGAAGCTGACGTCATATCACTGAGTCTCCCATTATAATGCATGCTAACATAGTGGCAGGTTGGTTTGCAACCTCCACAAAGTGCACTGATATAGATGTTGAGGCAGAATTCTTCAATAGCCACACATGGGAGACAGGGGGTCCCAATGCCCCCTAACTGCAACCTTAGACCTAGGACTAAGGGGGAGACGTGTGTGTGTGTGTGTGTGTGTGTGTGTGTGTGTGTGTGTGTGTGTGTGTGTGTGTGTGTGTGTGTGTGTGTGTGTGTGTGTGTGTGTGTGTGTGTGTGTATGTGTGTGTGTGTGTGTGTGTGTATTGTGGCTTCTAAATACTGCAGATTATATCTTGAGATCTATATAAAGTATGTAAATCCATGCATTTGGGAAACTGTGTAGTGATAATGCATTTCCCAGAACCTATATCACAGGTTTATCATACCTATGGTGGTGCTCTGTCCTCTCTCTGGGGTCTCTGTGGAGCTTCTCGAAAGGGGTCTGCCCCATCTGACTGGCTGTATTGTGCAGCATCTCCATGGTCATCTCCATTTAAAACACTCTGAATTTGGGAACAATTAATAAGTTGGTTGGTAAGGAAAGTTGGTTATAACACTCCCCACCATGAAAAAGCTTCACAGAGAGGTCCACTATTACAAAACATCATGAAAATGGCAGTTGACCTACAGAAATCATCGTCAGAGATAACACTTGTACAAAAGTCAACAATTAGGTATGGAGCTACCACAGAAGCATTTTATCAAATGAAGATCTAGTCCGACTAGGTCTATCATCTGTTTAGGTTTTATTACATTATTACCTGTGGTGCTCTGTCCTCTCTCTGGGGTCTCTGTGGAGATTCTTGAAAATAGCCTGCCCCGTCTATCTGGCCCTATCTTGCAGGATCTCCATGGCCAGGTATATTTGCAATACTTTTTTTTATGAACAATTGAAAACAAATTATTATAGGGCATGTACATCCACGTGTTGAAATTTTGAGCAGACCTATGCAATATTTATACACATTGTCCTTGGGAAGTATCTACATTCAAGCTAAGTAGCTAGCTAGCTAGCTCTATCATGCAATGTACTTCTATAAAATGTATTGACTAAGCTGGCTAGCTAGCCAACAGTGATGTGCAGTTCAAGAACGATTCGTTCTTTTTGAACAACTCTTTTTACTGACCCGAGAGTCATGATTCATTTTTCACAGTGACTCGTTTATTTCAGTTGTTCGTTTGACCTGCTAGTGCTGGCCGCAATGAGTCCTACAGCAAGATTAATACACGCTCCTCTGCCTCAGCGGCTCCAGAGATGTGCTCTGACCACCAACTGTCTGTCAGATCATGAGCATAGAGAAGAAAAATAACTGAGAATTATTTAGAGCTGATAATTGATCGCATGGTGCAACAATGACTGCAATTAATTGATTATTGAATGTTATGATGGACACAGCTTTGTAGAACCAAAACATACACAGCCTCTGCTCAATAAACTCGAACTTGAGAACTAATCGTTTGGAGGTGCTGCAGTTCACGAACGACTGTGCTCAGGGCCACGGGAAGATGTTTTGTGTTTGGGATGCTGTCAACAGGGGGGTGGTGGTAATAAAGGCCTAGTTAACACAGTTGTGGGGAAACAAAATGTACATAATTACTTCCCGTGGCTATGACTGTGCTTATCACCCTCATGGCAGTCAAGCAATGCATTCAGCCAAGAGACGTTCACAATCTAGTCAGGTAGCGGCCACAGCTAGACTTCGTTTCAAATTATCTTATTTGTATGCCTAGCAATCCAGCCAGGTCACCCGTGATACAAGCCAGTATTCAACGTCCATCCATGTTTTAGGACGTTGGGTGATGAAGTGGAAACCGACCACTAGGGTCAACAGTGAGCACTGCTACCTTCAAGTAGGTTTCAGTTTTGCTAGGGCATTGTGGACAGGGATGGCAGATGGGTTTAAGCATCTGCCTCTGATTCTAAAGGTTGCAAGTTGAAATTCAGTGAGAGAAAGTAGTTTTTTAGATGTAATGTTTTAAGCCTATCCCAAACCATGACCCTTACCTTAACCATTCGGAGTTAATGCCTAACGTTAAGATTTCGGAGTTAATGCCTAAACTCAACCCTAACCTTAAAACTTCAGAGTTAATGCCTAAACTTAACCTTAAACACTTCGAAATTTGACGTTTACAACAACTTCAAAATTTGACGTTTAAAAACCTCTTAAGGATCGGACTCTTCATCTCAATTTCTGCCTAAAATGACATACCCAAATCTAACTGCCTGTAGCTCAGGACCTGAAGCAAGGAAATGCATATTATTGATACTATTTGAAAGGAAACACTTTGAAGTTTGTAGAAATGTGAAATTAATGTAGGAGAATATAACACATCAGATCTGATAAAAGATAAAACAAACAAAAAAACATGTGTTTTCTATTTTTTGAGTTTTGTTGCATCATCTTTGAAATGCAAAAGAAAGGCCATACAATGACATAGGAAGATGGGTGTAATTTAGATGTTGTCCACAAGAGGGCAGCAGTATGTGTGCAAAGTTTCAGACAGATACATTCAAGAATGAGAGCTCTACATAATATTTTGTATGAAGTCTCCCAGGTGACCCTCACGAGTTTGCCCAAATGTGACCGACCGCCTTGATTCGGTCTTATGTAGCAAAATTTGAAATGGTGTTTTTTACATTGGATAAAAGCAGAGACACAGAGCTACTAAATGGTATATCATACACTGCATTGAATGTTTGGTACCTACTGAAGAGCTCTTCTTTGTCTACACCCATTCAGCATCGTTCACACCCTCTTAAGCTTTAGCCCAAACCATCTTGTTTCGCTCTCGGAGCGTTCAGAGCACACAACTGATGCTCTGGACGATGAGTAGGGTTGATCAGAACGTTCTGACCTCACAACGGCAGTCAAGCACCCAAGTTAATTGGCTAACATTGGCTAGGTTGCTAGCTACTTCCAGACACAAAATTGGGATTATGGTTCATTGTTTACCTCTGGATAACATGAAAACAGCCTAACCAGCTCTGCTAGGGCGAGTAAAATGGTCATGGGGTGTTCTCTCATTGACCATTTTACTCAACCTAGCAGAGCTGGTTAGGCTGTTTTCATTTTATCCAGCGCGTTGGTGACTGTAAATGTGCTGCTGGAAACTATTTAATTACGTTTTTTTGCCGACATTTACTGACACCGGCCATATTCTGTTAGCTAGCTAGCTAACAGTACACTTTAACTTGAAATGAAACCACTTTCTGTCAAAATTAGAAACGTATAATATCTGAAAATGTAGCTAGCAAGACTATCTTACCTGTATACATCCTGCATGATGGACGCATCTCCCTGTCACGGATGCCATGGTTGCCCTTAGTTTGAAGATGTAATCCGGAGACAGGTGTTTTCTCCATCTCTTTAGCTATCATACTCTAATTTCACTGATTTCAAAACTCGATCCTCCAGAAAGTGGAGAGCAACACTTATGCAGCTCCACTAGACAATACATTAAAAAAAAAGCTGTGTTAGACAGGATTACCTACACATACTGACCAGCTCAAATAGACAGAAGCATGCTATATGGCAGACCAATCCGAACTCCTCTCTCCAGCCCACTCATTATATCAGCCAATCATGGCTAGTGGGAAGGTTGCTGTCTTTTTCTGTGGCTTAACCAACTAGGCTCGTAATTTAACAATTTTATTTGTATTTACAGATGGCATACAAGTTTGTTAAGGCACATAAAAGTTCACATGTTTCAGAAGGCATTTCTGCCAAAAAACGCATTTGGATAACAAAAAAGGTTACGTTCAAATGGCTCTCCTGTGAAGTAGTGATCCGTGACATACGCCTAGTTTCCTGAAACGAGACACAAATGTACCCAAGTGGCCGAATTGGTCAATTTACTAATTTCCAAATACATAACTATAGAGAACATACAAAAATGCTATGATATAATAAAAATGTTTAGTTTACACACTCCCAGGAATGTCATACATGATGGATCATTAGCTACCCTACATAAAAGGTACCAACCTTCACACCTCTAGATGGCCGGGCGGGGGTGGGTGTGGAGCCAGAGACAGCAGAGGGGTCAGACTGGAGAAGCCAGTTCCAACATTTGAATAAGTGGGGGATGGAGGACTTGAATGTGGTCTCTTTGGAGTTGGTTCCCACAGGTCATGTTACTCTCTACCACCATTGAGGATTTTTTAAAATTCTGTTAGAACTCAAGTTTCCTATTACTTATTTTATTTAACCTTTATTTTAGCAGGGGGTATATATAATATAGAGTATGGGGAACACAATCAATATAATGAAATATGTGGATCAATAGGCAATAAGACGCATAGACTATACTAATATATTGTATGCCTCAGGTCTATATATTATATATACAGTGCCTTGCAAAAGTATTCACACCCTTTGGCGATTTTTCCTATTTTGTTGCATTACAACCTGTAATTTGAATGGATTTTTATTTCGATTTCATGTAATGGACATACACTAAATAGTCCAAATTGGTGAAGTGAAATGAAAAAAATAACTTGTTTTAAAAAATAAATTGAAAAAAATAATGGAAAAGTGGTGCGTATGTATTCACCCCCTTTGCTATGAAGCCCCTAAATAAGATCAGGTGCAACCAATTACCTTCAGAAGTCACATAATTAGTTAAATAAAGTCCACCTGTGTGCAATCTAAGTGTCATATAATCTGTCACATGATCTCAGTATATAAACACCTGTTCTGAAAGGCCCCAGAGTCTGCAACACCACTAAGCAAGGGGCACCACCAAGCAAGCGGCACCATTAAGACCAAGGAGCTCTCATAACAGGTCAGGGACAAAGTTGTGGAGAAGTACAGATTGTGGGTTATAAAAAAATATCAGAAACTTTGAACATCCCACGGAGCACCATTAAATCCATTATTTAAAAAATTGAAAGAATATGGCACCACAACAAACCTGCCAAGAGAGGGCCGCCCACCAAAACTCACGGATCAGGCAAGGAGGGCATTAATCAGAGAGGCAACAAGGAGACCAAAGATAACCCTGAAGGAGCTGCAAAGCTCCACAGCGGAGATTGGAGTATCTGTCCATAGGACCACTTTAAGCCGTACACTCCACAGAGCTGGGCTTTACGGAAGAGTGGCCAGAAAAAAAGCCATTGCTTCAAGAAAGAAATAAGCAAACACGTTTGGTGTTTGCCAAAAGGCATGTGGGAGACTCCCCAAACATATGGAAGAAGGTACTCTGGTCAGATGAGACTAAAATTGAGCTTTTGGCCATCAAGGAAAACACTATGCTTGGCGCAAACCCAATACCTCTCATCACCCCGAGAACACCATGGCAGCATCATGCTGTGGGGATGTGTTACGGATACAGGTATCCTGTGTCTTTTTGTGTTTTTCCTCTCCTTCTGCCCTAATCACAGGTGTCCTGTATGTTCCTGATTGGTGGTCGTTGGGGTGTCTGCTGATTGCTGAGGTGGACCAATCAGTGGACATTCCTCTGCATTGCACCACCTGTTTCTGGTTTTTCAATCACACATCCCATTGTTTAAAAGCCGGTCAGTTGTGTGTGTTAGAGACTATTTCCGTATGTGAGTATGGATACTATGGTGTCCTGTGTTTTGTGTACTCACTAAGTTGCTGGTTACTCTGTTTGGTAACTTTGTTAGACTATTTTCCGTATGTGAGTATGGATACTGTGGTGTCCTGTGTTTTGTGTACTCACTAAGTTGCTGGTTACTCTGTTTGGTAACTTTGTGTGTTTCTGGGAAAAGGGGAGTTTAAGCAAGTTGCCTTGGGCGTACATTACCCGTAGGAAGAAAACTGTCTAAAAACACTAGTTAGACCTGAGCGGACCACCCACTGTACTTTTGTATGGTTAGCAGTAGCTTAGCGGTTCTTGAGGCAGGCAAGATCAGTTTAGGGGTGTTTTACACTATTGTTTCATTTCTTGGGTCCCTGATGCCCTTTTTCCCAAACCTTTACCGTGTGTTCAAAAATAAACCTTTTATGTTTGACGGTAGTTTATGGTTGTCGTGTAGTTTTTGTTCTCACTGTTCCATGTCACGCTTATAATTTGCATGAATTATGTTACGGGTCTCATGTCCATCCACCCTAGACGTTTAAAGCCACGGGGTTCGTAACATAATGTGGGGGTTCGTCCGGGATCTATCTCATTGATACCCATGCTATTCATGCAAATTAGTTAGTGTCTGGTTCAGTGTTGAGCTTGGCAGCTGTAACTACCTGTTTTTTTTGTGTTCAGTATTCGTCGGCTCGTGTTGCTAGTTTAGGATGGCTACTTTTGAGTTGGATGCCTTTTTGGAAAACCCTACGTGGGAGGTTTTTGAGAATTGCCGTAGAGTGGATTGGCTGGCTTTGGCTGACCACTTTGCTGTACCCATATCAAGGGTTTTAGTGAAAGCAGAAGTTAGGAAAGCAGTGTTAGAGATATTATTGAACGAGTGAGTGCTTAAATTACCGCCGCCTGACCCTGCTGCTCCTGTAGGGGATGTGGTTGCTGCTCCTGTAAGCCCGTCGGTGTCTGAGGACGAGGCTCCAGCCACATTGCCCCGTTTTGACCCACTCTCCCCACTGTCCGACAGTGATGCTAGGATGGATGTCCGCTCGACACGGCTCCAAATGGAGGCGGAAGAGCGGGCACAAATCAGGCAAGACAAGCTGGAGATGCGTAAAATGGAACTAGAGGCAGAACAGGAGACGCGTAAGCTAGAGGCAGAACAGGAGACGCGTAAGCTAGAGGCAGAACTGGAGACGCGTAGGCTTGATCAAGAACTGGAGATGCGTAAAATGGAACTGGAGGCAGAAACAGCAAGGTTAGTCTCTGCTCATACTATGCCTGCTAGTGAGCCATCCTCACCAGCTGTGTCGTCTGCTACTTTTGATATTAGTAGACAGATCACCTTGGTACCTGTGTTTAGGGAGTCAGAGGTTGATTCCTATTTCAGTGTTTTTGAACGTATAGCGGTAGCATTGAAATGGCCCGAAGAGGTATGGTGCCTATTACTTCAGTGTAAATTAACAGGTAAAGCCCAAGAGGTTCTGTCAGCGCTACCTCTTGAAGACCGCTTGAATTATGACGTGGTCAAAGCTACTGTTCTTCGTGCCTATGAGCTTGTTCCTGAGGCATATCGACAGAGATTTAGGTCTCATAAAAAGGCTTCTACTCAGACTTATGTGGAGTTTGCTAGAGACAAAGGAAATCTGTTTGACAAATGGCACAGTGCTAGTAAGGTAACTGATTTTAACTCTCTACGGAGAGCAGAGCCGCAGAGTTGTTAACTTTTAGTCCTAGTCGACCAGCAGTACATCCAGCACGCCCAAAAGATGTGCGTCACTGTTTCTATTGTCATAAGGTGGGACATATGGTTAATGATTGCTTTCTGCTTAAACGCAAACAGGGGATGCCTCAGCACGCCAGGCCGCCAAAGGGTGTTGGGCTGATTCGTACGGTTGTAAGGCCGGAATCAAGACAGAGGCCTCATAGTGAATGTGGTTTGAAAGTCCCTGTCCCAGATCACAGTTATGAACCGTTCATTTTTGAGGGGTTTGTTTCCATATCAGATGATGAAGCGTCTCAGCGTCCAGTTAGAATCCTCAGAGATACTGGTGCGGCGCAGTCGTTCATACTATCTGATGTGTTGCCCTTGTCCAATAATACATATTGTGGTTCCAGTGTGTTAGTACAAGGAATTGAAATGGGATTCGTCCCCGTGCCGTTGCACTTTGTGAACGTACACTGTGAGTTAGTCAGTGGATTGTTCAGAGTTGGAGTACGTCCTATGTTGCCAGTAAAAGGTGTGACATTTATAATGGGCAACGATATTGCCGGAGGAAAGGTGATACCCGTATTGGAGGTATTGGATAAAAGTGACCAGTCTCTCTCCGAGGAGCTGGCACAGGGTTATCCAGATGTGTTCCCCGCTTGTGCTGTCACACGTGCTCAAGCACGACAAGTGGGTGAAGTGATAGATTTGTCGAACACGATTCTATTCAGAGAGTGTGACCCAGAGGATAGTTCGGGTGCTACCTCTGGTAAGCTGGTGCAGTCTGACCAACAGTCCAGAGAAAGGAAGAAGGATGTGGAACTTGTTGCTGAGGCAATACAGTTACCAGTCACTCGTGAGCAGCTGATCGCTAACCAAAAGGTTGACATTAGCCTGGCTAAATGTTTTTCTAGTGTTGTCTCAGAGGAGGAGCTAAAGAAGAAAAACATGGCATACTTCATTGATGGTAATCTCCTCATGCGTAAATGGACATCCCATGTTGACGCTGGCGGAGATTCGAATGCTGTTTACCAAATAGTGATTCCTACAGCCTTTCGACAAAATGTTTTATCCCTCGCTCATGATCACCAGTGGTCCGGACATCTGGGAGTCACCAAGACTTATGATCGAGTTTTGCGACATTTCTTTTGGCCTGGTTTAAAACAAGATGTGGCTCAGTTCTGTCGGACTTGCCACACCTGTCAAGTAACTGGGAAACCAAACCAGGTTATTTCCCCCGCGCCTCTTTGTCCCATACCGGCCATAGGTGAACCATTCGAACATGTGATGGTTGATTGTATTGGACCATTACCAAAGACAAAATCTGGTAGCCAGTTTATGTTGACGATTATGTGTGTGGCCACCAGGTACAAAGTTGGATCAGCCTGTAGTGTGGTTTTCCACTTTAGTGTGGTTTTCCAGTGTGGTTCCAGTGTAGTGTGGTTTTCCAGTGTGGTTTTCCACTTTTCCACTTTTGAGGGTGACTCCAAATCCAGACCTCCATGGGTTGATAAATGTGATTTCCATTGATCATTTTTGTGTGATTTTGTTGTCAGCACATTCAACTATGTAAAGAAAAAAGTATTTAATAAGATTATTTCATTCATTCAGATCTAGGATGTGTTATTTTAGTGTTCCCTTTATTTTTTTGAGCAGTGTATATATATATATATATACAGTGACTTCTGAAAGTATTCAGACTCCTTGACTTTTTCCACATTTTGTTACGTTACAGACTTATTATAAAATGGATTTAAAAAAACAAATTCTCATCAATCTACACACAATACCCCATAATGACAAAGGAAAAACAGGTGTTTAGAAATTGTTTCAAATTTACTACAAATAAAAAATGGAAATATTACATTTATATAAGTATTCAGACTCTTTACTCAGTACTTTGTTGAAGTACTTTTGTCTGCGATTATAGCATCGAGTCTTCTTGGGTATGACGCTACAAGCTTGGCACACCTGTATTTAGGGAGTTTCTCCCATTCTTCTCTGCAGATCCTCTCAAGCTCTGTCAGGTTGGATGGGGAGCGTCGCTGCACAGCTATTTTCAGGTTTCTCCAGAGATGTTCGATCGGGTTCAAGTCCGGGCTCTGGCTGGGACATTCAGAGACTTGTCCCGAAGCCAATCCTGCTTTGTCTTGGCTGTGTGCTTAGGGTCATTGTCCTGTTGGAAGTTGAACATTCGCCCCAGTCTGAGGTCCTGAGCGCTCTGGAGCAGGTTCATCAAGGATCTCTTTGTACTTTGGTCCGTTCATCTTTGCATTGATCCTGACTAGTGTCCCAGTCCCTGCCGCTGAAAAACATCCCCACAGCGTGATGCTGCCACCACCATGCTTCACCGTAGGGACGGTGCCAGGTTTCCTCTAGACGTGATGCTTGGCATTCAGGCCAAAGAGTTCAATCTTGGTTTCATCAGACAAGAGAATCTTGTTTCTCATGTTCTGAGAATCTTTAGGTGCCTTTTGGCAAACTCCAAGCAGGCTGTCATGTGCCTTTTACTGAGGAGTGGCTTCCGTCTGGCCACTATCATAAAGGCCTGATTGGTGGAGTGCTGCAGAGATGGTTGTCCTTCTGGAAGGTTCTCCCATCTCCACAGAGGAACTCTGTCAGAGTGACCATCGGGTTCTTGGTCACCTCCCTGACCAAGGCCCTCTCCCCCGATTGCTCAGTTTAGCCCGGCAGCCATCTCTAGGAAGAGTCCAAACTTTCTACATTTAAGAATGATGGAGGCCACTGTGTTCTTGGGGACCTTCAACGCTGCAGACATTTTTGGTACCCTTCCCCAGATCTGTGCCTCGACACAATCCTGTCTCGGAGCTCTACAGACAATTCCTTCAACCTCATGGCTTGGTTTTTGCTCTGACTTGCACTGTCAACTGTGGGACCTTATATAGACAGCTGTGTGCCTTTCCAAACCATGTCCAATCAATTGAATGTATCCCAGGTGGACTCCAATCAAGTTGTAGAAATATGTCAAGGATGATCAATATAAACAGGATGCACCTGAGCTCAATTTCAAGTCTCATAGAAAAGGGTCTGAATACTTATGTAAATAAGGTATTTCTGTCCGTTTTTTATAAATGTGCAAAAATCTATAAAAACCTGTTTTCACTTTGTCATTATGGGGTATTGTCACACGTGCTGTAGGTGGGTGTAGTGGTGGAATCAAACGCAGGACACCGAAGTATAGTCCAACAGACTTTAGTAACTCTCCAACAAGGAAAATTACGAGAACACTTGCCCGTAGGCGAAATAACGCACGAAGGCGAACAAAACAAATGCGCACTACACAGGTGCGTAAACACTCCACGCAGTGGAGGGAAGCTCAACCGAGCTAAATAGCGAACATCAGCCCTACACACGACAGACAAAAATCAAAACAATAGACGACTCGTGAAGTCCACAGTAACAATGACCGTAAAGGAACAAAAAAAACCCAACCCCAAAGTGAAACACAGACAGTTAAATATGGCTCCCAATCAGAGACAACCAGCAAACAGCTGACACTCGTTGCCTCTGATTGGGAGTCACTCAGTCACACATAGAAATGAACACAACAGAAAATACCAACATAGAAATACACCCAATGAATGAACACACCCTGGCTCAACATAATGAGTCCCAGAACCAGGGTGTGACAGGTATTGTGTGTAGATTGCTGATAATTTGTATTTATTTAATCAATTTTAGAATAAGCCTGTAACGAAACAAAATATGGAAAAAGTCAAGAGGTCTGAATACTTTCCGAAGGCACTGTAGTATTCTATATAACCTGATTCGTAATATTAAATTCAACATAATACAATCAAAAAATTACTGACACCATTCAAACCAATGTGGGTTCGTAACTTTAAAGCCATTTATCTCAGAATCATCTTTTTACAGATAGAACCTTATCGTCCCAAGCTCTCAACGTCTATACATTTCAGCTGTTTCACATTGCTCTGCTATTAATATTTTTACTGTAGGATCATTTGGCTTCAGAAGACAATTTCCTTTACATCCAAAGGCTTGGAGGGGCGTGACTCGCGGAAGGCTTACCCGTGACCTCCGGAGGTGGCAAGTTCACAAGTTTACATTACAGTGAAAGATATAGCCACAACAAGCTCTCACAGTCTCACTTCAGAATCTGATGTTTGTTCATAAACATAACATTTCGTAAGGTTAAGTTTAGGCATTAATTCCGAATGGTTAAATTAAGGGTTAAGGTTTGGGATAGGGTTCAAACAAAATCAATTCAACGGTTAATCTTAGGAATTAATTTCGATAGGTAAGGCAGGGTTCCCCATTAGACCGCACACGGGGCAAATTCGGCCCGCGGGTAATTTGATTTGTCCCCCAACTTTTCGGAGCAAATTTAAATAATTTCCGTTATTGGGCATAAAAGACAGTAGGATCACCAAGAAATAAGCTCAAAGTGATTTTCATTGAGGAAACCTGTGCCCAAGTATTCCCATGTATAAATGAAGAGGCATATTTATACTGTTAGCACTGAGCCGGAGGAGGCAGTCCACTGTGTGCAGCTCACCCTGCACTAACATAAAGAACATGATCACATCTACTGCTGCTAAGCTTCCCAGTAAAGCAATAAAAACAATTAAGCATCCCAGAAGAAAAGTGCTCAAAGAAGCCCACGTTAACATATGTAGCTTAAGAAACAAGGTTCATGAAATCAATAATTTGCTAGTAACAGATGACATTCATATTCTGACTATCTCTGAAACTCACTTAGATAATACCTTTGATGATGCAGTGGTAGCAACACAAGGTTATAACATTTACAGAAAATATAGAAATGCCAATGGTGGAGGTGTTGCTGTTTATATTCAGAACCACATTCCTGTGAAGATTAGAGAGGATCTCATGTTAAATACTGTTGAAGTAATATGGCTACAGGTTCATCTGTCTCACCTAAAGCCCATTCTTGTGGGAAGCTGCTATATACCACTAAGTGCTAACAGTCAGTATCTGGATAACGTGTGAAATGCTTGATAATGTATGTGATATCAACAGAGAGGTATACTTTCTGGGTGATTTAAATATTGACTGGTTTTCATCAGGCTGCCCACTCAAGAGAAAGCTTCAAACTATAACCAGTGCCTGCAACCTGGTTCAGGTTATCAGTCAACCTACCAGGGTGGTTCAAAACAGTACAGGAATGAAATCATCAACATCTATTGGTCATATCTTTACTAATGCTGCAGAGATTTGTTTGAACGCCATATCCAAATCCATTGGATGTAGTGATCACAATATAGTAGCTATATCTAGGAAAACCAAAGTTCCAAAGGCTGGACCTAATATTGTGTATAAGAGGTCATACAATAAGTTTTGTAGTGATTCCTATTAATAAATTATATGTTGGTCCGTGGTGTGTAATGAGGAGCAAACAGACACTGCACTTGACACATTTATGAAATTGCTTATTCCAGTTACTAATAAGCATGCACCCATTAAGAAAATGACTGTATAAACTGTTAAATCCCCGTGGTTTGATGAGGAATTGAAAAATTGTATGGTTGAGAGGGATGAGGCAAAAGGAATGGCAAATAAGTCTGGCTGCACAACCGATTGGCAAACGTATTGCAAATTGAGACATCATGTGACTAAACTGAATAAATAGAAGAAGAAACAACACTATGAAACAAGGATAAATGACATAAAGAATGATAGTAAAAAGCTTTGGAGCACCTTAAATGAAATTTTGGGAAAAAGGCAAACTCAGCACCATCATTCATTGAAACCAGATGGCTCATTCATCACAAAACCAACTGATATTGCCAACTACTTTAATACCTTTTTCATTGGCAAGATTAGCAAACTTAGGCATGACATGCCAGCAACAATTGCTGACACTACAAATCCAAGTATATTTGACCAAAAAAGCCCCCTTTACTGGCTCAAATAGCTGACCAATTAGCCTGTTACCAACCCTTAGTAAACTATTGGAAAAAAATTTGTTTGACCAGATACAATGCTATTTTACTGTAAACAAATTGACAACAAACTTTCAGCATGCTTATAGAGAAGGACATTCAACAAGCACAGCACTTACACAAATGAATGATGATTGGCTGAGGGAAATTGATGATAAAAAGATTGTGGGGGCTGTTTTGTTAGACTTCAGTGCGGCTTTTGACATTATCGATCATAGTCTGGTGCTGGAAAAATGTATGTGTTATGACTTTACACCCCCTGCTATAATGTGGATAAAGAGTTACTTGTCTAACCGAACACAAAGGGTGTTCTTTAATGGAAGCCTCTCAAACATAATCCAGGTAGAATCAGGAATTCCCCAGGGCAGCTGTCTAGGCCCCTTGCTTTTTTCCATCTTTACTAACAACATGCTTTGAGGAAAGCCAGTGTGTCTATGTATGCGGATGACTCAACACTATACACATCAGCTACTACAGCAACTGAAATAACTGCAACACTTAACAAAGAGTTGCAGTTAGTTTCTGAATGAGTGGCAAGGAATAAGTTAGTCCTGAATATTTCCAAAACAAATTCATTGTATTTGGGTCAAATCATTCACTAAACCCTAAACCTCAACTACATTTCGTAATGAATAATGTGGAGATTGAGCAAGTTGAGGAGACTAAACTGCTTGGAGTAACCATGGATTGTAGACTGTCATGGTCAAAGCATATTGATACAACAGTAGCTAAGATGGGGAGAAGTATGTCCATAATTAAGTGCTGCTCTGCCTTCTTAACAACACTATCAACAAGGCAGGTCCTACAACCCTAGTTTTGTTGCATCTGGACTACTGTTCAGTAGTGTGGTCAGGTGCCACAAAGAGGGACTTGGGGAAATTGCAGTTGGCTCAGAACAGGGCAGCACGGCTGGCCCTTAAAAGTACTTTTTTTTTTTCATACTGGCCCCCCATGGGAATCGAACCCACAACCCTGGCGTTGCAAACACCATGCTCTACCAACTGAGCTACCTCCCTGCTGGCCATTCCCTCCCCTACCCTGGACCAATTGTGCGCCGCCCCATTGGTCTCCCGGTTGCGGCCGGCTACAGCAGAGCCTGGATTCGAACCAGGATCTCTAGTGTCACAGTTAGCACTGCGATGCAGTGCCTTAGACCACTGCGCCACTCGGGAGGTTAATGAATGTACCGAGCTGTCTGTTTAAACTACTATCACACAGCTCGGAAACCCATGCATACCCCACAAGACATGCCACCAGAGTTCTCTTCACAGTCCCCAAGTCCCCAAGTCCAGAAGAGACTACTACATAGAGCCATGACTACATGGAACTCTATTCCACATCAGGTAACTAATGCAATCAGTAGAATCAGATTTTAAAAAACAGGTAAAAATACACCTTATGGAACAACGGGGACTATGAAGAGACACACACAAGGGTATAGACATATGCATACGCACACATTGTGATATTGTTGTATGGTGGTATTAAACATTTTGTATTGTAGATAGGTAGTGGTGTAATAATGTCATATTATGTACTGTTTTATATTTTATAGAAACTCCTACACCACTAATACTAGCTTGCTCATGGCCACATTTATCCACAGTGTTTTGCTTTTCTAGCTCTATTTCCTAGAACTCAATCAACGTCTATTTGTGTACAGCCAAGCATATTCGGACAAAAACTACATTGATAATAACATCAATCATTTAATTCTACACAAGTGTTCAGTCAGTCAACCAGTCAGTCAGTCTGTCAGCCAGCCAACCAGTCAGTCAGTCAGTCAATCAACCAGTCAGTCTGTCAGCCAGCCAGTCAGTCAGACAGTCTGACAGCCAGTCAGTCTAACCTGCGTTGGCCCTGATCCATTATTGACAGTGAACATACTGTGCCAGTCAGTCATTCTTCTAACTTCATTCTCTGACTTAGGGGAAGGGTTAGCTAACATGCTAAGTAGTTGCTAATTAGCTAAAATGCTAAAGTTGTTCGTAATGAGATTCCAACTCGCAACCTTTGGGTTGCTAGACGTTCGTGTTATATGCTCATCCATCCACCCTGACCAACCACCCTCCTTTCGTTTTTGCCTTAAGTAACCGTCTGTCTTATATAACCATACCAAACTTAACATATCACACTAAATGGAGTGTCTCAGATTTACGTACAGAATAATACCAAATGCTCTGAGACCAGTTTATGTACACATGCATGCACAGACATATACACACACACACAGACACAAATACACACCCCCGCCCCATTTCCGCTGGGGGTGCTAGCCTGACCTTTTTTAACGCCTTCCTCAGCATCTGTCATTAGGCGCAGCAGCTAATTGCTACTGAAGAAGGGAAGAATGGAGGAGTGAAATAAACCTCCCAGTTATTACAGTTTTTCCCAATAGTGTACAAGCATTTTTTGGAACAATGTTGTCGATTTTCAAAACAGAGTCCTCAAGACACAGAACTCTGTGGCCTTTTGCAAAACATAAATACATTAATCAAAACTATATTATACTGTCAAAATTGCAAATACATTCATCAAAAGAACACACCTCGCTACAAAAAGACTAACCAACCATATTTTTCTCTTGATTCCAAGCAGACAAAACAGAATGTTAGTCTGTCTTTTGAAAATCCCAATAGATCAATACATTTTCTTTGCAGTCACAGTCATGATGATCAAAATTGGAAGTACAATTATCCAAAGGTGCAGAATTATGGGCAATTACCCTCCTTTAATGCATATTCCACCAAACAATTTCATACACATCACACATATATAATTCTGGAAAAAAATGTGTAATAAGCACATTGTGTGCAGGATTCAATCATCGGTATCATCACAATCCAATTCCATGTATTCAATACATAGGCGGGTTTTCTCATAGTTTTGTAGACTTTCCATTGGTGCACAAAAACACAATCCACAATAGAAATAAGGAAAGGTGAATCAAGCTGATATGATGGGTGGTCCTCTGTAGCTCAGCTGGTAGAGCACGGCGCTTGTAACGCCAAGGTAGTGGGTTCGATCCCCGGGACCACCCATACACAAAAAAATGTATGCACGCATGACTGTAAGTCGCTTTGTATAAAATCGTCTGCTAAATGGCATGTTATTTATTATTATTATTATGAATGTATAGGCCTCAATCCTCACCAAAGCAAAGCTCTGTAATGTAAGGTCACAATGTTGGAGATGATGACTTAGGAGTAACCCAAAGTTACTTAGAAGTAACCCAATTTAATTCTCTGCATCTCTGCATGCCCGCAATATCATTTAAAAACATACACATTAGACAGTCCCCATTGCCTAGATTTTTCCCTATATTGTAAATGGTATGACACTGATAGGGTTACACTGATCGGGGGATTTTGTGCAGTACTGATTGCCGGAAACAGTGAAAATAATTGCACACATTTCTCTTTTGATGAAAACAATGTGTTAATATTCTGTGAACAAAACACTTTTGTATTCGCTGATGACATTTGTATTTAAAGTTTTGCAAAAGGTGGTTTACAGTTTTTTCCAACTGCTTACACACAAAATCTTTTCATGTCACACGATTTTTGAAACCTCTCACTCAAAGTGCAAAACTACACACCAAATCTCCAAAACCATAAGCTATTTCTCAGCCTTTGACTCAGTTGTCAATTGCATAAAACACTTTTTTCAAAACACTACACACAATTCTCTACCTAAAACACAAAAATCTAACAGGAAGTGACTTGCTTTCCTTTTCCAAACACAACCAATCAAAATGCTACACTTATTACCCAGGTCACACACACACTCCTCACATGTGCAAACACTAATTGTTTAACTGATCACTAACCAATCACTGCTTTACTGTAGTATAAGCCTATAAATAAGTCAAAGGTCAGATTACCTGTTTTGAACAATGGATGCCAACAATGGACAGAGAGCAAGAGGAGCAGGAGGGAGAGGCAGGGGACAACAACGAGGACAAATTCAAAGATGAAGAGTTGGAAGAGTAGGAGGAAGAGGAAGTGGAAGAAGAAGAAGAGGACGAGGGCAAAGGAAAAGAAGAGAAGGAAGGAGAGCAATCTCTGATGAGATTAGGGCAACACTTGTTGATCTTGTGATCAACCACGGTTTGACCATGAGAGTCCAGCCCAACTTGAGTCGATTTACAGTGGCGTCCATCATTCGAACCTTCAGAAATGAGAACAGGTATGCAACTATCTAATGACTATTTTAGCATTACAGTAATGTACTGTAAAATACGTATGACTGCATAGTATTGCATAAACATTTGTAACTCTAAGCCATCCATTTACTGCACTGCATTGAATGAATGAGGTTGGTTATCATGCTGTACTACCTTTTTTTGTACATTGTTTACAGTTCCTACGCTGAACACATACTGTGTTTGAATTCTGTACAGAGTGGAAAGGGAAAGACATCATGGAGGACAAGGACGCTTGTTTACAGATGTACAAGAGACTGCAATTATAAATATGGTGTTGGCCAACAATGCAATTAGGATTCGAGAGATAAGAGAGCATATCTTGAATAATGACACCATATTTAACAACATCAATGCTGTAAGCCTGTCGACCATACAACGCATCCTCCAACGGCACCAAGTGACGATGAAACAACTTTACAAGGTGCAATTTGAGAGAAACTCTGACAGAGTCAAGAATCTGCGACATGACTTTGTAGAGGTATGTATGCAACACTACTTCCAGTACTTCAGACATACCATATTTACTCGTCTGTATATCCTTTTGTCTGTTACAGCGAGTATTGGAGATGGATGCCCATGTAATTCGCCATTAATTTATTTATGTGGAGGAGGTTGGCTTCAACCTCACCAAAACCAGGCGCCGCGGAAGAAATGTAATAGGACAGAGGGCAATTACCAATGTCCCTGGACAGCGTGGGGGTAATATACTGTAACTATGTGTGCTGCCATCACTCAAAACGGGGTCCTCCATCACAATGCCACACTGGGTCCGTACAACACCGGCCACATGCTCACTTTTCTGGATGCAATTTACACAATGCTTGTCCCTGATCCAGATCAGGAGCCTGCTAGATTTGTGGTTATATGGGACAATGTTAGTTTTCACCGGGCTGTTCTGGTCCAAAACTGGTTTGCCACCCATCCACAATTTGTAGTTTTGTACCTACCCCCATATTCACCTTTTCTAAATCCCATAGAGGAATTCTTCTCAGCCTGGCGCTGGAAAGTGTATGATCGCCAACCCTATGCCCGCATGCCGCTTCTCCAGGCAATGGAGGAAGCATGTGGGGACATAGAGGTTGCCTCTGTCCAAGGTTGGATACGCCATGCTAGGAGATACTTCCCTCGATGTTTGTGTACTTGTTACCCCTCTCAGCAGATTACTTTCACTGTAGAACATTGTAATGAAATGTAGATATAAGCCTATGAAAGACCAAAGAGCTTTAGATTTAGAACAACAGTGTTTACATGGTATATCCAAAATTTTATTATTATGAAAGTGTTTGCCATTTGATGCAAATGCTTCATTCTGACATGTGTTTATGGCATTTTGAATGCAGTGTTAAATTTTTTGAAAAAAGGAGACAGTTTTGAAAACGTGTGTAAGCAGTTGGAAAAAACTGTAAGATATGCTAGTCAGGTACAAAGGCAAGAAAATGATCAGAAGTTCTGTGAATGTATTTGAGCATTTGATCATTGCTGTTCTGCTGTAGATACGTTTCAACACGGATCAAAAAATTGCTTGTATGCGATTGAGAGAAATCCACTACACCATGCTCCATAAACATGGTCTGAGCCCTACAGTGTACTATAATGAAATGGCTTATCTCTTCTGCTGCTCCACACCTGCTACAGCTGTGTGTTAGTGTGTGTGGAAAACAAACAGTAAAAAATGTTTCTTTGCTACACCGAAGGGAGAGGATTGAAAACCTGCCAAGACGAACTGTGATAGTGTCAAACAGATAAATAGCATTCTTGACAGCTTTCTGCTGAGAGAGAATCATGTCTTACAGTTTTTCTCAATTGTTTACACACAAATACTGGTACTTGAGACACAATGACCACAACATGTAACTCATGCACCAACCCCCTGAACCAATTCTGCTAAACTACAAGCACAATTCCTGCTTTACACTCAAATTGCAGTTCTACAACACACCTTTTTCAAAACACTACACACAAATCTTTGCATTTGGCACAATTTTCATGCAGAAAATCTCTTGTTTTCACAATGAACACACTGCCATTCAAATATGCACACTGACTCATCACATGGGCAAACACCCGTCACACAGTTTTACAATTAGCAATCAGAGCTTTAGCATAAAAGGGCAACAGGTGAGCTCTTCTGTTTTGGAGCAATGGATGCCAACATTGGAAACAGAGGCAAAGCCAGAGGAGTGAGAGTAAGAGGAGGAGGACGGGGAGGACAAGGACGAGGACGAGGAAGGCCAAGGACCGTAATCTCTGATGAGATCCGAGCCACTTTGGTTGATCATGTGGTCAACCACGGTCTAACAATGAGGGAGGCTGGGCAAAGAATACAGCCAAATTTGAGCAGGTACACTGTATCATCCGGACATTACGAAATGAGAATAGGTAAGAAATCTACTCTCACTAGAAAATTGCAGTACTGCATATCAATACAGTACTCAATGAGTACAGTAGTACAGTATTGCCTGTGGACTGTTCTGTAGGACTGTAAAAATAAAGTATGTTTCAAGTATTTGGGAAATGTATTTCTACTTTGTATTTACAGCATTTTACTATTTGTTTGGCAGAACTGAAAGATTACCAACACAAGGTGGTCGGGAACGTGTTCTGTCTCCTGAACAGGAAACTGAAATCATGAACATGGTCCTAGAAAATAACGCCATAACATTACGGCAAATACAAAGAAAAATAATAGAAAACAATGAGATATTTCAAAATATTGATAGGGTAAGCTTATCAACACTGGACCGTGTCTTGCGCAGAAATAATCTCAGGATGTAGCAGGTCTACAGGGTGCTATTTGAAAGCAATTCAGAAAGAGTCAAAGAATTGCGATATAACTATATGCAAGTGAGTCCTATACAATCCCACAATTGATGCATACTCTCAACACTGTATAAATTATACATATTTCAGTATTGTAATCATAATGATTGTGCTTCACAATAGTGACTACTCCATGTCTATTTCTGATATTGTCATGTGTGTTTCAGAGAGTCCTTGAGCTAGAGGTGGCTGCAGTGGAGCACCAGTTCATCTTCATTGATGAGGTTGGATTCAACCTCACAAAAAGACGAAAGAGGGGAAGGAATATCATCGGCCAGCGTGCCATTGTTCAAGTCCCTGGCCAGCGCGGAGGGAACATCACAATGTGTGCAGCGATTACCCACCACGGCGTCATCCATCACCATGCTACCCTTGGCCCCTACAACACCGCCCATCTGATCACATTCCTGGACACCCTACACAACACACTCATTCCACCAGATCAGGTAGATGGCCCAGAGCAGCTCAGGTACGTTGTCATTTGGGACAACGTAAGTTTCCACAGGGCTGCTCTGGTTCGTAACTGGTTCACTGCCCACCCACGCTTTTTAGTTGTTTATCTCCCTCCATATTCTCCATTCCTCAATCCTATTGAGGAATTTTTTTCTGCCTGGAGACGGAAAGTGTATGACCGAAATCCACAAACGCGTATACCTCTTCTCCAAGCTGCTATGGAAGACGCATGTGGCGATATAGCAGCTGATGCTTTTCATGGCTGGAATCGCCATGTTAGGCGATATTTCCCCCGCTGCTTGGCCAGGGAAAATATTGCTTGTGATGTGGATGAGGTGCTGTGGCCAGACCGCAACAGAAGAGAGGATGCAGCATATTTTTTTTTCTTTTTTTATTTTCTTTACTGTAACTGTATACATTAAATTCTTCTGTTTTGTATGTAGACCACTGTATGTGCAACTTTGTGTTGGTTGGGAATGGGATGTACACTGTGTACATTGTTTTTGTGGGAAAAATGAAATATATTTGTTACCGTGTATTTGTTTGTTCTGAGTATAAACACAATATTCTCAAATATTTTACAACACACTTACGTATGTACTGTCTGCAGTAATGGCAACACTGAACCAAAAAAAGGCCTAAGTCATTATGATGAATGGAGAAGAAGTGTTTTCCATTCATCATAGTGTTTTACATTGAGCACATCAGTGTTAAACTGGTTCTTATAAATGTCTATTCATATGATGGTTTGTGTGTGTCATTTGAAAACAAAATACAAATTTGATAAGAAATAACATTGTTTTGAATGTAAAGTTTCATTTTGCTGGAGAATTGAGGGGTTTTGCCCATTGTGTGTGTGTTTTTTGATTTGTGTGTAGAGTTCTGAGAATATGAGGCATGCTTTCAGAAAATGTGTGTAAACAATCGAGAAAAACTGTAAGTACAGCAGACGTACGCATTTCATAGGTTTGGAATGTCGCACATACTTGTACAAAGAGAGAGGAGGAGGGAGGGAGAAGAAGAGAGGAAAGGAAATGGAAGAGGGAGGATGGACACATATGGGGGATGGAAAAACTGTAAATGGTATAGAACATGTTCATCAGTCTGCCTCTCAAAGGATCTGTTTATCCCCAGCAATATACACATTCAGCAACAAACACTCATGTAATAATGATGAACACTAAACATGTGTGCTTTAAGGCTATAGGAAACACACAGGCACATTTAAAAATATATATTTTAGTAATTTAGCAGAAGCTCTTATCCAGAGCAATTAAGTTCCTTGCTCAAGGGCACAGCAACTGATTTTCCACCTAGTCCACTTAGGGATTTGAACCAGCAACCTTTTAGTTACTGGCCCAAAGCTCTTAACCGCGACGGTACCTGCCGCCCTAATGAAGTCTGACAACAATGTGGTCCTCTGTAGCTCAGCTGGTAGAGCACGGCGCTTGTAACGCCAAGGTAGTGGGTTCGATCCCCGGGACCACCCATACACAAAAATGTATGCACGCATGACTGTAAGTCGCTTTGGATAAAAGCGTCTGCTAAATGGCATATTATTATTATTAACAAACCAAGTCTTGTTTGCTTCTATGCTGTTCCAATGTGTAGTCTCAGTGCAGCTTGTGGGCTGGGCTGCTTTCTATCTAGACCATAAAGTACATAACATGCTGTCCATATACAGTGAGTTTACAAAACATTAAGAACAGAAGATCACCTTCCCAATACCCCCCTTTTGCCCTCAGAACAGCCTCAATTTGTCGGGGCATGGACTCTGCAAAGTGTCGAAAGCGTTCCACAGGAATGCTGTCCCATGTTGACTCCAATGCTTCCCACAGTTGTGTCAAGTTGGCTGGATGCTTGAAAAAGAAAAGGAGAGCCGCACACTCTAGGAGCTCAGATGCAATAATTTAATAACCCAATAACCAACGTTTCGACGTCTTCATCAGGGTAAGTTGGCTGGATTTCCTTTGGTTGGTGGACCATTCTTGATACACACGGGAAATTGTTGAGTGTGAAAAACCCAGAAGCGTTGCAGTTCTTGACACAAACCAGTGCACCTGGCACCTACTACCATACCTCTTTCAAAGGCACTTAAATATTTTGTTTTGCCCATTCACCCTCTGATGTGTCGAAAGCGTTCCACAGGAATGCTGTCCCATGTTGACTCCAATGCTTCCCACAGTTGTGTCAAGTTGGCTGGATGCTTGAAAAAGAAAAGGAGAGCCGCACACTCTAGGAGCTCAGATGCAATAATTTAATAACCCAATAACCAACGTTTCGACGTCTTCATCAGGGTAAGTTGGCTGGATTTCCTTTGGTTGGTGGACCATTCTTGATACACACGGGAAATTGTTGAGTGTGAAAAACCCAGAAGCGTTGCAGTTCTTGACACAAACCAGTGCACCTGGCACCTACTACCATACCTCTTTCAAAGGCACTTAAATATTTTGTTTTGCCCATTCACCCTCTGATTTCCTTTGGTTGGTGGACCATTCTTGATACAAGCGTTGCAGTTCTTGACACAAACCAGTGCACCTGGCACCTACTACCATACCTCTTTCAAAGGCACTTAAATATTTTGTTTTGCCCACATACACAATCCTGTCTCCTCCCCTTCATCTACACTGATTGGAGTGGATTTAACAAGTGACATCAATAAGGGATCATAGCTTTCACCTCGATTCACCTGGTCAGTCTATGTCCTGGGGTCCAAACAGGGTTAAAGCAGAACAACAGCCTACAACAACCTACAACAGCCTACATCATAAATAAAAATATACATCATACAATACATTATTAAATGATTACTCTAATATTACAAATGTACTATATAAAATCCACAATACAACAATAGTACAACGTGTGTGTGGTGTGTTTGTGTGTGTGTGTGTGTGTGTGTGTGTGTGTGTGTGTGTGTGTGTGTGTGTGTGTGTGTGTGTGTGTGTGTGTGTGTGTGTGTGTGTGTGTGTGTGTGTGTGTGTGTGTGTGTGTGTGTGTGCGTGCGTGCGTGCGTGCGTGCGTGCGTGCGTGCGTGCGTGCGTGTGTTAGTGTGTGCGTGTCTCTTCACAGTCCACGTTGTGCCGTGAGGTGTTGTTTTATCTTTTAATTATTTTTTTTACTGCTCACGCGAGTTACTTGATGTGGAAGAGTTCCATGTAGTCATGGCTCTAAGTAGTACTGTGCGTTTCCATAGTCTGTTCTGGACTTGGGAACTGTGAAGAAACCCCTGGTGGCATGTATTGTGTGGTATGTTTGGGTGTCTGAGCTGTGTGTTTGAACAGACAGTTTGGTGCTTTTAAACTAGTTAAATTGCTACATTATTCATTACAATATTTAGATGAGGTTTAGGGATTATCGAAGTACATAACATGCGTGTGCGTGTATGTGTGTGTGTGTGTGTGTGTGTGTGTGTTGAGCTGTCTGGTCATAGTGGGGCAATTGGTGTTAATTCCACACCTGTCTGATAGCCAGCAGACCTGAGTCGTTAGTAGAGACCAGTACAGCCACAGGGGAGACTCACACTCTCTTTCCCTCTCTCTATCTGTCTCTCTCACACTCTCTATTCTCTCTCTTTCTGTCTATATTGTTGTCCTCCCTGGTCTCCTCTCCTTCTCACTCTCCTGCTATCACTCCCTCTCTCCCTCTTCCATTCTCTCTCTCTCTCTCTCTCTCTCTCTCTCTCTCTCTCTCTCTCTCTCTCTCTCGCTCTCCCTCTTCCGTTCTCTCTCGCTCTCTCTCTCTCTCTCTCTCTCTCTCTCTCTCTCTCTATCTCTCTCGCTCTCGTTTTAGAATCCAGTAAATTAGCAGCCACAAGTGATGATTCTGAGAACATGATTTTTAAACTCCAGTACTCTGATGATCTCCTCAGATTTAATGGATCTTATACCAATGTTTGCACGACACCAATTCTATCATCAAGTTTGCTGACGACACCACGGTTGTAGGCCTGATAACTAGCAATGACGAGTCAGCCTATAGGGAGGAGGTAAGTGAACTGGCATTGTGGTGCCAGGACAACAACCTCTACCTCAACATCAGCATTACATTTACATTTACATCATTTAGCAGACACTCTTATCCAGAGCGACTTACAAATTGATGCATTCAACTTATGATAGCCAGTGGGACAACCCCCTTTCTTTATTTTTTTCTTCTTTATTTTTTTTAAAGAAGTGACTTCAGGAAGCAGAGGAGGGAACATGCCCCAATCCACATCAACAGGACTGCAGTAGAGAGAGTCAACCGTTTTAAGTTCCTCGGCGTCCACATCACCGAGGTCTTGACATGGACCAACAACACCACCACTCTTGTCAAGAGAGCGCAACAGCGTCTCCAAATCCTAAGGTGGCTGAAGAAATTTGGCATCCCATCCCGGGTCCTCTCCAAATACTACCGCTGCACCATCGAAAGAATCCTGACTGATTGCATTACGGCCTGGTAGTGGAATTGCTCCGTCCATGAACACAAGGCCCTCCAGCAGGTGGTGAAGACACTCCCCAGCCCCGAGCTGTTCACTCTCTTACCATCAGGTAGACAGTATCAGAGTATGAGGTCTGATACCAACAGGCTCAGAGATAGTTTCTATCTACAAGCCATCAGACTGCTGAATACTTGAACTGGACCGACCACCTGCTCTGATTCTCCGCACCTTATCACTCACTCACGCAAACACCCACACAGACATACACACCCACACACACACACACGCACACACACTCGCACACACACAAACACACACACACACACATACATTCATGCTACACACACATTACAACTGCTGCTACCAGACTCTTATTATGATTGCTAAATATTGCACAATTTAAACACTTGCCCCCCAATCACCCCTTCCCCAAAACACGTGTAAATATTGTAAATTGTGTATCTATAAATTGTGCCTTCCTGTATTATACTTATGCTAAAAAATTTATTATATTCTAATGAGCCATTTACTTGTTCATATTCTTATCTTTTTTTATTTCTAATTTTTGTTGCATTGTCGAGAAGGAACCTGCAAGTAAGCTTTTCGTTGTGTGTACATAAGACTCATAAAACTTGAAATGTTTCAGTATCAATAAACCGTTTTTCTCTGGTTGTAACGGACCACATGTGCCTTCTGCTAGCCAGACACTGTCTAATATCTCAGTTCACACTGAACCAGGCAGAAAGCCAAGTTTCAAGTTCAGTGGAAGCCATTCCTACTGCTCAGAACAAACAGGGAAACTAAACATATTTCTGCGACTCTGCTGCTCAGTCTGTTAGTCTGTGTATCACCATGGCAGAAGCAATTTTAGAAGATAAGGATTTGATTACCTGTTCAATCTGTCTGGATCTACTGAAGGATCCAGTGACTATTTCCTGTGGACTCAGCTACTGTATGGGCTGTATTAAGGACTGCTGGTATCAGGATGATCTGAAAGGGGTCTACAGCTGCCCCCAGTGCAGACAGACCTTCACCCCAAGACCTGTTCTGATGAAAAATACTCTACTGAATTAGTGGAGAAACAGAAGAAGACAGGACTCAAACCTGCTCCTCCTGCTCTCTGTTATGCTGGACCTGGAGATGTGGAGTGTGACTTCTGCACTGGGAGAAAACTCAAAGCAGTCAAGCCCTGTCTGGTGTGTCTGGCCTCTTACTGTGAGTCTCACCTGAAACTTCATAATGACCTCAACCCAGGAAAAAAACATGAAGCCACTGGACAACTACTTGATTGATGCCACTGGACAACTACAGAAGATCTGCTCTCATCACAATAAATTGCTGGAGGTTTACTGCTGTACCGATCAACTGTGTGCTGGATGAACATAAAGGCCATGATACAGTGTCAGCTGTAGCTGAAAGGACTGAGAAACAGGTAAGCAAGCAAGTTTATTTATATAGCACAATTCATACATCGAAGCAATTCAATGTGCTTTACAAAGATGTTTATCAAAAAGAATGAAAACATCATAATAATAAAAATACAACAAAAAAAAACATATAAAGATTACAAATTAAAAATGGGATAAAAACATAGGAAGCTATAAGGCTAAACAGTGTGGTTAAGTTTAAGTGCTCAGTCGTAGGCACGTGAAAAGAGAAGTGTTTTTAACCTGGACTTAAAAATGGATACGTTTGGGGCACATCTAAGATCTTCTGGTAGTTTATTCCAGTTGTGTACAGCATCAGTGCTAAACGCAGCTTCTCCATGTTTAGTTTGGGCTCTGGGCTCTACTAGCTGACCTGTGTTCATGGATCTAAGAGCCCTGCTCGGTTTATATTCTTCAAACATATCAGACATGTACTCGGGTCCTAAACCATTCAAAGATGTATAAACTAAAAGCACCACTTTGAAATCAATTCTGTAACTGACTGGAAGCCAATGTAAAGATTTAAGAACCGGAGTGATGTGCTCCGTTCTCTTGGTCCTGGTTAACATTCTAGCAGCTGCATTCTGAATGAGCTGCAGCTTTTTTACAGTCTTTTTCAGGAGTCCTTTTAAGAGGCCATTACAGTAATCAACCCTACTAGAGATAAAAGCATGGATGAGCTTCTCTTGATCTTTTTGGGACACCAAGCCTTTGATTCTGGCTATATTTTTTAGATGATAGAATACTATTTTGGTGACCGCTTTGATATGACTGTTAAATGTGAGGTCTGAGTCTATCAGAACACCAAGATTACGCACTTGATCGCTGGTTTTAAGGACCCGAGAATCCAGCTCTTTACTAATACTTGTTCTTTTATTTTTGTTGCCAAACACAATAATCTCAGTTTTATCTTGGTTTAATTATAGACAATTTTGGTTCATCCAGGTATTTATGTGCTCTATACAGTGACACAGAGAGTATATTGAGCTGTTGTCATACGGTTCGAGAGCCATATATATTTGAGTATCATCAGCATAGCTGTGGTAGTTAATGTTGTTGTTCTGTAAAATTTGGCCCAGAGGTAGCATATAGAGATTAAACAGAATCGGTCCGAGAACTGATCCCTGTGGAACTCCGCATGTCATAGCAACCCTATCAGATTCATGATTACCAATGGTGACAAAGTAACTCCGGCCATCTAGATAAGATCTGAACCAATCAAGGACTGTCCCAGAGAGTCCTACCCACTTTTCCAGCCTATCTATAAGTGTTCCATGATCGACAGTGTCAAATGATGCACTGAGATCTAATAGAACCAGAACTGTTACTTTATCAGAATCAGTATTCAGCCGTATATCATTTAAAACTTTAATCAGGGCCGTTTCAGTACTGTGGTGAGGTCGAAAACCTGACTGAAATTTGTCTAAGAGACCGTATGAGGTCACAAAATTGCTGAGTTGATTGAAGACAACCTTCTCAATGATCTTGGCTATAAAAGGGAGATTTGATACAGGTCTATAGTTGTTCATTATAGATGCATCCAGTGTTCTCTTTTTTAATAGAGGCTTAATGGCAGCTGTTTTTAGAGACGTTGGAAAAATGCCTGATTGCAGAGCGCTATTAACTATTTGCTGTAAGTCCATTGTTATAGAGTTAAAAATTGTTTTAAAAAAGTCTGATGGCAGTGTGTCGAGACAGCAAATGGAAGCTTTAAGATGTCGAACTGTTTCTTCTAGGGATTTTTGATCAATTGTATTAAAATGCGACATAATAACCAAGTTATGTCTTGGTGGTCGTGGTGACGGTACAGAGTCCTTTTTAGACTGAGCAGTTTTGATGGTCCGTCTTGTACTTATAATTTTTTCACTAAAGAAACACGCAAATTCATTACATTTCACAGTGGACATGAGTTCTGATGGTATCTGCTTTATTGGGTTTGTAAGCTTGTCGACCATGACAAATAGAGTGCGGGTATTGTTGATATTCTTGTTGATCATTCCCGATAAATGTTGCTGTCTGGCCCTGCGTAACTCATTGTTGAAGCTACCAAGGCTTTGTTTATAGATGTCATAGTGAATTTGAAGTTTAGTTTTCCTCCACTTACGTTCCGCTTTCCTACATTCTCTTTTCAGGGCGCTTACCATCATGGTGGTTCTCCATGGTGTTTTCTGTTTGCTCATAGTTTTCTTTACCTTTACCGGTGCAACACGATCCATGACATTCAATATTTTGGCATTAAAATTATCCAGGAGTACATCAACTGACTCAGCACTTATTATTGGAGAGATAGCTATGGCTTCCATAAACTGAGCATTGGTACTCTCATTAATGTACCTTTTCTTAACAGAAACGGAGTTTACTGGAACATTCGGGGTGATAAGTGATTCAAAAAAGACACAGAAATGATCAGACAGGGCCATGTCTTTAACCATGACAGAGGAAATATCAAGACCTTTAGGGATCACCAGATCTAAAATGTGGCCTTGAGTGTGTGTGCGCTCTTTCACATGTTGAATGAGATCAAAAGTGTCAAGTAGTGCAAAAGGTTATTTGGCATTATTGTCTGTACTATTATCTATGTGGATGTTAAAATCCCCTGTAATAATAAACAAGTTATAATCAACTGATATAACAGAGAGTAGTTCAGCAAAATCATCAATAAAATTTGCAGAATATTGTGGAGGTCTGTAAATGGTTGTAGTATCTGAACAGTTTATAATTTTGGCTGACATTTGCAAATGGTGTGTTAGATTAACTTTACTCTGCTTTGCTGAAACATCTGGAAAGCATTACTATAGGGCCCCCCTGAAACAGAGGACACTTGGATATGTGGAGGCCAGGGATTGGTCTATCCAAAACACCCATCTTATGTTACATAGGATATATACCAGGTTTTGAACAAAGGACGGGGAGAATAATCATATTTGAGATTGGGTTAGTTGTTCTCCAGATTCTGCAGAAATCTGTAAATTGACGCTGAAATCTTTTGATATAATAAACCTTTATAATCAAAGTACAGTGTCAGTGGATTCCTTGTCAACACAGCATAGCAGCATCGTTGTCTCGACACCACATGGTTAAAAACAAAATTTTTGGGGTACCCTTCAATGTAAAACAGAGGTATTCAAAATAAATACAATTACCTAGTGTATTTTCTTTGCTCTGGAATGTATCTTTGAATAGGGCAGCCACTCCTCCTCCTTTCCTACCATTTCGACACGTATTCATATAGCCACATTTTTCAGGTGCTGTCTCGTTAAGAATGGCAGCACTACAGTCTTCTGTTAGCCACGTTTCAGTGAGAAACATAAAATCTAGGTTGTAGGATATTATAATGTAATTTACCAAGAATGATTTGTTGGCGAGAGATCTGATATTAAGTAAAGCCAGCTTAATAGATATAATAGGGGTTCCTGGACTAGTAGTATCGAAACAGTCAAATATCACACATCTACATTTAAACATTTGTTCAGCTCTTTTAGTCTGGTATTGAGACAAGTGACTGAGAATAGTGTAATATGAAGAGTATTACAGTCTGATATTGCAATTTTTTAAAACGTAGAACAGGTTCACATTTTGTTTACATAACCTGTTGCAAACTTTTTGATACCTCATGTTCCATCTGGTTAATATTACATTTACATTATTATTATTAGGTTCACATATAAAACAGAGAATGATAGGTTCAATTTGAAAATAGGTCATCCAATCAGTGTAAAGCCCAACCCATTTGAGCTGAGAATGGAGGGTTTCCTGACTGTTCAGTAATATCACAAATTGTAAAGAAAAGCCAGATGTCTCATATAAAGAAGAAACTGTCCCGCTGCTAGGGGACTTCCTCTTTTACCATATTTGGTCAGGAGAGGAACTCCAATGGCAAGGCAAAGGGAGAAGATGGAGCAAGATGAAAAAGTGAAAACATTCAGATACTACCTTGTCAGATGTACAGCAACCTGTCTGATAGCAATTTAATCTTCTTATGGGTATGATACAATTCTCTGCAGAAGCAGTTGGAGGAGAATCAGCAGAAATCTGAGCTGAAAATCCAGGATAGAGAGAAGGAGATGCAGGAGCTGAGACAGGCTGTGGTCTCTCTGAAGGTGAATGTTGGGTCCATATATAGTGAAATTACAGTCAGGCTGTCTGGGGTCCTGGCGAGAGCTGAGTGAATAGGGTGGTTGAAATGGACCCCATCCTCTCTGTGTCGTAACAGTGCTCTGCACAGGCGTAATTGGAAGACAGTGAGAGGACCTTTACTGAGCTGATCCGCTCCATTAATGGAAGGCGCTCTGAGGTGAAGGAGCTGATCAGAGCCCAGGAGAAGGCTGATTTGAGACGGGCTAAAATGCGACTGAAGCAACTGGAGTAGGAGGTGGCTGAGCTGAGGAGGAGAGATGCTGAACTGGTGCAGCTTTCACACACAAATCACATCAATTTCCTCAAGGTGACTTCTCTATCCTAGATGTCCCTCACAAATTACTTTCCAATGACTATCTCTATACTTCTTTCCCAGTGAAATGTTCTGAAAAAATAACCTTTGTCTTTGTCAATATCGTAGAGTTTACAGTCTCTCTGTCCCTCCTGGATCTGAGGCCATACCCAGCATCATTGTCTCATTTAAGCATGCGAAGAAATTTGTCTCTGAACTGAAAGAGCGACTACAAGACATCTGCAAGGAGGAAATGGACAGGATATCTGGGAAAAGGCGGTAAAAAGCTCTTAAGTGTTCTTTTTGTAAATTCGTTTTTGCTAGAGATTAAATCTATTGTGCTATTTGATGGCTAAGTTACCATCACTCAGTGATGTTGCCCTCCTAAAAGTTGTTGTGTAGCCTACTGATGATGAGTGTCTGTGGCTAAAGTTCCAACTATTTGCCCTTCTAAGCAAAAGACCAGAGAGAATGTGAGTAAAGTGCGCACATGCATGCACACACACACACTTCATGTTCACCGACTGTAAAAAAAGGCTAGCTGGAACCGTTCTGAGTGGTCAGCTTCTGAGCCTTCACCTGCTATATGCTGAATGCTAAGGATCTGACCCACTACAGAGAGTTCAATAGGAACCAGGCAGTTGTATACATTTTTTGTCACTACTAACCAACCAACGCATTCCATACACTCAGTGAAAAATCTATTTTAGAAACATGCATATGAAAATGTAAATAATAGCAGAGAAATATAAACCCAGATAAATGCAGGCTACACATGCTAATTGTAAAATGAATAACGTTACAACTGGGGATATGCAAATGTTATAGGCCTATAGAGGCCAGTAAAGGCAAATGTGTAGGTCTGCCTACTGATAATATCTGGAAGAAAACATAATGGATGGACCACATTCAGAAGCTAACCCAATGCAGAAACTCATCAAATAATATAGCTGCGAGCAGCAATGAACAGGTTTCACAGGATGACAAAAAAGGACACAAGATCAGTTGGTTTACAAAGCAAGCACTCTATCATGTAGGAAATACCAAATTCAATGTAGTTCATCTTAGGGACATTCATGATTGCAATGACAAGTTTCAAGTTGATAGGCCACTGTGGATTTACAGTGGTTTAAATAGACATGTAAAATCTGATTTCCAGATTTATCGATAACTCAGCCATCTCTTAACCAATCATTTTCTCAAACTAAGTTAAGAGTGCTATGGTGTTATGGTTCAGGAGAATACGTTTTTCAAAGTTTCAAAAAATGTCCATGATGGTGGAAGATCTATCCTGATGGACTTTATGGATCCTTGAGGCAAATTTGTTCAGCATTAGGAAAGACACCTACATACAAAGTTTCAAGTCTCTAGGTCAAATTGGGCAGCAGATATGAGGGTTTATGTGGGACCGCTTATAAAAGCGCCACCTATTGGCCAATAGGAGCCATTCTTTTTGACCAAGATACTCATGGCCTCTAGTTTCTGTGTGCCAAATTAGAATAAAAGTTACCAATATATGCTTGAGTTATTTGACCATGTCAATAAAATAAAAAAGAATACAGAATATATACCTTCGCTGTGAACCCCTAATTATTCTAAGTAACAACTAAAAAGCTTAGGTAAAAAACACCATAAGTTTGGTATAAAATGTGCATGCACATCCCACTGCACAAAAACTGGTTGAATCAACGTTGTTTCCACATCATTTCAACAAATAATTAAATGTGATGACGTTGAATCAACGTGGAAAACTGATTGGATTTGCAAAAAGTCATCAACATAAGGGAATTTAGTATTTTTTCACCTAACTTTGAACCTAAATCCAATGACATGGTGATTTTTTTTGTTGATTTCACGTTGAATTCTTGACAACTCAACCAAATGTAAATCAAAACTAGACGTTAAAATGACATCTGTTCCCAGTGGGACGTTAGCATATTCTCTAGCTTCGGGACCGCAACTATGGGAGTCTGTTGCGACATTGGACTGACATGTCCCAACAGACTCCATAGATGTGGTCCCGAAGCTACATTGTTACATGCTGGCACTACGAACAATGCTAAACAAAGTCACCTATAGCGTGAGACAACACCAGGATGTATGGTCCATATCTAAAGGTATACAGATGTAGTATCTTAATTTGATCACGTTTTTGTTGCTGAGAATCTTCCTGCACAGCCGGAAATGCAAACTTGTTGTCACGCCCTGGCTCTGGGGACTCTAATATTTTGAGCCAGGGTGTGTATAGTCTATGTGTGTTCTAGGTTTCACTTTCTGGTTTTGTAGATCTATGTTGGCCAGGGTGGCTCCCAATCAGAGACGGCTGTAGCTCGTTGTCTCTGATTGGGAGTCATACTTAGGTAGCCGTTTGGCACTCATTCATTGTGGTTTCTTGTTCGTATTTGGTTTGTGTTTACCATTGACTGTCACGTCATCGTTTTGTTGTTTTGATCGTGTGATCATTAATTTAATAAATATGTTCGCCTTCAACGCTGCGCCTTGGTCCTCCTCTCTCACCGACGATCGTGACACTTGTAGTGTATTCCAGGTTTAAAAAGGCTTCTAAAGTTTGTAATTTCCACTTTCAAATGTCAGACTTGATTTGCCATAACAGAAAATCGATCAACACCTACAAAAAATGTCCATTAAATATAATCCACATAATAATTCACATTTCCTGTTGTTGCAGGATTATTTTCCTGCTGTAGCAAACTGCCTCAAATTAAGATCCTACATCTGGAGAGGCATGCAAGAAGGTCAACACCAAACAGAGGCATAAAAGCATAGCAAACATTATACAAACACTACTCATGGTTGAATGGACGCACACATCACTCATCAACTTGACTAGGCCATCTCTGCTACCGAAGACTACGCCCATTATTTCCCACTCTCTTTTGGAAACTCACCTCACTCAGGAAGGAAAGGGCGCCGGGAGGTGATTGGCCATCATATGGCCTTTTTGAAACACTTT
The DNA here is from genome assembly GCF_020615455.1 of Coregonus clupeaformis. Lineage (NCBI taxonomy): Eukaryota > Metazoa > Chordata > Actinopteri > Salmoniformes > Salmonidae > Coregonus > Coregonus clupeaformis. The sequence continues at coordinate 46,800,771 of NC_059210.1, read as the reverse complement.
ATTTTATCCTCTTCCTAGACTGCTGCCAGCTGACATTGGATCCCAGCACAGAAAATCAACTCCTGTGTCTGTCTCAGGTGAACAGAAAGGTGACCAGGAGTGATAAGGTCCAGCCTTATCCTTACCATCAACCTAGATTTAGCCACTGGAAATAGGTGTTGTGTAGAGAGGGTCTGTCTGGAGCCTGCTACTGGGAGGTAGAGTGGAGTGGGGTGGGTGTTGATGTAGCTGTCTCATATAAAGGGATCAGCAGGAGAGGAAGTGGTAAAGAGTGCTGGTTTGGAGGTAATGATCTGTCCTGGAGGTTGTACTGCTCTGCATTCAGATGCTGTTTCTACCACAATAGTAGAGAGTGATACACCTGCCATTCGTTGCTCCAGAGTAGGAATGTACCTGGACCACAGGGCAGAAACTCTGTTATTTTACAGTGTCTCTGACACAATGACCCTCCTCCACAGAGTTCAGACCACATTCACTCAGCCCCTCTATCCTGGGTTTGGGTTTGATTAATCTGTAAGGATACTGACACCTATTGAGTGGTAATTACCTACACTGTGATTACACTGTACTTGCCTATGTAACTACTATGTAAATAGATAAGTATTATGGACATATTGTAAAGTGGGGCCATTCTTTTTGTACTTTGATAAATGCCCTGCTGACTTGGTAATGAGATTCCTCTACAAGGATGTGGACTTGACCACCTTCCTGTGTCCTCACTGAAAAATCCTGCACATCAATCATCCTCTCTACACCGGCAATATGTACAGCAAAGGATAAGTTCAGTTGCTGTACAACGTACTCAATGCCAACCATAGGACAATGTGTTTAGACTGTAAGTAGGGTAGGCTACCATAATCTGGCCACGGTCACCTTTTGCCGCAAAAAAAACATGATTCTGCTTTATCATATTGTCGTATCTTAATTGTAATCATGTCAGGTATGCATGAAGTATCCTGCTATGAGTCTAATAAAAGCCACCACACGCTATTTAAATTCAGCCTAAACTATATTTATACATGGACTCTCATTAAGTTCACATAGGGCTGTTAGATGTATTAGACACTACATTTGTTTCAGTGTGGTATGATTTATTTCTCTGCAGAAACACTTTGGGAAGAATCATCAGAAATTCAACCAGATAATCCAGGAGAGAGAGGAGGAGATACAGGAGCTGAGACCGGCTGTGGACTATCTGAATGTGAGCGTTGGACCATATATATATATATATATATATATATTACAGGCTGTCTAGGATCCTGGTGAGATCTGGGTGAATGGGCTGGTTCAAATGGACCCCCCTCCTCTCTGTGTGTGTCCTAACAGCACTCTGCACAGGCAGCAGTGGAGGACAGTGTGAGGATATTTTCTGAGCTGATCCGGTCCATTGAGGGAAGGCGCTCTGAGGTGAAGGAGTTGATCAGAGCCCAGGAGAAGGCTGAAGTGAGTCGGGCTGAAGGACTTGTGGAGCAACTTGAGCAGGAGGTGGCTGAGCTGAGGAGGAAACATGCTGCACTGGAGCAGCTCTCACACACAGAGGATCACATCCATTTCTTCCAGGTAAAAACCTAGGTTACATCACTAGTTCTGTACAGGCCTGAGCAGTCTCACATGATTCCTGAATACCAAATTAACCCATACATAGGCGCTTGAGTAGATCAGAGAGGATTGGATAGATAAGGCAATGTGGTGTTTGTCCATCTTGTCCTCTGAAAGACCATGTGGAATTGTTGCCATTTTATGGGACATCTATCCAATTCTCCTAGATCTCAAAAAGTGTTAGATTGTAAATTACTTTGCTTCTCAATCTATTTCTTTCTTTATTTTTTCTCTCTGTAGTTTCCAGTCTCTCTGTGTCCTTCCTGGATCTGTGGCCTTACCCAGCATCTCTGTCAACTCACACAAATCTTTAGCTTGTGTGAAGAAATGTGTCTCAGACCTGAAAATACTACTAGAAAACTTGATGAAAAAGAACATGGTGAAGAAATCTGGAGCAGGTAATGAAGAACACATATTGACAGAAATAAATCTGGGAAATTGAATATTTCTACAAGAATATACAGTGGAGGAAAAAAGTATTTAGTCAGCCACCAATTGTGCAAGTTCTCCCACTTAAAAAGATGAGAGAGGCCTGTAATTTTCATCATAGGTACACGTCAACTATGACAGACAAAATGAGGAAAAAAAATCCAGAAAATCACATTGTAGGATTTTTTATGAATTTATTTGCAAATTATGGTCGAAAATAAGTATTTGGTCAATAACAAAAGTTTCTCAATACTTTGATATATACCCTTTGTTGGCAATGACACAGGTCAAACGTTTTCTGTAAGTCTTCACAAGGTTTTCACACACTGTTGCTGGTATTTTGGCCCATTCCTCCATGCAGATCTCCTCTAGAGCAGTGATGTTTTGGGGCTGTCGCTAGGCAACACAGACTTTCAACTCCCTCCAAAGATGTTCTATGGGGTTGAGATCTGGAGACTGGCTAGGCCACTCCAGGACCTTGAAATGCTTCTTACGAAGCCACTCCTTCGTTGCCCGGGCGGTGTGTTTGGGATCATTGTCATGCTGAAAGACCCAGCCACGTTTCATCTTCAATGGTCTTGCTGATGGAAGGAGGTTTTCACTCAAAATCTCACGATACATGGCCCCATTCATTCTTTCCTTTACACGGATCAGTCGTCCTGGTCCCTTTGCAGAAAAACAGCCCCAAAGCATGATGTTTCCACCCCCATGCTTCACAGTAGGTATGGTGTTCTTTGGATGCAACTCAGTATTCTTTGTCCTCCAAACACGACGAGTTGAGTTTTTACCAAAAAGTTCTATTTTGGTTTCATCTGACCATATGACATTCTCCCAATCCTCTTCTGGATCATCCAAATGCACTCTAGCAAACTTCAGACGGGCCTGGACATGTACTGGCTTAAGCAGGGGGACACGTCTGGCACTGCAGGATTTGAGTCCCTGGCGGCGTAGTGTGTTACTGATGGTAGGCTGTGTTACTTTGGTCCCAGCTCTCTGCAGGTCATTCACTAGGTCCCCCCGTGTGGTTCTGGGATTTTTGCTCACCGTTCTCGTGATCATTTTGACCCCACGGGGTGAGATCTTGCGTGGAGCCCCAGATCGAGGGAGATTATCAGTGGTCTTGTATGTCTTCCATTTCCTAATAATTGCTCCCACAGTTGATTTCTTCAAACCAAGCTGCTTACCTATTGCAGATTCAGTCTTCCCAGCCTGGTGCAGGTCTACAATTGTGTTTCTGGTGTCCTTTGACAGCTCTTTGGTCTTGGCCATAGTGGAGTTTGGAGTGTGACTGTTTGAGGTTGTGGACAGGTGTCTTTTATACTGATAACAAGTTCAAACAGGTGCCATTAATACAGGTAACGAGTGGAGGACAGAGGAGCCTCTTAAAGAAGAAGTTACAGGTGTGTGAGAGCCAGAAATCTTGCTTGTTTGTAGGTGACCAAATACTTATTTTCCACCATAATTTGCAAATAAATTCATAAAAAATCCTACAATGTGATTTTCTGGATTTTTTATCTTCTCAATTTGTCTGTCATAGTTGACGTGTACCCATGATGAAAATTAAAGGCCTCTCTCATCTTTTTAAGTGGGAGAACTTGCACAATTGGTGGCTGACTAAATACATTTTTTCCCCACTGTACACTATGTTCTCTAGTACAGTAACAATTGTATGTTGTTACCAAGTGATACTTGTTGACCAATGACCATTAATATGACTATTATTCTTTCTTCATCAGACTCCTGTAGCTCAGTTGGTAGAGCATGGCGCTTGCAACGCCAGGGTTGTGGGTTCGTTTCCCACGGGGGGCCAGTATGAAAATGTATGCACTCACTAATTGTAAGTTGCTCTGGATAAGAGTGTCTGCTAAAAATGTAAAAAGGTTTACATTGTTCCACTTACTGATCCCAAGACCAGAGAGGAGTTCTTGAAATGTAAGCAATACTACAAGATATACATACAGTGAGGGAAAAAAGTATTTGATCCCCTGCTGATTTTGTACGTTTGCCCACTGACAAAGAAATTATCAGTGTATAATTTTAATGGTAGGTTTATTTGAACAGTGAGAGACAAAATAACAACAAAAAAATCCAGAAAAACGCTTGTCAAAAATGTTATAAATTGATTTGCATTTTAATGAGGGAAATAAGTATTTGACCCCTCTGCAAAACATGACTTAGTACTTGGTGGCAAAACCCTTGTTGGCAATCACAGAGGTCAGACGTTTCTTGTAGTTGGCCACTAGGTTTGCACACATCTCAGGAGGGATTTTGTTCCACTCCTCTTTGCAGATCTTCTCCAAGTCATTAAGGTTTCGAGGCTGACGTTTGGCAACTCGAACCTTCAGCTCCCTCCACAGATTTTCTATGGGATTAAGGTCTGGAGACTGGCTAGGCCACTCCAGGACCTTAATGTGCTTCTTCCTGAGCCACTCCTTTGTTGCCATGGCCGTGTGTTTTGGGTCATTGTCATGCTGGAATACCCATCCACGACCCATTTTCAATGCTCTGGCTGAGGGAAGTAGGTTCTCACCCAAGATTTGACGGTACATGGCCCCGTCCATCGTCCCTTTGATGCGGTGAAGTTGTCCTGTCCCCTTAGCAGAAAAACACCCCCAAAGCATAATGTTTCCACCTCCATGTTTGACGGTGGGGATGGTGTTCTTGAGGTCATAGGCAGCATTCCTCCTCCTCCAAACACGCCGAGTTGAGTTGATGCTAAAGAGCTCGATTTTGGTCTCATCTGACCACAACACTTTCACCCAGTTCTCCTCTGAATCATTCAGATGTTCATTGGCAAACTTCAGACGGCCCTGTATATGTGCTTTATTGAGCAGGGGGACCTTGCGGGCGCTGCAGGATTTCAGTCCTTCACGGCGTAATGTGTTTCCAATTGTTTTCTTGGTGACTATGGTCCCAGCTGCCTTGAGATCATTTACAAGATCCTCCCGTGTAGTTCTGGACTGATTCCTCACCGTTCTCATGATCATTGCAACTCCACGAGGTGAGATCTTGCATGGAGCCCCAGGCCGAGGGGAGATTGACAGTTATTTTGTGTTTCTTCCATTTGCGAATAATCGCACCAACTGTTGTCACCTTCTCACCAAGCTGCTTGGTGATGGTCTTGTAGCCCATTCCAGCCTTGTGTAGGTCTACAATCTTGTCCCTGACATCCTTGGAGAGCTCTTTGGTCTTGGCCATGGTGGAGAGTTTGGAATCTGATTGACTGATTGCTTCTGTGGACAGGTGTCTTTTATACAGGTAACAAGCTGAGATTAGGAGCACTCCCTTTAAGAATGTGCTCCTAATCTCAGCTCGTTACCTGTATAAAAGACACCTGGGAGCCAGAAATCTTTCTGATTGAGAGGGGTCAAATACTTATTTCCCTCATTAAAATGCAAATAAATGTATAACATTTTTGACATGCGTTTTTCTGGATTTCTTTGTTGTTATTCTCTTTCACTGTTCAAATAAACCTACCATTAAAATTATAGACTGATCATTTCTTTGTCAGTGGGCAAACGTACAAAATCAGCAGGGGATCAAATACTTTTTTCCCTCACTGTATGTACCCCACAAGTATGCATACTCATGACCATTTACTAGCAATCACAGAAACACACACACCTAACTTTTTATTTTCTATGTTTTGTTCACTCCTGCCAGCTCACTTTGGATCCAGACACAGCCAATGAGTACCTCTGGCTGTCTGAGGGGAACAGAAAGGGGACATGTAGAAAAGAGTCTTAGTCCTATCCTTACCATCCAGACAGATTTATCAACATTGACCAGGTGTTGTGTAGAGAGGGTCTGTCTGAAGCCTGCTTCTGGGAAATAGGGTGGAGCAGGGAGAGAGTTGAAGTAGCTGTCTCATACAAAAGCATCAGCAGGGATGGAGAGGAATATGGGAGTGATTTTCAATGGAATGATCAGTCCTGGTGTTTGAACTGCAACACGTCCATCTGCACTTTCTGGCACAATAATAACATGACGGATATCCCTGTCCCCTGCCCCTCCAGAGTAGGAGTGTACATGGACCACTGGGCAGGAACTCTGTCCTTTTACAGTGTCTCTGACACAATGACCCTCCTCCACAGAGTCCAGACCACATTCACTCAGCCCCTCTATCCTGCATTTGGGTTTTATTATGATGACTCATCTGTGAGGATACTGACACCTATTTAGTGAAAAACATATACAGTTTAGTTTATTTATTCACACACACAAAAAAACTAGTGAAAGACATACATACAGTGCAGGTGAGGTTGGAAACCCAAGAGGGCTTATATGAAAACCACACAAAAAAAACGATGTATATGAAAACCACAAAAGATTATATGTAAACAAAACAGATTGTTCAATCAACAGATAAGTATAAACATATTAGTCATACGTGCGCTTCAATGTGGAGGGAATGATTGTGAAGTAAAAGCCCTCATTGAATTTTGTTTATTCAATGTCTGAGAGCACAGCATTGCTGAACTATTCAAGGGTAGTAGTCAATTATACGTACTTGATTATTAAGTCGCTTGGCTGTTGCACTATAACTGAAATCTGTGTATTTGGGACATTATAAAATCTTTGTAATGAAACTAATAATGTATGTTGATTATGTGCCTTCATGAAGATAACTGCTTGATTGTATTATATCATGTTTGTGTTCAATGAGGTAGAAGAACCTTGAAATGGAGGTACTTTGGTTCATATTCAGTGTCATATTTTTGTTAATTTCTATGTTCAATTGTTGTTAGTTTATCAATATCATTATCACAATACAAGATACTCAATAATCCAAAGAACAAAATCTGCACATTAATACTGTGCTTGTTTAACTGATGACCAACATATCCTATTTAATGAACTACCATGTAAATAAATAGGTAGGTATTAGGGACACATTGTAAAATGGGAAGAAAAAAAATGTAATGTCTAATAAAAGTGAGCCAATGATTTGTGAGTTTGTGTTGTAGTTCCATTCAAAAACCTGTAACCTGAGGAGAGGCACATGTCGACCACATGCCCCACTTCCAGCAGTAATGGCTGTGGTGGATATGCACTTGTTATGGTCACTAGTAACATTTCCATCATTGGGCAAGTGCATTTTGAATGGTCCGGTGCCCCGGGTGGGTGGAGATTTCACTTAAGGACCAATGGGGCACCGTGCCATGCCAAACGAACTCACCCAATGTTCTATACATGAGCCCACCCACATACAGGCAAAATTCTGAACATTTGTTTTGAATATGTGAATATCACAGCACTGAGAATGCACTGCGACAGCCCACGTATTCCCTCTACTGGCCTGACCTGGTATTTGCTTTGAGTTCACGCCATAGCATAATTGTATACCAGTGGGGTATTCCAGGAAGCAGGATTATTAAATTAGCCAGCTAACATTGATAAAACAGCCACATGACATGATTTTCTGGTTGATTAAGCTACATTTGTATATGGGTTATTGTTGAGTCAATTATACCTTGTCAACTGTAAGTCTATATTTCTAAAAAATAGGAACTTATTTCAAGCAATTTTGGACAGTTAGCTGGCTAACTCATTGATCCAGCATTCTGGAACAGTTGAATATGAAACGTATGTCCGATATGGCTGCTCAGTGATAACTCTGACCAAACATTACAGCTCTGTCTCCGACACACCGTCCTTCCTCCACATTAACACAGATTAAAGGAAATCAGATTCAGCCCATAATATCTACCTTCCTAACATAGACTCTATATTCATATCATACAGGGGTGGACATGGGAAACAGGAAAAATAGGACATCCAGAAATACAATTGTTACGACATCCTTGTTTATTTTTTTGAATTGATGACAATGGCTAAGGAAGATAATGAGTATATAGAGTACGGCAACATATTGCAGAGTTTAAAAAGTAGACAAAAAAGAAAATACAAAGAAAGCAAAAAGTGTGGTCCAGCTAAATAAAACATATTGTTGACAGAGAAAGATCAATGTGTGAGGAGCTACAGCCCGACTCTCACAGGAACATCCTGGGGCTATTCACTGGGGTTCTGGATGACTATCAATAGATACTCCTTGTCTGGAAGAGAGAGGAGCAAACAAACTGTAGAACCACTGAATGTGTTTAATTACATTTCACTGAATGTGTTTAATTACATTTAAAATGTTTCATTACCTTTATGTTGAACAATTAATCAAATAGTTAATAAATGAAATGCACATTATCGATATGTCAGATATATTGATGATCTTCACGTGTCTGGGCCTGCCTCGAGTACCTGAACCACCTCTGCTTCACTCACCAGGTGCCACCATGATCTCATGCTTCTTGGAGCGGATGCGGAGGAAGGTCAGGTCATTCTGAGGGTCGATGTCTCGGACTGTGCTCCTCGCTTTCATTGTGAGCTGGTGCAGCAGACCAGCATACTGCACCGTAGTGGAGTTGTCTAAGGTAGTTCTTATTGGGATCCCTGAGAAAGACCAATACATAGCATCAACTTTAGTAGAGATGTGATGAGGGTAGTACTGATTAGTTAGCCTGCTAGATAAATTCAAATGGTATGTCTAAAGTGTAAAAATGTCTTGACATATTGTGGCTATTGGTACAGCTCCTATAAGAGAATGTAGACATTGTATTGCTTACCCTCGGCATTAACAACTATTGTTCCAATTACACCTTTGTGAGTTTGAATTCTCTTTAGTGTCTCCTCAACTTCTGCCTGTTTAGGGGAGAAAATGAAGCATGTCACTAAATCTTTATGCTATAGCAAGCAGCTTTAGCACGCTCATCTGACCAAGACCCTCAAGACAGTCAACAGCTGGCATAATGTTACCGCATTCATAGACGCTAACCCCTTTAGCGCCTATTGATAATAGTATCTTCTGACTGGGGAAGTTTTGTTAATAGCCCCGAAGCTTGCTCTAAACATTAACACGCATCGTTTGCGGTACGTTTTTGGAGACATAAGTAATGCATCTTTCACATCAGCGAGAAATAATTTCCCCAAAACAAAAGGTTAAATTACTACACACTTTTATAGGGTTAGTGTTCCCACACGGCCATTTCTAAATGTACCATCGCTGGTTTATGGAAGACAGACGGAAGACATAGGCGGCCACCTGTGCTAATTAGCTACTGTATAATAATATGCCATTTAGCAGACGCTTTTATCAAAAGCGACTTACAGTCATGCGTGCATACATTTTTGTGTATGGGTGGTCCCGGGGATCGAACCCACTACCTTGGCGTTACAAGCGCCGTGCTCTACCAGCTGAGCTACAGAGGAGCTATCTAGCGTGCTCCGAACACCTGTGTGTAAGTGTAGGAAATTTAGTTCATCAACTGGAGGCACACAGATTGTGGATCTGTGCAAAACTGCTAATTGTAGCTATCATTTTTTTATCTGAAAGACTCTTACTCGCTCATATGAAAGACAAGGGGGGATATCAGCATATGTTTCGAAAATAGGTTTGAAAGCGACGATCGCCTTTTCTAAACATTAAAACACAGCGTCGGAATTGTAGTTCACATGGAGCCAAATGCGGGCGAATGTAACCGCTGAAAACCCATTACTGAAAAGAAGGGTTTTCGAGAACTAGCATAACGTTAGCTAGCAAGCTTACGTTAAAGTGGGATGGGTATTTGCTGTTGCCGTCACGTAGCTAAGCTTTTACATAACTATTATTGAACTGGCTACATGAGGCAAAACATGTAATTTTTATGAAAATATTCATGATATATTTTTCACCATATTTGCAGGTGCTGTCAGTGTTGTTGTTGTTGTCGTAGACTAGCAAGCGGCTTCCTTCACTCCTGTTCTGTTTTTTCTTCCTCAGTGGTACCACTGTGACGTAGGCAAGAATAACTAAGTACTTCTGGGTCACGGATTTTTGGAATCCTTCAGAATAGAAGTCCCGTCCTGTATACTTTGTAAGTGAATAATTAGGGCGAATATTAAGGAAAATGTGCACAATTATCTATATATTTTTCATACAAAAACGAATTAAACGTATTTCTATGAAATATTATGTGATGTATTTGTTGATTTTTTTATTTATTTCAAACCTAAATGGTCAACAATGTTTTTTGTGTGTATGGTACAGGAGGTTGGTGGCACCTTAATTGGGGAGGACGGGCATGTGGTAATGCCTTTCACACTGGAAGCAAACAGAGTAAACTAAAATAGTTCATTTATTGTTTTGTAATTAACATATAGTCCTAAATTAGTCAGTCAGCAGAGAGTTAAGGCGACAGTACAAGAGGGCAGACTGCACCTTGGTGCAGAGCGACTTACAAATTGGTGCATTCACCTTATGATAGCCAGTGGGACAACCACTTTACCAATTTTTTTATTTTTTTTTATTATTATTATTTTATATATTTTTTTTTGGGGGGGTAGAAGGATTACTTTTATACATTCCCTTAAAGAGTGTGGGGTTCTATTTTCTCATAACTGGATGGGATGACTAACTTAGAAATAATTCATTAATGATTAAAGCATAAAAGGTCTGTACTGTACTGATATGAATTGTTTCACATAACAGGCTGTGATTCATGTGAGGAACGTTAGGGGCTAGGATGAGATAAAACTTGTATTTCTTATAGATAAGACTTGTATTTCTCACAGATACGAACACTGCCTCTTTGTTGTCTGTGAACCGTCCTTGAACGTAGTACAGTGGAATGGTGTCTTTTGGGTGCTAACTCCACAGGTTATTATGATAGCAACTTATGCCTGGGAACGGTGGAGCGCCAAGGGAATGGGACCAGCCCGTGCGCCAACGGATTGGCTGAGTAAGTCTAAACCACGCTCAGTCTCTACTCTGATTGGCCAGCAGAGAGTGGGAACTATCTCTGTCAGAGTATTTGAAGAAGAACCTGTAACAATGGATTAGTTCTCTGTCTGCCCTGCGTGGTATTTCAGTGAGCCCGTATACGAACCAACATACTTATCATACATACATTTTGCATATAATAAATGTAGCTTGGATTGAATATCTCTTGATTATGTTTTCTCTTATTCCAATACCAGATTTGAATTACGCAATTTCTAACAAGAGGTAGGGTTTCAAGTGTCTCTGGAAGGTGGTCAGTGACTCCACTGTCCTGGCGTCGTGAGGGAGCTTGTTCCATCATTGGGGTGCCAGAGCAGCGAACAGTTTTGACTGGGCTGAGTGGGAACTGTGATTCCGCAGAGGTAGGGGGACCAGCAGGCCAGAGGTGGAAGAACGCAATGTCCTCGTTTAGGTGTAGGGACTGATCAGAGCCTGGTCCTTGCCGTTCTGCCGCCATAGGCGAGACCAAAAAATGGCCTTGATTTCAACGTCCACGCGTCCACGGACATTGATTGTTGGTCTGATCCGGAACAAATCTGAACCAATCATAGGCATCTTTTGGTCTTGCCTAGGGCGGCAGAATGGTAAGGACCGGACCTGACTCAAGTATCACATGAATACACATTAGACATAGCAAAATGTGTAGAATTGCAAGAAAATGAGCTTAAAATGGCAAAATGTTCTCTACACCCCATGACAAAAGGTGTAGAATTGCGGGAAATAAGCTTTAACCCTCTCTGCTTAACCTCTTACAACAAACTCTATGGGCTAAAAATACCTAGCTAAAAAACGTTAGCTGACATTGGCTAGTTGATCTAGACATTTCTGACAAGTTATAAATAGCTTTATTTATTTTTATTTAACCTTTATTTAACCAGGTAAGCCAGTTGAGAACAAGTTCTCATTTACAACTGCGACCTGGCCAAGATAAAGCAAAGCAGTGCGATAAAAACAAACACAGTTACATATGGGGTAAACAAAACATAAAGTCAAAATACAACAGAAAATATATATACAGTGTGTGCGAATGTAGTAAGTTATGGAGGTAAGGCAATAAATAGCCATAGTGCAAAATAGTTACAATTTCGTATTAACACTGGAATGATAGATGTGCAAAAGATGATGTGCAAATAGAGATACTGGGGTGCAAATTAGCAAAATAAATAACAATATGGGGATGAGGTAGTTGGGTGGGCTAATTTCAGAAAGGCTGTGTACAGGTGCAGTTATCGGTAAGCTGCTCTGACAACTGACGCTTAAAGTTAGTGAGGGAGATAAGAGTCTCCAGCTTCAGAGATTTTTGCACTTCGTTCCAGTCATTGGCAGCAGAGAACTGGAAGGAATGGCGGCCAAAGGAGGTGTTGGCTTTGGGGATGACCAGTGAGATATACCTGCTGGAGCGCAGACTACGGGTGGGTGTTGCTATGGTGACCAGTGAGCTAAGATAAGACGGGGATTTGCCTAGCAGTGATTTATAGATGACCTGGAGCCAGTGGGTTTGGCGACGAATATGTAGTGAGGGCCAGCCAACAAGAGCATACAGGTCACAATGGTGGGTAGTATATGGGGCTTTGGTGACAAAACGGATGGCACTGTGATAGACTACATCCAATTTGCAGAGTAGAGTGTTGGATGCTATTTTGTAAATGACATCGCTGAAGTCAAGGATCGGTAGGATAGTCAGTTTTACGAGGGCATCTTTGGCAGCATGAGTGAAGGAGGCTTTGTTGCGAAATAGGAAGCCGATTCTAGATCTAACTTTTGATTGGAGATGCTTAATGTGAGTCTGGAAGGAGAGTTTACAGTCTAACCAGACACCTAGGTATTTGTAGTTGTCCACATACTCTAGGTCAGACCCGCCGACAGTAGTGATTCTAGTGGGGTGGGCGGGTGCAAGCAGCGTTCGGTTGAAGAGCATGCATTTAGTTTTACTAGTGTTTAAGAGCAGTTGGAGGCTACGGAAGGAGTGTTGTATGGCGTTGAAGCTCGTTTGGAGGTTTGTTAAAACAGTGTCCAATGAATGGCCAGATGTATACAAAATGGTGTCGTCCGCATAGAGGTAGATCCGAGCGTCACCAGCAGCAAGAGCGACATCATTGATATACACAGAGAATAGAGTCGGCCTGAGAATTGAACCCTGTGGCACCCCCATAGAGACGGCCAGAGGTCCAGACAACAGGCCCTCCGATTTGACACATTGAACTCTATCTGAGAAGTAGTTGGTGAACCAAGCGAGGCAGTCATTAGAGCATATGACCGCTTGCGGGTACTGCGTGATTTAAGCTGATAAGCCACTCTTTAAGGGCCGCAGAATGAGCAGCGACGGTCCTTGGGTTGTAAACTCTGTGGATTTGGAAAACTAGAGGTGCTCCTGAGTAGAATCGACCCCCCTTTTACTGCGACACAATGTACTGTACAGGATTTTTTTAAAATAACAAATAATAATAATTAGATGTTTTATTGCCACATACATAGGATAGGGTCAGACATATATATATTTTCCTATTATTGAACAAAATTCTAAGTCTGCTAAAATGTCCTCATAAAATGTTACGAATATGGACCATTTGTATTATTTTTATATTTATATCTTCATTGCGGGACTTTTATTTTTAAGGGAAATCGCCGAGGTCACGGCCTTCTTCTTGGTAGTTCTTGCTTATTCTTGCTGGCGGAACGGAGGTCTCAGTGGTTCTGCTACTAGCTACGTAGAAACGGAAGTAACTAGCAATTCGAAAAGAAGTAGCTAGCTAGCTAGCTAGCATCCTCAAACACTTCACATAAAAAATGCCGGAGTTAGCGGTAGAAAATGTGGTTGTCCATCCACTTGTGTTGCTCAGCGTGGTGGATCATTTTAATAGGTATGTAATTAATAATATATCTGTTTGGAAATCACATCCATTCGCTACCTCTTTGCTAGGTTGCCACTTTTTGTACGAGATGATGATGTTGCAGCCAGGCTTAGCTTGCTCGTTAGCTGGCCAGCTAACCTGCTGAGTCAGAAACCCATTTGAAGCTTTGTATTTGTTAGCAATGACAGTAGCATAGCTAGCTAGTTTATTTTGGCTAGTCAATTGTAGTAACAGGCAAATAGCAAGCAACATTAACTGATTAAAAAAAATATGGAAGAATTGAAAAACATCTGTTTAGTCATATCCATAGAGCACAAGCCACAACATCATTATGGATCAGATTAGTTAGCTAGCTAACTTAGCCAGGGATAAAGTACTGTAGTTAGCTTGTTCAGGTGTTCCCAAACTTTCTCCACTCAGGCCCCCCTTCCAGCATTGGGTAACATCCCGCGCCCCCTACGTTTATTTTTATGGGGACAAGCACTGTTTATGACACAAACTGTTTACACCCCTCTTGTTGTCGGAGATAAGGTTTTGCATGTTTAAAGTTTATTTCCTGCAATTCTACTCATTTTGTCATGGGATGCAGAGAACATTTTGCAGTTGCATAGCTCATTTTCTGGCAATTCTATACATTTTGCCATGTCTTTTTATTTTATTTATTTCACCTTTATTTAACCAGGTAAGCCAGTTGAGAACAAGTTCTCATTTACAACTGCGACCTGGCCAAGATGTGTATTCATGTGATATGAGTGACTCAAACATTACAACAAAATCTATGGGCTAAAAAACCTAGCCAAAGAGCGTTAGCTGACATGGGCTAGTTGATCTGGACATTTCTGACAAGTTATAAATAGCTCTCTGAAAACTGATGATGCACTTCCCAATTTCGAAATTGCACCTTGTGCATTCTACTATTACAACTTTCAAGAGTAAGTGGAAAGCCAGACTGAGTCCCCCCTGCGTTTGGGAATCACTGAGCTAGTTAACTAGGTAGCTAGTTATGTTAACTTTCTTAAAGATGCTCTCTCAAGTGTTTGTATAATTTCAGCCAGTAATTTTGAAAGTGGTACTCATGAGCCAAAAGTGGTCCCAGTTTTGTGTACTACATCATCATATTGCGTACATCCATTTCTTATGTTATGTCCTGCACATTTTAAAAATCTAAATATATATATATATGTTTGTTTGTTTTGCAATTCATATATGTTACGAATCCAATTCATACTATATGTTACAATTTTGTTGTGCTTAAGATCCTGGAGTGCATCTTTAAGTTAGTTCCACTAAGACATCCTATGATATTGATTGTGTAAATGTGCTGTTTTGACAGAATAGGGAAAGTAGGCAACCAAAAGCGAGTAGTGGGTGTCCTCCTCGGCTCTTGGCATAAGAAAATCCTTGATGTGTCCAACAGCTTTGCAGGTGAGTTCTTCTCTTTTCATGTACTAATATAACGTGTTTGTTGCTCGTTTATAACATCCTTATTATATTTGTGATAGAACTAAAATAATAATTATGATCACTGAACATTTAGCTATATAGCTATGCCTGTTGTTGGATCCAATATTGATTGTGTTTTTTTCTCCAGTGCCTTTTGATGAGGATGACAAGGATGATTCAGTGTGGTTCCTGGATCATGACTACTTGGAGAATATGTACAACATGTTCAAGAAAGTCAATGGTGAGACCACACACTATACATTATTACAGTTTAACTATATAAATTCAGTCTCATCAACTTCTACATAGTCTGGCTATGAGATTCTTAAACCTTTTCCTTCTCTTCTCTCCAGCCAGAGAGAGGATAGTGGGCTGGTATCACACAGGTCCTAAACTACATAAGAATGATATTGCCATCAATGAACTCATCAAGCAATACTGCACCAATTCAGTAAGTGCTTTCCACCCAGTAAATATTCCACATTAATACCGGTAAGAAATATTTGTCTCATCTCCTGTTGAAATGATTAAATTGTATTGATAATGCAGCAGATAATTAATTGAACATTGACTGTTTGTATGGCACTTTCCCCCTCAGGTATTAGTGATCATTGATGTAAAGCCTAAGGACCTGGGCCTGCCTACAGAAGCCTACTTCTCTGTGGAGGAAATACATGACGTAAGTGGAGCATAATACATGATGTAAGTGGAGCATAATACATGACGTAAGTGGAGCATAATACATGATGTAAGTGGAGCATAATACATGACGTAAGTGGAGCATAATACATGACGTAAGTGGAGCATAATACATGACGTAAGTGGAGCATAGACTTGTTTGAGACTAAATTACAAAATAAGTCAAACCCTGGACCAGCCAACCCTGGGGGATCTGTGCTGATTTTGGACTGGGCATACAAGTGATCACTGTGAAAGAAAGGAAGACGTTTACTCTAAAAGGGTTCTTGTTTCTTCACTCTTCCAGGACGGCACCCCGACCTCCAAAACATTTGAACATGTGACCAGTGAGATTGGAGCCGAGGAGGCAGAGGAGGTAGGCGTGGAGCACCTTCTCAGGTACACATTATTTTTTAACTGGACTTTGCAGACACAACACATTTAATGGATTTTCAATTACAGTTTCATGCTTAACACCACACCGAACAGACTTGCACTAATGTGGACTCTAAACTTGATATATTCTACCCCATCTACAGAGACATCAAGGACACGACAGTGGGTACTCTGTCACAGCGCATCACTAACCAGGTACATGGCCTAAAGGGGCTCAACTCCAAGCTACTGGACATCAGGTCTTACCTGGAGAGAGTGGCTGCAGGAAAGTTGCCCATCAACCACCAAATCATCTACCACCTACAGGACATATTCAACCTGCTTCCTGATGTCAACCTTCTGGTAAGCTGGGGTGTAGTATGGGGGTGGTTTGTGTGGGAGCAAGGGAGCAGGGGGTGGCAGGCATGGTAATCAATATTAGCTTTTTTATTTTGAAAGAGTACACAGACACATTTTAGTTCTCAAATCAAATAAATTCACGTGGGTATGATCTACTACTTCATTACAATGAACAGATAGTCTGGCTTTTTCCACCAGATTTTCCCTGTTTAGTTAATCATAATACACAATGCCCTAATCCTGCCACTTCTCCCTGAAGGAGTTCACAAAGGCCTTCTACCTGAAGACCAACGACCAGATGCTGGTCGTCTACCTGGCGTCCCTCATCCGCTCAGTGGTGGCTCTCCACAACCTCATCAACAACAAGATCTCCAACCGTGATGCTGAGAGGAAGGAGGGACAGGAGAAGGAAGAGGGCAAGAAGGAGAAGAAAGAGGACAAGGAGAAGAAGGAAGAGAAGGAGAAAGGTGACGCCTCATCCAAGAAAGATGAGAAGAAGAAGAAATGAGTGTGCACTATTTGTGTGCGTCTTAAGTCATACCCTATTCCCCTGGATAGTGCACTACTTTTGGCCTGAGCCACATGCGTCTGTGTATGGGTCTAGCTAAAAGTAGTGCTCTATATGGGGGCATGGTGTCATTTGAGACTTGCCCTTTGTCATAACTGGATCTGAATAACTATAGTGCTGAGGGTGACAGGGTGGTTATGTGTGTTGGATGTTCTCTACAATGAGAACATGTTTGTTCTGCACCGTCTGGGCTGTGTTCAGTAGGGCACAACGTTACGGAACCTCAGATAGAAATCCATATTGTAGAACAGACATGCCTCTCTGACATGTGAGGAATCAGGTCAGCTCCATTCTGGTATTTCTATCTACAACGTTCAGTAAATTGCCCCCTCCTGAATGTGACCCTGGTGTTGTGTGTGTGTGTATATATATATATACATGGTTGCCTGGGAGCTGTTATCTTTTGTATGCTGAAAGGAACCTTCAGTTTCTGTATCACTCATTAAAGTAGGGTCATATTAAATAGTTTTTGTTACGTTTCCAATTTGCAAATCTTGTTTTCTTTTGTCCCTTGCCTTTGTTTGGGTGTGTTTTGTTGTACTGTATGATATTTAATGTCATAGAAACACAGGGAGGAGAATTGTGAGGTTATGCAGCCTCGCCTGCAGTCTTGCCTGTCATTTGTGGGGAAGATGCATTCAAGTCTGGTGATGGACTGTATATTATGAATCTCTCACACAACACAGGCTATACCAAGTTAAGAGTGGTTTGATGTTTATTTTTCCATTCGGATTAACTGTAGACAAAGATTATTGACAAAGGACCTATACTGGGTTACTTGATGACACAACCTTTACAGCCAATGAACTAATAGTTTCTGAAGTGCCCTACAATATTTGCACATTATTCATTTAAGAATTCTTCAAGCTCTGTCAAGTTGGTTATTGATCTTTGCTAGACAGCCATTTTCAAGTCTTGCCATGGTTTTTCAAGCTGATTTATGTCACTAGGCCACTCAGGAACATTCAATGTCGTCTTGGTAAGCAACTCCAATGTAGGTTTGGCCTTGTGTTTTAGGTTATTGTCCTGCTGAAATATGAATTTGTCTCCCAGTGTTTGTTGGAAAGCAGACTGAACCAGGTTTTCCTCTATGATTTAGCCTGTGCTTAGCTCTATTCTGTTTCTTTTTATCCTAAAAAACTCCTTGCAGATGACAAGCATACCCATAACATGATGCAGTCACCACCATGCTTGAAAATATGAAGAGTGGTACTCAGTGATTTTTTTTATTGGATTTGCCCCAAACATAACGCTTTGTATTCAAGACAAAAAGTTCATTTCTTTGCCACATTTTTTGCAGTTTTACTTTAGTGCCTTTTTGCAAACAGGACGCATGTTTTTGAATATTTTTTCTTCTGTACAAGCTTCCTTTTCGCTGTTATTTAGGTTAGTATTGTGGAGTAACTACAATGTGGTTGACGCCTCTGCGTTTATTATGATCATCCTTGTCATGACGCAGCACTAGGCTAGTATGGCGAAGAAGCGTTTCTACATAGATTTGGATGTGTAGATTTATATTCTAACATACAGTAAAATAACGGTAGGTATGGTTTATTGTACGACAAACTGCGCAATTACTTTCACACTAGTAGCTAATTCGAAAATTGTACCATGTGTTGATAAAACAAGTTTACTGGAGAACGGAGACCAAGTAGAGACTTTTGGACAAGGTGGATAATTGTATAATATAAGGCAGTTTATTCAGAGGTAAAGATATCTGAGAATAGCGTGCACGGACCCGTTCGTCAATCTCGTAGGGAGATATCTGAGAGAGAGCCCCTAAACATTGTGTGCTGACATTTTATACAATAAAATAAAGTAGGTTGATTCTAGTAGTTCTGATCTTCTGATTGGTCCTGATGAGTTGGTCGAGGTCACCTCCATTGCATTGGCTCTGAGTCGGGTTCTCTGTCTTCAGATGTTCAGCCTAAGAGAAGGGGGTTTTTGTGTGTGTGTGTGCTTAACAATGATGATGTGTGTGTGTGTGTGTGCGTGTGTGTATGTGTGTGTGTGTGTGTATGTGTGTGTATGTTTAACAATGATGATGTGTGTGTGTGTGTGTGCGTGTGTGTATGTGTGTGTGTGTGTGTATGTGTGTGTATGTTTAACAATGATGATGTGTGTGTGTGTGTGTATATGTGTGTGTGTGTGGGGGTGTGTGTGTGTATGTCCTCAGAGCAAGAAGTCGTGAGTTGGGAGAACTGAGAGACCTATGGCGTGGGTGTTGTCCATAGCCACCTGCTGATAAGGCCGACAAGATAGAAGTCTCTTGTGTATTGTATTAAATACAAAGGCCCAACACAAGATGGGTCATGCACAAGATTTTAGTCAGACCAAGCTATAACATTATATATATTTACTACGACACATGCAATCTATGGTATGCAACGAGGAATACGGCGGTAGGCTATTATAAAATGTGCAGCAACTCAGGGTGCGTCAGGTAAATCAGATTTTGGTCGGTGGTAAAATTGATTGTGACGTCAGGGTTTAAAACCCCAGGGGAGGGAGAGCATCGCATGGTAAAGTAGGCGAGGAAGAGCGAGCACGAGAGACGCACCACCCACCAACATTCTTTTTCCCTATTGATCAGGGTATGACTCCTCAAATATCATCCTAGTGAGGAGGAGTGAACAGCAAGAGCGGTGATATGGCCTATATCCAGGTAAGGTGTACCCTGTCCCTATGCTATATTTGTAATGTCAGTCAGATCCCTCGTCTTGCTCTGGGCAGAATGGTAATCTGCAGAATGAACGTTTCTGAGTTACGTGTCGGAGTGTGGTTTCATAACGTCATCGGTATTGCGGGACATGTGTGAATACATCACTGGCGTGTTACTTAGTTGGTAGTTTACATTATTTCATAATTCGGCAGTCTGTCAGACCTAGTAGGCTATGGAGTCCTAAAAGCAGATCGCACGTCTCACCCACAAACACGTGGTTTAAAGGAAGCTTAAACGTTGCCAGGGCGCCTGGCTCCTATGTGTGAGTGTTTCAGTTTGCAACGACGTTTGGTCACCTCAATTGCACGTTTCTGTACCATCATTTCCTAAATGTGTTTGATCTCTTTGCTCCTTCAGATACCTGATGATGAGAAGGGGTATGAGTTGGACCTCTTCTGTGTCCCCAAACACTATGAGGAGGATTTAGACCGGGTCATCATCCCTCATGGACTGATCATGGACAGGTAAGTCAAACCATCACCACTGGACTGGCACTCTTTGGACCTGGGTAGGCTACTGTACTATAGCATCATAATTACACACTTTCCTATTCCCTTGTGGAGTAAATCAGAACTTTACGTTTGTACCAATTCCTCTATGCCTCCATTGTTTTCTTAATTTACCCATGGTTGCTAAGGTATTTTGTTGGATAGTGCTCACCAACATTTGTTAGACAAATCAGTGTTAGGCATCTAGACCAGCAGTGATGTATTGTACTAGTGTATAGCCATCATCAATTTGCATTGCAGACATGGAGAAGGCAAGCAGCAGCTTTATGAATGAAACACACTGGCAGTCGGATACCCTGTTGTAGAATCCCATGTTAAACCCTGTTATGAATAGTAGGACTCCAACCAGATCATTTGATTTGACCCAGTCAGCAACTTTTCAGCCAGTTTTCCACACATGGCCAATACTAGCCTTAAACCATGATGTTCTGACTGACCAGATCACAAACCAACTGAAGATTGATTGATGAGCCTGCACAGAAATGACAGGTCCCATGCCATTGTATCTCCCTCTCTCCTGTCATTTTTATCCTCCTCTATCTGTTCCTTCTCTCGCTCTCTAGGACTGAGCGCCTGGCTCGTAATATAGTCCGTGACATGGGGGGACACCATATAGTAGCACTGTGTGTTCTCAAAGGAGGTTATACATTCTTTGCCGACCTGCTGCACTACATCAAGGCCCTAAATCAGAACAGCGAGAAGTCTGTCCCGTTGACTGTGGATTTCATTAGGCTAAAGAGCTATTGTGTAAGTGAACCACTCCACGTTTCTCTCACTCTCCTTCAATAGCCTCCAATGCTGTAAGAAAGATGACAATCTTTGTATGTAAGCAATGCAGCCGTTGCTTATTCTGGGTGTATTGTTGCTGGAGAAGTTTGTGTGTTTAGCCAACCCCTGTATTATCTGTTGTCATGCCACAAGGGTTGGCTTAATCACAATGTGATCTGCTACTAGACTCTGATCTGATGCATGAGCAAATAACACTGCAATTGGACAACACTGTTATTTTAATGTATTACTAGATCACCTTATGATTATTTGACCATCACCCTCTTCCTGGGTGAGATGTGTAGTTTTACTGATGTGTGTGTGTGTGTGTATTGTCCACAGAATGACCAGTCTACAAACATTGTCAAAGTTATCGGAGGGGACGAGCTCTCTACTCTAACAGGGAAGGTGAGATTTGATTGCTTGCCATAACCACTGATAAAATATTGTAGATCTTAGGAGTGAAGTTGTAATCTTTTTACCAATGAGGCTCTGTATTTTTGTTTAATTATTCGATTTTTTGTTATGGACATATTGATCTACAGTATATTTGTGATCAATTGTTTTCTAATTTCCTTTGCAGAATGTTTTGATAGTTGAGGTAAGACCATTTCCCTGTGTCTTTCTAGGACTTACTCTGAATATTCAATCTCTCTAAATGTTAAAACTGCTGTACATAAATGTGTGGAGCACACTAGCTCTCACATGAACCATAGCTATATGACCAGGGTGCAAATCACATTCACTAATGGGTGTACCCTAAAAGTAGTGGGCTGGACCATCGCTATGGTTGTCCACATTAATATTTTATTGCTTGCCTTGAATTGTTGTTGGACTTCCTTGCACCCCTTAAATTGAAACCCCTTATGCAGCGGTATCTGTCCTGCTGATGTGTTTAGGACATTGTGGAGACGGGGAGGACTATGGAGACACTGCTATCACTGCTGAGTGAATGCAATCCAAAGATGGTCAAAGTGGTCAGGTGAGAACCAATGTATTAAGCACACAGTACTCTTTTCTCCCATATAGAAGTGCTGTGTAGCCCTGATTTAGACAGAGAAGTGGTTCAGCTCAGAATGTCAGTCTCTTTGACTGCATTTACACAGGCGGCCCAATTCTGATAATTTTTTCACTAATTGGTATTTTGACCAATTGGATCAGCTCTAAAAAAAAATACAAAAATCTAATATGAAAATATCTGGTGTGATTGGTCAAAAGACCAATTAGTGGGAAAAAAATATCAGAATAGGGCTGCCTGTGTAAACGCAGCCTTTGTCGATCTAGACAGCACTATTAATGACCGCACTCTCCATCTACCGTAATGCACTCTCCCCTTAAGCACTGATTTAGAGATGTTATGTGACTGGAGCAGATTAAGCGTTCATCTATGTACCATACTGTTAACTGAACTGTGGAGGGACGGGATATTCCTCTGCTATGGAAGGGACTATTTGACTCTAGTTTAGGTTGTAGATGGCTGTGTTCTTGAGTGCATTGTAGCTATGCTATGTTATTGAGAACAATGCAAGGCCATTGAGTGGATTATATTGTTTGCTGTGTCATTGAGATTGCTGAAGACCATGTCATTGAGAGCATTGCATGCCATGCCATTAAGAGCATGGTTTGCATAGAGATCCTATTCATTTCTGTGCTTGTATGCATTGTAATTTCAGCCTTCTAGTCAAGAGAACACCAAGGAGCTCAGGATACAGACCAGACTGTGAGTTCTGCCGTGTTTTGTGTGCGTGTCATGCGTGCCTTCCCACCGTTGATACACTACTGTACTAGAAAGAGCCTCAGCTGGTAGAGCACGGCGCTTGTAACGCCAAGGTAGTGGGTTCGATCCCCGGGACCACCCATACACAAAAATGTATGCACGCATGACTGTAAGTCGCTTTGGATAAAAGCGTCTGCTAAATGGTATATTATACAGTGGGGGGGAAAAAGTATTTAGTCAGCCACCAATTGTGCAAGTTCTCCCACTTAAAAAGATGAGGCCTGTAATTTTCATCATAGGTACACGTCAACTATGACAGACAAAATGAGAGAAAAAAATCCAGAAAATCACATTGTAGGATTTTTTATGAATTTATTTGATAATTATGGTGGAAAATAAGTATTTGGTCAATAACAAAAGTTTCTCAATACTTTTATATACCCTTTGTTGGCAATGACACAGGTCAAACGTTTTCTGTAAGTCTTCACAAGGTTTTCACACACTGTGAAGACGAGGGGCATTGCGTTCATCCACCTCTGGCCTGCTGGCTCCCCTACCTCTGCTGAAGCACAGTTCCCGCTCAGCCCAGTCAAAACTGTTCGCTGCTCTGGCACCCCAATGGTGGAACAAGCTCCCTCACGACGCCAGGACAGCGGAGTCACCCACCACCTTCCGGAGACATTTGAAACCCCACCTCTTTAAGGAACACCTGGGATAGGATCAAGTAATCCTTCTAACCCCACCCCACCAAAAAAATAATAATAATTGTAAAGTGGTTATCCCACTGGCTATAAGGTGAATGCACCAATTTGTAAGTCGCTCTGGATAAGAGCATCTGCTAAATGATGTAAATGTAAAATTTTGGCCCATTCCTCCATGCAGATCTCCTCTAGAGCAGTGATGTTTTGGGGCTTCCATTGGGCAACACAGACTTTCAACTCCCTCCAAAGATTTTCTATGGGGTTGAGATCTGGAGACTGGCTAGGCCACTCCAGGACCTTGAAATGCTTCTTACGAAGCCACTCCTTCGTTGCCCGGGCGGTGTGTTTGGGATCATTGTCATGCTGAAAGACCCAGCCACGTTTCATCTTCAATGCCCTTGCTGATGGAAGGAGGTTTTCACTCAAAATCTCACGATACATGGCCCCATTCTTTCCTTTACACGGATCAGTCGTCCTGGTCCCTTTGCAGAAAAACAGCCCCAAAGCATGATGTTTCCACCCCCATGCTTCACAGTAGGTATGGTGTTCTTTGGATGCAACTCAGCATTCTTTGTCCTCCAAACACGACGAGTTGAGTTTTTACCCAAAAGTTATATTTTGGTTTCATCTGACCATATGACATTCTCCCAATCCTCTTCTGGATCATCCAAATGCACTCTAGCAAACTTCAGACAGGCCTGGACATGTACTGGCTTAAGCAGGGGGACACGTCTCGCACTGCAGGATTTGAGTCCCTGGCGGCGTAGTGTGTTACTGATGGTAGGCTTTGTTACTTTGGTCCCTGCTCTCTGCAGGTCATTCACTAGGTCCCCCCGTGTGGTTCTGGGATTTTTGCTCACCGTTCTTGTGATCATTTTGACCCCACAGGGTGAGATCTTGCGTGGAGCCCCAGATCGAGGGAGATTATCAGTAGTCTTGTATGTCTTCCATTTCCTAATAATTGCTCCCACAGTTGATTTCTTCAAACCAAGCTGCTTACCTATTGCAGATTCAGTCTTCCCAGCCTGGTGCAGGTCTACAATTTTGTTTCTGGTGTCCTTTGACAGCTCTTTGGTCTTGGCCATAGTGGAGTTTGGAGTGTGACTGTTTGAGGTTGTGGACAGGTGTCTTTTATACTGATAACAAGTTCAAACAGGTGCCATTAATACAGGTAACGAGTGGAGGACAGAGGAGCCTCTTAAAGAAGAAGTTACAGGTGTGTGAGTGCCAGAAATCTTGCTTGTTTGTAGGTGACCAAATACTTATTTTCCACCATAATTTGCAAATAAATTCATAAAAAAATCCTACAATGTGATTTTCTGGAGAAAAAATTCTCCATTTGTCTGTCATAGTTGACGTGTACCTATGATGAAAATTACAGGCCTCTCATCTTTTTAAGTGGGAGAACTTGCACAATTGGTGGCTGACTAAATACTTTTTTCCCTCCACTGTATAATAGTTATATTTTTCGCATGAGATTAATATGCGTATCTAAAAATCTACTTTGAATGTGTAGGTCAACATGGTACTCTAGTACTAGTATTCTACACACACACATGGTTAGTGATTTATGTCATGCTTTTAAGTCAGTTGGATAAGCTTTTTAAGATGGTTTTGCAAGGACAGCTGTTGTTTACCTTTGACCTGCTCTGTGACCCTTGCAGCTAAAGGGTCAACCCCAGTCACAGACAACAGGAGTCAACCAGCTAACCTCCAGAGATGGAAAAGAGCAACATACTTTATATCTGTGTTAATGTTATGTAATGCTAATGCAAAACTCATCCCATAAGATCTTTTGATACTGCTAACTTAATACTACACAGCAAGATGTATAACTGTTACATGTAGCTTAGTATTGTATTGTGCAGTGAATTATGTCCGTCTCTGTATTTTGTCAGACATCGGGTTTGAGGTGCCTGATTCGTTCCTGGTGGGATATGCCCTGGACTACAATGAGTACTTCAGAGATCTCAGTGTAAGTTGGCTGCATTGGAGATGATCCTGATATTCTGTTATATTCTCGATCTGAGATTCAGCATGTCAAAACCTAGTGAAAGACATACACTGAGTGTACAAAACATTAGGAACACCTTCCTAATATTGAGTTGGACCCCCTTTTGCCCTCAGAACAGCCTCAATTGGTCAGGGAATGGACTCTACAAGGTGTCGAAAGTGTTCAACACGGATGCTGGCCCATGTTGACGCCAATGCTTCCCACAGTTGTCAAGTTGGCTGGATGTCCTTTAGGTGGTGGACCATTCTTGATATACACGGGAAACTGTTGAGTGTGAAAAACCCAGCAGCGTTGCAGGTCTTGACACACTCAAACCGGTGCGCCTGACACCTACTTTTGTCTTGCACATTCACCGTCTGAATGGCACACATACACAATCCATGTCTCAATTGTCTCAAGGCTTGAAAATCCTTCTTTAACCTGTCTTTTCCCCTTCATCTACTCTGATTGAAGTAGAACATGTGACATCAATAAGGGATCATAGCTTTCACCTGGTCAGTCTGACATGGAAATAGCAGTTGTTTTGTACACCCAGTGTACTTATGAGGAGTCAGTTTAATAAAGTATGTTGTTGGTGTATTCTTTCTACACACACACACACTTTACCATGTGTTTTTGCTCTGTGCAGCACATCTGTATACTGAACGAGAACGCAAAGGAGAAGTACAAAGTGTGAGCTGAGGCAATGGACAGATAAATGAAGGGAGACTAGGACCACTGTGATGATCCTGAGCTTTTTAGGGTTCTGAACCTTATTTATTTTTCTATGTATGAAACCTACTTAATGTGAACACATGGATTGTGAATTCAGTTTGCAAGATGCTCTTCCAGAAAACAAATGTATTGAATTCATATTTTTGTTCCCCTGGAAGGAATGGGATGAGATATCTTTTTAAGTAGAGGACTCATGTAAAGATAGTTATGGGAGAACTTATTTTATTTAGATTTCTTATTATATATTAAATTGGGGCTTTGGATGCCTCTGATTTATGTTAGTAATGGTGAATATTGATTTCATTATGTTGCTTAATACAATCCACAGGGTCTCAGGCGACTACATATCCACAGTAAAATCTATGTGAGTCAAGCCATGTACTGCATGTATCAGACAGTTTTACTGCATCGTACAAACCAATTATGCTGTTTAGCTCATATCCCATGCAAAGACAGGCCTGGAATGTAATGTAACAATTTTCTTTAATAATGGCAATGTTTTCATTCACCAAGGACATTGACATCAACATTAAAATAGTATTGTTGTTAATGTTAAACTTGTTTATTCGTGTGTGTGTGGAGAGAGATGCCTTTCATGGATTGACTTTAAAGAAAAGAGAAATCGGCACACTGCTCTTGTTTTTTTTATTGAAGCTTTTAAGGCGAAGAGGCAGACATACATAGCCGCGGGAAGCAGGGGTGCTGATATAATATGATTAACATTTTGAAAAAAAAATCACTAAAGTAGTGCACTAGTATTAACTGACCGATATAGACTTCTGTAGTATGGGCAAAAACATTGAGACATCTAGTGGTTTGTGATGATGTGGCTCAGTTGGTAGAGCATGGCACTTGCACTACTAGAGTTGAGGGTTCGATTCCCACGGGGGAGCAGTATGAAAATGTATGCACTCACTACTGTAAATTGCTCTACTAAAATGTAAAAGGAATTAATAGACCATTTCAGGTTACACTTAGAAATAAGTTGCATTTGCAAAGTATTTCAAGAAACTGGAAAACATATCAAGCAAGTACTTTTTTATATTCCACAAGGATTATCAGATTAACTGTTTTGAACAGACAACTATCAGACTCAAGTTACAAATGCTGGTAAACACTCAAATACATGTAGTTTAAATGTTTTCACAAAAGTAGTGCACTGGGCCTTTACTCGTCCTGTATTAGAGGACCAATATAGACATCTTCAGCACAGGCATTTTTCCGGATCGCAGGACCCCCACCCCCAAACTACTTCCCGCGGCGCATAAACTGCATAAAAAACAGTGCCTTTAGCAAGATCCGTGTGTAGGTTTCTATTTTCTTAAATTATTATTGTTACCATGCACCTGCAACACGATAACTCAGATGTGCGAGTGCCTTTGAATTATGGATTGACTTTAAAAAGGGTTGCTAGATTGTGATTAATTTCAGGGCAGTTATTTTAGGTGTTCATTTGAGGCACAACTGCGCAACATGTCCGTGCAAAACATAGAGCTTATCATTTTCCAAGATGTTGGTCTCTAGTTCCCCACTAGGTGGAGTTGCCGTACATGTTCTTTATCCTGAAGGGACTCGCTTCCGTGGCTACTCCCACCTCCAGTAGTTGATCTAGAAGTGTTGGAGAGACTACAGAAAGATAGGGAGGGTGTTGATCCATCTGATTTGTTTAAGAGACGTCTGGATACTGTGTATCGGGATTTTGTGGCCATTTACACAGATGGTTCAAAAGATCAAAGGACAGGACGTACTGGGTCAGCATTTGTAGTGCAGGAATGTGGGGTGGAAGTCAGGAAACGTATTACAGATCATCTGGCTGTATATATGGCGGAGCTGATGGCCATACTGTTGGCCTTTCATTGGGTGGAGGAAGTCAAACAAGACAGTAGTTATTTGCTCTGATTCATGTGCAGTGTTAATGAGTCTCCAGTCCTTTAGCTCACGTAGCAGACAAGACCTGCTTTATGAGGTGCTACAAACCCCACCCCATACTTGGGTCCAGCCCATGTGGGGGTGGAGGGGAACGAGGCAGTAGATGAACAGGCTAAACAAGCACTTAGTAGTGGGGATGTTGAAGTTACAATGAGCAAGGCAGAGGCAAAAATACATATATACAGTGATGGTGCAGAGATGGCAGGAGCCGTGGAATATAGATAATAAGGGAAGGCATTTTTTTCAAGTACAGAGGAAAGGGGAGGGGAGGACGGCAGGAAGGGACAGAAGAGAGAAGGCTATTTTTACAAGATTATGGGTGGGACACAGCCAGTTGAATAAGACATTAAATGTGATAGGAAAGCATCCAACAGGAAAGTGTGATTATTGTCAGGAAACAGAGACCATGGAGCATGTATACGGGGGGCCAGTATGAAAAAAAAAAGTATGCACTCACTAACTGTAAGTCGCTCTGGATAAGAGCGTCTGCTAAATGACGTAAATGTAAATGTATTGCTACAGTGTGGGCAGTATCAGAGGGAAAGAGAGAGGATGAGATCTAGTATGAGGGAGAAGGGGATACAGGAAATTAGTTTAAAGAGTATATTGAGTAGAACGTCATTAGATATAGTCTCAAATATTTTGTTATCTTTTTTAAGAGCAACGGGGCTGGCAGGTAGGATTTAGTTTATCCGTCTCTGGCCCACACACCAGTACAGTAGGTGGCAGTAATGCACCATAACGTTGGATGCCAACCGCCGATAAACCCCACTGAAGACGAAGAAGACTCGCTTCCGCATGCAAGTACTGTAGCCTAATGTCAAGTGGAAGCATTGTAGCGACAACAACGATAGTTTTTGCACAGCAGGTGCCTGTCCGAAGAAAATATTTAATATTGGGATAGTATTGACATAGGTCGGCAGCAGGGTTATAGCATTCGGAAGAGTTTCTCCTGTACAGCAATAACAAACTCGAGGTATATTTTATAACAAAAACAAGGTAGGCTACTGGTATGTTTCACTGTGAGGTCTTTGCCTCTGTTTGGGGATATTGTTGACATTCAGGATGGACCTAAAAGAAAAGACAGCTGCCATATTGAAGCAGTATGAAGTCGGGAGCAGATTCTCCTACTTGCCTGTCCTGCCCAAAGCCTCCGTGTTGATACCGCTGTTTGTGAGGGACGGAGAGGTACACATGCTGATGACTCTACGCTCCCAAGAGGTCAGTAATATGGCTCTCCCTAACTCCCTAGTTTAACCACTTTACCTGAACTATTCTGTAATGAATTCTCAGGCCTACAGTTTTGCCATTGAACATACAAAATTGTGTTATGAACATTGAAACCATTAATACAAAAGACATGACAGTGTTACATCCAAAAGTGTGAAAGTGTCCACTGTATTTATAAACATAGCCTTTGATCTTTGTGCGTTAACACGCGTGAGTGTTAACGCACAACATTGGGATGTGTGAAATTTACTCCTCAGTAGTGATGGGTCGTTCGCGAACGAACGGCTCTTTTTGGTGAACGTTGGGAACCGAATTGCATCGGTGAAAGAGCCGTTTATTTGGCTATCTGATTTGCATACTGCTGGTACTGCTTTTTGAACTCAAAACAACGTTTTTCGGCAGATAAGTTACAAAATAATTAGCTAAAGAGCGTCAATCCTCACTGCAGAAACAATAAATAGTGGGGAGAGCGAGTCAATCTGGTCCACGCTGATTTTTTTCAGTGCAGGCCATCTAATAATTTGGCCAGGTAAAACAATTATTTGAACGTGCATTTCACGATCTGACACAATGGTAGCCAAACTTTTGGCCTTTACATTGTAGAATAGCAACATTTTCTTTCATGGTTCTAGGTCTATTTAAGTATTTTGAACAAAGATTTGTTTGGGAGCCAAATGAGCCGTCGTGTGAGTGTGGCGCTGACTGGTAAACTTCAAATCAAATGTTATTTGCCACATGCTTCGTAAACAACAGGTGTAGACTGACAGTGAAATGCTTACTTACGGCCCTTTCCAACAATGCAGAGAAAGAAAGTAGATCAATAATAGAAAAGTAAAACAGGTAATAATAAATACACAATGAGTAACGATAACTTGGCTATATACACAGGGTACCAGTACCTAGTCGATGTGCAGGAGGACGAGGTAGATGTGTACATATAACTAGGAATAAAGTGTCAGATAATAAACAAACAGTAGCAGCAGTGTATGTGATGAGTAAAAAAAGTTAGTGCAAAGGGGGTCAATGCAGATAGTTAACCAAATAGCTACCCGGACAAACTATTTAGCAGTCTTATGGCTTGGGGGTAGAAGCTGTTCAGGGTCCTGTTGGTTCCAGACTTGGTGCATCGGTACTGCTTGCCATGCAGTAGCAGAGAGAACTGTCTATGACTTGGGTGGCTGAAGTTAGAAAATGTTTAGGGCCTTCCTCTGACACTGCCTGATGTAGAGGTCCTGGACGGCAGGGAGCTCGGCCCCAGTGTTGTACATGGCCGTACGCACTACCCTCTGTTGCGCCTTGCGGTCGGATGCCAAGCAGTTGCCATACCAAGTGGTGATGCAGCCAGTCAAGATGCTCTCAATGGTGCAGCTGTAGAACTTTTTTAGGAAATATTTTCAGCCTCCTGAGGGGGTAAAGGCATTGTCGTGCCCTCTTAACAACTTTGTTGGTGTGTGTGGACCATGATAGATCCTTAGTGATGTGGAAACCGAGGAGATTGAAGCTCTCGACCCACTCCACTACAGCCCCCTTGATGTGAATGGGGGTGTGCTTGGCTCTCCGTTTCCTGTTGTCCACAATCAGCTCCATTGTCATGCTAAAGTTGAGGGAGGTCTCTAACCTCCTCCCTATAGGCTGTCTCATCGTCATCAGTGATCAGTCCTACTACCACCATCGTGTCGTCTGCAAACCTAATGATGGTGTTGGAGTCGTGCATGGCCACGCAGTCATGGGTGAACAAGAAGTACAGGAGGTGACTAAGCATGCACCCCTGAGCTGCCCCCGTGTTGAGGGTCAGCATGGCGGATGTGTTGTTGCCTACCCTCACAACTTGGGGGCAGCCCATCATGAAGTCCAGGATCCAGTTGCAGAGGGAGGGGTCCTTAGCTTAGTGATGAGCTTGGAGGGCACTATGGTGTTGAATGCTGAGCTGTAGTCAATTAACAGCATTCTCATATAGGTGTTCCTCTTATCCAGGTGGGAAAGGGCTGTGTGGATTGCAATAGAGATTGCGTCATCTGTGGATATGTTGGGGAGGTATGCAAATTGGGGCCTGACGCTTCAGGAGGGCACTGACGTGTGCTAGCAAGGCAGACGTCCTGGGTTTGTGCCAGGTATGGGCCGAATCGGGAGGAAGTGGTACTCGCTAAGCAAGCAGCATGATGTCCTTTACACAAGCAAACAAAATGGAATGGTGTACAACTCGCTCTTTGTCTCTCTCTCTCTCTCTGTGCTGCAGCTGAGGACCAACGCAGGCGAGGTGTGTTTCCCAGGTGGGAAGAGGGATCCGAGGGACAGGGATGATGTGGACACGGCTCTGAGAGAGGCAGAGGAGGAGATAGGCCTTCCTCCTGACCAGGTGGACGTGGTCTGCACACTCTTCCCCGTTATGAACAAGGTACACATGGGGAGAGGTTGCTTTTACATGAAATGTTTCAAAATGGACGCTGATGATTTCTCAACTGCCCCACTATCATGGTGTAACAGGATTCAATAGGATTCTAGTCCTGGAGAACTATAAAAAAAAACTGCTAATAGCATAATTAGACCATAATTAGCTGAATCAGGTGTTTTATTGAATCAAGTTGGATAAAAATCCTGTACACCAAGTAACTCAATGACCGAAGTTGGAGAACCCTGCCCAGTATAGTACAGTATATTTTGGTATTAGATATTGTCAATAGATTATAGGCCATACTTCTAGTCAGAGATATTCATACTTTCTCCTCTCCCCTCTCTTCCACATATTTTATCTTCTCTCTTTTCTCCCCTTAATTCCCCTCGCCCCTCTCTATTCTCTTCTCTCTCCCTCCTCTCTCTCGCTCTGTAGAGTGGTCTGTTGGTGACTCCAGTGGTGGGATTCATTGAGGCCTCATTCTCTCCTCGCCCAAACCCAGCCGAGGTCAGCGCTGTGTTCACTGTCCCCCTGGAGTTCTTCACTAGAGAGATAGACCACTCATCCTACAGCGCCCCTGGAATTGCTGGCCTGCTCCACAGTTTCCAGTTTCCGGACTCTGAATCAGGCAGCCACTATCAGATATGGGGCCTGACTGCCATTTTGGCTATACTGGTCTCTGTCCTAGCCCTCAGGAAAAAGCCAGAGTTTGAGACTGGTTTTGACTCTGATGACCCGGTATCTTTCTTCCAACACAATCTAAACAAGAGGATCAGTAAACTATGACAGATAAATGTTTTGACATTTTAACCAGATCATTATATAATGTAATGATAGTGAGAGCATATTTTTCCCTAAAACGTTGTAAATGTAATTGTTCTGCCAACTGTAAATGTGGAATTATGTGCAATACCTACAGTCTTTACAAAAATCGAACGAAAAAAATAAATACTTTGAATGTAAATGTAACTTGTGTGAAAATTGTATATTGATGACAAAAAGTATACTTTTAAAGTTTGAATAGATAAATGCATCCTGTTGAGTTCATGAATGTAACGTGTGAGAGGAGGAGTGGGCAGAGGCCTGTTTAGAGCAATGTGGAAGGACAAGACTGAGTTGATACCTGGATCAGGGCCTGTATTCAAAGAATCTCAGAGTAGGAGTGCTGAAATATAATCAATTTAGCCTCTCAGATCATAATGAATAATATTGGACTAGACGACTGATAGGGGGCGCTGTGTTGAAGCCACCATGCCCCATCTTGGCACACATTTTGGAAGCTATAGAAATACATTTATTATTGTCTTATTCGTTTTGGCTAGATTTATTATATTAGACACCTTAATGCATACTTTTAAATTATATTATGTGAGCCAAAAACACACAAATATTAAAACATTTTCCTTAAAGTATAATTTTTTTTAGGTTACTAATGTTACTCTCCCTACTCAACAACAAAAAATACTTAAAATACATTTCATTCAGTCCTTGAAACATTTGCAATTGAAATACTGTAGATCTCTCTATGGCCAATACATAACATCAGCAATCCAGGGTTTATATTCATAATTGGTTCTAACCTAAAGCAGAGGACATGCAGGACAGGAGCTTTTTTCCAAATTAATGTCTATTGTAATTTTCTATGACCAAGTGGTGGATCCAACTGAAGCAGACCAATGTATAAATAATACACCGCTGTTTATGCAATATCAGAGTTCAGTGAAAATAGTTTTAAATGCCCTGAAACGATATCTACAATTTTATTTTTTATTTTATTATATTTAACCTTTATTTAACCAGGTAAGCCAGTTGAGAACAAGTTCTCATTTACAACTGCGACCTGGCCAAGATAAAGTAAATCAGTGCGATAAAAACAACAGAGTTACATATGGGGTAAACCAAAACAAAGTCAAAAATACAACAGAAAATATATATACAGTGTGTGCAAATGTAGCAAGTAAGGCAATAAATAGGCTATAGTGCAAAATAATTACAATTAGTATTAACACTGGAATGCTAGATGTGCAAGAGATTATGTGCAAATAGAGATACTGGGGTGCAAATGAGCAAAATAAATAACAATATGGGGATGAGGTAGTTGGGTGGGCTAATTTAAGATGGGCTGTGTACAGGTGCAGTGATCAGTAAGGTGCTCTGACAACTGATGCTTAAAGTTAGTGAGGGAGATAAGAGTCTCCAGCTTCAGAGATTTTTGCAATTCGTTCCAGTCATTGGCAGCAGAGAACTGGAAGGAATGGCGGCCAAAGGAGGTGTTGGCTTTGGGGATGACCAGTGAGATATACCTGCTGGAGCGCATACTACGGGTAGAATAATTCCTCTACTGTTGCACATGACCACACCTTTTTCATAGATATCCAATCCAGGGGTTTGTTTGGAGGCGGAAGAGGACGATGAAGTGGATTCTGAATCCAATGGCGGTAGAATCAAGGACAATTGGAGCATTGTCCAAAATAATGGAAAACAGCAAAGTAGTGTAACGTGATGAGAATGTCCCTTTGTATCTAGTAGGAGTACGGTTTGTTAATGCTGAGCAGATTACCAATCTTGAAGAAACCATTTGAGATATCCAAACTGGTGGAGAGAGTGCTGGGTAAAGTGAAGGCTGTGAGGATCACGAGGCGGGCTTGTTTTGATTTGTTGTGCTTCTGCGGATCAGAAGGAACGTGCGTTGCGTCTCACCCGATTTGATCAATTTGAAGTGTCGTGTGTTTATCTTCGGAACAGTGCACCCCTTAAGGGGGTTATATCTGGCGTCTCGTGGGAAGTTGATTTTGAAGTGATGAAAAATATTCCTGAAGTGATTGATGCACGTCGGATGAATCGTGTGGTGAATGGTGAAAAGTCTCTGTTCTTTAGTTTTTTTATATGGAATCTCTCCCTACTCAAGTGCAGTTAGGGTATATTAACTACAGAGTCAGAGCATTTATCCCGAGACCAATGCAGTGTGATCATTGTAAAGCTTTTGGTCATGTTTCAAGTGTTTGCAGAAGGGAGAAGCTGAGATATCCAAGTTGTGGATTAAAAGGGGGAAAATGTGACATGTTGCAATTGTGGTGGGAACCAAAAACCTAACCCTACAGAATATACAGTCCACCAAGTCCGCAACTACAGCTATGGTGATTAATGGCACTGCCAAGGTGGAGAGAAGGTCCAGGAAGATAGATATCATTGTGGATGCGGCGGAGCGGTTCCTGGGACTGAAAGAGCCGTACCACCCTCAGGCCCTAGAGCCTGAGAAGTGAGATATTGAGATTTGAAAGAAGGAAGAAGTGAGTTTTGTTTTTGTCAATGTACTATTTTTATTTGGGTGGATTAAGTTATTTTCCTTATCACATGGATTTTCTTTTTACCTTGTTTTGGTTTTCAACCCGTCCAGTTGGTGGCGGAAATACACATTTTGGGTTGTAGTTCGCCATAAAACCCACAGAAGAAGAAGAAGCTGTCCAATACCAGCTATGACTTCAGCTCCACCTCCTACAGAGTCAGGTGTTGGTGGCAGGATCTTCTACAACTATGCCAGGATCCATTGAGGAAATTAAAATGAACATGATCAAAACATTTGAGTGGACTAATTAAAGTAAGTGGATTAGATGTATAATATGTTTATAATAACAGAGACAGAAGAGCTATTGTCAATGTAATTCATAATGTTAGATAGCAGCTACTACAACTCACCAGCTGGCATGACAACGAAACCGAATGTTACTCAAATAGAATGACAACAGATCGATCTATCTCTAAGGTGCCCCTATAGCTAGGTTTCCATCAAATTTGCTACAGACTTCATGCGAATATTCTAAAATACCACCAGGTGGTGGTTCCACCAAAATGACTTGTGGATAGAAATCAGCGCGTGATGACAGTGCACACAAAATGTACTTTTTCGCTTAAGTTTTCATGTACCGAATAAAAATCTAAAGTTCGATGTGTTTCCATCACATGAGTTTTGTCACAAACTGTTGCGTTAAATATACAATTTGCCTACTCTGGTTTTGGCAAGTGCGCTCTAGCCAAAAACTCGCAGATACATGATGGATAAGAGCGAGAATATTTGTATTTGTCAAAGAACAGTCAAGTATCGATCATCATGTCTCCAGAATAAGACCCTCGATATTTATTGGAAAGGAGCATCAAGTTCATCACCCTGCACTTTCACCACCCTGTGAAGTTCATAATTTATTTAACCTGTAGCAAGCCGAAATCACATTTACATTTTGCAGAGTAGAGCGCGTCAATTCACATACACTGCGTAGTATATGGCAACTTAATTGCCATGATAATCCATACAACAGTTGTATTTGTTATAGCCCTATTGAATTATTGTTAAATTTATATGTCCTATGTGAGTAGTGTTGCCAACTTAGCGACTTTTCAGACCCCTCTAGCGACACATTTTCAAAAAAGTGACTAGCGACTATCGTATATGAAGATTATGTCTTTGTTAAATGTTTTTCATGAAGAAATGGAATGTTGTTTATGTTAGTATATGTTTTAGTGTAACGTCACATACCACAGACCGGAAGTGTGTTGTAGACAGGGGAGACTGGGGATTGGCCAGAAGAGGGAGCATCATTGTTATAAATAGGGGGGAAAACGAAGAAGAAAGTCAGCACGAGCAGCCATTCTGAGGCGTCACTCTCCGGGTGTCATGTCACCTGTAACTTATGCTGTAACCTCGTGATTTTAATAAAAGCCTCTAACACGATGCAGCATAAACGGACTCTTTGTTGACAGCAATAACTGGCCACCACTCATCCGATACGACACGACAAATCTAGCGACTTTTTCTGGTGTTATTGGAGACTCTGATGTGAAAGCACATATCGTTCTTACTCTTCTCAACGAGCAGCAGGTGCTGGCGTGGGCCCCGTCCCAAAGCACTCACAGGCGGCCCAGTCCTCGCAGCAGTCCCTCCCAGCTGCAGTCAGAGCAGGAGATGTTCACCCCTCCGCGTCCAGACTGCAAATGAATAGCACATGCGGGAAGCCGCCGCTGCCTGATCCCGCCCTGGCTTACATTCAGAGCGGGATGTAAATGTCACTTTTGTCTCTCCCACGACGTTATTCCTCTCTCCAACAGCGTCCAATTACATGCGCATGGCCAATTATGCAAATTAGGCGTTGACGTCATTTAGCGACTTCTAGGACAGCCAATAGCTACTTTCCTTACTGAGGAGTTGGCAACCTGTAATGGGAGCCACCATACATGCCTGCACTAAACAGTTACGTTTTAGCTCACGAACTGAGCATAGTTGTAACTAGCACACCTGAGAAGTTCATAAAGAATGTAGTTAGTCTTGTTCGTCTACATAACAGTTTTCTCTCTTGAAATCGGTGTTCCTCGAGTTTCCCAGCCGTAGCCTGTCTAGGCTATATGCCTACGATCGAAATCACCACAGGTAGGCTGCAATGGTTTTAAAATATGTAGCCTATTTGACTGATAAACCTTAGCTTACAGCCCAATACATTTTAAACTATCTTTAGTCTACTTAGCATAAGGAAGATCAAAACAATTACTCTAATTAATTTTCTACAAACAACCCACGCAATTTATCTGCTTATTTTACCAACATTTATCCACATAGACCGAGAAAAATAGACTTGCGTTCTAATTTGATGCGCTATGATGTTGACGCTTGTTATGTTGCGTCAATTCAAATCTGGTATAGGAACAAAAAGAGGTCAATACACGTCTTCTAAAATAGACTAGGATTTTAATTAATGCAAACACTTGAATGGTAAATATGATGTTCGTATATACAGGCCCACTGAAAAACCACGCAGGGCAGTCAGAGAACTGAGCTTTTGTTATAAGTTCTACTTTAAATACTCCCTACTGGGCCTGTCAGAGTAGAGGCTGGGTGTGGTTTAAACTTACCCAACCTATCGATGGCGCACAGGCTGGTCCCAGCCCCTTGGCACTTCACTGTTGCCAGGCATTAGTTGTTTTCTTTACAACTTGTCTCGAGTCAGCAACCTCAGACATAGTTTGTCCTTCTTTGTAGCAGAACACATGTCCTTGAGCCTGTCTCAGCCTACCCCCTAACGGTTCCTCACATTAATCACAGCTTGTTATGTTAAACAATCTATATCAGTACAGCACAAACCTATTATGTTTAATCATTAATGTATTCTTTCTAAGCTAGGCATCACATCTAGTTATAAGAAAATAGATCCCCACAATCCCCCTTTTCACACCCGCTGGGTGTGAACCCAAAATAAGACATTTCAGGGAAATTTAGGATTCCCCCTTTTGACACCCACTAGGGTGTCACTCATTAAAATACAATACAAACAAAAATAATCACACTTTTATTAATAGGCAATAATGATAATAAAAAGGCCTTCAGTCCTTCCATCTACACCTAACTTGTATTAGGTTGGCTACCAGCCACCCAGGAACTTCAAACCTTCACATAAGGAAAGACAAACATTCACAATAGTTAAAATGGATTTATAAAACATAAAAACACAAACAGGGAATTTTGATTCCCCCTTTAGACACCCACTAGGGTGTCACTCCACCACCTCACCAATAGCAAACCAAGGTTCATCCTTTGTCAACCCCATCTCAGTGTCTGCATCTCCTTCTTGAGCCCCTAGGAGGGGCATCATACCAGCCGTATGCACAACATCTGTAACAGACTTTCTCAAACAAGGAATTACACAGGCAGCACAGCACATTAATATTAGAAACACAATTACTAGGGTCAGAAATCCAGTAACCACCAATGACGCGAACTTACCAAACCACTCCCCCAACCAGGAGAACAGTCCATTTCCCTCCATTCCAGCCATGCTCTTCATTTCAGCTGATAGTTTATCTAAACCAACTAGGGCTTTAGAGATACTCCCGTCAGGACTGGTATTGTTAGGGATAAACGTACAACAATGGCTTACCATTCTATAGACACCACCCCTTTCTGCCTGATCTAGAGCCAACCTCTTTTTACTAAGTCATAAGAGTGAGATGGCGGATAATTGTTCAAAGATCCCTTCTGTTGCATCCCTAGTCTAGCCAATAAATCGTTGTTGGTCGTAATATATATAATTAATCCAATTCACAATTTTGTTTATTGTCACCCACCAAAAGAACGTGGTAGTAAACCCTTCCCCTAATTGTTTCATAGCTCGGTATCCATCCGATACCCCCCTTGGTATCCCAATCGCATCCATCTAAATAGGGCTATTCTCCTTGTTAAAACTCCTCCTACATCTGTTTAATCCTTGGTTCCTGGTGACTAATTCTAACTAGCTGAATCAGTAGAACCAGGGCGCATGTACAGTGGGGAAAAAAAGTATTTAGTCAGCCACCAATTGTGCAAGTTCTCCCACTTAAAAAGATGAGAGAGGCCTGTAATTTTCATCAAAGGTACACGTCAACTATGACAGACAAATTGAGAAAAAAAAATCAAGAAAATCACATTGTAGGATTTTTAATGAATTTATTTGCAAATTATGGTGGAAAATAAGTATTTGGTCACCTACAAACAAGCAAGATTTCTGGCACTCACAGACCTGTAACTTCTTCTTTAAGAGGCTCCTCTGTCCTCCACTCGTTACCTGTATTAATGGCACCTGTTTGAACTTGTTATCAGTATAAAAGACACCTGTCCACAACCTCAAACAGTCACACTCCAAACTCCACTATGGCCAAGACCAAAGAGCTGTCAAAGGACACCAGAAACTAAATTGTAGACCTGCACCAGGCTGGGAAGACTGAATCTGGAATAGGTAAGCAGCTTGGTTTGAAGAAATCAACTGTGGGAGCAATTATTAGGAAATGGAAGACATACAAGACCACTGATAATCTCCCTCGATCTGGGGCTCCATGCAAGATCTCACCCCGTGGGGTCAAAATGATCACAAGAACGGTGAGCAAAAATCCCAGAACCACACGGGGGGACCTAGTGAATGACCTGCAGAGAGCTGGGACCAAAGTAACAAAGCCTACCATCAGTAACACACTATGCCGCCAGGGACTCAAATCCTGCAGTGCCAGACGTGTCCCCCTGCTGAAGCCAGTACATGTCCAGGCCCGTCTGAAGTTTGCTAGAGTGCATTTGGATGATCCAGAAGAGGATTGGGAGAATGTCATATGGTCAGATGAAACCAAAATAGAACGTTTTGGTAAAAACTCAACTCGTCGTGTTTGGAGGACAAAGAATGCTGAGTTACATCCAAAGAACACCATACCTACTGTGAAGCATTGGGGTGGAAACATCATGCTTTGGGGCTGTTTTTCTGCAAAGGACCAGGACGACTGATCCGTTTAAAGGAAAGAATGAATGGGGCCATGTATCGTGAGATTTTGAGTGAAAACCTCCTTCCATCAGCAAGGGCATTGAAGAAACGTGGCTGGGTCTTTCAGCATGACAATGATCCCAAACACACCGCCCGGGCAACGAAAGAGTGGCTTCGTAAGAAGCATTTCAAGGTCCTGGAGTGGCCTAGCCAGTCTCCAGATCTCAACCCCATAGAAAATCTTTGGAGGGAGTTGAAAGTCCGTGTTGCCCAGCGACAGCCCCAAAACATCACTGCTCTAGAGGAGATCTGCATGGAGGAATGGGCTAAAATACCAGCAACAGTGTGTGAAAACCTTGTGAAGACTTACAGAAAACGTTTGACCTGTGTCATTGCCAACAAAGGGTGTATAACAAAGTATTGAGAAACTTTTGTTATTGACCAAATACTTATTTTCCACCATCATTTGCAAATAAATTCATTAAAAATCCAACAATGTGATTTTCTGGATTTCTTTTCCTCATTTTGTCTGTCATAGTTGACGTGTACCTATGATGGAAATTACAGGCCTCTCTCATCTTTTTAAGTGGGAGAACTTGCACAATTGGTGGCTGACTAAATACTTTTTTTCCCCACTGTATATAGAATCTGTCAACTATGGGCCCCGTGTAGCTCAGTTGGTAGAGCATGGCGCTTGCAACGCCAGGGTTGTGGGTTCGTTTCCCACGGGGGGCCAGTATGAAAAAAGTATGAAAATGTATGCACTCACTAACTGTAAGTCGCTCTGGATAAGAGCGTCTGCTAAATGATTAAAATGTAAAAAATGTAGCATATGGCCTTTTCTCTAGCACACAGGCTAGAGATCAAATTTATGACAATGTCATGAGACAGACTTTTTTACATCATGCACGTTTCTCTGATCAAATAGCCTAACCTAAATGGTACCCAAGCAAATAAAAAATGTGTTTCGATGTGAATATGGCATGTTAACAAACAGGACAGGTCAAAGTAAAATAGACAATATGGAATGGAAAATCAGGTTACTCACAACTGCTGTCCAGGAGTTTCACCCCGTGGGCTCAATTGTCATGATAATCAGTGGTTTCAATTTTGTATCTGTACATTTTTTACGAGATTAGTGAAAAATAAAATACTTCTGCATTTCCCGCTGTGTAAACACATTGATTCTAATTGCAAAAAGGCTCAGGATAACCCCTGATAAAGTTGGGTAGCTGATGTTCAGAGCTTAAATAGAGCCAGTGTAACTGGCTGTTTTCCAAACGGTAGGCCTAACACATGGATGGGCATGAATTAAATTCCATTGTGGGCCGACACTGTAGGCTACACCCCAACGCACGGACCGACGCTGATGTCTATTTTGGATGTCTTTTTATGGTCCTGACATCTTTTTTTTTTTTTTTTTGCGGTCCGGACTGGCCTTGATTTCAACATTCACGGACCGGACCAAATCTGAACCAATCATAGACATCTGTTTCACAAGTTTGGACATCACAGTACAGCAGAGTACAGGACAATACAGTAGAGTAAAGTATAGTTCAGTACAGTAGAGTACAACAGTAGAGTAGAGTATAGTACTGTATTGTACCCTACTTTACTCTAATGTACCCTACTCAAAATGTATTTTCAACTTCCATTCAGAACTGAAAATGAAAATAACTTCAAAGTCTGGAAAAACATGTTATTTTGCTTACTGGGATAATTCTATACCCCCGCGAAACTATTCTAGTTTGCGGGGGTATAGGAAAGGGGATATCTAGTCAGTTGCACAACTGAATGCATTCAACCGAAATGTGTCTTCCGCATTTAAATCAACCTTTCTGAATCAGAGCGGTGTGGGGGGCTGCCTTAATCAACGTCCACGTCATCGGCGCCCCGGGAGCAGTTGTTGTTGGGGGTTAACTGCCTTGCTCAAGGGCAGATCTTTCCACATTGCCTGCTCTGGGATTCGAACCAGCGACCTTTCAGTTACTGGCCCAATGCTCTTAACCGCTAGGCCACCTGCCGTGAGGAGGGCGGTAATTTTATTGTCTTGCTTAGGGCGGCAGAACAGCCAGGACCGGGCCTGGACGTATGATACTATATGTCTTATAATTCGTATGATATTGTACGACCGCTATTCCATTCATAATGTAACGTAGTATATCATACTAAATGGAGTGTCACAGATTTACGTACAGAATAATATGAATTGCCATGAGACCACGTTGTTGAGTCTATGAAGAGTGATGGGTCCATGGGACA
The DNA here is from genome assembly GCF_020615455.1 of Coregonus clupeaformis. Taxonomy (NCBI): domain Eukaryota; kingdom Metazoa; phylum Chordata; class Actinopteri; order Salmoniformes; family Salmonidae; genus Coregonus; species Coregonus clupeaformis. Next base: position 46,758,433 of record NC_059210.1, on the reverse strand, counting down.
ACCAATCAACTTCAGAGGATGTCCTCTCTACAGAACAAAGGTAAAGCAACTAGTGGTCCCTGTTTTTCCCCCCCTGTAGTTCTCAACATGAGTAGAAAATAGCAACGTGCATTTTGACAGGGTCCAGCAGGAGAAACCATACTCACCTCTGCCCAGCTGTGTGTCTATGAAGAGTGATGGGTCCATGGGATGACCAATACACTTCAGAGAAGGAGACTCTAGCTATACTAAAATATTAACTTATCTCATTAACATGCACTCTTTTGGTTTTAAAAGCTCATTACAGTCTTCAATATTTTTGCATTGTAATGTATTCATTTTAGACCAGGGATTATCAACTACATTCAGCCGCAGGCCGATTTTCTTTTCTTGAGCGGATGGTCAGGGGGCCAGAAGATAATTACAAATAATTTGTACACTGCAAATTGACCGCAAGAAGCCCAAACCAATATAATATTTGACTAAAACATAATCATTTCAAACCTTGCTTACATTTTTATACAATCACATATTCCTCTATTATGCATGGGAATACTTTGGAATAGATTTCCAAAATTAAAATCACTTGGAGCTGCTTTTCTGGTGTTTTTAGTCTTTTATTCAACTTTCTTTTCTTTTTTTTGTGGAAAACTTGGGAACAGTTGGGGAACCCTGTTTTAGACTGTTTAGGTGTGAGCTGGATCCATCTATTCTCCATCTATCTCACATTATGTCCACAGAGACCAACAGGATAGATCAGAGTCAGAGACCCTTAATGATCAGTCTACCCAGAGTCAGCTAACAGATCTCGCCTCTATATTCAAGGTATACTGCAATTGATATTACCATTGAAGATCTACACATACACTATTGCAGATTGCACCTTATTCAAGGTTTTAACTTTATTCCTTTCATTCCAGTTGCTTGAGCAACATATCATCACTTTTGTGAAGAGTGAGCTGAAGAGGTTGAAGAGGCTTCTGACTCCAGATTACCCAGAATGCTTTGACAGTCAGGAGGAAGATCAGGAAGTGGTGGATACTGAACATCAGGAGAGCAGTACCTGAGCAGGGACTCTGAATATCACACTGCATATCCTGAGGAACATGAACCAGAAGGAACTTGCTGACACACTTGAGAAATGTAAGAGCTCTGCCAATCACTCAATTGTTGATCACTGTCCTATTGGTTTTTCGTATCAATCAGTATTTACAAATAAGGGAAAGGGGGATACCTAGTCAGTTGTACAACTGAATGCATTCAACTGAAGTGTGTCTTCCGCAATAGTATGTGATTTAAACATCTTTGCATTTCCATTCAGATGAGCGTGATGATAGGTGCCAACATGAGTGTGTCTTTGAAGGAATTGCTAAACAGGGGAATCCTACTCTCTTGAATAAGATCTACACAGAGCTCTACATCACAGAGGGTGGAAGTGGAGAAGTCAACAAAGAACATGAGGTGAGACAGATTGAGACAGCATCCAGGAGACCAGTAGAGCAAGAGATACCAATCAAATGCAATGACATCTTCAAACCCTTACCTGGACAAGACAAACCTATCAGAACTGTGCTGACAAAGGGAGTCGCTGGCATTGGAAAAACGGTCTCTGTGCAAAAATGTTTTCTGGACTGGGCTGAAGGAAAAGCAAATCAGGACACCCACTTCATATTTCCACTTAGTTTCCGGGAGCTGAATTTGATGAAGGGAGAAAAACACAGTTTGATGGACCTCCTCAATCATTTTTTCATGGAGACAAAAGAATCAGGAATGTCCAGCTCTGACAAGTATAAAGCTTTGTTTGTCTTTGACGGTTTGGATGAGTGTCGACTCCCTCTAGACTTCCAGAACAATGAGAGCTGTTTTGATGTCACAGAGTCAACCTCAGTGGACGTGCTTCTAACAAACCTCATCAAGGGGAATCTGCTTCCGTCTGCTCTCCTCTGGATAACCTCCCGACCAGCGGCAGCCAATCAGATACCTCCTGAGTATGTGGACCAGGTGACAGAGGTACGAGGGTTCAATGACCCACAGAAGGAGGAGTACTTCAGGAAAAGAATCAGCGATGAGACCCTGGCCAACAAAATCATCACACACTTGAAGTCATCAAGGAGCCTCCACATCATCAATCAATTTTTTCAATCAATCAATTTTATTTTATATAGCCCTTCTTACATCAGCTAATATCTCGAAGTGCTGTACAGAAACCCAGCCTAAAACCCCAAACAGCTAGTAATGCAGGTGTAGAAGCACGGTGGCTAGGAAAAACTCCCTAGAAAGGCGAAAACCTAGGAAGAAACCTAGAGAGGAACCAGGCTATGAGGGGTGGCCAGTCCTCTTCTGGCTGTGCCGGGTGAAGATTATAACAGAACCATGCCAAGATGTTCAAAAATGTTCATAAGTGACAAGCATGGTCAAATAATAATCAGGAATAAATCTCAGTTGGCTTTTCATAGCCGATCATTAAGAGTTGAAAACAGCAGGTCTGGGACAGGTAGGGGTTCCATAACCGCAGGCAGAACAGTTGAAACTGGAATAGCAGCAAGGCCAGGCGGACTGGGGACAGCAAGGAGTCACCACGGCCGGTAGTCCCGACGTATGGTCCTAGGTGCTCAGGTCTCTCAGTTGGCTTTTCATAGCCGATCATTAAGAGTTGAAAACAGCAGGTCTGGGACAGGTAGGGGTTTCGTAACCGCAGGCAGAACAGTTGAAACTGGAATAGCAGCAAGGCCAGGCGGACTGGGGACAGCAAGGTGTCATCATGCCCGGTAGTCCTGACGTATGGTCCTAGGGCTCAGGTTCTCAGAGAGAAAGAGAGAACGAGAGAATTAGAGAGAGCATACTTAAATTCACACAGGACACTGGATAAGACAGGAGAAGTACTCCAGGTATAACCAACTAACCCCAGCCCCCGACACATAAACTACTGCAGCATAAATACTGGAGGCTGAGACAGGAGCGGTCCGGAGACACTGTGGCCCCATCCGAAGAAACCCCCGGACAGGGCCAAACAGGAAGGATATAACCCCACCCACTCTGCCAAAGCACAGCCCCCGCACCACTAGAGGGATATCCTCAACCACCAACTTACAATCCTGAGACAAGGCCGAGTATAGCCCACAGAGGTCTCCACCACAGCACAAACCAGGGGGGGGGGGGGGCGCCAACCCAGACAGGAAGATCACGTCAGTAACTCAACCCACTCAAGTGACGCACCCCTCCCAGGGACGGCATGAAAGAGCACCAGCAAGCCAGTGACTCAGCCCCTGCAACAGGGTTAGAGGCAGAGAACCCCAGTGGAGAGGGGAACCGGCCCGGCAGAGACAGCAAGGGCTGTTCGTTGCTCCAGAGCCTTTCCGTTCACCTTCACACTCCTGGGCCAGACTACACTCAATCATATGACCTACTGAAGAGATAAGTCTTCAGTAAAGACTTAAAGGTTGAGACCGAGTCTGCGTCTCTCACATGGGTAGGCAGACTGTTCCATAAAAATGGAGATCTATAGGAGAAAGCCCTGCCTCCCGCTGTTTGCTTAGAAATTCTAGGGACAATTAGGAGGCCTGCGTCTTGTGACCGTAGCGTACGTATTGGTATGTACGGCAGGACCAACTCGGAAAGATAGGTAGGAGCAAGCCCATGTAACGCTTTATAGGTTAACAGTAAAACCTTGAAATCAGCCCTTGCCTTAACAGGAAGCCAGTGTAGGGAAGCTAGCACTGGAGTAATATGATCAAATTTCTTGGTTCTAGTCAGGATTCTAGCAGCCACATACCAGTGTTCTGTTGGATTTCAGCCACTGTTCTACAAAGATTGTTGGCTGAAGCAGAGAGTGGAGAGATCCCCAAAACTCTGTCAGAAATCTACATGCACTTCATAATGTTCCAGATAAAACAGAAGAATCAGAAATATCATGGCGACAATGTCATTGATCCCTACTGGGATAAAGAGATCATTCTGTCACTGGGAAAACTGGCGTATAAGCAGCTGGAAACAGGCAACCTGATCTTCTATGAAGAGGACCTGACAGAGTGTGGCATTGATGTCAGAGAGGCATCTGTGTATTCTGGAGTGTGCACCGAGATCTTCAGGGAGGAGTTTGGGCTGCATCAAGGGAAGGTTTATTGCTTCGTGCATCTGAGCATCCAGGAATGTCTTGCTGCTTTTTATAGTTTTCTCTCTTTCAACAATGACTTCAACACAACAAAACATTATCAGCAGTCCATCCCCAAGAACCTGAAGAGGCGAGTCAAAATAATGCCTGCAATTCACTTCTACCAGGATGCAGTGAATAAGGCCCTACAGAGTGAGAATGGACACCTGGATCTTTTCCTCCGCTTCCTTCTTGGCCTCTCACTGCCATCAAATCAGACCATCTTTCGAGGCCGACTGAAATGGACAGGAGGTAGCTCAAAGATTGACAAGGAAACAGTTGAGGTCAACAAGGAAACAGTTGATTACATCAAGGAGAAGATCCAAGAGAATGCCTCTTCAGAGAAGTGCATCAATCTGTTTCACTGTCTAAATGAGATGAATGACCAATCCCTAGTGCAGGAGATTCAGAGCTACCTGAGCTCAGGAAGTGTCTCAGGAGCCAAACTCTCACCTGCACACTGGTCAGCTCTGGCCTTTGTGTTGCTGACTTCAGCAGAGGAGCTGGGTGTATTTGACTTGAAGCAATTTAGTGGAGCAGATTAGGCTCTTCTGAGGCTGCTGCCAGTGGTTAAGGCATCCAAAACAGCTCTGGAAGTACTGTCTCTGTGTAACGCAGGCAGACATAAGCCAGTCATGCTCCTTCATTCAAATGACTCATCTCTACCAACATTTCACAGTTTCATGAGATAGCAAAGCTAGTGGGGATGAATGACTAGATAAGGAGTTGAGTATTCCATTTAAGTTCTATTTGTAATAATTCTTCCAGGTTAAATAAGTGTAGCCTCACAGTGACGTCCTGTGGAGCCCTTGCCTCAGCTCTCAGCTCAAGCACCTCTAGTCTGATAAAGTTGGACCTGAGTGCCAATGGCCTCCAGGATTCCGGAGTGGTGCTGCTCTCTACAGGCCTGGATAATCCACTATGTAAACTGGAGACATTGAGGTAGGCTCATTTCCCTGAGAGATGTCTTGGCCTGTATTCACAAAACCTCTAAGAATGATTGTTTTTTTTGTCTGTGATAAATCTGATTTGTTATTCAAAAGGAATCTAAACAAGTTAGGAGTTATTTTCACTGGCCACTTTTGCCATAGAGGAATCAAATTAGTGTGGCAATGTATTGAGTGTAAAGAGGGAAGAGATTCTCTCTTTGCAGCCTGTCAGCCTGTGGAGTCACAGAGGAAGGCTGTGCTTCTCTGGCCTCAGCTCTGAGGTCAAACCCTTCACACCTGAGAGAGCTGGATCTGAGCTACAATAACCAAGGAGACTCAGGAGTTAAGGTGCTCTCTATTGTCCTAGAGAATCCAAGTTGTAAACTGTAGACAATAAGGTGGGGTCATTTCTCTGAGAGTTATATATGGCTTGGCCATAGGACTGTATAGTCTTCATGTTTGTAAATAACTCTGGGCCTGCATTCACAAAATCTATTTTCACTAAGAATGATTCTCCAATGTTTTTTTGTATGTATGAAAATCTTACAATGATCATTACCTTATCTTAAGTGTAATAATTCACCTGATAGTAAGTTCTGAAAACCATGAGATTTAATAAACCTGCAATATGTCAAGAGTATTCAAAAGGAATCTATACAAATTAGGAGTCCTCTTTACTGGCCTCATTTGCCATGGAAAAATAAAACAAACAACCTAATGTGTGTGGCATTGTATTGAGTGTAAATAATTAAAATATGTTCTCTCTCTGCAGCCTGTCAGCCTGTCGAGTCAGAGAGGAAGGCTGCGCTTCTCTGGCCTCAGCTCTGAGGTCTAACCCCTCCCACCTGAGAGAGCTGGATCTGAGCAACAATAACCCAGGAGACTCAGGAGTGGAGCTGCTCTCTGCTGTATTGGATGATCCTCACTGTAAACTGGAGACACTGAGGTCAGTGTGGATATTAAAAATATATATTTATCATTCTCAAACCATCGTTTTTATGCTGATCATATATTTAATTTATAATTTCAATAGATTACATGACACACTGTATGATACATTGGGTTACTGTCATGGTCTAACCTATTAATATAATATACAATATTGAATAATTTGCTGCGGTAATTTAATACATTTATACATCTCAGTTTACAGTGAGAGAGTGATTGATCTGTTCTCTCTGTGTAGGCTGTCAAACTGTGATGTCACAGACAAAGGTTGTGCTTCTCTGGCCTCAGCTCTGAGATCAAACCCCTCCCACCTGAGAGAGCTGGATCTGAGCTACAATAACCCAGGAGACTCAGGAGTGGAGCTGCTCTCTGCTGTACTGGAGGATCCATGCTATAAACTGAAGACACTGAGGTGAATACTGTCATAACAAACTAAACTGTTAATTGATAAAAATAAAGTAAATCATTTTCATTTATATTTTAGTATCTTTGGTATTTCTTATTTGAATTAAATATTATCTAAACCTGTTATACTCTATACAGTATCATACTAAACGGATGTCATATAAACATGTACATACTGCATAGATCATGTTCAATAAGCTGGTGTTTAGACAAGTACTGGCTGTAATAAAACATGCTTCACAGCAGTCTGCCCCCCACCAAGTACATGTCTGCTTCTTAATATGTTCTGCAATGTGTTGAAATAGTCAAGCGGTTATTTATCTTACCACAGGTTGTCAAACTGTAGAATCACAGAGAAAAACTGCACTTCTCTGGCATCAGCTCTGAGGTCTAACCCCTCCCACCTGAGAGAGCTGGATCTGAGCTACAGTAACCCAGGAGACTCAGGAGTGGAGCTGCTCTCTGCTGTACTGGAGGATCCACTCTGTGAACTGAAGACACTAAGGTGAGAATGGCGATAGCCAGGGGTCTGTACTTTTAAATACTTAACTCCAAGATAAACCAAGTGCACTTTAAATACTTTAAACAATTATTTGACAGTATTTGACAGATTTCACCTGGGGATAACTGAATATGTATAACTGAATATTTTCTTAACCAATATTTTATAATCATGACATTGGTTTGTGATAATTTTCAAAGATCATGTGACACTGCATGAAATTGTGTAAAATGTATATGAAATAGTCACATCTTTCACCATTTGAAATATAAGATATGTACGTGTCGAAATAAACACAATGTTATGTTTTATAATGATAATTGTTATGACACAGTACATTTTAAAATGAGTCCCTTACTTGAATTTATAGGTAAAATAATACAGCAGTCTACTGTATTCATATATGTACTTTTGTCTTATTCCGCAGTCTATCATGGTGTGTTGTCAAAGAAGAAGGCTTTGGTTTTCTGGCTTCAGCTCTGAGGTCAAACCCCTCACATCTGAGAGAGCTGGACCTGAGCAAAAACACCTTAGGAGACTCAACAGTGAAGCTGCTCTCTGTTGTACTGGAGGACTGTAAATTGGAGAGACTTAGCTAAATACTGTCACAACTAAAACAATAATAATTGTTCCGGTGTCACGTTATATTAGGCTTTTAGATGTTTTCATGTTGAGATATTTTGACAATTATTCCTGCATTATTTTAAACGTATAGTAAAGAAATCCCTCTTTCTCTGCAGGCTGTCACACTGTAGTGTCACAGAGGAAGACTGTGCTTTTCTGGCTTCAGCTCTGAGGTCAAACCCCTCACACCTGAGAGAGCTGGATCTAGACTGGAATCCAGTAGTAAAATTAGGATTGAAGGAGCTCTCTGTGGTGCTGGATGATCCACTCTGTCAGTTGGAAACACTGAGGTGAGTGTGGATATGATAAACATTTGGAATATTTCCAGGACCACCTTTGTTTTAGTTGCAGTTGTTAATGATGAATAATATACACCACTTTAGCAGGTGCTTTATCCAGATTGACTTACCGTACAGTGAGTGCATCAGGTTTGGGGTCAATTCCAGTATGTCAGTTTACAGTGAGGTAAAGAAGAGCTTCTCTCTCCGCAGGCTGTCAGGTTGTAGTATCACAGAGGAAGGTTGTGTTTCTCTGGCTTCAGCTCTAAAGTCAAACCCCTCACACCTGAGAGAGCTGGACCTGAGCTACAATTATGAAATGACTTCATCAGCAGTGAGTCAGCTCTCTGCTGTACTAGAAGATCCACGCTGTAAATTGGAGATACTGAGGTGAATTTTGACATATTGACCATATTGTTCCTCAGATGGTATTGTAAACATTTGTTACTAATGCTATCGTATGAGAGAGACTTTATTTGAGAAGTACATGCAGCTATGTAGAACATACTGTACAACACCAAAACTATTACACTTGTACTCTGCTTTTACTGGTACATATTATTATTTTTTACATTTTCATTCTGCTAAAGGACCAAAATGTAAAAGTATATGTAGCAGTAATAGTACAAGCATAATAGTTGTGGCATTGTATGTATTATATGATATTATATGTTACTGTATTATGTTATATCTTACTATAGTAGTGAATGAAGAGCTCTCTTTATCTGCAGACTCCATTACTCTGATTACCAAGGGGAAGCCTTTTCTTATCTGGCCTCAGCTCTGAGGTCAAACCCCTCACGCCTGAGAGAGTTGAATGTGATTGGTTCCCCAGGAGACTCTGGAGTGAAGCTGCTCTCTGCTGCACTGGAGGATCCACACTGTAAACTGGAGAAACTGATGTGAGGTGATAAGTTATCTAAATGATAATGATTGGTAGTAGCACACTATTTTGACTATTTGAAACGCAACCAAGGCCAGGCTCACATCTTAGAAATGAAATAAATTAAACACAATGTTCTATTTTCCAGAGATTGTCAGAATAACTACACTTAGAAAAAAGGGTTATTTGGCTGTCATAGGAGAACCCTTTTTGGTTCCAGGTGAAACCGTTTTTGGTTCCAGGTAGAAACAGGGTTCTACACGGAACCCAAAACGGTTCTACTTGGAACCAACAAGGGTTTTTCAAAGGGTTCTCCTATGGGGACAGCGAATAACTGTTTTAGGATCTAGATAGCACCTTTTTTTCTAAGAGTGTAGTATTATATCCCATACATGTTATAATGCAGATCAATGTAAACAGAATTAATTAAGATATTTTATTTCTCTATCTGCAGCTGTAGTTTCCCAGAGCAAGACTTAGCTTATCTGGGTTCAGCTCTTTGATCAAACCCTTCACACCTGAGAGAACTGGACCTGGAGTTGGAATTCCCAGAAGACTCAGATTTGAAGCCTCTCTTTTCTGTACTAAATGATCCACTCTTTAAACTGGAGAAACTAAGGTGAGTGTGTGGAAATAACTCAAGATCAACAAATGAAATAATAGATGACGTGACTCACTGAATGAAACATACTAATTACTCTCATCATTCTAAATGGGCTCAGCAAGAACCATATATGGTTTAGTTAATAAAAGTTTTACTGTTATATGTATAGTTTTATTGTTATGTTGTACAGCTACTGAGGAATTATCTTTAGAGTGAACAATACGGGTAATTGAAGCATGTGGGTTTTATGTTGAGCCCTTGGTCGAGTTATCAAATAACCATTAGATGATAACTATTAAGATATTAGCATCTGAAGAGTGTATTTCCAAAACGCTATATCCACCAATTTTTCATATTTGTGTTTTTTCTCCAGCAATATGGGTACCATAAAGTGTGTGTAAAATATTACTGTTCTCAGATTTTTTTATTCATAGATTTGAGGTGTGTATTAAAATGTTTTTTTTTTGGGAGCATGCTATATATCCATTGTTTAGCTGGAATGGAATGTTCGTACTCTGTATATTTGACTGATATGTGGTTGTCTCACTGAGCTACTGTATCTTAAGATGAATACACTAAAAGTAAGTCGCTCTGGATAAGAGTATCTGCTAAATGACTAAATGTAAAATGTAAATGTTTTACATACAGAGCTCATGTTACTGTATTAATTCATGTTTTAAAATGTTGATGTCACAAATGTATAAAATCTACAGTTCTTTATTTTTAAAAATGTAGTTATTTGTTAAATTTGACTGTGTGAAACCTAACAGTACTACTTATTTCTCTGAGAGTGAGGCGCATACAGTGGGGGAAAAAAAGTATTTAGTCAGCCACCAATTGTGCAAGTTCTCCCACTTAAAAAGATGAGAGAGGCCTGTAATTTTCATCATAGGTACACGTCAACTATGACAGACAAAATGAGAAAAAAAAATCCAGAAAATCACATTGTAAGATTTTTTATGAATTTATTTGCAAATTATGGTGGAAAATAAGTATTTGGTCAATAACAAAAGTTTCTCAATACTTTGTTATATACCCTTTGTTGGCAATGACACAGGTCAAACGTTTTCTGTAAGTCTTCACAAGGTTTTCACACACTTGCTGGTATTTTGGCCCATTCCTCCATGCAGATCTCCTCTAGAGCAGTGATGTTTTGGGGCTGTCGCTGGGCAACACAGACTTTCAACTCCCTCCAAATATTTTCTATGGGGTTGAGATCTGGAGACTGGCTAGGCCACTCCAGGACCTTGAAATGCTTCTTACGAAGCAACTCCTTCGTTGCCCGGGCGGTGTGTTTGGGATCATTGTCATGCTGAAAGACCCAGCCACGTTTCATCTTCAATGCCCTTGCTGATGGAAGGAGGTTTTCACTCAAAATCTCACGATACATGGCCCCATTCATTCTTTCCTTTACACGGATCAGTCGTCCTGGTCCCTTTGCAGAAAAACAGCCCCAAAGCATGCTGTTTCCACCCCCATGCTTCACAGTAGGTATGGTGTTCTTTGGATGCAACTCACCATTCTTTGTCCTCCAAACACGACGAGTTGAGTTTTTACCAAAACGTTCTATTTTGGTTTCATCTGACCATATGACATTCTCCCAATCCTCTTCTGGATCATCCAAATGCACTCTAGCAAACTTCAGACGGGCCTGGACATGTACTGGCTTAAGCAGGGGGGACACGTCTGGCACTGCAGGATTTGAGTCCCTGGCGGCGTAGTGTGTTACTGATGGTAGGCTTTGTTACTTTGGTCCCAGCTCTCTGCAGGTCATTCACTAGGTCCCCCCGTGTGGTTCTGGGATTTTTGCTCACTGTTCTTGTGATCATTTTGACCCCACGGGGTGAGATCTTGCGTGGAGCCCCAGATCGAGGGAGATTATCAGTGGTCTTGTATGTCTTCCATTTCCTAATAATTGCTCCCACAGTTGATTTCTTCAAGCCAAGCTGCTTACCTATTGCAGATTCAGTCTTCCCAGCCTGGTGCTGGTCTACAATTTTGTTTCTGGTGTCCTTTGACAGCTCTTTGGTCTTGGCCATAGTGGAGTTTGGAGTGTGACTGTTTGAGGTTGTGGACAGGTGTCTTTTATACTGATAACAAGTTCAAACAGGTGCCATTAATACAGGTAACAAGTGGAGGACAGAGGAGCCTCTTAAAGAAGAAGTTACAGGTCTGTGAGAGCCAGAAATCTTGCTTGTTTGTAGGTGACCAAATACTTATTTTCCACCATAATTTGCAAATAAATTCATTAAAAATCCTACAATGTGATTTTCTGGATTTTTTTTCTCAATTTGTCTGTCATAGTTGACGTGTACCTATGATGAAAATTACAGGCCTCTCTCATCTTTTTAAGTGGGAGAACTTGCACAATTGGTGGCTGACTAAATACTTTTTTCCCCACTGTATATAGCGTTTTGCAAATAAACATTATTATTTGTCTCTCTGAAATGAAACCATCAAGGGATTTCAAACAAATAATTGTAATTGAACAAACCCATGTCATGATTAGATAGTGAAATAACACGCATCTCTTTCATAAGTTCTTCAAACAATAAAAGCTATTTACCAACATTTCTGAAAATGGATAGATACTCAGTAGGTACACCACCCCGTTCACGAAAATGGTTCGCTCCTACAGACAGTGAGTCACGTGGCCATGGCTTGCTATATAAAGCAGGCAGACAGGCATCGAGGCATTCAGTTACTGTTCGATTGAACGTTAGAATGGGCAAAACGATTGACCTAAGCGTCTTTGAGCGTGGTATGATCGTCGGTGCCAGGCGCGCCGGTTCCAGTATCTCAAACGGCCAGCCTCCTCGGTTTTTCACGCACGACAGTGTCTAGGGTTTACCAAGAATGGTGCAACAAACAGAAAACATGCGGCAGTCCTGTGGGCGAAAGCAGCTCGTTGATGAGCGGTCGAAGGAGAATGGCAAGAATTGTGCAAGCTATCAGGCGGGCCTCAAACAGGCAAATAACGGGCCGGGACAACAGTGGTGTGCAGAACGGCATCTCGGAACGCACAACTCGTTGGTCTTTGTCACAGATGGGCTATTGGAGCAAACGACTACACCGGGTTCCACTCCTATCAGCTAAAAGGTGGAAAAACATTACCTTGTCCGACGAATCACGGTTCCTGTTGCGTCATGCTGATGGCAGAGTCAGGATTTGGCGTAAGCAGCATGAGTCCATGGCCCCATCCTGCCTGGTGGCAAGGGTACAGGCTGGTGGCAGTGGTGTAATGGTGTGGGGAATGTTTGCCTGGCACACATTAGGTCCCTTGATACCAATTAAGCAACTTTTCCATGCCCAGAAGAATTTAGGCTGTTCTGGAGGCAAAGGGGTGTCCGACCCCGGTACTAGATGGGCCAGACCTAATAAACTGGCCACTGAGTGTATAGCATTTTGGAATCTGTATTTAAACAAAATATCACCTGATTAGTAATATATGATCAGTGTCAGTTAACAGGTTTTCTCCTCTATCTACAGGCTATCAGGATGTCCTATTGAAGAGAAAGGCTGTGCTTTTTTGGTCTCAGCTCTGAGGTCAAACCCCGGCTCCCACCTGAGAGAGCTGGACCTCAGCAACAATAACCCAGGAGACTCAGGAGTGATGCAGCTCTCTGCTGTACTGGATGATCCATGCTGTAAACTGGCAACGCTGAAGTGAGCATGGAAACTCATTGTAAACATTTCAGTTTTGAATATTGTCTAAACAAAAACTCAGTAATGTTTTTTCACTAGATATCATACTTTACATAATAAAGATATTTTGCACATTTTTTCTTTTTAATGTAAAAGCCTGTTTTGATATTTACTAATATTGATAAAATAATTTGGTGTTCACTGCCTGCTCATGCCACCCCCAAATTAATTAATGAAATATGTACAGTATGTGTTCTACAATGACTCAAGCTGATAAATAGAATACCATCTCTTTATATCTGCAGACTGGCAGACTGTGGTCTTACAGAGGAAGGATCTACATCTTTGCCTTTAGCTCTGAGGTCAAACCCCTCACACATAAAAGTGCTAGACCTCAGCCAGAATACACCAATAGACTCAGGAGTGAAGCTGCTCTCTGCTGTACTAGAGGATCCACGCTGCAAACTGGAGAAATGAAGGTGACTGTTAAGATGACTAGATATAAACCTTTGATCCAGTTTCTCTACAGCAAACATTATTGTGGGGATTTTTATAGACTGACTTGTGCACTGAATTAAGCGTTACAACTGAATACTGTTATTCACAGTTTATTACAGTTGAAGTCAGAACAGAAGTTTACATACACTTAGGTTGGAGTCATTAAAACTCGTTTTTCAACCACTCCACAAATTTCTTGTTAACAAACTATAGTTTTGGCAAGTCGGTTAGGACATCTACTTTGTGCATGACACAAGTAAGTTTTTTCAACAATTGTTTACAGACAGATTATTTCACTTATAATTCACTGTATCACAATTCCAGTGGGTCAGAAGTTTACATACACTAAGTTGACTGTGCCTTTAAACAGCTTGGAAAATTCCAGAAAATTATGTCATGGCTTTAGAAGCTTCTGATAGGCTAATTGAAATGATTTGAGTCAATTGGAGGTGTACCTGTGGATGCATTTCAAGGCCTACCTTCAAACTCAATGCCTCTTTGCTTGACATCATGGGAAAATCAAAAGAAATCAGCCAAGACCTCAGAAAAATAATTGTAGACCTCCACAAGTCTGGTTCATCCTTGGGAGCAATTTCCAAATGCCTGAAGGTACCACGTTCATCTGTACAAACTGGGATGGCTTGCAAGCCGAAGAACACCATCCCAACCGTGAAGCACGGGGGTGGCAGCATCATGCTGTGGGGGTGTTTTGCTGCAGGAGGGACTGGTGCACTTCACAAAATAGATGGCATCATGAGGAAGGAAAATTATGTGGATATATTGAAGCAACATCTCAAGACATCAGTCAGGAAGTTAAAGCTTGGTCGCAAATGGGTCTTCCAAATGGACAATGACCCCAAGCATACTTCCAAAGTTGTGGCAAAATGGCTTAAGGACAACAAAGTCAAGGTATTGGAGTGGTCATCACAAAGCCCTGACCTCAATCCTATAGAAAATGTGTGGGCAGAACTGAAAAGGCGTGTGCAAGCAAGGAGGCCTACAAACCTGACTCGGTTACATAAGCTCAGTCAGGAGGAATGGGCCAAAATTCACCCAATTTATTGTGGGAAGCTTGTGGAAGGCTACCCAAAACGTTTTACCCAAGTTAAACAATTTAAAGGCAATGCTACCAAATACTAATTGAGTGTATGTAAACTTCTGACCCACTGGGAATGTGATGAAAGAAATAAAAGCTGAAAGAAATAATTCTCTCTACTATTATTCTGACATTTCACATTCTTAAAATAAAGTGGTGATCCTAACTGACCTAAAACAGGGACTTTTTACTAGGATTAAATGTCAGGAATTGTGAAAAACTGAGTTTAAATATATTTGGCTAAGGTGTATGTAAACCTCTGACTTCAACTGTACATGTAAATATGATAATTACATAGTTGATAATCATTATTAAATGTAACCAAGATCATATGAATTGAAATAACCCTAAAGTTCTAATATACTACATCATTGTAATCATACTGTGTTGATATATCATATTCATTCTCTCTATACACAGCTTGTATTCTTGTCAAATTAAGGAGGAAGGTTGTGCTGCTTTGGCTTCAGCTCTGAGGTCAAACCCCTCCCACCTGAGAGAGCTGGATCTGAGCTACAATAACCCAGGAGACTCAGGAGTGGAGCTGCTCTCTGCTGTACTGGAGGATCCACTCTGTCAGCTGGAGATACTAAAGTGAATATTATCAACTAAACATCAATAATGTTAATCTGCTTAATGAAGTGCTATTACCACCTGCTGAACTTTCACACAAATACAGCTGTATAACTATATCAAGCTGTTCTGTATACATCAGTTTATCAATATGAACATAGTCTGATCCTGTTGTGAGTCATGTAGAATATTTTGTATAGCAGATTAATCACTAATCTACATTCATTACCTCACTAAATAAGAAATACATTATCTGAGTCACTAAATATCATGCCTTGTGTTTTAAATGAGATACTTACAGTAGTTAAGCAGTTATAAGTTGTATCTCTAGAAATGTACTGTCGCAACTTAACATTAAACTACTTAATGAAGTGTTTCACACAGCCCCCTTACGAAAAAAGATTGCAGTCAGAGTGCAGTATAACTGCAGTATGCTGCAAATACTGCGTCCAAAATATATATTTTTTTACTGCAGTTACAGTGCAGTATAACTGCAGTTATTCTGCAATTACTGCGTCCAAAATACCACAGTTGACTGCAGTTACTGCAGTTTCAAAACTGCAATCTTTTTTTGTAAGGGCCATATCAGGCTGTTCCGTATGCATCAGCCTGTTATCAACAGGATGGTTATGAATAGGTGATGAACATAGTCTGATTCTGTTGTGGGTGATGCAGTATCATCTTTTGTACAGCAGACTAATCAGTCACTAAATATCATGCTTTGTGTTTTAAATTAGATCTCTAGGAATGTAAAACAACGTGGTGTTTTGACATAAGCAATTTGTGTAACAACATGCATCATATTTGCTGCATACTCTTGACTATTCTCCACCCAAGCTAAACAAATCTCCAACTGCATTGAGTTGTGATAGTGAAGTGCTTCTCTCTTTTCCTCTACAGGCTTTGGCACTGTGCAATCACGGAGGAAGGCTTTGCCTCTCTGGCTTCAGCTCTGAAGTCAACCCCCTCACGCATGTGGCAGCTGGAACTGAGTGGGAATGATCCAGGAGAGTCAGGAGTGAAATTGTTCTCAGCTCTACTGAAGGATCGACAATGTAGACTGCCCAAACTGACGTAAGAAAAGTAATTAATTAATCAACTAAGTTAATTTTTTGGGTGAAAATAAAACGTGCTTGTGTGAGCCGGAACTGCTCATAGGAGCAGGAGCCTATCTCCTGTTTCTCTAGCGTGAGGCAGTTTGATGTACAAGTACACCCCCTGGACAGGACACAAGTCTATTGCAGGGCCTTACCCCCAATCTATCTCCTTAATGCTGAGTGCCAAGCAGAGATGCACTGGGTCAAACTCCCAACCCTCCAATCTCAGGGTGGACACTAATCACAAAGCCACTGACTTGTTTACAACTACATAAAATCCTTAATATAGAAAACGTTCAATTGTAAGATATAAAAAAGGGATCAAGAACCCTCAACATGACATTTTCTACTAACAAAATTATGAAATACGATATTTAAGTCTGTTGGCTCAGTTTGTTGCAAAAGGTTCTACATTTTATGCAGTTCAAAATAACTATTTAAAAATCAGTCACCCAAAAAGAAAATGTATTATCAATAACTAGCCTAATAAAAAAGCAAGTCAGACCATTTCTTTTTCTCTTTGCAGAGTCACTGGCTTGGGTTAAACCCTTCGCTAGAACTCTGCTACAACGACCCAGGAGCCTCAGCAGTGATCAACCTCAAATGAACCTGTTGGAATCAATGGAAATTATATGACTGAAATTCCCCTCAAAAGTTCAAATACAGTGGGGAAAAAAAGTATTTAGTCAGCCACCAATTGTGCAAGTTCTCCCACTTAAAAAGATGAGAGAGGCCTGTAATTTTCATCATAGGTACACGTCAACTATGACAGACAAATTGAGGAAAAAAAATCCAGAAAATCACATTATAGGATTTTTAATGAATTTATTTGCAAATTATTGTGGAAAATAAGTATTTGGTCACCTACAAACAAGCAAGATTTCTGGCTCTCACAGACCTGTAACTTCTTCTTTAAGAGGCTCCTCTGTCCTCCACTCGTTACCTGTATTAATGGCACCTGTTTGAACTTGTTATCAGTATAAAAGACACCTGTCCACAACCTCAAACAGTCACTCTCCAAACTCCACTACGGCCAAGACCAAACAGCTGTCAAAGGACACCAGAAACACAATTGTAGACCTGCACCAGGCTGGGAAGACTGAATCTGCATTAGGTAAGCAGCTTGGTTTGAAGAAATCAACTGTGGGAGCAATTATTAGGGAAATGGAAGACATACAAGACCACTGATAATCTCCCTCGATCTGGGGCTCCACGCAAGATCTCACCCGTGGGGTCAAATGATCACAAGAATGGTGAGCAAAAATCCCAGAACCACACGGGGGGACCTAGTGAATGACCTGCAGAGAGCTGGGACCAAAGTGACAAAGCCTACCATCAGTAACACACTACGCCGCCAGGGACACAAATCCTGCAGTGCCAGACGTGTCCCCCTGCTTAAGCCAGTACATGTCCAGGCCCGTCTGAAGTTTGCTAGAGTGCATTTGGATGATCCAGAAGAGGATTGGGAGAATGTCAGATGAAACCAAAATATATTTTTGGTAAAACTCAAACTCGTCGTGTTTGGAGGACAAAGAATGCTGAGTTGCATCCAAAGAACACCATACCTACTGTGAAGCATGGGGGTGGAAACATCATGCTTTGGGGCTGTTTTTCTGCAAAGGGACCAGGACGACTAATCTGTGTAAAGGAAAGAATGAATGGGGCCATGTATCGTGAGATTACCGCCCGGGCAACGAAGGAGAGGCTTCGTAAAAAGCATTTCAAGGTCCTGGAGTGGCCTAGCCAGTCTCCAGATCTCAACCCCATAGAAAATCTTTGGAGGGAGTTGAAAGTCTGTGTTGCCCAGCGACAGCCCCAAAACATCACTGCTCTAGAGGAGATCTGCATGGAGGAATGGGCCAAAATACCAGCAACAGTGTGTGAAAACCTTGTGAAGACTTACAGAAAACGTTTGACCTGTGTCATTGCCAACAAAGGGTATATAACAACGTTTTGAGAAACTTTTGTTATTGACCAAATACTTATTTTCCACCATAATTTGCAAATAAATTCATAAAAAATCCTACAATGTGATTTTCTGGATTTTTTTTCCTCATTTTGTCTGTCATAGTTGACGTGTACCTATGATGAAAATTACAGGCCTCTCTCATCTTTTTAAGCGGGAGAACTTGCACAATTGGTGGCTGACTAAATACTTTTTTTCTCCACTGTATATATTTCTGATGTATCTATTTTGTAAGATTTTGTCAATGTTTTGTATACCTGTGCAGATAATTCATTAACATGTATAACTATTATACCTACTTATGTCCTTACATCTTGGATTTTAAAAAAGAAACTGAAGTTTTGTAAACATTGATTACAATTATTATATCTAGTCACCATTGACCCAGAAGAAAACACAGTTGAAGCAAAGACCTTAATCTTTATTTACTCATTATGTAGCAGCAGAATTACAGAAATATAATCACAAGAATAAACAAATGTCCAGAAACAAAAATACATTATTTCATATGTATGACAAAACAAGGAGGGTGACTTCTCTGACGCAGTGCCTTAGATACGAAAGCTCAACAAAGAACAGTTGATAGGTGAAAAACAGAGGTGAAACTCGTCAGCAAACTGACTGACAACCCAAAACACAGCTCACTCTGTTGGCAATAGAAGTCTCTTATCACTTCTCCTTTTGATCTCATGTCAAGCTCTTCACAGCAACAGTAATGTTGACAAGCACACACCAACAAGAGCTTTCTGCAACATCTGATCAAAACAATCTCCACCTACAGTTTCCCTTTTTTACCTCAAAACGATGAATCTCAACAGGCCTGAAATAAGGACAAACATAAACATGTATACAGTTTAGGGGTTAAGCTGCACAGCAGTTCAACAGTGAAAGTGATCACATTTTTTGTATTGCAACATAACTGCAACCAGGGGTGGATGACATTAAAACATTAAATCACACTGCATTGGTTTAGGTGGTCATGGAACTAAAAGCAGATCACTGACACTGTCTAGACTGAAGAATGATTAGTCAAGAGTTCATCTAGAGACAGAACATTAGACAAGGGAGATGTACAGTCTTGACTCATGACACAAAGGGAATCTGGTAAACGTACTACACTGATGGTTTGTCAAGGCACACTGAACTTCACAACTGATAACCCCTGTCTCACATTACAACATGGATATTCATATTCACATGAGATAATGACAACTGATTTGTGGATGGAGACCATGTGTGTGCTATTTTTCCAACTCAAAGTGAAACATTTCAGCTAGTATTTTCAGATGAATGTGATGAATTCAAACAGTTAAGCAATAGATACATCGAAATGAGTGCTTGGAACATAACCAGACATTAGAACCACAAAATAATGTATTTCCACAAGTCCAATGTACTAAAGGGTCAATATGCCTCAAATATTTTCTCTAAAAACAGTATAATTGGTCCAGTGGCAGATAAGGTACCAACAGATATTCTCCACTCTGAGGTCAAGCTACTTCATCACACAGAGAGGAGAAACTTGGAGGTTGGCTTTCTCTATTTGTATGGCATTACTATTCCACAATATCATGTGCTCTTGAAAGTCCCCCATAGAAATAGAAGAGGCTTGGACATCAGTATTCAGAGATGTGATCATCTATTGTGTTTAGGCCAAACTGACATTTTGGATAGGTGAAACCAAATGTGGTTTTCAAAATAGTATCCATTTTCTGTGGGAATAAATATAACTAATTCTATGCTGGAACGGTGTCCATTTCATGTATTCCATTTATGGTTAGCCTAGAATGAGTCTAGTAGACTGTTGGCCCGTGTTCTACATAAAGAGATCTGGTAGTATACACACACACACACACACCTAACTGTACACTGGAGTTCCGTCCAATGTTTTAACAATTATATACTGTACTGCATACATGTAAACCAAACATTCGTTATTAAAAAAAACATGTAATCTGACTCATGGGTAATAAACTTTCTAAATGACATTTTAAAATGGAGTAGTCCTACTTTCTCAAGACAGAATGATAAAATATGAAAAATGCTTACATGAGCATATAGGGATCTGTGCAACAACTGAAAAGTTCTCATTCCATCTGTTTATGTCAATATGTCAAACAGACTACTGTTTATTAGATATGGAATAACAGTAGTATCACCTTTCATCTAAAGCAGAGTAGAGCAACATGGTTTAAAATGCATATTCATTTGGATGGAAATGACAGAAGAGGAAAACTGTTGGGAGAGTACCTTAATGTAATTTACAAAATATTTGTACAAAAACAATGTTAATATCCATGAAAGCTGCATGATTTAAAATGAGTAAAAAATGTACAAATGAGTAAAACATTTAGGATGTTTTGAACGGAACATATGACAAGAGATACTCCTCACGCTGCCTGCTCACAGCCATCACACTATAGAAACACAATTAAGACTGAACCACAAGGTTAATATGAGTATAAACATCGCATTAGAAGTGTCCATCACATCTGCACATAGCACCATAGATAACATGAGAATGGCTCGCTCTATGGCTGTGTTTACAGGCAGCCCAATTTAGATTTTTCACTAATTGGTCTTTTGACCAATCAGATCAGCTCTGAAAAATATCTGATGTCAAAAGACCAATTAGTGGAAAAAATATCAGATTTGAACTGCCTGTCTAAACACAACCAAAGGAAGAGATTTTAAGCACGTTCCAATGCCCATACTAGCATAGCATACCAATAGACTATCGTACATGCCCAATACATTGGTTCATAGGAAGTGGTATGCTAGTGCGGCTATTGGAACAGAGCCTTTGTGTTGCAGTGAGTCCTTAGTGATGTTGCATGGGAGAGGTACTGCGTGTCTATTTCACACAGCTCTGCCCTGAACACTGACAGTAGTAGTTCAACATCTGTCAGTACATGAACCAGACACCAACCAAAAACTACAACCACACCACACAAGGTAAAACACAGTCTGTTAACTTACGCAGATTGTTACAGTACACAGAATCGTAGGCTACAGATAGCAATATGCTGTAAATCCTTCATAAAAATGACACACACCACTCATGTATGTGTACACACAATGTATCGACTTAAAATACAAATGTTTTGTGGGGTGTAGGCAGAGATATACAAGCCTACGAACAGGAGCTAGTTACACTCAAGAGACATCAAAACGAAGACTGTATACTCACTATGGGAAATCCGACTGAATTGACTGACTGGTTCACTCAGTATAAATAGGCATCCGATGAATTCAACACTTAACAGACACAACATCTTTAGAAAAATCTCAATTATTACTCCAAAAATATAGTGAAAATGTATAAATGCATGGACAATGTGTTAATGTATATACCTTGCCAAAAAAACATTACAAATTATTTTTTAAATGTAAGTCAACAAGTACACGTTTGCTCTAACCCCAGAGCCTCTGGATGGATATAAGGATTGGCTGGTCACACAAGACAGTTTAAAGTGCTTAATGTTTATAAAACCACACAACGCTTCACTTTCCCCAGTAGAAAGCATCCTTCTATTCACAATATACTGGAAATGCTTCCAAATCCAATTCTAAAATCCCCCACCAAACACAAGTTGAACATACGCAAATTCTTTATAAGCATTACAATGGAGAAAGCCGGTGTGTACTATTGTGTAATAATACGCAACTAAATGCAGACAATGGGAAGTGCCAAAGGAAGAGATATGATGAGATATGTTGGACAGATACACCGACTGCTGTATGATCTGACTGAAGTTGTGCACTCACAAACAAGAACACGTTAAGATGCCTTCATCTGGCTGCCCTTCTCTTTCACGCTCGCGTTTAAATCCCAATCTATCCGCCATCCGTCTTTCTCTCTTGCTTTAACTTTCTGTATCCCTCTCCTGCACTTTCTCCTTCCTCCCACCCCTGTTAGGCCATTAATAACACAGCACAGTATGAAATAGAATAACCACTGCATATGTGAGACTGATGGATACATGAGTTACTCTCCACTGACCCAGCAAGAGGAGTACTCACTCAACCAATTCATCATAACGGCGTCTGTCCAGCCGTCCGTCTGTCTATGAATGCATGTACTGACATTCATCAAAAATATGAGCTGGGGTACACGAGTACATCTGATAACATCTTTAAAACGTCTTCATGTTCTTAGGGTGTTCATAGCATGCTCAGACACCACTCTACCCCCTTTCTCCATATTGGTGTTGCTTAGAGGGGTTGTATTGTAAGCAGAACACACAGCCTGCCCCAGAGTGGGCAAAAGTCACTAGAACCTCCATCAGTGTATCTGTGGTCCCAGGAAAGATCACTGCTCCTGTAGGCTCTCCAGCAGGTCCTCTATCTTCTCCATGTTCTGGGAGGTGCTCATGGACGTCTGCATGTTGGACTGCATGGGGGTCTGTAAACTGGTCTGCATGGGGGTCTGGAAGTTGGTCTGCATGGGGGTCTGGAGGTTGGTTTGCATGGGGGTCTGGAGGTTGGTCTGCATAGGGGTTGTTTCTATGGCAGTCTGTATATTGGTCTGCATTGCAGTCTGTATGTTCGTCTGCATTGGGGTCTGTAGGTTGGCCTGCAAGGCATTTTCTAAGCTACTCATGGCGTTTTGTAAACCAGTTTGCATGGGTGTCTGAAGATTAGTATGCATGGGTGTGGCGGTCTGGGCCATGTTTGGGTCCAGAAGAGGCTGGATGTGGCTGGCCTGCAAAGGGTTGGGGTTCTGGGACTGGCTCTGGGCAGACATTGTAGGACCAGAGGACGTCATCAGCTGGGAGGAATCTGAGGAGAAAAGGATGTCACACAAAGACTCTTAAAATGTATCAATGCAGTATTATATCAAGTAAATCATTATTCCTCTACTATTGTCCATGCGGAGTACTGATCCTGTCAGGTAAAGCAGTCTCACCGTTCTGGAGGCCGAACACAAACAGGTTGGGTTGTCCTCCTGGCTGGCCAACGTTCCCGCTCACTCCCGTCTGGAACAGCTGCTCTGGGGGTCTCTTACCAGGGGAGGATGTGGTACTCTGCAGCCCCACCACCCCCAGCCCACTCTGCATTACAAAGATAGTTGCCCCTGCTGCAGCCTGGTTTCCTAGTTCCTGTGTGGCCATGCTACCCTGCAGACCAGACAGAGAACCCTGTGGCAGGAACAGCTCCACCTGCTGGCTGGGAGGGCCACTGACTGAGCTGGAGCCCACCTGCATGGGCTGCTGCCCCTGGAACAGACCCTGCGGAGGGGGATTGCTGGAGGCAGGGGTCCCCCCTACAGAGGAGCTCTGGTCCTGGAAGAACATGGGCTCCGCTGGGTCCGTCTGGGCCACACCTACCCTGACCCCCACCATGGTGGGCTGAGAGAACAAGAGGGACGTAGTGGCGTCCTGGGGGCGAGGGGTGCTGTTGCTGCCCATGGAGGGGCCCTGGGCCTGGGTACTAAAGAGGAGGGCTGGGGGCAGAGCCTGGGGTTTGAGGGAGGCGGTGCAGAGAAGGAGGCCGGTGGGCTGGGGCTGAGGGTGCTGGCTGGGGGGCAGAGTGCTAGTCTGGAACAAGGAGCTCTGCTGAGCCATGGGAAGCTGCTGGGTTTGCTGTAGTTGTGTCTGCTGGGGGGACTGCTGCTGGTCCATGGGGGTGCTCTGCTGCTGCTGCTGGGTCTGAGGCTGGAACACTGACACAGTCTGGGGCTCACAGGCAGAAGTCTCCATGGAGGAAAGGAATGCTAGCTGCTGTTGACTACCCTGGTTAGAGAGAGTGTTGGGAGAAAGGAACAGTGTGGACCCTGTGGCCTGCTGCTCCTGACTAAGGCTACCACTGGTCAGCACAGTCAGAGTGTTCTGCAGCAGGGCGGCTTGGACCTGGTGCTGGGGGCTGGGGGTCTCCGACAGAGGCCTTGGGGACTGGAAGAGCTGCTGGGGGGGAGAGGAGTGGGAGGGGGGCTGCTGGGGGAAGCTGGAGGTCTGGATGGTGAGCAGCTCCCCAGCCTGCTGGAGGAGAGACACAGGCTGCTGCTGGGGCTGAGATGAAGAGTGGATCTGGGGCTGGAGGAACTCAGCCTGGAGCTGCTGTTGTAACTGTTGTTGATGTTGCTGTAGCTGGTGCTGTTGTAGGTTGCCTAGTGCTTGGTTTTGTTGTTGTTGCTGCTGAAGTTGTTGATGATCCTGTAGCTGTATGTTGCCAAGTACCTGCTGCTGCTGTTGAAACTGTTGATGTTGTAGGTTACCCAGTATCTGTTGCTGCTGTTGCTGCAGTTGTTGTTGATCCTGTGGCTGTAGTAATAATTCTTGTTGTAGCTGTATGTTGCCAAGGACTTGCTGTTGCTGTAACTGCTGTTGCTGCATGTTGCCAAGGATCTGCTGTTGTTGCAACTGCTGTTGTATCTGCTGCTGCTGTTGTTGTATCTGTATGTGTTGTTGTGTGGCCAGAGAGCCCTCAGCTCCCCCCAGTCTCAGGCTGTTCATGGTGTCCTGTACGTGTTGCTGCAGTGAGTCAGTGGAGGCCGTGGGGCTGTACAACACTGAGTTGAGCTGCTGCTGAGCCACTGCTGCCTCCATGACCTGTTGTACCAGGTCGCTGCCCCCCGCCTGGAGCTCCCTTACTGCCCTCTCCAGCTGGGCCACCCCGTCCTGGGGGAACAGGGGGAGCTGAGGCTGGGAGTGGGGCGCCATCTGGGACATGCCCACTAACACCACCTCGCTGCTGGGGTTGGAGGCATCTTGAGGCAGGCTCTCCTGGGGGTCCCGGAGGAACTGCTGGGGTAACTCTGGGGGGACGGGGGGGAGGGTGGTGTTGTCGCTGGAGACAGGGAAGGAGGTGGTGGGGGCGATGTCCTGCTTCTGGATGGTGCAGAGGGGCTCCAGGGAGGGGAAGACCGGGGACTGGGGGAAGTCCACGTCCCCATGCTGGAGAGGCATGGGGCTGGGGAAGGACTCAGCACTAGGCGGGGTGCTGGAGCTCAGCGCCAGGGTTTGCTGGACCGAGACGAGGGCGTCAGACGACGGCTAAAGGAAGGAGACAAAAAGAGTGGAATTAAATATTTTGTAGAATCTACACACTTCCCTACAATTTGGCCAATGACTCTGGATCCAGATGTCTTATTTTATTGATACAACTAAAGAGTGATGTCCCAGCAAAACCATCTGATCATAAATGTACATACAAGGATCCTTGGTTAAATATGATCGGTAAAATATGATTGGTATATTGCTCCTACCTTGAAGAGTGCTGTGGATGGGGTATTACTGGAGACCTCCATAGGGGTGACCTCCTGTCGTTTGACCAGTTCACCAGCAGACTGGGCAGGGTCAGAGGCCAGAGACTTGATCTGGTCCTGGAAGGTGCAGGCCTTAGCCAGAGAAGACCCCTCTGTCTTCACAGACATGTCCAGGGAGTGCTCTGGTGTGGGACAAAACAGAAACGCAGGTTGAACAAGAGAGAAACACACGCATTGTATACCATAGATGGAGCCTTAGTGAACCCTTCTATGTCGTTCATCACTCCTTTCTTAGCAGTGCACACACCTGAGTCTGGGGTATATGTGAAGGGCTGTACGTCATGTGACCTCCCGGCGTTGGTCATGATGTAGACGCCCACAGAGACAGGAGAGGAGACAGACAGGTTGTGGTAGGGAGGAACCTTCACTATCACATGGTTCTAGAGGAAACACAGCAACATCATTAGGATTAGGACAAAGTCAGCTCATGATCCGTATGCATTACTCATACATTGATATCAATGGGCTACCTGATGGAACAGCTCCATGTCAATCTCTGCCTCGGCCTGCCACGAGTTATCATCTGGAAAGAAAAGGAATCAATGTTTTATCAATCTTTTTTATTTACAAAAGCCACTCAATGAGGAGATATCACAGACATCACAAAGAGAGGAAGAAGACAGGCATGTTAGTGCTGGTACCTGCTGTGTTCTCCTGGAAGATGACCTTGGTTCCTTTGAGAAAGTTCTTCCCTATGATGAAGAGCTCCTCTCCTCCTCTCACTGAACAGCTGTGGAGACTCTTCTTCAGGATCTCTGGCACCCCCGCTGGCTGGGCTGGGGAAGGACACAAACACAGCAGAGTATTTGTATTTGTATTTTATTTTACCTTTATTTAACTAGGCAAGTCAGTTAAGGAGCTACGTGGTGTGCCAGCTTTTGTTCCAGCCCGACACCAACACACTGAATTGAATGAACATCAAACAAGCACATATACATCCAAATTTACTTTTTACTCTCGATACCCAATAGTTATTTGTGTTTGTATGAATAGGGTGGTAGTTGACGCACTGCAGAGGATGGGTGAGGAGGTGGTCTGCAGGGTGAGGACAGACCCATCAGGCTGGGGGATGTTGACCCTAAAGGCCAGCCTGGCCCGGGTGCTCTTCTTCTTGGACCCGGCAACCCCAATACGAGCCTCCACGTCCGCGTTACGCAGCTTCAGGATCCCCACACAGTCAACCCTGTCAAGATTCAACATTACAAAATGTTCAGATGATGAAACACAAACACACAGTAACACACTGATATTTCAACAATGCTTCAATTTTCATTAACTAAATGAATGAGTCCCTTACGCTAGTGACATGGCGTTGCTGGGCTCCAGAGGGATCTCTATGACAGTGGTTCCCTCGATGTCCACTTCCTTGCAGGCTTTGGTGTTGCGGCCCGTCACCCTGCAGGCCTGGTAGAACCCATGAGGCTTCACTCTGCCTGTGTCACTGGCCACAAACACCTGCAGCACCACCGGCTCACTGACACCCTCCAACTGGAGAGAGAAGGAGAGAAGATGGTGAGTAGAGCTGAGAGTGCAACATAGCTTAACACACACAAATCAACCTAATGACTAATCTATCTTATTTAATGGTTGTAAAAATAAAGTGTCTCACCTTGACCGTGGGGAAGCCCTGTTGGGTGCGGTCTTTGACAGAGCCGCGGCTGCCCTCGGTCAGGTAGCGTGCCCGGTGCTGGGTCTCTGGCTGCAACAGGATCTTCAGCTCCTTGCCCTCACTCTTCTGGGGGTACTGACCTGACAGAATACATCCCTTCAGCAGGCACCCAGCCTCCAGAGAACTGGAGAACACACGACACAAATAAATTAATTAGACCCTAATCAATGGCTGTCACACGACTGGGAATATAGATATACATCTGTTGGTCACAGATACCTTAAAAAAATAAAAATAAAGTAGGGGCATGGATCAGAAAACCAGTCGGTATCTGGTGTGACCACCATTGGCCTCATGCAGCGCGACACATCTCCTTCGCATAGAGTTGATCAGGCTGTTGATTGTGGCCTGTGGAATGTTGTCCCACTCTTCAATGGCTGTGCGAAGTTGCTGGATATCGGCGGGAACTGGAACACGCTGTCGTACATGTCGATCCAGAGCATCCCAAACATGCTCAACGGGTGACATGTCTGGTGAGTATGCAGGCCATGAAAGAACTGGGACATTTTCAGCTTTCAGTTATTGTGTACAGATCCATGCGACATGGAGCCATGCATTATCATGCTGAAACATGACGTGATGGTGGTGGATGAATGGCACGACAATGGGCCTCAGGATCTCGTCAAAGTATCTCTGTGCATTCAAATTGCCATTGATAAAATGCAATTGCGTTCGTTGTCCGTAGCTTATGCCTGCCCATACCATAACCCCACCATGGGGCACTCTGTTCACAACGTTGACATCAGCAAACCACTCACCCACATGACGCCATACACTGTCTGCCATCTGCCCGGTACAGTTTAAACCAGGATTTATCTGTGAAGAGCACACTTTTCCAGCATGCCAGTGGCCACCGAAGGTGAGCATTTGCCCGCTGAAGTCGGCTATGACGCCGAACTGCAGTCAGGTCAAGACCCTGGTGAGGACGACGAGCACGCAGATGAGCTTCTCGGAGATGGTTTCTGACAGTTTGTGCAAACCCACAGTTTCATCAGCTCTCCTCCGGGGTGGCTGGTCTCAGACGATCCCGCAGGTGAAGAAGCCGGATGTGGAGGTCCTGGGCTGGCGTGGTTACACGTGGTCTGCGGTTGTGAGGCTGGTTGGAGGTACTGCCAAACTCTCTAAAATGATATTGGAGGCAGCTTATGGTAAAGAAATGAACGTTCAATTCTCTGGCAACAACTCTGGTGGACATTCCTGCAGTCAACAT